>NC_045974.1:37931400-39378900 GCF_010909765.2 Amblyraja radiata | reverse complement strand
GATGGCATGTGTTACTTCCTTTTAATTTAAATTTCATTATTATTGTCTGCATGGGCGGCGCGACTCACGTCGCAGCGGCCTCTGCAGTCCGTCTGTCTTTTTATTATTTTTGTCTCGTTTGAATGTAGTTTTTATTATTTTTTTTGTGTATGTGTGTGGGTATGTGTGTGGGGGGCAGGGGGCGGGGGTTGGGGGAAACTTTTAAAAATCTTTCCCCTGCACGGAGAACCCGACCTTTTCTTTGTCGGGTCTCCGTTGTCATTGGGGCCTAGCACCGTGGAGCGGCCTCCAGCAGGAACGACTTGGAGCTCCAGTCGCGCAGCTGCGGACCTACTCACCATCGCGGAGCTGGCCGAGTTCGGAGCAGGAGGAGCGGTGGTGGCGCGCTGCTGCGACCCGACCCCGGGGATTCGGAGGCTTACCGCAGGTCTGGCAGACAGGAACACCGGGAGCCCGCGGGTCCCTGCTGGGAGACCGCTTTTCGGGGCTTCCGCAACGGCGACTTCTCCCGCCCGAGTTGCGGGGTTGAAGAGTACCTGGAGCGGGGCCTTACATCATCGCCCCGCGTGGCTTGGAATGGCTGCGGGACTTTACTAGCGCCCACCGGGGGCTCCAACAACAAGACCCGGAGCGCGGCCTTGCATCACCCGGCGCAGCGTTAATGGCCGCGGGACAATTACCATCGCCCGCCGGGGGCTTTGACTTTGACTCTGACATCGGGAGGGGAATGGGAAGTGCAGGGGAGAGATAAGTCATTGCCTTCCATCACAGCGAGGAGGAGATGCGCTGTGATGGATGTTTGTGTAAATTGTGTTGTGTCTTGGTTCTTTCTTGTGTGTATGACTGCAGAAACAACATTTCGTTTGAACCTCAATGGGGTTCAAATGACAAATAAATTGTATTGTATTGTATTGTATTGTATTGTATTGTATTGTATTGTATTGTATTGTATTGTATTGTATTGTATTGTATGCCTGCAATCATTTCCAGCTTGTACTCTTTCATCAAATGGAGCCAAAAACAAAATCGGGGATTGCTGGACTTCTCAACTCAGGCAGTATTGGGAAGGAGAGGAAAACAATTGATGTTTCTATAAGTTGCGCCTGAGGTAGTTTGTGGTCAAAGTCAATGACAACATTCCTTGTGATGACAACTGCAGTGAACAATCCTCCTCGACTCAGCTTGTTTCTATTCCCATATTTCAATTCCATCACCAAACTCAATGTCTTGACCATTACGCTGTTCTGCATCATCTCTCCTGAATTCGAACCTCCCTGGCACTGTTTTTTCTTGCTCAAGTTTCCATCTGCCCGAAATATTGCCAACATATCTCCAGTTCTTTCCTACACTTATCTCCATTAACACTGCCACCTGACATCTCCCTTCCTGCCCCCCACCCAGAAAACACATGTGTGCCTCATGATTCCATTCTTGGCTCTTTCCATTTATCAGCCTCATATTATCACCACTGCTTCACATCTGTACTTGGAACATTGAACTCTACCTCTGTATCAAGGTATTTCTAGATCCGACATTAGGTCTGGCACAGGATCTGAATGGCAATATGGGGATTTCCATGTGCAAGTTAGTGGCAGTATGGACATGTAATGAGAATATGGTATGGTGAAAAACTGTTTTGCAGATCGTATATACCATACATATATACCATACCATATATACTATATCATATATACCATACAATCAGGTCAAACTCAAGTACAATAGATGGAGCAAAGGGGAAGACACAGAGTGCAGAATATAGTTTGCAACTTTGAAGTGCATAGTAGTTCTAAAGACCAATGTCCTCAATGAGGTAGAGGTGAATCAGATGGCACCCTGGCTTTTGGGGTGACTCAGACAGAAAAGTCTGAGTTATTCACGAGTTATTCACGAATTCTCCCGAGTTTTCCCCTTGATTCAAACTCGCAGAATGTTCGTAATGAGTCCGTAGGAGGTCGTAGGAGTTTGTAGATATATCGTAGCGGCTCGTTATGCCAGCTGTAGATACTCGTGGCATCAGGCAAGTCGGGATGTTTTTTCCAGCCCGATAAAAAATGTCCACAAGTAAATAAATGGTCGGGATGAAAGAAATTGCAACTTTTTACTCGTAATAGTCTTGGGAATTTGAGAGTTTCATGACTTAATTCGGAATTTGTAGACATACTCGTAGGAGTTTGTAGGAGTTCGTGAACATAGTCGTGGAAGGTCGTAGGAGTTCGTAGTTACCATGATCTTGGGTTTTTTTTTAATGTCCTTTAAACTCGGCAGAGGTTTTGAATTAAGTCATGAAAGTGGGGCAGGCCCTTAACCCAGCTCATGAATTAATGGTAGTCTCAGGGTCCTTGTGTACTCCCTAAAGTTCAGCATTTAATTCTGACTGATTGAACACAAGCAATGTTCTTGGAACTGCTGCCCACAGTCACAGTGTCTTGTTTGAACTTCAGCTAAAGTTTAACTTATATTGGTCTATGGACCTGATGTGCTACAATGCACTCCAACTATATTCTGCACTCTGTATCTTCCCCTTTGCTCTATAACTCTTACATCAGATGCATCGTAGGATCACCCATCATCCACCTCCGTCGTACCACATGTAAACTCTCCGACACGGATTCCCTTTCTCTAGTTGTGACAAGTATAACACTCTCATCATTGGATTTTCGAGTTCCACTCCACATAAAGTACAACTCATCCAATATTCAGCTGTCTGTACTCTATTTCATGCTTGGTGGCACACCACAAGCTGACCTCCACTGGCTCTACATTCCTCAGTACTTTCAATTCAACATCCACAATCTCATCTATAAGTCTATCATTGCTTCCCCTACCAATCTCTTCATCTCGTCCTTACTGAAAGCTTCTATCTGTTCTTCCAAGTTTTGGTTAATTACACCTTCCCTCGCTCCCAGTGCCCTAACTTACAGTTTTCAATCATTTTCAGCCCCACAGTCCAGTCCTTCTTTTAAAGTTTGCTCATAATCAGCTTCAATTAACACATCATGAGTCACCTTATCATTGCTTGGAATCCAAACCCATTTCAGGAAAACAATTTTGCCTTGCCTTATTATATTAAAGGCACTAAATGTCAACTGTTTTAAAAATAAGGCTTGCTGTAAATCACGGAGATGGTTTTTCATTGTTCTTGCAGAGAAATCCTAATTACTATGCCACAGCAATAGTCGAGCCTTTCTATAGCTTTGATTTGTATCAATTATATACTAAAGTATATAGTCTAATGGTAAAATTCATTATGTATTATTGGTGGAACATCAAACATCAGTGGAGATGCCACAATCAACCAACTCTCAGATATCTAATTTTTTAAGATGCCAGTGTAAAATGACTAAACATTTTAATCGATTTTCACTTTATTCTATTAGGTGGTACTGCAATGACAAGTTTTTTAACTATGAGTTTGTTCTCTCGCTTTAAGTGAAATGTCCCCAGATGCTTTGAGGAGGAAAATAAACAAAATTGGAACAAATTGTTCTGTAAAATCTTTGTGCAGTCAATTACTGAACCTGGATTTAAAGATGTTTAAAAATGAATGACAATGAGCAGTAGCAAATTAAGGTAGAAGCTGTATTCTTTCCAGTAATATAACCACTTCAAACAATGTATAGGGTAATATAGTTAATATGGGTTTTCGTCAATTCTTTGATCAACAATATGTTAAATGTTTCAAAGTGTTGTAGAAACTCAGTCGGGCAGCTCCTCTGAAGAACATGAATAAGTGACGTTTCGGGTCTCGTTCAATATGTCTACGTTCTCTATATGTCAAGTGTTTTATTGTCATATGTCCCAGATAGAACAATGACATTCTTACTTATTCTTACTGCCATACTTACTCGATGAAATACTTAGCAAAAGATATAAATGTCAAAACAATATTTGATACCTGAGCAACAAGAGAAGCCATTTAGACAGTTCAAGAGTTCTCTGACAGAGATGAGTTGGGTTATTTTTACAACTTTGCTTTTTAGCTTGTTAGGTCGCTAAAGGGCCTGTCCCACATGGGCGACCTAATCAGTGAGTTAAAAAGAGTATCTTCGACCTTCCAGCTCGAGGGCACTCGCCTGCAAAGACTCAAGCTGGATCGATCGTCCGCGTTGAAACCGCGAGCTGCATTGACCGACCGCACACACACACGCACAAAAAACACATCGCGAATGCGGGGGTCAGGGAAAGAGGAGGAGCGCTGTCTGAACGGCTGCACAGTAATGGTAAGTCCTTTAGAGTGCGCGGAGGGGGGGGGGGGAGAGAAGTGGTGAGAAGTGGAGAGAAGGGGATAGAAGGAGAGAGAAGAGGAGAGAAGGGAAGAGAAGGGAAGAGAAGGGGAGAGAAGGGGAGAGAAGGGGAGAGAAGAGGGGGAGAAGGGGAGCGAAGGGGAGAGAAGGGGAGAGAAGGGGAGAGAAGGGGGGGTAGAAGGGGCAGAGAAGGGAAGAGAAGGGGAGAGAAGGGGAGAGAAGGGGAGAGAAGAGGGGGAGAAGGGGAGAGAAGGGGAGAGAAGGGGAGAGAAGGGGAGAGAAGGGGGGGGGGTAGAAGGGGCAGAGAAGGGGAGTGAAGTGGGGGGAGAAGGAGTGGAGACACATTTAAGAAGTTTAATAAAGTTTAGCGGGCGTTTTACCTACCTGTCGGACTTCCTAGGTCCTGAAACTCCAAGGAGCCAATTAAAATGCTCGGTCAGATGGCCAGACTATTCCTCCAAACCCACTGTCAGCTATTTTTGGTATTCCTCCCAACACCAACCTCCCTGTTGCGTTGAAGCGGGTCCTGGCTTTTACAACCATGTTAGCCCGGAGACTGATCTTGCTTAACTGGAGGCTTACCTGTCCCCCGACACACGCCCGCTGGATCAAGGAGGTGCTCTCTCAACTTGTTTCCGGACTCGGAAGAGGACTGAGTGCCCTCTATCACTGCTCTGTCTTATTGCAGCTGCTATCCCCTCAACCCCCCCCCCCGTTTTTTTTCCCCCCCGTTTTTTTTTGTTTTGTTTATCTTATCGTATTTGTGTGGATGTGTACGTATGTGAGTGTTGTTTGTCCCCGTTTGGTCCCGACCTGATTCGGGTGGATCGAGGGTGGGTAAGGGTAAGGGTTCTGAGGGTCGTTTACATACTGTTGTACAATTATGTCCTGACTATCACTGTCTGTTATCATTGTATGTATGCAAATTGCTGTGAAATTCAAAAATTCAAATAAAAAGATTTAAATTAAAATGCCCGGTCAGCAAAGGAGATTGCCTACGGCTGCCCTCGACTGCCTGTAACTAAATAGCGACCCCACTCCACTGCACTACTAGTTAAAAAGACCCATGCCAACCAAATTTTACTCGCGGAAAATTTTTCAACATCCTGAAAAAATCTCCGCGACCTAGCTGAGGCCACGAGTATTCGGGAACTTCCCTCGAGCATGAAGGAGAGTTCCAGCGACCTCATAGGACCTCCTACAACCATGTGTCGACCATGCAGCGAGTTTAAAGGTCAAAGACACTCTACTAAACTCGCAGGTCAGGTCGCCCAAATCTGACAGTTCCTTATACAACTTACCTGATTTTTTTCTATTGATTTCACACATTCCACAACAGGTAGATAATCTACTCTCAATGTTCATGGGCAGAAGAAAAGGTCAAATTGATCCTTGGCAAATAGTGACCTAATTTAACCCAATCTGCACATATTTTATTTACACAATCACAATTTCTCGGTGTTATTCCAGTGAAAATGAACCAGTTTTTCATGTTTAAATAAATGCTTGCATTTCCTCACCTCGGGGTTCACCTCAGTGAATGAATCTGCATTGTGTCTTCTTTAAAAGCTCAGCATGAGGACTGACGTATGCACAGATCTTGCTGGATTGTGATTAAAGTTTTAAATTGGCTCACTTTGATATTCCAGCTTTTCCTTCCATTCCAATCTAGATTTGTCCCTTCTTTTTACACCCTTACCGATCTGAGTTTTTAATATCTAGTAATCCAGTTCAACCAAATCTTCCTGCGTTCCACAGTACCGGACTTACAGTATTATCGATCAAAAACATTTGCTATGTCTATATATTTATCTGAGGTAGGGCCCTGTCAACTGTTTAATTTTTTTTTTGGCAGTTTATTTCAGATTACAGGGGCCTTCTTCCGATAAATTTGTAAATACACTCACACGCACACGCACACACACGCGCACATGCGCGCACACACACACACACATACACAGATATATATATAAATACACATATGTGTGTGTAAAAATATATATATATGTGGAGAGGGAGGATCCAGTGGCTATAGGCCAAATGCAGGCACATGAGGCTAGCTACCAACCACTTTTGAAAGATCCCCACATCCCCTTGGGCTCTCAACTCTTTTTAAGATTAGTTGCCCCCTTTAGACACGCTGGACCTGATTTTTCCCATAATTTGGAAATGCTCAGTATGCCTGCTGGCTCCAGGAGTCCATTGGCCCATTGCCCCATCTGGCTGTAGCGAGCATTCTATGTTCTACACTCAATGTTTCCAGCTTAACAAATTACCCTTGAAAGAACCACCAGTGACTTTTATGAAAAATCACATTTCTTAATTTAATTAATTTAATGTGGAGCCAGAGGAGGAGGTTTGCAGACACCAGTACTGATGTGGGAGCCTCTGTCCATTCATATTCAGCCATTCCATGGTCCATCCACTGAAACCCCCAACCCGCCCCTCCCCTTCCTCCCCCCGACTATGTGTTTCCCATTTACAGAACATAGAACAGAGAAGAGTCCAGCCGAGGAACGTCTTTCAACCCACAATGTCTGTGCCGAACCTGATATCAAGATATACTATTCTTACCTGCATGCACATGATCCATATCCATATGTTCCCTGCATATCCCCAGTGTCTATCCAAAAGCCTCTTAAACACCACTATCATCTCTACCTACTCCACTATCCCTGACAGTGTTCTAGGCACCCACCCCCTCAGTGTAAAAAACTTGCCCCACACATCTCCTTTAAACTTTATTCTCTCACCTTAAGTATGTCCTCTTGTACTTGATATTTCCAATCTGTGAAAAAGGTACTGACTATATAGCCTAAAAATGCATCCCTGAAATTTTACCTACTTCCAGAGAAAACAACCCAAGTCTGTCCAACCTCTTCTCGTAGCTACACACATTTGCCGTAGCGCCCACCTCATTCACCTCGCACCACCGTTTATCTTTCTCCGCCAACACCCTCATCTCCTCTGAGTGTACCTGGAGAAGGGTCCACCTCCCCTTCCACATCCACTCCAAATATGGATGCCTGCTTCAGAGCCTGTCCAGATTGGTGAACTCAAAGCCTTAGAACTGCATCCACAACTCGCCAGGTAAGACCAATTGGGGCCTGTTGTTAAGCCAATTGAGTGCAGCAAACTGAACAACTCTGTTACATATTTTGGATAGACACAGAGTGCTGGAGGAAATGAACGGGTCAGGCAGCATCTTGGAGAAAAAGGATGGGTGACATTTTCAGTCGGAACCCTTCTCCAGATTGAAAGTAAGGGGTGGGGGGGCGGTGGGTGAGGAACTGGAGATGAAAAAAGATCAGGACCACTCGGGGCCGGCCAAAAATGACCTCAGGCAGGGTGGGCCCATTGTTGGCTCGGGAAGGTGTGATCTCAAGAGAAACAATGTGGAGAACTGTGGAACTGAGGTGACTAGGGTGGAGCAAGGGGGGGGGGGAGCAAGGAGGGAGAAGGGAGGGGAGTGGAGCGGAAGTAGAAGTTACTTAAAATTAGAGAATTCAATATTCATACCGCCGGGTTGTAAGCTATCCAAGCAAAATATGAGGTGCTGTTCCTCGAACGTGCATGTGGCCTCACTCTGGCAATGGAGGAGGCCCAGGTGAGACATTGATAGAGAAAAGGGAAAGATACAGAGTGCAGAAATGTTTTTCTCAGAAATGATACATTGTGATGCATCAGTTCCATTGACAGTCCAATATCTTAAATGTGATAGAAACGAATCAGACAGTACCCTGGCTTATGGTCTGGTGTTGCATGCTTTCAAGCATCCATACCTTCTGCCAGATTGGAGCAGGGAGAAGAAGGAATGATCAGGGTGGAACAAGCCTTTCCCGTCAGCATTTTTGATGATGGAACCCATGATGCTGAATCATTTCCAATTCTGCCTGATCTGGTCACTTCCAATTGGTCCTGATTGAGTTATGTTAAATTTACCACATTAAAATTACCATGCAACCGTGAGACCGTAATTTTTACTCAATTGACCCACAGTTGCAAGGAAAAGGTGTAGTGTTTCAGAGAGCATGCTCAAGAGCTGAATGACACTTGTGTAGGCATGTGAGTAGGGCAGCGATCAATGCATCAAGCAATATTTTGACAGAGCAACCGCCACTGTAAAATTCAACAGAGCACAATGCACAAGTAACTGAGCACTGAGTGCTGCTAAATTGGCCCAGAATCCTGAAATAAACTTATTCTCCATCTGCTCCAAAACAAAATCTACGTTTGAGTCGAGTACATCACACAGTGATGTTTGGGAGGTTGAGATGTAAGAAAGGCTCCGTGCCCAGGGTGGACCAACAGCAGGATGAGGATGGGTCCCGTGTCAGTTGAGTGATAATGGAGTTTGGATCATATCAGCTGATTATCAGGGATACTGGGCTGTTGTAAATGATGCGGCAGGAGAGAATGCATAGGTAGGGCACAGTCTCATGTGAGCAGTGGACTTAAGGGAGGCTTAGGGGAGGCCTTCGTGGACACTATGTGCCTTCAAAGCTGATGCCTATGGCCCATATAGACACAAACTGCTGGAGTTACTCAGGGGGACAGGCAGCATCTCTAGAGAAAGGAATGGGTGACATTTCGGGTCAAGACTCTTCTTCAGATGTCTATGGCCCATGATCGATTCAGTGAGTTGCCTGTTATATTATTGTAAAGCAAACCCTACAAGGCTCTGCACCTGTAGCAGTTTCTGCACCAATCCTGTCTTAAATGTATGCACGTGTTTCTAGACGTGTCACATGTCTCTGGAAACCGCAGCAGATGTCAGGCTTCATTGTGTGATAGCAGGAAGTTTGTTGGTGTAGAATTCATCGTAAGTACAACATTTTCCATTACAGTTGAATTTTCATTGGCATCAAATTGACCAGCAGAACAAAATGAGGTCCCATGCAATTCAACTCGGTCTCATAATATTTTTTAAATACAAGCGACTGTTGGAAATGTTGTGCAAGTTCCTTTAATTTGCCAAAGGATTGTTCTGGTCTGAACCTGATGATGAATTATGCATAGTCTATTCTCTTCCTTACTAAAATAGGACAGTGAGTGGCTCCTGGGTATATTAATGGATCGGGAGAGAACTGAGAAATAAAACTATCTCCTTATTAACCATTCTTATTTTACAATCCCTAGCTTGACCAAAATAATAAATATTAACAATATCATACAGTTAAGAGTCCTGTTACTCTTTTGTACAACTTTATATTTTGGTTTATTCTTGTCCTTCATTCCTCTTTTATTTGAGTTTAAGAAGGAACTGCAGATGCAGTCTGAGAAGGGTTTCGGCCCGAAACGTTGCCTATCTCCTTCGCTCCATAGATGCGGCTGCACCCGCTGAGTTTCTCCAGCATTTTTGTGTACCCTCTTTTATTTGAGACTTGTCTCTTCACTTTTCCAGTCCTTTGTATCCAGTCTGTATCCATCAGTCAATTAGATGTATCTTCCTCAACTCCTGTCTCTTTCATTATTCAGTTTCTTCTTGCTCTTCTTTTCATTGTGATTTTTTATTTTTATTCAGCAGCTTTCTTCTATTTTCTCTCAGCATACGTTCAATGGCTTCAAGAATACAGAAGGTGACGTGTCTAAGATTGCACATCACCGGGCCCCTAGCCCACTAAAATGGAATTGACGATTTACGGCATGATTCTGGAAATGCACAATGTTGCTGGGCAGTTGAATTCTAGTGTAACAAGTGTTTAATAAAACCAACCGGTGATGCAAAGGAAAGAAAGATTATTTTTAATGATCACTTCAGTTTGTCACCTTGCAGTTCTGCTCTTGTAATGCTTTTTGCTGCTCATTGTCATCAGAACCACAAAGCAGTCACCAACAAAGCAGCTCTTAGAACAGTTCTCCAAATTTCAGCTCCTTGTGCAATAACCACTGTCAGCTTAACATGAATCCTGAAACGTACTTAAATTTTCATGACTGGCCAAATCATTGTTATTCTGCATACATATTATTCTCTTATTAAATTAACATTTATGTGCCCCACTGGTAATCTGGAAACTGCTTCAAAGGAAGAGCAGATGTGAAGAGTGTAGCACAATTTAATAATCATAACACTGATACAAATGAAGAGAAGCAGGAGGAGGATGAGATAACATGATAACAATGAAAGGAACCCCTTGGAAAATCCTGTGGGAACATCACTGGGAAATTGGGTCCAAAGTTGTAAACATCATTGGGCCGATATTCCTGTTGACTTTTGACACCAAAAGTTCCAGTTAATCCCATGTTGGTACATTTATTCATTAACACTGATATAACCAATAATTGAACACTCTGCACGGATAGCATCCTCACAAAGTGGCAAACTATGATTATGTATTTTTCTAAAGTATGAAAACATGTCTAAAACATCCAATTGTCAAAGCTTTCCAATCTTTACTGTGACTGATACCAAAGCCATACCAAATCGTGCAATGAATACAAAATATAGGTTAAATCTTTTGAAATCACAATAAAACATCAGGAAAAGCTACTTTATTTTTTGTGGTCTAAACATTTTTAAAGCCTATGGAAAGATCTAGAAGATGCATCTCACTCCCTTTTCAACCTTTCACAAGGTTAAAGCGAAGCAAGGGAATAAGAAGGGATGCTGGAAATTTGAAGTGCAGACAAGAGCTACAGACTACTGACTAAACAACACCTCCCACAATCTCCGCCCTGTTTGCTGCGAGATGCAGACTCTCTGAGTCTCTCTGTAGCAACATCTCCAAAGGAAGGGCATTGCGGAAGGCCAATAACAATCTTAGTTTCAAATGAATATTGCTACTGATGATCATAGCTAGCCAAGTCGGCATAGTGGCGTAGTGGTAGATTTGCTGCGTTATAGCACTTGCAACGCCAGAGATCCGGGTTCGATCCCGACTCTGAATGCTTGTCTGCACGGAGTTTGTACGTTCTCCCCGTGACCACGTGGGCTTTCTCCGAGATCTTCGGTTTCCTCCTACATTCCAACGATGTACAGCTTTATAGGTTAATTGGTATAAAAAAATGTAATATTTTCCCTAGTGCGTGCAGGATAGTGTTAATGAGCGGGGATCGCTGGTCGGTGCGGACTTGGTGGGCCGAAGAGCCTGTTTCTTTTACTGTGACTTTAAACTAAACTAAATTAAATCCAGAAGAGAAGTGAAGGGAAGAGAAGAACAAAATAAAAAGATGAAGTTGCTCATCATATTAAAAATAGAAAAAGCGGGAAATGCTCAGCAGGTCAGGCTATAACTGTGCAAAGCGAATAAATGCTAATGCTTTTGGTCACCTTACATTTACCAGCCTTTGTATTTTACTTCGGAGTCACGTGAGTGACTATGTGAAGAGCCCGCCAGCCCGCATGCGCATCATTACGTCTAACGCATGGCGTACGTACTGGCTGGCAGGCGCGTCGCTCCTCCAGCGGTAAGTTTCAAACCTGAAGGTAAGTTTTAAACTTATTTTTCAGGTAGTGCTTTTTGTTTTTCAGGAAGCTCTTTTACAGAGTTCCTGCTACATGACGTTCCAGGGTCTAAATCGGTGGAGACCGTGGGGAATCCCGGCTCCGCGGAAGAAAACCCCAGCTCCGCGGAGAGAAACCCAGCTCGGGGAACCCCGGCTATGGAGGCCGTGGGGAATCCCGGCTCTGCAGGGAGTATCCCGGCTCGGGGAACCCCGGCTACGGAGGCCGTGGGGAATCCCAGCTCCACGAGGGGAACCCGGCTCGGGGAAACCCTGCAACGGAGACTGTGGGGAATCCCGGCTCCGCAAGGGAAATCCCGGCTCCGTGGGGAGACCCAGCTCAGCAGGCAGGTTGACTCGGAAGAGTCTGGCCGGGAGGGTTCGCCTTCTGCAGGGGGAGCGTCTTCGGACGCTTTCCCCTGATAGAGCATCTCATGGAAAAGATGCTCCACCATGATATACTCCAAGGAACGGAATCATATCAGTGCGGGTCTCAAGGGGCCGCGGCAGCGCCTGGTGCAGGGCTGCGTTATATCTCCCTCTCTGAGGAGGGGAGTGTAGGGAAGAAAAAAATAAAGGAGGGTTCCCCTCCATGGGTACGTACTCGGACGTTTACCCAGGTGGAGCATGGATGCGTCCGCAGGGCATTCATCCCACTGAGGAGATGCTCCATCCTGATATGGTCCGTGGTCGGGGCCATATCAGCGCAGGTCTTGTCGGGGACCTACAGCAGCACCTGGTGCAGGGCTGCATTATATCTCCCTCTCTGAGGAGGGGAGCGTAGGCAGTCAGTGTGTGACTGACTCCAAACTCGGAAGCATGTCCGTGAAACATACTGGAGTGCATGCGTGAGATTCAAGAATTCTGTCAGGGCATCAAAGGTTGCGATATCCACGCAAAC
Organism: Amblyraja radiata; assembly: GCF_010909765.2. Classification (NCBI taxonomy): domain Eukaryota; kingdom Metazoa; phylum Chordata; class Chondrichthyes; order Rajiformes; family Rajidae; genus Amblyraja; species Amblyraja radiata. The sequence goes on along the minus strand of NC_045974.1, from coordinate 39,366,309 downwards.
GAAGGAGCCGCCGCAAGGAAGAGTTAGCTTACAGCCTATGGCAGAAAACCCAGGGCCAGAGTTCCCCTCACATTGCAAGCTTGGCAAGCATCAGTGATCTCACGAACAAAGTGCCGGCCGGCAGTGAACAGCGCTCTCTGGGGAGACTCTGGATGGCGAGGACAGCAATGTCCAGCCGAACAAATCTTCTCCTTGGAGAAGACCTAGCCAAACAGGTAAAAAACCTGGATGAGGAAGTAAAGCTGTTGGACTAGTCAAGGTACCTACGACGAGCAAAAGCCTCACCGTTTTCGGCGACAACACCCCTACGCCTCCATTGGCAGTAAGTGGTTCACTGAAGCTGGTGGCAGCTTGAAAGCTGATTCTCTGGGCAGAGGTCTTTTAGGCAATGCCAAGCCGGCCCTGAGAGAAAACATGCAATCCATGCACCCCAACAGTCCTATCCTCCAATTTAAGGAATTGAACCTGAGGACGGAAACAGAACCTGCATCAGGTGCTTTTGGACTTATCATAAGACCACCGTAACCATGGAGGTAGGTGGATCTGGCTCTTCCCGAAACACGGGGTGTGTGGACGAGTAATGAGTTTTCTGTAGATTACACTTGTTTTACACAGTCGACAAATAACATGAGATCGATGATGATGTCGGATCACCCTTGATTAACTCACATTCACATGTGCAGTATAGACTTTTTAGAATGGGAAACTTTGTTACTGTCTACAACGGATTGCCATAGGATACTTTATGGCATGCATCGATCTCAAAGATGCATGCTATTCAGTTCCCATTCACAGGGTTCACCGGAGATGTTTGAAATTTAGCTGGATGGGCAACGATAGCAGTTAAAGTGTTGTGAAATGGGCTAACTTCAGCTCCCAGGTTATTTACCAAATTTCCAAGCCAGTGCTTGGGCTGCTCAAAGCTTGAAAATACATATTTATGGCCTATCTGGATGTTATTCGAAAACTCTAAATCTTGCTAAATTAGCTGTTTCAGCCGCAAAACTAATATTTGAAAAATTGGGGTTTTTCATCCATCCAGTTGAATTTAAGTTGATACAAACTGGAATTATAGATTGCGATTTACCTTTAACTCTACTAATTGTCTGTGACTCCGCCCTGGGGCAAGAGATTAAAATTAATGAAAGCTTGTGACAATCTCGTTGTTTATTCATTGTGGCCAGTATAATTGACAATTTAGGGGCTGTTTATTCAGCTGCATGATTGGGGCCTTTGCATTATCAGAACTTACATCGTGCAAAGGAGCAAGATCTCAAGTACCATGTAGGTCATAGACCTATGCTATTACCAGCTGAAGCTATAAAGTCATAATGATGAACAAACAGTATTCAGCATTGCTCCAGTACTCTTGGTCATTAAACTTTCAGTTATTACAAACTGATCCTGGTGCTCAAAGATGGGAAATTACTATCCCATCTCTAGTCACAGAGGCGGATGGGATGTGCATGAGTCACCAATCCCTCAGTTATATGGTATCAACTACCTAAAGTCACTGGGTGCGTTCTATGAGTTAAAGGCTTATTGTGCGAATATACTATGGTGGTAGCATATATTTATCACATGGGTGCAATCAAGTCAATTTCCTGTGATAGGTTTACCTAACCTCATTTGGCGCTGGTGTATCATCACGTAAATCAATGACAACACAGAATGGATGTTGGATCACAAAGTATTTAATGACATTGTGAGTTGATGGAACACCAAATATCGATTTGTTTGCATCTAGTCTCAATCACCAGTTACAAAGATATCTGCGGCCATTCTCAGGGGCAGTGGCGATGGATGCATTCTCGCTACACTGGGGAGGAATATTCTTTATGTCTTTCCTCCATTTTGCCTCATCAGTCGGTGCTTGCTTAAAAATCCAGCAAGACTCCGCCTCAGGCTTTTGATAGTGCCTGTCTGGCCTACACAGCCATGGGTCCACTCATACTGGGAATGATAACAGAGCCTTTTATGGCAGTTCCCAAACGTATAAACCTGCTGGCTCACCCCGTGAATAGGGAGAACCATCCTCTGCATGAGCGAATAAAATTATTGGTTTGCAGACTATGAGAAGACCCTTCCTGGGGTACGGACTGTCAGGTTGTACGGTGAATGTAATCACTGCGGCCTGAAGAGATAGTACCAAGAAACAGTACATCTCCTATATCAAGGAATGGGAAGTGTTCTGTTTACAGTCCAATATATCATATGACACGGTACGTATAACAGATGTCTTGGAATTTCTCTCAAAACTATATTACACGAGAGATGGAGTTATAGTGCTATAACTTGTGCTGGAAGTGCCTTGTCGTCATACTTCCTGCTGGGGTCGGGATGCCACGCTGTCGGGTCGCGACCTCTCATATCCAGATTTATGAAGGGTTTCTTAAACTCAAATTCCCCAGGCCCAGGTACTCGGAGATATGGGATGTTTATGTCCTGCTGACGCAAATCACTTACAAAGTGTGTATCCTCATGGTGCTGGGTACAGCGCAACAGGTCCAGTCATTGCATAAGCTACGACTGGACAGGATGGTTACATCTGCAAATAATATGTTACTTTATGTTCATGACTTAGTCTTGCAGAGTAGACCGGGGGCGTTGGGTCTCAGACTAGTTTCATGGCATACCCCATGGACCTTTGGTTGTGGGTGTGGTCATACATCTACAAGAGTCATTATCTCACCCAGAGCCATAGAGGTTCTGAACTAGCAATATTGTTAGTTCCAAAAAAAAGCAAAAAAAGAAATGCATACTTAGGTATCAGTATAGACCATCCCCAGGTGATTAAAACAGGTTTTGGCTTGTGCAGGAGTGAACACTGATGTTTTCAAATCTCACTCCAGGGCTGCAACAACATCAACATCAGCAGCGAGGGTTATGGCTGTTCCGCTGGACCACATCCTAGCGGCTGCAGGATGGTCAAATAAGCGAATTTCCAAATGTATTATAACTAACCCATTGCCAGACCGGGGGTGTTTGCCTCCTCTATTTTTAGGTTCTGTTTTATAATTCCTCCTGGATGAGTGGGATTACTATGATTATCATTTCGTCATTAAAAAGCATCAGCATGTTACAATCTATGTCATGCTTATTAAATTTCACTCATCCCTGGTCAATTGATGCAGTGTGTGACGCATGGACTCGTGTTCATGGCATGAAATCACATTGCTTTGAAATCTTCACGTAGTCACTCATGTGATTCCGAAGTAAATTAGTAAGATTAAACGAGAACTTACCAGTTTGAAGTTTGATCTTTATTTTATGAGGAGTTACGATGAGGGATTACGTGCTCTCCACTCCCAACCCTCTCTCATAAAGGTCAGCTGGTCGTTCTAGTTTCTCGAATCTTACTATATTCAGTTCAACAACTGTTATCTGCGATTTCACACTGCTGCTTTGAAGATTGACGTGCAGGCGGGCTCTTCACGTAATCCCTCATCGTAACTCCTCATAAAATAAAGATCAAACTTCAAACTGGTAAGTTTTCGTTTAATCTTACTCCTTCTTCTTCTTATCGAGTCCACACACAAGATTAGAAGTTGTTCAGCCAGAGCTGAACACACTTCTCGGCATCTGCACAATGGTGTCTGTCTTGCGCTTCTTGTGCTTCTTGTGCGTGGTGGTGGAAAGATTGGTTGAAACAGGGCCGCGACGTGAACGCTCTTTCCTTGGCCCCGTTTAATCTTACTATTCAGCAGCATCTGTATTTTCCATTTTCATTCATTTTTATCTGTATCCCGACCGTTGTCAATTTGATAGAATTCTTGTCTTTGAGTCGAATTGTTCAGTTTTGTAAAACTCCTGAGAATTAAACACAAACATCTATGCTGCAGCGCAGCGCTGAAGGACTGCAGCCCTATTCAAGGTGTTGTTTTATAGGCATACACCATCCCTTGGCATTACTTCCATGAAGTGCATGTATCCCTGATACATGCTAACATTTCTCCTAGAATCATCATTTCAGAAACACATTTTCTTGTCTTTATCAGCATTTCAGAAATAGATGATCTTAATTTCACCTTGTTGTTTGTAGCAGTTTGCTTTAAAAAGAACATTTTCGGTTCAAAGACAATTATGAATTATCACTGCGTAGGAAGGAACTGCAGATGCTGGGTTAAACCAAAGATAGACACAAAAAACTGAGGTAACAGCGGGACGGGCAGCATCTCTGGAGAGAAGGAATGGGTGACGTTTCGGGTCTTCAGACTGATTAGGGATTAGGGAAATGAGAGATATAGATGATGATGTAGAGAGAAAAAGAACAGTGAAATAACGATATGCAAAAAAGTAACGATGCTAAAGGAAACAGGCCATTGTTAGCTGTTCGTTGGGTGTAAACAAGAAGCTAGTGTGACTTGGGTGGGGTAGATATAGTGAGGGAATGCCAGGGCTACTTGAAGTGAGAGAAATCAATATTCATACCACTGGGCTGTAAGCTGCCCGAGCAAAATATAAGGCTGTTCCTCCAATTTGTTTAAGGAACAGCATCTCATATTTCCCTTTCTTTCTATCCCTCCTTCACCCAAGTCGCACTAGCTTCTTGTTTTCACCCAACAAACAGCTAACAATGTCTCCGGAGGTCGTAGAGTTGGAGGGAAGAGGGAATCACAGAGGGGGGTTGGAGGGAACTGCGATTCCCCCTTCCCTCCAAATCTACAACCAGAAATTGTAGGAACAGCACCTCATATTCTGCTTGGGGAGTCTGCATCCTTGCTGTCTCCTCCCCTTCCTACCTCAGCCCTCGGGCTCCTCCTCCTCCTTTTTCCTTTCTTCTCCCCGCCTCCCCCCACCCCCTATCAGTCTGAAGAAGGGCTTCGGCCCGAAACGTTGCCTATCTCCTTCGCTCCATAGATGCTGCTGCACCCGCTGAGTTTCTCCAGCATTTTTGTGTACAAACAGCTACCAATGGCCTGTTTCCTTTATCATTATTACTTTTTTTGCATATCTTTCATTCATTGTTCTTTATCTCTCTACATCATCTCCTATATCTCTCGTTTCCCTAATCCCGAACCAGTCTGAAGACCCGAAACGTCACCCATCCTTCTCTCCAGAGCTGCTGCCCGTCCCGCTGTGTTACTCCAGCTTTTTATGTATTATCACTGATGTAATGTAGGATCAACATTAGTACATAGCGAGCTGCCACAAACAATACTGAATCAGGGTTGAACATCGAGCCTGGATACCCGTGACCACTCATTTGTTCTTTAAGATACAGCCAGAAGATATTTTAGATTGACAGGAGAAATTAATAGATGCCACAATTTAACATGCCTTACAAAGATATCACCTCAGCAATTCTTCAGAAATGGACAAGCAAGTCAGTTTAGAACATTGTGTGGACATCTCTCAAGTGGGATTGGATTCTAGCAGATCAGGAGACATACATTTACCAACTAACTCGCAGTTGATCTGCACTATGCTCAAACTGGTTGCTGTGATTCCTTTGAAAGCAATTTATTTGATTTAAAAGGCTTTGCAATGTTTTGAAAGGATGTAAATAAAACCAGGTCTTAGTTTCTCTTTCTTTTAGCCAGAGACAAACCACTTACTGGTTTCCAGTGCTGGAAGCCTAATTTACAGAGCTTCAGAATTCACTCCTACAAACCCATGCACACTGTACACTGACAGGCACATCCCTCTCACCCATTCCTCCGCTTCTCATCTGCACCATCAAATGAAGCATGTGTCTTTCAGTTGGCCACTTCCAACATTGATGCATCTCTGCTACGACAAAGAACCCACATATCCTGCAAAATGCCAGAATTTTACAAGGTCAGAACTCGCTTTTTCCTGTTGCTAAATTGGATCACTACACTGTGCAACAGAAATTCCAGGATTTTTGTGTTCGTCAACACCATTTATTACATTTATTTTATTTAGCGAATGCAAAGTCCTTTAGCCAAGCAGTTGCCTCTTGATCTGCTGTATGAAGGGTGACAAGTCCTCCTTTGAGTCTTATTACAGCATATAAATCACGAAAATGTTGCTAATGATAATTATCTGATCGGATGCCCGACTTTTTTAATTTTCAAAATTAAAATGGTCATCCCTTAACCTTGAGATTCATTTCATACTCTCACTTGTCATCCTATCTGGGCGATTTGCTTTGAAGATCTTGTTTTCGCTCTTCATCCACCATTTCAGCTCAGAGCAACTTATTTATCAAATTATTTTAAGCTGTAGAGAGAGGTTTCTTGTGGTTCAGCGTTGCACAGAGAACAACGTGACAAACAAGACAATCCGAGCTTTCCCCAGTCGGAAACCATGATTGAATTGTAACATTCACAGCAGTGTTTGCAGACATCTTTAATTCTCCTTACAACAATTTTATGTTTCCATCTATTTTATGAAAACCACTATTGTCCGGTGCCAAAGGAAAGATAGATAGATTGCCTGAACGGTTTACAGTCCAGTATCTCTGTCTACCACCATCATGGAGTGCTTCGAAAGGCTGCTCATGGCACACGTCAAAACCAGCCTTCAGACAGCCTTGATCCACTGCATAAGATTGTTGTAAGGAGAATTAAAGATGTCTGCAAACACTACTGTGGATGTTACAATTCAATCATGGGAACACTCGGATTGTCTTGTTTGTCACGTTGTTCTCTGTACACTGTGATTGCAATGGCCTACTCAATCAGGCTGGCTGCGGAGTTCTTGAACGTTGACCAGTCCACTGATTCCAAGCAGTCACACAGGAGTTCCACTATTTCCTCCGCCCAGTAGTGTATGACTTTCCGCACAGGACCCTCACAGCCCTGATCCACTACTGCAACTCCTCTACACTACACTCATCCCTGGGACATCAGGATGACAAGGATTCCCACCCCACATTGCTAATTACTGTATATCGCTCTGCCTTCAACACCATAATCTTAACCATACTCACCTCCAAACCATACTCACCTCAGCAACATGTCTTGTCCTTCCGCTGACTGGATAGCATACAACAAAAGTATTTCGCTGCACCTCAGTACACCTGACAATGAACTAAACTAAACTGAACGAACCCTCAGCTTCCTGACCCACAGGCCACAATATTGTGGGGAAACAAAACCACTGCCATGATAACTCTTAACACCACTGCCCTGCAGATGTCCTTGTCAACCCCTTACTATACTCTATACCTGCACTATATATACTATCTATACTATACCTTACCTGCACTCACAACAGTGAATTGTGCCCTAATTCCATTCACAATTTTGCAACTGACATCACTGTACTGGGCCGGATTTCAAACAATGACAAAATGGGCAAAGTAAAGAGATAGAGAGCTTAGTAACATTGCATCGACAACAACCTCTCCCTCAATGACAGCAATATGAGAGAAACGGGTAGAGTACACACCCTTCTGTATCAGTGGTACTGAACTGCAGCTGATCAAGAGCTAATAAAGTTGCTAGGTGTCATAGGATCATGTGATAGGAGCATAATTAAGCCATTTGGCCCATCGTCTACCCCATCATTCAATCATGGCTGATCCATCTCTCCCTCATAACCCCATTCACCTGCCTTCTCCCCATAATTGACACCGGACTAATCAAGGATCTATCTATCTCTGCCTTAGAAATATCTACTGAATTGGTCTCCACAGCCTTCTGTGGCAAAGAATTCCACACAGACTCACCACCACCATTTGGTGGTATAAATATCACTACCAATTTATCTTGGTCCTGCCATATTGCTGCTCTCTCCTAGGAAGCACACCATCATCTCTTCTTCCTCAGACGCTGAGGAAATTCGACACAACTCAATGTCTCTTATTAATTTAGACAGATGCGCCATCGTCTCAAGATGTATCACAGCTTGGTATGGCTACAGCTGTGCCCAAGGCCGTAAGAAATTACAGAGAGTTCAGAACACAACCTTGTCCAAATTGGCTCCATCCTGTTGACTTTCTCTACATTTCACTTTGCTTCGGGAAAGCAACCAGCAGCATTAAGGACCACACACACCCTGGTCACACTTTCTTCTCTCCTCTCATCATAGGCAAAAGATACGAAAGATTCAAAGCCCGTACCACCGGATTCAAGAACAAATTATTTCCCACTGTAATCAGATTCTTGAATTCCTGATCTCCCAATCTACGTCATTGTCACCTTTGCACTTTTTTCTGTACTTTCTCTGTATTCTGCATTTCCTTTTTTCTCTTATGCTACCTTGATGTAAGATTTGCCTGGATCACAAGCAAACAAAGCATTTCACTGTATCTTGGTACATCTGCCAATAATATACCTAAGTGCATCAGAAATCACTCATTTCCCATTCAGCGAAGGTGAACAGCCTTTCAATTAATTCCAGCCAGCCAAGAAGATAGCTGTGCCACACTATTACTGTTCACAGATGGGACATCGGAAGGTAATGAAGTGTTATTCTGCCAGGCAAGGCAATGGTGAACTGGTTGACATAGATATGAAGAGCAAATATGCCTGTACGATATGGCAATTGCCCCATGTGGCGGTCTAGATTAAACCTAGGTTAAAAATAGTTAAGGCCAGTGATAATGTTGATTGCTTTTGACAAGATGCAGTTCCCTCTGATCCAAAAAAGATCAGATTCTTGTGGAAGGATCTGCACAGATCTTTATACTGCCTGTTGTGGTTCTCACAACATAGAATAGAGAATATAATAATAATAATAATAAATTTTATTTGGGGGCGCCTTTCAAAAATCTCAAGGACACCTTACAGAGATTAACAAGAATAATAAAACATATAATCGGAATAAAATAAATAATAAAGACATCACCAAAACACAAATTAAAAACAGAATTCAATCCAAAGACAGAAAATCAAAAACACAATGCGAAGAGAGAGCAGCGGCAGCTAAAGCGCGCCAGCGTCCACTCTCCCTTCCGACAGCCATCTTGGACACAGACTACCATGTTTACTTACACACAAAAAAAATCATCCCCCCACAATGGTTACCACTGTGGGGGAAGGCACAATGTCCAGTCCCCATCCCCTGTTCACCCAAAGTCAGGCCTATTGAGACCACCGCTATTGCCTCTACGGAGGCCCGATGTTCCTGGCCGTTCTCACCGGGTGGTGTTGCCCCGGCGTCGGGAGAGTCCTCTCAGTGGCTGGGCCACCTGGAATGGCCGCTTCCTGACTGGGGACCGCAGCTTCCGAAGCCGACAAGGCCGCGCCGGTTTGGAGCTCCCAGGCTCCCGGTTAGAGTCGGCGCCGCCCGCTCCGCAGACCCGCAGCACGGAGGTGTTGATCTCGGCGGTCACAGCTCACCGGAGCTCCAGCGCGTCGATCCAGCGTGGCGACCCAGGCAAGGCATCGCCCGCTCCGCTCCGCGATAGCGCCCCAGCGCTGTGCCGCCACCGAAGCCGAGGTGCTGGGTGGTCCCCGCCAGGAAACGGCGCTCCACGCCTGCTGGTAGGCCACGAGGACGGGCCGACAGGGCAGCCCGGAGAAAAATCTGCCTCACCGACCAGGTAGGGACCTAGAAGTATAATTACCTCCTTCCCCCCACATTAAAAAGTCCATTTCTCCAACAGACAAAGGACAGGACTTACTAAAACGCCAAAAAAAAGTGAGTTAAACGGATGGCTGCTGGTTAGCAGCCGTTCCCCAAGATGGCTCCTCCTCCAATGAACAATAGACAAGTACAGGACAGGAACGGGCCCTTCAGCCCACAATGTGTGTGCCAAACATAATGACCCTCACTCTGGAGAATGTCCTAATTACATTCTGCAGTCTTGCAGATGAATGATTCAGTCTTAATTTCAACTTCCTCTCGGGTCAGTCAGATTACAAAGCCAATCCAATGAGTATTTGTATAGTATGTATGTTGCTGGGTGGGACATCTGACCTGCCAATTGAATGTATACCATCAGACTAGTACAGTACCTGCCAACGTGTGGTTGTGGATTTGCATCCAGAGACACTCCCATAGTGAAGAGGATAGCTGATTTGAATGGAATACTAATATTTTTTCTAATATTTTTGACTCAGCATTTGCTAAATTGCTATGTAAAAATTTAGAGCAAAGCTTGGGCTTTACATATCACTAGTCAGGTTAGGACAATGATACAAAACTAGAAGAGAAGCATGCGTAGGAAAGAACTGCAGATGCTGGTTTAAATCAAAGGTAGACACAAAATGCTGGAGTAACTCAGCGGGACAGGCAGCATCTCTGGAGAATAGTAATGGGTAGTGTTTCGGGTTGAGACCCTTCTTCAGACAGTAGCATTTTGTGTCTATCTTAGAAGAAAAGTTAAGATATCTCATTAATTCTGCTAAACATTATAACTTCTGTCAAGGCTTCTCTCCATTGTTCTCTTTGTAAGATCTACATTGAACAATGAACAGTGAACCATTGTTAGCTGTTTGCTAGGTGAGAACGAGAAGCTGGTGCGGCTTGGGTGGGGGAGGGATGGAGAGAGAAGGAACACAGGGGTTACTTGAAGTTAGATAAATCAATATTCATACCACAGCTGCGCTTTTATTCAAATTGTCTTTGCCAGCCTGTCACACTTTGCTTGTCTATTTCCTCCTCACGATCCTGTGCTCCTGCGCTCTCACTTCAAAGAATTGTAGAATCATAGTGTGGAAACAGACCATTCGACCCAACTCATCCATGCTGACACTGAGCAGTCTTGCCTATTCACCCCACCGAGCAGTTGATCCAACTCTATGCCTATGTTTGAGTTTAACAACGTCCTTGTCCCCCTTCGTTAATAGCAGTGATTCAATATTTTCTCTTGATTTATTAAACATCCTGTTTTTAAAGCCCTTCCCCCCTATTCAGTTTAACATATGTGCTGTCAACAATCAGGGCTTCAAAAATGCTAGAAAATTACCAGCTTAGACAAGAGTGAGTCTGACCATTCATTGGCATTAGCAATGCTAAGTTTCCCTGCCTAGGGTCATTATTGACCAGAAACTCAACAGGGCTAGCTTTATCAATACTGTGGCTACAAGAATAGATCAACAGCTACTTATGTTCTGGAAAGTGATTCCTGACACCCATAAGCTCATCATTTACAAGACATAAATCAGGAGTATGGTGCAATACATTCTACTTGAAAGTAAAATGCTGGGTCATGCAGCATCTCTGGAGAAAAGGAATAGGTGACGTTTTGGGTCGAGACCCTTCTTTGGGTCGAGACCTAGACAGTTTGAAGAAGGGTCTCGACTTGAAACGTCACCTATTCCTTTTCTTCAGAAGTGCTGTCTGATCCGTTGAGTTACTCTTCTATCTTCAGATTAAACCAGCATCTGCAGCTCCTTCCTACACAATACTTTCCACTTGTTTGCAAGAGCAGAGTTTGAACAATTCTCATTAATTTTAACACCATCCATGATAAAATATTTCAATTGATTTGTTCCGATTGTCCAATTAAAAGTTCATTCCTTTCACCCTTTGCATGCTCTGTCCTTCGTTGCACATCATTATTACTTGGAAATGCATTACCTTTCCTTCATCGTCACTGGAATTCTGCACGCTGGAAGTACCTTCACAAGAAGGACAGCAGTGGCTCAAGAAGGTGGCGAACAGCACTTCTCGAGCAAATAGGGTTGGCCAATAAATGTTGGCTTTACCACCAGATCCTGAACGGTGTAATTATAGCCACAAATTTCTGAGTAACCCATTGTTCATTGTTCATTGAAGTCTGAATGAATATAATGTACTCACATAGAACGATAAAAGAAGACTTATCAATTATTTCATTAGACGCAGAAAAAGCATTTGATCAAGTAGTGTGGAAATATCTTTTTACAGTATTGCAAACAATCCAGTTGGGAGAAATTTTTATCTCATGGATAAAATTGCTATATGACAAGCCGACTGCCAGAATACTGACTAATCATGTACTCTCACCTAAATTTTAGCTATCCAGGGGCAATAGACAAGGGAGTGCATTATCACCCCTGTTATTTGCCCTCGCGATTGAACTTTTGGCGGAAAATATAAGAGTACATCTGAATATTCACGGCTATAACACTAAATATTCCAATAATAAAATATAATTATATGCAGATGATGTATTACTCTATTTCACCAATTCCCAAGTTAGCATTCCAAGTATACTAAATCTTATAGAGGAATTTGGTTCCTTTTCAGGATATAGAATAAATTGGAACAAAAGTGAAATTATGTCAATAAAACCTCAAGAGCCAACACACCTCCTAAAATTCCCTTTCAGAATTGCTACGGAAAAATTTAAATATCTTGGAGTGCACCTAACTAGAAAATACACTTCTCTATTTCAAGCAAACTTTCCTCCTTTAATTACCAAACTAAATGCCCTTACTTAATTTTGGAAAAAGCTTCCGATGTCTCTCATAGACAGAATAAATGCCATAAAGATGATCTTCCTCCCACAAATCTTTATCTTATTTCAATCAATGCCGCTTTATCTTCCTAAAATTTTTTTTTAAAAACTCGACTCTCTGATCACAAACTTTATTTGGGATTATAAAACGACATCTATGTAAACCCAAAGAAATTGGTGGACTGGCTCTCCCCAATTTTTTATACTACCAACAGGTAAAATGATTAATAATGGAGGGAGAGGATTGCTCGCCTTTTAATATAGGTACAATTCTTCTTTCTCCAATACATTTGAAGAAAACACTATATGAGAAAAATCCGATTATCCACAGTACCGTACGAATCTGGAGACAAGTGAAGTCAACCCTGAAACTGAGAAATGTATCTCTTCTCTCACCAATTGCCAACAATCCTTCGTTCAAGCCATCTATTTTAGACAAAACGTTCACACTTTGGGAAAGATTAGGAATTAAAAAACTCGGAGACCTTTATGAGATGGGAACTCTTCTCTCATTTCAAGAATTAGTCGAAATATCATCTTAAAGGTAGTCAATATTTTAGATACCTTCAAATATGAGACTAGCTGAAATCATATACCCAAGACTATCAATCTTTGTTGCCAGACACACTAGACGAATGTATGAATAGAAACTCGGATTCAAACAAGTTAATATCATATCTGTATAACACCCTTTTAGATATAGAAACGCCATCGTCAGAAGTAATTAGAAGAGCTTGGGAAGATGAGCTTGGCCTAAAAATGTTAAAAGACAGATGGGAAGAAAACCTTCTATGTACAGTGGTTTGCAAAAGTATTCATACCCCTTGAACTTTTCCACATTTTGTCACGTTACAACCACAAACGTAAATGTATTTTATTGGGATTTTATGTGATAGACCAACACAAAGTGGCGCATAATTGTGAAGTGGAAGGAAAATGATACATGGTTTTCAAATTTTTTTACAAATAAAAATCTGAAAAGTGTGGCGTGCAAAAGTATTCAGCCCCCTTTATTCTGATACCCCTAAATAAAATCCAGTGGAACCAATTGCCTTCAGAAGTCACCTAATTAGTAAATAGAGTCCACTTGTGTGTAATCTAATCTCAGTATAAATACAGCTGTTCTGTAAAGGCCTCAGAGGTTTGTTAGAGAACATTAGTGAACAAACAGCATCATGAAGCCCAAGGAACACACCAGACAGGTCAGGGATAAGGTTGTGGAGAAGTTTAAAGCAGGGTTAGGTTATAAAAAAATAACCCAAGCTTTGAACATCTCACGGAGCACTGTTCAATCCATCATCCGAAAATGGAAAGAGTATGGCACAACTGCAAACCTACCAAGACATGGCCGTCTCCTCATCTTTGGACACCCTGTGCGTAGGGGAGAGGGTAGGGCTGAAGATGTCCTGGTTGGGTTGCTCCTGGGCCTGGCCAAGCTGGCCATCCGTGAGTCAAGGCACCAGACGTTGGAGGGCTCTACCCGAGCCGGCTGCCTGCCCCTTTTCCGGGGATACGTCCGTGCCCGGGTGCGGATGGAAAGGGAATACGCCCTGTCTACGGGCACCCTGAGGGAGTTCCGGGACCGCTGGGCACCGAGGGGGGTTGAATGTATCCTTGACAAGGATTGCAATATAATTGTTTAGCAGTTGCTTAGCATATTTGTTCGTCTTGTATTATGGTGGTGTTTTGTTTTATTGTATTGTCAATACTATTTTAATATTTGAATAAATATTTTTGATTAAAAAGACATGGCCGTCCACCTAAACTGACAGGCCGGGCAAGGAGAGCATTGATCAGAGAAGCAGCCAAGAGGCCCATGGTAACTCTGGAGGAGCTGCAGAGATCCACAGCTCAGGTGGGAGAATCTGTCCACAGGACAACTATTAGTCGTGCACTCCACAAATCGGGCCTTTATGGATGAGTGGCAAGAAGAAAGCCATTGTTGAAAAAAAGCCATAAGAAGTCCCGTTTGCAGTTTGCCACAAGCCATGTGGGGGACACAGCAAACATGTGGAGGAAGGTGCTCTGGTCAGATGAGACCAAAATTGAAGTTTTTGGCCTAAATGCAAAACGTTGTGTGTGGCGGAAAACTAACACTGCACATCACCCTGAACACACCATCCCCACTGTGAAACATGGTGGTGGCAGCATCCTGCTGTGGGAATGCTTTTCTTCAGCAGGGACAGGGAAGCTGGTCAGAGTTGATGGGAAGATGGATGGAGCCAAATACAGGGCAATCTTGGAAGAAAACCAGTTAGAGTCTGCAAAAGACTTGAGACTGGGGCGGAGGTTCACCTTCCAGCAGGACAACGACCCTAAACATACAGCCAGAGCTACAATGGAATGGTTTAGATCAAAGCATATTCATGTGTTAGAATGGCCCAGTCAAAGTTCAGACCTAAATCCAATTGAGAATCTCTGGCAAGACTTGAAAATTGCTGTTCACAGACGCTCTCCATCCAATCTGACTGAGCTTGAGCTATTTTGCAAAGAAGAATGGGCAAAAATTTCAGTCTCTAGATGTGCAAAGTTGGTAGAGACATACCCCAAAAGACTTGCAGCTGTAATTGCAGCGAAAGGTGGTTCTACAAAGTATTGAATCAGGGGGGCTGAATACTTTTGCACGCCACACATTTCAGTTTTTTATTTGTAAAACAATTTGAAAACCATGTATCATTTTCCTTCGACTTCACAATTATGCACCACTTTGTGTTGGTATATCACATAAAATCGCAATAAAATACATTTACATTTGTGGTTGTAACGTGACAAAATGTGGAAAAGTTCAAGGGGTATGAATACTTTTGCAAGCCACTGTATTCACAACTGTTCGATTAACGTTAGGCATTTGTTAATTCAATTAAAAATACTGCACAGACTCTATTATTCAAAGTCTAAACTGAATAAGATCTTTCCAAATGTATCTCCTCTTTGCGATAAATATCTTCTTCAGGAAGCAACTATAACCCATTCCTTTGCCTCGTGTATAAAGTTACATAATTTCTGGAGAGGAATTTTTGAAAAAATTTCAAAAACACTAAAAATAAAACTGGATCCCGACACGGAACTGATCACTCTAGGTACTTCAGAAGCCTGCTCTGAGCTATCACTATTCAAAGACATTTCCTTAATTATGGCCTGATAACGGCGAAAAATCTAATACTTATATTTTGGAAACAAACATCAGTCCCTACTCTTAAGATGTAGATTATAAACATGTCCGAGATGCTACATCTTGAAAATATTTACTTGTCTTGGCAGAAAAACCAGATTATTTTTCGAAGACATCGACACCATTCATTGATTTATTACAAGGATAGTATGGCGCAACACTGTGGTGAATCTGTGGAATTCTCTGCCACAGAAAGTAGTTGAGGCCAGTTCATTGGCTATATTTAAGAGGGAGTTAGATGTGGCCCTTGTGGCTAAAGGGATCAGGGGGTATGGAGAGTTGGATGATCAGCCATGATCATATTGAATGGTTGTGCAAGCTCGAAGGACCGAATGGCCTACTCCTGCACCTATTTTCTATGGTTCTAACGCAACTTTAGATTTAAATCTAATTATGGGTTGGGTGAGGTGGGTGGGGAGGGATGTGAGGCAGGTATATCACCACTTGTTTCTCTCTTTTTCTTTTTGTCCTTTTATTTTTTTTCTATTCCTCTCTTCTTTCTTTCATTTATTCACTCTTTGGCTACACTACCTTGGTAGTCTAGGGGTTCTATCTTTGCACATCTAACTTTTTCTCTTTCTTGCTTTTTCTCCTTTCGTTTCTTCCAATTCAAGCTAAAAAGTTAAAAATTGAAGCTGTACAATAACTGTATAATTTTATATGCCGTTGGTTCTATTTTAGTACATTTGCTTCTAATAAATAAAACATTTTTTTAAAAGTTTTTTTTTAAAAGTCTGAAGAAGGGTCTCGACCCAAAACGTCACCCATTCCTTCTCTCCAGGAGATGCTGCCTGTCCCATTGAGTTAATCCAGCTTTTTGTGACTATCTTTGTTACAATGCACGTAGCATTTGCAATAAGATAGATTAGTCAACAGCGCAGGTTGCAACGTTGGACTAAGACCAATAGCTATTAGGGATTTGAGGTTGCGGGGTGACGAAGGTGAGATGCTCAATATTCCAGGTTATACAAAGCGCCAAAAGAAATGGCCAAAGGAGAAAATGGTGAAGGTAGCCTTATTAGTCAAGAGACGTATCAGAGTGGTTTTGATATAGAGGCAGTATGGTAATGTAGAATCGGTCTGGATTCAAAGCATGGAAAGCAGGGGAAAGAAGGGCTGGGTGGCAGTAGACATTAGGGACCCAAAAAGTGACTCTTCAATAGTGGAGCAGCGGTGGAAGGCAACAGAACCAAGAAGGCCGACCCTCATGGCATTGGCCCACTGCCGCTGCCAGGAAAACGAGCCTTATACCTGTATAGATAAGATCAATATATTTTTGTTAGGAACTTCATACTTGAGAGGTACAAGATGGTACCACAGAGGTGACCACTCTTTGTGTACATGAAAAATAATTAATTTCACTGTATTTAGGTACATGTGACAATAAAGTATCATTAAACCATAAAATGATTAAAGAACCTCTGGGAGGTAGTGACCACAATATGATAGAATTCCATATTTAGGTTGAGGATATACGCCACAGAACCAAAACCACTGTCGTCAACTCACATAACAACAATAGTAATAGTATGAAGATGAATTGGTCTGGACTGAGGTGGACTGAAACATTGAGGTAAGAAACAGGTCAGTAGATGAACAATGGCAGATATGCAAACAGCCAGTCCACCTCATGCTCAGCAGATATTTATATCAGTTAGAAAGAGGGAGTCTATGAGAAAGAGAACAGTCTGTGGTTAACGAAGAAGGTCAAAGATAATGTTACATTGATAAGTAGGACATACAAATTTGCAAGGCCTGATGCTAGGCCAGGGGACGGAGAAGTTAATAGGATCCAGCAACAAATAGCTCAGAAGCTCATAAGGGGGGACCAAACTGATTTTGAAAATAAAAATAAAAAATCTAAATAATCAGTTTCTATGGGAACAAGATAACAACAAACCCAGTGATGCAAGTTTCTAAACCAGGTCAGTGATCTGTGGTAAAGTAACCTACCTGATATACTGGGCCAAGGAGAATCAATGTTTGAAGAACATGAGGTACAGCGGTATCTACTTCCAGCAGAGCTTCTTTCTGGTCAACGCACAGTAACGTTACAACTTTAGTTTTGTTTAGTTTAGCAGAAACAGGCCCTTCGGCCCATCGAGTATGCGCCCGACCAGCGATCCCCGCACACCAACACTATCCTACACACGCTAAGGACAATTTACAATTTTATCAAGTCAATTAACCTACGTCTTAGAGCATGGGAGGAAACCAAAGTTCCCGGAGAAAACCCACGCAAGTCACGGGAAGAATATACAAACTCCGTATAGATAGCGCCCGTAGTCTGGTTCGAACTCGAGTCTCTGCTCTGTAAGGCAGCAACTCTATCGTTACGCCATTGTACTGCCACAAATCTGAAAGATGTTGGCTGGACAAGTAGTGGGAAACATATCTGTCCCAGTTCTCTTTGTTGATATACTGTGCAACTTTTGTTGTAATATCTTGCACACATCTGGGGATTGCTCAGGCTTCTCTCTGTGAAATTATGCCAAAGCCTTCTAGACGTATGTAACTGGGGCATCTCTCAGGAGGGAGAGAGTGCATTGACAAATATAACATCTTCCTTTGTTCATTTCTTAGTAGCCTAAAGATCACAACGGATTTTCATATACCTTAGACATATGTCAGGTAATTAAATTATATTGATTTGCAATCCTTTCAGTTGCCTCTGTCCGCTATTCCATACCCCACTTCTTTTCCCTTGTATGTAGTCATACCACATTTTCCTAAAGTAGATCTGCCACCATTGTAAACCGGTTCACAGGCTGGATATCCTGCAGCTCTTTATTTTATTTATTCACTTTGCACGGTCTAGAAGTTGCTGGTAAATCCACACTTATTGCTCATCCTCCATTTCCCAGGAGTAGACGGTACTGATCCACCTTGAACCACTGCAATGCTCCTGCTGCAGATAATCCCACAATTATTATTGTCAGAGATTTCAATAAATACTCACCAGCAATGCCCACATCCACAAAAAATGAACTGGAATGTAAGAAGTGACCTTTCCCTATAGTAATGAGCAATTGAAAGTGCTGAAGAAAGTCTGAAGAAGGGTCTCGACCCAAAACGTCACCAATTCCTTTCCTCCAGAGATTCCTTTCCTCTGACCCGCTGAGTTACTCCAGCTTTTTGAGTCTATCTTCGGTTTAAACCAGCATCTGCAGTTCCTTCCGACACAATTGAAAGTGAATATTCTGCTGCAGCATATTGTTGGTTTTATTCAGTGGTGTTCAATTTCTCAGCACTGTGATAGCTCATTCTCATACTCTAAAACCGAACAGCATTGACAGCCTTGTTTCAGTCAGGTATTAGTATACACACTTGGAGCTCAGTGGAAAGCGGTATTTAATAATTTATTATAACTTCAACCGACTGATTATTTCTTTTGCATTGCAGAGATTAAAAATAAAGAAGAAGGCCCCTGACTAGCAAAAGATCATTATAAGTGAACCCGAGGTGAAAAGATGTCATAACGATTTTATTTCTTTGATACCATAATAAATATCTCAGGCCTACAAATCTCATTGGTTATAAACTGTGGGCTGGCTGAAGGAAATAATTAGGAGTGCTTCTGATAATTTATTCTTTCCCTCATTGAATACAAATGCAACCAGAACAAAGGGATCCTCATCAGATTGCTCAGCATGGACATATCCCTCATCAAGCAAAAGCTGACAGCAATAGACTTCCAATTATTTTTAATTATTCTGATCTCCAGATCAGTGACAGTTTATTGAATGTGTACATGACAAAGACACATCCGCTGTCAGTGAACCAGGTAGGCCATTTAGAACGGAGATGAGGAAAAACGTTTTCACACAGAGAGTTGTGAGTCTGTGGAATTCTCTGCCGCAGAGGGCGGTGGAGGCTGGTTCTGTGGATGGCTTTCAAGAGAGAGTGAGATTGAGCTCTTAAAGGATAGCGGAGTCAAGGAATATGGGGAGAAGGCAGGAACGAGGTACTGATTGTGGATGATCAGCCATGATCACATCGAATGGCAGTGTTGGCTTGAAGGGCTGAATGGTCTACTCCGGGGTGGAAGATTGCAACCTTCACGTGGTCCAACCCAGTGTGCGCAATCAAGTAAGTTGTCCCGCAACTTTAGGTTGTGCACGCCATGTGCAAGAAGAAGAAGCCTACTCTTGCACCTATTGTCTATTGTCTCCGTGTATTCTCCGCGGATTGTCACCTTGTCATGATGGAGAAGCTTGTGTGGACCTGAGATCCTGAGAGCTACGCCGTCTGGAGCTATTCTCCTGGTAGGGCCACCCATGGTGGTAAGGTCGAGGGGGAGGTCTCTGACAAAGAGCAATCCAACCAAGACCTCAACGGTGGAACAGGTGGATGACGATGGCTGACCTTTGTGGGAAGGCGGATGAAGGCTGCAGCAGAAAAGGGTCTCCGGTCGTCTTGGACTCCATGCCACTGGATCCTGAACCAGATCTGTCAAGGACCGTGGGGTGGCTGTCTGCGCACCAGTCTCCCCACGTTAAACAAAGTCACGCACAGGCGTCCTCCATATAGGGAATAGCACCATGGAGACACCCATGATCAGCCATGACCGAAAGGGGCCTAAGAAGAAGAAGATTGTCTATTGAAGTTTGTGCTTTCACTTTCCATATGGACATCACTTGAAGGATACACTTAAAACAAGGAACTCAATGGAAACTGATATTGATTTGAATCTACTTTTTATCTTTCCTGTGCCCAAGCCACTGAGCTTTTCTTGGATCTCCCAACCCTATGGAATCAACTCTTGTATTTGTAACTTCGGCAACAAATTTGACAGAATATTTTCCCCTTCCCCTCAATCAGCTAACATCAGTAAAGATTGGAATCAAACCTATGACCTTTGGTATGTGTTACCCAACAATCACAACTGGACCAGGTAATGGAGGATGACTAACGGTAAACGAGGAAGACTATGATAATGAAGACCCATCATTGCTGAATTTCATACTCATAACTACCAGCTCCGAAAGCAACACTGCAAATGGTTCCAACTACTCCTACATCTGTGCATGAACTGACTGCAGCCAGAGAGAAAGAATGTTTTAGTGCCAGTTCCCTGCAGATGATGTCAAAGAGTGGACTCTGATGAG
Source organism: Amblyraja radiata (assembly GCF_010909765.2). NCBI lineage: Eukaryota > Metazoa > Chordata > Chondrichthyes > Rajiformes > Rajidae > Amblyraja > Amblyraja radiata. The sequence continues at coordinate 39,345,728 of NC_045974.1, read as the reverse complement.
TAATTTGGTGGGGCTGGGTATAGAGCCAGCTACAGTAACTCAGTGGTGCAATGTGGAGCCTGCCAGAAAGCCTGCATTATGTTTCCAAGAACATGGAGATGGTATAGGCCTAATGTAGAGTTGGAATCGCATCCTTTCCGGTGTGAATAAATAGCCAACTCACTTCACACCTTGTGGACATAGGTACTGTATAACGTGTCAGCAGATGCCTGATGTCACAGACAGGGATGTCCCTTCTGGTGATGTTGTGAACTGTGCAACAGAACACAGCGGCACGGTGGCGCAGCGCTAGAGTTGCTGCCTTACAGCGTCGGAGACCCGGGTTCGATCCTGACTACAGGTGCTGTTTGTACGTTCTCCCCGTGACCTGCCTGGGTTTTCTCCAAGATCTTCGTTTGACCCTCCCACACTTCAAAGACGAAGAGGTTTTTAGGTTAATTTGCTTGGTATAAATATTTATTTTCTCCCTAGTATTAATGTGCGGGGACCACTGGTCAGTGTGGACTCAGTGGGTCAAAGGGCCTGTTTCTGCACTGTATATCGAAGCTAAAACTAAAGAACACCACTATTCCCAATGTTTGCATCTCCAAATGCCCTAGGTTCCTCCAGCCTAAAGCAGGCAGCAGGAGCACTCCTACAATATGTCAATGGTCTGCGCTATTACCTTTTATTTGATATAATAGCATTCATTGTGTCCATGGTACCCACGTATATATGAGCAGGGCACATGTTTATTGGCCATAGCATCGGCTTTGTTGCCCAGGAGCCATCCTTTTGTTTATCATTGAGGCTTACATGCAGATCACGTTACAGTTTGCTATAAAGAGCAGCCACTCGAGTCTGTTTCTAGGATACATGATGTTAACCTGGATGCTTCCCTGTCTAATATCACACACCAACTGTATGGTTGAGGGGCTGAAATGCCTTTCACATTGTTGCAGACACAATTAGCATGCGAGGCAAAAAGACATATGCACACAGTCACCGACATCCTCCTCAAAGTAGAGGCCGTGATGCTAGTAAGCTCTCCAATTTCTCTATCTGCCGATTCCTTGTTTAAAAACTATAAATTGTAACCACGCCCTTTGAAATGGAGCGCCTCAGTGACTTCCGACAAGCAACAGTGGAAAGCAAACTGCCAGGAGATGGAAATTATCTACAGACCACGATGTTAGGATTCATGTCCAAATGAATTCACTGTCACAGTTTCTTGACAGCCAATGTTCATGACATTTGTTGCTTCTTTTTGTCATGCTGTATTCCAAGGTGCTGATGTACCTGCATCTAGGAGCATCTTGTTTGGCAGAAGTAATGAAGTCAACAACTAATCTCTCAACACTTGCTGTAATACTCCACATAGATTTCTGCAAGCTGAAGCCAACCTAAAAAAAAGTAGCAGAGGATTTCTGAAATAGGCAGAGGAAACTTAACAGCAACTCCAGGAACTGTAGCTGTTGAAGGCTATCAATTCCATTGATGAGGGCTTCGTCATTCTGTCTGAAACTGTTCCATCATGCGAGCTAAGAGCGTGTTATCTTTAGTCTGTGCTTCAAAATAATAATAATAATAATGGATGGGATTTATATAGCGCCTTTCTAATACTCAAGGCGCTTTACATCGCATTATTCATTCACTCCTCAGTCACACTCGGTGGTGGTAAGCTACTTCTGTAGCCACAGCTGCCCTGGTATTGCCTGTACCAGACCAGCATAATTAATTTCGTTTTTTTAGTTTAGAGATACAGCGCAGAAACAGGCCCTTCGTCCCACCGAGTCTGCACCGACCAGTGATCCCCACACATTAACACTATCTTACCTACACACATGAGGGACATTTTACACTTATATCAAGCCAATTAACCTACAAACCTGTACGTCTTTGGAGTGTGGGAGGAAACCGAAGATCTTGGAGAAAACCCACGCAGGTCACGGGGAGAACGTACAAACTCTGTACAGACCGCAGCCACAGTCGGGCTCGAACCCGGGTCTCTGGTGCTGCAAGCACTGTAAGGCAGCAACTCTACTACTGCGCCACCGTGCCGCCGTTTAATTTTAAATTTAATTTAAAGTTTAATTGATGGAACTTACATTTTAGAAACTTAATGAAACTTAAATTTCTTGGTCTGTATACTTCTCATGGAGGTTCACAACACAATAGCATTCATTTTGGAGTTCTAAAAGAAATTCCAGTCCCAGGAATGAGTGCTAATGAATCCAGTTTCTCACCATTTATTGCTTTGACTTCCTTAAACAAATGATGTTTGAACAGAAGAATTTGCAGGCTACATTAACTGCATTAGAAGTGGAAATATTTGCAGAATCAATGATCACATCATCAACCGAGAAAGGACTTCAAGCTGAAGTCGTTGTCGAGTAATAAAGACAGAGAAATGAAATATCCTAGATTTAGATCAAAACTGGTTTAACCCAAAGCTCGTTAGACCGGAAATAAAGATTTATATTTTTCCAACTCCCTAATCTTAACGCTACTGCTCTCAAGATTGTTCAATATTGATTTTACTTTGGAGTCACGTGAGTAACTACGTGAAGAACTCCGTCCAGCCGCACGTGCGTCATTACGTCAGACGCATTAGTGCAGGCGACCGGTTGGAGCAGCAGAGCTCCTCCAGCGGGTAAGTTTAAAACACCTCGAGGTAAGTGGAAAACTTAGTCTTGAGGTCGCTTTCTGTACTTATGGTTGTTTTAGGAGTTCCAAGATGCAGAAAGCAACGAAGGTGAAGGCGAGGCGACCTGTTACTAAATGTTTGGAGGACCGCTGGAGTACGGGTAGCGGGTGCCCGTCTAGCTCACCGATTTTGTCACTAGCAGGGGGGCTTGCGACTGCAGACACGTTGCCTGAGAGCAGCGTTGCCGCGCCGGTAGGGCGTAAGACCACATCAAAGTGTGCCAGGCCCATTGACCCAGAGTCGGGCCAGGAGGATTCACCTCCACAAGGGGAGTCCGTTTGCTCACAGCTCTCAAAGATCAAGCTCCTAATGGAGAGGTTGCTCGAGAAGGACGCACTCCGGGAGGAGGAGTGGAGTTCTAGCCAGGCTGTTGGAGAGCCTGTGCCAGCAGCGCCTGGAATAGGGCTGCATAATCGCCCCCTCATGGAGGAGGAGGGTTTGCCGGGTCAGGGGTATACTGATGCTGAGGTAGTGGCTGAACAAAGCCCAAAGGGTGAAGGGCAAGAGGTTTTAATACCTAATTTGGCTGCAAAGTTTGCAATCCCCAGTGAAGCAGGGGAGCCATTGGGGGAGGAGTTAGCTACTACCATTAATTATATACTCTCACATCAGCTCCAAGAGCTGACAATGGGCGATACTGCTAAAAGATATGAAACCCTAGTTAAATGTGGGTTGTTGAAGGTGCCGGTGGTCAACCATGTTATATGGGGCCAAATGGGGATTGCAGTGTGGGCACAAGTGTTAAAGCTCCAGAGGATGCTCAAGTTGCTTGCAGCTGGAATCACTGCGTTCGCCAGAACGGTGGACGAGGGGCACATGACTGAATTCATCAGGATGCTTTGGGATTTCTGTGCAGCGCACATTTTGTGATGAACTGCCTAAGAAAGAGTTCCATACGCCCCACCATTCACCCAAAATTTGCAGCACTCTGCAAACCTAATAATGTACAACTGCCGAATCTGTTGTTTGGGGAGGACCTCGCAAAGCGAGTGAAAGAACTTGTTGAAGAGGCAAAAACTGTGGGCCTCATAAAAGTACCAACAAGCAGCAAAATGGGCAGGAAGTTTTTCCTCTATCGACGGGGTGCTATGACAGGGGCTGGTGAAGGGACGAGCCGTTTATTCCCGAACACATGCAGCTGGTATCCTGCCACAGGCACAAGGGCAAAGATGAATTTCCCTACGAGGGGCCGGGGGCAACAAGCTCTGTCAGGAAATGTGCAGGTAAGAGATTTTGCTCCTGAGGAAAACAAATTAAGTGGGAAAGATGTTCAAGTTGGGGGCAGGTTACACTTGTTCCTCAAAGAATGGCAGGAGATAACATCAGATCTGTTTGTGCTGGGCAGTATAGAGGGGTTTCGAATTGAATTCTACCCTACTGTGTGTCCGCCCACTCAGCATTTTCACGCGAAGAGAATATGCAGATACAGGCAGAGCTTGAGATATTGTGCATAAAAGGGGTTATTGAGAAGTCGGTTCGTCAATCCCATCAGTTTGTGTCAAGTATCTTTCCTAGGTCTAAAAAGGATGGGGGGTGTAGAATCATTCTGGACCTGACAAGCCACAACCCTTTTGTGCAGTATAGACATTTCAAAATGGAAACTTTTTCTACTGCTTAACAGCTGGTTTCCAAAGGGTGTTATATGGCAAGCATAGATCTTAAAGATGCATATTACTCAGTGTCTGTTCATTGTGATGATAGGAGATATTTGAAGTAAAGCTGGATGAGTCAGTTATGGCAATTCAAAGCACTGCCTAATGGATTCTCAGCTCCGAGATTGTTTACCAAATTGTTAAAACTAGTTCTTGGATTACTCCGAACTCAGCGTCATTTGGTTATGGCCAATTTGGATGATATCTTTATTGTAGGGAACACTCGGAAGGCAGCTGAATCATCTGTTTCAGTTGTTAAACTCACTTTTGAGAAGTTGGGGTTCAGTATTCATCCAGATAAATCCAAATTAACACCAGTTAAAGTTATTGATTACTGGGGCTTCACCATTAACTCAGATCACATGTTAGTGACTGCCGAGTGATAAAAGGCAGCAGTTAATTGAAGAAAGTGTCAAGCTTATTGAGGAATTACTACCCTCAATTAGATACAATGGTGGATTATGAATGTTGCAACTAGCTCCAGGGAAGTTTTGGTTTACCCACTTTCCATAGTCTTACAGCCTGATGTCAGGGGTCTAGGTTGGGGTGCTATTGATACATTTTCCAGCTGTGGAGCAGATGGAATAGAGATGAGGCATCCCTTCTGCAATTGCGAGGGATCAATTATTTAGAGCTTTTGGGAACATTCTACGGACTTAAAGCTTATTGTTTTACCAAAGGTTAGGTGCATGTGCTGGTTCAAATTGACAACACTACTGCAGTAGCATATGTGAATCATATGGGTGGAGTCAAGTCGAAAGCTTGTGATAGGTTGGCTAATCAGATCTAGAGCTGGTGTATTGACAGAAACATTTGGATTTCAGCAATCCATTTACCAGGTAGATTCAACATAGTCGCAGACACAAGGTCACGACAATTCAATGAAAACGTAGAATAGATGTTGAACCATGATATATTTGAAAATGATGTTGCTCGGTTTGGGATGCCAGATATCGATTTGTTTGCATCCAGACTAAACCACCAGTTGCCTAAATATGTTTCATGGGAACCAGATCCTGGGGCAGCAGCGGTCGATGCATTCTCGCTGCACTGTGGTGGAATGTTTCTATATGTATTTCCTCCATTCTGCCTCGTCAGTCGATGCCTGCAAAAAATCAAGCAGGACTCCGCTTCAGGAGTATTGGTGGTACCCGACTGGCCTACTCAGCCATGGTATGCTCATGTTTTGGAGATGGCTACTCAGCCTCACATGATTGTTCCCAAACATAGAAACCTACTGGTGAATCCGGTAACTGGCGATCAACATCGTACATGATCATATTGATCTGTTAATTTGCAGATTCTAAGGAGAGCATACCTGGGGAGAGGACTATCCGATCGCACCGTGGATGTTATCACTGCGGCCTGGAGGAATAGTACCCAAAAGCAGTACATCTCTTCAATAAGAAAGTAGGAGGTGTTCTGCTTACGGCAGAATATTTCATATCAAACTGCAGGCATCCCAGATGTGCTAGAGTTCTTGTCAACTCTCTATTTCGATCAAAAGTTAAGCTATAGTGTGATCAATACAGCCAGAAGTGCTCTGTCTTCATATTTACACATGGTGTCAGAATTAAATTCAGAGGGGACACATCCATTAGTCTCTAGATTAATGAAGGGAGTTTTTATTTCCAATCCACCCAAGACCAGGTATTCGGTTATCTGGAATGTAAGCAAAGTTCTTATGCTTCTTCGCCAGTGGACTCCTGTAACAGTCCTATCTCTAGCTAAACTCACCATGAAGGTGGTATTGCTTATGGCGTTGGTTGCAGCCCAACGTGTGCAGACATTACAGAAGCTGCAGCTAGACAGGATGGAGGTATCAGCAGATGCCATCACTTTTTATGTTTATGATCTGCTCAAGCAGAGTAGAATAGGGGCGACAGGGTGTAAGATTATCTTTTCGGCATACCCCAAGGATTCCTGCCTGTGTGTAGTGTCATGTTTGTCCCATTACATTGAGGCTACCAGAACCTTGAGAGGAACAGAGTCAGCGTTGTTCATTAGCCACAAAAAAACGCACAATAAGGTGTCGGTGCAAACAATTTCAAGGTGGCTAAAGCAGGTTCTGGTAAGCGCTGGGATTGACACTGATAATTTAAAATCTCATTCCACCAGGGCGGCATCTACTTCAGCGGCCAGGGCGATGGACGTTCCTATAGACCATATCCCCGTGGCCGCAGGATGGTCCAGTGAACTGATGTTTCAAAGATTTTATCATAAGCCAATTGCAAGGCTGGGGGTATTTGTCGAATCTGTTTTAAGTTCATTTATATAGTTTCCCCCTGGGATAGAGGGGTTATTATTGTTTTCTTTGTAAAAATAAACCGTTAATTCGTTTAAAGCAATGTTATGGTTGATGCATTATTGATTATTTAATTATGTTTAGTCAATCAATGCAGTGAGAGGCCGGGATTTGAAACTGCGGCATGAAATCACAGAGCTTTGAAATCTTCACGTAGTCACTCACGTGACTCCGAAGTAAAATAGTAAGATTAAACGAGAACTTGCCAGTTTGAAGTTTGATCTTTATTTTATGAGGAGTTACGATGATGACGTGCCCTCCGCTCCCAACCCTCATTAATGTCATCTGGTAGTTCTAGTCTTCTTTTATCTTACTGTTATACTTCAGTCACTATAACCTGTGATTTCACACCGTTGCTTTGAAGATTGACGCACGTGCGTCTGGATGGGGTTCTTCACGTAGTCCCTCATCGTAACTCCTCATAAAATCTTACTATTAAAAGGACATTGTCTATTTCAGAGGGCTTAGCAAATTCTTTCACCCATTACATACTAAAATGAAATACAATCACACATAAATGTTGTTTAATTGCATTACATAATTCTGACAGTATTTATCACAATGTTCAATGGCCAAAAATTGTTGACACACTTCATAAGGATAATTCCTTTTTCCAACTCAAAACAAGATAGAGAAATCAAAGGAAAATGAAAGTTGAACAGGTTCACCCAGCTTCCTATTAGATTGGCCTCAGAACTACTCGTTGACATGGATGTGTCCATTAGGAATATCCACTGGAAGATATGAGGAAGAGAGAAAACCTTCCAACTTCTATAACATTCAATATGCTACAGCTGAAGAAATGGTGAAATTTCACCACCACCAACTGCTTAACAATGAGGATTTTAGTTTAGTTTAGAGATACAGTGCGGAAACATGCCCTTCGGCCCACCAGATCCGCACCGACCAGCGATCACCGCACACTAACACTATCCTACACACACTAGGGACAATTTATACCAAACCAATTAACCTACAAACCTGTATGCCTTTGGAGTGTGGGAGGAAACTGAAGAACATGGAACTCTGGCAAGGTAAGAGATTGAAAAAAAGTTTCCCCGATCCCCTCCCCCACCCCCCACATAAAACAAACCAGAGAACATTAACACATACTTTTAAAACACATTAAAAATAACAAAAAAGAGACGAAAAAAACAGACTGCTGGCACGGTAAGAGATTGAAATTCACATGCTAAGAATATTCATAATTGGAATAGAGCAAGTAAATATTGGCAAAAATATATTAATTTCATATGAGCTGCATACAGTATATCGTAACAGTTTTTGTGAACCAGAACTGAAGTGTTTCTGTTCACAGACTGGGAAAGGGTCATGGCAGTAGTTAAATAAGGACAATTCTATGGATAAAAATAGTCAAAGTAGTTCCATATTAATGGAATCAGGCAAGCTAAAATGTCACCTTCAGTCTGCACTACAACATTTTCCCTGACATCCTTATAATAGAATGGAGCAATTCCAGTTCAACGAGGAGTGTAGTTCTAATGGCAGGAGCATTATTACATTTTTGGAACTGGATGATACAGCACCTGGTAATGATATTTAATTTCATTGAAAGTAATTTTAATAGGCATTCCCTATAAAGTTATATGACTGAAAATGCAACGGATTGTTAAGAGCTGTATTGTATAATTTATACACATATATATCAGATGCAAGGAAGCATGGTACTTCCCTCATTTCAGCTAATGGCTTTTTTCATTATTTAATGAGAAAAAGTTATTAAAGAGTCTCATTGGTGACTGGATGTTACCATAAATCATAACATTAGGATAGAAATTCCAGTCGTAAGCATATGTTACATAGATCCATAACAAGCTTAGGGAGGTGGAAGCAAAGGATGCAATTGGTCTGTATCCTGCCCTGCTCTGATTTCACAATGTCTTTGGCAAGCTTTACAAATGTGAAATGCGAGCTCTCTGATAATGTATGAGATGAGAATGATTAAAGAGCTGAACATCATGCAGAATTACTTAAATAACTCTTGTGGCAAAACGTTCACAGTTTCCACTGACAGCATTGTGAATCTGTAAACACAGACATTAGAACTCCAGCGCAAAGGATAGGCTGTGCTATTTTTGTAGTTGATTAGCATCTATTAGAGCTTTTTGGATTAGTTTAGCAGAGTGCTATTTTCTATTTTGCAATAAGCCTTTTATAAAATTGCCTACTGTTTGTTTCACGCATTTCATTGTCAACCTGTACGTTGCTGCTAGTTGTCAGAAAATAGGCCTTACCTGCAACTCTGAGAAAGGGGAATAAGAATTTTAGAAAACAGATTGTGGGCCAAGATGTTGGCAGTGAACTTATACACCCTCACCAGTAGCAGGGTGCATCGAATGACCTCCTAAAGCTCAAATTGTGGCTGAGTTTACGAACAGCATATGTAAGTTACCACACTGTAGCACCAAGGCAACTTAGCAAGGATTCAGCTGATTTAGGTTTCATTGCCATTTTCCTATCTTAACATGCTCAAGGCTCTATCTCTGAGATATCTAAGATACTCTTCATAACTGATATAGTGCTGGTTCTGGCTCCTTTGAAGGAAGTGACGCCATTAAGCTTGTTCACAAGCACTTTAGCCTGGTTTTGAGCCTACATCTGTTGATTTTTGACCCCGTTGCTAAGAAAAATAGATCCTTCCTAATTACTCTGTAAGCCTGCCATAATTGTATTTGCCTCAATTAATCTGCCTCAACCTCCTCTGTTCCAAAGTTTATTCCGTTTATTGGCAGAGCTACTATTTTCTATCCTGGGAACATTTTCTTAAATCTCTCTTGCACCTTCTCTCGTGAAATCTCATCTTTCCTGCAATGTGGTACAGCAGAACTGTATACTGTACTCCAGCTATAGCCTAACTATTGTGCAGTAGCGTTACTAGTAGAGTCGTGCCTCACAGCACTCTAGACCCAGGTTCAATCCTGACCTCGGGTGTTATCTGTGTGAAGCTTGAACATTCACTCTATGACCAGGTGGCCTCCAGTTTCATCCCCCATCCCAAAACCAGGCATATCATTAGGTTAATGGGTTACTGTAAAATTATCCTTAATATGTAGGGGATCAATAGAATCTGGGGAGAGTTGATGAGAATGTGAGGAGAATAAAAAAATAGATTAATGATTAGTGGTAATGCATGGTCGATGGCCAATGTGGACTCGGTGAGCCAATGGGCCTATTCCATGCTGTATCCATCAATTACCTGAATATTGTCATATGGAGTTTTAACATCATTTCCCAGACATTGCAATCTATTCTTCAACTAATAATGGAACACATCCCTTATGCCTTTTTAATAACCTCACCCAAAGTATGGAATCATGAAGCAGATAATTTTGTTTTAAGGTGTGGAGGAACATTTTAATAGGAACCTGAGGGGCAACTTTTTTTACACAAAGCGTGCTAGGTATATGGAACGAGCTGTCAGAGGAAGTAGTTGAGGTAGGTGCTATCCCAACAGTTTTTTAAAAATTGGACAGGTAAATGGATAGGATATGCAAAGGGATATGGAACAAATAGAGGCAGGCGGGACTAGTGTAGATGGGGCATGTTGGTTGGCGTGGGCAAGTTGGGCCAAAGAGCTTATTTCCACGCTGCATGGCTCTATGAATCTATGACTTTATAATTTTAATGTGCGCTTAAGTTATCTGCAAGGATCTGTGCATACTTAATACAGAAGCTTCCTGTTGAGAGATGCTTCTCCTAACCAGTCCCCACTGTATCTGCACCAATTATCAGGTGAGAGAGCCCAGCTGATGCATGAATATCCCTCACATCTTGCGTTCCAGCTCCACCTGCACTGATTTAATGCATGAATGAACAAATGCCAGCTTCATTTACTTTAATGACTTGCTACAACAGCTCTGTGTTTACTGACGAGTAGCACCACACGTAAAGAATTTAGACCCCTGATTAAAATATATATTTCTGAAAGAACCATACCCTGACACAGGTATATGGATTAGTGTGTAGGTCGCCATGATGTACCTAATGAGGGCATAACATTTCCTTCAGAAATACTCCATTGACCTGGGATTGCCCCTCCTGGAGGAGACTACTGGAGAACTGTGGCCATTAGCCCTCCTGCACAGTGCTCCACCTCCCTTCGATTAACGTAAATCACAATCATCTTGACTTGCACATCCCACCCCAGGTAGACATTCATCGAGGAGCTGCACACCCTGGTCAACTAACACAACTTTCACATGTGAAGTAATTGCTCCCTAACTATGACCAGCACATGTCCTACAGCACCAGGGGAGCAAACACCCTCAACACTGCTACACCACCATCAGAGATGCCCATCACTCCATCCCTTGGACTCACTTTGGGAAATCGGAACCACTTGTCTGTGCTGCTTCTTCCTGCGAATAGGCAGCGACTGAAGAGTGCACCCCTAGTGGTGAGGACTGCACAGTGCTGGTCAGGGGAGGCAGAGGAATGGCACCGAGACTGCTTAAATGCGGCAGACTGCCCAAGGACTAGGGAACAGATCTGAACGAATACACCACAGTTATTGGAAACTTCATAAGGAGATGCGTGGATGAAGAGTCTGTTCCCACAAAAACTATCCGCCTGCTCTCCAACTAGAAGCCGTGGTTGAACCAGGAGGTCCACAATAATCTGAGAACCAGATCTCGGCAATTCAAGTCTAGCAATGCAGATTCATATAAGAGGTCCAGATATAAGGCCGTCAAAAAGACTAAAAGGGACTTTCGCTCTAAACTGGAGAATGAAGCAGACATTCGGCAGCTGTGGCTGGGCAAAACCAGGAGGCAGCTCTAGTGACAGTGAAGCATCGCTCCCTGACGAGCTCAATGTGTTCTATGCATGGTTTGATGGGAAGAACACTGAAGTGCCTTCCCAAGCCGACGTCGGAAGATCCTTCAGGAGGGAGAATCCTCATAGAGCGTCTGGACATGACGGACTACCTAGTCAATAGACAATAGACAATAGGTACAGGAGAAGGCCGTTTGGCTCTTCAGGCCAGCACCGCCATTCAATGTGATCATGGCTGATCATCAGTACCCCGTTCCTGCCTTCTCCCCATATCCCCTGACTGCTATTTTTAAGAGCCACATCTAGCCCTCTCTTGAAAGCATCCAGAGAACCTGCCTCCACCGCCTTCTGAAGCAGAGAATTCCACAGACTCACCACTCTGTGAGAAAAAGTGTTTCCTCGTCTCCGTTCTAAGTGGCTTACTCCTTATTCTTAAACTGTGGCCCCTATGTTTCAATGAGATATCCTCTCATCCTTCTAAACTCCAGAGTGTACAAGCCCAACTGCTCCATTCTCTCAGCATGTGAGAGTCCCGCCATCCTGGGAATTAACCTTGTAAACCTACGCTTCACTCCCTCATTCGTATTCTCAAAACCTGTGCAGACCAACTGGCTGGAGTTTTTGCGGAGATCTTCAATCTCTCATTACGGAGGTTCCCAGCTGCTTTAAGAGGGCATCAATAATATAGGTACCCCAGAAGAGTAAGGTGACGTGCTTCGATGACTACTGATCAGAGGCACTAACGTCAGTGGTGATGAATTGCTTTGAGAGGTTGGTTATGGCGCATGTCAATTCCTACCTCAACAAAAACCTGTACCCCCTATAAATTGCCTCCCACCACAACAGGTTAACACTCTGCACTGGACCACTTGAACAATAAAAACACATACATCAGGCTGTTGTTCATAGACTACAGCTCGCGTTCAACATAATCATTCCCTCCAAACTAGTTACCAAGCTCAGGGGACTGGGTCTCTGCACACTTCTCAGCAACTGGATCCTTGGTTTCCTCATCAATAGAACGCAATTAGTACGAATCGGCAGCAACAATTCTTGCTCAATAACCTCATGGCTGTGTGTTCAGCCCCTTGCCCTTCTCATTCTATACCCATGACTGTGTAGCTGAACACAGTTCCAACTATATTTAAATTCGCCGACGATACCAGAGTTGTTGGATGAATAATTGAAGATGACTAGACAGAGTATAGGTGTTGAGATCGATCGACTGACTGAATGGTGCCAGAATAACAACATTTCGCTCAAAGATAGACACACAATTCTCAACAGAGTCTGGCTGATGATCTGAACAGATTCTTCAACAGATTTGACTGCCCCACACCACCCCAGCCTCCCCCAACTGGTCTGCTGACCATTGCTGCTTCCTCTCCACCTCCCATCCCTCTCTCCATCACTCCTGAGATGTCACCTGTACGGAGTCCCCTCTTTCCACCTCCCACTCCACCGGCAGCCCCACCCATGACTCTTCATACTGCTCAGGTCAAGGTGATGCTGGACAGACTGAAGCCAGGGAAAGCAGTGGGGCCTGATGACACCAGCCCAAGGCTACTGAAGACTTGCTCTTCAGAGCTGTGTGGTATTCTAACACACCTGTTCAACCTGAGCTTGCGTCTACAGAGGGTTCCAAGGCTGTGGAAAACATCTTGCCTGGTACCTGTCCCAAAGAAGACCCATCCCACTCTCCACAATGACTACAGACCAGTAGCGCTCACTTCACATATAATGAAGACATTTGAGAGACTTGTCCTTTCCTACATCAGAACTAGTGTGTCAAATCAAATGGATCCTTTACAGTTTGCATATCAGCCTAACATCAGTGTCGATGATGCCCTCATTTACATGCTGCAGAGGGTGTACACACATTTGGACACTACTGATGCATCTGTAAGGATTACATTTTTTGACTTCTCAAGCGCCTTCAACACAATTCAGCCCCGACTGCTAGGGGAGAAGATGGAGAAGATGAAAGTGGATCCATCACTGGTACTGTGGTGTTTGGATTACCTTTCCCTCAGACCACAGTACGTGCGCCTACAGAACAGTGTCTCGGGCACCATCTTGAGCAGCACAGGGGCTCCACAAGGAACTGTGCTGGCTCCGTTCCTGTTTACCATCTACACAGCGGATCTCCAATATAACACCAACAGCTGCTTTTTGCAGAAGTTTTCAGATGATACAGCTGTTGTCGGCCTCATTAAAGGGGGCAATGAGGAGGAGTATAGAGACATAATAAGTAACTTTGTGGAGTGGAGTGCACACAATAACCTCCATCTTAACACCAAAAAAACCAAGGAGATAGTTGTGGACTTCAGGAGGGGGAGGAGGAGGACTCAAGCAACACCAATCACCATTAAGGGCACTGAGGTGGAGGTGGTCGCTAACCACAGGTACCTTGGTGTGCAGCTTGACAGTGAGCTGGACTGGAAGAGTCATATGGAGGCGGTGTACAGGAAGGGACAAAGCCGACTGTATTTTTTAAGGAGGCTGAGGTCATTCAACATCTGCCAACCCCTACTGTGCAGTGTCTACCATTCAGTGGTGGCCAGTGCTCTGTTTTTTGCTGTGGCCTGTTGGGGAGATGGCGCCCGCATAGCGGACAAAAACAGACTGGACAAGCTAATCAGGAAGGCCGGCTCAGTGGTCGGGGCTGAGCAACGAACGGTCCAGCAGGTGGCAGAGGCCAGAACTCTGAACAAACTGGGTTCAATAATGGCCAACCCCACTCACCCACTCCATGCCCTGAAGGTGATCAAGAGCAGCATCTTCAGTCAGAGGCTGATTGCACCAATGTGCAAAACTGAGAGACATAGGAAGTCCTGTTTACCAGCTGCTATAAGGTTATATAATGCGCATAAATAACTGCACTTTTTTTTAATTAATTGTATTTTAACTTGTATTTTTACTTGTTAAGTATGGAAGCCATTTGAGGAAATGTGTGGTGTTATGTCTGTCTTGAAGCTGTCGTGGCACTGTAATTTCCTGTAAAGGATTATTAAAGGTATAATCTAAAATCTAATCTAAATCTAAGTAACTCAGTGACTCAGGCAGCATCTCAGGAGAAAAAGGAAAGGTGATGTTTCGGGTCAGGACGGTCTGAAGAAGGGTCCCGATCCAAAACGTCACCTATCCATTTCCTCCAGAGATGCTGCCCAACACGCTGAGTTACTCCAGCATTTTGTGTCTATTTTTGTATAAACCAACATTTGCAGTTCATTTGTATTACATTTAACCTCTCTCTCAACATCACTAAAACCAAGGAACTGATTGTTGATTTGAGAAGAAGAAGTTTGAGGATATACAAATCTATCTTCATTGATGGGACGGTGGTGGAGAGAGTCAGAAAGTTCAAATTGCTGGGCATGCATATCTCTGAGGTTCTGTCCTGGGCCCAGCACATTGATGCAATCTTAGAGAAAGCCCATCAATGCCTCTACTTCCTTAGAGATTGAGGAAATTCAGTACGTCGACAAATACATTCTTGAACTTCTACAGGTGTCCAGGTGAGAGCATATTAACAGGTCGTATCACTGCCTAGTTCAGCAACTCGAATGCTCTGGAAAGTCAAAGATTGCAAAATGTGATGAACACTGCCCAGTCCATCATGGGTACTGACCTCTCCACTATTGGAAGGATCTACAGCAGTCGCTGCCTCAAAAAGGCAGCCAGCATCATCTGAGACCCACACCACCCTGGCCACACACTCATTTCGCTCATTACATCGGTAGGAAGGTATAGGTGTCTGAAAGTTGTTACGTCCAGGTTCAGGAGCAGCTTCTTCCTAACACATTGAATGGCGGTGCTGTTTCGAAGGGCCAAATGGCCTACTCCTGCAACTATTGTCTATTGTCTATAACAACCATCAGACTATTAAACACTACAACCTCCAACTATGCTCCAAACTATGGAGACTTGGGGGTGTTGCTTCTATCCTTGCAATATTATTCTTTTGTTTTTTTTTGTCGTTTTTGTAGTTTATTATGGTGTTTACGATATACTATGTTGGCATATCTGTTTTGCTGCTGTAAGTAAGAATTTCATTGATTCTTTCCGGGACATATGACAATAAAACACTCTTGACGCTTGCCGCTCCTCAGTGTATGTGGGAGCAGTTTCTTTTTCCCTTGCAGCCTCACTCAGGAGTATTTTCGCACAACCTTCTTCATCAAGATCAACTGTGAGGAATTCTGGAAGGCAAGTGTACATTTAATCAAGTTCACCAAACAGATGGATGTTATTTCTATCAGATATACTCTGGCATTGTGATCAATTTAAAACCACTTGCACATAATAGATGAGGGAACGGTGAATAAAGTAAATGGAAGCATTGATCATTGAGAATATTGTGTCTACTCTTTCACATGAAAAGAAGCACACATGGCATTTGATCCCAATTTCTTATTCAGATTCCTGGAAAATTGCCTGACTTTGCCAAATGGCTCATGATGATAGCCATATAACCATATAACCATATAACAATTACAGCATGGAAACAGGCCATCTCGACCGTTCTAGTCCGTGCCAAACACGTATTCTCCGCTAGTCCCATATACCTGCACTCAGACCATAACCCTCCATTCCTTTCGCGTCCATATAACTATCCAATTTATTTTTTAATGATAAAAACGAACCTGCCTCCACCACCTTCACTGGAAGCTCATTCCACACAGCCACCACTCTCTGAGTAAAAAAGTTCCCCCTCATGTTACCCCTAAACTTCTGTCACTTAATTCTCATGTCCCCTTGTTTGAATCTTCCCTACTCTCAGTGGGAAAAGCTTATCCACGTCAACTCTGTCTATCCCTCTCATCATTTTAAAGACCTCTATCAAGTCCCCCCTTAACCTGCGCTCCAAAGAATAAAGCCCTAACTTGTTCAACCTTTCTCTGTAACTTAGTTGCTAAAACCCAAGCAACATTCTAGTAAATCTCCTCTGTACTCTCTCTATTTTGTTGACATCCTTCCTATAATTAGGCGACCAAAATTGTACACCATACTCCAGAATTGGCCTCACCAATGCCTTGTACAATTTTAACATTACATCCCAACTTCTATACTCAATGCTCTGATTTATAAAGGCCAGCACACCAAAAGCTTTCTTTACCACCCTATCTACTAATGTACTTAGTGCAAAACTAGGATTTTAAACAGAATTAGGCGAGAGACAATACCAACATTACTTGGGTGTCACTTTATCTGCACCCGATTATCTGTAAAATGTATGAGTCATCATTTTCACACACCGTGGCCTTTCCTTGGGCACTGCATCTGTTTGAGGGCAATCATAGCCATGTAGTGTCCAGAGGCTGGGGAAGGGAAGTGAAGAAAGAGTGGGTAGATGTGAAGAAGGGAGACGAGAAGCTGCCAGGGAAGTGAGGGGGAGGAGATAGATAAAGAGGTTCAGTTTCTAAGGAAAAGGGTGGGAGAGGTGATGTGATTTACAATGCCGCCCTCCACCTGTCCACATGGGAGAGCATGACTGAATGAAAGCTGTCAGAGATGTCAGGGGTTATGGGGAGAAAGCAGGTGAATGGGGTTAGGAGGGAGTGATTGAATGGCAGAGTAGACTTGATGGGCCGAATGGCTGTAGCTAAACCTTGTAGAGACCACACATGGGCTGCTTGGTATGCGAACCATCGTTTCTGAAAGCAGAGTTATGACAAACACATCCTGCATGACCAGAACCCCTGTCAGTGGCAGGGATTCGTTTGGGGAAGGTATCACCATGTGAGACGATGTGCCTATCTGAATGCCCCCATTGCTGTTGTGCCTCTTTATCCAATACAATGCTGAAGGAGATTTTCAGTCCCTTTACTACAGGTTTCTTTTGGCTGGTTTACAGAACCAATTAAACTATAAATAGACACAAAATGCTGGAGTAACTCAGTGGGACAGGCAGCATCACTGGAGGGAAGGAAGGGTCTTGACCAGAAACGTCACCCATTCCTTCTCTCCAGAGATGCTGCCTGGCCCACTGAGTTACTCCAGTATTTTGTGTCTATCTTCGATTTAAACCAGCATCTGCAGTTCCTTCCTAAACAATCCAACTCTGAACTTAGGTCTCTGTGCAAAAAAAAAAGGTTTATTCTGGAAATTCAGTTCAACCTGGAACTTTGCACGCAGTTTCAATAACTCCAAACTCTTGCTTTTATCAAACCCTCATTTGGGGATAGTCCACATTTCCTGATTTTCAGTAGTTGCAATTTATAGATGAGACACTTAATACTATGCAATTATCCACACGAATATATCGTTGCTGAATAGTTTTTGCTGTTGTTAAGGTAACAAAGATATTTCGAGCTTCCTTACATTCCTTAAAGTCAACCTTAGTTTCCTTGTCTGTTCAGATTACGGTGATTGTTTTAGCCTGGATAAGATCGTGAGTACTCACCTGAAATAAAACGGGTTCATTTATAGACCTTTGGATAAAATGCAGCATGCAGTGAGCTTTGGTCACCTGAAACAGATACCTTATCTAGCCTCGAACAATGAATAAATACCTTGCCGACTCTCAATATCAAGTTTTTCAATGTGCCCTAAGGCATCGCCGATTCAACCTGAACTCTGTAGGTTAATGTTTAAATGGGCAGATTCATCACTTGCATGCAGCAACACAATCTAAACAATCTAAACAAGCTAGTTAATTGATTTTAGTTATCCTGATACAGTTATGTATGAGATAAACAAATGTGCTTTTGGTTATTAATAGTCCTATTTTATCTTGCTGAGTGTAACATTATAATTTTAGCAGATCCGATCCCAAAATGTCACCAATCCATTTCTTCCAGAGATGCTGCCTGACCCGTGAGTTACTCCAGCACTTTGGGGTTTATTTATTCCAATTTTACAACGGTCTTCACCTGGGCTGGACCGGAACCGATGTCCTCGGGGAGTGTTTCCTAGTGCTGTTGGGAAGAATTTAAACTAATATGGCAGAGGGGTGGGAACCAATGCAGGAAGACAGAGGGCCGTAAAATGAGGGCAGAAGCAAAAGGTAGAAGGGAGAAAAGTAAAAGTGGAAGGCAGAGAGATCAATGGCAAAGATCAAAAAGGCCCACACTACATCTTCATTCTATTAGGGCTAAGAATGGTAAAACAAACCTGAAAGCTTTGTACCTTAATGCGAGGAGCATTCGTAATAAGGTGGATGAATTGAATGCATAGTTAGTTGTTCATGGATATGATATAGTTGGAAATTCGGAGACATAGCTTCAGGGTGACCAAAGCTGGGAGCTCAACTTGCAGGGGTGTTCAATATTCAGGAAGGTTAGGCTGAAAGGAAGAGGATGTGGGTGGCATTGCTGGTTAAAGAGGAGATTAATGCAATAGTAAGGAGAGACATTAACTTGGATGCTGTAGAATCGGTATGGGTAGAACTGCGAAATCGCCAAGGATAGAAAACGCTTGTTGGAGTTGCATATAGACCACCAAACAGCAGTAGTGAGGGTGGGGATAGCATCAAGCAGGAAATTAGGGATGTGTGTAGCAAAGGTACAGCAGTTATCATGGGTGACTTTAATCTACATATAGATTGGGCTAACCAAATTGGTAACAACACTGAGGAGGAGGATTTCCTGGAATGTATACGGAATGGTTTTCTAAGCCAATATGTAGAGGAACCAACCATTCTGCATTAAGATAGAGAGTGACAGTTAATTCAGAGACAAGGTTCCTGAACTTAAAGAAAGGTAACTTTGATGGTATGAGATGAGAATTGGCTAGGATTGACTGGCAAATGATACTTAAATGGTTGATGGTGGATATGCAATGGCAAAGATTTAAAGATTGCATGGATGAATTACAACAATTGTTCATCCCTGTCTGGCGTAAAAAATAAAATAGGGAAGGCGGCTGAACCGTGGCTAACGAAGGAAATCACGGATAGTGTTAAATCCAAGGAGGAGGCATATAAATTGGCCAGAAAAGCAGCAAACCGGAGGACTGGGAGAAATTTAGAATTCAACAGAGGCGGACAAAGGGGTTAATTAACAGGGGGGAAATAGAGCATGAAAGATAGCTTGTGGGGAATATAAAAACGGACTTTAAAAGCTTCTATAGATGTGTGAAGAGGAAAAGATGGGTGAAGACAAATGTTGGAACCTTACAGTCAGAAACTGGTGAATTTATAATGGGAAACAAGGAAATGGCAGACCAAAAATCTCTCAGAAATAATAGGGGATTGAGGATCTAGAAGGAGGAACTGAGTCAGGAAATGGTGTTAGATGAACTGTTGGGACTGCAGGCAAATAAATCCCCCGGGCCTGATGGTCTGCATCCCAGAGTACTCAAGGAGGTGGCCCTAGAAATCGTGGATGCATTTTGATCATTTTCCAATGTTCTAGAGACTCTGGATCAGTTCCTGTGGACTGGAGGGTAGCCAATGTAACCCCACATTTTAAGAAAGGAGGGAAAGAGAAAACAGGGAATTACAGACCAGTTAGCCTGACATCGGTAGAGGGGAAGATGATTGAGTCGATTATTAACGATGTAATAGCAGTGCATTCGGAAAGCAGCGATGGATTTATGAAAGGGAAATCATGCTTGACTAAACTTCTGGAATTTTTTGAGGGTGTAACATGTAGAATGGATAAGCGGGAGTCAGTGGATGTGGTGTAGCTGGACTTTCAAAAAGCCTTTGACAAGGTCCCACACAAGAGATTAGTGTGCAAAATTAGAGCACATGGTATTTGGGGTAGGGTATTGACATGGATAAAGAACTAGTTGGCAGACAGGAATCAAAGAGTAGGATTTAACGGGTCCTTTTCAGAATGGCAGGCAGTGACTAGTGGGGTGCCGCAAGGCTCAGTGCTGGGACACCAGTTATTTACAATATATATTAACGATTTAGACGAGAAAATTAAATGCAGATGACACAAAGCTGGTGGCAGTGTGAACTGCGAGGAGGATGCTATGAGGCTGCAGGGTGACTTGGATTGGTTGGATGCCTGAGCAAAAGCATGGCAGATGCAGTATAATGTGGATAAATGTGAGGTTATCCACTTTAGTGGCAAGAGCAGGAAGGCAGATTATTATCTGAATGGTGCATATCAGGAAAAGGGGAGGTGCAACGAGACCTTGGTGTGCTTGTACATCAGTCACTGAAAGTAAGCAAGCAGGTACAGCAGTCAGTGAATAAAGCAAATGGCATGATGGCCTTCATAGCGAGATGAATTGAGTATACTGTAGGAGCAAGGAGGTCCTACTGCAGTTGTAAAGGGGCCTGGTGAGGCCACACCTGGAGTATTGTGTGTAGTTTTGGTCTGATAATTTGAGGAAGGACGTTCACGGGATGGTAGGACTGACATATGATGAATGAATGGATCGACTGGGCTTATATTCACTGGAATTTCGAAGGATGAGAGGATATCTTGTAGGAACATACAAGGTTCTTAAGGGATTGGACAGGCTAGATGCAGGTAAAATGTTCCAGATGTTGGGGGAGTCCAGAACCAGAGGTCACAGTTTAAGAATTAGGGGTAGGCCATTTAGGTCTGAGATGAGGAAAAACTTTTTCACCCAGAGAGTTGTGAATCTGTGGAATTCTTTGCCACAGAAGGAAGTGGAGGTGGACGGCAAAATGATCGCCAAGCCTACGCCTGGTCTCACCGATGTAGATCAGCTGACATCTAGAGCAGCGGATGCAATAGATGAGGTTGGAGGAGGTGCAGGTGAACCTCTGTCGCACCTGGAACAACTGCTTGGGTCCTTGAATGGAGTCGAGGGGGGAGGTAAAGCGACAAGTGTAGCATCTCTTGCGGTTGCAAGGGTAAGTGCCCGGGGAGGGGGAGGTGCTGGTGGGAAGGGAAGGATTGACCAGGGATTTACGGAGGGAGCAGTCTTTGCGGAAAGCAGACATGGGGGGGGGGGAGATGGGAAGATGTGGCGAGTGGTGGGGTCACGTTGGAGGTGGCGAAAATGACGGAGGACTATTTGTTCTATGTGACGGCTAGTGGGGTGGAAGGTGAGGACTAGGGGGACTCTGCCCTTGTTACGAGTGGGGGGATGGGGAGAGAGAGCAGTGTTGCGGGGTATTGAAGAGACCCTGGTGAGAGCGTCATCTATAGTAGGGGAGGGGAACCCCCGTTCCCTGAAGAATGAGGACATTTCCAATGCCCTGATGTGGAACGCCTCATCCTGGGAGCAGATGCGGCGTAGATGGAGGAATTGGGAGTAGGGGAAGCAGGGTGGGAATAAATGTAGTCTAGATAACCATGGGAGTCAGTGGGTTTATAGTGGATGTCAGTCAGAAGTCTATCACCTGCGATGGAGATAGTGAGGTCAAGAAATGGTAGGGAAGTTTCGGAAATGGTCCAAGTGTATTTGAGTGCCGGATGGAAGTTATTGGTGAAGTGGATGAAGTCAGTGAGTTGTGTGTGGGTGCAGGAGGTAGTACCATTGCAATCGTCGATGTAGCGGAGGTAGAGGTCGGGGATGGGGCCCTGGTACGTCTCGAACAAGGATTGTTCGACGTGCCCTACAAAGAGGCAGGCGTAGCTGGGGCCCATGCACGTGCCCATAGCTATGCCTTGTATTTGGAGGAAATGGGAGGAGTCAAATGAAAAGTTATTAAGTGTAAGGACCATCTCCGCCAGGCGGAAGAGAGTATCTATAAATGGGGATTGGTTTGTTCTCCGGTCGAGGAAGAACCGGAGGGCTTTGAGATCCTCCTGGTGGGGGATGGCGGTGTAGAGTGACTGGACGTCTATGGTGAAGATGAGCGGATGGGGGCCTAGAGAATGAAATGCCCGGAGACAACGGAGAATGTCTGAGGTGTCTTGAACATAGGTAGGGAGGGATTTATCCAGAGGCGATAGGATGGAGTTGAGGTATGTGAAAATAAGTTTGGTAGGGAACGAACAGGCAGAGACAATGGGTCTACCAGGACAGTCAGGTTTGTGGATTTTGGGGAGAAGATATAATAATCTGGTTATTCTCCATAGCCTGGTAAAATGTCTTCAATGCACACCAGTGGTGGTTAAGTAGATAAAATCATTTAAAAAATTGAATGAGCTTGTTTTATTAAATGTGTTGTAAACATTATCGCAGTACATGCAGTCTCACTTCATGATCTACAGCTGTAATGCATAACACCACTTCAATTATATTAAGTGACTGCTGCCTATCAGATCCAAGGCTTATTGCACCTTGATCTTCATTAACTATTTTAGTTATCGGTTACTCTACCCACCTGAATCTTTCTGTTATCTGTGTAATATTGATGTTCTACCAATGCTTTTGTTCAGGTCATTAATAAAGGTGAGCAAGAGCCACAACTGTGCTTCCCTGCAGAAATTCACTGGTAAATAGGCCTCATCCCCCATTTGTAACAATTACTTAGCATTTGTTTTTGGCGGTTAGAGATACAGCGTGGAAACAGGCCCTTCGGCACACCGCCAGTTAATCTACAAACCTGGACATCTTTGGAGTGTGGGAGGAATCTGGAGCACCCGAGGAAAACTCGGTCACGGAGAGAACGTACAAATTCCATACAGACAACACCCGTAGTCAGTATCGAACCCGGGTCTCTAGTGCTGTAAGGCAGTAACTCTACTGCTGCACTGCCATGCCACCCTTTGGTGTTAAGTTTCCTCATACAACTCTAAAATAATTGGAGCCATACAGTTAAAAGTAGGTGCAATCTAGAATTGAGCATGTTTGCACACATGTCTGTGTGGTTTAAAACAAGATATGCAATTCAACACCTGACTATTCAACTACATTTTTATTTGCCCCAACATGTTTCCCAGGAGATAACTTCCCTGAAGGATGTTAACCACAGCCACACACAGCATTCAGTATCATTATCATATCTGTAGGCTGTAAAGAATAAAGCGAGGAGGATGAAATACAGTTGTTTTCTTCATTCTCTCATAGAAAGTATCTTCTTTCTGCATGAGAGTCCTCATTTACTCACAGATACACAGATGGAGACACAAGGATTTGCAGATGCCGGTTTACAAAAATAGATGCAAACTGCTGGAGTAACTCAATGGGCAAGACAGCATCTCTGGAGAACATGGATAGGTAATGTTTCAGGTCAGGTCTGAAGAAGGGTTCTGACCTGAAACATCACATTCATATTTTCCAGAGATGCTGCCAAACCCATTGAGTTACTCCAGCACTTTAACTAACCCTAATTCCCTTTTGCATTATCTAGAAGGCTCCAGAATTCACCAGAAGATATTGTTCATTGGCCCAAAGCAATCCTTTGTTACCTTAGATTTTAACAGCAGGAGAATTCTTTGATATTGTTGAGTTGAAATGCACCTTTTTCCTCTCACTGTGCTTTTGACTGCTGTGACTGCACTTCGCACAGTCTTTGCAAGAGGTTGGTGCTTACCCAGGACCCAAGACTATAAAAGTTTGATTTCTCCTTGCACATGCCCCATAGCACTAAAACAGAGCTTTAAAAATCACAGATGCTGTGTTAAGGGTCTGTCCCACAAGCATGCGACTGCATGCGGCAAGCGCGACCTAACGTGGTTGCATGAGCCGTACGGCCTCGCGGGGCCGGTCCCACTTCGATCGCCGGAGCCATATGGAGTTGTGACATCCCGCTGGTCCCGACATCGCGCGGGGGCTCGGAAAAACTGACACTGTCCAAAAATTCTGCGCGGCAACGGCCTGCCGGCCCGCAGCCGCATCGAGGCCGAACGCACCGCCTCAACGGGCGTGCGCAGCGTCTCGACGCCGTACGCAGCATCTTGACGCCGTACATCACGCGCGAACTTCCCGCGGACTTCGCTCGAACATCACGTCAACTCGTACGGGATCACTCGACCTCCGCGCTCCCCCCCCGCTTCCGATTTGGTCGCGCTCGCCGCATGCAGTCACATGCTGGTGGGACAGGCCCTGTACGGGGATCACTCGACCTCCGCGCAGCCCCCGCTTCCGGTTTGGTCGCGCTTGCCGCATGCAGTCGCATGCTCGTGGGACAGGCTCTTTAGTTGTCACGTGAACCGAGGTACAGTGAAAAGCTTTTACTGCATGCTGTCCATTCAGTGGAAAGACAATACATGATCACAATCAAGCCACTTACAGTGTATAGTGTATAGTGTATAGATACATGATAAGAGAATGACTTTAAGGTAAAGCCAGCAAAGTCTGATCAAGGATAGTCCGAGGGTCAGCAATGAGGTAGATAGTAGTTCAGGATAGTAGTTCAGGATTGCTCTCTGGTTGTGGTAGTATGGATTAGTTGCCTCCTTTTCTTTTTACATTAAAACGGTTTTGAAGTTAGTTTTTCTGCTGTGCTGATAAAGTCTCCTCTACCTGGGCAAACAATCAGGTTGATTCAAATTCTTTGACTGTGCAATATTTGGATCTCTTGGTCTATTGTAATAGTCTTAAATCTTTAATGACTTCAGTTTGTCTGATCAACTTGATAGAACAATATTCTGGTTAATGGTGCTGAGATCATAGGGTTACATTAAGCAGGGTGACTAATAAACCTAGTACTTGATCACCAAAAGTTTCCTCACTAAGAAATTGTACAATAAAATAATAATTTATTATAACTATAATTTTTTTATCAGACCTGCCTGTAGCGGCAGATTTTTATATCGTTCAAGAGATTAATCCCTCTGGCTGCTAAGTGCACTACATGGTTAAGGGGAACGTCGTTACACGCATGCGAGACCTTCAGAGCTTCTACACAGATATATCCTCATAACACAGTCCTTTGATTAATAGATTCTATATTGTTGATGAAAAACAATAAGGCACATCCAAACTTCTTCCGACTCGTACACTATAATCTTCATCGAACTCCAGCTTATCGCTTTAAAGGTTAGTAAACTCCTCGTGTCTCCGTTACACTCCGCATGGTCAAAGGGCATGCCTTCCCCATGCTGTTCCCAAACGACACTAAAAACTAAGCTTCTGCGCAATAAACTTAGCTCCAAACACGCCCTAAAATATGTCATAAATCCCACCCACAATCTAATGGGCAGTATAAAATTCAAAGACACTCAATGACACACAAAATAAGCCAAATAGCCACTATACCGCCTTCGAAGCTAGATGTGTCACCATGGGACCATTGAGTGCCTAGGATATTATATAAACATTATCTGTTTATTTGAGAATGCCCTGGTAATTTGTACTCAGAGTGTCTCATTGTAACGGACACATCAGCTTTCCACATTAGCAAGATTAACATTAAAATGATATTCACTAAATGTTGGCAACCTTTCCCCATGAAGTTTAAAAGGTTAATGCACAAGTAGCAGTCTGCGTCAACATTGGAACCAGTGCTCTCAGACTAACCCCTGTCCCACGGTACGAGTTCATTCCAAGAATTCTCCCGAGTTTGCCCTGATTCGAACTCGGAGATTTACGGTAATGGCACTCGTCGGTAATCGGGGCTCTCGTGGATATTTTTCATCATGTTGAAAAATCTTCACGAGTCTTCCCGTGCTTATCTGCTGTTAGCAAGTCTTCCCGAGTACCTGCCATTAGCACTAAGAGACGTCCCCGAGCTCCGATGTACCCGCTACGTTCATTCTTTGTGCTTACCACGAGTTTGATTTTTTTTAAACTCGGGAGAGCTCTTGGAATGAACTCGTACCGTGGGACAGGACTAATACTCTCACTTCTTTGTACAGACTGCTTTACCAGCGGAGGACATGGTCACAGTCACTCCAGTGTGTTTGTCTCAAGACCATTCAGGCTGCCGCCACTGATCCGTTACACATCACACTTTACCTTTACTGCTGCATTAAGGAGGTCACCCAGACTTCAAATTCCAAGTGCATCTGGCTGCACTGTTGGTTACCTCAAAGTGCAGGCATTCATAGACTACACATTTACAATGAACTCCTTGGCATGGTTCTGCCTAGAACTGGAACATCATGGTTATAATCCCAATGCGCCATGGACATGTACTCTGTCACTCATTCCTTCTCTCCAGAGATACTGCGTCTTCATGCAGATACGTTACTCCAGCAATTTGCGTCTATCTTCGATGTGATCTGCCCACAATGTTCTTCACCAGCTTATACCAGATTCCTCTGGCATCCAGGGACCATTCTCTCATTGCCCTCCATTCTCAGCAGCATCAAATCTTTCAGTCGCACCACTCTCATTTAATTGGATACATTATGAAATCAGTTTATGAAATTAGATACAGTGCGGAAACAGGTTCATCGGCCCACCGAGTCCGTTCCGACCAGCGATCTCCGTACACTTGCACTATCCAATACACTGGGGCCAAGCTACAACTTTAGCAAAGCCAATTAACCCTCAAACTTGTACGTCTCTGGAGTATGGGAGGAAACTGGAGAACCCGGAGAAAACCCATGCAGGTCACGGGGAGAACGTACAAACTCCGTACAGACTGCACCCATGGTCAGGATCGAACCCGGGTCCCTGGCGCTGTAAGGCAACAACTCTACTACTGCGCCACTGTGCCGCCCAGAAATGAAGAACTGCTTATTTAAAAGCTGGCTCTGAAAATTGCAGGACATGGCTGCCTGACAGCAGCTGTGAGAAGTTGCAATTGATCAATAATAAAACTTTGCACTCTTAAAAACTGAGACGTTAGCATTCTCTGTTCCAGTACTATCCAGGGGAAATCTGATGGTGTTGTTTGGCAAACCTTATAATTGCAAATCCCATTTTGTTCATAAACAATGTTGGCAGGAAGACAGTAATCAGTAATGCATCTTAATTGCCATCAGAAGGCATTAAATTCTATCATTTATTCCTTATCCAATCTTACAATTTATTCTGTTAAGTAATTTATTGCTTTGCATTTTTTCAAAGAACCTTTCGATATCAACATCTACATATCTAGAAGTTAGATTTTTCCTTTTTGACCTGCTGCATGGTCACCGACAATAACACATAGAATTGACCAAATACATCTTCAAATGTTGTTAGGGATGTTTTGTGCCCATGCCTGTGTTAAAATGGGTCCTCCACAACTCTGGAAGAGATGTCACCCAGTTTAATGCATCTGAGGCACACTTCTTCCCAAACACCCTTGATGATCATCAACTCTAACAAACTGAATCTACAACACATTCCAACTCCAGCAACATGGAAAATGGCTTCCAAAATACTTAGTAGAATATGGTGGAGGGGGATGTATAGGGAGGAACTGCAGATGCTGGTTTACACCGAGGATAGACACAAAATGCTGGAGTAACTCAGCGGGACAGGCAGCATCTCTGGATAGTAGGAATGGGTGACATTTCGGGGCGAGACCTTTCTTCAGACTGTATCAGGGGACCCATTTCAGAGACCTTTTTTTAGACTGAGATTGCAGGTGAGACAACTGCAGCCATATTCAGAGATATATTGAGGTATTGATGGCTCGGAAATGCCAGGAGACTGTCAGGCATATGTGACCTGGCAAGACATGGCTGCCTTACTGTCTGTCCACAGAAAGAACCCCCAAACTATGGAGCAGTGCCAAAAATAATATAATAAGGCGACAAAATATATGATGTTGAGTTCTGCAACCATCTAAATATTGCTTCTTTATGCTAATAATTACAAACACACACATTTGCATCTCCCACTCACCATCTTCATCCAACATTGCCATGGTAACCCCCTCCACTACCTACACACAACTCATACTCTTAAGGGACAAGAATAAAAAGCTTGTTCCTTATCTCCTCCAGTTAGGCATAAACAACAATGATTTGGTGGAAGGCTACGTAAGTGAGAAGGGTCACTCTTGATTACAGCATTGCACCACCATTAAGGAAACATTATGACTATCCAACCTATTGTTAGGCTACATTTGAAGCATTGTGTGCATTTCTAGTCACGACAGTACAAGTGAGCACAGAGGAGATTTGCTGCAATGTTGCCAGTTACCAAGTGAGTCCTGATGGGCTCGGTTTGTTTTCCTTGGAGCAGAGGAGATTGAAGGTGAAGGAGGGGGGGGGGGGAGGGAGGGAGCGGAGAGGGGAAGGTGCTGATGAAGATTTACAAAAAAATATAAGAGGCATCTCTCCCCATAACAGAGATTTTAAAACCAGAAGGCATGGGCTTCATATGAGGAGTAAGTGGGTTGGAGGGAATCTACGATCTTTTTATTCCTAAAGAATAATAATTGCAATCTGGAACGTACAGTTTGTGAAGGTGGTGCTGGCAGATAATACTGTAACGTTTTAAAAGTATTTGGGCAAACACTTGAATTATTACCAAGGCATTGGAGGCCCTGGAGCAAGAGTTAGTGAATGGGATTAGAATCAATGGGCACTTGATGGTTGCATGGATATGGTGTTCCTGCAATAAATGACAATGGAATTATGCTACACCAAATAGGCAGAGTAGTCACAAACCAACTGAACTGCAAGTATTCTGCCAAGTATGCAGACTAACAAGGTTTCATGCTGATTACAAGATTACCAGAAACACTATAGATTTGACCTGACTGGATGCTCTATACGCTCTGGTTTTTCGCACCATCATGGTTTGGTTTACTTAATATATTTATTGTTGTTGTTGGGTCTAATATGTGTAATGTAAAGCTGCAGTTCATTTTTCCGGTTCATATCCAGTGCAGATGACAAATACACTCTCCTGAAGTCTATTATTTGATGAACTGTGCACATATTTATTTCCATTGAGGTGGTTCTGCTGCAGTTTGCAAATGCAGCTGTCCCTTGTTTTGACTTTGCAGCATATCCAGTCCAATCGCTCCCTCTGGATATGAGGAAGGGGTGGTAGAGGCAGAGGAGCTGAGAGGACACAGCAGGGAGGGGCAGTGTAGGAAACCACACAGGAGCGGAGGAGGTGAATAATATCAAAGCTATAAACGAGTCATGATAGTGGCAGCCCATCGCACCATCTGCCAGGCTGACACAGAGAGGTAGAAGCAAACTAGATTAGGAGGCAGAGCAACACTGGACTGCAGGCTGGCAACAAGCCAGGGAAAGTCCGCTGCAGGGTGTATCTGAAGAAGGTGTAGTCACTCGTCAATGAATCAGTGTTTTTCCAGAGCACTTTAGATGCTGTCATGACAAGGCTAATGCCATGCCTTAACCAAGGGTCGCCAAGTTGTCCCAGTGGAGAAAATGTGTGTGTGCATAAGATCCAGAGAGCTCAGCCCTCTGGAGCTACGCTCCCGGCAGAGTCATTGATGGTGAACAGGTCGATGGAGGGAGATTCCTGACAAAGCGCAGCCCAAAAAGCCCACAATGGTGAACCAGTCAGAGGATAGTGGTTGGCCAGTCGGTGGAGCTCCACAATGGCTGAGCAGGCAGAAGATGACTGTAGCAGGGAGAGACTCCCGACCGTGACGGAGCCGATGCCATTGGACCCAGGTCGGCCTCTGTCATGGACCGTGTGGTTCCTGTCCGTGCATTAGTCTCCCCACACACTGACGTCTACCTGGAGCCACATACCACCTACAGCGAGGACCCATCAGGTGGACCAGCAGACTCGACCTAGTGATCGCTGATGATTGCAATGTGCTCTGAGGTGGTGATCAACAGTGGCTTACTGAATACAGAAGGTGACAGGTGCATGGAAAAGTCCGTCCAACTTCTTGGCAGGTCATGTAGACTGAGGAGGTTGTAAGCTCCACCCTGGATGTGCTGCACAAAAGCTGATCATCGCTTTCCTTTTTGTACCGACAGCTCAAAGTGACAGCTACTGTAGAAGCACAGATAGAGGCCACATATCTAATGTTTTCTCCAACTGCAGTCTTGCTCTGATCCAGCTTGATGTCTGGCTTCTGCAGCCCAGCAGCAGATTGAGGTCCTCCAGGAAGAGCAACATGAGACTGTTCTCCTGCATTTAAGACAAAGTCGCTATACTGTATGTGATTGCATTCTTGGTTCAATGGCTCAATGGCACTTCATTGTCACATGTAATTGGATAAAGTGAAATCCTTTGCTTTGTTACAATTCAGTAATATCTTACTATACATAAGGGCATTTACTTACACCCTGAACCTAATAATTAACTCAAAAACATCAAACACATTGATGAGAGATGACATTTGGTAAGAGGAGTGGAGAAGTCAAGATGGTTGATGTCATGCCTGCAGTTGAAAATAAAATAGCCCAGACAGAGTAGAAGGCCAATAGAGGAGGCTCAGAACGAAGAGGAGGAATGTTGGAGACAGGAGATGAGTGTTGTCACTGAGGACTATTGTTTTCAAGCCTAAGGCAGTTTGATTTGGTCTTGCACATGTCCCCAAGCAGCAAGAATATCATTATTTTATCATTAGTCATTATTGAATCACGACTCACAGATATTTGATCCATTGCACATATCCTTTTAAATCTGAAGCTAAGCAGACTTATTTTTGCATCTAAAAGTGTTTTGCATGTATTTTTTCCGTTGCGTTGATAAAGTCTCCTCTACCTGGGCTAAAGACCAAGTTGATTCAAATTCACTGACTGGGCAATATTGTGGTAGTCTTAAATCTTCAATGACTTCAGTTTGTCTGACTAACTGGATAGAACAATATTCTGGTCATTGGTGCTTAGACCATGGAGTTACATGAAACTGGGTGACCATTAAACCAAGTAATTGATTACCAAAGGTCTCCTCACTAAAAAGTTGTGCAATAAAATAATAATTTATTCTAACTATAATTTTTTAACAGACCTGCCTTGAAAGCTAAATGCGTCACCATGGGATCATTGAATGGCTTGGATATTATATAGACATTATCTGATTCAGCTGCCTTTGTAATTTGTACCCAGAGTGTCTCATTGCAATGGACCCATGAGCTTTTCACTTTATAGCAAGATTAGCATTGAAATTATATTCATCAAACGTTGGCAACTTTTTACTTCCAATGCGGAAATTAATCTTCGCTTACAAAATGTTCATGTGCTCACAAAGAAATGTGAGACTGCCAGTCAAAGAAAAAGAAAACCGAATGTAGTATAAAACAGGCTGCCAATTGTCAGTGAACCAATTTTGTATTGCTGATGCAGAGGTCTGTGTGGTAATGAATTTAACTCTGAATTGGTTGTTGGCTGGTGAATGCTAGTCTCAGATTAAAATACATCTCCAGCGGCAGTTAGTGTAGGAAGGAACTGCAGATGCTGGTTTACACCGAAGATAGACACAGAATGCTGGAGTAACTCAGTGGGACAGGCAGCATCTCTGGAGAGAAGGAATGGGTGACGGTTCGGATCGACACCCTTCATCAGACTGAGAGTCAGGGGAGAGGGAGATACAGAGATAAGGAAGGGTAAGGTGTGAAAACGAGACATCAAAAGAGAAGAGCTCTCATTATGTTTCTACCAGTAGGTTATGTACTGAACGGTCTGATGAAATACTTTGCAACACCAATCCAACCTGAAACCTGGACACTTGACACTGGGAGCCATTTCTGATCACTTAGCCACAGGCCTAATTAAAGCAAATGTGTGCTTCCTAAAATTATATTAATCCCCTGCTTCTTTTATTTCCAGCTAGACTAAGTGGGATCCGTTGGGTCCCAGCTTCACACAGGAGGGCTGGTCCTCCAACAGAATATTCCACCTCCCCACCAATTCCAATATATACACACACACACACACACACTCCCTCCACCTCACACACACACACACTCACACACACATACACACATACACGCACACACTCACACACACTCACACATATACACTCACTCACTCACTCACTCACTCACTCACTCACTCACTCACTCACTCACTCACTCACTCACTCACTCACTCACACACTCACACACACACTCACACACACACTCACACACACACTCACACGTTCCCACACACTCAAACTCACACTCATACAGACTCACACACACACATAAACTCACATACACACTCACATACACACACACACACTCACACACTCACACACATACACACACACACACACACACACACACACACATACACACACACACACACACACACAGACTCATACACACATCTACTCACACACACATACACTCACACACACACCTGCACTCACACACACACACATACACTCACACACACACACACACACACACACACACACACACTCACACAGACTCTCTCACACATACACTCACACACCCACACATACACTCACACACACCCATACACTCACACACACACACTCACACACACACACACAGACACACACACACACACAGACACACACATACTCTCACACACACAAATATAAACTCACACACACACACTCACACACACTCACATACACACTCACACACATACACCCTCACACTCACATACACACTCACACTCACACACACTGACTCACACACCATATATATGACAGTAAACTTTCTTGAATCTACTCGCATGGCTGAGCGCGGCCTCTCCACTCTGGGGCTTCAGCAGTCAGAGGCACTTCCGCAGTCAGCGTGACCTCTGCACTTACCAGAAATTAGACAATCAGTGCGACCTCTGCACTCACCGGAAATTACGCAATCAGCGCAACCTGTCCACGAAGCGGAAGTCACGAAATGAGCGGGACTTTTGGACTAAACACAGTCGGACCTAATAAAGCATTTATTCCTTCCAAACACAGTCGGACCTAATAAAGTATTTATTCCTTCCAAATACAGTCAGACCTTATAAAGCATTTATTCCTTCCAAACACAGTCAGACCTAATAAAGCATTGCAGTTTCAAGCACAGGCAGGGCAGCAGGCCAAACAACTCATGGCATTATCATTTCATTTCATTTCATTTACAATTAAGCATTGCACTTTCAAGCACAGGCAGGGCAGCAGGCCAAACAATTCATGGCATTGTCATTAAGGGCTAACAAATCATTTATTTCAAGTACATTGCAGACTCACAGTTCAGTTGATTCACAGCCTAGAATGACAGTCGTGGCCTCTCCCTCACGATCTTGCAAAGTGACTGACTCACGTCCAGGCATCCGGGGTTTTATAGCACTGCCCCCCTGGTTAGTGATGATAACAAAGGCTTCCCAGCAGGTGTCAGCAGAAGAGAAGTTGTTGACTAGCAGACTGCTGTCCTTTTGCAGAGTTTATAAATGTTTTCCCAGAGAAATAAAAGATCTCAGAAATGTCAGTTCCAGTGTGTATGTGATAGCGCCGGGCTGGTAGAGTTCAATGATGCAACTAGAGTAGGAAGCATGAGTACAATATGCTTTTCTCCAGGTTCTCCGGTTTCCTCCCACATCCCAAAGACGTGCAGGTTTGTAGGTTAATTGGCTTCTTTAAATTGCCCCTTGCATATGGGATAGAACCGGTGTACAGATGATCGTTGGTCAGTTTGGACAATGTGGGCCGAAGGGCCTGTATCCATGCTGTATCCCTAAAACTAAAACTAAACTAAAATGTGTTTAATATTAATGAATAAATGTAAAAAAAAATGAAAATAAACACATAATAACTAATTAACTCAATTCACCTTTTACTTGAATGTCAGAATTTCCTTTTCAAATATTGGGAATTCTGAACTGAGTCCAAGCTTCTGCTATGAAGTTACACAAAATTGCTGGAGGAACTCAGCGGGTGCAGCAGCATCTATGGAGCGAAGTGTTTGTTTATCGCTCTGCTCACACCATACCTACTTTGGGCGATATGAATCCAGAAGATTACTTATTGGCAGCAGAAAAGCTTCCACAGCTTGCGGTCTGTGTGGTCCACGGTTTACTCCTTTAATACCATCAGTGCAGTGCCAATGGATCTTGTGGCTTATTCTTGTTTTTTACTATTCTCTGATCGATGGAGAGACTTAAACCCTGGTGACCAGGTGGGCAGGAGGAGTTAACATTAAGAATAACATAACATCAGAAAAGCAGTATAACATTGTCAGGGCAGCAAGGTGGCACAACAGTAGAGTTGCTGCCGTACAGCGTCAGAGACCCTGGTTCGATCCTGACTACGGGTGCTATCTGTACAGAATTGGTACATTCTCCCTGTGACCTGCATGGGATTTCCCAGGGATTTCCAGATTCCCCCCACACTCCAAAGACATATAGATTTGTAGGTTGTATAGGATGGAATTTCTTACACATTTCATCTGCTCCACAGCAAATCCATTGAAGACCAGTCTGAAGAAGGGTATCGACCCAAAGCGTCACCCATTCCTTCTCTCCAGACATGCTGCCTGTCCTGCTGAGTTACTCCAGATTTTTGTGTCTATCTTAGGTTTGTAGGTTAATGGGCTTGGTAAAATTGTAAATTGTCCCCAGTTTGTAGGATAGTGTTAGTGCGCGGGGATCGCTAGTTGCCGGGGACTCAGTGGGCCAAAGGGTCTGTTTCCGCACTGTATCTCTAAACTAAAACAAATTGTCAACTTTCAAGTATATTACTGTCATTGGGAAACTGCTCCAAATTTAGTGCAGGCAAATTTCCCAAAGCTGCTGGAACTCAAGAATTGGGAGCAACATAAAGTCAATATTATAGTACAGCATTTAAACTCCTGAAATCAAACAACCAATTCAAAGCAAAGTTTCAGAAAGAAACATTTTATTCAGTTTCAGTCATTGCAATATTATTCTCCTCCCGTTCAGTCACAAACTGGACATACATACAAATATGTATACATATGACTGTATGCGTACAATGACTGGCGGTTTGATGTTACAGGCTCACTCCCCTATTACTCCCATTCCCTGTCACTCTCCCATTCCCTGTTCACTGCCCCATTCCCATTTACTCTCCCATTCCCAGTTCACTCCCATTCCCTGTCACTCTCCCATTCCCTGTTCTCTCCCATTCCCTGTTCACTGCCTCATTCCCATTTACTCTCCCATTCCCAGTTCACTCCCATTCCCTGTCACTCTCCCATCCCTTTGTTCGTCTATCTCGGTGAGCCAAAGTGGTCGGGCCTCCCTCTTGTCTCAATTGCATCTCCCAGACCTAGCCAGGACCTGTGTCATTTTCATTTCTCAAGAGGGAAATTTGAATAAACACTTTTTGCATTTCCAATCAATTTTGTGAGCATTGCAGATCAGTCTCATCACTTCTAACCATGGTGAAGAGGTGCAGAAGAGCACAGACCAATGTGGTGACAGAAAGCAATGATGCAACTTGGTAGCCTCAGGATCGTCAGGAGCAGCCAGCAGCCTCTAACTTTACCTGCCTCTCCACATGAGGGACAGGATCACGGGAGGTCAAAGTCTGTACACAGGGTCAGGTTTCTGCTTTGCTCGAGGCATAAAGAAATGAGCTCACAGTCAGCTGCTCATATATGCACCAGGCAGGTGATTGATGCCTTGTTTTCAAGGTCCAGCAATTACATCAACCTTGCCTCGAACAATGTCAATCTGAAGGGTTTGAGGTTCTGGCCGGGTTCCCACAGCCTGCATCTGTCAATGTGCACGCGGTTCTCATCACCCACAAGCACTCTAGTCGTAATTAATTTATTAGCCAAGAATATTTTGCAACATACAAAGAATCTGATTTTGCCATGCAGTCATACCAAAAAAAAGAAACAAAAAAAACGAGGGTCTTCGGTATAAAAAAGCCCATTCAGGTGAGGCATGACCAGTAAAAGGTTCAGGTGAGGCATGACCAGTAAAAGGTTTTATCCATGTTTGCACAAGATGTCCGGGCTATTATCAGCCTTCGATCCATCCCCATCAATGGACTGAAATCTCTGAAACAGGCTTTGAAAATAACTGGTTGGAAGCAAAGAGCATGAACTGAAACCATGGTTGATGAACCCAGTAAGAAAGCCAATCAATAAAGCCCAAGAGCTCTGAAGTGTCCTGTCTACTAGTTATAGCCTGCTGAGTATGTTATACAGGCACACTGACCATTCTGGAAAGGAATTTCAATAAGTACCATTCTGGGGCTCCATGCAGTTCCGACTATGCTGTCCACAACATTCTGCAGCAGCATGGGTTTGGAAACGTAGGGCAGAGAAGGATGCAGTATATTCAGATGAAGAGTTGCAGAAAGAGCAGAAAGAAGAAGCAGAGGGTGATGGCAGAATGCTAGAATGACCACCAAGTACTCAGTATTGCAGGTCTCACAAGTTCCACCATCTGATATCCAGGCAGGAATTCCCCTGAGGCCCACCCGCATCGCACGCAGAGCGAGACTTTGCTGGCCAGCTCACCCTTGCCTGGGCTCATTTCATTGCCTCACTGTGACCTGCATTTGAATGGCCTCTACCCTTTCACAACTTTCAGTGTCCTCCAC
Source organism: Amblyraja radiata (assembly GCF_010909765.2). Taxonomy (NCBI): domain Eukaryota; kingdom Metazoa; phylum Chordata; class Chondrichthyes; order Rajiformes; family Rajidae; genus Amblyraja; species Amblyraja radiata. The sequence continues at coordinate 39,309,193 of NC_045974.1, read as the reverse complement.
CAGAAACTGAAATGTCATCAACAAACCATCGTTGTCTACATTTATGTAATTGGACCTTAAATGCCCAATGTGAAGGCATGTACCCATTTACACACTTTGTGAATCTTGATTCTTCCTGGTTTTGCAAATTCCTGCAAGTTCTATAACTGTGGCTGAGGCAGCAATGGGGAAGAAGGAGGGTTCGGGGCAGGGGCAGGGGCAGAGACAGGGGGTGAGAAAAGGTCAAAGGCAGGGATAGGGTTAGGGCAGGCTGCTGAGATTTGAAGGTCCAGAGCCCTTGAGCAAGCGGCTCCAGGTTCTGGAAGTCATGACGCGTCCTCCACAGGTCGTTCCAACTGCAACTCTGCAGGACAGACTCAGCCAGAGGGACTTGAGGCAAGAGGTGAGGATCTGACTGAGGGCCAGGTAGGGGATGAGAAGTGGAGCGACTTTGATCAGAGTCCCCACCTGCATTCCCTGTCACACACATCTCTCTTCCATTCTTCCCCGCTGCCTGAGCATTTAGTTGCAGTGCAGTGGGGCACTGCGCTGCCCTGATGGAGCCTATGGCGAGGCCATGCGTGCACTCCTGAGGCGGCCATGTGTGGAGTAATGCCCCTGTCCCACTTAAGAAACTTGAACGGAAACCTCTGGAGACTTTGCGCCCCACCCAAGGTTTCCGTGCGGTTCCCGGAGGTTTTTCTCAGTCTCCCTACCTGCTTCCACTACCTGCAACCTCCGGCAACCACCTGCAACCTCCGGGAACCGCACAGAAACCTTGGGTGGGGCGCAAAGTCTCCAGAGGTTTCCGTTCAGGTTTCCTAAGTGGGACAGGGGCATTACTCTCTCTAAGGACTGAAGACCTTTGTGTCCAACAGTGTGGCACTAATGCTCAGGACAGGCTCCTCGCTGAGCGACGCAGCTGGAATGCTCTGCAAATGTTCTCTGCTGCTGCTCCAAGAGCATCATACTCCGTGAAGGTCTCCAAAAGGGCAGCATCTGCTTCCAGCTGCGACAAACGCAAGGCATCCGACACCTTCCAGAGCTGGTAATGTCTCCACCACCTGCTCCTCTTCACTTGTGACGTGTGAAACACCAAGTGCAAATTAAACCACCGAGGTAAGTCTGACAGGTGCTAATGGGTATGAGTTCCTTGTCAGTGAACCCTGCGAGTAGTAACTCCCTCCACAGGTGAACTGTCAGCATCCTGCTGCATGCATGCATGTGTCTGCATGAGGGGGAAGACTGTGGAGGAGATCAAAAGACTGTCAAGGTTATTTTGTTTTAAGGTTACCATAAAGCACAAATCACTGCTGACTTTACATTCAGATGGTTGAGTGTTCCATACGGAGGCGGGAGAGTTTCACCACAAGGTAGATGTGATGTGAGACTCTTTGTCCATCTCTAAAAGCTGTGCATCACAGTTGGTTATCCCCACAGCAATTGGTTCTGTGGATGAGGGTGGAGCCATGATGTGAGGACCACCTCTGGTACTCTTCACCCCTGGTGTCCAGCACTCTCTTCGCCAGCAGGGAGGGAAGCAGAGGCACAGAGACTGCGGATGCTGGATTCCTGAACAAAAGAACAAACTGCTGGAGGAACTCAGCATCAGTGGAGGCAAAATGCACAGAAGACATTTCAGGTCAGGATCCTTCTTCAGAGGGAATGTGAGTGAGATCAAAGAGTATAGAACTTAGAATAGTACAGCTTAGGAACAGGCTCTTCTGCCCGCAATGTCTGTGTTGAATATAAGGTCATAAGGTCATGTGATAGGAGCAGAATTAGACTCATCAAGTCTACTCCACCATTCAATCATGGTTGATCGATCTCTCCTAACCCCATTCTCCTGCTTTCTTCATAGCCCCTGACACCAACAATATGATGCCAAGACTATACCCTTACCTGCCTGCACATAATCCATATCCCTCCATTCCCTGCATATCCATATGCTTATCTACAAATCTTTTAAAGGTCACCATCGTATCTGCCTCCACCACCACCCCACAGCCTGGTCCAAGCACTCACCACCCTCTGTGTAATAACGTGCCCTACAACATCTCCTTTAAACTTTGTCTCTCTCACCTTAAAGCTATGCCCTCTAGTATTTGACCTGTCCATCCTGGGAAATAGGGTTTGACTGTCTACCCTATCTGGTTCTGATCAATACTAATGATGAGTCTCACATCACTTCTACCGTATCTAGTTTTGATCACTATAGTTTGTTAAGGGTTAATAAAGAATAAACACACTTACTAATTTATTGAGCTGTTACATTTTAAATAACTGTTGAAGTAATTTGATAACACTGAATATCACCATGTTGGAATAGAAGGGATGTGAGGAAGAGTGGGAAGCATGGGTAATCCAGTGGAGGTCGGTCAGTGTGAGTTATAAAATTAAAATGAATACTTGAAAGTAAACAGCCAGAAAATAATTTAAATCATTTGCAATGTGACGGATATAGGGGCCAGTTTTCAACCTCTTGCTGTTGTATCAGGTATCTTCCTGCTACCAAAGGGGGACATAATTGCCCTGTAGGCCCTCAACGCATGATGCATCATGCATCTAGCAATGCATCGTGCTTGGGAAAACATCCACTGCCTATTTTAGTTTAGTTTAGATATACAGTGTGGAAACAGGTCCTTCGGCCCACCACGTTCACGCCGCCCTTTGTGCTCTCAAAATTCAAATGTATTTGTCACATGCACCATAAGGTGCAGTGAAATTTAATTTACCATGCAGCGTTGCAATTAAAAAGGACACAATACACAACATAATTCAACACAGACATCCACCACAGCATTCTTCATTGTGCTGGAAGGCAACACAGTTCAGACAGTCCTCCTCCTCATCCTCCCTTGTTCACCTGTGGTCGAGGCCCTGACCATCCATAGTCGCCGCTATGGACAGCCCGATGTTCAAGCCCTCTGGTCGGGATGGTCGGAACGCCGACGTTGGGACAGGTCGCGCACACCCCGCGGCCCGGAGCTCCCAAATCGGCCTCCTCCTTATTCAACCTAGTTCACACTAGTTCTACATTATCCCACTTTTGCATGCACTCCCTACACATTAGGGGCAATTTTAAGAAGGACAATTACTCTCAAGCCCACACATCTTTGGGAATGTGTGAGGAAACCAGAGCACCCAGAGAAAAACCCATGTGATCAAAGGGACAACATGCAAACTCCACACAGACAGCACTCGGAGTCAAGATCGAACCCTGGGTCCTATGGCCCTATTAGGCAGCAGCACCACCAGCTGCGCCACTGTGCCCCCTCTCCTTTTGTGCAGCCAGCTCCAGATATTTGAAAGGTGTGTTTAGACAGAGTCTGAAAATGAGTTTTGCATCACAAAGTCACACCCACTCGACTTACAGTAATTGACTGGGAAACATAGAAATTAGTTATTGCCATGGTTTGATTCAATCAACTCTTACAAACATGTCACAGAAAATCGCAGGTTTCTGACCAACTGTCCCGTCACCCAGCACACAAGAAAATTACAATTCCCCCCTGCGATTCTACAAAGGTTTATTGACCAAAAATAAGAGTTACAAATGTACCCCCTGTGTACAAATGTAAACCATGTATATAAAGATGGCTTTCAGGTTATTTTTAGGATCTTAGAAACATTCTGAGATTTTGACATTTCTTTCATCAAATTGAATTTCCCATTAGAAGAAAGGCAAATGTCGGTCTTACTCCTTGCAACAGGACTTGTGCATGAACCAGCTTTGTGGTTGTATTAACAATGCCGTAATGCAATTGTGATGAATGCATCTCTGTAATTTTGCAACGTAATAAAATCAGTAAAGATTGAATAAACGTACTCATTTATAGAGTCATTAAATTTTAAATAACTTTTGTAATGACCTGTAACTCACTCTTTTTCTATATTGGAGGTTTATTTTGTGCACATAGTTGATGTATACCTGATTCTCCGTAGTTTAGGATGGCAGAAACTGGACGTTTTTATTTGGTCTACTTTGTATTTAATGCCGGCTGCAGTTTCAGCTTTGAATAACTGCCCGTGATTCAAATCGAAGGCTCATTAAAATTCTGTTCAATGTTGTGACAGTGATTAGTCAAAAGCAACTTGTTTTCTCTTTGGCTTCTTGTGGGCTGTTCACACCAGTCATGAATGAGGTCTTTGCACTTTCATTCTCCATAAACCTCCCATTTTGACTGCTTGATTGTCGCTATTGTAGTTTAATGATAATTTCCTGAGAAAACCACTTCCATGCTTTTAGTAACCCTCCATTTAAAATTGAACTATTTTGAACAGTATCTTAATTGGCTTCAAAATGGATCGTTAATTACTTGTGTTTATGCAGCAGCAATTTTGCGTTGTGATTCCAATGCATTCTTTAAAAAGCTCCCTCCTTACCTAAGATGGTCCTGATGCAGAGTGACGTGCTGGAAAAGGCATGGGTTATCCTTTAAATAAGGCACGTCACGAACACAGAGCTATGGCAGTTTAATTTTCAATGTTTCAGTGCATTGCAATTGTAAAATTGCATGAATGATCTGAAATGTGAAGTTGAAACTTGTTAAGCTCTTCATATGACAAGAGCAATATTATCCAACAAGTTATAGTATATCTTGATGACATCTGCGAGATAAGGTTTGAATTTACTGGTGGTGTACTGACCTCGGACTCGCAGTTCTGGTCTAACAAAAGAGCATCTGGCCATTTGGTGCAGGCAATCACTCCTTGATCAAAAGGAGCAATGTTTGATAGCCTGTTTCCAGTTAGGTGGAGCATTCAGTTCAACATCACTGAGTGTGATGGATAGCTTAATACAATATTTACAAGGTACAGGTTGGTGCATCACCCCTATTTTCAAATCGACAAGAAATATTTCATTTTTGCTGCTCAAAATGTATCCATCGGTTACCAAACGCCCCTTTTTTTTAACATTATTATTCCCAGCTGTGCTACAAAGTAAAATGTAAACAGGAGTTTGTGAATTAGCTTATCATTGACCTTGGTTGAAATGCACAGACTGCACAGGTTGAACTGTTTGCCAGATGGAGCTAACCTAATGTACCATATCTGCATTTAAATATTTTCTGGTATCACAGATTACTGCAAGAACCGCTCTCTGACCCCAATGGAAATGTTAACTAGAAAGTAAACCCTTACACATATTTCACTCAGCAGGGACATTATCTTGTCACATAACCTGCCTTTTATTGTATAGAGGTTCCCAAATACTTCAGGCAATGTAAGTCTGCTAACTGTATCACTCCTTTGGACCATCTTAGTGAAGGCTGAATGATGTTCTTTGTATTTACTCTCTATTTTCATTCATTTGACATATTAGAAAACTCAATCAATTGTATAACCAGAGTCATATAACAGACCTTTCGGCCCATCGCACCCATGCCGACTATTTTGCCCATCTTTAATAACCTAATGTATTAATTCACCATTTTGCCCACATATAATAATCCCGCACTGGGTCCATATCCCTTTATACTTGCCTAAATGTCTCTTAAACGTCATGCTTTTATCTGACTGCACCACCTCTCCTGGCAGTACATTCCAGATATCAACCATGCAGAAAACTTTAAAACTTATTTCCTAATCTTGAACCTTTACCCTCTTTTTATGAAACCACTATAATGAGAAAATAGTTCTGTCTATCTATCCTTCCTACGTTTCGTATAGTTTTATCTTTCACTATCAGGTCACCTCTCAGCCTATCTAATCTCTCCTTATAACTTGCAATCCAGGCAGCATCCTGATGAATCTTCTCTACACTCTCCTGCACAATCATATCCTACCTACAGTATGGTGACACAATGGTCTAAGTGCAGGCTAACCTGAGTTTTGTAAAGTTGCAACATGACATCCCAATTCTAATTGTCATAAGTTCGAGCAGCAGAATTAGTCTATTTGGTCCATTAAGTCTATCACCATTCAATCATGGCTGATCTACCTTTTCCTCTCAACCCTATTTTCCTGCCTTCTCCCCCTAACCCCTGACACCCGTACTAAGACATCCGTAAGAATCTGTCAATCTCTGCCTTAAAAATATCCATTGAGGTAAATTCCACGGATTCACCACCCTCTGACTACCTTCAGACTAAAGAAGAACCAGAAACATCACCCATTCCTTACCTCCAGAGATGCTGCTTGTCTCGCTGTTCCTGCTGTTCCTTCCTACACTGTTTTAGTTCTTCCTATCGAGTCCACTCACAAAATTAGAAGTTGTTCAGCCAAGGCTGAACACACTTCTCGGCATCTGTATACAATGGTGTCTGTCATCGCTTCTTGTGCTTCTTGTGCGTGATGGTGGAAAGATTGGTGGAAACAGGGTCGTGACGTGAACGCTCTTTCCTTTAGTTATCATAGTTATACTGATTCCTATAATATTTATAATAAAGGTTGTGTTTTTTGAGAACCTGAAGAGCAACAAGGTCAAGAGCCAAGTGAGAGTCAATTGTCATATTACCAGCAATGGAACAATTACATTCTTAATTGCGGCAGCTTAACAGTCCAGTAACTGCTATAAACGCAGATACAGTACATATTAACATCAAGAAATTCAATCACTCAATGCAGCAATACTAGTGCAAACAACTAAAGTTCGCAGTGCAACCATACACACAGTCCATAGAAGTTCACAGTTGCTGAGGTTAGTGCTGTGTTGTGTTCAAGAGCTGGATGATTGCTGGAAAGAAGCTATTCCTGAACTGAGTGGCCACAGTTTTCAGGCATTTGTACCTTCTACCCGATGGCAGGAGCAAAATGAGAGCATGGCCAGGGTAGTGGGTCTTTGATGATATTGGCTGCCTTTTTGAAGCAGCACCTCCCAAAGATCCCTTTGATGGTGGGGAAGTCAGTATCTGTGATGGTGCTTCCAGTAAAGGTGTAAATGCAATGGCATTGCTGCACTGGTCAATCTCTGCTAGCTCTCCATTACGTCTGGGAAGTTCTTCTCTATCTTAAATGCTTTGCTTATTCTCCCTAATATTGAGGGCTTGTCCATTTTATTTAAGTGACTGTTTCCTACAACGCCATTAAGGATGTTGTCATTCGCATTATTTGGTTAAATTAGTAGATTGTCAAATCTCAATGCTCCTGATTAAAGTTCAGTACTAACTTTATTACTTCCAGAAGCAGCACTGGACAATACTAAAAATCTGAAAATATCAACAAATTTAACTATTAAATGTTTCTTCAATGTCAATGATGATATGTGTTATGAAGTTGTAGCAACAAAATATATGGAAATACACAACTGTCTTTGGTTTCTAAAGTAGCTCTAGCATATGAAAAGGTATTTTTTTCCATTTGGGATTTACATTACTGTCAATGTTGATTCAGCCTGCTGTTTTGTTTTCAAAATTACAAGATGTTTGGAGATTAAGATACAAAACCACTCTTTTGAGTTGTGAGGATGCCAGTCAAAGCTGAAATTGCTGGGAACTTGGTGCAGAAGAAAAGGAAAACCAAGTTGATACAACTATGATTCCCAGTGGGATGTTGGTTGTAAGGGGCTGTTCAAGAACACTCTTGAGGACCAGCACAGTATTTTTCAGCAAATGATTTTCGATGTTACTGCTGCATATTATGTTATCAGACTCAATCACAGGGAAGTGCTGGGTGGTGGATATCAACTGCTCCATTGAGAGGAATATTCCCTGGGGGGAATTTTTGTGTTAGATTCAAGAGCATCTGTAGTTTAGTCTGTCCAGAGATTGAGACACAACTGCACATTATGGAGGCGACAGAACGAGAAAGTGGAACAAAACAATCTCATTCTTAGAAAGAAAGCAATCTTGATATTCCAAACAGCTTAACCTAGATGGCAGGTTATTCCCGAATTTAGGCAAGACCTGAATCTATCATGGATCCAATGTCACAGCAACATGGGCAAATTATTCAGTTAACATCCTAGAGTTATACAGCACAGAAACAAGCCCTTTGGCAAACTCATCTCCAAACCCTCTCCAGTAACCTGCCTACAAAAGATGTTAGGCTCACTAGTCTATAGTTCCCAGATTTTATTTTGCAACTCTTCTTACTCGGTAGTAAGGAAGGCAAAGCAATGACTGGAATACAAAAGGATTTGAATACAAAAGGACTGGAATACAAAAATAGAGATGTAATGCTGAGGCTCTATAAGGCGCTGGTCAGACCACATTTGGAATATTGTGTGCAAATTTGGACCCCATATCTGAGGGAGGATGTGCTGGCTCTGGAGAGGGTCCAGAGGAGGTTTACAAGAATGATTCCAAGAATGGGTGGATTAACATATGATGAGTGTTAGACAGCACTGGGCCTGAAAGGCATAGATAGAGTGGATGAGGAAAGGAAATGTTCGCTGGTGGGAGAGTCTAGGACCAGAGGTCATAGCCTCAGAATTAAAGGGTGCTCTTTTAGAAAGGAGGTGAGGAGGAACTTATTTTGTCATAGGGTAGTTAATCTTTGGAACATTGCCACAGAGGGCTGTGGTGGCCAAGTGGATATTTTTAAAGCAGAGATAGACAAATTCCTGATTAGAACGGGTGTCAAGGGTTATGGGGAGAAGGCAGGAAAATGGGATTAGGAGGCAGAAATCAGCCATGATTGAATGGCAGAGTAGACTCGATGGGCTGAATGGCCTAATTATACTCCTATAACTTGTGAACTTGTCAACTTGACAACATTTTTTTTTAAGATACAACGTTGGCCACCCTCCTGTCTTCTGGCACCTCATCCACCTCACCCATGTCTAACAATGACTCATATATCTCCGCCAAGGCTACTGCAAATTCTTCTCTTGCTTCCTACACGGTCCTTGGATATATCTGATCAGGCTCTGGAAATTTCTCTTGCTTCATATGTTTCAGAATGTCCAGCATCTCCTTGACAATAATATGGACTGTCCCCCAAGACATTGCCATTAACTTTCTATTGCCATACCTTTATCAATCACTTTTGTCACCTCCTCAAAATGGATTCTATAAACACTAATCAGGGACAGAATGAGCAGACATTTGAGCAGGTGTGGCGTGATTCGAGAAAACCAGCATGAATTTGTTAATGACAAATTGTGTCGGACTAGCTCAATTGTTTTTTGATGATGCAACAGCTGTTGTGAATAGTTGTTGATCAGATTGGAGAGAAATGTCCAGCGGAATTCCCCAGAGGTCGGTATTGAGACCACGGCTTTCCTTAATGTGTATTAACAATTTGGACTTTGGTGTGCAGAACACAATTTCCAAATTCGCAGATGATACAACCACTAGAGGCATGGTGAGATGAGAGGAGAGGAATGATAGGCTTCAAGTGGAAGGGGCTGGTGGAATGTGTGGATGAAAGTTAATGCTGAGAAATGTGAAGTCTTACACTTTGGTGGAAAGAATGGGAAGCAGTAATGGCCCTGTCCCACTTAAGTGATTTTTTAGGCGAGTACAGGCGACTAGGCTGTCGCCACATGGTTGCCAGGGTGTCGCCTGTATGGTTGTGAGTAGTCTCCTCAGTCGCCCAAAGAATCATAATGTTATTCTGGTCGCCGCTAGATTTTGAAATTTTCAAAACTTTTCGGCGACAGTCAGCGACAGTTGGCTTGACGCCAATGAGCGTAGCTTGACTTCTCCTGACGTAGGTGCTGTCGTAGGTTGTCGCCAGGATGATGTAGGTTGTCGCTGGTGCTGACTTCGGTGAATTCCATTGGCAACTACCTACGTCAACCTGCGACAGATACCGGCGAATGAATTGTCTTACCTTGTCGTAGCTTGTCGCGGGTGGACGTAGGTTGTCGTAGGTGTGGTCGTAGGTGGACGTCCTAATGGGTCTCCGGTCATCGGTAGCTTGCCGTAGCTTGACGTCGACTAGGTGGTAGGTTGTTGTAGACATTGTCATAGACATTGTCGTGGTGGGATCCAGTCACCGGTTTTTCGGCGACCTGCTATGACTGTGACTGTCGCCGGCAGTTGCCAAAAATATTGCCTAAGTGGGACAGGCCCATAACATAAAACTAGAGGACCCGACTCTTAAAGGGGTACAAAAAAGAGTGATGTGGCTGCTTAGTTCAATGTTCACTGAACATCACAGATAGTGGTTGAAAATGTTTTCATGATGCTGAGCTTTTTTGCAGAATATGGGAGCAATGAAGGCATGATGAACCTTTATATCTAAACCTCCTCCCTCGACTCCATCCAAGTACCCTGACAGTATTTTCAGGAGAGGCAGAGGTTCACTGGACTCTCCTCTAACCTCATTTATTGTATCAGCTGTTCCAGGTATGGACTCCTATATATCGGCAAGACCAAGTGCAGGCTCGGCGATCGTTTTGCTGAACACCTCCGCTCAGTCCGCCTCAACCTACATGATCTGTCAGTGGCTAAACACTGGCTACTCCCCCTCCCATACCCACACTGACCTTTCTGCCCTGAGCCTCCCTCCTCCACTGTCCAGGTGAGGCCCAGCGCAAATTGGAGGAACAACACCTCATATTTCACTTGGGCAGCTTACACCCCAGCGATATGATTTCTTTAACTTCAAGTAACCCTTTCTTTCCCTCCTTCTTCATCTCTCCCCCTTCCTAGTTCTCCGACCAGTTTGACTGTCCTCTTGATTGATTTTTTATCTTTGTATTTTATCTTCGTTGTCACCTTCCCCTAGCTAACAATGATCCATTCTACGTTTTCCTTGAACTTTGTCCCCTTTGATGTCCCGTTTTCACACCTTACCCTTCCATATCTCTGTGTCTCCCTTGCCCCTGACTCTCAGTCTGAAGAAGGCTCTTGACCCAAAACGTCACCCATTCCTTCAATCAAGAGATGCTGCCTGTCTTGCTGAATTACTCCAGCATTTTGTGTCTATCTTCGGTGTAAATCAGCATCTGCAGTTCCTTCCTACACTTTATAAAACATTAGGTGGACGGGGAGTATTATGACCAGTTCTAGACATTCCCTTTTGGAAAGATGAGTAAAATTGTGTAAAGCACACAGAATGAATCAGGGAGAGGTACATTGGGTTGTTCTGCCATGGGATAGTATGGAATGGACAGGCCAAATAGCCTCCTTCAGTGATGTGACCATTCTGTTATTATGTAAGCTAACAGCTGAAGAAGGGGATACAAGATTTTGGAGTCCTTGATGCATGAAATCTGAATGAGTGTTCAGAATTTGATTTTAAAAAACTTTGATTTATCAATAAACTGATGTTAAATTAGTTTGAAAAGAACTGCTGGGAAAGATATGTTGTTTGTTATTAACGTCATGGAAGGAGCTCTAGGTTTCCCATAATGTTGATGATTGCCAGCGTGTGGACAAAGAACCGGAAGCAACAAAGGATGAAACTTCAGTTCTGAAGTGGACAAGGGAGCCTGAGCTGAAGAACTTTCTTAAGATGGCAAAAGGTTTGGTAAAATATGTCCAGGCGGTCGGGAGCTGGGCTGGGATCAAGATTGGAAGACGTTGTGAGATATTTGGCATTTGTGGTAGATTTTTGATTAATCATATCAGGTCCTGCTATCCAATATGTATCAGGATGAATTGTTTACATTTACTCTGTGCTTTTACATTTTAAAATAAAGATAAGCAAGGATATCTCCTTGAAGAATTCAGCACACCTGCTGATGCAGTGAAGGCATACGGCATGTTCGAATTGGGGACACTCACTTAAAATTCATTCTAGTTTCCCTCATTAATTAGCTTTCCCTGAGGATGCCACTCCTTCTTGAGCCTTCCTGGAATATTTCCATCAGTTAACTCGGCTTGAGACCCAATTGCGTGCCACGCCTGAGTTTCTGACTTTGCAACGCTGATTCGTTCAAAGTAAATAACACTCAAGTTACATGAGCTGATATTGGCAGGAGCCCAAAAACACTAGTGCTGGAAGACAAGAAACAGGAAATGCTGAAAAACTTCTGCAAGCCAGACAGCCTCTGTGGAGAGAAAAAACAATCTCATGTTTCAGGTTGATAGACAAACAATGCTGGAGTAACACAGTGGGTCAGGCTGAATCTCTGGAGCGAAGGAATGGGTGACGTTTCGGGTCGAGACCCTTCTTCAGACTGAAAGTCACGGGAAAGGGATATAGACTTCTTCTTCATGCGTATGGCATGCACAACCTAAAGTTGTAGGACAACTTGTTCTATTTGATCTTACTTGATTGTGCACACCGGGTTGATTGGATTAGTTGAAACACGTAAAGGTTGCAATCTCCCACCCCAGGGATATAGACGAGAGATATAGAACTAATGAATGAAAGATATGCTAAAGTGTGACAATGATAAAGGAAACAGGCCATTGTTAGCTGTTGGCTAGGTGAGAACGAAAAGCTGGAATAACTTGGGTGGAGGAGGGATGGAGAGAGAAGAAATGCAGGGGTTACTTGAAGTTAGAGAAATCAATGTTCAACCGCTGTTTGATGACCTTTCATGACTGAAATATGCCAGACATTTCAGTCTTTGCCTGAATTCACCTCCCGCCCTATATCTGACTATCACTTACAATACCAGATCACTGGCGAATTTATGAAAGTCCAATGATTGACCACTCTGGCAATATGGGTTTTACAGGTGCAAATATAGTATTCTGTATGAACATATTCTATCTGTTGCTGGACTAGAAAAGGACAATCGCTACAGAGCAAAGAAAAGAGATATGAGGCAGATACAGAATATTGTTAAAATATTCAGTGGGATAATTAGAGAGAAAGTGGAAGGACCAAGCACTATTGATTTCTCACCTATTTGCTTTCCTGCTGAAGCCACCTGCTGAAGAATCTTTTTAAGGACTGACCCGATATTTCAGTCGGCAGCTCATTTGTTTGCATATGTTTTACATCAGTTTTTTACCGGTGTGTGTGTCAGCAGGAAGATAAATGAGCAGATGCAGGAAGCCTCGGTGTAATTCCCTCTGCAGGCTACCGGCACGTGCTTCTCAATGCACTGCATTGTAATGATATTCGAGGCCAAAATTTAGAAAGATAATATCAGCCGGTGCACTAAAACGATCTTGTAATTTTCACAATGTGGAGCATATCTCTTTCACCCACTTCATCACACATGCGCTGACATTTGTCACAGATCAATATATGAATCATTTGGCTTTGGTCTGTAAAAATATTTTGATTACATGAAAATGGTTTTGAGCTATCTTTCTGTCTCCTTGAGTAAGTACAGGTGCACAACCTTTTATCCGAAAGCCTTGGGACCAGACACTTCTCGGATTTCGGAATTTTTCGGATTTCGGTATGGAAGATTTTTAGCTTAGATTAGGTAGGTAGCGCGGGCGGCTTGAAAAGTCTGGAGCGGCTGCCTCCTCCCCGGAGACCGGGGAATCAATGTAAATCATTGCTTAAATGTTAGTCAGTTAGTTTGGAGGGATTTTATGTGGGGGGGGTGAAGGGGGAACTTTAATTCTTAGTCCCCTACCTGGTCGGAGAAGCGGGGAGCGGGCAATGCCTTACCGGGTCGCCGTGCAGCAAGCTCCGGAGCGCTGTGGCCGCCGACTCCCAACATCGCGGAGCTGGGGCTGCGGGCGTCCGGCCGCGGGCGATGCCGGTTGGAGCTCCGACCCCGGCAACTCTGCCCCTGGCTGCACGGCGCTCCAAATCCAGCGCGGCCCGCGGCCGGATGCCCGCAGCCCCAGCTCCGCGATGTTGGGAGTCGGCGGCCACAGCGCTTGGATACCAGCGGGGAGCGGGCAATGCCTTACCGGGTCGCCGTGCGGTAAGCTCCGGAGCGCTGTGGCCGCCACCCTCCCAACATCGCGGAACTGGGGCCGCGGGCCGCGCTGGATTTGGAGCGCCGCGCAGCCAGGGGTAGAGTTGCCGGGATCGGTGCTACAACCGGTGCCGCCCGCGGCCGGACGCCCGCAGCCCCAGCTCCACGATGTTGGGAGTCGGCGGCCACAGCGCTCCGGTGCTTACTGCACGGCAACCCGGTAAGGCATTGCCCGCTCCCCGCCTCTCCGACCAGGTAGGGGACTAAGAATTAATGTTTCCCCCTTCACCCCCCCTCACATAAAAGCCCTCCAAACTAACTGACTAACATTTAAGCAATGATTTACAGATGTTTAAGTGTCTCCCCGGTCTCCGGGGAGGAGGCAGCCGCTACAGTAGTACAGACCTGGGTTGACCGTGGGTCGTTTTGGGTCAAGTTTGGCACCAAACGCAAGCTTTGGTGTGCAGATGACATCCTGGGAAAAATGCCCGGTTTTCGGAGCTTTTCGGTTTCCGGAACTCCGGATAAAAGGTTGTGCACCTGTAATAGATATTAAATACATCTGTGGTAAAACTCAGACAGTAAAGATTCGATTCATACTTTTTTTTAAATAATATCTTTATCAAATGCAATATCAAAAACTTACAATAAATGAAAACTTCTGCATCCTTAGTCCATTCACTGGACTTTTACTTATAGATGTTCTTTCCAGCTGCTGACCACTAATCAAGCCCCTACAATCAGTATCAGTTAAAATGATTGCAACATTGATAAAAACAGCCCTAGCCCAGTCCGAGGTTATTATTGTCCCAGCCTATTCCAGACACTGAATTAATCTACTTGAGAATCATGGTTGCAATATAAATAACTCTGCTCAGTATCACATTGACAATCTGAATGTGATCTTATTAGAGAAATCCATGTAAAATACCACGTATTTTATTTGAAAGACACTAGAGTGTATAAATGTTTCAAATTCTGGGAATTGGCACCTTGCAGGGTCATGTGGATTTACATGCTGCCTTGTAACCTAAAATCTATGTACCATTTCCTTCACTTAGATCGGGCACGTTGCCAAAACATGACATTAGTGTGCTCATGGATTATGATAACAGTTAAGGAAGACAAGTATAAATTATAAAGAAACGAGAAATACTGCTTCAGCAAACACATTCGGGCCAATGCTAATACAAGACAAATAGTGATATTTTATATTGGAAACGTTCGCATAGATTAAAGACTACATAGAAATGTATTCAGGTGGTGGATACCTTTGTTTTTGGTTGCTCAGGGTAAAGTATTTGTTTTCACAAATACAGCTGGAGGTTAAATAATGGCCTCGTCTGCCGTAAGATAAAAATGAAATACTTTATTTTGCGCCAGCTCCACGCACGTCATTGGGACATGATTTTCGGTTCTGCCAGAAATCACATAAAATCCTTGTGCTTTATTAATTATGCAAGCAATGCTGAATACCGGGATACTTTGATGTATACCATGCACAAAAGGTTGCCGTTAGATTCCACTATTATGCAGACCTATTGTTTTAATCTAGGAAAATCTTTTTAGTTTGTGAATGGAGTAATCCATATCTCACCCAATGAGTGATTTGGAAATCAACCCTCAAATATTCTTGTGCAGGAAAGAATTGCAGATGCTGGTTTAAATCGAAGATGGACACAAAATGCTGGAATAACTCAGTGGGACAGGCAGCATCTCTGGAGACGTTTCGGGTCGCGACCCTTCTTCAGGCAATTTTCAAACCGTATTTGATGCACGGATGATAAAATGTCTGTGCCACCACTGCTGTATTTGTGGACTGAAAGATGCAAATATATGGCATCTCAATGTTCCACGCAATCCATCCATCTCTGCGATATTTACAGGACTCATTACTTTCAGAACTGGGCAATGTTGACTGGATCAATCGGAATTAAATCCAACCACAAATTTTTGAGGCAAGACAGTATTTTAACTCACTGCAGTACTGATTCCTCCAAAGCGAATGAGCAAAGAATAATAGAATAAAATAAAATAATAATTACATCTTTCCCTCTCGTTGTGCCAGCAGACGTTCACTATGTATATACATCAGATATTTTGTTTGAAGCCATTGCAAATGTGGGTATCAGAAATGTAGTCAATATTTTTTCACAGTCCCGTCATAAATGATTACTTTGAAGTTTAGAATCCAGGTAAAAACAGATCCCTACAGTAGACTATAAAATTAATGTATAAAAAACACATTTCAGGCATAGATTTATGGCAATTAACAAGATATTTGGACTAAATACACTACTTTTATCTCCTGAGGTTATTGCGACATTAATAAATGATAGTGCTTCCTCTTCCTGTAAATCAATTGATTTTACAGAATGGAGTACGAATAAATTTGAGCCACAATTCATTGTCCTGATTATATTTGGGAAAGCTGGCAACTGTGAAAATCCATTTCGGTTTGATGTCTGCTCTGCAGAGAGCAGGAAATAAATGAACCTTACCGAGCGCTTTGTTAATGTATCGGTTACCTCATTGGCACATTTCAAACAATTGACAACTTTTCACAATCTCTCTAGCGGTTGACAAATGCCCCTCTGGCACTAAAGATCGATGTTGCATTGAACTTAAGAGAGAGAGTCAAAGTGTGGTCTGGAGCATTGAATTAAAGTCAGCAGAACACACAGATTATGGATATAGGGTTGCCTAGACCCAGATCTAGTAGTCTCGGTGCAATATGTCCAAGGTCATAATATATTTGCCACTATTTTCTACTTTCCTGCACAGAAGATGAAATAGCCACTATGCATTTTACTACCCTCAATGATATTTCTCATAGTGCCACATTCAGGGTACTTAATCTGTGCCCGCGCATTTTATAGCATTGAATATACATTTTGCAGTAGGAAGAATCCTAATCTGTCCTCTGCTTTCACCATTTGAACAACTGTGACTACTGGTCTTGTATTTTAGCCTGAGGAGAAAATAATCAGGTGGGGGTCCCCTATAACCCAATGAATCTAACTATGTATTCCCTTAAGCAGTAGAACACAAAGTTCTGGAGTAACGTAGTGAGTCAGGCAGCATCTCTGGAGGACATGGATAGGCAACATGTTGGGTTGGGATGCCTCTTCAGACTGGACATGAATAGACAATGTTTCAGGTCGGGACCCTTCTTCAGTTTTCAGCACGAGCTGTTCCATGTGTCCACGCTTTCCTTAAACATGCAGATTGAGGTGGGTGGTCTAATGATACCTAAAGAATGACCATAGGGACATTTTTTTGCAGCTTTCCCACCATGAGGACATAATGAGCAGATTTGGCAATAGTCAATAGTAGTTTATTGTCACATGTACCTAGATGCATTGACATTCTTTGTTTTGCAAACAATCCAATATCATACTATACACAAGCACAATTATACATAAACAAAAATTAGACAATAGGTACATAAACAAAAATTAGACAATAGACAATAGGTGCAGGAGTAGGATCACCAATAGGTGCAGGATCACCATTCAATGTGATCATGGCTGATCATCCCCAATCAGTACCCCGTTCCTGCCTTCGCCCCATATCCCCTGACTCCGCTATTTTTAAGAGCCCTATCTAGCTCTCTCTTGAAAGTATCCAGAGAACCGGCCTCCACCGTCCTCTGAGGCAGAGAATTCCACAGACTCACAACTCTCTGTGAGAAAAAGTGTCACCTCGTCTCCGTTCAAAATGGCTTACCCCTTATTCTTAAAATTAGTAGAGGACTTCTGAATAGTACACAAAGAACCACCACATTTATGGCGGCATCTTGATGCTGTCATGTATCATGTACATAAAACTATCAAGTCTTATCCTGGCCATAATTACCCCCTTGTCCTGGCGGTGGCGGCGGCACAGGATCAGTGATGTAGGGGATAGTCTGACCTGGCAATGCTATCGGTGTCTTCCACTACCACTCTGCCACGTTGTGCCGCTGTGCTACACTCACCTCTTGTGCCCATCCAATCGGCTGCTGCAGAGTCTCCAGTGGCCTTGATTTTTCATCAGTTACAATTAGGGTCATTAGAATTAAAATTAGCTTGGTTTTCTGAACTGCTTCCAATGCATTGGTAGTGTTTCTGAATGTGGCCGATGCACTTCACTCCCATCTACAGCCGAACAATAGTGGGGGCGTTATTTCCGAAGGGGTTCTCCCATTTCCCTGATATAAGGATGTAAGGAGGGTTGGTAAACGTCACGGAAAAAGAATGTGAGCCAGTATTTCTTGGTCTGAAGAAGGGTCTTGACCCCAAATGTCACCCATTCCTTCTAGCCGGAGATGCTGCCTATCCCGTTGAGTTACTCCGGCATTTTGTGTCTATCTTCATTGTAAACCAGTAACTGCAGTTCCTTCCTACACAGCATATTTCAGCATTTGGAATGAGAGATGTGGAAAACCCTGCAAAAAATATTGGCAACCTTGACCGGGCTTTTGAGCTGCATGTTTGTTCACAAATAACTTTGTTGGTGTCAGCACCAAGCTTTAAAGGAAGTGCATGGCGGAAACAGGCAATAACCAATGAATCTCACTTGAAAGCAGAACTGTAATTCAAGTCCTGCTCAAGGGATGCAATCCATTTCACTATTAACTTGCCGTTGATAAACGTTAGCAATTTATGCTCTCATCCCAACTTTCCCATCAGTGATGTATCATTTTACCACTCTTCAGCTATATGTTTTCCTATGCTTAATTTTTTTTTAATTCTAATTTTAATTTCAAGTATGCTAATGCTTAAAATTGGCTGCCAAGAGGTCTGAACTATGTGCTACAATGTTATGGTGAAGAATAGCTTGCAATCTCACACTTATAACCACCAGCAAGACATTATCGCTTTCTTCTCATCCATTAATTTCAAGCAGGGTGCCCTCGATTAAATAATTTAGCTGAGCTGTAAAGCATTGCTGGATTCTACTTCAGTTTGTTATATTTATTTATGTTTAGGAGCCATCATTTCTCTGTTCCATTTTAAAGTGTGGTTACCAAGAATGTATTACCCCAAGTACTGCAGCGCCTAACAGATTCACCTCAATAAAGAAATAACATTACTTCTTATCTCATGTTTAAAGATACAACCATTGAGGATAGTCTCCCCGAGAACAGATTAAAGAATGAGCAGAATGTACAGAGAAAGGTTCCTTTGTAAGGTTCCTTGTGAGGTTCCTTTATCCGTTGCCAGGGATTATTTGTCAATGCATGATTGGGCTGCTTATTAACAGATCTTTTACAGTTCATTCAACTACTAATTATGTCAAACTCGACTCTTTTTATTTATTTATTTATTTTTAAAATTTAAAAATAGACTTTATTCAAGTAATAAATGTATACAATGCGTGAAACGTGCAAAAAATTCATCTGACATTTTCGGAGGCTATACAAATTGTTCAATACAGTTTATACATTTTTCAACTTCCACAAAACTGTCCCCCACCCGTGCCACTCATGTGGCCCCCTGGCGTGGGATACCTTCCCTTATTTTGAGGGGCGTCTCCACCATACCGTGCCCCCCATGTCTAGCAGCGGAAGGACTCTAGACTTTGGCCTTCCCCCACCGAGCCTTGGCGTTGGCTGCACCGAGCTTCAGTGACTCTTTTTATGATTAATTAACCAAATGAACTGAGAGATTTGGTTTACTGCCATATATAAGAGTTTGCAAGTTATTGTACCTTCACGTACCTTTAAGCCAGGGGAAGAAAATATTTAAATAACAGATATCAGCCCAGAAATTCAATCACATAACATAAAGTTCTTGATGCTGTGCGATAGAATATAATCAGAAAACCAAGCCTTTATTCCATTTATTACACGACTTTTGCAAATTGTTTTGAAGCCCCCCCCATGCATAGCCCACGTGAACAAAGGCTCCCAAACATGAGTAGTGGCATCGAAAGCATATACGTGTTTACATTCCTTCCACCAAACAGAGTCATGAATGCACAGCTGTCAGATGGTATGGGGCAGGTGGTAATGCTGAAAACCTTCATAATGAATGCAAGGGTCGTTTTAAGGGGTCATGCCAGACTAGGGATATGGACCTGCAGTTAAATCCATTTACGTCATGTGGTTTCTACTCAAATAGTTTTCCATTGGGACCCTGCACCATTATGCTCCAGCCTGATTGCCAACGTAAGCCCACTCCCCACCATGGTAAAGTCATTAACTCCTACCTTATTCTTCATGTCAGCTGTTCCACCTCTCCTCCCCCCCCCCCCATGCACCCCGTCAAGCAATTATAACCCCTCTTCCTACCTTTGCAGCCCAATCTAACTCTTGTTTTACATTTATTTAACTCTTGCTGACACTCGTTTTCACCTAACCAACAGCCAACAATAGCCTGTTACCTTTATCATCATTACTTTTTTGCATATCTTTCATTCATTTGTTCTATATCACCATGATAGAGACAATCTTTCATTTCCCTTTCCCCTGACTCTCAGTCTGAAGAAGGGACTCGACGCGAAACATCACCTATTTCTTCTCTCCACAGATGCTGCCTGACCCGCTGAGATACCAGTTTTCTGTGACTAACTCTTGACAGTAATCTCCAAATCTCTTCAACTCCTCTGGTTTCTCTCTAATGAGTATAACCGCACAAACCATGGCAGAACAAGCACAGGAAAGGTGTTTGTGAGCAAGAACTGTGCTATTTTTTACAATGCCATAGAATTTTGAATTTGAATTTGAATTTTGAATTTGATTCCTTTATTGTCATTCAGACCTTTCGGTCTGAACGAAATTACGTTGCCTGCAGTCATACACAGTAACAACAAACAACAAAACATACAACAAACACAAATTAACATCCACCACAGTGAGTTCACCAAGCACCTCCTCACTGTGATGGAGGCAAAAGTCTTAGTCTCTGTCTCTTCCCCCCTTGTTCTCCCTCTGCGCTGAGGCGATCGATCCAGGCCGAAGATGCCGCTCTCCAACCCAGCGGACCTCCGTGGTGATGTCGCCGCTGCCGAAAGCCGGAACGCCGTCTCCGCTCCGAGTCATAGGTCTCAAGTGTAATAGAAATTTGCAGCATCAAGCCATTGTACACAACATGCATTTCTCCACAATTTGTCAATGACTTAAAGCATCTTTTAATGCAGCGTAGATTTTCCGGGCCTTTTTATCAAGGAGACATAAGAGACGGCAGACTCTTGGAGCAGCAAACTGCTAGAGAAACTTAGAAAGTTGAGCGGCATCTATGGATGGAAAGGACTGGTTGACATTTAGGGTTGGTGCGGGATTTTCATCCATTCCATCTGCACCTTGTCCCGGTTTTCCCCCAGCAAATGTTTTTTTGCCCTATATTAAGGAGAAATGAGGGTGGAATAGATAAATTAAAATTGCAGCAGATATCAAAAGTAAATATTCAAAATAATCAAAAATTCAGGAAGGGCTAACATGATAGCAATGGAACAATGAGTATGAAGAAGTGAAGTGCTTATGTTAATAACAAAATCTCATGCTATTTTAAGTCAACATTTATTGCTTAATTTTATACAGTAATCTCTAAATGAAGAGCAACATTCACCAAATGGGGAAATCACAGGCAAACCCAACATTTAGCACTATTTGCAAATGCCCTATGAAACGGAGATGGTGACCCACTTTCTTCAACTTTGATGTACAGGAACCCTCTGTGCTGTTGGTTAGGTACCTGCACCAATGGTGAAGGATTGGTAAGATTTTCCCAAATCCAAATCTCCAAAACCTATGGAGATATTTAAACGTCATAGCATTTCTATGAGAAATTGCCTCTTTCCTTTCAAATGCAGGAGGCTACAGGTTTGGAATGTATTGTCAAACAAGTCAATGAATGTCAATAGGAATATGATAACAAGGAACTGCAGATGCTAGTTTACCAAAGAAAGACACAAAATGCTGGAGTAACTCAGCAAGTCAGATAGCATCTTTGGAGAACATAGATAGGTTATGTTTTGTCAAGGAGAATGTCAAGGGGATACATTATAGCCTCTTCTATTTGTGGTGATCATTGTGTGACACTTACATGCCGCAAATGTTACTTCCCACTTACCAGCCCGAGAGAGCTATGTACATGTCAGAAAAGACGACTTCATTAGCAGACCAGGTCAAGTAACTCTACACAACACTAACCTCAACTATGAACAATGGACTGTCTTTGGTTTCACTGAGCACAGCTGGATTTTATTTGAACTGTTTTTTTGGGGTTACTAATTTATTGAATTTTTGTTTGTTATATATTATCTACGTGTATTGCATTTACAAGCCTGTTATGCTGCTACAAGTAAGTATTTCATTGCTCCGTTGTCAGTACAATTAAACAAATGGATTTGTTATGGCAAATGGCCTGTTCCAAATTTATAATATTTATATCTTCAATCTCAAGCAAGTATGGTGAGGCAAGATTGAGTAAGTTTAGTTTAGTTTAGTTTAGAGATACTGCGCAGAAACAAGCCCTTCGGCCCACCAAGTCCACACCGACCAGCGATCCCCGCACATTAACACTAATCTATACACACTAGGGACAATTTATACTTATACCAAGCAAATTAACCTAAAAACCTGTACGTATTTGGAGTGTGGGAGGAAACCGAAGACTCAAAGAAAACCCTCACGGTCACGGGGAGAAAGTACAAACTCCATACAGCCAGCACCCGTAGTCAGGATCGAACCCGGATCTCTGGTGCTGCAAGCGCTGTAAGGCAGCATCTATACCGCTGCATCACCGTGTTGTCCCATTTGTATGTTATTAAATTTGGACCCTCGAAGACCGAAAAAGGTGAATTTATTATGAGGAACAAGGAAATGGCAGATGAGTTGAACAGGATCTGTCTTCACTAAGGATGACACAAACAATCTTCCTGATATAGTAGTGGCCAGAGGATCTGGGGTGACGGAGGATTTGAAGGAAATCCACATTAGGCAGGAAATGGTGTTGGATAGACTGATGGGACTAAAGGCTGATAAATCCCTAGGGCCTGATGGTCTGCATCCCAGGGTACTTAAGGAAGTGGCTCTAGAAATTGTGGATGCATTGGTGATAATTTTCCATTGTTCTATAGACTCACGTCGCAGCGGCCTCTGCAGTCTGTCTGTCTTTTTGTTGGTTTTTGTCTCGTTTGAATGTAGTTTTTATTATTTTTTTTGTGTATGTGTGTGGGTATGTGTGTGGGGGGCGGGGGGTGGGGGGTGGGGGAAACTTTTAAAATCTATCCCCTGCACGGAAAACCCGACCTTTTCTCTGTCGGGTCTCCGTTGTCGTTGGGGCCTAGCACCGTGGAGCGGCCTCCAGCAGGAACGACCTGGGGCTCCAGTCGCGGAGCCTGCGGACCTACTCACCATCATGGAGCTGGCCGAGTTCGGAGCGGGAGGAGCGGTGGTGGCGCTCGGCTGCGGCCCGACCCCAGAGATTCGGAGGCTTACCGCAGGTCTGGTGGACAGTGACACCGGGAGCCTGCGGGTCCCTGCTGGGAGCCCGCTTTTCAGGGCTTCCGCAACAGCGACTTCACCCGCCCGAGTTGCGGGGTTGAAGAGTACCTGGAGCGGGGCCTTACATCATCGCCCGGCGTGGCTTGGAATGGCTGTGGGACTTTGCTTGCGCCCGCCAGGGGCTCCAACAACAAGACCCGGAGCGCGGCCTTGCATCACCCGGCGCGGCGTTAATGGCCGCGGGACAATTACCATCGCCCGCCGGGGGCTTTGACTTTGACTCTGACATCGGGAGGGGAATGGGAAGTGCAGGGGAGAGATAAGTCTTTGCCTTCCATCACAGCGAGGAGGAGATGCGCTGTGATGGATGTTTGTGTAAATTGTGTTCTGTCTTGGTTCTTTCTTGTGTGTATGACTGCAGAAACAACATTTCGTTTGAACCTCAATGGGGTTCAAATGACAAATAAATTGTATTGTATTGTATTGTATTGACTCAGGATCAGTTCCTGAGGGATTGGAGGGTAGCTAATGTTATCCCACTTTTTAAGAAAGGTGGGAGAGAGAAAACAGGGAATTATAGACCAGTTAGCCTGACATCGGTGGTGGGGAAGATGCTGGAGTCAATTATAAAAGATGAGATAGCCGCACATTTGGATAGCAGTAACAGGATCGGTCCGAGACAGCATGGATTTATGAAGGGGAAATCATGCTTGTCTAATCTTCTGGAATTTTTTGAAGATGTAACTAGGAAAATGGACAAGGGAGAGCCAGTGGATGTAGTATACCTGGACTTTCAGAGAACATTTGATAAGGTCCCACATAGGAACCATAGTGGGCAAAATTAGGGCACATGGTATTGGTGGTAGAGTGCTGGCATGGATAGAGAAGTGGTTGGCAGACAGGAAACAAAGAGTAGGGATTAACGGGTCCCTTTCAGAATGGCAGGGAGTGACTAGTAGGGTACCGCAAGGCTCGGTGCTGGGACCACAGCTATTTACAATATACATCAATGATTTGGATGAAGGGGTTCAAAGTAACATTAGCAAATTTGCAGATGACACAAAGCTGGGTGGCAGTGTGAACTGTGAGGAGGATACTATGAGAATGCAGGGTGACTTGGAAAGGTTGGGGGAGTGGACAAATGCATGGCAGATGAAGTTTAATGCGGATAAATGTGAGGTTATCCACTTTGGTAGCAAAAACAGGAAGGCAGATTACTATCTAAATGGCATCAAGTTGGGAAAAGGGGAAGTACAACGGGATCTGGGGGTCCTTGTACATCAGTCTATGAAAGTAAGCATGCAGGTGCAGCACGCAGTGAAGAAAGCGAATGGCATGTTGGCCTTTATAACAAGAGGAATCGAATATAGGAGCAAAGAGGTCCTTCTGCAGTTGTACATAGCCCTAGTGAGACCACACCTGGAGTATTGTGTGCAGTTTTGGTCCCCTAATTTGAGGAAAGACATTCTTGCTATTGAGGGAGCGCAGCGTAGGTTTACAAGGTTAATTCCCGGGATGGTGGGACTGTCATATGCTGAGAGAATGGAGCAGCTGGGCTTGTACACTCTGGAGTTTAGAAGCATGAGAGGGGATCTCATTGAATCATATAAGATTGTTAAGGGCTTGGACACGCTAGAGGCTGGAAACATGTTCCCGATGTTGGGGGAGTCCAGAACCAGGGGCCACAGTTTAAGAATAAGGAGTAAGCCATTTAGAACGGAGATGAGGAAACACTTTTTCTCACAGAGAGCGGTGAGTCTGTGGAATTCTCTGCCTCAGAGGGCAGTGGAGGCCGGTTCTCTGGATGCTTTCAAGAGAGAGCTAGAAAGGGCTCTTAAAAATAGCGGAGTCAGGGATTACGGGGAGAAGGCAGGAACGGGGTACTGATTGGGCCATGATCCCATTGAATGGCGGTGCTGGCTCGAAAGGCCGAATGGCCGAATGGCCGATTGTCTATTGTCTATTGTCTAAATTCAATATATTGATGACATTTTTAATGAATTGAATGGGGTGACTTCACACTTTGGAAAATGATGCATTTGAATTTGTATATCTTTGTTCATTTTCACCCTTCATTGCCTCTCCACAAATATTATTCCCAAACATATTACTCACTGCTGAAACATCAGCTCTCAGGAGAAAGTTTACCTATATATTGACATCAGAGAATCTCTACACCAACCTTACATTTTCTGTGAAAAATGATGTACAAAAAATATGCTTTAAAATTTAGGATAAACTTTTTTTTAAATGTATTTTCACTTCAACGATCTTCTCCGGGTTTATCATTTATGCAGGGCCTTTAACATGGTGAAGCATCCCTGGGGCCTTTAACATGGTGGAGCTTCCTGGTAATGTTCACCAAAAATTACTGGACATGAAGCAACAAACGAGAAATTGGAGCTGATGACTCCATTAATTGGAGCTAATTATAGAGGTAACGTTCAAAGGTTCAAGAGTCTTTTATTGTCACGTGTACCAATTAAGGTACAGTGATATGCAAATTACCATAGAGCCTTACAAAATAAAAGCAACAAGACACACAACTACATAAATGTTAACATAAACATCCACCACAGCGGATTCCCCACATTTCTCACTGCGATGGAAGGCAAAAAAGTCCAATCAACTTCCCCTTTATTCTCCCGCGGTCGGGGCAGTCAAACCATCCGTCGGGGCGATTGTAGCTCCCACGTCGGGGCGATCAAAACTCCCGTGTCGGGGCGGTCGAAACTCCTGATGCTTGGAGCTCCCGAAGTTGGTCTCTGAACAGAAGCCGCGAGCTTTGTGATGTTAAGTCCACAACCACTCACGGTTGGAGTTCCAAGGTCGATCCCTGGCAAAGGTATTGCGGGCTCCGCGATGTTAAAGTCCCATAGGCTCCCCACGATGGAGCTCTAAAAAGTCGATCTCCAGGCCGCCAACTCCTCGATGTTAGGCCACTGTGGGGAAGTAGAGGAGATGGTGGGGTGGCAGGAAACTCAAGGAGAAACGTCTTGGGCTCAGAAACATGTCAGCTGAAACCCTGGTATCAAAAGGGAAAGTAATTCAGTTCCTGGATGATCTAAAAGCCCAAGATTGGAGGAGCGCAGATATTCCAAAGAGCTCAACATGCTGGAGTAGCTCAGCGGCTCAGGCAGCATCTCTGAAGAAGGGACCCGACCCAAAACATCACCTATACATATCCTCCCAGAGATGCAGTCTGAACTATTGAGTTAGTCCAGACCTTGGTGTTCTTTGCAAGATTCCAGCATCTGCAGTTCCTTGTGTCTATATTTCAGAAAGCTGCCAAGATACAGAAAGCTTCACAGACAGGGAGTAAAAAACATGGCTGGATCTGAAAACAAGAATGTGGAGTTTAAAATCAGGTTATTGTTGTTTATCTCCAAAGCTATCGAGCTATCGTAATTTCTAAACAAAACTCAGTGCATGTTGGTACACGGGCCAAAACTTTCAGGATATCAAGAGTCAAGAATCAAGAGATTTTAATTGGCATGTATATCAAAAATAGAATAATGAAATTCTTACCTGCAGCAGCATAACAGGTCTGTAAACACAGTACACGTAGCTAACACAATAAACAAAAGGAAGTTCAATAAATAGTAAAAAAACAATATTCGTGCAAAACAAAAGCCCGAAGTTCCTAGTCCAACCAAGACAGTTTGTGATTTAGTTGGTGGTTTAGTGTCCAAGAGCCTGAAGGTTGTTGGGAGGAAATTGTTTGTGAACCTGGACATCACAGTTTTCATACTCCTACACATTCTTCTCGATGGCAGGAATGAAATTAAAGCTCGGCCAGTGGGGTGTGGATCTTTGATGATGCTGACTGCCTTTTCGAGGCAGCACCTCCTATAGATCACTTTGATGGTGAGGATGTCAGTACCCTGGATGGACCGGGCAGTGTGCACCATCTTTTATAATGTTTAAGAAGGAACTGCAGATGCTGGAAAATCGAAGGTAGACAAAAATGCTGGAGAAACTCAGCCGGTGAGAAAGCATCTATGGAGCGAGGGAAATAGGCAACATTTCGACCCAAAACGTTGCCTATTTCCTTCGCTCAATAGATGCTGCCTCACCTGCTGAGTTTCTCCAGCATTTGTGTCTAATCTCCTTTATCCTTGGGCATTCAGGTGCCAAACCAGGCATTGATGTAACCAGTCAATGTGCTCTTTACCGTACACCTGTTGAAGCTGAAGAGAACATTCATCAACATACCAAATCTCCTCAATCTTCCACAATCTTCGAAGGAAACATAGAAACATAGAAAATAGGTGCAGGAGTAGGCCATTCGGCCCTTCGAGCCTGCACCGCCATTCAATATGATCATGGCTGATCATCCAACTCAGTATCCCATACCTGCCTTCCCTCCATACCCCCTGATCCCTTTAGCCACAAGGGCCACATCTAACTCCCTCTTAAATATAGCTTTGGCTTTATTTTAAACAGAGGCATCGATAGGCTTTATTAATGATGGCATCAATATACTGGGCCCAAGACAGATTATAAGAGAAATGTGTGCTGAGGAACTTGAAATTGTTGACTCTCTCCACCACCAACACATTGATGAAGACAGGTTCATGAATCCTCAGCCTTACTCTTCTAAAGTCAACAATCAGCTGCCTTGTTGTTCCGACACCATTTGTTAGGCGCTCCCCCCCCCTGGTGAATGCTATGTACTTACCTCTCTGTTTCTCTCCCAAGCACAGGCCTCGTGGCTGTGAGTCTGGAATCGAGGGGTTAAAGGCTCCTGTACCCGATTGGCCCAGCTGCATCAGGTGACGGGTGACTCATCTGAAGTATAAATACGAGAGCTTCCCAGGATCCTTCTCTTCGTCGTAGACTCTGACTGATGAGCAGACTGTTGGTGGGGGCAGAGGAAGCCTGACCACATGGCATAGAACTTTGTGTATTTTCACCATTCCTTGTTAACAGATATTGAATTGGGACGGATAAGGGCTGACCTTAGAGTTTTCGTGTATTTTGGTTTCAGGGTTGTATCTCTTTGGGCAGGTTTTGGAATCTCCGGTTCGACGGCCCATGGCGTGGCTGGCTGGAGCATTGCTAAATTGTTTGTCGGTTTATCCATATCCCTGACTGGGTTGTTTAAATCAGGTTTGAGTTTTGTGTTCCAATGAATAATTAAAACTGTTTTTTTGAACCTGAACCTGGTTTTTGACTTGTGTTACGTGGCTCTGAAGTACTTGCATTCGGGAGTCGTAACAAAATGGGGGCTCGTCCTAAGTTTTGAGGACCCTAGACGTTTTTAGGGGGTATTTTTTTGGTAGGCTTCTGGACTGGGGAAGTCTGTGTGTTGTGAGGGAATTTTTTCTTCCCTGTTTGTGGTAGCATTAGAGCCCAAGTTTTAGCTGGTGATTTGGGGCTACATTAGAAATGGAATTTAAGGTGAAAGAATTTGTTGAGGCTCCTAGTCGGGAG
This sequence comes from Amblyraja radiata, assembly GCF_010909765.2. Taxonomy (NCBI): domain Eukaryota; kingdom Metazoa; phylum Chordata; class Chondrichthyes; order Rajiformes; family Rajidae; genus Amblyraja; species Amblyraja radiata. The sequence continues at coordinate 39,280,673 of NC_045974.1, read as the reverse complement.
TTGTTTGATAGATGTACGAAGGAGCATTTGATTTTGCTGGCTGAGAACTATGCCGTGACTATTGACAAGCATTCAAAGAAACACTCCATTAAATCGGAGTTGTGGGCTGCGTTGGTGGAGGCTGGGGTTTTGCCTGGTGGTGCAGACAGTCCCCCACCTTCTGTTCAGCCAGTTCAGAACATGGAGGCCATCATTAAACTGAAGGAGATGGAGCTTGAGTCACAGAGAATTGCCTCTTTGTTAAAAGAGAAAGAGCTCATGCATGTTCTTGAAATGAAACGGCTTGAGCTTGAGGAGGAAACCAAAAGGGCTGAATTTCAGCTGCGGGAAAAAGAAATAGATAATTCCCGGGTTTCTTCTAGGGAGCGGGAGTTTGATATGAGCAAGAACATCCGCCTGGTTCCCCCGTTTCGTGAGGAGGATGTGGACAAGTATTTCACAGTGTTTGAACGGGTGGCTTTGTCCTTGAAGTGGCCTAGGGACGTGTGGACCTTGCTATTGCAGTGTGTCTTTGTGGGTAAAGCACGGGAGGTGTACTCGTCTTTATCTGTTGAAAGCAGTCTGGACTATGAGTGTGTGAAGTCTACAGTATTAAGGGCTTATGAATTAGTTCCAGAGGCGTACCGGCAGAAGTTCCGGCGCTTTAGGAAGTTTGATAGTCAGACTTATGTGGAGTTTGCTAGGGAGAAGGAGGCACTTTTTGACAGGTGGTGCGCTTCTCAAGGAGTGAAGGATTTTGAGATACTGCGGGCCTTGATAATTATGGAAGACTTTAAGAACTGTCTCCCTGAGAGGGTTACTACTTACCTTAATGAGCAGAAGGTGAATGAGGTGTCTAAGGCTGCGGTGTTGGCAGATGAGTATGTATTGACTCATAAATCTGATTTTGTTGGGCGATCCTATAGTTTTGGTGCACGGCCGGTTGATCGTGGTGGTGTCGCCGGTGGCAGTGTCAAAGCTGTTTCTGTGCCTGCAAATGGCAGCACGTTGATACAGGGGGAGGTCCGAGCTGATAAGGTTGACGGAAATGTAAGGACTGATGAAGGTCCTGTGTGCTACTATTGTAGAAGGAGAGGGCACATGTTAAAGTCGTGTCCCGTTCTGAAGCAGAAAAATGCAAAGCCTGTAGCTTTGGTGGGAACACAGAAGGCACCTGTCGTACCTGAGGTGCCTGAGTCTGATGAGTGTAGGAATTATTCTGCGTTCATCATGAATGGTTTTGTTTCTCTAGAGGATGGGGGGGATAGAGTTCCAGTATCCATCTTGCGTGATACTGGTGCTACTCAGTCCTTTATATTGGATGGTGTACTGCCGTTTTCTGGGGAATCATCGGTTGGGTCAAGTGTCCCAGTGGTAGGATTCGGGATGGATGACATGGTAGTGCCTTTGCATACCGTGAGTCTCGAGTCCGAGTTGGTTTCCGGCCGGGTAACTGTTGGGTTACGGCCGTGTTTTCCCATTGGGGGAGTTTCTGTGATTTTGGGGAATGACTTGGCAGGAGGTAGAGTTTTAGTCACTCCTGAGGTGACGGCTGTTCCGATGGTGCAGAGTCCTGATAGATTGGCTATGCAGCATCCAAAGGTCATCGCAGCTTGTGCTGTCACGAGGGCTATGGCTAAGAGCCAGGCGAAGTTTGAGGATGTGGTGGACCTGAGTGAGAGCATTTTTGGGGATCAGGATGATAGATCCTGTGTTGTGAAGGGTGTTTCTCCATCTCAAGATGGGATAGTGTCTGGAAATGTGCCGGTGTCACTGTCACGTGACCGGCTGGTTGAGGAGCAAAAGAGTGATCCAGGTTTATCTGATCTGTTCGACTGCGCAGTGCCTGAGGGGGATATGGATTCCACAGCAAAGGGGTATTTTCTAAGGGATGGCTTACTGATGCGAAAGTGGTCTCCCTTGGATATATCTGGGCATGATGATTGGAGCGTGGTTGATCAGATTGTGATGCCTCGTCGGTATAGGGACGAGATACTCTGTTTGGCTCATGATGGTCCTCTGGGTGGACATTTGGGGGTCAATAAGACGTATGACCGCATCTTACGGAATTATTTTTGGCCAGGGTTGAAAAAGGACGTGAAACAGCACTGCAGGTGTTGTCACATTTGCCAGGTGGCAGGAAAGCCGAACCAATCGATTGTTCCTGCGCCTTTATATCCAATCCCTGTGGTCGGTGAGCCGTTTGAGCGGATTCTAGTTGATTGTGTGGGCCCTCTACCTCGGACAATGATGGGCAACAAGTTTATATTAACAATTATGTGTGCGACTACCCGCTTTCCGGAGGTGGTCCCTTTGCGTAGAATTACTGCCCCTGCAATTGTTAAGTCTCTCACTAAGTTTTTTTCGTTGTTCGGTTTGCCCAAGGTTGTGCAGAGTGACCAAGGTACCAACTTCATGTCGAAGGTTTTTGGTCAGGTAATAAAGTTGTTAGATATTAAGCATTGTTACTCCAGTGCGTATCATCCTGAGAGCCAGGGAGCTCTCGAGAGGTTTCACCAGACTTTGAAATCTATGTTGAGGACTTACTGCCTGGAGTTTGAAAAAGACTGGGATGAGGGGGTTCATCTAGTTATGTTTGCGGTGCGTGAGGTCGTGCAGGAGTCTTTAGGGTTCAGTCCTGCTGACCTGGTGTTCGCGCATACTGTACGTGGTCCGTTGAGGGTCCTGAAGGAGAAATGGTTGCAGGAGGATACAAAACGTAGTATTTTAGACCACGTCTGTACTTTTCGCTCTAGACTGAGGAGGGCATGCGAACTGGCAATGGGTAATCTTGCCTCTGCTCAGTCTAGGATGAAGGACTGGTTCGACAGGAAGGAGCCTGTGGAGGTTGATGGGTCGGAGCTATGTCCTTCTAAGCCTGTTTTGGCTGCAGTGGTGCTGCCCCCTGACACGGGTGGTGATGTGGGGGAGGCACGGTTGTCTGTGGCAGTAACGCAGGGAAAGCTGAGTAACTCTGAGGCTTTGGAGACGCTTCCCTTGCGGTTGTCTCATTTGACTGGCATATCCGTGGCAAGGATAATGTATTGGCTGATGCATTGTCGCGCCAGTGATGTCTGTGTTACTGAATAGTTGCTGAAATTTGGTGGTGTTTTTTAGTTCATTTTCAGAAACTTATTCAGTATCTTTGGGTGGGGGTGTTAGGCGCTCCCCCCCCCCCCTGGTGAATGCTATGTACTTACCTCTCTGTTTCTCTCCCAAGCACAGGCCTCGTGGCTGTGAGTCTGGAATCGAGGGGTTAAAGGCTCCTGTACCCGATTGGCCCAGCTGCGTCAGGTGACGGGTGACTCATCTGAAGTATAAATACGAGAGCTTCCCAGGATCCTTCTCTTCGTCGTAGACTCTGACTAATGAGCAGACTGTTGGTGGGGGCAGAGGAAGCCTGACCACATGGCATAGAACTTTGTGTATTTTCACCATTCCTTGTTAACAGATATTGAATTGGGACGGATAAGGGCTGACCTTAGAGTTTTCGTGTATTTTGGTTTCAGGGTTGTATCTCTTTGGGCAGGTTTTGGAATCTCCGGTTCGACGGCCCATGGCGTGGCTGGCTGGAGCATTGTTAAATTGTTTGTCGGTTTATCCATATCCCTGACTGGGTTGTTTAAATCAGGTTTGAGTTTTGTGTTCCAATGAATAATTAAAACTGTTTTTTTGAACCTGAACCTGGTTTTTGACTTGTGTTACGTGGCTCTGAAGTACTTGCATTCGGGAGTCGTAACACCATTGAATCCGACAATCGATCTCTCTCCTACACTCTGACATCATTACGCATAATTCGTCCAAATAAAATGGTGTTGACAGCGAATTTAAAGATGGAGTTGGAACTGCGTCTGGCTACACACCCTTGGATGCAGAATGAGTAGAGCAGGGAACTGAGCACACAGCCATGATGTGCCCCTACGCTGAAGGTTATCTAGGAGGAAGTGTTGCCAATTCATACCGAGTATGGTTTGTTGATGAGGAAGTCGATGATCCAGTTGCAGAGGGATGCACAGAGACTCAGTTCCCTGAGCTTGAAATCAAGTGAGTGTTGAATGCCAAGCTGTAGTCATTGAACATTAGTATGTGTTCTTATTGTCTTAGTGGTCCCGTACAGAGTGGTCACCAGTTTAATCATTCTTTCATAAATTCTATTAGTTGCAATATTCTAGACATCATTGAATTATTAGCATTTGCCAGAATGTGCTTCAGTACAAAGCAAAGTGGTTATACAGGTGCACAACCTTTTATCCGAAAGCCTTGGGACCAGACACTTCTCGGATTTTTCGGATTTCCGAATGGAAGATTTTTAGCGTAGATTAGGTAGGTAGCGTGGGCGGCTTGAAAAGTCTGGAGCGGCTGCCTCCTCCCCGGAGACCGGGGAACCATTGTAAATCATTGCTTAAATGTTAGTCAGTTAGTTTGGAGGGATTTTATGTGGTGGGGGGGGGGGGGGGGGGGGTGAAGGGGGAAACTTTAATTCTTAGTCCCCTACCTGGTCAGAGAGGCGGGGAGCGGGCAATGCCTTACCGGGTCGCCGTGCAGTAAGCTCCGGAGCGCTGTGGTCGCCGACTCCCAACATCGCGGAGCCGGTTGGAGCTCCGACCCCGGCAACTCTACCCCTGGCTGCGCGGCGCTCCAAATCCAGCGCCGCCCGCGGCCGGACGTCCGCAGCCCCAGCTCCGCGATTTTGGGAGTCGGCGGCGTCGCAGCTCTGGGATACCAGCGGGGAGCGGGCAATGCCTTACCGGGTCGCCGTGCGGTAAGCTCCGGATCGCTGTGGCCGCCGACACACAACATCGCGGAGCTGGGGCTGCGGGCGTCCGGCCGCGGGGCGCGCTGGATTTGGAGCGCCGCGCAGCCAGGGGTAGAGTTGCGGGGTCAGAGCTACAACCGGCGCCGCCCGCGGCCGGATGCCCGTAGCCCCAGCTCCGCGATGTTGGGAGTCGGCGGCCACAGCGTTCCGGAGCTAACTGCACGGCGACCCGGTAAGGCATTGCCCGCTCCCCGCCTCTCTGACCAGGTAGGGGACTAAGAATTAAAGTTTCCCCCTTCACTCCCCACCCCCCATTCACATAAAAGCCCTCCAAACTAACTGACTAACATTTAAGCAATGATTTACAGATGTTTAAGAGTCTCCCCGGTCGAGGCAGCCGCTACAGTAGTACAGACCTGGGTTGACAGTGGGTCGTTTCGGGTCAAGTTTGGCGCCAAACGCGAGCTTTGGTGTGCAGACGACATCCTGGAAAAAATGTCCGGTTTTCGGAGCTTTTCGGTTTCCGGAACTCCGGATAAAAGGTTGTGCACCTGTACAAATCAAATGGTTTTATAAGGTATACTTTCAACATTTGCTTTACTTTCACATAGAGTACTGATGATAATAATGAACCCCAGAGTGCATGTATGTTGCTTTCAGACAGTCATTCTCTAAAGGTTTAACAATTACCAGCCCCAGAGCCTCATTAATTATTTTTTAAAGTAAAGCAACACTTCAATATTTAAACAAGGTATTTAGCTCAAACTTTATAAACTAGTTCTACCAAACACAGAGGACTTGGGGTTGATGTGATATCCTAATGGTAACACCGGCAATGAAAATATTTCCAAGAAGAGGCTGTCTCCTGCAGATTTCACCATTAATCATTAATGCTAACCATTGGACAATATTTTTCAACATACGTAGTGACTGGTGTTTCAGTGGGAAAGTAATTTTGGAGAAAAGATAGTGCATACCTTGGGAATGCAAGTAAAGAATTTCACCGTGACATGTCATTAAAATATTCATTCATTTGTTATGTTTCAAGGTACTTCTGAATAAGGATGTCTGGATCTTGGGGAAAAGTATAACTTGGAAAAGGGGCAGGCATCGTGGGCCAAATGGCCTGTTCTTTGTTAATATATTATTTGGAAAATCAGGAGAATTCAATTTAATTGGAATTTATAGATTGTTGGCTAATATCTAAAATTAGTTCGTTTTTCAATTCTTTGCGTAATGCAAGATAACATTTCCACCCACTTATTATGTGAAACAGAAAATTGTATACTGGCTGGTACAGAAACTAAAAATCCTGGTTCTTTTTTCAAAGTAAACAAACTTTAGAGTTGAGAAATCATTTTTAGGAATCACGATTACAATGAAGCTTGGTCCAGCTAATGAGAGATAAGTTTGATATTTGTGAAAGCTTTGACTATGAAGATGTTTATAATACTAGAGATATAATAGAATACATTTATTGTCATTGCACAATACTGTGCAACAAAATTCCATTGCATCTCCTTAAAAAGAGCAAAACACAATAGCCATTGACTCACATATACACAAATCAGTAAAGAAAATAATAAATAGGTATTAAAAATATTTTAAAAGAATATTGCACATTATCTTGCACCCCAAATTATATTGTGCTTCCCCAGTGTTCCCTGTTAGAATTAAGTTATTTTATCACACATGGGTAGAAACTATTTTTTAGTCTACTGGTGCGAGCCTTCAGAGACCTGTATCACCTCCCAGAGGGTAGCAGAGTGAAAAGGTGGTTGGCAGGGTGGGATGTGTCCTGCTTGATTTGTGGCCCGGCTCAAGCATCGGGCCCTGTATATGTCATCCAGGGAGGGCAGTTGAGCGTTTGTGATGCTCTGTGCAGTTTTTATAATTCTCTGCAGCGCCCTCCTCTCAGCCACAGTGCAGCTAGCAAACCACACCAGAATGCCATAGGAGAGGATACTTTCCACGGCGCACCGGTAGAAGGACAGCAGCAGCGGCTGGAAACGTTTGCTCTCCGCAGAGACCTCAGGAAATACAGTCGCTGCTGTGACTTCTTCACGAGAGTGTAGGGGTTTAGTTTCCCTTTACTCCACTTCGGGCCCAATTGCCCGAGTTATTCTCTCCCTTGTCGGAGGGTCAAACGGCCACCACTCCACTCGAGCGGTTCCCAAGAGAGAGAATACAACAAAAGGGATTCCCCTGGGTTCTAGACCTCGGAATAATGGTGGGATATGATAAAAGGTGTGTGACCAGAGTGTGCTGATGAGAGAAAACAGAAACCAAGATGGACTCAAAGAAAGTCTAAAATTTACAGGCTTCATTAAACAATGAGAAATCGAATCTCACCAACACTACATAATACGTGGCTAAACTTATGCTTTAAACTAAGACTATGGAAGGAAAACTATCGGGCACGTCGTAAAACTTACTTTACACAATTTTACTTGCAAGTACACCCCCCTTTCCCCTTCTTCTCTCAACCTCTATCCTATTTCGGGAACTTTACCAGGTCACTGGGGTACTTACAGCTAGATTGATGCAGGGTCACGAGCCGTCCAGCAGAGCAGAAAGAGAGAACGAGTTCTGGCTTGACTCCTGCTTTTTATACCTGAGTTTCTCCATTGAAACCCCCCAGGTGGTCCTCTGGACAAAAGGGTCTTTTGATGATTCCTAGTTTCGATCTGGCATGAACAATAGGCTTCCGATGATGAGGGGTTTGATGATGTCATGATCCCTCAGCCTGATCGTTATCCCATCGCCTAGATGGGCTCCCATTGTCCCGATGGATGGGTCATCCACGATGGTGATATGTTTTGCTGTTGGGCTGTTTATTCCCGTCTGCTGAGGCTCGGTTCCTTCCTTTGTGTATCCAAGATAATCTCGTTATCTCCGTCTCAGCCTTTCCTGCCCACACCATCCGCCTAGTGGTGTAATGCCCAGGCCCACAGACAGGTTCGAAACTGGTTCTTTCTTTGTGGATTGGGGGGTTTTTCCGTTGCAGCCAGCAAATCTGGTTTAAAAATGTCCATGTCCTTATCTGAGTTCTTCCATAATTTTGGAGGATTTGCCCCAATAACTTACAAGAGTGACGGTGTTCATTTGCCATTTGAGGTCCTGGGAAATGTATATTCCCAGGAACTTAAAGTCAGTGACTCTCTCCACCATGTCTCTTTTGATGTAGAGAGGAGCAGGTTCCTCTCTCCTCCTCCTGAACAACCAGTTCTTTTGTTTTGGTTGGGTTGAGTACCAGGTTATTTTTAGTGCACCAGACAGTCAGTTTTTGGACTTCATCTCTGTAGGCAGACTCGTCGTTGTTATTTATCAGCCCCACCACAGTCGTGTCATCCGCAAACTTGATGATCCTGTTTGTGCTGTGTATTGGTGTGCAGTCATATGTGTTATCGTGTATAAGATGTGCACTCAGCACACAACCTTGTGGCGCTCCTGTGCTGAGCGTCAGGACTGGGGAGTGATTGGACCCCATCCTGATAGTCTGTGGACGGTCTGTTAAAAAGTCCTTGATCCATCTGCATGTGTTGGCATTAACACCCAGGTCAGACAGTTTGTCCACCATTCTGCTGGGGATGATGGTATTAAATGCAGAACTAAAATCTACAAACAACATCCTCACATATGTGCCAGGGCGCTCCAGCTGAGACAGTGCAGAATGTAGAGCTATGTTGATGGCATCCTCTGTTGACCTATTAGCTCTATATGCAAACTGATGCTGATCCAGGGTGGGTGGGAGTGAGGATTTAATGTGGGCCAGGACCAGCCTCTCAAAGCACTTCATCACAGTTGAAGTGAGAGCAACAGGTCGGTAGTCATTCAAACTGGAGATAGATGTTTTTTTGGGAACAGGCACGATGGTAGCAGTCTTGAAGCATTGCGTTTCTAGTTATGCCAGAGTGTTATGTACAGTTCTGGTTGCCACATAAATTAAAGAATGTGACGGCACGAGAAAGGGTGCAGAAATTATGAAAATATTGCCACGGCTTATTAAGTTTAATTCTGAGCAGAGTTTGGCTCGGCTGGACTTGTTTCCTTCAGAACAGGGGAGCATGATGGAAGATTTAATCAAAGTACATAAAATACTGTGAAACCTAGGTAAGATGAATAGAAAAGACCAACTTCCCTTTACTGATGGGACATGTTGGAATTGGACATGCAGTTGGACATGGAGTTATTAGGTTAACAGGTTAAGCTCTTCACTAGCAAAGAAAATAATGTCTGTCTTCAGACTGATTTCCTCCAGCAAGATTTGCAGTGGGCTTCAGAGAATCAAGAAGCTTTTCTTCAACTCATATGCAAACATTCTTTCAGAGGCCCATTCCTAATTTAAGGAGATCCCCACTGATCTACGATAATTTGAGCCCAATAAGTTCATACAATTTTCAATTTTTCCAACAAATTAGACGTAAGTACAACCAATTATTGAGACCAGAAAAGTAATAGAAGTTGAAGTATTTTCTGATCCAATTAGTGCATTTTAAATTCATCTTGATATCCATGCACCTAGAACCCATTGAATATGCTAAAAGAAAATTGAGACTAATTGTATAAATTAGAAAGAACGTTATGCAAAGTTCATTAAAGTTGACCAGCCCTTTGAAACTTGAATAGATCCCATGGGCCACATTAAGTCAGAATTGTCCCCGTCCTACATACCTGGATTGAATGTAGTCGACCCATCTTCTGATATTCCACAAACTTGGGCTTCATGGCATGGTCCAAGAGTGACAAATATGTTTTAAACCTATTAAAAATGAAGTAAGTAATTTTAAATATTAAATTATTAAGAATGTTTGAATGAAAATTAAAAACATATATCAGATATAGGTAATTAAAAACATAAAACAAAATGGAAATAATTAAAAACTTTCCCATTGTCTTCAAATTCACAGTTCCAAACTGGAAACTGATGAGATCTTGGATCCTGCATTTGAATTAGATGTGACTTAATGGGGAGTCCGAGTGCTGATTGCCCTGCATAATAAATGGGAATTCAAGATCAGCCAGGCTCCATGGCAATAGGCCAAGTGGAGTACATCAATGAAATAGTATCATTTGTATTTTTAGTCAATCGTGGACTTTGCACGGTCGAAGGCCAATGCAGCAACGTTCACACAGCCACTCAATGGCAACTCTGATGGGAACCACCCTGAGAATCAGCGACTCAGTCCCACATGCCCAGAATTCAGGGAAAATCTCCGCAGCCTCTAAAATGTTTCACCATATTTGAAAAAAAATAACAGGAAGATTTTAACTAATAAACGTAAAGCTCCATTGATACATTTCAACACCTGTTTAATTTGATGCTTCTTTGCTGTCATAATCCAAAGATTATTCATATTTGCTGATCTTGTAGATCATAAAGTGTTTCAATATGATGAACAGCAGTCACATTCTGTCATTTCGGTGATATATTAACCTACTTATCACTATTCCAAATGGCAAAGGAAATGTGGCCCTCTCTGTAGCCCAGTAGTGACCAAACCACCAATAACCATCTTTAGTTTAAAATCCTACTTTAGTTTAGTTTAGTTAAGAGATACAGTGTGGAAACAGGCCCTTCAGCCCAATGAGCCTCCATCGACCAGCGATCCCCACATATTAACACTATCCTGTACACACTAGAGATAATTTACATTAATATCTAGCCAATTAACCAAAAAACCTGTACGTCTTTGAAGTGTGGGAGGAAACTGAAGATCTTGGAGAAAACCCATAGACAAGCAACCATAGTCAGGATCGAACCAGGATCTCTGGCACAATAAGGCAGTAGCTCTACCGCTGCGCCACCGTGCCGCATACCTTGCCTGGCATTTTAAAGAAATGTTAACTTTAAATATTATGGTTTAAAACTTGGTGGAAATGGAAAACATGCATGAGTTTATTGATATGCAAAAGACGTGCGCCAATTTGAACCAGTGGAACTCTGTGAAAATAGTGCATAGAATTATTGAAACAAATGCAATATTTAAATAATGCCAAGTAATGATTTGCTCAGAAGCCCACAGTGAGTCATTTCAGAAGTTAGCACCAGTTGCACCCAACCAGTTGACCTCATGTTTGGAAGGTGCTCATAGTCTTCATCTACTGCTGGATGTCATTCCAAAACTCAGGGAAGATTTCAGAAACCAATGGCAAACCAAGTTTAGCATTTCTCCATCTCAGCTCTTGACATATTAGCAAAAAGAAATGATGAAAAGAGAGAGATTAAATCTGCTTGGAGACTATAGTGTTCTCCTGAGCTGTAAGGAGGAGGTTGCCAGAGAGGCGAATACTGCATAATCTGGCCTTGTTGATGATTTAAACACCTTGCTTATGTGGTCAATGTCTGTGAAGACACAAATAATCCCATTTATCGACCTCTGTGCCTATACAGCACTCCAAGCCAAGATCTCATTTGCCACCGTAATCAATGTTCTTCAGTTCTTAACTATGTTTAAGAAAGAACTGCAGATGCTGGAAAAAATCGAAGGTAGACAAGAATGCTGGAGAAACTCAGCAGTTGAGGCAGCATCTATGAAGAGAAGGAATAAAGGTCTGAAAAAGGGTCTCGACCCGAAACGTCGCCTATTCATTTGCTCCATAGATGCTGCCTCACACCGCTTAGTTTCTCCAGCATTTTGGTCTACCTACAAAGAACTATTATTTTCAGCTGAAATTAACAGCCTTTCCAGTGAGGTTGATGCACAAGGGAGCAAAATGTAGCCTGGTCCTTTCTGATTCATTTCTAATGAATCCAATATGCAGAGAACCAGCTGAACTGCCATTGGTCAGAAAACTGTCACACATGTCAATGAATAACTTATGGATGACTATCCACATTAATTTCTGGAGGCATGAAAGCTGCCAATAGCGACAAAGCTGCAGACAGACTGATGTCAAGCAAACTATTAGCATAGAAGCAAATATCGATGTCGTTAATGATACATGGGTCACCCTTGAACCTACAACCTGATTTCAAGATGCAAGTTGACAAGCACTTGAACAGATGAAGCCGTTGCACCAAAAGTTCTTACTGACACATTGCCCCCATTATCTCTGCCACATGAGGCACTGGATGGATGTCTCAGTGATATTGGGGAAACAAGAGATAATGTAATAGAAGGGAACTGCAGATGCTGGTTTATGCCAAAGATGGACACAAAATACTGGAGTAATTCGGCGTGTCAGGCAGCATCTCCGGAGAAAATGGTTAGATGATGTTTCGGGTTGGGACCCTTCTTTAAATTGGGGGTAGGCAACAGATGACCTCAGGCAAGGAAGTTCCCTAATAGGCCGATTGTTGAATTGGCCTCTCAGATAATAATCAGAGATAAGAGAAAATGGCTGCCTGTTAGAAGTATGAAATGTTATTAATATCTCAACTGCTGAAATGATTAGGTGCTCAGTGTTCAGGACCTCTGTGCCCACGACATACACAGAGGCCGGAGAACATGTGCTCTTATATCAAGAGCACGCAACACATCGATCAAGCCTGTGAACAGCATATGCCGAGTATACCAAAGTAGGCCTTCACTGAAGACACAAGGCTCCAATGTTAATTATAGGCATCTGACATTACTTGGTCCACATTCGTGGAGTCTGAAACATCCATTGCAATCTTGGTAAGTCCTGCTGTAAGTGACTTTCTTAATGTTTGATTCCACCTCCTCCCCTCAATGCTCAGGTCCCCAATGCCCCCCTTATTGCCCGATCCCTACCCACCTACCTGGTCATACAAACACTATTGACCACCAGACCACAACTATTGTTGATCATTCAGCCATCTACCCGACCTAACTCTCCAATCCCAGATCAGCACTCCAGCTTGGCAAAAAAAATCTTTCCAAGAGCATCATGAGTCAAGTGTGTTTAACTGTTATATGTTCGGACAACAGAACAATGAAACTCTTACTTACAGCAGCATAACAGGACTGTCAACACAATATTCATGGATAACATGATAAACAAATAAAATCAATAAATTACAAACCAATGTAACAAATTAACACTAATGCTAAAAATTCCAAAGCCCTCAGTGCAACCAAAGATAGGTCATAATTCATAGTTTGAGTAGTGTTTAAGGGCCAGATGTTGTTGGAAGGTGGATTTTTTTGAGCCTTGAGGACAGTTTTCAGATTTCTATACTTTCTTCCCTATGGCAGGAGAGAATTCAGAAGATGGCCAGGGTGGTGTGGGTCTTTGATGATGCTGGCTGCCTTTTTGAGGCAGTCATGGTGGCAAGGACGGTCACGGTGGCACAGCAGTAGAGTTGCAGCGAATGCAGCGCCGGAGACCCGGGTTCGATCCTGACTACGGGTGCTGTCTGTACGGAGTTTGTACGTTCTCCCCGTGACCGTGTGGGTTTTCTTCGAATCTTCAGTTTCCTCCCACACTCCAAAGATGTAAAGGTTTGTAGGTTAGTTGGCTTGGTAAAATGTTTTTTAAATTGGCCCTAGTGGGTGTAGGACAGTGTTAATGTGCTGGGGTTGCTGGTCAGTGCCGACTCGGTGGGCCGAAGGGCCTGTTTCCGTGCTGTATCTCTAAACTAAACTTAACTAAACTAAAACCTCCGACAGATCCCTTTGATGGTTTGGAGATCAGTAGCTGTGATCAGCTGACAGAGTTCACCACTTTTTGTATCTCGTTCATTCCTGGCCATTTGTGTTGTTGTACCAGGCCTTAGTGCAACAACAGTATGCCCTCTCCATAGACCTCACATACATTCTCAGTATTCTCCATAGACCTCACGTACATTTTCAGTATTCTCCCATAAACCTCCCTCTGCCAGATTGAAATTCTCCCAGCACCACCTCGCTTTAAGTTTATTTTTGAGTGCCGTTTCATTTCTGCCCACGGTGTTATAAATATTGCATGCAAGCTTCTTAATGGTAGTGTAGAAATGAAAACTAAGAGAGTGTGTTGTTCAAAAATAAAACGCATCACCATATCAACTCATCTTTACAATTCCCCACGGAGTGAATTGCTTTTCTCGACTGCAGCTTCAAGTTGGATTGCATCCTTTCAGGTATTGGGAGAAAAAAATCAGAGGCTGAATCAGTCCATTTTACTTCACTGTACTCTCAGAATCCAGGACAGCGGGAAGTGGGTTCAAACATAGAACGCATAACATAAAGCAATGTAGCACAAGAACAGGCCCTTCCACCCACAATATCTGTGCCGACACATGGTACCAAGACCATCTCGTATCTATCTGCCTGTAATCCATATCCCTCCATTCCCAGTATATCCAAATGTCTATCCAAAAGTTTCTTAAATGCTACTATTGTATCTGTCTCAACCACCAACCATGGCTTTAAGTTCCAGGCACTCATAATAAAGTTGCCCTGCACATCTTTACCCACTCACCTTGAACCTATGCCCTCTAGTATTTGATTTGTTTCCATTCCCTTATAATGTTATTGACTTCTATCAGGTCTCCCTCCAGCCTCTGGCATTCCAGAGAAAACAATCCAAGTCCAACCTCTCTCTGTAACTAATACCTCCTAATCCAGGCATCGTTCTGGTAAACCTCCTCTGCAACCATTCCAAAGCCACAACATCCTTCCTGTAAGGGGAAGAACAGAACTGCACACAATACACCAAATACACCCTTATCAATGTCCTATAAAGCTGCATCGTGCAGCTTTTCTGGCCTCTTATTCTCAATGCCCTGACCTATGAAAGCAAGTATGAAAGTAAGCACACCATATGCCTTCTTTAACTCTCTATCAACTCATGTTGCCACTTTCAGGGAATTATGGAATTATGGACTGACCCCAAGATCCCCCTGTACATCATCGCTGTTAACGGACATGCCATTAATTGTATATTTTCCCTTACATTTGTCCATCCAAAATGCAAGAACTCACACTTTCTTGGATAAAACTCCATGTTCCATTTCTTCGCCCATTTGTCTATAGCTGAGCTTTACCCTATTCTATACTTTAATATCCCTCGTCACATTCTATGAACCCAGCAATCTTGGTATCATCTGCTAACGTACGAACCAACCCATCTATTTTTTCGTCCAAAATCATATATATCACAACAGCAGAGGTGCCAGTACAGGTTCCTGCAGAACCTCTACACTGATTTTACTTCGGAGTCACGTGAGTGACTACGTGAAGAACCCGCTCAGCACGCATGCACGGCATTGCGTTCAGCAGTGCAACAGCGGCCGCATCGGGAGTCAGGCGCTCCCGCTACAGGGTGAAAGAACGGACCGTCAGGTAAGCTCTGAGGTCGGGTTTTCTTTCACAGGGAGCCTTCTGCTTTCTTTCAGGCAGAGAAGAAAGGCTCTTGGACAAACCTGTCCCCTGCTCGACACCACGGAGGAGCGTTCCATCTGGGGGGGGCAGCAACAAGGCGGTCGGACCGCTTACCCGGCGCTCCGCTATTCCCCGACACCGTGCCGAGCCCAGCCCGCTAGCGCCTGAGCAGCGGGCTGGAAGTAAAGCCACGGAAGAGGCGTCCGGCTGGTGGCTTCCGACTTATCGGACGGGGACGTCTCTCCGCCCGCACGGGGAGGGGAGACAGCCGCCTGAGCCGCTTGGAGCGGCTCCTGGAGCAGGAGCTCCAGCGAGACGCGCTTCGTGAGGGGCGCTCTCGCAGGTGGAGTTCAGGCACTCCCTCCACAGTGTCTTGTGCACTGTCCATTGCTTCCTCCTTACCCGAGGGTAGCTTTGGTGACCAGGACTGGGCTGGTCAAGAAGAGGGGACGCTGACTGAAGATGTCGGGAGTATGCAAGTGGTGCAGGAACAGGAAGAGCTGCTAGGTGTGGTGGACCGCTACGTGGCAACCCCAAGTGCAGGAGGCCGTTAAAGGCCAAACCAGCGGCCAGCATTAACCACCTCTCCAACAGGCCCCTACAGGAGAGGTGGTCAATGAGGCATATACAGCTCCAGAGAACTGTGAGTCCCTTAAAGTGCCGGCTGTAAACAGCCAAAAGTGGGGGCACGTTGGGGCAAATATTCGGAACCAGGAGCTAAAAAATCCTCAGGCTCCTGACGTCAGCCATCACATCGTTTGCTCGTTCCGTGGACAAATACGGAGATGACCACAACCTTCGTAAACAACTCATAAGACCTGCCATAAAATCCTAAATTTGCTGGGTTGTGCATACCCCAGCCACTGAGCCAGACCCACTGCTCTTTGGCAAAAACCTCACAAAGCATATGAAGGATATGGAAGAGGCTTTAAAAAACTTTCGGTCTCATGAGGGCAGGCCCCGGGACGAGCAAACCGAAAACAATAATTCCTAAGCAGCAGCACCCCATCGCGTCCATCAGTCGACGTCTACCATATGGGACTGGTGAAAGCTCGGGGTCCGCATTCTATCCCCGGAAGTCTTCTTTAGACCAGGGCCCAGAGCGGACCCCATGGAAAATGCGCCACCTCCAACATCACCGCCACGTCAGACAACGTGCAAGACTCGTTGGATCGGCAGGAAACAGAAGAATACCCATAACCATGGAGGTAGGTGGGTCTGGTTCCTACCAGCGTATAGAAAATAGGGGCTTAATACTAACAGGGGGGAGATTACACCTGTTTTAAGAAGCACGGGAGTCTATCACGAGTGATCAGTATATACTCAATGGCATTAGTGGATACAAAATACAATTCGTACTAGAAAAATTGCCACCAGTTCAACATTCCGTTAAAGAAACGAGAGGGACAAGCTGGACTGGTGAGACTAATTACAAAGGGTATCATGGGAAAACAAAACATGAACCCTTGGAATTCGTATCAAATATATTCACTAAACCCAAAAAAGATGGTGGATGTCGCATCATCATTGACTTAACTTCACTAAATATGTTTGTTAAGTATATACATTTCAAAATAGAAACGGTTGTTACGGCCAAACAACTAATTTCCAAAGGATACTTCATGGCAAGCATTGATCTTAAAGATGTTTACTATTCAGTACCATTCACAAGGATCATTGCAGATACCTGAAATTTACCCGGATGGGGCAGCTATGGCAGTTTAAAGCATTACCCAATGGGTTCACATCAGCCCAAGATTATTCACCAAGATACTAAAACCAGCTCTGGCAATATTAAGAAGACAAAAACATATTGTCATGGCATATCTTGATGATATCTTAATAGTAGGCAAGACCATGGAATTGACTGTTAGCTGTATCAGCTACCAAACAGTTGTTCGAAACCCTGGGATTGTCTTACATCCAGATAAATCTAAGTTGAAGCCATCCACAATCATGGACTACTTGGGCTTCACAATTAATTCAGTCCTGTAACATTGCCAAGAGACAAAACAGTTGAATTGGCACAATCATGCAACAATTTAATGGTCAACGAACGACCAACTATTCGACAAGTAGCAGAGTAATTGGGAAAATGGTAGCAGCATTTCCGGCTACACAATTCGGACCTTTGCACTGTCAAAACTTACAAAGAGCAAAGGTACAGGCACCAAAACGACATACAGGTCATTATGATCGTATCATGAAGTTACCCACTGAAGCAATATCAGAACTACAGTGGTGGGCAAAAAACGTTTGGCATAGTTTTCAGCCCTATTATCAGCACTAACCCTATGTTAGTTATCCAAACAGATGCCAGTGCTCAAGGCTGGGAGCAACTAACTCCATATCCAGCACAGGTAGTAGATGGACTAACCCAGAGTCATCATTACCACTTACACTGGGCATTAATTATCTAGAGATGTTGGGTGACTTTTATAGTTTAAAAGCATATGCACAAATATGCATCACTTGCATGTACGGTTACAAATAGATAATACTACGGTGGTGGCCTACATTAACCATATGGGCGGCATAAAATCGGTATCATGCGACAAGTTGGTCAACACAATTTGGCAATGGTGTGTCGAAAGACATATTTGGCTATCAGCAACTTACCTGCCAGGTAAGCTAAATACAGTGGCAGACACCAGCTACAACAGGATGGTCGGGGGAAAGACCGTTCAGAAATTTTATAATAAGCCGTTGGCAAAACCTGCTTTATTTGCAGAATTTTTTTTTACAGACTGCAAATATTTAATTTAAGCCCAGGGGAGCAATTTAATCCAACAGGGGGCGCTGACCTGTGCGCGGCTGCCCAGCCTGCAGCTGTCTGTCTTTTCATCTTTTTTTTTATTTTTAGTTAGTTAAAGTGTTTTTGTTTCTGGAGTTCTAGACTTTTTTATGTGGGGGGTGGGGGGGGGGGAAGGGGGAAACTACCTTTCAGGGTCCCTACCTGGTCGGAGAGGCAGCTTTTCTCTGGGCTGCAGCTTCGACCCGTCCTCGCGGCCTACCAGCGGGCCTGGAGCGGCGTTTCCTGTCGGGCACTGCCCAGAACCACGGCTTCGGCGGCGGCACACCGCTGGAGCGCTATCGTGGAGCGGGCGATGCCTTGCCTGGATCGCCGCACTGGAGCTCCGGTGAGCTGAAGACCGCCGGGTGAAACATCGCGGAGCTGTGGGTCTGTGGAGCGGCCAGCTGCGGGCGGCGGCGCTGACTTTACACCAGGAGCCTGGGATCTCTAGATGAGATCGCCAGTTGTGGAGCTCCAACCGGCGCGGCCTTGTTGCCTTCGGAAGCCGCGGCCTCCAGTACGGAAGCGGCCGTTCCAGGGTTCCCAGGCCGCTGCGAGGATTCTCCCGACGCCGGAGCAACATCACCCGGCGAGAACGGCCTGGAACATCGGGCCTCCGTAGAGGCAACTGTGGAGGCCTCAATAGGCCCGACTATGGGTGAACTGGGGTTGGGGACTGGACTTTGTGCCTTCCCTCATTGTGGGAGCCATTGTGGGGGGATGTTCTTTATGTTTAAACCTCTTATTAATGTTATGTCTGTATTCTTTCTTTATGTGCTGCACCGGCAAGAAGCATTTCACTACACCTAGGTGTATGTGACTAATAAATAACCTTTGACCTTTGACCTTTGACCTTAATTTCTTTGTTGTTATTGTTAAAAAATACCATTGTGTTTTTTCTACAAACAGATTCATTGGTTGATTACGATAACACACTTCCTCCCTCAAGGACTTCGGCAGTGAGTGAAGTTATAACTGTTACACGGTTTGAAATCACAGAGCTTTGAAGTCTTCACGTAGTCACTCACGTGACTCCGAAGTAAAATAGTAAGATTAAACGAGAACTTACCAGTTTGAAGTTTGATCTGTATTTTATGAGGAGTTACGATGAGGGATTACGTGTCCTCCGCTCCACCCTCAATAATATGGGTCAAACTGATAAACTGATGTCTCCTTTTCTTTACTATGTTTACTTCAATAACTGTGTCTATCTGTGATTCCACACCGCTGCTTTGAAGTATGCCGCGCATGCGTGCTGAGCGGGTTCTTCACGTAATCCCTCATCGTAACTCCTCATAAAATACAGATCAAACTTCAAACTGGTAAGTTCTCGTTTAATCTTACTATTATAGTGTAGAGGTTCTACACCTCCAGCCTGATTATTGTCCTTCTGGTCAGTAGTAAGGTTACCTGCACAACATTTTCTTCCAGAAAGCTGCAATGGATATGAACAGATGTTGGTCAGATCACACCTTACTGAATATACCTTCTAGTTATAAGTCCTGCTGTTCCACTGACCATTCTGCTGCCAGATTGCAGCCAGGCAAGATGTCGTACCCAGTCAACTGACTCTGATCCACTTTCAAATTCCATGAAAGGGCCAGACTTAAAGATAGGGTTTCCCACCATCATCACATCATTGGCACCAGGGGACAATAGAATTTTGGAGTGGGATTTTGCTGCTTTGGTTGGGTAATGGGGCAAGTAGTTTGGGCTGAAATCTGTACATATGCCATTGTAAGAGCAAAATGAAATGGCCTCGCGGAGTTAGTGTTTGAAGATTTAAGAAGAAAGCCATTGTTGAAAAAAAGCCATAAGAAGTACCGTTTGCAGTTTGCCACAAGCCATGTGGGGGACACAGCAAACATGTGGAGGAAGGTGCTCTGGTCAGATGAGACCAAAATTGAAGTTTTTGGCCTAAATGCAAAACGCTATGTGTGGCGGAAAACTAACACTGCACATCACCCTGAACATACCATCCCCACTGTGAAACATGGTGGTGGCAGCATCATGCTGTGGGGATGCTTTTCTTCAGCAGGGACAGGGAAGCTGGTCAGAGTTGATGGGAAGATGGATGGAGCCAAATACAGGGCAATCTTGGAAGAAAACCAGTTAGAGTCTGCAAAAGACTTGAGACTGGGGCGGAGGTTCACCTTCCAGCAGGACAATGACCCTAAACATACAGCCAGAGCTACAATGGAATGGTTTAGATCAAAGCATATTCATGTGTTAGAATGGCCCAGTCAAAGTCAAGACCTAAATCCAATTGAGAATCTCTGGCAAGACTTGAAAATTGCTGTTCACAAACGCTCTCCATCCAATCTGACTGAGCTTGAGCTATTTTGCAAAGAAGAATGGGCAAAAATTTCAGTCTCTAGATGTGCAAAGCTGGTAGAGACATACGCCAAAAGACTTGCAGCTGTAATTGCAGCGAAAGGTGGTTCTACAAAGTATTGACTCAGGGGGTCTGAATACTTTTGCACGCCACACATTTCAGTTTTTTATTTGTAAAAAAATTTGAAAACCATGTATCGTTGTCCTTCCACTTCACAATTATGCACCACTTTGTGTTGGTCTATCACATAAAATCCCAATAAAATACATTTACGTTTGTGGTTGTAACGTGACAAAATGTGGAAAAGTTCAAGGGGTATGAATACTTTTGCAAGCCACTGTATATGGGTTTTTAGAAGAATCCCAAATACATTTTATATAATGTCAAAGTAATTTCTTCCTTTCCCCTTGTTTTCTTTGACGTTTGAAATCATTTATTATATCACCTCGTCATATAAATTGTAAAACATTTGTTTACAGTGTTATGAGTTTCTTTAAGTAAGATTCACTATTTTATATTTATTGTGCTTACAAAAATGCAGTAAAATTTCTTCCTATTACCTGTAAAATACTCTGTGCATTCGATATACTTTTTTTTTAATGAAATGTAATAAGTATTTTAGAAGAAAAATGCCCTTAATACATTGTAATGCACTGTGATTTGTTGTTAAGATTGTTTATGAAGGGCACAATGGCACAGCAAGTAGAAAAAACTCAACATGCTGGAGTAACTCAGCATATCAGGCAACATCTCAGGAGAACATGGACTGGTAATGTTTTGGGTCAGACCGTTCCTCAAACGTTGTAAACCAGTGTCTACAGCTCCTGATGTCTGCACAGTGATTAGAGCTGCTCTGAAGTTTGATCCAGACCTTAGATGCTGTCTATGTGGTGTTTGCACGTTCTTCCTATGACCTCATGCATTTCACCTCAGGTACTTTGGTTTGCTCTACAATTCCAAGGACATTTTGGAAAGTTAAATGGCAATTGTAATTGCCCCTAATGGATGTGGGTGGCAGGAACCAGGGCATGTGGGAGAGGATAGGTTGCAGTAAGTTAGGTTGAGGATAGGTTGAACTAAGTATCGGAATGAACTGATTGGATTGCTCCGAAAACTGCCATAGAGTCGATGGGCCAAATGACTGCCAACGTCATAAAGAATTAGGAAATTGCCTTTTGTAATTTAATAATTTTGATCAAAATGCCTCTCATTTAAAATGTTCTGATATGGTCAATTTTAAAAGAAATATGTCACTCCTGACAGCAGTGTGATTATTTTACTCGCCCAATAACCCAGGAGCCTGGACTAATGATTTAGAGAAATTAGGTTTCATCCCTTGACAGCAAGGGGAATTTTTATTACAAACATTAAATAAACTTGGAACGAAAAACAAGTACACGTAATGGTGACCATGAAACAAGCAGATTGTCTTAAAAAACAATCTGATCCATTAATATCCTCAGGCCAAAAGAAAATCTTCTGTTGTTCAGAAAAATCTGCTATATTTACCAAAATCTGAGTCCAAACTCTATGCGATGTATTTGACTCAGCTACTCAAACTGGCAGTGAGCCCAGAAGTCAAGAAAGCAGCTCATTCCTGGAACCTAAGAGCAACATGGGACATAAATGCTACCATTGCCAATGATGCTCACGTCATGTGAATAAATAAAACTAAAATTAGAACAAATTAAACCAAAAAACTAATCAACAGTTACGGAAATAAAAACAAAGTGCTAGAAATGCTCAGCATGTACGACAGCATTCTGTGGAGCAAGTAAACGTTTCAGATCAATGATCCTACAACAGAGTCTGATCAAAGGTCATTGGCATTCATTCTATTTTTCACTCCTTAGATTAGGGGGTCCCAACCTTTTTCCTCCTGTTTGCCCCTGGCAACTTTAATAGCACACAACAATGTTATTTCACCGGTACACAAAAATGCTGGAGAAACTCTGCGGGTGCAGCAGCATCTATGGAGCGAAGGAAATAGGCGACGTTTCGGGCCGAAACCCTTCTTCAGACTGATAGGGGGTGGGGGGGAGAAGGAAGGGAAAAGGGAGGAGGAGGAGCCCGAGGGCGGGGGGAGGGGCGGGGACAGCTCGAGGGTCAAGGAAGGGGAGGAGACAGCAAGGGCTAGCAAAACTGGGAGAATTCAACGTTCATGCCATCCGGACGCAAGCAACCCAGACGGAATATGAGGTGCTGTTCCTCCAATTTCCGGTGTTGTTCACTCTGGCAATGGAGGAGACCCAGGACAGAGACGTCGGATTGGGAATGGGAGGGGGAGATGAAGTGCTGAGCCACCGGGAGTTCAGGTAGGTTATTGCGGACTGAGCGGAGGTGTTCGGCGAAACGATCGCCCAACCTCCGCTTAGTCTCACCGATGTAAATCAGCTGACATCTAGAGCAGCGGATGCAGTAGATGAGGTTGGAGGAGATGCAGGTGAACCTTTGTCGCACCTGGAACGACTGCTTGGGTCCTTGAATGGAGTCGAGGGGGGAGGTGAAGGGACAGGTGTTGCATTTCTTGCGGTTGCAACGGAAAGTGCCCGGGGAGGGGTGGTACGGGAGGGAAGGGAAGAATTGACAAGGGAGTTGCGGAGGGAGCGGTCTTTGCGGAAGGCAGACATAGGGGGAGATGGGAAGATGTGGCGAGTGGTGGGGTCCCGTTGGAGGTGGCGGAAATGGCGGAAGATTATGTGTTGTATTTGCCGGCTGGTGGGGTGAAAGGTGAGGACTAGGGGGACTCTGCCCTTGTTGCGAGTGCGGGGATGGGGAGAGAGAGCAGTGTTGCGGGGTATGGATGAGACCCTGGTGCGAGCCTCATCTATGGTGGCGGAGGGGAATCCCCGTTCCCTGAAGAATGAGGACATTTCCGATGCCCTGGTGTGGAACGTCTCATCCTGGGAGCAGATGCGGCGTAGGCGGAGGAATTGGGAGTAGGTGATGGAGTCTTTACAGGGGGCAGGGTGGGAAGACGTGTGGTCCAGATAGCCATGTGAGTCAGTTGGTTTGTAGTGTATGTCGGTCAGAAGTCTGTCCCCTGCGATGGAGGAAATGTTATTTCACTTATTTATGAACAACTAATGATGAACAGATACCGGTATACCAGAACCAAACACAGTCAGTCAATGAGAAAACATATGTACAAATCCAGAATCAACAAATTTACCCCCTGGGTTGGTGAAATTTACCCCAGGTTGGGAACCTTTGCCTTTGATGCTCAGTAAACTGCTGTGTTTCCAGTGCCTTGTTTTTATTTAGATTTCCAGCACTTGCAGTTTTTTTACTTTTTTAGTTTTGAAAGAATGTGAAGTGAATGCAGGAAAGCAGTATTGAGGGAATAGACCAACCATGATTTTATTGTGTGGTAAAGCAGACACAAGGGAATTGTATATATTTGTATAGGAAGGATCTGCAGATGCTGGTTTACACCAGAGATGGACTAAAAATGCTGGAGTAACTCAGGCAGCCTCTCTGAATAGAAGGAATGGGTGATGTTTCGGGTCGAGAGTCTGAAGAAGGGTCTCGACCCAAAACCTCACCCATTCCTTCTATCCAGAGATGCTGCCTGTCCCACTGACTTACTCCAATTTATCCAATCAAAGTTTTGACAGCATGCTTCAAAATCCATATGTTCTATATGATGGATGACTGGGTCAAATTTTTGATGGTATTTAAACATTACTTTAACGATAAATAATTATGTTGCTAAATCCAACCTTTTAATGCTTAGTAGTATGATGTTTTTTGCAAAGCTAGACACTATCAAATCACAGAGGTCTGTGCAACCAATGCTGCTGTGGTTCAAATAGAGGAACTTACAGACCACAATAGAATGAACACTAGGAAGGAACTGCAGATGCTGGTTTAAATCGCAGATGGACACAAAAGGCTCGAGCTGAATAAAATGAACACGATCTGTTTGCATTTATTTGCATGCTACTGTGATGCACTTGCTCATTTCTGGCCAGCTTTGTCAGGTATTTAATCGACACCAGGCTAACATTTCTAATCAGTAGACGAGACGGCTTCGACACAGTTGGATTTCCCTGGAAATCAATTCTTGTCTTTTCAGGAACATGCTCTTGCCACCCCCTGGAATTCCAAGGCATGTGAATAAAAAAATCAAAGATACCACAGTTCTTACTTTCCTGACCAAAGTCACCTTCTCTGGAAGTGACAGACAAGTAACAGAAGCATTAGTCATATTCATTTATTATTCATTTAAATGTTATGCAATGTGCATTTTTGTGCATAAGCAGAAATAAGTGATGCCTCTAATTGGTGCAAATGACTTTCAAATGACAGTGATATTCATTATACACATTTGAAAGATTTTAAAATTACACAAAACCATGTTTTAATAGTGATGTTATGTGGTATGCATGATAGTTAAGAATGACGGCGTGTCTTCCATGTACATCAGGCTATCCCATACACTCTGGTGACAATGACATTAAAAATTACTTGCAGCGAATTGTAAGAAGCCAAAGGGGTAGAATGCAAAGACACTGATTTCACTTGTGATTTCAAACCAATATCAAACCAGACAGCAACTCATGTCCATGTAACAGCTTAGCTGAAGCTGTAATCCTTATTATATAGTTCCAAAAATAAATACTCAGATGTTTATATTTTTGGATTCAAAATGCATCATAATCTTGCAGTGTTCTGTCAAAGATGACAAATACCAAACGTATTCATTTTTCAATCTCCTGCCTTAACCACTGAAGTGTGTTGGAATAATGAAGGCTGTCGGTAATGAAGGTAATAAGCAATATGTTCAGTGTCTGTACTTTCGATGTATTACAAATTAATTTAGACAGCTGCTGATTTAAAATGCCTTTGGGACTGGCACATTGTTCTGTGCTGCTGTCTTACAGGGTAAAGTCGAACAGCAGAGCCGTCCGTACATTTTACTTGCGACATACCAAGATACGAGTCCTGCAGATGGGGAAGAGGGCATGCTTTGCTGTGATGTGCTAATATTAAGTTTAAACCATCTTTGGAATTTCTTGCCAAAACAGTGTCCACAAGATTAGTCACATTTGCAACAAAAAGTGGTCCACTGGAATGACATGTGTTAATTAATTATTTTGTTCATGCTCTTTGAACAGAAAATAGAGACAGGTCCCAATTATTAGCACAAGGTTGTGTAACAAAACAAAGTATCAAGTTCTGTTTTGTTAGCATCCCAGTGCCAGGCCACATACTAATTGAAGGTTGTAACTAATTAATGTACAACGACAATAATTTCTGCATCGTAATTGCACAGCCCTGGCGTCATGGTGGAGAGTTTATTGCAGATAAAGGATTCTAACTCATGCTAATATCTCCAGCCATTTTTCCTCCGTTTCCCTGCATGCCCACCACCCGCAACCTTTCTTTTCCTTAATTTTAAGAGGTGCCTGCGTGCTTTATGTATTTGACCCTGGTGTTGAACTTTTGCGAAAATACGTGGGATATTTTCGGGAGGCAATCGATTCCTGCTGCATTAGTTTGTTGGCACAACACACACACCAGGAGGACCAAATTGCATATGAACTGAGTGGAAATAATGTGGGAAGCTATGGAAGAAATTACAGGGCTTCTGGCTAAAAATTATTTGTATCCTTGATAGCCACAGGTGAGGTGTCGGAAGACTGGAAGTCACCTAATTTGGTACATTTATTTAAGCAAGGCTGCAAGGACTAGGCTGAAAACTAGGCTGGTGAGCCTAACTTCAGTGGCGGCAAAGTTATTGGAAATTATTCTGAGAAACAGGATCCAGATGCGTTTGGAAAGGCAAAGACTGATTAGGGGTAGACACAAAAAGCTGGAGCAAAGATCATAGAGCACTGTAATAAAAAAATTTAATTTCTATTTATTTATTTATTTATTTATCTATTTATTTATTTATTTTCATAGCTATGATCCGCTCTATGATCTTTGAGCTGGAGTAACTGAACGGGACACACAGCATCTCTGGGGAAAAGAAATAGGTGAGGTTTTGACATTTCCTCCCAGGGAAGAAGGTTGTGACTGTCTAACCAATCAATGGCAATTCAAATAAATACGAAGAATTGCAGGACTTGCATAATAAATGGTAGGGCCTGGGGCATGTTGGAAAATAGAGGGAGCCAGGGGTGCAGTATATAGTTCCAGAAAAGAGCAACACAATTAGACAGGGTAGTGAGCAGGGCATTTAGCGATATCAGCCAAGTGCAGGCAACTTGATCTGCTTGGACAAGTTTGGCTCTATCCGCAGTTTTCCATGCCGTATAGCTCCACACTCTCCGAGTACTACTCTATATACCACATGAGTTTTGTTCAGTTTGCTTAGGTCTAAATTACCTAACCAATGATCCATAGTGGAGATGATTGGAAGTGTCATTCATTGCATGAAAAATATTTAACATATCTGGTCCTTCACTGTGCATCAGCATGGATTCGGGTGAAAGGTCATTGACCTTTATTTACACATCATGACATGGGGTTACATCTTTCAGTGCCTTTGCCTCACAACTCCAGGGACATGGGTTCAGTTCAGACCTTGCATGTTTTCAGTGTTCTCATGTGTGAAGTCTGGATATTTTGGTAACCTTATGGGTTCCTCCAAAGAACATGCTGTTAGTTTAATTGGTTTCAGTAAATCACCCCTTTGTGAAGATGAGGGACAATTTTAATGATGGATTTGTGAGAGAATATAAGTTGCACAACTACAGAACAGCACAGTCTAGCCATTGCCTTGCTGCACCAGAGACCCAGGTGAAAACCTAAACATGAGTGTTATCTATGTAGAGTTTGAACATTGCCCCTGTGTCTGCATGGGTGTCCATCGAGTCTTGTGCTTTCCTTCCACAAACCATAGACCGCAGGTATGTAAATTAATTGGGCACTATATGTTGCCCCTAGTGTAGGTGAGTGGTAGTGTAGGCTGGAAGACAAATGTGTTTTTTTTAAAATGAAAATTAAATAGGATTAGTGTTATTGGGTGGGCCAAAAGGCCTGTTTCTATGCTGCATCTTTATATGACTGCATGGAAAGTGGGGGAATGCTCTGCTAGAATGAGCCGAATGGCCTCCTTCTGCATCATAATAAGCCCATAGGTTCTGATAAAACAATGTGTATTCACAACATTTTCTACCTTTATTTCAGATTTCCAGCATCTACAGTATTTTGCTCAGGTTAAGAACTTGTTTATCGTGGGACAAGACAACACTCTCGGCCTGTCAGGCAGGATATTTGTGCTGAAGATTGACACAAAAGTAACTCAGCGAGACAGGCAGCATCTTGGGTAATGGGTGATGTTTCGGTGGAGACCGCTCTTCAGACAGATATTTGTGCTGTCTGCCAAGGTCTAATCTATGGAAAAAGACTGAAGATGTGCAAAGTAGTTTCCTGAGTTCATTGGGCTGCCTGACCCTGAGCCTGCACACAATTGTCAGGATCAAAAGGAGGAAGCCAACTTCAGCCTTCCTTTTCAGAGACTGACATGGAAAAACAAGGTCAGAGCGGTCTGCTCCATTCATTAACTAGCCACACATTGATGGTCTTTGCTCATCTCTCTAACACCTTTAAAATCTCAAATCTTTGCCATTTCAGCCCCGGATTTTCTGGACATCACTGATGTTCTGTCAATGTAGGAAACCAAGAATGTAGAACGCAGCCCCATGACAGTTGCATATCTCCCTCTCTCAGAGTGATAACACTAGTGCTCATGTTAATGCTTGCCCTAATATTAATGCAACCTGCAATCACACTCCCTAAGGCCTGACATAAGACAACCATCAGAGCTGTTTCAATAACCTTCGGTGGAAGCATAGCTGCATCACCCCCCCCCCCCCATACTTAAGGCAATGGAGCATCACATCAATCAGTGAACAAGCATTCCGAAACCGTGAAAACCGAACAGCATTCATCCATGGGGGATTGGACTCTTTTGATGTGTGCAGGTTCATTGCATTGATGTTGATCTGCAATAACAGGCAATTCAGTTTGGCAGACAGTCAAAAAAAAACTGAAGTTGCTTTCGATCTACAATTAAAAACAGAAAATAAAACGTATCTCTACCAACTACTCAATGTCTCACAGCACCTTCTCATGCAAGTACATCTCTTTCCTTCCCACCATTCTGGGATCCAAGCAATCCTACCAGGTTAAGCAACTGTTCACTTGCACTTCATCCAATTAAGTGTACTGCAAGTGGCGTTCACAATGTGTTCTCCTCGACACGGGAGAGAACAAACACAAACTGGATGGCTGCTTTGCAGAACTCCTGCACTCAATCCACAGTGGAGATCTTGAACTTCCTGCTATCTATCACTTTAATTCTCCATTCCAGTCTCACTCTCATTCTGTGGCCTCCTGCGTTTTTCGAACATAGATATTAGGAACAGCGCCTCATATTCTGTTTGACCACACAACAGCCTTTGGGCTCAATATCAAATATAACAACATCAAGTATCTCAAACTCTCTGCTTGTATCGGAACCATCCTGTTCCACTATAGGTCACCATTTGTAATATTGCCTCCATTTTTGCCACTCCAACTAGCAGAGTCTGACCTGCCAGGAGTTTCTTAAGGCTCTGTATTTCACTGCTTTTGTATTCCTTTGTGTTCATTCATTCTCGTTCTCTCTCTAGTTATCTCTTTCTCCAATTGCCCTCCTTTCACACCTATTACCTTCCCTTGTTCATGTTCTTTCTAACTCTATTGTTAATCTATCAATCAGATGACTTAATCTAGTCACTGTGAGGGCCAGATATGATATGATAATGGGCAACATTTTTGGTACATCCGAATGGTCAGACCATTGTGTTGGAAAGAACTGCAGATGCTGGTTTAAATTGAAGGTAGACGAAAAATGCTGGAGTAACTCAGTGGGACAGGCAGCATCTCTGGAGAGAAGGAATGGGTGACATTTCAGGTGGAGATCCCGAAGAAAGGTCCAGAGATGCTCTCCAGAGATGCTGCCTGTCCCGCTGAGTTACTCCAGCATTTTGTGTCGACCTTCGGTCAGAAGCTATTCCCTTACATTTCCAGCAACTTTCCAAGGTTTAGATGTTTTTCTTTGTATTGAGAGCAGCATTACGAAGCATGCAACACACCCCCAGAGATCTGGAGATTCCTAAGAGTATACTAGAGAATGGCTCAAGCAATATCCAGGCAACAGGTCAGTTGTCTTAGAAAATTAATTATTGTAGCACAAGACACATTACCTTATAGCAATTGCACCCAACTTCCTAGAAATTATTTGAAACTTGGGTGGACGAGGGCTGTTGTTTGATGACAAACAAATTCCCGTATGATCCAAATCAAAAAGAGGATTTGACTTCCAGTGCTGAATTAAAACCAGAAGGCAGTGTAAAAATACTGGATATGGACCTGCATGATACATCTGCTCAACATTCAAGCTGCAGGAGCCCTTTCTCTTTGTGAATAGCTGCAATCTTCAGGTGAAATCAAGAGATTGTGTGGACACTGTTAATATAATTTGGGAAACCTACAACTGATAAGTTCCAGGACCTCCTTAACTTTTAATTTAGCGATGTGGACTTCGCAGGCTGAGCCAGCATTTAACTGGCCATTGCAAGGGTCCTTGATAAGTGGTAGTGACCTGCCATCTTGAACTGCTGCAGTCCCTGAGCTGTGGCTACACCCTCACTGCTGCTAGGGAGGGGATTCCAGGATTTTGTCCTCCTCACTGTCCTCATTTGAAAGGTGAATGAGAAGTGTGATTGATAAGGTTGTCTGATCTGGCAGTGCTTTACAAATGATTCATATTCCCGATGTCACCAGATGCGGCCTAGACTGAATTTCAGGGCCTGAACCTCTATTTACCTCAGATAGATAGCGTGACCCTCAGACTATCTTTGATCAGACTTTACTGGCTTTACCTTGCACTAAACGTTATTCCCTTTTCAAATATACAGTTTAATGGTGCGATGGTGGTCATGTATTGTCTTTCCGCTGACTGGATAGCACACAACAAAAGCTTTTCACTGTACCTCGGTACATGTGGCAATAAACTAAACTAAACTGAACTGAATAAAATTTCATGGTCATTTAACCATTTAGCCTCAGCTGCTTGTTGCTGCAACAAGTCTCGCACTTCATTATAGAGCAGAGTTGGTCGATGGTTACCATGCTCCACATTTAAGGTGTGGTTGGAATGTTGATGCTGGAATGACCGGAGGATATCTACGCCTTGCCTTCTTTTACAGCATTGACTGATCTCTGTGCCTTGATGCTCTGCTCTCTCTATCATCCAGCTCCAATGGCAGATAGGCCAGTACACCCATAATTTCCAAATATTGAACCAGTGTACTCAGAAGCATGGTGCCGTTCCCCCTTAAGATCACAGTCCAAAACCTTTCCAACGCAGGGCGGCACAGTGGCGCAGCGGTAGAGTTGCTGCCTTACAGCGCCAGAGTCCTGGGTTTGATCCTGACTCCGGGTACTGTCTGTCGGGAGTTTGTACGTTTTCCCTGCGACCGTGTGGGTTTTTTCCGAGTGTTCCGGTTTCCTCCCACATTCCAAAGACGTGCCGGTTTATAGGTTCATTGGCTTCCGGAAAATTTGTAAATTGGCCCTAGTGTGTAGGATGTTGCTAGTGTACGGGGTGAACGATGGTCGGCACGGACTCGGTGGGCCGAAGGGCCCGCTTCCACGCTGTACCTCGAAAGTCTAAAGTAAAATCACAGCTGAAGCAGCCAGTGAAATGGAGTTTGACCTTCAGTTCTATCAGCATCAAGAGAAAGACAAACCTGAGTCAAACCTAAATCCAGTTGGGGATCACTTTAAGCAACATCAGTAAATCCTGTTTCCCAACGTCATACCATGTGAATGTAAAATCAGCAAATTTAACAATCTCATATTTTATTTTGAGAAGATTGCTTACTTTGCCAATGAATCAGCTTCACATGAACTGGTTCAAGGAATACTTGGCTAGATCATCTGATATAATGTCTGCTTGTGACTCCACCATAGTTCATAGCTACAAAGCATGGCACTCAATAGGTCAATGGTGCTTTATTTGTCATATATGCAACAGCACAGTGAAATTCTTTTTGCTTATATTACACATGCGGGCGCCGCCATTTTAGGTGTCGTTATTCAAAGTCCAAAGTCCAGTTGGCCCACTAGCTAAATGTACTGGAGCACTTCCCGCAAACCGACGTTGCCTGAATATCTTTGTGTCTCAGGGACACCTCCTACAGCCTACCTTTAAGGCGCTGGAGATTCACCCTCCTACTGACCCAGGCTCCTCACATTCGACATCTCCAGCTCCTGGTTACGCCGTCCAACAAGCCTTTGGACGGGGTACCTATCCTGTCAGTACCCAATGGCAAAACATTGCCAAATGCCCATGGGACTTCAACAACCTACAGTGGACTCCATGCCAACTCCCAGCATCTGCCAGTTTGAGGATCATATCAAATCAAACCAGGTAACTCTTTCACATTACCTCAAGCTGCAACTCCCTTTTCAGAAACGTCTCGTTCACCATTCTTAAAGGAATGAACACTCGTGAAAGTTTTGTTAATTCATGATGGCAACATTTTCTTCTCTGACCAATTCAAATAATACAATTCCAAATGTATTCATAGAAAATCAAGCAGTAGCTTTAAGAGAGTGCAGAAGAGAGACTTTGCAGTTTGATGAAAGTGTGTACAAAGTGGTGCAAATACACCACATTGAAATTGAACAAGCGGCAAAGCAGCTACTGTAATTAAAAGAGGAATAAGATTTATTCTCCACAACCTAAGGCAGGTATTTTGCCATAATCCCAAATAATTTAAATGTGAAGTCTCACTTATACTGAACATTTTTAGCTTATAAGTGTAGGCAAATCCAGGAGTGTGGCAATGATATCTTAATTAACTGCGGCATCTGGAATAGGAATTTACAACACTAATGGTGTTAGTGGCTGTAAGTGCTGTATGGACATTTGAACCGTCCATTCTGCATTCTGGCCAAATAATGCTTTGCAGAATCAAAATGAAGACCAGGCAGCATATAAATTGGTAGCGAGACCAATGATATTCTACTGGAATGACTAGATTAGAAGATCACCTTTATTTTTTTATTTGTCTGTAAGAATGGTGAATGCTTCAGACCATATGAAGTAGACGTGGTTGAAAATTATGCTTGCAAATTAATCTTGCATGAAACAGCACTCACTGACAAGTCTTGAACAAAATTAATAGTTTTACTTGAATAAGAGTTATTGCCTCAATCTTGAAATCATTGGAATAACATGGACAAGGCTTTCCAATAAATTAATGATAATAATTTCTCAAAGATATCTATTTTTTTAATTTAATTTTATCAATGAAATCAAAAGCCCAGAGTTGCAGAACAAACAGCAGAAGATGGATATCACTTGGATAAATGATCAGAATTGTAACACTTCTATAGATGAGCCAGACAAAGAATGGATTAAAATGGGAAAATTTCCGGCACTCGGACAAGCACTGAATGGCGGTGATCCCATCTTTACACCTTCTTATCCATGGGAGAAAACACAATGGTCATCTATGGAAAGGATATGTCACCAAGTTATGGACACGGAAAATGCCAATGTTGGAGGAGACGTGAGGTTTCATCTGTTTCCCCTTCATTAGTTATCTTTCACAGCCCAGACAATCCGCAGCTCCTTTCATAAGCCACTTCTTTCTCAGCCACTTCAGCTTTTCCTTTCCTTCATCTGAAGTCTTCAACGTGGCTTTTTGAGGACTGCTGGTTCATTTAGTAGCATGATGTATGCACCTCGTTAGTATTTGTGTTATTCAGATGTTATCCAAAAACATGAAAAGGTCAGAGTTTGCAAGAAGATCCTCACAAGCCTGTTTGTACCTTGTACCAGCAAAGCTGCAGACATCAAAAGTCTCTCATTACCACTTTAGCTTGTGTTCCCATGTATCCACTTTGGTCCATGGAATCAGGCTATTGATCATATTTCATTTCTCAGAGTTGTCTTTTTCATCATCATTACGGGCATTCAGGATTAGTTGCAGTGGGTGGCCTTGCATGTGTGCACACTATGCTCCACCCACCATGTTGCTGCCCCATCACACAGGTTGTCTATATCCCCTTGATGCCTCTTTACATCTTCATCACACTGATGATAAGTCAGGGGAGTGAAATCTTGAGCAATATCTTGGTTCCATGGATAGAAGTAAATAAAGGGCGGCTCGATGGCACAGCGGTAAAGTTGCTGCCTTACAGCACTTGCAGCACTAGAGACCCTGATCTTCGGTTTCCTCCCACACTCCAAAGACGTCCAGGTTTGAAGGTTAATTGGCTTGATATAAATGTAAATTGTCCCGAGTGTGTGTAGGATAATTGTAATGTGCGAGGATTTCGGGTCGGTGTGGACTCGGTGGGCCGAAGGGCCTGTGTCTCTAAACTAAACTAAACTAAGCTAAACTCGGTATATGAGTTACAGACTTTTTTTAATCTGTCATCAATTTGGAAATATGAAATTTGGTTCCTTCCGCTAAATTATTAGTATAGATTGTAAATAACCAGGGCCCAAATATTGAACCCTACATATCCCACTAGTCACAGACTGCCAACTTGAGGAGGACCTACTTATTTCTATTCTTTCTGTCTGTTTTTATCTGTTAACCATATCATATAGATCTTTCAATAGGAAACAGAATTACAAATCAAACAGCTCCACTTTTTAGCATTTCCTGCACGCTTTTCTATCAGCACTAAATACACACTGCAGTTCCAATGTAGCATCCTATTAATGACCAAGGGGTCAAATCATTTTTGCAGTCTATTTGACAAAATGAATCTTCATGATTTTTTACTTTGCGTTTTAAGATTCTTGATTATACTAAATAAATATAATTATTCTTTACAATTCTCTACCACAATCGTGTCCCAATGTTTCTTATTCTATGCTTGCTTCAAACACTATTCAGATGTGTAATTTGATAAGATATTACATTAAACATTGCCAGTAATATAGAATTGTGCGATAGTAATGAGAATGTGAAATTATCACATTTTGAACATGCAATTATCAATATAATAACACATTCACTTCTTTTGTGACATGTCAGTTTTATATTTATTTTTCTTATCTGCAATGTTATTTTAGCTTGTTGTTTATTTGGCTGCTCTGCACTATGTGCTGGCGTTCTCAGTAGGCACACATCAAATAGCGTTTAACATAAAATAAAAAGACGGGTAAACCAAGCAGCACTTTTTTTTTGCTAAAAAAAACTGATAGTGGCACTCAGCCATGAAATTTCCTTTACGTATACTGGCTAAAGTGACTGTTAATATGGTACATAGCTTGAGGGGTTTGTATGAAAATGTGAATGTGAAACGACATGACTGGTGAACACAAGTGGTTTACAAAGACTTCTAATTCCCCATGAGTGTCTCAGCCGTGAGGGTGCTCCCAGCTCTCTTCCTGGAAACAGTCTTTGTGCTCCTGTCCCGTGTTTCGTCGCTCCAGGCTGTTGAGCTGCTGCATTATTACCAGTACCACGCATTGTTACTGCCACAACAGCTGTCTTAATTTAGCTGCATGCAAATGTCACGTGACAGGAAGAATGTTTAAAATAACATTTTCTTTGCGGCAATAACCAGATGGTCACATTATAGACAATAGACAATAGACAATAGGTGCAGTAGGTCATTCGGCCATTCGAGCCAGCACCGCCATTCAACGTGATCATGGCTGATCATCCCAATCAGTAGTCCGTTCCTGCCTTCTCCCCATATCCCCTGACTCTGCTATTTTTAAGATCCATATCTAGCTCTCTCTTGAAAGCATCCAGAGAACCGGACTCCACCTCCCTCTGAGGCAGAGAATTCCACAGACTCACCACTCTGTGAGAAAAAGTGTTTCCTCGCCTCCGTTTTAAATGGTTTAAATTCTTAAACTGTGGCCCCTAGTTCTGACTTCTTCAACATCGGGAACATGTTTCCTGCTTCTAGCGTGTCCAAACCTTTAACAATCTTATATGGAATGAGTTTTCTGCCTTATGTCATGAAAGGAAGAGATAGTACAAACAGATCAAAATAGTAGTGATTGGCTGAGTTCTAAATTCAAATGATTTACCCCTTGAATTGGATATCCCGCATGGATATACTAAAAGTGTAAGAAATAGTGACTTGCAGTCCCTCCCATGAGAAAATCCAATGCCAGGCGGAAGAGGGCTCTGCCCAAACCGGCTGCCTGCCCCTTTTCTGGGGTTACATCTGTGCCCAGATGGTGTTAGAAAGAGACTGCGCGCTGTCCACAGGTGCCATATGGGATTTCCGGGACCGCTGGGCACCGCGGGGGGTTGAATGCATCTTTGACAAGGATTGGAAGATAGTTGTGTAATAGTTTATCGTGTGTCATGTATTATGGTGGTGGGTTCTGTTTTGTTTTTTACTGTACTATATATATATTATTTTAATATTTTAATAAGTATTTTCGATTAAAAAAAAAGAAAATCCAATTGGAATATAACACCAAGCAGTGATGAACTTCTTCTGTTGGATAGTCCTTCCAGTTTGAGGATAACTTGCTGCCACCGCAGATCAATTAGTTCTAAAGTGGCCGAAGTGACCCATACAGGATTCAGAGGCGGACTGGTTGTGTTTGACATGGGATGGTTGGAATGGTGGGGGTTAGTGGTGACAGGGGATGAGAGAACAATGGGTGAGTTGGTTGGGATGTAGTGCCACTGTTTGAGCATTGCCTCCACAAACTCGTGGCAATCTATGTCTTTGGAGCCTCTAGTCCTCCCTCTCCATCTACCTAGAGAGCACCCGAGGTGAGGATTGGCACAAGGTTACTGGTGCTTTGAAGCAGCAGCTTCCATACATAGCCCCTATGTCCATTATTCCATTAAATGTTTGCAAAAGCAAACTCTAGCCCCCATTGTTCAAAGTGAATGGTGAAGAAATGTCTGTGATATACTTCTAGCTCAAAATTGGGATGGGATGATCATCTAAGTGCTGGTGTTCCCTTATGGCTGCTCCACCTGTTCAAGATACCAGAAGTCACGGGCTTGAGCAAACCCTTGGCAAGTGTAGTGGTGTCTTCACTCTCTGGGGTAATCTAGCAAGGCAAGCTACCTGCCATTTATAGAACCAACCCGATTTATATTTTGATTATTTTATATTCCATGGATTTGAATGGAGTGAATACATGGGGGATTGTACAATGTGCAGTTGATTTACTGTGCAAATTCTGCACCAATTAGGGGCTGGGCAGAAGAAAATCATAGCATATGGAGAAAAATGTATTCCAACTCAATCGTGAAATTAAATTGAAAACTGAGCTGACAAGTGTATTACACATTGCGTTTCCACTCACCCTTTTTTGTACATGATGTTCGAAAATAAAATTTCACTTCGTTTTTGGAAATTTCACACCTTCAACAGCAGTCTAATGATATTCTTGCTATGATCACACCACCAAGAGAACCCATTTTCTGCATTTGTGTAATTAGATTAGGAAGAATTATATTTATATACTGTGGCACCTTACACAGCATAGTAGGTTTCACCATTTATCAAGTGCTCTTGAAGTGTAAGGTACACAAAAATGCTGGAGAAACTCAGCGGGTGCAGCAACATCTATGGAGTGAAGGAAATAGGCAACGTTTCGGGCCAAAACTCTTATTCAGACTGGTGGGGGGTGGCGGGGAGACGAAAGGAAAAAGGAGGAGGAGCCCGAGGGCTGAGGGATGGGAGGAGACAGCCCGAGGGTTGAGGATGGGGAGGAGACAGCAAGGGCTAACAAAATTGGGAGCATTCAATGTTCATGCCTGCAGGATGCAGATTCCCCAAGCGGAATATGAGGTGCTGTTCCTCCAATTTCCGGTCCAATCTTCCCATCTCCCCCCATGTCTGCCTTCCGCAAAGACCGCTCCCTCCATAACTCCCTTGTCAATTCTTCCCTTCCCTCCCGTACCACCCCCTCCCCGAGCACTTTCCGTTGCAACCGCAAGAGATGCAACACTTGTCCCTTTACCTCCCCCCTCGACTCTATTCAAGGACCCAAGCAGTCGTTCCAGGTGCGACAGAGGTTCACCTGCATTTCCTCCAACCTCATCTATTGCATCCGCTGCTCTAGATGTCAGCTGATCTACAACGGTGAGACCAAGCGGAGGCTGGCCGAACACATCCGCACGGTCCGCAATAACCAACCTGACCTCCCGGTGGCTCAGCACTTCAACTCCCCCTCCCATTCCCCATCAGACCTCTCTGTCCTGGGTCTCCTCCATGGCCAGAGCGAGCAACACCGGAAATTGGAGGAACAGCACCTCATATTCCGCTTGGGGAGTCTGCATCCTGCGGGCATGAACATTGAATTCTCCCAATTTTGTTAGCCCTTGCTGTCTCCTCCCCATCCTCAGCCCTCGGGCTGTCTCCTCCCATCCCTCAGCCCTCGGGCTCCTCCTCCTCCTCCTCCTTTTTCCTTTCTTCTCCCCGCCACCCCCCACCAGTCTGAAGAAGGTTCGGCCCGAAACGTTGCCTATTTCCTTCGCTCCATAGATGCTGCTGCACCCGCTGAGTTTCTCCAGCATTTTTGTGTACCTTCGATTTTCCAGCATCTGCAGTTCCTTCTTAAACTCTTGAAGTGTAGTTGTTGCAATATAAGGAAGCAAGGCAAACCAATTCACACAAAGCAAGGTTGGAACATCATTATAGAAATAGAAAAGGCAAATGTTATTTTAAAGAATGTTAGATGCATTGGGGCAGAATGTTTAGGATAATATTATTTGAAAAAACGTTATTTGCAAGTAAATATTCAATAAATAGCATTTTCAGTCCACTCTATAAAGGGAACTTTTGATTATTTTTAAGCCAAGCATTTTTGCTATTTGTGCGACTTAATGTTTGTTGCTACCTGCAAAGAGTTAATATTCAACTTCACCCTGTCTTTATACTACATAATATGAAGTTTTTTTTAATCAAAAATATTTATTCAAATATTAAAATAATATATACAGTACAATAATAAAATAAACAGAACCCACCACCATAATACACAACAAACGATAAACTATTATACAACTATCGTACAATCCTTGTCAAGGATGCATTCAACCCCCTGCGGTGCCCAGGGTACCCGTGGACAGCGCGTAGTCCCTTTCTAACACCACCCGGGCACGGATGTAACCCCGGAAAAGGGGCAGGCAGCTGGCTTGGGCAGAGCCCGCATTGCCTGGTGCCGTGACTCGTTGATGGGCAGCTTGGCGAGGCCCAGGAGCAACCCAACCAGGACATCCTCAGCCCTACCCTCTCGCCTACGCACAGGGTGTCCAAAGATGAGAATGGTGGGTGAGAAATGCTGCCAGAAGGCAAGGCCCAACACCTTTAGATAATGGAACAGGGGCTGCAGCCTCACACACTCCATGTACACGTGGTACACAGACTCTTCCAGCTCGCAAAAGTGGCAGGTGGCTGGCGAGTCTGTGAACCGCTAGAGAAACAGGTTGCAGGGGACTCCTCGGTGCAATACCCTCCACCCCAGGCCCGCGATGTAGAGTGGGTGAATCCCTGCATAGAGGGACCCACACCAGGGGGCCCCCTCACAACTGGAAGGCAACACCCACCGCCACTTGAGGCCCTGTCCCACTTATGTGTCCTTGGCACGCAAATTACGCGACCTCGTTGTCGCATTGAGGTGCATGGGCATCATGTGGCTGCGCGGGGCCGGTCCCACTGAGAAGCGCGGAGGGGTATGGAGTTGTGCACGGTATTACGCGGCACTCCGGGATTTTTTGTACCGAATGTAAACTTCGCGTGCCACCGGCCTGTCGCGTAACTGACGGCCAAAGTGGGACAGGCTCAAGACGCTGGCACGACGCTAGGCCTCACCTCCAACAGCAGCAGAAGCAGGCAAACGATCGCCGAACTCGGCCAGAGCTCATGGCCGTTGCGGATCCGGTCCGCCCCCACTTCTACTCCCAGAGCAGGGCCAAGAAAATTGAAGATAGACACAAAATGAGGAGTAACTCAGCGTGACCGGTAGCATCTCTGGAGAGAAGGAATGGATGGCGTTTCGGGTCAAGACACTTCTTTAAGACTGAAGAAGGGTCTCGACCCGAAACATCATCCATTGCTTCTCTCCAGAGATGCTGCCGGTCCTGCTGAGTTACTTCAGCATTTTATGTCCATCTTCAAATGACGTCACTCACTGCAGACGGCTGTGCGGACGCATGAAGACGCGCGTGACCCCCGGGGTCCGTTGCACCTCAACACGACGACAAGGTCGTGTAATTAGCGTGCCAAGGACACGTAAGTGGGACAGGGGCTTTAGTGTCCGGACGGTGGACCAGGGTCTGGAGGAGGAGCCCGTACAGGAGA
Organism: Amblyraja radiata; assembly: GCF_010909765.2. Classification (NCBI taxonomy): domain Eukaryota; kingdom Metazoa; phylum Chordata; class Chondrichthyes; order Rajiformes; family Rajidae; genus Amblyraja; species Amblyraja radiata. The sequence goes on along the minus strand of NC_045974.1, from coordinate 39,241,218 downwards.
CTCTTCCCTGCATCTTGGAGGGAGATGTAATATGAAGACTTGGAAACATTGAATGATTGAGGGGCGCACAAAAGGTATTCTCATTAAGATTTATTGGCTTGAATGCTATTTAATATCGTGTTTACTGAAGCTTGGGTCATAGGGTAACATTTCTTTATTTTCCACATATGTATGTCATACATCTGTCAGTTCATTATTGCAGTTACAAACTGATGTATTACCTATTTTCCATTGCAATTTAAACAGCATGGTAAAAATACAACACCTGTCAGAAATGTGGTAAATAATAGTCTAATCTCACATGCTCACTACATTTAATTATGGTAAAACAATCTATATGGTTTTTGAAATGAATTATATGAATATTTTGCATTTTTACTGAAACTCTTTTCAAATGTTACAAATGTTGTGTGAACAAAAAAACGTAATGACCAACTACGCAACAAAGATTCATCATTTGTCTACTACAAAAGAAGACAATTTGATTCGGGGATGGAGGATTCCTTCCTGGTTTCTAAAACTGTCTCCTGACCTCATTTGAAACTTGCCTTCTTTTTAATTTTAATTGATTTATAGATCTTACACAAGATCAGGGAAGGGAAGTCCATTACCTCTTTTATCAAAGTGTATTCTCTTTGAGGCCTTTAGCGTCCTAACTTCTGTTAAAAAGAACAAACAGGTGGTTTTCCATTGCACACTAGAATCTTGCTGCACTCCAACAGGTTAAAATAAAATTATCTGTAATAAAATGCAATCTAATAAATCAACCCAAACATATTAGCTCTCAGGTATCGTGGATGATCTTTTGTCCTTGCTGGGTAGAAGGCACAGAAAATGGCATTACGCATTTCCTGTCTTCCCAAAAAATATATGAGAAACAGATATTATGGATCGTTCTGGATCTCCATCTTATTTTCTTCCGTGTAGCATCACATGGCATCACAGCTAGATAGGTTTGTCAAAAAGGCTTTCGGCACATGGCCTTCATCAGTCAGAGTACTGAATACAGGCATTGGGAGGTCATGTTGCAGATGTTGGTGAGGCCACATTTAGAGTATTGTGTTTAGTTTTGGGCACCATGTTATAGGAAAGATTTATGAGGATGTTGCCAGGACTCAAGGGCTTGAGCTATCGGGAGAGGATGAGCAGGCTAGGATGAGGGGTGATCTTGTAGAGGTATATAAAATCATGAGACAAATAGATTGGTAGGTACACAGAGTCCCTTGCCCAGAGTAGGGGAATCGTGCACCACAGGACATAGGTTTAAGGTGATGGGTAAAGGATTTAATAGGAATCTGAGGGGTAACTTTTTAACACAAAGTGTGGTGGGTGTATGGACCGAGCTGCTAGAGTGCTTTTGAAACTGATACACGCAGGGCACAAAGCAGATAAAACTGGCTCCATTGAGCGTATGTTATTTTCCAGTTCTCTGAATGGATGGCAATTACTCAACTTTTAATCCTATTAAGAAAACAATTTATTTTATAATTAGACAATTGTAGTTTTACTCAGTCTGTCATAAAGCCAAAAGCCAACGCTGACCAATAACATGGCAACTTTCTTCTGTACTTTGAAAACTCTTTCTCAAAGGCATTTAAGCTTTTGCCTTTATTGTGGTGTTTGATGTCCTGGCTGTACTTACACCAGTAAACTTATCAAAGTAAGCCAACATATGTTCCTATTAGGGTAACCCAATTTGGTTGAGGGCAATTGGGACGTGCCATCTTGAGCTGTCTTTAACAAGATATCAAATCCTGCAAGACAGAAACAATTGGACAATAGAGACTGCAGGCCAAAATTGTTCTCTGTTAGCACCTTTTTCACCCCAGGACAACCAAGGAACAATTTCTAGCCCAGAGACTTGGAATCTGATGAGAAATTTTCAACAGCTTTATTGTGTGTCATAAATTCTTTCACAACTCCCTCAACATTCAACTGACCTTTTTTTCTCTCTTTACAACATGCAGAGATTGCTGGCTAGTACAGCATTTATTTTCTATCACCGGTTCCCCCTCACCAATTTCAGAATGCCCAGCATCTAACCTGTTCCTGCAGCAATGGTTTTTATGTGGCTGCTATACTTATGCTTACAGGTCAATAGTAACCTGTGGGATGTTGATATAGGATTCAATGGTGATCATGTAATTAAATATTAAGAGGAACTGGATGAATCCTTTCTTGTTGGTAATAGTTATTACCTGCAACCTATGCAATGTAAATGTTACTTGATGCTTGCCTGCACATGCTTGAAAATAGTCTGGTGCTACTTAATATGTGGATGACATTTAATTATCTGAGTATTTTTATGTTACATGATCCTCTTCAGATATCTTTGCGTAAAATAATTTCACAACTGTTATGTGAAAGCTCAAGTTATGGCGCTGTCCCACGGTACGAGTTAATTCCAAGAGCTCTCCCGAGTTAAAAAAAAAATCAAACACGTGGTAAGCACGGAGAATGAACGTAGCGGGTACGTCGGAGCTTGGGGACGTCTCTTAGCGGCTCGTACCGCTAACGGCAGGTACTCGGGAAGACTCGCTAATGGCAGGTAAGCACGGGAAGACTCGTGAAGATTTTTCAACATGTTGAAAAATGTCCACGAGAGCCCCGAGTACCGACAAGTGGCCATTACCGTAAATCTCCGAGTTCGAATCAGGGCAAACTCGGGAGTGCTCTTGGAATGAACTCGTACCGTGGGACAGGGCTTTTATTGAGCATGGATTCTCAGACAGGCCTGACTTGGTATTAACTTTAAGTGCTGGAGGAACTCAGCACGTCAGGCAGCACCCAGGGAGGGAATGGATAGGCAATGATTTGGGTCACCTGAAGAGGGCTGAAGAAGCACCACAACCTGAAACATTGCCTGTCCATTCCCTTTCCAGATGCTGCCTGACCTGCCGAGTTCTTCCAGCACTTTGTCTTTATCTCAAGATTCAAACATCTACAGTCTCTGGAGTCTCTCTCTTGATGTTTATTCTGTCTGGTTTCTCTGTTATCTATTTTAACAAGGGTTACTTTAGAGGGCTGGATAAAGTATTATGGGGAGAAGGCAGGAAAATTAGGTTAGGAGGGAGAAATAGATCAGCAATGATTGAATGGCTGAGTAGACTTGATGAGCAGAATGGCCTAATTCTGCTCCTATCACTTCTGAACGTATGAACACGTATGCCATCTGAATGCACTATACTTAGGCACAGAATGGTGTTTGCACCATCACCTATAAGTCATTTACAGAATGTTAAATAACTTTCATTTGTATTCTTAGTTTTGACTTTCAGCCATGTCTCCTAATTATTTCACTTCACCATATTGAATGCAGCAGTTGGCATTTTTCTTGGATGTGTGAATTTTTTTAAGATGAGATGAGCAGAGCAGCCAGAAAGGCCAAGAAGGTCCCTGCTGGATCCAGATCAGGGCTGCAACAGTTAGGTTTCTGTCTGAGGCCAACTGCCAGTCTCAGTGCAAATTAACGAAGCATCCTTCTACTATTTTTGCCATTCTATCACTACAACATGAAAACCCCAATTTACAAAGACATTTGTCAATATCTGAGGCCAAGACAATTTAATATTGGATCACGTTTCAAGTCAAGTTATGTAAAATCACTATGATTTATCATACTTTCCTCAAATCTTTTATCACAATTTATTATGCATAGTCTCACACAGTAAGAATGTTTCTGGATTGTTTTCACATCTGTCAATATTACTGTGATGCATTTTTAATGAAAATGAAACCAATAGCAGTATGTGAACCACAATGTTTGTAGTCATTACATTTGATGTAAAATAATAGCCTATTGTTTATTTGTTTTCTTTACATTCATTGATCGATTGCAAGCCATAAGGTTTATATTGAAATATATCTTATACAACATTTTGTTTTAACACGTTTGTTTATAATTAAAATCTATATGTTACCATTTAACCCGACCACAATTTGATCGGTGGAGTTCTCTGAAGTGTTTTCATTGCCCTGGGTGCAAGTGTGAGTAAAGTCGTCACTTGAAACTAGTCAACCTGCGACTAGTGTTGTGCCCCTATGATAAGTGGTGTGCCTCTGTGACTAGTGGTAAATATATACAATGAGCTGCCAGAGGAGGTAGTTGAGGCCGGTATTGCAAATGAGTTGCAATAGTTGGAGGCCATCTGCAAAAGACTGACACTCCAAGTCATCTCCATATTTTGTCTGAGGCCAGCAAGGTTATTGTACAAGAACACAATAGGTTTTGGTTTCCATTTGACGTCACTCTGTAAAGTGTATGCAATCGTTCATGATCCAGGCTTCTGTTTGACCTCTTTCCAACTATCCTTTTTCTTCAGCTACTTCAAAGTTAATGCTATCTACTCAGAACCAACAGAGATATCTATTACATAATTCACCAAGCTATTCCGTTGTATTATTACATGTATTGTAAACAATAAGGAGGAACAGGTTTATGCAATAGTCCTTTATATTTTTTATTTTAAACAAGGCAAAAGTTGTAGTACACCTCTAAATTGGTTAGATTCAATTATGGGTTGGTTTTGAGCATTCAGGGAGCTGCACTCATCAAATTCAAATGGAGAGTTTCACATTGCATTCCTGACTGACGTGCTTTGTAGATGGTAAAATGACTTTAGGATGGTTAGGAGGAGAGTCACTCACTATAGAACACTCAGCCTTTGACCTGATTTTGTAGCCATGGAATTTTCACAGTAGGTGCTGATGGTGGAAGATCAGCAAAGGTATTGCTATTGGATATTGCCTGGTGCTTTACATCATGAATGTCACCTGTCATACATCGGCCCGTGCCTGAATGTTGTCCAGGTGTTTCTGAATGCATGTAAGAACTGCCTTAGTTAATAAGGAATCGCAGATGGAAACTGCAAATATCACAACTTCTGTCCTTGGAATGAAAGGAGGCCATAGATGAATCAGCTGGTGACAATTGAGTCCAGGAACACTGCAATGATATAACCATATAACCATATAACAATTACAGCACAGAAACAGGCCATCTCGGCCCTTCTAGTCTGTGCCGAACACTTATTCTCCCCTAGTTCCATCTACCTGCACTCAGACCATAACCCTCCAAATCTTTCCCGTCCATATACCTATCCAATTTATTTTTAAATGATAAAATCGAACCTGCCTCCACCACTTCCACTGGAAGCTCATTCCATACAGCTACCACTCTCTGAGTAAAGAAGTTCCCCCTCATGTTACCCCTAAACTTCTGTCCCTTAATTCACAAATCATGTCCTCTTGTTTGAATCTTCCCTACTCTCAATGGAAAAAGCTTATCCACGTCAACTCTGTTTATCCATCTCATCATTTTAAAGACCTCTATCAAGTCCCCCCTTAACTTTCTGCGCTCCAAAGAATAAAGCCCTAACTTGTTTAACCCCTTCTCTGTAGTCCTAACACTGGAATAATTGATGTCCAACACGCACATCCTCGCAACTCTTTTACGGATGAGTTCAACTACTGGAGGATTCTTCCTTAATTCTCAACAGCATCTGTTTAACCTCACCACACGTTATCACCAGCATCCCTCTAAACTTACCCTTGGAATCCATAGGTAGACAAAAATGCTGGAGAAACTCAGCGGGTGCAGCAGCATCTATGGAGCAAAGAAAATAGGCAACGTTTCGGGCCGAAACCCTTGGAATCCATGATTGGTCCAAAGCTACATTGAGGCCTGGAGCCAAATAGTCCAGTACAAAACCCAAACTAGATGTGAGCAAGTCATTACTAGTGAGTAAGTCTCGCTTGATTGCACAACCTCCCCCCCCCTCCTCCATCCAATGACAAATTCCCATAACTTGGTGATTGAGAGTAGGCTGATTGCAAGATAAATGCATAAATAGGATATATCCTGTTTTTTGTGAAAAGGACATACCTGGGCAATTTTCACTAATTACAGGTAAATGTCAAGGTTGTATCTGTACTTGAACAGCTTAGCTGGTGAAGCAGCTAGTTCTAATGTAAACGTTATTCATTACGACAGCAGGGATGTCTCTGGTTCCATAGGTTTTGTTGTATCCTATGCTCTCAGTTTTTTTCTTGGTATAATGTGGAGTGAATTAAAATGTCAAAGGAGTGGCTTCGATGATTTCAGAAGTTAGCCAGGATAGTTGGGGGGTGGGGGTGGGGTGAGGGGGGCACAGTGGCACAGCCTAGAGTTGCTGCCTTGCAGCACCAGAGACCCGGGTACGATCCTGACTACAGGTGCTGTCTGTACGGAGTTTGTACATTCTCTCTGTGACCACGTGAGTTTTGTCTGTGTTTCCTCCCACTTTCGAAAGACGTGCAAATGCTTTACTTTGACCATTCCTTCAGCACACACATGCTGGGTCCTGCCTTTAGTGACGACATTGACGTTCTTGGAGCCACCTCCCCCTGTTAGCTGTTTTGTTGTTTACCATTCATGACCAACAGCAGCAGAACTGCAGATCTGATGCAATGGTTGTGACATTGATTAAGCTCTATTAATTGTATAACGTTTTAGTGATCAATACACATACACCTACCTCTAAGGTGCATCATGTTGCTGAGGTCCAAAGACACCTTTTGGTCTATTCTCCACAGTGACGGCTCCCTCCGTAACACCCTGGTCAATTCGTGCCTTCCCACCGAAACCACCCCCTCTCCTGGCATTTTCCCTTGCAACCAGGCATAGAAATCACCCTCAAAGCATGGGGGGGAGGCGTGTCCCCCCTGCCCCCCCACCCCCACCCGGGATTTCCGCCCTTGCTTGCAACCGCAGGAAATGCTACACTTGTCACTTTACCTCCCCCATTTACCTCCCCCCCTCCATCCAAGGACCCAAGCAGTCTTTCCAGGTGGGGCAGAGGTTCACCTGCACCTCCTCCAACCTCATCTATTGCATCCGCTGCTCTGGGTGTCAGCTGCTCTACGTCAGTGAGACCAAGCGTAGGCTTGGTGATCACTTCGCCCAACCCCTCCGCTCGGTTCGCAATACCCAACCTGATCTCCCGGTTGCTCAGCACTTCAACTCTCCCTCCCATTCCGAATCTGACCTTCCTGTCCTGGGCCTCCTCCGTGACCAGAGTGAGGCCCACCATAAATTGGAGGAGCAGCACCTCATATTTCGCTTGGGTAGTTTACACCCCAGCGGTATGAACATTGACTTCACCAATTTCAGGTAGTCCCTGCTTTCTTCTTCCCCCCCCCCCCCCCTTCCCAGCTCTCCCACAGCTCACTTTCTCCGCATCTTCCTTTCTTCTTCCCGCCCCACCACTCCCACATCAGTCTGAAGAAGGGTCTCAATCTGAAACATCGCCTATTTCCTTCGCTCCATTGATGCTGCCTCACCCGCTGAGTTTCTCCAGCATTTTTGTCTACCTTTAGGTCTAACCAGGTAACTGCACAATTTCTCCACTGAAGGACATCATCATAATAGATGCCAATCTGGTACTTTCACATTACAAAGACATTTTTCAAAAACCAAGTGATTAACAGCAATGGTAGGATTGGTACATTTATCTCTGGATTCTTTGTCCATTGCTCGTATAACTAGATTGGTAAATGAACTATTGCACCACCATCATACCCATGTAATATAATTCCCAATGGGGTTTGGTGAATGTTGCCTACATTCTCATATTGTTGTTCTTTCAAATTCATTTGATGCCAAACCAATCGCCCATAAATCTATGTTATTCAGATCCCTTCAAATTGCCACAAGACAATTGACATCACTCGTGTATACTTGTGTGATTCAATAAGCCCTTATTGGCTGAGCAATGGGAGACTTGCTAAAATATGCTCTCCTAATCCATACTAGAAATTAAAACCAAATTGCATCTACAGTGTTGGAGGCAAAAAGCTGCTTAGGGCACCAATTACAATGCCCTAAAGCTCAAAATACACATTGATTAGTCATATTACACAGACTACTATTTTAAAATTGACCAGCCATCCTGTTAAGCTGAAGAAAGGTCTCAACCCGAAACGTCACCAATTCCTTCTCTCCAGAGAAGATGTCTGACCCGCTGAGTTGCTCCAGCCTTTTGTGTCTATCTTAAACTTACCTTGTTGGGTTTATGATTCCAAAGTTCACTAAAACTAGCTGTAAAAGATACTTGAAGTGCAGGGTTAATTCTACAGTCAGGGAAGGAGACAGCCTTTTTAACAATCATGACCAGAAGTCCTGAATGATATGTTGCCTCCCCAGTGCAATGTTGGAGGACATCATAAAGTGCCTAGAAAACATCTGGCAAAGTCATGGTCCTTGTTGGAACAAATGAAATAAAGAAGTGCATTTAAAATCTTGCCATAGAGCTACTGGAGTGTTACAATGCCATAAATATTCATGTTATGGTTCTATTATTTGCTTCAAATGCTGCTCAGTATATTAGTTTTGCAGTTGAAGATCAAAACAAGTCTATTGTACAGTTATTGCTGCTTTCAAAGACAAAGAGAATTCCATGGAGGCATGGGACAGATCCAGTAGCTGAACGATTAGAAAAAAGATTCTCTGTTCATTATCCTGGATACACTGTGAATTTCAACTAAGTACCAGGACGAGTGCAAAGACTGTCATAGACTTAAGAATCCAGATCTCGACAACCAGAGGAGATCTGCCAACGCCAAGAAGGAGTTAGATAGAGCTCTAGGGGCTAGTGATATGGGGAGAAGGCAGGCACGGGTTATTGAGAGGGGACGATCAGCCATGATCACAATGAATGGCGCTGCTGGCTCAGGCCGAATGGCCTCCTCCTGCACCTATTTTCTATGATAAATGAAGAAGCTACTGAATTTCAGAGAAAACACATATATCAGCAATTTAGCTTTTCATCATTTTTTTTTTGTAAAGATGGATTGTTGAAACTAATTAGCATTCTAGTTAGGATGAACGTTATTTTAAAATGTATCCTGGGAAAAGTGCAGAGATACAAAAGCACAGATTCTGTGCATTGTCTTTGGTTAACAGAGTCAAAGCTCCATGGCAATAATTCAGATCCAAAGCCAAGCTTTGAGCAATGCTGAGATTTCAAAGTTAAAATAAATTTTTGGTTCTCAAGGACACTAAGGATAATTCCCAGATATGTTTTATTATTGGGATATATTTTAGTTTGTACGATTTTATTACATTGTAAACCTTGTTTAAGTCCAATGTCAGTTGTTCAAGGAGAAAAATAATGAAGAAAGATTATTTTTCACAAAACCATGTGAAAAATGTAATTGCCCCACTTGGTTGCCTTCTGTAATTTTTTTTTTATCAGATCTGGATCTTAAACAAGACTGAATTAATAAATTTGGATTGTTATTAATAAAATTATATTGGTACATCAGGTGGTAGAAATTTGTGCCATTTGTAGAAATTAAATCTCAGTCAATTCACGCTACAAGAAATGTGTGTACATTTGGAATAATAATTAGTGGCTTGGGTATGGGAAAAATGAATGGTGGACATGGAAGTTATAACATCAGAATGTTTATAATTCGTGCTTTAATGAGGAATTATGCAGTGAGGGCAATCAATGTGGAGTGAGCTCAATTAGCACAACCAATCCATGATGGTGTTTATTCTAATTAGCAAAACCTGTGCAGTTCCATATCTTGTTCTTCAACAGGATTTTAAATGATCCATTTACTGGAAATAACATTGCCCTTGGCTCAAGTACCAACTACAGTAGTACATTCTGTAGACTATGTGCTGTAGACTAAATTTTTTTTTAATCACTTGTGGATCTAAGATTAAAGATACCTAAGTCTTATTCTGGAATAGTCAGTTTCTATTTACTCTGTTGAATCCTTTCATATCTTAAATACCTCAATCAACTTTTCCCTATATTTTCTTTGCAGCAGTTGTTTTTCAAATCTTTATAGTTGCATTGTCTTACGCTAGTGAGCAGGATGAATCTGTGTTTTGGTTCAGTTCAGTTTAGTTTATTGTCACCCATGGTAAGATACAGTGAAAAACTTTTGTTGCGTGATAACCGGTCAGCAGAAAGACAAAACTTGATTACAATTGATTGTTTAAGAATTGAGTTTACAATTGTTTAAGAATTGACAATTGAGCCAGTTATAGTGTATAGATACATGATAAGGGAATACTTCTCCATGGATTGTCACCTTGTCGTGGTGGAGAAGCTTGTGTGGACCTGAGATCCTGAACTAAGATCCTGAGAGCGATGCCGTCTGGAGCTTTGCTCCCTGTGGGGCCACCCATGGTGGTAAGGTCAAGGGGGAGGTCTCTGACAAAGAGCAATCCAACCAAGACCTCAACGGTGGAACAAGCGGAGGACGATGGCTGACCTTTGTGGGAAGGCGGATGAAGGCTGCAACAGAAGAGGGTCTTCGGTCGTCTTGGACTCCATGCCATTGGATCCTGACCCAGGTCTGTCAAGGACCGTGGTGTAGCTGTCTGTGCACCAGTCTCCATACGTTAAACAAAGTCACGCACAGGCATTCTCCATATAGGGAATAGCACCCTGGAGACACCCATGGTCAGCAATGACCAAAGGGGGCCTAAGAAGAAGAAGAAGAAGGGAATAACGTTTAGTGCAAGGTAAAGCCAGCAGAGTCCAATCAAGGATGATCCGGGTCTCACCAATGAGGTAGATAGTCATTCAGCACTGCTCTCTGGTTGGGGTAGGATAGTGCAGTTACCTGATCACAGCTGGGAAGACACTGTCCACCCATCCTCAAGCCTGTATAAACATCCAATAAGTTGGAATGCAAAACTGCACACAATTCTCACAGTGTGAAATTACTGAAGATTTGTATAAATACACCATTACCTCTTTACATTATACATAACATCTCATTCATTTTCCTCATCAACTTGTTGGGCTGATTTTATTGTCCATTACAACGAAACTCCAATACTTCCAAATTATTTCTCCATTATGTTATTTCATTAATATCACTTTACAGGTTTCTTAGAAGATTGAGGGGGGATCTTATAGAAACTTACAAAATACTTAAGGGGTTGGACAGGCTAGATGCAGGAAGATTGTTCCCGATGTTGGGGAAGTCCAGAACAAGGGGTCACAGTTTAAGGATAAGGGGGAAATCTTTTAGGACTGAGTTGAGAAAAACATTTTTTACACAGAGAGTGGTGAATCTCTGGAATTCTCTGCCACAGAATGTAGTTGAGGCCAGTTCATTGGCTATATTTAAGAGGAAGTTAGATGTGGCCCTTGTGGCTAAAGGGATCAGGAGAGAAAGCAGGTACAGGATACCGAGTTGGATGATCAGCCATGATCATATTGAAGGGCAGTGCAGGCTCGAAGGGCCGTATGGCCTACTCCTGCACCTATTTTCTATGTTTCTATGTTTGGGGGGTTTTTATTTTCCAATTCTCCATGTATCCCTACAATTGTGGACACCAATCATTCTTGCCCATTGTTTGAATCATATATTTCTATTCCCCTTTTTAAAGACTCTGTAAAGTTGCCCTTCAGTCACTTTTCAGCTTATGTTGAGCATTAGTATGGAGGTTTTTGCATACTGCAGTAAAACATTCAATATGTCTACATATCAGTGGTAGTAACAATCAGAACACGCATTTGTGTAGACTTGCCCAATGGCTCTTTTTTGAGAAAGAGAGAACAATAGAATCAGTTGCCATTCAACTGAACACTCAATATCACTCGTTTAAGATAGAACTGCAGATGAGTTGAGTTGAGTTTATTGTCATTCAAAAAAAAAAATTTGAACGAAATTGGGTACCTTGCAGTCATACGGAGAATAAAATAACAGAACACATCCACAGTTTAACATCCACCACAGTGAGTCTACCAGGCACATCCTCACGGTGATGGAAGGCAAAAAGTCTTAAAGATGCTGGAAAATTCAAAGGTGGACGAAAAAGCTGGAGAGACTCAGTGGGTGAGGCAGCATCTATGGAGTGAAGGAATAGGCAACATTTTGGGTCGAGAACCTCTCGACCCGAAACGTCGCCTATTCCTTCGCTCCATAGAAGCTGCCTCACTCAATATCACTCAATGTGATTAGAGCCGATTCTCTAGCTTAATACTCTATTCCTAGTCTTTTTCATACTTGGTTCCTAATTGCTGAAAATCTATCAGTCTCATTCTTAAATATATTCAGCAACAAAACGTCAACAGTCATCTATGGTAGTGAATGCTATCAGTTCACCACCCTTCGTATGAAGAAATTTCTCCCTGTGTCGAGTTGCTCCATGTCTTATCCTGTTTCCTGAGACCATGACCATTGGTTCGAGAAACTACAAGCTGGAGAAATAGCTTCATTCTATCTAATCTTTCAAGCACTCACGTTTCTTTTGCTTATCTGTATTTGTCTGTGCTTTCCCTAGGCTGAGCTACAGGGAGAGGTTGGGCAGGCTAGGACTATATTCCATAGAGCGCAGGAGATTCCAGCAGATGCAGTTCCTTGTGTTTACATTCTCCTGTCTATTATATCTACTGAACTTACTGTAATTGGCATCTGTACAACTTCCTGTCTCACTACAGGATTGGGTCCTATTCCACTATCAATCAAGTTTAAACTATCCTGAATAACACTAGCAAGCCTGCCTTCGAGGATATTGGGTCACCCCCCAGTTCAGGTGCAACCCATCCCTCTTGTGCAGGTCACCTCTGCCCCAAAAGATTTTTAGAAAGTAAAAGAGCATATAGGTAACCCTACCAATGTGATTTATGCTCTGAGGCAGCAGCCATTGAGGGTTCAGACATATTAAAAGCTTCAACGAAGGAATGCTAAAACTTCCTGATCAATGCTTAGCATAGCTGAAAAGAGGCTTCATAATGAGCTGCTGCTCAGGAAGTTGAATATTTTACATTAATCTACTCTGAAATGAAGGGAGAAAGACTATATTTTAAATGCAAGCAGATAAAATATGGAATACTGCTTGAGGTGTTAAGTCATTAAAAATTTGATTCATAGGTATTGTGAGAACAAAACTGAACTCAGAATTCAGTTCTTTTCAATTCTGCAAAGGCCCCAAGAGCTCCAAAATGGCTTCTCAACTGATGTGTGTGACAAATCGTGGTAGGCCCCACTTTGGTGAAAGAACTAAATTATAGGTTAGGCATGGCTAATGGAGATATGCCGACTGCCTGATTATAATGTCAATCTGTGCATGACAGAGTTGATGAGAACAACCTGTTTGAAGCTTACATCTTCTCCTAAACACAGACTTAAAAGATCTCATGCAGACAGAAGCAAGTCGTATTTAAAGGACTTACCAGTTGCATCCAGTGTTGGTTCTGGTTGAATATTTTCTGCTTGATCTCTTGATTCTGCAAGCATTTGGTGATATACTTAGTTACAGAAGTCAACAGGGAGTGAAGTGGCAAAGCTGAAGGATATGTTGCTGACCAGTCAGGGTGCATTTCGCCTAAAATTCGGGTGGGACGTCTTTGATTTTGTTGGCTGCTTTTCTGAGGCAGCATGAAGTGTACATGGAGTCGATGGTGGGAGGTCTGGTCTGTGCAATAGAATAAAGAGGCAGAGAAATAGGAAGAGTTATTACCGTAGTCCTCCTTAATAGGCTTCTTCCAGTGACCAAAAGCTGTTCTCCGAAATGTCATGTGGATTCCATTCATCTGAGGCACAGTAGACACGATGTTCTCTACACACTATCTCCAAGAAGCATAGGAGCGGCACCAACCACTAAACATGAGCGATTTAGACATCATTAAAGCAGTCAATTAGGTTCTGTGGAACATGTTTCTCAAATTTAACTTCCTACAGAAATTTGTCTCTTTTTCATGGTAGACAAAAATGCTGGAGAAACTCAGCTGGTGAGGCAGCATCTATGGAGCGAAGGAAATAGGCAACGTTTCGGGTCGAAACCCTTCTTCAGACTGATGTGAGGGTGGGGAGGGGGGGGAAGAAGAAAGGAAGAGGTGGAGCCAGTGGGCTGAGGGAGAGCTGAGAAAGGGAGGAAAAAGTAGGGATTACCTGAAATTAGAGAAGTCAATGTTCATACCGCTGGGGTGCAAACTTCCCAAACGAAATATGAGGTGCTGCTCCTCCAATTTACGGTGGTCCTCACTCTGGCCATGGAGGAGGCCCAGGACAGAAAGGTCGGATTCGGAATGGGTGGGGGAGTTCATATTTGCTTCATGATGTGGAAAGAAAAAAAAATCTAGGTTCTAGTAGTTTTATGTCAGAACTCTCATTGATAGCAAAAGTGCAGAAGTGAGATTAGCATTATACCAGACCCAAAGCAGCAGGCTCGAGAGAACTAAGCAACTGAGTTTATATTTTCCAAGTTTGATATGAATTGTAAATCATATTAAGGAATTATAGTATAGAATAATGAGATCAAACAATCTAGTGCAAAAAATCAAATTGGCACATCTGAATATTGTTCTTCATGATCATTGTGGATTTAGAACTAATGGTTAAGAAAATAGAATTTAGCCATTAAATAATAAAAACTGAGCCTGAAGAAGGGTCCTGACCTGAAATATCGTCTATCCATTCCTTCTCCCAGATATTGCCAGACCTGCTGATTTCCTCCAGTACTCTGTGTTTTGAAAATCATTTCAGGCTAACTAAATTTGATAGATTATAAAAATTGAACAATATGAAAACCAAAATGTTTTTTACCATCTGGTTATTGTTGTTGCATCGTGGCAGGGTTTCTATCAATTAATGTAGGAATATAGCAGTGGCGTGCATCCTGTGGTTAAATGTGATAGAAAAGGGAACATTTGACCTTCAACTGTGAATAATTCAGTGTCAGCTGTTTAATGAGGAATATAATAGATAGAAGTCTTTGGATGAAGACGATACACTTATAATAATTATTCTTGAACTGAATTCCTACGATTTCATAACGCATGAACACACTGTTCTGGCCTGAAGAATATAAATGTATGTAGTTGTAAAAACAAAGTTTCTAGCTGATGCTACACATCCAGGAGTGGTAATAGTGTATGAATCACAGTCCAGATCACCTAAGTTGCATTGCATGCTTCATTTGGAAATCAAACATTGACTACCAGGAGATAAATGCTGATGTGAACGCATGTTCTTCTTACCTGACGGCTATCTTTAATTTTAGAAAATCTAATTGGGATGAAAATAGAAGCATCTGGTCCTCAAAACATCGGAATGATTCATCAGTGAGTGGACTAAAAAAGCAGAAACTCCAAATTATACAACTCAGAACCAAAATCCACTGAGATAAGAAAGATTGGGCTGGATGCCATATAAAGTAGCCCATGGACATTGACCGTTTGATTTTAATTATTTTGGAATCAAATTGGAATTCAGTTTTGAAGATGCCTTTCTATTTTTGCATCAATATTTCTAAAAGCATTTAAAATTTTATTCGACACAACAGTAAGGAGGTTTTTGGAAATTAGTGAATGTCATCATTAAGATTAGCTTTCTGACATTAAAAGAATATCTGCTGTGCTAGAAATTAAACATCAATAACATTAATCAAACTTAACGGTGTATAATTAAGTAATAACATCAGTAATTTTTGCATCTGTTCAGGCTATGTGAAGGAACACAAGGTTAAGTCTGATTCAACAATTTTGATCTGACGGATAAGACTACATTAGAAAAAATAATATGCTGGGGTGTCAAATGTAAACTTGCCCCATCATAGAAAATAGAAAATACGTGCAGGAGGAGGCCATTTGGCCCTTCGAGCCAGCACCGAAGATGCAAAGGTTCTAACTATAATCCAATAAGTAGGAACTTAAAGAAAGAATAATATTTTGGGGTAAACCATTTAACAGCAAAATCCAAAATATTAAGATGGTTTAAGCAAAGATCAATAGTGAGAAAGGCCTAACAAATCTGCAATCCCAAAGAAGCTGTATGGAGTAATATACTTTATTAGGGATTGGGTTTACAAAACTCCTGATTAACTAATGTCATTATTTAGATGACGGGACAAGCTTCATGAAGGGTTTTGCCCTGAAACGTTGCCTATTTCCTTCGCTTCATAGATGCTGCCTCACCTGCTGGGTTTCTCCAGCATTTTTGTCTACCTTCGATTATCCAGCATCTGCAGTTCCTTCTTAAACAGGCATCTTGACATAGTTACATTGCAAAGTCAGAATGATGATACATATTCCTGGCCATATTAGGAGAGCGAGAAGGGCTGTCGAGAGCGAGGTAGGCTGTCGGAGAGTGAGGAGGGCCATTAGAAAGTGAGGAAGGCCGTCTGAATGTGAGGAGGGCCATCGAGAGCGAGGAGAGTTGTCGAGAGCTAACCGGCAGGGGGCCACCCAGAATGAAGGGGGGACCAGGGGGGACCAGGGGGGCTGTTGCCACATGCAGCGGCGGGCAGATAATAGGGAGGAAAGATAGGACTGTTCGGTGAATTTTTGTTACTTTGTCAATGCAAGAAATGTGGTGACACTTGTGTACTGCCTAGGTGAGGCCTACTGAATGATATTACCGGGTCGTATTCAAAACACTATAGTATTTCACTATACCTAGGTACACGTGACAATAAAGTATAATTTAATTGAACCAAATGTTACAAGGTGTACCATATTACTGAAAGATAGTAGTCAAAGGAGGAAATGGAATTGCAAAACTGAACAGAGATAGCAGCGTTATAGAATAACAAAATGCCCATTAATATAGCATCAGCAAGTGAAGATTTAAGAGAGTTAAAAGTAGAGAAACATGCAGGCAATAGTATGCGCAATATGATAGAATTTAGGATGACTGTTTAGGAAGATATAAACAGAAAGCTGGACAATGATTTGAACAAAACTGATTTCAAAAAGTTGGGATTAGAACCTGGAAAAATAAAATGGAAAATAATGATGAAGGGTAATTATGGCAAAGTTCCAAAAGGTATTTAACAGAACCCGTGGGAAATATCTTCCTTCTTTAACGAGGCAAAATGCTAATAGGACATCAAGATATATGAAAGTGGAGTCACAGATTAGGTAAGGGAACTGCGGAAAACAAGAATGAGCATGTGAAGTGAAACTATAAAAAAAGGAGACAATTTAAAAAAACATGAAATCTAATAAGCCATACAACCCAGTTATAAAAGACCGTAAAATTATACAGGCACATAAATACAAAGTGAAAGTTGGGGTGGGGTTACGTTTATCATTAAAATCCCAGGCCATTGGACAAAATGGTGATTTATCAGGGAGACAAATCAGATGAAGTATCACGGATGAGATTAGAAATGATATGGCTGGATTTAAAATAAAACATATATAAATTATAACTGACGTAACAAAACTCAAAGAGGTTGAAATCCCTGGCATGGATGGATTGTGCCTTTACATTTTAAAAGAATTTAAAGAGTTAGTGGAAACTTACAGCTTTTTAGTTTAGTTTAGTTTATCGATACAGTGAAGAAACGGGCCTTTCGTCCCACTGAGTCCGTGCCGACCAGTGATCTCTGCACACTCACAATATCCTACACACACTAGGGACATTTTACAATTTTACCAATTCAATTAGTCTACAAACCTGTATATCTTTTTAATGTGGGAGGAAACCAGAGCTCCCAGAGAAAATCCACGAGGTCATGGGGAGAACGTACCATCTCCATACAGACACCACAGATAGTCAGGATTGAACTCGGGTTTCAGGCACTATTAGGCAGCAACTCCACCACTGTGCCACTGTGCCGCCTGTGTAAAGAAAAATTCACCAGAGACAGAATTAATGCCAGGAGATGGGTGGATAGCTAAATATATACATGTAATCAAGAATATATGTGTAAAATAGTAGCCTACAAAATAGGAAAGATTAAAAATTTGGAAATGTTGACAATGAGCCACATTGGAAGATGCCAGGGAAGATGAGAAGAAGCTTAGTCAAGTAAATCTTAAAGTAGGAAAAGATGGCCTTGAAAGGAAATTCCAAAGATTCCACAGATTTGATGTTTCCAAATATCAGTATCCTCTCCCAAGCCAACATCTCCAGTGTTGAGCCCTAGTTACAGTCATTTGGCTCTTTTGGACAGGCCATGTCATTTTGTTGCCTAACACCAAGTTCTGACATGGTGGGAAATCATTAGAAAGAGGGAAATATAAATTAGGCAGGAAGATGATATGTTCAAAGCCTCCTACTGTCTTGGGAATCTGTAGCCCATCATTGCTCAAAGTGGAAAATGAACATTTAGGGTGGTACTGTGAACATACATGCATGGGAAGCACACGGTACTCTATTGTGCATGATAGAAATTCACCACCCATCAAGTGCACCAACCCCTATCTGTGTAAGAACTTCTAATTCCCACATTGGCCTCAGTGGCCAGAATCCACAAAGTCTGAGTGGAAGTAAATCATATTTGATCCCTAAGAACTACCTACAAAATAGGAAAAAAATAAATGAGTTTGATTTATATGGATTAGGACAAGAGCAGCAAAAGTTAGTGGATAAACATAACAGCATCGAATGCAGGATGCTGACCTGGCGTGCGTTTGAATCGACAAGTCTGGGGATAAAGAAAGAGCAAACACTTTTGTTTTTTTTGGCTGATAAATATAAACATTGATAATGTTATCAAGGCAGGATTTAATGATTATGCATTCTTGTAGTCTGAAACTCATTAGGCTCAAATTCAACACTATCTTGTAAACAACCTGGGGAACAAGTAAAGGCCGAGGGTAGATCCATGTGTCACCAGAGGTAGCGGTGTAAATGAATCAGAAGAAAACTTTGTGATTGCGTGGCTATGAGCCATCTGGAAGATGGTAGAGAAGGGCTGAAGAAGTATGATGTGGTCAGTTGCCTCAAGGTTAAGGATTTTAAAAATCGATTATTCGGTATAATAGGATGTCATTAGTGACTTTAAAAAAGCATTTCAGCCATTTTGGCAGGCCAAAATCACCTTTTTGGTGATTTAATAAAAACAGACCAAACACTAAGGCTTATATTTAGGAGAGTAGAAATGAAAAGTAAAGCCAAGCATGCATTAAACCCTACCTACTTCACTCTTCATAGAGTCATAGTCATACAGTCATACAGCAGGGAAACAGGTCCCTTGGCCCAACTTGCCAATGCTAGACCAGATGCCTATCCACACCTATCCCACCTGCCCACATTTGGCCCATATCCCTCTAAACCTTTCCTATCCATGTATCTGTCCAAATGACGTTTCACTGTTGGAGAACTGTATATAATTCTGTATTTACAGAATTATAAATAATAATCAGTATTTACAAAGATAATATCAATACTATAAAGTATAGGCTTCAGCAAAGGGAGTAGCGGATAGATCTTTCTCCTGAAGGAAGGTGAAGAAATGAACTAATAAGACATCTTTGTAATTAGATCAAATTTTGAAGGAGTTATCACAGAGAGGTTCCACTTGTGAGAAAGAGCTATATCGGCACAAGATAATAACTAACAAGTCAAAATATAAATCAGATCACAATTATAATTTCCAGCAGTTGAAGTATCTTATTTTTGTATAAATGTATTCCTTTCCAAAATGCTTCTTTAATAAATAATGGGCGTAAAATTGCATTTAATTTTCTTCTTTAAACAAAAACAAGACTGCCAATGCCACTTCCACTTCCAGAAGCTTGCATTAGTGTGCTTATTTACAGCCCACCAATTTGTTGACAGTTGGGGTTATTTAATTAAAGAGCTTTGGGTTAGGAGTTGATGTCTAAATGGGATGTCAAATATGTCCATTCCCATATTGCTTTGCATTGGGATAAATTGTATTTAGAAAGAGGGTAGGGGAGCTTGGTGTACTGCGGTAACAATTGTAGTTATCTGATATATTAGCATTGATTGTAGGAGTGAACCGAAACGAATGAATACACTGACGCACGGATGGCATCGTAGGTTAGAATGAAACTTCATCCTTTACATATGAATGTCATGCATGATTCGGAAAGGACTGTGAATCTGCAAGGTCTGTTAGCCTCTTCAAGAACGTAATCACTTACATAACTACAGCAGCGCCCAACTACTCTGCCCAATTGCCATCAATGAAAATGCCAACGGCGATGAAAACCGCAGTACTCTTTCAAGATTGTAGGTGAATACAATTTTGCACGTTGGCATACGCTCAACCATAATTCCCAGGAAGCAGTTTATGTGTAAATCAAACTTAAAGGAAGATATTTCAATTAAGATGACAGAAAGCTTTCCTTTTGGAAAAAAGAACTAATAAACAAAAATAGATCCATTCTGATTCACAAAAAAACAGCTCCAAAACAAGAACTGATATTCTTGTTGGGAAAACCACTATCTTTCAGTGCAACAACTCACGTTTATAGTAAATGTATCAGAAACACATATTCACTCGTGCAATTGCTGTGAGAGTTGTGCCAACACATTAATGTTCTTTCCAATTGATTATTATTTAAATAAATATTGTTTAAATAACGTGTTTCACTGCACCGCGGCAACCAGTTAGTTACAATAGAAAACAATAACCCAAAGTTTACAAAATACTTCCATCCAACGTTTTAGTCTTCTGATGTCTTGTCATTTAACATTACATTGCCTGGTGTTAAGCTGCAGCAGCTGAAATTTAATGGGTTAGTTAATGGGAAATGGAGTTTAAAAACATCTCGTAAAACGGCCCATTGCGATTTACCTGTTGTTTGGGGAAAAGGGAATATGTTTGAAGTAAATGCTTTTCACCCGAGGTGTCCAAAGAGCCAGTAGCACGCCTATAATTGTTAATATAGAGATAACACGTTATAAATTGTCTTCATTATTGGGTCAGTTAATTTAATGCAACCTGATAGTTAACTGTAATCATGTTTGATCTTTCAACCTGTATTTGAACTTACAGTTATAACATTTTCATTAGATTTTTAAATTATTTAATATTGTTAAGAACGATTTATCTTTATATAACACTTGTCTCAACCTCAGTAGCTCCAAGGCACTTCGCAATCAATGAACCGCTTCGTGATGAATCGCTTTGTCTGAAGAAGGGTCTCGACCCGAAAAGTCACCTATCCGTGTTTTCCAAGGATGCTGCCTGACCCGCTGCGTTACTCCGGCAATTTGCAACTTCGCGTTGTAATTAATGGGCTAAAGTAGACATCTCAATTTGCAGAAATTTCGCGATAATACCATTGTGATAATGTGATTTTGTATTATTGATCGAGAGTAAAATATTGGCTCATAATCCTTTAATGATGCACCCACTTTTCAAAATGCGCTAATTAAATCTTTTCAGATACACCTAAAAGCACGGGTCACACTCATCAGGTTAAGAAAAACAGGATCTCTGACAATGCACTGCGACCTCAACACTGAGGTGTTAGAAAGACCAAACATGCTGGAGTAACTCAGCGGGGCAGGCAGCATCCCTGGAAAGAAGGAATGGGTAACGTTTCGGGTCGAGACTTTTCTTCAAACCCGCAACGTCACCCATTCCTTCTATCCAGAGATGCTGCCCAAAGATCCTCTAGTATCTTTGATGCTGCCTGTCCTGCTGAATTACTCCAGCATTGTGTGCGTATCTTCGGTGTAAACCAGCATCTGCAGTTCCTTCCTACATTAAGGTCTTAGGCTCGGTTTGCGAGCTAAAGATGAGCCATTATTACCCTGGCCATTACATTATTTATTTGCAATGCGGTTTATTAGCATATGAAGAAAACAAGTCGGAACAGATGTAGTCCATGTAATCCCTTAGCCTGTTTCATCATTCAGGTTCAGATCAACAATCATCTCAACTCCTGTTTTCAACATCTCCGCAGCAATAAGACCATAATCAATATTAACCCCCCCATCTCGGCCTTAAATAAGCTTTGATTGTCGGATGATTGTCTGTGATAGAGAGGTCCAAAGATTTACAACCCATGCCAAAGAAGATTTTTTACCCAACGCAACCTATAATGTATTCCATTTGTGTCTTTCTGTAATGTATGTCGCTTTATCCCGATACTTTGCCCCCGACTTCCAGTCGGGGAACATTTGCGTAACATCAATCCCATCAAGCCCTTTCAGTGTCTTGCTTCAATAAAACCACCACCTAAACTCAATCTTCACAAAACAACCTCTTCATCCCAGAGAACGATCTGGATCAATGTTGGGAGAGGACCACAGTCTAGGGTCCTTCCACTGCTGGACAAGGGGGGCAAGGTGTGGTGGAGACGCCCCTCAAAATAAGAGAGGGGATTAAACGTCATGAGTGGCAAGGGTGGGGTGATAAATACGTGTAATGTGTGTAAACAGTATTGAAATGTATGTATAGCCTCCGAGAATGTTGGATGGAGTCTTGTAAGGATAATGTATTGGAAATATTTATTTCTCGAATAAAGTGTATTTTGACATTTTAAAAAGACTCATTATGTATGGTTCCTACCACGAGACGAACATCTGTGCAGTTTCTTCAGTAGCCACAATGTATCACTCAGTGAGCAGCGTCTAGAGCGGTTTATTGGGTCAACGTTGTGTTTTTATTTGTGGGATCTTGCTGGGTGTAGGTTTACTGGGAGAGGTTTTTTTCCCATTTGAAAAGTACTTAATTGGATTTTAAGCATTTGTGACTTGCTTTTGGTCGTGAAAGGTTACAAATAAATGCCGGAGTTTTCTTTGTTAATCATCCGAATTGTGATTAAACTTGGCAATGGTTACAATGTTTAAAAACTCCTCAGATGTCCATATGCACTGTCACCGTCCCATCCCTTTAACACCCCCCTTCCTGATAAAAACGCTTATTTTTTTTTACACACACCCGTTTTGATTTTGATTGCTCGGGCTGGCCATCCAAATCCTGAAATGCATCGCCCTCTGCAGGTTGACTTCATTCCCATGCGCTTGTAACAGGGGAAACAGAAATAAATACTCGGCATTGAATAGAGCTGAAACGCTGCCTTGGAGTATCTGAAACGACAACTCGAACCAGGCGGGATCTTTCTCACCTTATCTGTTTATAAATGGCAAAGGAACGCGGAGACGGCAACACCGAAAAGCGCACAGGAGTTAGTATATCGGCGGACACTGAGGACCGTAATGAATTCTAGTCATTGATTTCTGCAAGAGCGTTGGATTTTCTGGTTTCAATGATCGATTTTATTTTACGGAAGTTCTGGTTCCAGGAATATCGTCCACCCCCACCCATCCATAAAATGTAAAAAAAAAATGTAAGTCTTGATCTTACATCGAGGTCCCCTTGAATACACAATAGCTGTCGGTTATGAACCACCCACACGGTCTCCGAACAAGGAAGTCCAACTGCGCCCTCAGTCTTGCGAGTGCCTTCATATATTCGGTCTATAAATGTATATGAACACGATCTCGCCTTCTTTTGGAGATACTGTACTGCAAAGAGTGGAGAAGTGGAATGTGTTCAGGTCTTGCATCGTCTACCGAATCGTCAAGCGTGATTACGTTTCCTGAACTTGTTGCTGGTGGACTGGAAGCTCTGTTGGGGGATCCTCCTGTCACTAATCCGGTACAGGTTCTTTGCATTTTATGTTATACGTTGATAATATATATATATAAATTGTGAATTGCACAGATAAAGGTCTGAAACCTCTAGGTATCCGCTAAGTGGCCGATGTTTCGGAGAGGTACGGCAGCAAATAGTTAATGCTCTTTTGATAACACCTGGTAAATGTGCGGCTGCTTCTTAAGTTGTTGCCTGGAGGTGTACAACTGCAATAGGACGGTACTCTTTAAAATGCATGTGTAAACAGAGCATACAGATTTAGAAAATGCTGCAAAAATTTGAAAAAAATAACTCTGAGGGTTGGCAATCGTATGCAGTAGTGAGTTTGCTTTTATTTTATTTCGCACTCCTGCAAATCGCATTCCCATTCTGGTTTATTTTATCTTTCCAGATGTCAGACGAGCAACACCCAGCCGGGTTTTGAGTCAGGAGCGACCTGTTTCTCGCCAGCCAGCAGCCGCGGTCAGTCAGTCAGATCGCTGAGGATGGCAGCGGGGGTAGCAGCCTGGCTGCCGTTCGCCCGGGCGGCGGCTATCGGGTGGATGCCGGTGGCGAGCCACCCCATGCCCGCCGCCCCCAGCGACAGAAAGCGGCCGCAGGACGGGCTAGTCATCCTCAACGTGAGCGGCAGGCGCTTCCAGACGTGGCGGAGCACTCTGGAGAGGTACCCCGACACCTTGCTGGGCAGCTCGGAGAAGGACTTCTTCTACAACGACGAGATCAGCGAATATTTCTTCGACCGCGACCCGGACATCTTCAGGAACATCTTGAATTTCTACCGCACGGGCAAGCTGCACTACCCGCGACACGAGTGCATCTCGGCTTACGACGAGGAGCTCGCCTTCTTCGGCATCATCCCCGAGATCATCGGCGACTGCTGCTACGAGGAGTACAAGGACCGAAAGCGCGAAAACGTCGAGCGCATCCTGGACGACGCGGAGGACGAGCTGAGCGCCGAGAACCGCCTGCCGTCCATGACGGCGCGCGAGAAGGTGTGGCGGGCTTTCGAGAACCCGCACACCAGCACCCTGGCGCTCGTCCTCTACTACGTCACCGGCTTCTTCATCGCCGTCTCGGTGATGGCCAACGTGGCGGAGACGGTGCCGTGCGGCACCATGCCGGGCAGCGTCAAGGAGCTGCCGTGCGGCGAGCGCTACGCCCTGGCCTTCTTCTGCCTCGACACGGCGTGCGTCATGATCTTCACCATCGAGTACCTGCTGCGCCTCATGGCGGCCCCCAGCCGCTACCGCTTCGTGCGCAGCGTGATGAGCATCATCGACGTGGTGGCCATCATGCCCTACTACATCGCCCTGATCATGACGGACAACGAGGACGTGAGCGGCGCCTTCGTCACCCTGCGGGTCTTCAGGGTCTTCCGGATATTTAAGTTCTCCCGCCACTCGCAGGGCCTGCGCATCCTGGGCTACACCCTCAAGAGTTGCGCCTCCGAGCTCGGCTTCCTCCTCTTCTCCCTCACCATGGCCATTATCATCTTCGCCACTGTCATGTTTTACGCCGAGAAGGGTTCCACCGCCACCAAGTTCACCAGCATCCCGGCTGCTTTCTGGTACACCATTGTCACCATGACCACTCTGGGGTAAGTGCCTGGGTTTCTCTGCACTCTTGACTGGTGCAGGTTGGTCTGCTTCCAGTTCAATTGTGGGTTTTACTTGGCCTGTGTTTTGTGTTGAGTGGAACTTTTTGATCTTGGTACCACTGATTCATTGGCTGCCCCAAGTTGGTTTTGGTCTTCCTTGAGTTATTTTGGAGTAAACCTTCACGCAGAAGGCCAGTCATAGAGTTCAGTGTATTTATTGAATGTGCGCTGCTTTTGAAGGGTTCTCTGAACAGGTGCATTGTTTGTGGAGAAGGTGTGAAATTATTTGTTGGAAGAACCAATGTAGCCTGCTTGCCACAAAGGTTAATCTGCATACGTTTGAAGTTTTTGATAATATTAATGCAGTTAACTTGACCGAACTTTGGAAAGTTTGAAACATATAATTTCTCTCCCCTTATCAGCAAATGTCATTTTCATATTGGTTTGTTCTGTGCCCATATTTAAGAGGTATATTGAAATAACCATGACAACTCTGAAAGTCTATGTTTGAATACACATAAGTACTTACTTTATATTTATAAAATACAACAACACAGAATTGCCACCCGGAACCTGGGATGAAAACAACTGAGAAGCTCTGTATTTCTGAAATGTTGGTATGCAAAGTTGCATTTTTAATAGCCTTTATTATCATTTGATATTAAAATGTATTGCAATTTATGGTTCAGCAATCATGGATAGGTTTTTAGTAAATTATGAGGCAGCTTGGAGAACCAGTTACTACTGTTGTGCTGAATATGTCCATCTTTGTCACTTACAACTCTCTGACCTAATGGGACAAAACCGACCTTGAAATTTTGGTCCATAATGTCTAACCAAGCTTTAGCCAATAAAGACATGTAAAATTCCAATAGTATCGATTACATTTTTATCATTCTTGGATTGTAAATTTCCATTCGTATACAAAGATGATTGATGTTAGTAGGCCTTTCATCCTGTGTGACCCATCAAACTACAACAATTCTGATGGTAGCATGACAAATAACTGGGTTGCTTGAAAACTCCTCTGCACTTGAGTGCAAATATTGAATTAAACCAGTTTTCTAATGGCAGTTATAAACATTTTTGCTCTGTTTGATGCATGCGTATATACAAGTTGTAAACCACAACAAAGCAATTTCACAAAACACTTTGTAGTTTGCACTAAGTGTGCACCTGGTCTTGAATGGGATGCAAACACTGTTATGGAGGCCTATATATGATGTTTTAACGCTAGATTATCCAACAAATTGTTGAATAGTTAAGTCATATGTCAAGGCAGACATTATCCATTCCCTAAAATAAGATTTGCAACTGGCTTAACTCTGAGGATAAGTTGTAAGAAAGCCTTGTTAAAGTAAACAATTCATCGCAGTACCGTAGAACTGATAGTATAAAAAAGTTTCATTCTGCTGCAAGAAGCGGGCAATAATTTTCAATCATTACATCATAATTTAATTTAAGAAAATATGTAATATGTTGGACTATAATCAAGTGATCCTCCTGGAGGTGTATTGCATTAACTGTATCAATACTGCACCTAGATGAGCATTCTTCTCCTGTTGGGGGTCAGTTCTGCACATTGCTTGACTATTGCTTCTGGGCCTGGGGAGGGACTTTTATGACTTTGTAGACAGAGCCAGAATCTACTTGTACTGACTGGGCTGTATTATATTTAACCCAGTCTGCACTTTGAGTTCATCACCTGCTAACTGCTAGCAAGTGTTTTCCTTCATGGGTCCAACTGGATTTGAGACCATGACCATTCAACAAAATGCAGAAGTCTGCAAATGATGGCTTAGATCCCCATATCAATCTGATGACCCTTTTTTGACAGGACACATTGTTCTGATCTATGGCATTGGGGGAGAAAAAGGTAAAACATGAATACAATTAAAATGACTAAAAGAACACATTGAATTGACATAAATTGATTAAACCATTAAAAATGGTTTAAATAAATAATAAATGCATGCTATTACTTAATTTACCTTTTCCATTCAGATCAATGACCCATTGGATTAAATAGGATAGCATTTTATCTGAGTCCGACCAAAGTGTGTCCATCCCTTCAGCTCGGCATGAATGACCTCTACTTCGGACACATTCCACATATTTCATGCTGTTGAGCAGACATGGGAAGTTGCTTGATTAGTAAGGGTGTCAGGGTGGCCTAATTCTGCCTCTATCACTTATGAACTTAAAGACATGCTGAAGAGCAGAGAAATGTGTCAGACTCGAAAACAATCAGCACAGGAGCACCTCAAGGCTGCGTGCTCAGCCCCCTGCTGTACTCACTCTATACTCATGACTGCTTAGCCGGTCATAGTACGAACTCCATCATTAAGTTCGCTGACGACACCACTGTTGTGGGACGTATCCCTGATGGGGATGAGTCAGAGTATAGAAGAGAGATCGAGCGACTGTCCATATGGTACCAGCACAATAACCTGGCCCTCAACACCAGCAAAACCAAGGAACTGATTGTGGACTTTGGAAGTAGGATGGGGACCCACAGTCCCGTTTATATCAACGGGTCGATGGTTGAAAGGGTCAAGAGCTTCAAATTCCTGGGCGTGCACATCTCTGAAGATCTTTCCTGGTGATGCAATTATTAAGAAAGCTCATCAGCGCCTCTACTTCCTGAGTAGATTACGGAGAGTCGGTTTGTCAAGGAGAACTCTCTCTAACTTCTACAGATGCACAGTAGAGAGCATGCAGTAGAGTTGCATCATGGCTTGGTTTGGCAACTTGAGCGCCCTGGAGATAAAAAGACTACAAAAAGTAGTAAACACTGCCCAGTCCATCATCGGCTCTGACCTCCCTTCCATCGAGGGGATCTATCGCAGTCGCTGTCTCAAAAAGGCTGGCAGTATCATCAAAGACCCACACCATCCTGGCCACACACTCATCTCCCTGCTACCTTCAGGTAGAAGGTACAGGAGCCTGAAGATTGCAACAACCAGGTTCAGGAATAGCTACTACCCCACAGCCATCAGGCTATTAAACTTGGCTCGGACAAAACTCTGAACATTAATAGCCCGTTATCTGTTATTTGCAGTTTATTAGTTTATTCATGTGTGTATATATTTATATAATGATATATGGACACACTGATCTGTTTTGTAGTCAATGCCTACTATGTTCTGTTGTGCTGAAGCAAAGCAAGCATTTCATTGTTTTATCAGGGGCACATGACAATAAACTCTCTTGAACTTGAACTTGAGAGAGTATATGGACAACAGTTTCCTATGGAGCTCCTGCATTATTCACCTAGCATTCTCATTTCAATAGTTTCACTGAGTAATGACCTGGTATGTGAAAACGGACTTTGTGTCCAGGTTTACTGAGACCGTTGTGGTATGTGGCATCGTGAAAAGTCTGGAGTAAATTACTTATTACTAAGTGTTAGATTTACAGAGGGGGAGAAAAATCCACTCCAATTTTATTTCTATTGTTAATGGATTGTGTACTAAATGTTTTATATTAGGGCAGCATGGTGTACATAAGATTTTATTTGTTATCATGGAAGTGACACATACCTGATGTAATGGGAGTCTAAATAATTTCATAATATTAGATAGTTTAATAGTGATTCTAAGGAAAGGTATTGAATGGACATTTCAAAAGTTGTATTTTTTCAGTCCACATGTACAAAAAAGGCACGAAATTTTTTTTAAAATTGCATTTACTTTGTCTCTAGGCGGCAAAGGAAAATGCACATTTTAGTTTCAGCATGTTCTGTATAAGGCAGAATGCATAGGAATTGTAGTAATGGACACTCCAGAGATGCTTCCTGATGCGCTGAATTACTCCAGCACTTTTTTGTGTCTTCTATCAAATTGATTGCTGTTTTTGGAATTCTTCACTGTTCGCACATAGATGAATTGTTAAAACAATAACTACTGTATAAAATAAAAACGTAGAATGCTTAAATATAGTTTTGATGCTTCACCGTGAAAAAAACAAATTTGTACTACAACTTTGCTGCTAATAATGATGCATAGTTTAAAACTACTTGTGTTTCAGCTAGTTGCCAAGTTTCTTACTTACAATTTGACTACTTTTGGCGGCTTATGGTAATTAAATATATATATTTTTTCATTGATTATCCAAACTTGGGATTTGCACAGGCAGTTGTATCTATTAAAAGATGTTGGTTATTCCCTTTTTCAGTATTACTCAAAAAGTAAAGACAGACTTTAAAAACAATTGACATCATAAAACTATGTGTTGGAACAATAAGCATAATCTTGCAGGTCAAGCAGCATCTCTGGAGAACATAGAAAGGTGATGTATTGGGTCAGGACCTGTCTTCAGTCCAGATCTGAAATGTCACATCTCCATGATCTTCAGAGATGCTGCTTGACCCACTGAGTTACTCCAGCACTTTATGTCCTTTCGTGTAAACCAGCATCTGCAATTCCTTGTTTCAACATAATCTTGCTGATTTGCTCGGAAATGAAGTGCATTATTTGCAAATACTGTATGTGTTTTCATACTCTAGTATGATCTTGTGTAAATGTGGCCTAGATGTGTAATTTTGTGTTGACAATTTAAGTGGTCAATTTTATCTACAATGTTGAAATGAAGTGCAATTCAGAGTAAACCAAAGCCTGAAGTTGTCAGTAGTAAGATTGCAGTTTTTTAGTTAAATAAAGAAAATGGAATTTCATCAGGTGAACTTTTGAAGCTCTTTGTATTTTGTCCAACAAATCCCTCATCGCAAATGAAAGGAAATCCAGTTGTTCTGTAGCACAGAGGCAAAATCTAATGGATTTTCTGCAAACGTTAGCATGTGGTTATTTATGATTTTGCATTCCTTCTTATTAAATGAGTTCTGGATATGCACCTTGCCTCAACTTATTTCCAATTATCTTTCAATAAGTATGTACAAGTTTGAAATATAGCCATTTGTAATGGAAATTGAATCAACATTAGGCCACAAAACTTTTTCTATAGACTGTTGAAGGGACAGGTAGTTCTACTATAATGAGTGTCTCCATGCCACGAATTGGGTATAAAGCGACTGGTGAAATAGGGAACTCTATTTGCGTTGCACAGACCAAATTGGTCATAATACAATTTTGATGAGAACCACTTAACAGTTACTTTAGAAGCAGTTACTTTAGAAATTGGCAGAAAAAAAATCTGTTTTGAAAAATAAACAATGGGGGGTGATTGTTTCAATCACCCAAGTAATTGGATACTATTGTCTTTTAAGAACACCGGCTGCCAGTTTCATTACAAATGGCCATTGAAACTGACAGGCAATTGCTTCTGTTGACACTATAATGTGTGGGAACAATAAACATAACCTC
Organism: Amblyraja radiata; assembly: GCF_010909765.2. Taxonomy (NCBI): domain Eukaryota; kingdom Metazoa; phylum Chordata; class Chondrichthyes; order Rajiformes; family Rajidae; genus Amblyraja; species Amblyraja radiata. Next base: position 39,210,977 of record NC_045974.1, on the reverse strand, counting down.
TATTAATCAATTTAACATACAGCCTTTGGAATTGTAGCTTTCAGTAACAAAAAAAACTTGCTGTTATGGTGTTATAGTCCTATATTTTTGAAAATCCTGGAGGAGGATGGGAGGGTGGGAACTGTGTTGTTATGAGTGAAGCTCTCTAGCCCCTAACCCTCTTTTCTATTCCCCATTGACACAATTGGTTTTATAATATGACCTTCTTTTGCACAAGGTTTTTAGGATCACTATTATCGTTACATAGCAGAATTACCTTTATTGATTTACTTCCAGTGTGGTGATTAATGCAGGCACATTTCAATTGTGAGTTGTTGCAGTATTGGGATGGGCACTAGCACAATGTCAGAGTTCGATATCTAATCGGTAAGTAGACAAAAATGCTGGAGAAACTCAGTGGGTGAGGCAGCATCTATGGAGCGAAGGAAATAGGCGACGTTTCGGGTCGAGACCCTTCTTCAGATTTAATCAGTAGATCATTCGACCATTCAGCTTTTTAATGTTGTTTTGACACCAACCTGCCAAATTTGAATTTTGGCATTTCAGCTACCAAGCTTTTGTAACCTTGCACAGTAGAACATGTGTTCAGTAGCAGAATGAACTTCGGCAGCAGATAAGATGTCATCAAATGAATTAGTGTGCTGTTACTAAGTAGGGATTTTAAACTTTATTGAGTTCTTCAGAAGTCAAGGTCTACAGTGTACTTGTAAAGCATGCATGCATTACACAAACCTGTTGCTTTCTGACATAGATGCATTTGAAATTGTGCTGACTGAGAGACTCAGACCAGATCTGATAGCTTAAACATGGACTCCAGGGAGCTTATGTGGCACATCAGTGCTGGAAGTATACACCACCATGACCTGTAACCTATTAAATTAGCGTGCTCATCATACTGCCTTGTTGTTATCAAACTAGGGAACAAACCCAGGTTCAGTGAGAATGCGGCAGGAATTGCTTGGAGCAACACATGGTGTGCCTAAGATTGAGGTGCTAATGGAGTTCCAGCATTGGAAGACGTGTGACAAACAATTAAACATCAGAGCTAAGCAATCCCAGAAACATTATGTTGTTCAAGAAGGAACTGCAGATGCTGGAAGATCGAAGGTACACAAAATTGCTGGAGAAACTCAGCGGGTGCAGTGGTCCCTTCACCTCCCCCCTCGACTCCATTCAAGGACCCAAGCAGTCGTTCCAGGTGCGACAAAGGTTCACCTGTATCTCCTCCAACCTCATCTACTGCATCTGCTGCTCTAGATGTCAGTTGATTTACATCGGGGAGACTAAGCGAAGGTTGGGCGATCGTTTCGCCGAACACCTCCGCTCAGTCCGCAATAACCTACCTGAACTCCCGGTGGCTCAGCACTTCAACTCCCCCTCCCATTCCCAATCCGACCTCTCTGTCCTGGGTCTCCTCCATTGCCAGAGTGAGCACCAGCGGAAATTGGAGAAACAGCACCTCATATTCCGCCTGGGGACCTTGCGTCCGGATGGCATTAACATTGAATTCTCCCAATTTTGCTAGTCCTTGCTGTCTCCTCCCCTTCCTTAACCCTCTAGCTGTCGCCTCCCACCCGCCCGCCCTCGGGCTCCTCCTCCTCCCCTTTTTCCTTCCTTCTCCCCCCCAACCCCCATCAGTCTGAAGAAGGGTTTCGGCCCGAAACGTCGCCTATTTCCTTCGCTCCATAGATGCTGCTGCACCCGCTGAGTTTCTCCAGCAATTTTGTGTACCCCAGAAACATTATAGCAGGTCAAAACTCTGCAGTTGTACCACATTTAGTTGTGAATGGTGGATAGGTAAACTGCTGCTGAGAGAAAGAGGCACAAGAACTTTGAAACATGTGAATGCTGGAGACAAGGCTGAAGCATTTGCAAAGACATTCAGCCAGAAGTGCCAAGTAGATGATTCGTCCTAGCTTCCACCAGCACAAGAGCCCAATTTGCGTCCTATAAAGAAATGGTTGACAGAACAGGGTAAAGCAAAGGCAACTGGACCAAACAATGTGGTATAATATTGAAGATCTGTACTTTGGAACCAGTTGTCCCCCTGGCCAAACTATTTTAGCTCAGTTCCAACAAGTTGCTGATCAATCGGCACCCCCTAAACAGTAAATCATTTCACAAGTGGTTGCACCATCTACAAATTGCACTGTATTTATTTGCAGTGGTTACTCCAATAGCACTAGTAAACTTGCAGAATTTATCACCAATAAGAACGGCAGAAATGTAGGAATGCCACCGCCTGCATGTTCCCTTTCCATTGCACTTCATCGATCTATTGCTATTTTGCTTGCTCTCTCTCACTCACTTGACTCGGCATTCACGGCATCATTTGGCATTTTGCAAAGACAACTGCATCTGCAGTTCCTTCCTATTGAAGATGAACCCTGGCCCGAAACAACTCCTAATCCATTCCCCCACAGATACTGTTGCCCGCTGAATTCCTCCAGCACTCTTGTGTTTTTTATTTAACTCTGAAATTGAAGATAGACACAAAAGGAATGGGTGATGTTTCGGGTCGAGACCCTTCTTCAGACCGAAGAAAGTGCTCGATCCGAAACGTCACCCATCCCTTCTCTCCAGAGATGGTGCCTGGCCCGCTGAGTTACTCCAGAAATTTGCGTCTACCTTTGATGTAAACCAGCATTGCAGTTCCTTCCTACATTGTTCTAGTAAATCTTGTCTGCACTCTCTGCCGTGCTTTCGTGCTGTATAGTGCAGTGCCCAATATCCCAGCCTCAATGAAACCAATGTTTTAACGGAGTTCAACACAACCTCCTTGCCTTTACAAACCCGTGCAAATGGTTGGCATTGTTGATACTGCATATTTTGCATAGTGCATGTACTGCATGGTGGAGTATCTTGCTCCACATGGCATGAATGTTTACAGTCGCTTGCAGCTTGAATTTCTTCGCACAATTAATTCCAGTACCTGTTTGTTTAGCTTAGTTTAGTTTAGAGATACAGCGCGGAAACAGGCCCATCGGCACACCGAGTCCGTTCGACCAGCGATCCCCGCACATTAACACTATCCTACAACTAGGGACAATTTAGGCATACGCCAAGCTACATACGTCTTTGGAGTGGGAGGAAACCCACGCGGTCACGGGGAGAACGTACAAACTCCGTTCAGACAGCACCCATAGTCGTGATCGAACCCGGGTCTCTGGCTGCCTTACAAGCGGTGTAAGGCAGCAACTCTACCTCTGCCACCGTGCCGCATAATGCCTTGCTGCTCTTGGTGTGGCAGCTTTTGCAAACCTTATGGGGCTGTCCAACTGCGGCAACCTAATTAGCGAGTTAAGAAGAGTGTCTTCGACCTTCAAGCTCGAGGGCACTCGCGTGGAAAACCTCGAGCTGGATCGACCGTCAGCGTTGAAACCGCGAGCTGGATCAACCGACCGCACACACACACACACACACACACACACACACACACACACACACACACACACACACACACACACACACACACACACACACATCGCAAAGGCGGGGGCCAGGGAAAGCAGGAGCGCTGTCTGAAATTCACACCCGCGATGAAGAGGAAGGTAAAAGATGGCTGCACAGTGTACGGTAAGTCCTTTAGAGAGCGCGGAGGGGGGGGGGGGAGGGGGGGGGTGGTAGAGAAGTGGAGAGAAGGGGAGAAAAGGAGTGGAGACACATTTAAGAAGTATAATAAAGTTTAGCGGGCATTTTACCTACCGGTCGGTTTTTCTTGGTCCTGAAAACTCCAATAAGCCAACATGCTGAAAATGTTTCTGTGACCTAGCTGAGGCCGTGTGTATTCAGGAACTTGCCTCGAGCATGAAGGAGAGTTCCAGTGACCTCATAGGACCTCCTAGGATCACGTGTCGACCATGCTGCGAGTTTGAGTCGAGGGCAAACTCTTCTAAACTCGCAGATTAGGTCGCCGCAGTGGGACAGCCCCTTTAGGCCATTTTGCGTATAGGAGTTTGGATGTACATGTGCATTGTGCACAGAGCATTTAGCTTCAATGATGGGTGATATTTCATCTAAGCTTGCCCCAAACCACCTGGTATTCTTATGCTTTTCTTTCCTGAAGGCAAGTGATTTTGCATCATAGATGACCGTTATCAGAGATTTTCAGTCTTTGATGCATTTCCTTGGCGACTCCAAGGTTGGGAGGGCTTTGGTGAACTGTGCTGAGAAACCTTGATGTTCACCCACATTATTGGAGATGTTGTTATAGGGCTGACCTTTCTTTTTGGATGTACTTTACATGGGACTTCACCTTGCTCTTGCTGAGTGAGAGGTCAGTGCCACAAGTTGCACTGTGATAAGTTTGAGTGTGGACAACACGAGGCAGATCCTTTCTTCTAATGATGAGTAGATCGAGTTGGTGGGAGTAACCAGAACAGGGATGATGCCTTGTGGCGGTGTTTGCCCTGGAAAAAGTATTTGTGATGCAGAGTTTCTTTTGGGTTTATTCTTTCTTTCTTTTGTTTCTCGGGTACCTAATTGACGTCTGCTTGTCAGGATGCCCCACGCATCCATAGAGGAAGGCAAATATTGATTGAACCTCATTGATTGGGGGCTGCCCAGCTTGAGGCAGATGATAACTCATCAGAAGGACAAGATGCTCCTTCCCACCGTCAGAGGTAGCCCCTGGCTCCCAGGCTCCACTCCAATCAAACTTGACCTATAGCCTGTAGCGGCTACCTCCCATGGTTCTTTTCCCTCGCTATGATCAGCAAGGATGAAGTGTCTCTCCAGACATGCCTAGCATCTGCATTCCCCTCTCGACCTAATAGACTGATTACAAAGGAACAGCAAGGCTGCTACATCTGCGGCCTATTTGGTTGCAGGAGTTGCAGAACGAACGAGGATCTAGGCCTTTGGCTCACCTGAGCTGTACCCACACAGCAGTGGCATCCTATTTCACCCATAGCTGGGAGCCAGCTGATGGACGCCAGGATGTGTCAACATGCCAGTGGACCTACACTTTGCATTGGGGCCAATGTTTCTCCAAGATCACCACGCAGTATCACTTTGAGTCCCAATATATTCACTCGGACACCCGTCGACTGTGGCAAGGCCTGAATACTATAACAGGCCGCAGGGCAAAGTCATTGCAGGATCACTACTGCATCAGTCTGCTCTTTGTTAAACTTTTCGCATGAACATTTTTTACTTCACTCACTGGGCAAGATTACCAGTGTATGAAGAATCACATCTATTATGTATTCTGACTTACACAATTGGACAAAAACAGGCCCAATTTTTGAAGATGTTGGAAATCTTCAATAATGCACAGAGATGAAAGAACAGCAAGTTCATCTACAGTACAATTCTAAACCACGAGACTAACAATATCAATGAATGACGCAGACAGTGAAGAGTAAGATTCACATTTGCTGGACATTACCCATTAATTCCCTTTCTGGTATAATTCAGTGTGGAAGTTCAAAAAGGTTGTGGAACAGCAATTTTCAAGCATCAAATTTGATTAATGACCTATATTAAAAATAAAGAGCAGACCAGCATCTTGTTTTTCAGAAAATGGAAAAGTCTAATTATGATAAATTTAACAGCTGAAGCCACAAATGTTTTGTTCGCTGAGGTTCAGATTCTTCAAGAGTGACGACATAACGAAAGTGTACACACGTTATGTTTGAAATGAAGAGAGGCCTCAGTGGATGGGGGGGGGGCGGGGGGGTAGCTGGTAAGGGAAACGTAACTGATGCCCATTGAATGCAAAGCTGAGAGCTTACTCTGTCCATGCTGCCTATTACAGTAATTCAATGTGCAATCTGCAAAGGTTTGATGGTTATCAGTCCAGCAAGAGATTCAAGTTTGAGTGTAACGAGATAAAACTAGCCTTATTAGGTTCAAGCCAGCCTCCTACTGATACCCAGTCTAGATAAAGGGTCTCCATCCAAAATATCAACTGTCCATTTCTTCCACAAATGCTGTCCAACCCATTGAGTTCCTCCAGCTGCTGTCTTTTTTCTCCCAACTGAATTAATGGGTAATGTCCAGTTAATGTGAATCTCACACTTCATTGCCTGCGTCTTCCATTGATGTTGTTAGTCTTGTGGTTCAGAATTGTACTGTAGATGAACTTGTTCTTTCATCTCTGCGCTTTATTTAATTTATAGGAGTGGAATAAAAATTTCCAACAAGAGTTCAGCATGAAATAGGATTGGACCGTGTCTATCAAGCTGTAGACACATAATACATATGATTTTTCAGACACTGGCAATCTTGCCCAGTGAGTGAAATAAAAAAAAGTGTATGTAAAACGTTTAACAAAGAGCGATGCAGTAGTGATCCTATTATGGGTGGAAAGGTATTATGATTTCTGAGAAGGTGAATGTTTATTCTTTATTGGGTTGTACTTAATTAGGAATTACTTGAAGTTGAGGCTGAACTCAGATTGTACCTTTCCCAAATTGACTTCCTCGTAGCTATGCGGATTACAATGCACATTATAATAAATGAATGGTCAGTATATATTCATTCTCTTTCATGTTTAGTACTTTTTTTTGTGGAGTAATATGTTCTCGAGTATGTTGTTTGCTGCACAACAATATTAGAAATGTCAACTTGGAACAGCTGCCTCTATATATAGGGATGTAGTTTCATGTGAATACTTAAAATTGGTTGACATTGTAATACTAAAAGTATTCCATTTTAAAAGTAAACATTTAACCTAGATCCAATTGCTGGAGAAACTCAGCGGGTGCGGCAGCATCTATGGAGCGAAGGAATAGATGACGTTTCGGGTCGAGACCCTTCTTCAGACCTTCGGAAACTTCGATTTATCCAGCATCTGCAGTTCTTTCTTAACCTAGATCCAATATCATGAATAGCTGGTTTTCGTGGCTAGTAACCTAGGCAACACAATCAAAATGGAAAAATTGGTTATTTGTGAAACATTAAAATGTCTAAATTCAATACCATATTTTCTACAAAGGCTCTTTGATTGACTTTGAAGTAGCTTTGTCCAACTCAAAATTATAGAAAATTATATCCAGTGATTTCAATGGAGTGAAGAAATGTTATCAGGCTGCTGGCCAGACAGAAATGATGATCTCGGGGTTGTAATGTTACTCTGTTTCAACTGCTGGATGGTCAGTGTTCCTGCCAGAATCGGGTGGTAGAGTCTTTAAATGCTCAAATCTAACTTTCATGACAAACATAGCACCCAGTTAAGTTAATGAATGTAAGTGTGTGTTCCAAACAATGTCAGTAGGTCAAAGATCAGTCCAGAGTTCATGTGTGGGTTTGTCAAACACTAGTGTACCTCTGAATTGCAGCAAAGCAACCAGAGCCACATTAATGGTGTTCTTTCCTGATTTCGTTTGGGAGGCTGCACAAAGAGGAAATCACCAACATCATCCAACCAACTAGATTCACGTTGTAATATTTAGAAAACGCTGAATGCACTTGGCACCATATAGTGGCTTGGTGGCAGGGCCAGGTAAAATCCCGGGTGTAGTTCAGTGCTTTAGAACTAGCTCGAACTCTACCAAAGCTGTCTAAGTACATTTAGGGTACTCGCATTTATCCAGCTTTGTGGAAGATTTCCAAATATATTCTGTTTACAAAAAAGCTACAATGGAATTAATCCAGCTAATTATTGCTCAACCAGTCTACTCTGTCATTAACGGATCAAGTCAATGGATATTTTTAAGGCAGAGGTGGATAGATTCTTGATTAGTAGAGGCGTCGGGTTTATTGGGAGATGTGAGATAATGGCGTTAAGAGGATAAAATAGATTAGTCATGATTCAATGAAGGAGTAGAATTGATGGGCTGAATGGCCTAGTTCTACTATTACTTATGAATTTATGATCTGGGTGTTACGACTCCCGAATGCAAGTACTTCAGAGCCACGTAACACATGTCAAAAACCAGGTTCAGGTTCAAAAAACAGTTTTAATTATTATTTGGAACACAAAACTCAAACCTGATTTAACAATGCTCCAGCCAGCCACGCCATGGGCCGTCGAACCGGAGATTCCAAAACCTGCCCAAAGAGATACAACCCTGAAACCAAAATACACGAAAACTCTAAGGTCAGCCCTTATCCGTCCCAATACAATATCTGATAACACGGAATGGTGAAAATACACAAAGTTCTATGCCATGTGGTCAGGCTGCCTCAGCCCCCACCAACAGTCTGCTCATCAGTCGGAGTCTACGACGAAGAGAAGGATCCTGGGAAGCTCTCGTATTTATACTTCAGATGAGTCACCCGTCACCTGACGCAGCTGGGCCAATCGGGTACAGGAGCCTTTAACCCCTCGATTCCAGACTCACAGCCACGAGGCCTGTACTTGGGATAGAAACAGAGAGGTAAGTACATAGCATTCACCAGGGGGGGGGGAAGCGCCTAACACCCCCACCCAAAGATACTGAATACGTTTCTGAAAATGAACAAAAAAACACCACCAAATTTCAGCAACTATTCAGTAACACAGACATCACTGGCGCGATGCATCAGCCAATACATCATCCTTGCCACGGATATGCCAGTCAAATGAGACAACCGCAAGGGAAGCGTCTCCAAAGCCTCAGAGTTACTCAGCTTTCCCTGCGTTACTGCCACAGACAACCGTGCCTCCCCCACATCACCACCCGTGTCAGGGGGCAGCACCACTGCAGCCAAAACATGCTTAGAAGGACTTAGCTCCGACCCATCAACCTCCACAGGCTCCTTCCTGTCGAACCAGTCCTTCATCCTAGACTGAGCAGAGGCCAGATTACCCATTGCCAGTTCGCATGCCCTCCTCAGTCTAGAGCGAAAAGTACAGACGTGGTCTAAAATACTACGTTTTGTATCCTCCTGCAACCATTTCTCCTTCAGGACCCTCAACGGACCACGTACAGTATGCGCGAACACCAGGTCAGCAGGACATGAACCCTAAAGACTCCTGCACGACCTCACGCACCGCAAACATAACTAGATGAACCCCCTCATCCCAGTCTTTTTCAAACTCCAGGCAGTAAGTCCTCAACATAGATTTCAAAGTCTGGTGAAACCTCTCGAGAGCTCCCTGGCTCTCAGGATGATACGCACTGGAGTAACAATGCTTAATATCTAACAACTTCATTACCTGACCAAAAACCTTCGACATGAAGTTGGAACCTTGGTCACTTTGCACAACCTTGGGCAAACCGAACAACGAAAAAAACTTAGTGAGAGACTTAACAATTGCAGGGGCAGTAATTCTACGCAAAGGGACCACCTCCGGAAAGCGGGTAGTCGCACACATAATTGTTAATAAAAACTTGTTGCCCCCCCTTGTCCGAGGTAGAGGGCCCACACAATCAACTAGAATCCGCTCAAACGGCTCACCGACCACAGGGATTGGATATAAAGGCGCAGGAACAATCGATTGGTTCGGCTTTCCTGCCACCTGGCAAATGTGACAACACCTGCAGTGCTGTTTCACGTCCTTTTTCAACCCTGGCCAAAAAAAATTCCGTAAGATGCGGTCATACGTCTTATTGACCCCCAAATGCCCACCCAGAGGACCATCATGAGCCAAACAGAGTATCTCGTCCCTATACCGACGAGGCATCACAATCTGATCAACCACGCTCCAATCATCATGCCCAGATATATCCAAGGGAGACCACTTTCGCATCAGTAAGCCATCCCTTAGAAAATACCCCTTTGCTGTGGAATCCATATCCCCCTCAGGCACTGCGCAGTCGCACAGATCAGATAAACCTGGATCACTCTTTTGCTCCTCAACCAGCCGGTCACGTGACAGTGACACCGGCACATTTCCAGACACTATCCCATCTTGAGATGGAGAAACACCCTTCACAACACAGGATCTATCATCCTGATCCCCAAAAATGCTCTCACTCAGGTCCACCACATCCTCAAACTTCGCCTGGCTCTTAGCCATAGCCCTCGTGACAGCACAAGCTGCGAAGACCTTTGGATGCTGCATAGCCAATCTATCAGGACTCTGCACCATCGGAACAGCCGTCACCTCAGGAGTGACTAAAACTCTACCTCCTGCCAAGTCATTCCCCAAAATCACAGAAACTCCCCCAACGGGAAAACACGGCCGTAACCCAACAGTTACCCGGCCTGAAACCAACTCGGACTCGAGACGCACGGTATGCAAAGGCACTACCATGTCATCCATCCCGAATCCTACCACTGGGACACTTGACCCAACCGATGATTCCCCAGAAAACGGCAGTACACCATCCAATATAAAGGACTGAGTAGCACCAGTATCACGCAAGATGGATACTGGAACTCTGTCACCCCCATCCTCTAGAGAAACAAAACCATTCATGATGAACGCAGAATAATTCCTACACTCATCAGACTCAGGCACCTCAGGTACGACAGGTGCCTTCTGTGCACCCACCAAAGCCACAGGCTTTGCATTTTTCTGCTTCAGAACGGGACACGACTTTAACGTGCCCTCTCCTTCTACAATAGTAGCACACAGGACCTTCATTTGTCCTCACATTTCCGTCAACCCTATCAGCTCGGACCTCCCCCTGTATCAACGTGCTGCCACTTGCAGGCACAGAAACAGCTTTGACACTGCCACCGGCGACACCACCACGATCAACCGGCCGTGCACCAAAACTATAGGATCGCCCAACAAAATCAGATTTATGAGTCAATACATACTCATCTGCCAACACCGCAGCCTTAGACCCCTCATTCACCTTCTGCTCATTAAGGTAAGTAGTAACCCTCTCAGGGAGACAGTTCTTAAAGTCTTCCATAATTATCAAGGCCCGCAGTAGCTCAAAATCCTTCACTCCTTGAGAAGCGCACCACCTGTCAAAAAGTGCCTCCTTCTCCCTAGCAAACTCCACATAAGTCTGACTATCAAACTTCCTAAAGCGCCGGAACTTCTGCCGGTACGCCTCTGGAACTAATTCATAAGCCCTTAATACTGTAGACTTCACACACTCATAGTCCAGACTGCTTTCAACAGATAAAGACGAGTACACCTCCCGTGCTTTACCCACAAAGACACACTGCAATAGCAAGGTCCACACGTCCCTAGGCCACTTCAAGGACAAAGCCACCCGTTCAAACACTGTGAAATACTTGTCCACATCCTCCTCACGAAATGGGGGAACCAGGCGGATGTTCTTGCTCATATCAAACTCCCGTTCCCTAGAAGAAACCCGGGAATTATCTATTTCTTTTTCCCGCAGCTGAAATTCAGCCCTTTTGGTTTCCTCCTCACGCTCAAGCCGTTTCATTTCAAGAACATGCATGAGCTCTTTCTCTTTTAACAAAGAGGCAATTCTCTGTGACTCAAGCTCCATCTCCTTCAGTTTAATAATGGCCTCCATGTTCTGACCAGGCTGAACAGAAGGTGGGGGACTGTCTGTACCACCAGGCAAAACCCCAGCCTCCACCAACGCAGCCCACAACTCCGATTTAATGGAGTGTTTCTTTGAATGCTTGTCAATAGTCACGGCATAGTTCTCAGCCAGCAAAATCAAATGCTCTTTCGTACATCTATCAAACAACTCCCGACTAGGAGCCTCAACAAATTCTTTCACCTTAAATTCCATTTCTAAAGTAGCCCCAAACCACCAGCTAAAACTTGGGCCTTAATGCTACCACAAACAGGGAAGAAAAAATTCCCTCTCAACACACAGACTTCCTCAGTCCAGAAGCCTACCAAAAAAAACCCCCTAAAAACGTCTAGGGTCCTCAAAACTTAGGACGAGCCCCCATTTTGTTACGACTCCCGAATGCAAGTACTTCAGAGCCACGTAACACAAGTCAAAAACCAGGTTCAGGTTCAAAAAACAGTTTTAATTATTATTTGGAACACAAAACTCAAACCTGATTTAAACAACCCAGTCAGGGATATGGATAAACCGACAAACAATTTAACAATGCTCCAGCCAGCCACGCCATGGGCCGTCGAACCGGAGATTCCAAAACCTGCCCAAAGAGATACAACCCTGAAACCAAAATACACGAAAACTCTAAGGTCAGCCCTTATCCGTCCCAATACAATATCTGATAACACGGAATGGTGAAAATACACAAAGTTCTATGCCATGTGGTCAGGCTGCCTCAGCCCCCACCAACAGTCTGCTCATCAGTCGGAGTCTACGACGAAGAGAAGGATCCTGGGAAGCTCTCGTATTTATACTTCAGATGAGTCACCCGTCACCTGACGCAGCTGGGCCAATCGGGTACAGGAGCCTTTAACCCCTCGATTCCAGACTCACAGCCACGAGGCCTGTACTTGGGATAGAAACAGAGAGGTAAGTACATAGCATTCACCAGGGGGGGGGGAAGCGCCTAACATGGGTGTTAGTAGGTATCCTTGGTGCGATCAAACAGGATTAAATCACCAAGCGCCTGGGGAATGTATAGAGATGTTCATCAAGATGTTGCCTGGTATCGAGAATTTCAGTTATGAAGCAGGGCCAGGTCTCTTTTGCATGAAACAGAGGAGGTTAAGAAGAGACATAACTGAGTTTTCCAAAATTATGAGTGCTATACAGTGCAGGAAACTTTTCCCATCATCAGAACCAAATAAAACTAGGATAATGGATTTAGATGGGACTAGTGTATGTAGAATGTACTGTCTCTGCGCTGGAGGCAGAGTCACTGACAGTATTAACAAGTGTCTAGATGAGCAATTCAAATGTCTAGGCATAGAAGGCTACTAACCAAATGCTGGAATAAGTGGTTAATACAGATGGGTGCCCACCGGTCAGTTTTTGACGTAGTGGTCCAAAGGCTTGTTACTATGATTGTATGATTATGAACTGATGCTCAATTAGGGTTTCCCCAGGATCACTTGCTTATAGACTTCACAGTCTTGGTCCAAGCATGGACCAATGAACTGAACTCAGGAGATGAGGTGAGAATGACTACCCTTGATATTAAGACAACTTTTGACTGAGTGTGGCATTAAGGCAGCATGGTAAAACTGAAATCCAGTGAGCATCAACAGGAAAACTCTTCAGTGGTTGGAATCACATTTCCCCAAAAAGGAAGGCTGCTGCAGTAGTTGCAGATCAATCATCACAAACTTAGGACATCACTGCAGGTGCTCCTCGAGAGAATGTCCTGGCTCTGGCCATTTTAATTAGTGACATTACTTTCATTAAAACTCATTCCATTCGCAGTTCCTCTTCTTTGGACAATGAAACCATCTATGCCATAGTGCAGCAAGACTCAGACTACATTCACACATTCACGTGTCAGACACTGTCTATCTCCAGCAAGAGCTTGTTCAACCGCATACCCTTGACATACAATGACATGTAATTGCTGAGTCCCAAGCATCAATATCCTGGTGGTCTTTGTTAACCAGCTTTATAAATATGGTGGCTGCAAGAACAGGTGAGAGACAGGGTAACCTGCAGTAAATGACTCCCCTCCTGAACCACAATGTCTTTCCATCATTTAAGGCATGTCAGAGGTTCAATGGAATATTCTTCTTTTGCCTGAATGGTCAGAGAGCCAACCACTCAAGAAGCAGAACGTCATGCCACTTGGCCCACGAACCAACCTAAATATTCATTCCCTCCACCATTAGCAGGTATTGGCTGTACATTGTACCATTTGCACTACATGGGATATTGACATTTGCAGGTTCCCCACAGAGCTGCACATCACAATCACTAGCTCTAAAATCCTGAAGTTCTCTACCTTGTATTGTGATGAGTATGCCTTCGCAGCAGGGCTGAAGTTTTTCAAGGCGGTGGCTCACCACCACCTTCAGAAGGGCGTTTTGTGATCGACAATAAAAGGTGGCTATGCCAACATAATAATAATAATAATAATAATAATATAATAATAATATCTTTTATTGTCATTGCACGTCAGTGCAACGAGATTTAGTATGCAGCTTCCAACCGATGTAAAAGAAAAGTAAAATAAATAAGTACGTAGCTGATCCAGAAATGATTTATATAAAGGTAAATCTAGTAAATCTAGTAATATATTTAATATTTCCATTGTCATCAATAAAAATACATTTTTCAGATCACTTGATTTTAATCTACTTGTGCTGCATTTTGAATTTCACTATGATTACTTAACTACCGGTACCATTTCTTTAACTTACGATTCATTGTGGTTAAAGGTTGGACCCTACAGGCATTTTCTATATTCCATGTGTACTTTTTAAATATATTACACTCAGAGATTGGCTTCAAATTGCCATATTACTAACATGAGTATCATTCAGTTGCAATCACTCATCTGCAACCAAGTTGTAATTAGTTTTGTGTTTTCTTTAAGCAGCAGCCCCATTGTTTAGTATTGTCTAAAACTGAGTAGTTAATGAGGCCACAATGAATTGGCACATTGATATAGACTATTTATGTTTAAGCACTCTTTTTGGTTTTATATAGTTCATGGTTTGAATTAAACAATTCATGCAATTTGGATTGTAATGTGAAATTGGATTAAATAATTGAAACTATAGGGATTCATTGCACAAGTACTGGACGTTGTTTTGATAAAAAAACAACTACAGTATGATATAAAATGTTAATTTAAATTTATGAGTGCAGGTATCTAACAAAATTAAATCGATTCATTATTTTTTGTGTCCGAGTCTGAGATTGTCTAAAGGTATATAAACTATATGGTTATGTCAGCTGGAGACAAACTGCTGTTAGAATTCCTCCCCCTCCCCTCTCACTTCTGCCAGTTTGTGAAGCATTCATCGACAGGCCAACTCTGAATCGTTAAAACACAACTAACATAATATTAAGTGGCTTTGTTATTCTCCAAATTAATTAACTAAAGCAGTATTTAAGAGAATTTTAAGGGATCATCCATTTTGGTTATCTGTAAATAGCAACACTTTATGCAAGAGTTTTAGAACCCATTTTCATGCTTTCCTTCATTTTCACATCAAACTTCTGTATGGATTTTGTTTTTTGTCAGTTTGTAAATACTGATTGATTTAGCGTGACCATAAAATCTTTGGGCCCAGTAAGATACATTTATTAAATCTGCAATGAAGGGTTAGATTTGATTCACTATGGCTGGTTGAAAATTATTAAGCTGAAAGGGTGCTTTACTTGGAACAAGAAATCCTAA
Organism: Amblyraja radiata; assembly: GCF_010909765.2. Taxonomy (NCBI): domain Eukaryota; kingdom Metazoa; phylum Chordata; class Chondrichthyes; order Rajiformes; family Rajidae; genus Amblyraja; species Amblyraja radiata. The sequence continues at coordinate 39,195,923 of NC_045974.1, read as the reverse complement.
AATCAATGTAACCTTTGTGAAGTAAGTGAAATGTAACAACTTTTTTCGAGGAATATTTTGTTATATGAGACACAACACTGAAATAATTCTACCAACCACAAGCTCAAACACAAATGTTGAATATCTACTGTCTCTGCCCAATGTGGAGGTAGCCCATTGTCCAAATTGTTAATTTTGTTTTCTTGCAAATGTTGCAATGCAAATGTAGCCTTTGATTATATTTGCAGAAGTCAAAACATTCACAATAACAGATTGTCACATTGCAACTGAAAGTTCCAGAAATGTTTTAATTGCTATCATGATGATGATGATGAGTAATTACTGAAGAGGCACAGAGATGTATGGAATTGAACCAAACTCTAAAATCAAGAGTATAGCAGAGATAAAGAGGGAGGATAATATTCTACCCTGCTGCACAAAACTGGTATGCCGCCACCATGTTCTTATGGAACTGAACTAACCTGTTCTCAGAAATTATGTCTAGATCCTGTTTCTACTAGAAGACCATACATTGAAATCCAATAATTATTTTGGGCCATTGTGCTTCTGATGTGTCTGCACTTATCAGTCTGAAGAAGGGTCCTGATCCAAAATGTTGTTGTCCATTCCCTCCAAAGATACTACCTCCCGCTCTTTGTTTTTTGCTCCACTCTTAAGGTTGCTTCTTCCCTTGGTCCTCATTTTTATTATGTCTCTTTACTTTGACATCACCTTGGCCTCGAATATGCAGCAATTTAGATGGCCTTTGGTACTGCTTGCATCTCCACTGTCAAGTCTGGTTCTTTCTAACAAAAAATGATTCTGTTTTAAACACTGAAATGAAAAATAACTATCACGGAAAACAGATATGCAAGCAATCTGTGTAAGTGAAACTGTGAAATATAAACTGATGGCTTTAGAAAATGTAATTTAATCAATGTAGGTTAATTCTGAAGTGCCTTCCAATTATATTGGGAAAATTAAAAAAACAATTGGTCGTTGCCTAGATTGCCTTTTATATTGCCTATTATAAACGGTGAGAACTTGCCACGTATGCTAAGCCAGGTTACTAAAACCTAACATGGCAGAGGGTGAGAGTTCTCTTTGGTTTAGATTTAACAGTACATTATTGAGATTCTCAGTGAACAGTCAAAATTCCTGTTTATTAAATGTTATGCCATCAGACATGTGCACAATCATTTTGCTTGTATTTTTCTTACAGAATGAGCAAGGAATAAAAATATCACAGATTTTATTTTAAAACAGGTGCAGGATTAATTACTTCACAGTAGGATGCTTGAGGAATGAAGACATTACATTTATTCTGTCATTTACCCGCATAAAATCTGGTCCATTATCTTATGAGACTTAACACTTGTTTCCAGAAGTCTTGTGCTGGACTTTCTTTCTGCTAGAAGGACAAGCATTGAAGCACCATCTGCTTTGTCCTTGCTCATTGCTGCAGGATTCTGTTGCCAAAAAATAGGTATTTTACTATGGTTCAAGCGATACAGTAGCACTGATTTTCATTCCCTTCCAAGATGTTAATCAGTAGATACGAGCTTAACCCAATATAACTTCCCCATGTAACCATGGAATGATATACATAGTATTTACAAGAAGCCAATCATAGTAAACAGTCTTATGATAGTATTTAACCCTCACTACAGCCTTTATCCATTCTTTTAAATTGCAGTCTATCAATATATTTATGTACTTAATGTTCCCTTGTCTATCTATGTGTTGTTTTGACAGTGGCTGCAGTAAAATGTTTATTTAATACTACAGCTAATTTGACAGTAGGAGGCCAATCCAGTTTCAACAATCTCAATTTTACACTGGGTGATATGGAGCGAAAAATGGACTGATAATCTGGACGGAGATTTATAGCTTTATTTCATCTCATGTGAAGATCCCTCATTTGATATCCTATCTTTGATATGTTCTACCTGGCCCCACAAAATTTGTGCATGAGGGAATTCAAAAGCCAGACTTGCTGTTCCAGACCTTGTATCTTAATTAATTTTGTCTTGCTGCAGTTTGTTATATATTTTAGTTTGCTTTGCCGGGTCATCATTTTTGAAACTTTCCTTTCTCATTCTTGGTTGTAATGTTCTTGGTTGCTAAATGCTTTGAATGACAGTATTTGAAGAAAATACGTATCCCGTTTTGGTTCTGAGCATACAATGAGTATCCAAAATTGCAGGCTTAACAATCCCTGCAACACTTTGACTGCACTTAGCATCTCTCTGGGATCTCTGCCAAAATAAAATCACCTTTTCACATTATGTTCGACGAGAGTTGTCTTAAGCTGTCTCCTCGTTACAAAACAGCTGTCCCAGAATTATGTCATTTGCTGCACTATGATTTACTGAAGGAGGTGCGGAGGGTGCAGGAAGCTTGCATGCTTCTTTTTAAACCTCTGCAGGAGACCTCTGGTGCTTGCAATGGTATAAAGTGTGCACATATACCAAACCAGTGACATGCTCCCTTTGTAAGTAGCAGTGCCTTCACAATTTTCCAGAGGAAAAGTTTTTTTGGAGTGCTGGATACCATAAATGCACTGGATATCTTCATTTTGGCCCCGTAGGCTTGCAGCATTGTGTTGTTCATAATTAGTGTGATACTGTGGACTCCGCTCCTATGATACCCTATAACAGAAGGATCATTAAGCACATCAACGACCATGGTCCTTGAAATAGACATGATGTTTTTATGATGCCGCATTCAGCATAGTTATTGCTTTTATTGAATGTAGATGGAAACTAGATAGATTGCGGTTAGCAAAGTGGGCTGTGGCACTCCTGACCTTGCAAATGTACTTAAGTTTGATTTTCTTTTCCTCAATTCACTCAGTTAAAAATACCAATAAATTACCACATATAACATATTATTTGTCAATAAATATTTAGTGTGCTGATATCTTTAAAAAAACATTAATATTCTAAATCCTGGAACTAAGATTTATAATTTTCTGTCATAGGCTGAGCTCTTCATGATTTGTTAGATCTGAATTGATGATAAGTTCTGAGTGGTTAAATGGTTCAGTTAACTGCATTTAATTCATAATTTTATGAATGCTTAGTTTGTGAAATCTTAATGTATTTTCATTGCATGTAGCTAAGATTTCATTCAAGTCCCCTGAAATCTGTTTCTAATTTACAGACTAAAACATTCTGTGATGACAATCTTGTTGGATATTGAAGGCAACAGTAAGGTTCTACTCAGATTATTTTAATAACATATACCTTTGAGCAGAATTAATAATAAGACTGAATAAAATGGCTGAACGGCAGTTTTGTTTCCACCTTGGGTATCCTATCCCAGGATTTTAGTTCAAATGTAAATTTCAATTACTATGCAGACCAAGTTATTGCCCAATTATTTCATGTCTTATGGGCCTGTCCCACCTAGGCGATTTTTCAGGCGACTACCGGCGACTGTCAAGTTGCCGGCAGTCGCCTAAAAAACCCGCAACTGGACAGTCGGAATGGAACACACACACGCACATCGCTTCCTTCACCAGCCCGTTATGCAGGCAGGGGACAGGGCAAGCGGGGGAGCGCTGTCTGAATGAAATTCACATGGTGCAAAGCCAAGGTGATACAGACACACACCACGATGAACAGGAAGCTTGGCGCTGTAATTAAGACGGCTAAAGCACAGTGTACGGTAAGTCCTTTAAAAGAGGGGGGAGGGGGCCAGTTATCCTTGGTTCTGAAAACTACTGTTTATGTTTTTTGCCCAATGAGCCAATGAAATTCACCGGTCAGCACCGGCTACAACCTACGAGAACCTTCGACCTCCTGGCAACCCACCAGGACCTCCTGTCGACCCACCTACGGCACGAGAATTCTTGCTACTCTACATGGCGGCATCATTCTAGTTGCTGCTAATTTTTCAACATGTTGAAAAATTCGTGGCGACTATAATGAGGCTGCGACTAGTTCCCAGAATGCAGGAACTCCTCACGATCATGAAGGCCACTCTCTGGCAACCACCTGCGAACATGTGGCGACCATGTGCCAATTGCATAGTCTCCTGCAGTCGCCTAAAAAGCCGCCTAAATGGGACAGGCCCATAAGGATTTTGATTCACAGTTGTGGGAAAACGCAAGGAATTATAGGATCAACTAAATTTAACTGGGGTAGTTTGCAGAACAAGCATACAACACAAAGTTCTGGAGTAACTCAGCGGTTCAGGCAGCATCTCTCTGGAGGACATGGATGGATGACGCTTGTTCTGAAGAAAGCTGCCCTAATGTTGCTCTTTGTCTTCTTCAGGCTGAAGAAGGTTCCTGATTCTAAACGTCACCTATTCATATCCTCCAGAGATGCTGCCCACCCGCTGCCACTCCAGCACTTCGTGTTCGACACAAGATTCCAGCATCTGCTGTTCCTTGTGTTTGCCTTTTTTTTGTAGTTTCTGCTGTAGCTATGTGTCTTCAGTGTTTATCTTTTTAATTGAAGTTTGAAAATGATTACTCACTTCATGATTTGTTTTACTTTTTCTTTTCTCAATGTACTTTCACACCAACATTCCAATATCTGTCACTTATCACTTATTTAATTCTGTTTTTCACACATACAGTGCCTTTGTTGCTCATAATGTTGCTGTTTGAAATCTGAATGCTCTTTGATAGTGTAGATTTTCTGAGTTTTGAGGGCTTAGCTTAAAAGGAACACAGTCTGTGTTCCATATTTTCAGGTGCATAATAAACTAAGGATATTTTGCTTGCCGTTTTCTACTAGAGAATTCAGCAAGACACAAATATGTACTTGGTTCTGTTTAAATTTTGGTCAGAAGGAGCTGAATATTTGGAGATTATGCCAGTCTCTGACCACGGAGAGGGTAGATTTTAATTTTTATCCTTGCAATATCCTTTTAAATGGTTCACAACGTTAATTGCAAACACAAGTAATTTTTAAAAGGGACATTCTCCTTTATCTTCACTGATGTAATATCTCCATTATAAGAAATAGGCTCACAAATTCGGTGTAAACTGCACCTGGAGACAGGATCTCAGAATATAATCTCCCATCATAAATGCTTGGGAGGTCTAAAGAGCTCCAACCCTGTGTTTGGACTTCACTCAGAGTTCAGTGACAGAATGCAACTAGCAAATCACGAAGGAGTTCAGCTAGCAAAATCAGGATGGTAGTAGAAACTGGTGGTAGAAACAAAGAAAATCTAGGAGATGGTTTTATCAATACAGTAGAATTCCTATAATCTACTGTACAGGGTCAGATATTCCGATGGTCAATGTCTGGGTTTTTGAGGCTTTGTCACACTCTCTCTTTAAACATGCAGCTCTGCTGGAAATAATTGAAATTTGGCATGTGCTCCACTGTATCTGAGGATTCTTGCAAATATCAGGAGGAAAATGACTCCCCAGTTACCGATGGGGAAAACCTCAGCTGTTATTAACATTTAACCTGTCACTGATCCTCTTGGGAAGATTAATGATTGCTTTTGTGGTGTCAGGAACCTATAACTCTTCAGGTTTGACTTTTGGTTATAGTGTTGCTGAAATCTGACACAGAACAAGGAAGTTAATCTTCTGTGTGAGTAGAATAAATACAATACACTTATCTCTGCACTGTAGGCAATTAGTGATTGATCACTTTACATCCATGCAGTTTGGAATGAATTATAAGGTATCTGTGCACTCTTGCCTCCAATTTGCATGACCTTTCCACATACTTCAATTACATTGTCTCCACATTTTTCTTCTAATGAGTTTACCCAGAGTTTTGATAGTTGTGTAATTTATTTTGTAAGAGAAAGCAAATAACTTTAATGATAGTTACAAATGAGTACTGTGCCCCATTTGACGTGTAATTATATAATACTTTTAAGTGAAATGTAAATCGGTGAAAGGTGAAAGGTGAAATCCTTCGCTTCATAGATGCTGCCTCATCCGCTGAGTTTCTCCAGCATTTTTGTCTTCCTTTGTAAATCGGTGAAGATACCTGGATATTTTTATAGATTCAACATGGTGTGTTCATTAAAAATAAAACGTATTAAAAAGGTATTCATCGAGTGGATGATTGGTGTGTCTTCAAAATAATGCCATATTATATTGATCCAATAGTTTCTGAAGAGGTGCACTGACTTGACTGAAGCATGCCTCCAGGTCTGCAGTAGCACCACAATCTGGTTCTGTTGGTGTAACTGACATGTGAGTTACAAGGAGCATGCAAGCAGGCATTGAAGCATCACTGCAAATCATGAAGGCGATGGCTGATCTGATCGTAACCCCAACTCAACTCCAACTTCTCAACTGCCCACCTCTGATAATATTTAACCCCCTTGATTATAATCTATCTATCTGAATCATAGTTGTAGAGCATAGAAATCTAGGTTTGGCTGCACGTCCAAACCAAACTCTTTGCCCCTCTGTATAAATCTTGTTTGTTCTGTATTAAAGATTTTCAAAGAATCCTTTATTACCATTCTTTGAGAAAGTGAGTTTCAAAGACTCGTACCTTCAAAGCGCAAATATTTTTGTCTTGTGTCTCTTAAATGGATAATTCCATATTTTTAAACGGTTCGAACCCAACACGCCTCATCCCGCTACAGATCATGACCTGCACGAAATTGCATGTTTTAATCACGTCGCCTCTCATTCTTCTAGACACCAGTGTTTGAGACTAGCTTGTCTGACCTTCCCTCTGAAGATATCTAGGTTATTCCAGCTATCCGCTTAGTAAATGTACTGAATTAATTGAAACACATTTAAATAAGGAAACTGATACAGTATAGAGTGGTCCTGATGTGGTCTCGCCAATATCCTAAAGATGAATATACCATCATTTTTGTGTTTGATTCCCTTCGTTAGAAATAACATTCTGTTAGCCTGATTCATTGCATGCTGCACTTGTATTATGTAGAGATGTTTGTTAATAATTGCACAATATTCAATTCCATTTGTAATTCTTCAATAAGTAAAGTAGTGTATACTTGAATGCAGCAAGATGTGGACAGCATTTGGACAGGACTGATAAATGGCATGTAATATTCATATCATTGAAGTGCTAAGCCATAGCCATTTCCAACAAGAGAAAGCTTAGTCACCTATCTTTGGCAGAAAAGCTGAGAACACTAATCTAAGCAGATCAGGCAGCATATGAGGAAAGAGAAACAGTTAAGTCAAGGACCCCTTTATCAGAACTTGCAGTAAATTGCTATCCCACCTGCCGTTTAAGTCATTGCCAACTATACCACTTTTGCCTTTCAAGTTAATTGCATTAATTGTAAAATAATTGTAATAACCTAGTCCCCATCTGCTTCTAAGAAACCTCCATCGTTCCAGTCACCAATAAAAATAAAGTAACCTGTCTCAATCTCTACTGCCCAGTAGCCCTAACATTGACCATAATATCCTCCCCTTCTCAGCTCTCCCTCAGCCCTCTGGCTCCTCCTCTTCCTTTCTTCTTCCTGCCCCCCCCCCCCCCCCACCCTGCATCAGTCTGAAGAAGGGTTTTGACCCGAAATGTTGCCTATTTCCTTCGCTCCATAGATGCTGCCGTACCCGCTGAGTTTCTCCAGCAATTTTGTCTACCTTCGATTGTCCAGCATCTGCAGATCCTTCTTGAACATTGACCATAATAAAATACTTTGGAAAATTGGTAATAGGCACTATTTTTATGATAGATTTGCATAGATTCTTTAAAGATTAGGAAATATAATTTAAAGAAAATCAATGTTGTGTTAATGGAACAAATTGACAGAAAAAAATGCAGGGAATGATTTTTATCTTTATAGTCTGGGTGGTAATTTGACACACTTTTATTTCATTTTATTTAAATGAATAATAATCAAGTGGATTGTGCAATGAGTTAGCTATTCAATGCACATCTGCCCTTATTGAATTAGTTTACCAGGTTTATATTGGCAAAGCCCGCTCAATGTGGTGTTGACCTTGCTTTTAGTGCAGACTTAACTGCATATACATTCATAGAGAGTTCCCACTTTGAAGGAACATTTTGACCGGAGCCAGCTCCTAATTAATGGGGGCAGTTACACTCTTCAAGCAAAATGTGCATTAAATTTGAAGGTGCTTTTGGCGTGGTATTGTTTTTGAACTTCCACTTATTGATGATATGACTGGAGGTCCTGGTGATTGAGGTAAGGGACCAGAAAAAACCTTTTTGCAGTCACACCATAATTTGCGTGCTAGAATCTGTTGTTATTTGAAGATGGATCACTGATATTAGTAGCCGTGTCTTCCGCAACATAGTTCAAAGCCAAATTTTTCTCCATTGAGCCATTTCCTGGACATTCTCTGCACTTGGCTGTTTACTCTTGCTAGGACTTCACCAAATTCAGATCACACTGTTTCTAAATTATCAGAGGTGCCAGACTGCTAGAGTGTATACCTTTAATGTAAAACAAAAATTCAAAGTATCTCATAGGCTTTGTGGCTAATTCATTATTGAACTATTTATATCACATCAGTATTGAATGGCTATCCATGATGTCAAGAAGAACTAAGCGTAAGCAAAATTCCAAATTTTGTATTAGAAGGATATTGACATTTCCAATTTTTTAAAAAGGCAAGCTGCCTCAAATTTGCAGAAGTGACAGCAAGTGATGTCAGTTTCTGGAATAATGACAATCCTTTCTTTTTAATTGATGCTGCAGAATCCTTGTAATATTGGCTCTGAAATAGCTTTGAAAACTGCTGAGTAAGTTTGGCTGTCTTTTGAAAATCATTAATTATAAACAGCAACTTCACAACTGTGTAGGTAGACGTTTCTTATAGTGATGCAATCCCCACACCAAATAGTTTAAAATTATGTATGCATGTGGACTGATCAACGCAACGATGATAGACTTAAAGCTTGTAATAAAAATTGCAGCAACTGCACCAAATCCAGGATAAAGCATTGATTAATTTATTTAATGAATTGATGATATTTATCCAATCTTAAGTTAATTACTTATGGCAGGAAACGGTGAGAATGATCCAGTGGTGTCACATAAAATGCAGTTGGATTAAACAATTATGGCAGATGAAGTGCCGCAGCGAACCATCAACATTTTTGTAAAGCAGGCATTATTTGTGCACACTCCAGGGGCTCAGGCAACTGAATGTGAGAAGTCAGCTTGTAAGTGGAAAATGGGCTGCAGGATGTCAACAAATATTTTGAGGAAGACATGAAGAAATAGAACAGAATTAAAAAATAATTTACAAAGTCCTTTTTTTGAAGCTTTTAATATTGATTTCACATTCAAAGCCGGTCATGAACCCAGAGAGTTGTGAATTACCCAGTGAGTTGTGAATCTGTGGAATTCTCTGCCGCAGAAGGCAGTGGAGGCCAATTCACTGGATATATTCAAGAGAGAGTTGGATATAGCTCTTAGGGCTAACTGAATCAAGGGATATGGGGAGAAAGCAGGAACGGGGGTACTGATTCTGGATGATCAGCCATGATCATATTGAATGGTGGTGGTGCTGGCTCGAAGGGCCGAATGGCCTACTCCTGCACCTATTTTCTGTTTCTATATTTCTATGTTTCCCTGAAGCATTATCCCAATTTTGTAGTATTCAGACCGACTGACTCCGACAACTATCTCGACTACACTTCCCAACCTGCGTCCTGCAAAAACTCTATCCCCTACTCCCAATTCCTCTGTCGACAACGCATCTGCGCCCAAGATGAGGTGTTCCATACCAGAACATCTGAGATGTCCACATTCTTTAGGGAACAGGTGTTCCCCTTTCCCATCATAGATGAGGCCCTCACTCATATCTCCTTGGTACCCCGCAGCTCCGCCCTTGCTCCCCTTCCCCCTAGTCGCAACAGAAACAGTGTCCCCCGAGTCCTTGCATTCCACCACATCAGCCGTCGCATAATCCTCTGAAATTTCCACCACCAACAACGGGATCCCACCACTAGCCACATTTTCCCATCTCCACCCCTTTCCGCAGAGACCATTCCCTCCGCAACTCCCTGGTTAACTCATCCCTTCCCACCTAAACCACCCCCTCCCCAGGTATCTTCCCCAGCAACCGCAGAAGATGCAACACCTGTCGCTATACCTCCTCCCTCGACTCTGTCCAGGGACCCCAACAGTCCTTTCAGGTTAGGCAGGGGTTAACTTGCACCACCTCCAACCTCATCTACTGTATCCTTTGTTCAAGATGTGGACTCTTATACATCTGCGAGACCAAACGCAGACTGGGTGATCGTTTCGCGGAACACCTTCGCTCAGCCAGCATGAACCAACCTGATCTCCCAGTTGCTGGACACTTAAATTCTCATTCCCATTCCTACCCAGACCTTTCTGTCCTCGGTGTCCTCCATTGTCATAGTGAGGCTAAATGCAAATTAAACGGCTTTCCTTCTCTCTCTCTCTCCCCCACCCAATTCGTTCTAGCTTCTCATTTTTATCCTACAAACAGCTAACGTGGCCTGTTTCCTTTATCATCGTTAATTTTTTGCATATCTTTCATTCATTGTTCTTTATCTCTCCATATCACCACCTATACCTCTCGTTTCCCTTATCCCTAACCAGTCTGAAGAAGGGTCTCGACCCGAAACGTCACCCATTCCTTCTCTCCAGAGATGCTGCCTGTCCCGCAGAGTTAATCCAGCTTTGTGTGTCTATCTTGTAGTATTCAAATTGCATTCTAAACTTTGAGAGATCTATGTGGCTGTAACACATATCTCACTCTTAGTTGACATACCTTGAAATTAAATCCTGGAAATGCAATTTATGCCCATGTTTGTGGGCAATGCTAAAAGGTGTAAATTTTAATTGCAGCTGTGTGTTCTTCACCAGCTATTTTAAAGGAATGCATATTGCGTGCGGATAATGTCATCTGCATGTACACTGAAAAAATATGAAATCACTTTGTGATATGAACATTAAAAAGTAGGGATCACACCAGGATCGTTTTGACTGCTACATCATAGAGACATCAGCTCCATAACTTGCAAACCTTCTTCCTGTCTCATGGGCTCAAGTGTGAGCTCCAGGGGAGGTTTTGTAAAGCTTGGCAAACAACGGAAAATGCTTTCTGGATTGCAGTCAAGAAAGCACTGAAGACTGCTATCTATTTGCCTGAACAAGACACTGAAGAATGCTGTATTTCATTAAGCACAAAACAATTCACTGCAATGCTGTAAGCTATCATGAGCTTTCAATCTAAATTTGGCAAACACTTGGCAAACATATCAGGCAGTGTCCAATTGGATGACTGTAAAACTTCATGAAATTTCCTCCTTTGACAAGAAAAAGGCTCAGATTTTCCCACCGGGAAGGGCAAGGACATTTGGTCATTTGCGTTCTTCAATACGGGAAAAAAGACTCTCAAGTCGAACAATACCCTTCAAAATATATCTTGGCAGTCAGTGTTCCCCCCCAATTGACTGTTAACCTTTCAGCCACATTTGCTGCTCATGATTTCTAAATGAGCAAAGAGGAAAACAAATCCACAGTTTAAACAATCTCTCAGTCACCTTATTTTGTAGGATACGTCGAACAATCAATGTTTCTGGCGTACGCTGGCCTTATCCTCGAACTCTACCTCCGCTACATTGACGATCGCATTGGTGCTACTTTCTCACTGAGTTCATCAACTTCACCACCAATTTCCATCCTGCACACAAATTCACTTGGTCCATCTCCGACATCTCTCCGACCATTTCTAGATCTCACCGGAAACAGCACAGGAAACAGACTATTGACCGACATCTACTACAAACCTACTGACTCCCATAGCTATCCCGACTACACTTCTTCCCACCCTGCTTCCTGGAAAGACTATCTCCTACTCCCAATTCCTCCATCCACTCCGCATCTGTGCCCAGGATGAGGTTTTCCATACCAGGGCATCGGGGATGTCCTCATTCTTTAGGAAATGGGGGTTCCCCCCTTCCATTATAGATGAGGCTCTCACTAGGGTCTCCTCGATATCCCACAGCTCCGCTCTTGCTCTCCCTCCCCCAATTCGTAACAAGGACAGAGTCCCCCTTGTCCTCACCTTCCACCCCATCAGCCGTCGCATACAGCATATAATCCTCCAACATTTTCGCCACCTCCAACGGGATCCCACCACTGGCCACATCTTCCTATCTCCACCCCTTTCTGTTTTCCGCAGATACCGTTCCTTCTGAAACTCCCTGGTCAACTCGTCCCTTTCCACCTGCCCCTTAATCTCCCCTCCCGACTCCATCCAAGGACCCAAACAGTCTTTCCAGGTGAGGCAGAGGTTCACTTGCACCTCCCCCAACCTCATCTACTGTATCCACTGTTCCAGGTGTCAACTTCTCTACATCGGCGAGACCAAGCGCAGGCTCGGCGATCGTTTCGCTCAACACCTCCGCTTAGTCCGTCTTAACTTACCTGATCTCCCGGTTGCTCAGCACTTCAACTCCCCCCTCCCATTCCCATTCCCAATCTGACCTTTCTGTCCTGGGCCTCCTCCATTGTCAGAGTGAGGCCCAGTGCAAATTGGAGGAACAGCACCTCATATTTCACTTAGGTAGTTTACACCCTAGCTGTATGAACATTCACTTCAAATAGTCCTAGCTTTCTCTCTCTATCCACTCCCCCTTCCCAGTTCTCCCGCCAGTCTTACTGTCTCCGACTATATTCTATCTTTGTCGCGCCCACTCCCCTGACATCATTCTGAAGAAGGGTCTCGACCCAAAACGTCACCCATTCCTTCTCTCCAGGGATGCTGCCTGTCCCACTGAGTTACTCCAGCATCTTGTGTCTACCTTATTTCTATAATTGGTTATCACCTTCTCCGCAAGACATTTTTATATGTATCCAATCCAAACCATGCAATCACTAACTGGATCTGCCAGTGAGTCCATGCAAAGCCTCCCACTGGGACGATGTACATGCACAAGTGCTAAAGGCCTGTGTGGACTAACTGGCTGGAGTATTCAAGCACATCTTCAACCACTTGCTTCTGTGGTCTGAGGTTCCAACCTTTTTAAAAAGTGCATATTTGCTACTATGCACAAGAAAGGTAAGGTGACCTGCCACATTAACTACCATCCGGTGGCACATATGCATCGTAATGAAGAACTTTGAGACGTTGGTTATGGTGCGGATTAACTGCCACAGAAATGACTTGGATCTATTTCAATTTGCCTATTGCTACAACAGGTCAATAGCAGTTGCTATCTCAATGGCGCACCACGCTGCACTTGACCATTTGGATAACAGAAATGCATATGACAAGCTGTTGTTCATTGACTACAGTTCAGCATTCAACTGTATAATTCCCTCAATTCATATGAAGCTCCAAAACTTGCACTTCTGCACCATACCCGTTGCAACTGGCTGCTCTCAGCTAGTGCGGATTGGTAACAACCTTCCTTCTGCCCTGACCATCTACACAGGTGCATGCTGAGTCCCTTGCTCTACTGTCTATACACCATGACTGTATGGCTAATCACACCTCCAAAGCCATCTATAAATTTGCCAATAACATTGAGCTAGGTAGTGTGCAGAGAAGATTTACAAGATTGTTGCAAGGACTCGAGAGCCTGAGCTACAGGGAGAGGTTGAGCAGGCTAAGATTCTATTCCTTGAGCATAGGAGGATGAGGGATGATCTTATAGAGGTATACAAAATCACGAGAGGAATAGATCTGGTAAACGCACGGCATCTCTTGCCTAAAGTAGGGAAATCAATAACCAGAGGACATAGGTTTAAGGTGAGAGGGTGATAGATTTAATAGGAACCCGAGAGATAACGTTTTTACATAAAGGGTGGTGGGTGTATGGAATGAGCTACTGGAAGAGGTAGTTGAGGCAAGGTTTCATTTCAAGGTCAGTTTATTGTCACATGTACCAAATTAAGGTACAGTGAAATTTGAGTTGCCATACAGCCATACTAAGTGAAAAGCAACAAGACGCACAACCACATAAAAGTTAACATAAACATTCATCACAGTGGATTCCACATTCCTCACTGTGATGGAAGGCAATAAAGTTCAAACTTTTTCCTTTTGCAGGGACTGTTGCAACTTTTCAGAAACATTTAGACAGGTACATGGTTAGGATAAGTTTAGAGTGACAAGGGCCAAACACAGACAGGTGGGACAAGTTTAGATAGGACATGTTGGTCGGTGTCGGCATGTTATGCCGAAGGTCCTGTTTCTATACTGTATGGCTCGATGACTCCATGATATTGCTCTTCTTGTCTGAATGCAGGGGAGAGATAGAGCAACTGGTTGAACGACAATCTCTCACTCAATGTCCACAAAACAACGGAATTAATCACTAACTTCAGAAGGAGGAAATCAATAGCCTTTGTGTCAATTTTCATTGGTAGGTTGGCGGTGGAAAGCGGTAGCAAATGAAATGCCTGGGTGTTAGCATCTCAGATGACCTGATCTGGGACTAGCATATTGATATAATTGCAAGTCAGGTGTGTGCCAGAGCCTATACTTTTTCAGATGTGTAAAGAGCTTTGGCATGTTATTGAATATTCTAAAACATTTCAACAGATAAACTGTGTAAAGTGTCCTGATTGGTTGCATTGTGGTCTGATATGGCATTCCAACACACAGGAGCTCAAGAGGCTGCCGAGATTGATAGACTTGGCCTGTTCCATCATGCGCACATCTCTACCATCGAAAGCATCTAAATGAGGAGCTGCCTCGAGAAGACAGCATCTATCACCAGGCATCCTACCATCCAGGCTATGCCCTCTTCTCGCTGCCTCTATTGTCAGGAGGTACAGAAATCTGAGGTCTCATATCACAGGTTCAGGAACATCTAGTTTCCTAAAACATTGACAGATAAATGTGTGGCTGAGGATTTGGTGCAGGGTACAGGGATTCAGATTTTATGGACCATTGGGGCAGAAGTGACCTGTACAAGTGGAACGGGTTGCACCTGAACTGGAGAGGCACCATCATCCTTGAGGAGAGGTTAGCTAATGCTTCTCTGGAGTGTTTAAACTAGAATGACAAGGGGAGGGGGGGGAGGAACCAGAGCAGCAGGTCTGCAAATTGAAGAATTGATGAAAATGTGGTGGTTATAATAATAATAATGGATGGGATTTATATAGCGCCTTTCTAATACTCAAGGCGCTTTACATCGCATTATTCATTCACTCCTCAGTCACACTCGGTGGTGGTAAGCTACTTCTGTAGCCACAGCTGCCCTGGGGCAGACTGACGGAAGCGTGGCTGCCAATCTGCGCCTACAGCCCCTCCGACCACCACCAATCAGTCACACACATTTACACACATTCACACACAGGCAAAGGTGGGTGAAGTGTCTTGCCCAAGGACACAACGACAGTATGCACTCCAAGCGGGATTCGAACCGGCTACCGGTTATGACGTGGTTTACCTAGACTTTCAGAAGGCCTTTGATAAGGTGCCACACGTGAGGCTGCTAAAGAAGATGAGAGCCCTTGGTATCAGAGGAAGAAGATATTAGCAAGGATAGCAAGTTGGCTGAATGGCAGAGGCAAAGTGTGGCAATAAAAGGGTTTTTTTCTGGTTGGCTGCCAGTGACTAGCAGAGTTCCGCAAGGGTCAGTGCTGGAGCCACTTCTATTCACGTTGCATATTTCTAGAGGACTAGAATTAAAAAAAACAGGGATGCATTGTTGAAGCTTCATAAAGTTCGATGGGCGGCGCGACTCACGTCGCAGCGGCCTCTGCAGTCCGTCTGTATTTTTATTCTTTTTTGTCTCGTTTGAATGTAGTTTTTTTTTTTTTTGTGCATGTGTGTGGGTATGGGGGCGGGGGGTGGGGGAAACTTTTAAAAATCTTTCCCCTGCACGGAGAACCCGACCTTTTCTCTGTCGGGTCTCCGTTGTCGTTGGGGCCTAGCACCGTGGAGCGACCTCCAGCAGGAACGACCTGGGGCTCCAGTCACGGAGCTGCTGACCTACTCACCATCGTAGAGCTGGCCGAGTTCGGAGCAGGAGGAGCGGTGGTGGCGCGCTGCTGCGACCTGACCCCGGAGATTCGGAGGCTTACCGCAGGTCTGGCAGACAGGAACACCGGGAGCCCACGGGTCCCCGCTGGGAGACCGCTTTTCGGGGCTTCCGCAACGGCGACTTCTCCCGCCCGAGTTGCGGGGTTGAAGAGTACCTGGAGCGGGGCCTTACATCATCGCCCGGTGTGGCTTGGAATGGCCGCGGGACTTTGCTTGCGCCCGCCGGGGGCTCCAACAACAAGACCCGGAGCGTGGCCTTGCATCACCCGGTGCGGCGTAAATGTCCGCGGGACAATTACCATCGCCCGCCGGGGGCTTTGACTTTGACTCTGCCATCGGGAGGGGAATGGGAAGTGCAGGGGAGAGATAAGTCTTTGCCTTCCATCACAGCGAGGAGGAGATGCGCTGTGATGGATGTTTGTGTAAATTGTGTTGTGTCTTGGTTCTTTTTTGTGTGTATGACTGCAGAAACAACATTTTGTTTGAACCCCAATGGGGTTCAAATGACAAATAAATTGTATTGTGTATTGTGTAAAGCACTCGTCCGACCGCATTTGGAGTATTGTGAGCAGTTCAGCATCATGTTCGGCACAAACATGATGGGCCGAAGGACCTGTTTCTGTACAAGTGCTGTTTTATGTTCTATCTTTGTCCTATCTTTGTTCTAATCAGGTTCTTGAACCAACTTGTACAACTCCAATCCTACCTCAGCAAAGGAACACTACAGAGCATTTGCACTGTAGTGTTCCATGCTTGAACTACCATGGATTTGTTTTATAATTGTATATTTTTGCTCTAATGAATTGTTTCTTTTTCTTTTTACATTATTTGTAGAATTTGGGTGATTTGTGTCTAACGTGTTCTTGTGGGTTGTCTGAATCCGTATGCCTGTGATGCTGCTGCATACGATTTTCATTGACCCTGTATTTCACTGTACAGTATTAAGCGTATGATAATAAACTTGACTTGTGCATGCCTATATTGCCCGTCTCTGTGTGTGCTTTAGCCTAGCTTCCCATTTCTACACAACATTGATCTGCTGTACCGAACTGGTGGATAGCTGTTGTTATGGAATGGAGGAAACTGGACATGGGAATGAATCTGAGGTCAGGTGGCTTAGTTTCAAACTACACAACCTTGCCTTTTGGACGATGAGCACTGTCAGAGTGGAAGTAGTACAAGCATGAATGCTTTCACCTGAATTAACCCACTGACTCTCCTCTGTATGGGGCATCAGCTGGCTTGGATAACTGAAGAATTAAAACAATTAAGTTGCATCATATCCTCAAAGCCGTGGGCAACAGGAATCCAGAGGTATGATAGTAGCCGTCTCAGCTTGCATTGGTAGCTGAACTTGGACCTTTATACTCGGATGTTGTGATGGCTTCTGTGTTCATTGTAATGTATTTTGATATCTTTCCTGCCAGGCACTGGACCATGTTTGGGTTCGCAAGTGATAATCAATCAATCAATCAATCAAGTTTTATTCGTCACTTGCACATAAGTGCAAGTGAAATGAACTTGGCAGCAGCAGTACAATTAAAAAGAACACACAATACACAATAAAAATTGTAGACTGTAGGGCCGCAGGGCCGGCGGTCAGAGCTCCTCTCCAGGGATCTGTGGCGAGGGACCCCGCTCCGGATGGTAAGTCCTCGCCGCACCGCGGTAGAAGTTGGTCGCGGGCCGGCCGTCGGAGCTCTTCTCCTCCGGGGTCCCCAACGAGGGATCCCAGGCTGCGGACGCGGCGCCAGCGAACGGACCGCTCTCCTCCGTGCTTGCCTGCTCCGTGACAAATGTCCACGCTGCGCCCGCTGCTGAAGCCCCAGGCGCTTCTCCGGGAAAGGCCGCACCGATCCTTGCTGTTAGTCCATGGGGGAGGCGACATGGAAAAAGTCGCCTCTCCGTGGAGGCGGCGACCGAAGCGGTTTCCCCCTTACCCCCTCACACCACCCCCCACACAACAAACAAAGAAACATTAAAAACATACATTAAAACACACTAAATAAACAAAAAAAGTTGAAAAAACTAACACGCTGCTGGCAGGGCTGCCGGCTTGCAGCGCCCCCCACCGACCGGCTGTCTACTGCTTCCATTCTATTGAGACACTATTTTGTGCTCGATAGAAAGTAATTTGCAATGTTGGGTGCCATTCTAATCAAGGAAGACCTAACTAAAGTGCTCAGAGGGACATACTTGGGGTCTCATCCAGTGAGGCTATCTGGGTGCAACTTAGTAATAGGAAGGGTATGATCACTTTGATGGGACTGTTTTATAGGCCTCCCAATAGTCATCGTGAATTAGAGGAGTGGATGCGTAAGGAGATTGCAGATAGGTGAAAAAATAATAGAATGTTAATAGTAAGAGATTTCAGCTGCCGTTACATGTGACTGCAGGGGCGGAAATCGCTTTCAAAACATGGGGGGGACACACAATTTCTCGGTGGCTTTTAAAAATCTTTCCCCTGCACGGAGAACCCGACCTTTTCTCTGTCGCACACACACGCGAGGCTTCGGAGGCTTCAGCCGTGGGCGATAACATCGGGAACTGACGGTCTCCTAATCTGACTGGTCTCCTAATCTGAGGAAGGACATTCTTGCCATAGAGGGAGTACAGAGAAGGTTCACCAGACTTATTCCTGGGATGTCAGGACTTTCATAAAAACAGGAAAGTAGACTATTATCTGAATGGTGGCCGATTAGGAAAGGGGGAGATGCAACGAGACCTGGGTGTCATGGTACACCAGTCATTAAAAGTAGGCATGCAGGTGTAGCAGGCAGTGAAGAAGGCGAATGGTATATTAGCATTCATAGCAAAAGGATTTGAGTATAGGAGCAGGGAGGTTCTACTGCAGTTGTACAGGGTCTTGGTGAGACCACACCTGGAGTATTGCGTACAGTTTTGGTCTCCTAATCTGAGGAAAGACATTCTTGCCATAGAGGGAGTACAGAGAAAGTTCACCAGATTGATTCCTGGGACGTCAGGACTTTCATATGAAGAAAGACTGGATAGACTCGGTTTGTACTCGCTAGAATTTAGAAGATTGAGGGGGGATCTTATAGAAACTTACAAAATTCTTAAGGGGTTCGACAGACTAGATGCAGGAAAATTGTTCCCGATGTTGGGGAAGTTCAGAACAAGGGGTCACAGTTTAAGGATAAAGGGGAAATCTTTTAGGACTGAGATGAGAAAAACATTTTTTACAAGAGAGTGGTGAATCTCTGGAATTCTCTGCCACAGAATGTAGTTGAGGCCAGTTCATCGGCTATATTTAAGAGGGAGTTAGATGTCGCCCTTGTGGCTAAAGGGATCAGGGGGTATGGAGAGAAAGCAGGTACAGGATACTGAGTTGGATGATCAGCCATGATCATATTGAATGGCGGTGCAGGCTCGAAGGGCCGAATGGCCTACTCCTGCACCTATTTTCTATGTTTCTATGACCTGGTTGGTGACCGACTCAGAACTCCAGCAACAGCAGCTTCGTCCACCGGAATCGTGATGCTTGAATCAGCCCGTTCGCAGGGCCTTTCATCACCTGGCGGGGCTTAAAACCGGCAGTGGGAACTTCGTTCGCCCGGAGGGGGCTTCAACATCAGGAGCCTCGATCGCCCTGACGCAGCAATTTGACTGCGGGGCGGTAGAAGTTCCCGCTGCCGATTTTAAGCCGCGCCGGGCCGGGCTGGGCCGGGCGATGAAAGGTCCCGCAAATGGGCCGATACAAGTTCCCGCTCTATGATCTTTGCTTCACCTCCTCCAATCACCGCGCTCTATCCTCAGTCCCACCCCCTTACCTCTGCCTCTGACCGACACCTCCCTCCTCCAATCATCGCGCTGTCATCATGTCTCGCCCCCCCCCCCCATTTCCTGTTGACCGACGTCTCTCTTGTCCAATCGGCGCCCTCGACCATCAGTCCCACCCCCACTGTCTCACGGAGATTTTTAATAGATTTTTTTTTCCACCAAATTTCAAAATCCGGATTACAACATTGTCCCCCACCTCTCAAAACATGGGAGAGACATGTCTCCCCCCCCCCCCCCCCCCCCCCCTCCACGGACTGGCTCTCCCATAGTATAGAGTCAGTGGGTGCTCCTTTAATTTATCAATTTTGTCTTTTGGGTTTTTTACTTCTTGATCTTTTTGTTTAAGATTCTCATGTTGAGATTTAACTGTTGACAAGACTAAGTGGGACCCGTCGAGTCACAGTCACACGGGAGGCCTGGTCCCCCAATGCAACCCATTCCCCAATGCAATATTCCACCATGGTGTGGGAGAGGGGGGGGGGGGGGGGGTTGTGGACGAGGGGATGGTGTGGGAGATGCACTAAATAACATTAGGATTGTTATTTAGTGGATCGGACCTGCTGATGGGCATCCCGGACTGAGCAATTAAGTTGGCCAAACTCGCAAACCCATCCTTATTATCCACCCACCCTGGGATCCGATAAGTTTCAGGCTCCACTGCTTTCTTTGACTTGAACATTATTTATTACTAAGTGTCTGTTATCTGAATCCTGACAACTACGCCAAATGTTGTGCTCGATAAATCACTGGATTCAGTTTTATTCACACAGTAATTTATTGCACTGCTAAATAAGGTGCATACACTCACATATCCCCGTATGCACTTGCAAACCCCCTGTATACAGCAGAGCATGCTGCAGGATGTTTCAACATATACCTATGTAAACCCGTACGCACTCGCAGACTCATCAGAGCACGCCACAGGATGTTTTATTCAAGATCACCTAGCACCGTTCGCGACACTGTCCAAGGGTGAGGTTCTCTCACCGAAAGGGTGCCCAACACCATCCTTTATGGCATTTCTTATCAAAGCAGACAGCGCCACTGCCCCCTCCCTGAGCCAATCATAAGCCCCCCTTGTCTGCAACGTTTCTGCGCTACTAGCGCCATAAGTGGTCTACCCAAATATTACTGTTGTGTTTGCGAACGTTACCCTTTCCCATAGACTGCGTTCCCAGGCAATGATCACAGGTGTGAGGAGATAACGCGTCTGGAAACTGAGAACTCCATTACGCATTTTAGTTGAAATTATCTGTTTATCCCTTGCACTACACTGCACCTCGCAAATTATGTGCAGTTCTGGTTGCACACCATAGAAAGAATATGATTAATCTGGCAAGAGTACAAAAAGGTTCACAAGGATGTTGCCAGAACTGGAAGGCTTAAGTTATAAAGAGATAGTGAATGGATTATTTAGAGATACAGCATAGAAACAGACCCTTTAGTCGACCGAGTCCACATGGACCATCGATCATACGTTCTCACTACTTCTACGTTATACCATTTTCTCATCTACTCCGAACACATAAGGAGCAATTTACAGAGGCCAATTAGCCAACAAACCCGCATGTCTTTGGGATGTGGGAGGAACTGGAGCACCTGGAGGAAACCTTTGCAGTCACAGGAGGTACGTGCAAACTCCACATGGACAATACCTGTGGTCAGATTAAACCTGGGTTTCTGGCACTTTGAGACAGTGGCTCTACCAGCAGCACCACTGTGTCATCATGGAACAGTTTTCTCTGGACTGTAGGAGGTTGAGAGGTGACCTTACAGAGGTTTATTAGATCACGAGCTAGGGAAAATAGTCTTTTTCCTAGAGTAGGGGACTGGAGGGCATAGGTTTAAGGTGAGAGGGGAAAATATTTAAAGGGGACTTGAGGGACAAGTTTGTCACACAGGTTGGTGGGTATGTGGAATAAGCTGACAGAAGTGGTCAGCTTATTGCACAACATTTAAAATACCTTTGGTACACTTGCAACATTTAAAATACTTTTGGACAGTTACATGGATAGAAAATGTGAAGAGGGAAAGGGCAAAAACGCAGGCAAATAGGATAAGCTCAGGAAGACATTTTGGTTGGCATGGACCAGGTGGCCCAAATTACCTGTTTCTATGCTACATAATTCTATGACTAGAAGTTGGTCAATTACTATTTCAAAAAGATTTAGAAATTATTATCAGGAAGATTGTTGGAAAAGTTTGGGTTGAGAAAAGAGAACCAGCACAGGTTTGTTAGAAGTAAATAGCATTTGACCAGCCTGAGTGAATTTGTTTTGATGGCTAATAGAGAAGATTGATAAAGGGGATATGTACAAGGTCTCTGTGAATTTGATAAAATCCCGCACAAAAGACTGGTTCGCAAAATATTTAAGACCATAGAATTGAATTATTGCCAGTAGCTTGGATAATAAATTGTGCTAAAGCTTGAATGTAACGTTAAATTGATGTTGTCAAGTTGGAGGCTGATAGATGGTGTTCCCCAGAGGTCAATGCTGAAGACAGAAGTTTTCCTAATAGTAATGTTTCCAAAAAGAGGGATGGGGTAAGGAAAATTTATAAACAGTTCCTGACTAATGTAAAATTACCTAGCACATACAACTTTACCTTGGTTAAAATATTTTTTAGAACCCTCAAGATATTATGCCACTCTTTAAATTATACAGATTAGAGTCCAATTATGACTAGGGGAAAATAATTGTTCGGCACGGACATGTAGGGCCGAGATGGCCTGTTTCCGTGCTGTAATTGTTATATGTTATATATGTTATATGACACTAGTACCCGCTTGTGTGCTGCCCCATAGAACGCCGATGAGTTATAGCACTCTTAGTTCTCCATCCGACCACACATAGGTACATATCCTGTACATAAGAAGGATATCTGTTCGTGTTGCACACTGCTGCCAAAAAGTGCTGGGGTTTCCTTCTCCAAACACCAGATGTGCAATGTAGGGATCAGCTTTTTCTGTCAAAACTTTGAAATCTCAGCAAATCAATCTTTTTAGTTTTAGTTTTGGTGATACAGCGTGGAAACGAGCCCTTCGGCCCACCGAATCTGCATCGACTAGCGATCCCCGCACATTAACACTATTCTACACACACTAGGGACAATTTACACTTATGCCAAGCCAATTTTACCTACATACCAGTACGTCTTTGGAATGTGGGAGGAAACCGAAGATCTCTGAGAAAACCCACGCGGTCATGGGGGGAGGGGGGGGGACACATACAAACTCCATACACACAGCACCAGGTGTCGGAATCCAATCCGGGTCTCCGGCGCTGTAAGGCAGCAACTACCATTGTGCTACTTTGTCGCCCTTTTCGGGTCAAATTACTTTACTTGGAAGGATAATTTTTGAATATCTCATTGTATATAGTAAGCAATAAGAAAAGTCCATACATATGATAGTGTAGAAATAGTACATTAGAAACTTTTTGTGTTGGCTAATCACACTTTGAGTTATTTTATTTGTTAATGTGTGCAGTTATTCGGTTGGTGATCTTTGCATTTGTCTAAAATGGCGGGTAGGTAAGGGTAAATAATTTCCTATTTTTTCATTTCTTTTTTGCATTAATGCAGTGTTCTATGCAGTTTGATGTGCTTTAAAACATCTAACTAGTGAGGTCAGTCATATTTTTCAAAATTGATTACAGTGAAATTTATTGCAGCTTTTTAAAACCATTTTAACCATCGGTTTTGTTGCTGAATTTTATTATGATTTATGCTATTACTGCTAATTTATGAAAGCTATAATATTCCCAAATTTATCGGCATAATTGCACAAGCTAGACCTAAAAAGTAGAAAATAGGTTGGAAAGTCATTTTTTCACAGTCAGTGAACCTTTGAATAATAGTGACAGCAATGTCAGAAATGCCTCTGATTTTTAGTTATTCCATTGGGCATAATAAATTGTACATTGTTGCAGGATTTAAGATGTCAGTGCATATTAAAGGAGCAGACACGGCTTCATCATAAGTCAGTGGCATGATGTTTGGAGGGGATGATATGTAAAAATATAAACTGCATTTGACAGAAAAATTCAAACATTGGATGAAGATACCAATTGACAGCATAGAAGATTTTCTCAAAATCTTTGAGAAAATTTTACTTATGAAATAAATGCCAAATTTATCACCACCAATTTAAAGTTCATACACATCAGAGCAGTGCAGACATGTTTCATCATCATTATTAATCAGGCAAGACAAATCTTCTTTAATTAAAAACATTCAATATAACATATGTCGGACATGCATTGTACAAAGCATGTATTCACCTCCAACTTTACGTTAAGTGCTAGCAAGAGAATTGGTATAAACAATAGGTTCATGAATTAAAAGGGCATTATTTCCCTTTGAAGTTGTAGGGCATATTTACAACCTTCACTTTGCATTTAATTAATTCAGTGCTAAACCTGCTTTCCGTGTGATATTAAAGCCAGATTGTTAATTTACATGTTTTCAAATTAATATTTGTGCTTCACTAGTTATCAGCAACGTACACTTAACTGCCTGGAAATTCGATCTTTTCATTTTCCAAAACCACGTGTCTTGATGTGTTTTTTCTTTTCACTCTTGAATAAATAACGATTACAATGGTTTCCAAAGGTTTCAAATAACTTTCATTGTCATGTGTACCAATTAAGGTACAGTGATATTTGAATTACCATACAGCCATTCATAAAAGTTAACATAAACATCCACCACAGCGGATTCCCCACATTACTCACTGTGATGGAAGGCAATAAAGTCCAATCTTCTTCCCTCTTTATTCTCCCGCGTTCAGGGCAGTCGAACCATCCTTCGGGGCGATCACAGCTCCCGCAGCCAGCGATCGAAGCTCCCGCGTCAGAGCGATCGAAGCTCCCGCGTCAGAGCGATCGAAGCTCCCAGCGTCGGGGCGGTCAAAGCTCCCGCGTCGTGGCGGTCGAACTTCCTGCGGCTTGGAGCTCCCGAAGTCGGTCTCTAACCAGAGATCGCAAGCTCCACGATATCAAATACCGCAGGCTCTCGCTGTTGAAGCTCCGAGGTCAATCCCTGGCAAAGGGATCACCTGCTCCACAATGTTAAGTCCCGCAGGCCCCCACGGTTGGAGCTCTCGTTCGATCTCCAGCACGAGGCCACCAACTCCTTGATGTTAGGCCACAGTGCGGACGGAGATACAATAAGGAAATAAATCGCATCTCCGTCGAGGTAAGAGGTTAAAAACGTTTCTTCCAACATAAAACAAGCTAAAGAACTCTAAAACATACATTTAACACATACTATTAAAATAAGAAGGAAGGGTCAGACAGTGTTGATGAGGCAGCCGTTGCTGGCGCCACCCGGTGCCATGGTCAAATGCTCACATTCCTAAAACTCAATTGGAAATTTGTGATTGCAAATTGTGCTTATGCCAATAATGAATTTTTGATGTTGAATGTGCACATAATGATGAACTTGCCCAAGAGAAATTAGTGTAGCTGGTTGCAAAGTGTATCTGTCAGTGCACACTCTCAATACAACTAGCACTTACTAATACTTAATCATTGTTGACGGCTTGATTGTAATCATGTATTGTCTTTTCACTGACTGAATAGCACGCAACAAAAAGGGCTTTTCACAATATCTCGGAACTTTATTTATCCCAGGAGGGAAATTGATCTGCCAACAGTCATAAAACACAAGATACATGAAACATGAAATTAAAGTGATGAGTGGAAAGGATTGGGGCGGGGCGGGCGGGTGGAGGCGCAGGGCAATCAGTCTACCCCATGATAGAAGGAGGAGTTGTACAGTTTGATAGCCACAGGGAAAAGGGATCTCCTGTAGCGTTCTGTACTCATCTTGGTGGAACCAGTTTTTTGCTGAAGATACTCCTCAGGTTGACCAGTGTGTCATGTAGGGAGTTAGCTATATTGTCCAAGATGCTCCACAATTTGAGGAGAATCCTCCCCTCCAAGACCATCTCCGCCCCAGGACGGAGCCAGCCTTCCTGTTGAGCTTGTTAATCCTATTGGCGTCCGCTGCTTTAGCCTTGCTGCCCCTGCACACGACAGCAAAGAAGATGGCACTGGCTACCACTGATTGGTAGAACATCTGCAGCATCTTATTGCAGACGTTGAAGGAGCGAGGCCTTCTCAAAATGTACAGCCGGCTCTGTCCCTTCTTGTACAGGGCCTCAGTGTTCCTGGACCAGTTCTGTTTACTGTCCAGATACATGACAATAAACTAAACTATCAACTACTAACTAAGTGAACAAAGAAACGCAGATGCTGACAATTAAAAACAAAATCAAAATACTAGAAACACTCAGCAGGTCATGTAGCATCAGTGCTCAGAGAAGCAGTATCAACATTTTGTATCAAGGACCCTTCATTAGAATTAGAAAAGTGAGAAGGCTAACACATTTTGAGTTGCAGAGAGTGGGAGGTTGGAGAGAACAGAGAGGACTAGAATATCAAAGCAAGGATGTAATACTGAGGCTTTATAAGGCACTGTTGAGCTGCATTTGGAATATTGTGAGCAGTTTTGGGCCCCATGGAGAGAGTCCAAAGGATACTTATGAGAATGATCCCGGGGATGATTGGGTTAACGTACGAGGAGAGTTTGATGGCTCCAGCCCTGTACTCCCTGGAGTTTAGAAGGATGAGGGAAGGATCTCATTGAAACCTATTGAATAATGAAAAGCCTGCAGACAATGGATGTGGAAAGAATGTTTCCATTAATGGGAGAGTCTAGAACCAGAGGGCCCTGCCTCAGAATACAAGAACGTACCTTTAGAACGGAGATGAGGAATTTCTTAAGCCAAATGGTGGCAAATCTGTGGAATTCATTGCCACAGACAGTGGTGGAGGCCAAGACATTGAGTATTTTAAATGCAAAGATCAGCAGGATCTTCGCATTTGTAGAACCCTTCTAGTCTACAGGCCTAAAACAAGAACTGTTCAATGCAACTTTGAAAGACACAAGCATTGCACGGGCCCTTGCAAGGTTTTATAGCTATAACTTTGATCTGGAGAAAGTGAGTGGACAAGAATTGCTCAATAGAGGAATGAGTTTGGCTCGATAAAGGAGACTGTTGGAGTCGGACTGGTTGGGCCTCTGTACTTGGAAGAAATCAAGTACTCACCAACCATTCTGTTGTGATATAGGAATATAGAGTGATTGGATATCCATTGTGAAGATGATTCAGTTGTGACCAGGCAACTGGAGATGGCGACTGCAAGCTTCTAAAGTAATCGCTATCTTTGAAGTGTTGGTCTGCACTCTATTGCAGCCATTCCCTCTATTCTCTCAATCCTCTCGTTCTCAATAGCATGAATAACATCTCCATTTATGGAATGAAAATGCTGGAGTAACTCAGCGGCTCAGGCAGCATCCCTGGAGAACATGGAAGGTGACATTTTGAGTTGGGAACCCTTTTCAGGGGGAGAGTCAAGTCAAGAGAGTTTATTGTCATGTGTCCCAGATAAGACAATGTAGGCGTGGGGTATACACCTCCACCCCCCACCAGGATGGCCTCAAATCCCTCCGGTTCTTCCTCGACCAGAGGAGCAACCTATACCCAGCCACTGACACTCTCCTCCGCCTAGTGGAGTTGGTCCTCACCCTCAACAACTTTACGTTTGACTCCTCCCATTTCCTCCAAACACAAGGCGTAGCTATGGGCACATGCATAGGTCCCAGCTACGCCAGACTCCATCCCCTACTCCCAATTCCTCCGCTTACGCCGCATCTGTTCCCACGATGAGACGTTCCACACCAGGGCATCGGAAATGTCCTCGCTCTTCAGGGAACGGGGATTCCCCTCCTCCACCATAGATGAGGCTCGCACCAGGGTCTCTTCCATACCCCGCAACACTGCTCTCTCTCCCCATCCCCGCACTCACAACAAGGGCAGTCCCCCTGGTCCTCACCTTTCACCCCACCAGCCGGCAAATACAACAAATAATCCTCCGCCATTTCCGCCACCTCCAACGTGACCCCACGACTCGCCACATCTTCCCATCTCCCCCCATGTCTGCCTTCCGCAAAGACCGCTCCCTCCGCAACTCCCTTGTCAATTCTTCCCTTCCCTCCCGTACCACCCCCTCCCGGGGCACTTTCCGTTGCAACCACAAGAAATGCAACACCTGTCCCTTCACCTCCCCCCTCGACTCCATTCAAGGACCCAAGCAGTCGTTCCAGATGCGACAAAGGTTCACCTGTATCTCCTCCAACCTCATCTACTGCATCCGCTGCTCTAGATGTCAGCTGATTTACATCGGTGAGACTAAGCGGAGGTTGGGCGATCGTTTCGCCGAACACCTCCGCTCAGTCCGCAATAACCTACCTGAACTCCCGGTGGCTCAGCACTTCAACTCCCCCTCCCATTCCCAATCCGACATCTCTGTCCTGGGCCTCCTCCATTGCCAGAGTGAGCAGCACCGGAAATTGGAAGAACAGCACCTCATATTCCGCCTGGGTAGTTTGCGTCCGTATGGCATGAACATTGAATTCTCCCAATTTTGCTAGCCCTTGCTGTCTCCTCCCCTTCCTTAACCCTCGAGCTGTCTCCTCCCATCCCTCTCGGGCTCCTCCTCCTCCCTTTTTCCTTCCTTCTACCGCCCACCCCCCATCAGTCTGAAGAAGGGTTTCGGCCCGAAACGTCACCTATTTCCTTCGCTCCATAGATGCTGCTGCACCCGCTGAGTTTCTCCAGCATTTTTGTGTACCTAAAGACAATGTAGGC
Organism: Amblyraja radiata; assembly: GCF_010909765.2. Lineage (NCBI taxonomy): Eukaryota > Metazoa > Chordata > Chondrichthyes > Rajiformes > Rajidae > Amblyraja > Amblyraja radiata. The sequence goes on along the minus strand of NC_045974.1, from coordinate 39,167,496 downwards.
TGTGGGCCGAGGAGCTTTATTCCAGTGTTTCATGACCCAAGTCACAGAACTACATGAAATTTTCGCATATAGTACATAGTGCCGTCCGTAGCGGACGTTTCAAGGAAAACGGAGGAATATATCTATCTGGAATATATATAGGTATAATAATATATTATTATACCTATATTACTATCTGGAATATATATATAGGTATAATAATATATTATATTATTATACCTATATTACTATCTGGAATATATATAGTTATAATGATATATAGTTTAAATGGACTGCAACACGGAAATAGGCTGCCCATCGTGTAATATGGGCATTGGCCACTAGATGGCACTTACTTTCCCGATCTCATTTTCTAATTAGTTTAATTAATTAATGTGTAACTTTCGGCAATGACGAGTTATGACTTCCTTCTCAATTATATTTCATCTAAATCTGTGGAAAATTTCATGTAGTTTGGTGACGGGTCACGAAAACTGATTTCTAGACACATTTTTGATGCTCGGCCCACAGCCTAATGACATTCTTGCTTGCTGCAGCACAACAAAATATAGTAAGCATAAATACAGAAAAGTTCAGTGTGTCTATAGCATAGACCATATATATACACATAAATAAACAGATAAAGTGCAATAGGTTGTTATAGTTCAGAATTTGTTTGATGCGAGTTTAATAGCCTGATGGCTGTGGGGAAGCAGCTTTTCATGAACCTGGATGTACCAGATTTCAGGCTCCTGTACCTTCTACCTGATGGCAGCGGAGAGATTGGTGTGTGGCCAGGATGGTGTTGGTCCTTGATGATGCTGGCAGCCTTTTTAAGGCAGCGACTGCGATTGATCCCTTCGATGGTTGGGAGGTCAGAGCCGATGATGGTCTGGGCAGTGGTCACAACTTTCTGCTTTCTTTTCCGCTCATGGACGTTCAAGTTGCCGAACTAAGCCACGATGCAACCAGTCAGCATGCTCTCTACTTTGCACCTGTAGAAGTTCGAGAGAGGGAGAGGAAGCTGGGAGAGGGGAGTATTTCTGTAGTTCTCATGAACTAAATTGTCGACACTGCCACTTGCTCTGCTGAGTTCTCCAGTATTTTATGTTTTTTTCTTTAGTGTTTTAATAGCACAGTTTTCTCCAAGCAGCATGATTTGAAAGCAGTGCTTCCTGATGACGTGCAAAACTGGCAATGAGAACTCTTGGTAACTTTCAGTTAATTTATTTCTCTGTTTGTCTTCTGCAAACTTTTCTGCCTGATACTGGCACACACTTCCATCATCCCTCCAACTCATGATCAGAGAGATGTCCTCTCCTTGTCCCCTGCCTCACCCCCTTTATCAGCTGATCTACTAAATCCCCCTCTCCCTTAAGATCCTAATCATGAAGTTTCAAGGCCACGATGCTAGATGCCAGAGGAAATGCCAGAGGAAATGGGAGCTAGGTCAAGGTACACTTTAAAGATGAGGGTTGCAGCATGTCACTTGACCTTGGCAGGATATCCATGAGGTGAATGATCAGAAATTGTAGATTTAACTGGAACCTGACAGAGTTTTGGTAAGATAAATCTGGAACAGCTTCTCTAAATCCCTCAGTATATAGATAATCTTAGATTTTTCATTGTGTAATGAGTTGGGAAATGATAGACTGCCTGCACAAAACAATATAGACATGTAATCAATCAATAGCCAAACAATGAACTCTTTTGTTTATGAATTCAGGTCTTTTGATGGCTACATGATTTCAGTCAATCATGCTATACACAAAACGTGTATGTATGGTTGGTTTGGTGAGGGTTAGCTTGGGAAGTTTTGTGCTGCTCCTAAAAAAATTGCTTAGCTTAATTTAGTTTACTTTAGTTTAGAGATACAGTGTAGAAACGAGCCCTTTGGCCCCCGGTTCTGTGCCGACCAATGATCATCAGTTCATTATGACCAATGATCATCAAAGTATATTAGTTCTTTATTATCCCAGTTTTACATAATTCAACAAGGGATAATTTATGGAAGCCAATGAGCCTACACACCTGTATGTCTTTGGAATGTGGGAGGAAACCAGAGCACCCGTAGAAAACCAACGTGGTCACAGGGAGAATGTACAAACTCCGTACAGACAGCACCCATAGTCAGGATCAAAGCCAGGTATGTGGCTCTGTAAGGTAGCAACTCTACCATTGTGCCACTGTGCCGCCTCCATGCGCATCTATCGAAGAGATTTGAAGCACTCAATTCCATCCTGAATGCTCCTTCTCCGATTTGAATGATGATGTCAGATTCCCAGGAGTCAGTAATTTATATTGTCCATTTTTTTACTTTAAGACCATGGGATGCTTATTTCAGGAAGCTCAAGATACAAGATATATTTATTTGTCACTTGTACCAGTTGATACAGAAGCTGTTCCCAGGCATACAGATTGTGTGACCCGCCCAGCAGAAATGACTGTGTTGGTGGCAATTTTGTAAAGAGAAGCAGGGTTAACATTTGAGTCAAAGATCATTCATCGGAGCTGGCTTGTGGAAAGATGTAGGGGGCTGCCACACAAACTTTGAGCATATAGAATTTGAGTCTTAATCTTCAAGCACTCTTTCTGTTGTGCCAGAATAGTAAAGGCAGTGGTGAATTTTATCATCAATGTCTACTTGGCTGAGAGATGGCTTCCGAGATCTGGAAAAAAAAATGCAAGAGGAACTCTGCTGTCAAGCAGCAGGCCCCAATATGGGATCTGAACTAGAAACATTGACTGTCCTTTGCTTCCACAGCTTCTGCATGATCCGCTAAGTTAGAAACATAGAAACATAGAAAATAGGTGCAGGAGGAGGCCATTCGGCCCTTCGAGCCAGCACCGCCATTCATTGCGATCATGACTGATCGTCCCCAATCAATAACCCGCGCCTGCCTTCTCTCCATATCCCTTGATTCCACTAGCCCCTAGAGCTATATCTAACTCTCTCTTAAATCCATCCAGTGATTTGGCCTCCACTGCCCTCTGTGGCAGGGAATTCCACAAATTCACAACTCTCTGGGTGAAAAAGTTTTTTCTCACCTCAGTCTTAAAAGTTCCTCGTCATTGCTGGTGACTTCAACCAGGCAAGCTTGAAATCTCTGATTATCTGCCGTAAATATGTCACCTTCAACACCAGAGGACCTAACACACCTGCTATACCACCATCTGAAGCACTTACTGCTCCATCTCTTGCCTGCACTTTGGAAAATCTGACCACCAGGCTGTGCTGTTTCTTCCTGTGTACAGGCAGTGAGTGAAGAGTGCCACATTGGCAGAGAGTTTAGTTTTTCATGTAGAGCTACAGCGCAGAAACAGGCTCTTCAACCCACGCCACTACCAATCCCCGCACACTATCACTATCCTACACACTAGGAACAATTTACAATTGTACCAAGCCAATTTGCCTAGACACCTGTACATCTTTGGAGTGTGGGAGGAAACCGGAGCTCCCGCAGAAAACCCATGCAGGTCATGGGGAGAACGTACAAACTCCGAACAGACAGCATCCGTAGTTAGGATCGAACCCGGGTCTCTGGCGTTGTTAGGTCGCAACTCTACCGCACGTTACCGTGCCCTAAAAACACCACAAAAAGCTGGTTAGTGAAGGCAGAGGAGTGGTTAATAAACTGTTTTGAATTAGTGGACTGAAAAATGTTCAAAGATTCATCAGCAAACCTAAATTCATATATCACTGTCCTCATCAACCTCAAAAAGAAATATGTGGCCAAATGTGTACCTACAAAACATTCTGACCTTTTACTTTTGCAAACTGAGGATAATGTCTGCACTTGTACTTCCCAGAAGTTTACGAAGATTCAGCATATCACCGATTATTCGAACAAACTTCTACAGATGTACTGCAGCAAATATCCCGGCTGGTTGCATCATGGCCTGGTACAACAATTTCAGTACACAGGAATGCAATAGACTGCAGAGAATGGTGGACTCAGCATGGTCTCTGATGGATATATCGCTCCCCACCATCTAAAACAATCTACATCGGAAATTGTCTCCAGAAAGTGACATCTATCATCAAGAATCCTATTGACCCTATTATCTCTATAGGGTATCAACTGACGTGTCGAACAAAAGACTCTAAACCAAGGTTTAATACAACTTAATCTTTATTAACACTCGGGTTACTTAAGCAATCATGCAAACCACTGACCTAATAACTTCTCATTTGCTTTACTATTCCAGCTCATCTCTTCTTAAACTAAATCACAAAACTCATGATTTGTACGATATTATGAATGAATTGGCCAGATTCACTCTATAGGTAGGTGGTAGTTTTCTCTGCTTAGAACTCATGTCCCTCCTTCTTGCGATGGTCGTTCCTGGGTTTAGAAACATAGAAACATAGAAATTAGGTGCAGGAGTAGGCCATTCGGCCCTTCGAGCCTGCACCGCCATTCAATATGATCATGGCTGATCATCCAACTCAGTATCCCGTACCTGCCTTCTCTCCATACCCTCTGATCCCCTTAGCCACAAGGGCCACATCTAACTCCCTCTTAAATATAGCCAATGAACTGGCCTCGACTACCCTCTGTGGCAGAGAGTTCCAGAGATTCACCACTCTCTGTGTGAAAAAAGTTCTCCTCATCTCGGTTTTAAAGGATTTCCTCCTTATCCTTAAGCTGTGACCCCTTGTCCTGGACTTCCCCAACATCGGGAGCAATCTTCCTGCATCTAGCCTGTCCAACCCCTTAAGAATTTTATAAGTTTCTATAAGATCCCCTCTCAATCTCCTAAATTCTAGAGAGTATAAACCAAGTCTATCCAGTCTTTCTTCATAAGACAGTCCTGACATCCCAGGAATCAGTCTGGTGAACCTTCTCTGCACTCCCTCTATGGCAATAATGTCCTTCCTCAGATTTGGAGACCAAAACTGTACGCAATACTCCAGGTGTGGTCTCACCAAGACCCTGTACAACTGCAGTAGAACCACCCTGCTCCTATACTCAAATCCTTTTGCTATGAAAGCTAACATACCATTCGCTTTCTTCACTGCCTGCTGCACCTGCATGCCTACTTTCAATGACTGGTGTACCATAACACCCAGGTCTCGCTGCATCTCCCCTTTTCCTAGTCGGCCACCATTTAGATAATAGTCTGCTTTCCTGTTTTTGCCACCAAAATGGATAACCTCACATTTATCCACATTATACTGCATCTGCCAAACATTTGCCCACTCACCCAGCCTATCCAAGTCACCTTGCAGTCTCCTATCATCCTCCTCACAGCTAACACTGCCCCCCAGCTTAGTGTCATCCGCAAACTTGGAGATATTGCCTTCAATTCCCTCATCCAGATCATTAATATATATTGTAAATAGCTGGGGTCCCAGCACTGAGCCTTGCGGTACCCCACTAGTCACTGCCTGCCATTGTGAAAAGGACCCGTTTACTCCTACTCTTTGCTTCCTGTTTGCCAGCCAGTTCTCTATCCACATCAATACTGAACCCCCAATGCCGTGTGCTTTAAGTTTGTATACTAATCTCTTATGTGGGACCTTGTCGAAAGCCTTCTGGAAGTCCAGATACACCACATCCACTGGTTCTCCCCTATCCACGCTACTAGTTACATCCTCGAAAAATTCTATAAGATTCGTCAGACATGATTTACCTTTTGTAAATCCATGCTGACTTTGTCCAATGATTTCACCACTTTCCAAATGTGCTGCTATCCCATCTTTAATAACTGACTCTAGTATTTTCCCCACTACTGATGTTAGACTAACTGGTCTGTAATTCCCCGTTTTCTCTCTCCCTCCCTTCTTAAAAAGTGGGGTTACGTTTGCTACCCGCCAATCCTCAGGAACTACTCCAGAATCTAAAGAGTTTTGAAAGATTATTACTAATGCATCCACTATTTCTGGAGCTACTTCCTTAAGTACTCTGGGATGCAGCCTATCTGGCCCTGGGGATTTATCGGCCTTTAATCCATTCAATTTACCCAACACCACTTCCCGGCTAACCTGGATTTCACTCAATTCCTCCAACTCCTTTGACCCGCGGTCCCCTGCTATTTCCGGCAGATTATTTATGTCTTCCTTAGTGAAGACGGAACCAAAGTAGTTATTCAATTGGTCCGCCATATCCTTGTTCCCCATGATCAACTCACCTGTTTCTGACTGCAAGGGACCTACATTTGTTTTAACTAATCTCTTTCTTTTCACATATCTATAATAACTTTTGCAGTCAGTTTTTATGTTCCCTGCCAGTTTTCTTTCATAATCTATTTTTCCTTTCCTAATTAAGCCCTTTGTCCTCCTCTGCTGGTCTCTGAATTTCTCCCAGTCCTCCGGTATGCTGCTTTTTCTGGCTAATTTGTACGCATCATCCTTCGCTTTGATACTATCCCTGATTTCCCTTGTTATCCACGGATGTACTACCTTCCCTGATTTATTCTTTTGCCAAACTGGGATGAACAATTTTTGTAGTTCATTCATGCAGTCTTTAAATATCTTCCATTGCATATCCACCGTCAACCCTTTTAGAATTAATTGCCAGTCAATCTTGGCCAATTCACGTCTCATACCCTCAAAGTTACCTTTCTTTAAGTTCAGAACCATTGTTTCTGAATTAACAATGTCACTCTCCATCCTAATGAAGAACTCAACCATATTATGGTCACTCTTGCCCAAGGGGGCACGTACAACAAGACTGCTAACTAACCCTTCCTCATTACTCAATACCCAGTCTAAAATAGCCTGCTCTCTCGTTTGTCGCTGCCAAAGTCTTGGACTGCCCTTCATGAAACCTTTGTTCTAACTGAAGGCATATGACAATAAAATCGTCTTGACTTCCTCTAGCCGTTTTGTTTAGTTCCAGATTCCAGCATAAGGTGCCGCTTGCGCTGCCGAAAAATGGAAAGTGATTCATATTTTTCACGGTCTCATAATGAACCTATTTTTTTGAGCATTGTGTCGTGAGACAAATTCATAGAGGACATTTTTGCTTTAGGAAATTTAATCTGCTGCTCATTCTCTCAGATGCACTAGTAAATAAGTCAGTACAGTAGTGATATCAAGTTCTGCCTACAATGTGCAAAAGTGAAGGCATGTCAGCCTACTCCAGCTTAATTTTCCAGGACTGGACCAGAAGTAGAGGTGACAAGGATTGAACTGGTTTCCATTTGATCTGTACATTAGCTCATTCTATCATCATGATTGGATGGCATTTTCAATATATGATGGTCAACAATAGTGAAAAAAGATATCGCTATGAGGTAGAAGGTTTGGCTGGAGCTAAGAAGCATCAAATGAGCAGAAAACCTTGGTAATTCAAAGAATGATTCAATCATTCAGTGATACTTTACTGTCACATGAACCTAAATACAGGGAAATACTTTGTTTTGCATGTAACCTGATAAAATAATGTTGCAGATCTCACCTAGGTAGTCCACAAGTGTCGCCATGTTTTGGTGCCGACAAAGTTACAAATGTTCATTGAACATTCCTATCTACTGCCTGCCACGTGGCAGCAGGCAGCGCGCCCCCCCCCCCCCCCCCTGGCGGCTCCCCATTTGTTGTCGCCCCCCCCCCCCCCCCCCGGGTCCCCCATTGTTCTCTGCTTGTTTATCGGAATCCAAACAATAGTAGCAATGTTAGGAGTGACATCAAACACAAAATCAAAGATGCCAATTACAAGGGTCCTTCAGCAGTGATGGGTCGCTTTAATGCATATATGGGATGGTCCAGCCAAATTAACCATCATATTATAGAGGGTGAATTTCTGGAATATGTTTGGGGTGATTTTTCTTTTACCATATATTAAGGAATCAACGGGAGAACAGGTTCTCCTAGATTATGTCCTGTGCAGTGAGAAGAGGTTTGAGGACTTTCATGAGGTAGCAGATGGTGCCTTGTGGAAACTGCTGGGATTAGTGTTTAAGTCCCAGCTGTTCACAATACATATCAATAATATAATGAGGCAATAAAATGTACTGTATGTTTACCATCATTATGGAACTTGAAGTTGTCTTTGGTTCCACTACAGACTTTGGTCTTGCTCTATTATGATTACCTAGTAATATGGTTCTTAATTTATTGTATCATTATTGTTTGTGTGTTATTGAGTTATGACCTTCATAACTCAATAACAATAAGTAAGAAATTCATTGTTCCGTGGTCGGTAATATCACAATTGTCTCTTGACTCTCTTGAATCTTGGATGGGATGGATGTATTCAGACTTTTCATGACATTTGCTAGAATGCACCATTCCATTAAGGGGATTGACTTCAATCTCTTATTAGGAAGTGTTCAGTCTCCAAAGAGATATGTGTTGGCATCCTGGCTCAATTAAAATAGCTACAAGAACACCTCTGAGCTCCTCCTGCCTCCTGCATCAGATCCAAGCATGCCTGACTATGCACTTGACATCTCCTTACACATGCGTGTGTGAAAAATACATTTTGATCGTGATGTTTTGTGATTTCTCTGGAGCATTACAGATGATTGGACCACCCCCTCCCTTCCTTTGGTGAGGTCCCAAAACTTGTTTCACTATTCCTTTTACCATATTGTAGCCTGGGGATTTCAGCTTGTAGAGCATGCTCTTTGGACCAGATCTTGCCAATTAACTAATAATTTTCTATTTCTGACATAAAGGAAATTTTTTTTTAATTAAAAATGATTTACGCTATTGAAAAAAATAGTATTTATTTTTTGGGGGGGAAATGCAATAAATACTATAAACAATTGTCAGTAAGTTTTTGCGCATTGCATGTACAGACGTCCTGAAAATCCTGGCACTTACATGTGGAGTTCCTGGCACTTGATATAAAATTAAATTGTGTTAATCGTTTAGTAGCACATCAACATTCAGTGCAATCTTATTGCAGGAGCATGAGTTGCTCCCAGCACTAAATTGTTTGTATCCTTCCACTTTGTTGCACACCTACTCTTTATTGCTTTTTATAGTAGAACTATTGAAAAAAGCAATGAGTTCCAGAATTTAACTTTAGGCTGCCTATAGAGTACTAAAGAGCAAACTAAAGATACCAAAATGAGGTGCAATGCTCATCCTGGGTATAATTGGGAATTTTACTGAATTGCCTTTGAATCTTATTCTTCTTGCGTATGGCGTGCACAGCCAAAAGTTATAGATCAAATGGCATGAAAAACGACATCTATTTGTTTGTGCACGTCGGGTTAATTGCATTAGTTGAAACAGGGTGGACCACGTGAAGGTTGCAATCTCCCACCGCTGCCTTTGAATGTCAGAAAAGGTTTGCTGGAGCTTGACCTGCTTTATGTCCATTCTACTGAACTACAGGAAATGCTGTCAGATCCTACAGTGTATTTCCAGCTTCCTTGCTTCCTTTATTTCAGAATTCTACAGTCTGCAGCATGTTGTTTTTGCAGATTGTGGGAGTTCTAATACTTTTCAATTAATAGTATTGAGGATTTGACAAACAGGTCGGCATGGACGTGGTGGGCCAAAGGGCTCTTTCTATGCTGTACAACTCTGTATGAATCTGACTTTATTAAGAGGACATTGATCAAGGAGCTATAATCACAATTTTTAAATCAATTGGTCAGCCATTACACTGCCATTAAAAATACATCTTTGTTTTGCGGTGCTTTTTTAAACTTTTTTTTAACTTGTTTACTTGTTTTGCTGGAATATATACTCATTCTAATGTTTTCTATTCTATTGTTCTCATTCTATTGTTCTCATTTTCCTATTTAAATGATTCCTTGTAGAAACACACGGTGTATGTTCTGGTTGGTATTATTTTACACTACATAGTATATAACCCGGAATTTCCTGTTTGTGTTATTTTGTTTTATCCCTCACCATCACCAGGTACAGATGCCAGCACCATAAAGTAAAATAAGGTGCCGTTGTAGTGCTTTGTAACAATGTAAATTTGCTTGTTTGACATTTTTTACCATTTAATAATCTGTATCCTTTAATACATTTAATAAACTGTATCCTTTTATGAGTTGAAGCCTAAAGCTGAATAATAGTGTTAATTTAACAGTTTATTGTTCTGCAACATTTAGTTTTAAACTTCTAAGATAAGTAAAATACCAATATGTCAGAATTTAATGCCAAGGTTGAACAGATGGTATCTTTGTCTCAAAGATATTAATTATAAACAATCCTATCACTCCACAAATTTGTGCAGTGATCAAAAAATAATTGGACCTATTTATTTACTCAAAATATACTGATGGCAGTATGGATATTAAATTAACTATATTAAATGTATCTCAAGGTCTCTGTGCCCACAGTTGTTTTATTCAATATTACATTACACAAATTTCGCAGGAATCCAGTCTGCATCTCAATGTGCATTTACAAGAAGGCCAAATGAATTTATTTCACAATTTTTTTTGCCAACAAGTTAAATCTCAGTTATATTTGCTATGAATTTGAGATTTGTGTTATGTTAAAGAATATTATGATAGCAAACGATCCCTTAAGGCCGCCGTGTTCAACACCTCCGGGCTGCGGGTCTGCGGAGCGGAGCGGGCGGCGCCGATTTCAACATCGGGAGCCTGGGAGCTCCAAACCGGCGCGGCCTTGTCGGCTTCGGAAGCCGCGGTCTCCAGCTAGAAAGCGGCCGCTCCAGGTGGCCCAGCCGCTGAGAGGACTCTCCCGACGCCAGGGCAAGACCACCCGGTGAGAACGGCCAGGAACATCGGGCCTCCGTAGAGGCAATTGCGGTGGCCTCAATAGGCCTGACTTTGGGTGAACTTGGGGTTGGGGACTGGACATTGTGCCTTCCCCACAGTGGTAACCATTGTGGGGGGATGATTTTTTGTCTGTACGTAATCCTGTTAGTCTTTGTCCAAGATGGCTGCCGTGAAGGGAGAGTGGACGCTGGTGCGCTTTAGCTGCCGCTGCTCTCTCTTCACATTGTGTTTTTGATTTTTTGTTTTTGGACTGAATTCTGTTTTTAATTTGTGTTTCTGTGATGTCTTTATTATTTATTTTATTCTGATTAAATGTTTATATTCCTGTTAATCTATGTAAGGTGTCCTTGAGATGTCTGAAAGGCGCCCAATAAATAAAATTTATTATTATTATTATTATTATTAAGTATCTCGATCATGCCAAAAGACTAGTACAGGTGCACAACCTTTTATCCGAAGATCCAAATAACGAAAACCTCCGAATAGCGGCCATTTTTTCGGTCCTTGAAGAAAGGTCCTTGAAAACGTTCACCGACGGCGGCCCGCAGAGGTGACAGCGGAACCTCCGGTCGGTCCTCGAAGAAAGGGGAACTAAATCCCCATTCATAAAAGAGAAGGTGAGGGTATATTGCGCGGGAGGGTTAATAATTGACAATATGCTGCTGCCTGCCCGCTGAGTTAAAAAGTTCCCATGGTAGACTCACGGTACACAGTGTATCGAGCAACAGATTGTCGCTCCCTTCAGTTTCACCCCACCTACACCCCTCTGCTTCCCGGCCATGTGTGTGACCCCTTCCCTCCCCTCTCCAGCTCCCCGCCCATTGCACTGGCGCGGGGGCTTTGCACCTGTCTTCAAGTCGGCGATGCCAACAGGACCGTGCCAGTCACCGGAGACGTCAGGACCAACGGGACACCGACCCCCAGGCCCACTGCAAGCACGGAGATCCCAGAGACCCACAGCCAACAGCAGCCCAGCCCAGCCCCGCTCCAACTACAGAGGAACCTGGGTTGCGGATGACGGGGCGCAGCTCGGGGCGTCGTAGGGGCCCATCGGGGAGCGGGTTCCTGTTGGTCCTGACTTCCAAAGTTCTGCCCACACAGTCAGTACACCTCTCCTACACTGCATTTCATACAAACATTTATTCTGTAAGAAAAAACTACATTGAAGACGCAAACTCGCGACCGAGTAACTGCCGGGATCAAGGCGCAAACTCGCGACCTTGCGACTATGAGCCGAGCATTCGACCACTGAGCCAGCCATTAAAATCTACGCTAAAAAATTTCCATTCCGAAGACCGACAAATTCTGAATTACGAAAAGTGTCTGGTCCCAAGGCTTTCGGATTAAAGGTTGTGCACCTGTATCTTGTATTCAAATTTTGTAAACACCAGTTAAAAGGATTTACTATTTTTTTTGCATTTAGATTGAAATGATACCATTTGTCACATGGAATTTATCAAATGAATAATAATTTGTGGTATGTAAAACCTTAACAAGTAATTCTGCATCGGGTTGCTCTATTTCTTTTGAGATCCTTTTCAGTTGATCTGATTCCACCTTTGCAAAGCTCCCTAAACGTTTCTTTTTTTTTTGCAATAGAAAGGGTTTGATTTTGCAGCATGTGATGTGCATAAATATAGTCACATTACTATGAAAGTATTATAAACAGTCAAAGAGCTGAAATGTTTGAATGACTGTTATTCAAAAATATTAAATACTATTTTTGAAATACATTCATTTTTATATTAAAACTATATTAATTATTTTTTAATTTATACAGTAATTAGAAAATGTATCTGAATACATCAGTCAGTCAGTTTTCATCAGTCAGAGTACTGAGTACAGAAGGTGGGAGGCCATGTTGCAGTTGCATTAGATGTTGGTGAAGCTGCAATTAGAGTTTTGTGTTCAGTTCTGGCAGCATGTCATAGGAATTATGTTGTCAAATAGAATCAAGGGATATGGGGAGAAAGCAGGAACAGTGTACTGATTCAGGGGCCAGTGGAATCACGGGATATGGGGAGAAGGCAGGCACGGGTTATTAATTGGGGACGATCGACCATGATCGCAATGAATGGCGGTGCTGTCTTGAAGGGCCGAATGGCCTCCTCCTGCACCTATTTTCTATGTTTCTATGATTCTGGATAATCAGCCATGGTCATATTGAATTGCGGTGCTGGCTCGAAGGGCCGAATAGCCTACTCCAGCACCTATTTTCAATGTTTGTAAGCTGGATAGAGTACAGAGAAGATTTACGTGGATGTTGCCAGGACTGGAGGGCCTGAGGACAAGAGGGCATAGGTTCATGATGAAGGGGAAAAGATTTAATAGGAGTCTGAGGGGTAACGTTTTCACACAAAGGGTGGTGGGTGTATGGAACAAGCTGCCAGAGGAGGTCCATGAATAGGACAGGTTTGGAGGGATATGGGCCAAGAGCAGGCAAGTGGGACTAGTGTAGCCGGGACATGTTGGCCTATGTGGGCAAGTTGGGCTGAAGGGCCTGTTTCCACACCGTACCACTATGACTCTATGTTGTGCTTAACATTAAGTTAACATAATTCCTACAAAATGTAGATTTCCTAAAAACCTAACTCTATCCCTAGCAGCCATCCCTCTCCACTGAAATGAATAGAGTTGCTGAATTTGCCCATGTTCAGTGCCCAAATATTACAGTGTCACTGCAGAGTGATTGCACTACACTGCAACATTGTATGAGGGTCCAAACTGGCACACAGACAAAATGACAGCAGTAACGATCTCGCAGGACGTTCAGAACTTCTGTGTTTGGGTAAATGGTCATTGGAATTGAGTTTGATTGCCAATCTGGTTCCTTCTGCAGAAATTTAGTGTGCCGTTGTCAAAGGACCAGCAAACCTAGTGGAAGGCAATTGCCAAGGGAAATACAATGGTAAATAACATACACCTTTGTTCAGTTATTAAATGTCCTTCATAGCTATCACTGTCAAATTTATATTCATTTAAACTTATTGTTCAAATCATTCTAGCTAAACCACTTAAATATATAATTAATTACTAAGGGAGTTTTGGAAAAATGGGACATTTCATCCTATACTGTTTTCTTCCGTGCATTTTTAATTAAATTATTTATTAAACATGCCTTGAAGGCGACACAATATGGAGTTCACTGTTTAGTTCAATGTGTACAGATGTGTTATAACCTTGTTCCCTTCCAAAGGCATATGTATTTGCTTTCATTATTCTGAACCCAGATATTCAACTTGACAATCAAATGCTTTCTGTTCTTTTTGGAGACATGGGTGAAACTATTGTAAGTGCTTCCTCGACTGGCAGGAGAATAGTTTCAGTTAAAATGACAATGTGTTTTGTTGAAGTTTGGATATTTAGAATTCAATGATGTGGACAATGTCAGTTGGAATTGCAGCCTTGTCTTTGGCAAGTGAACTGCAAGATTGGCTGAGGAATTGCAATTACCCACAATCTGCCTTATCACTACTGTGCTTGCAGCGGTGGAGGTCAGGACTTTGGCCGTCAAATTGGGCAGGCATTTTGAATTGTAGTGCTCGATATGAAAAAATAATTTGTTGGGGTTGAATATCAGCAAAACATTTCATGCCTGCTGGTACAGCTGGTAAATAAGTTCAAGTGCACATTCACATTTATTTGGCACATGCACCAATTAAGGTACAGTGAAATTGAGTTACCATGCAGCCATCCAATCAAAAAGAACACAATACACGATAGAATTTAACATAAGCATCCACCAGAGTGGAATCAACATTCTTCACTGTGATGGAAGGCAATAACGTTCAGTCAAAATTCCCCTTAACTAAATATTGAACCCTGCTTGCTGGGAACTAACGTGATAATTCAAATTCTGGATTGCTGTGATTTAGTCGAGTTGCGATTTAATAAAGCCTTCCAGGCTTCTCCAGTGCTGAGATTGGCAAATGTATGGATAGTATATGTGTATTAGTTATGGTGACTTTACTCAAAGTAATTTTCAGTTTAGTATTCTTAACGCAAGCTTTGATTAAATTGAATAATTTTATTTTGTGTATGCTGATGAAGTTATCTCCTGTGGTGCCTTTCATTAACCCTGAATCATTGGGACTGACCGAGTGCTTCAGGCAGTGAATACCTCTGCAGATAAGCAAGTCATTCCTTCCCCATTGCTTTCTCAGTTCTGTATGGGAACCTGAAAACTGTTCCATTATTCAACAAGGTTTGTTGAGCTCCCTGGGACAAATTTGTGCAAACTTGTCACAGATTTGACTAGAAATTATGGTGTGGCTTTCAGAAGCAGCGGTATGTAAAGTCTACTGTAACTGAAGTGCATAGAATTAAATATGAGAGTCAAGTGGTTGATGATGTCTGTCAGTTATATCCATGTATCATTTCCCTCCTGTTTACTGGGCTCATGGAGTGGAGTCCGCAAGAGAATCTCCAGGCAACAAAATTGCTTCTAACAGCACATCATTTGAGAGCCTTGCTTCACCAACATTGGATGATTCCACCTCTGCCACTTGCCTTACTTTCAACCTGCTGCTGCTCCTCCCCAACTCCCTACAACTTCAACTTATTTTTATCATAATTCTTCTGGAAGATCTTGGGCAAAGGTTAAGCTCTTTGGGTGAAGAGTTTGCATAAAAAGCAGCAACTAATTTTAGAGTATCTACACTGCTCCGAACAACCGGGCATCAGAAATTCATGAGCATCCCGAGAGTTTTCTGCATTAGGCAAGTTAGTGGTAGGGTTATAGACCAGAGGAAGGTATGACAAGGTGTCTTAGACCTAACCTTCGCCTTCATCAGATCACCAACCTAAACAGTATCAGCCTCATCAGAAAAACAGTGACAGCTTTGGAGAACGCTCTTCTACCTGCTACCATCCATCCGTAGGTAATCAGCCTAAATTACATTAAACTAAACTAATCAGCCGAACGTCTCTCGAGCATGAAGGAGAGTTACATAGACCTCCTCGGACCACGTGTCGACCATGCTGCGAGTTTGAGGCGAGCGCAAACGCTTCTAAACTCGCAAATTAGCTCCCCGCAGTTGGACAGGACCTTGAAAGTGAATGATTGTGCCTTCAGATCAGGTAATGCCTGTGGAAAGAGAAAAACTGTTAATTTTACAGATGGATAATCTTGCCGGTTCTGATAAAAAAGGGAAAGCAAGATCTGGAATTGCTGATTTTGATATCAGGTCCCAAAGGCTCCATTGTGCGTATGTTGGATTTTATTAGGAAACTGTAGGCAGCCATACTTGGGTAGGTTAGAATAGGAGTGGGATGAGATATTATAGTGACAGGCAACTGGAAGCTCACTGTCAGTCTTCACTGAACAGCAGTATTGCACAGAGGTCACCCAGAAACCATTTGGAGGAAGTACTAGTGAGTTGCTGCTTCACTTGAAGGACTGTGCGGTTCCCTGAATAATGTTGAGAGACATGGTAAAAGACGAAGTATTGTGTATTCTGTGGCTGCATCGAAAAATGCTGTCAGGATAAAGAGTGGCTGGCAGAGGTGCAAGAGCAGACCATGGAATAGCAGACGTAATCATCTCTTTGGAATGCTGAAAAGGAAGGGATGAGAATGTGTGTCTGATGGTAGGATCTTGTTAAACATGGTGGAAATTATAACGAAGGACCTGTGAGTGCTGAGACTAGTTGAGTGGAAAGTGAGGAATGGAGAAATCTTACTTTTGCTCTGGTCACAGGGGAACAGGTATGAGTAGAAATGCAGGAAATACAGGAGATACTGTCAACTGTGAAAAATGGTAAAGCACAGTTAAGGATAAAGGGACATATGTTGGAGACTTCTGTGTGTCTTGTTATCTGAGCATATGCAACAGAGATGGACAACTAGGAGAATGGAATTGGGTCCCGACAGGAAGCAGGGTGGGACAAATTATAGTCGAGATGGCTATGGAAGTTTGTGGGTTTGTTATGGACATTGGCCATTAACTTAAGCCCTGAAGTGGAGGCAGAGAGATCCAAGAAGGAAAGGGAAGAGTCAAAGATGGACCATGTAAAAGTGAGAGCATGATGGAAATTGACAACAAATGTATTAACATTTCTGAGACCAATTCTAAGTGCAGAAAGCAGAGCCATTACAGTTATCAATGTACTGAAAAAGAGTAGAGAGAGGGAGCTTGAACCCGATTGAAACGAGTTCTGTTTCACGTATCCCATAGAGTGTAGCATGGACCAATGTGTGTTTCCATAGGCACACCTTAGATCTGCAGAAAATGAAAGGATTTGAAGAAGCCATTCAATATGAAGGAGAGTTTAAATGTAAATCTTCTCAATTGTTCTGCTCTCTTTTACTCACCATTACCTACCATCTTCTAAGCTTGCAGTTCCCTGCTTCCTGAGAACTAACCCCGATATTGATATCAAGACCTCGGATGAGACTGATGGTGTTCAGGTATGGTGAATCAACTAGTAGCCAAAAGCTCATTTTTAGACACGTCCTCATACTTGATTCTGGTTTATAAGGGGTGATCTTATAGATGTGTACAAGATCATGAAAAGAATAGTTATGATAAATTTTACCCAGAATAAGGGAATCAAGAATCAGAGGACATAGATTTAAGGTGAGGAGGGAAAGGTATACTAGGAACCTGAGGGACAACTTTTTTACACAAAGGGTGATCGGTATAGGGAACGAGCTGCCAGAGGAGGTAGTTGAGGCAGGTACTATCACAACATTTAAAATATTATTTGGACAGGTGCATGGATAGGATAGGCTTAGAAGGACATGGGCCAAACGCAGGCAGGTGGGACTGGTGTAGATGGGGCATGTTGGTCAGCATAGTCAAGTTGAGCTGACGGGCCTGTTTCCACACTGTGACTTCATCCAAGTGGGGCCGAACATAGATGGATTATATGTCCATGGCGAAGATGAGCAGTTGCAACCAGCAATCAATCAAGATGACAGGACACTACAACGGTCTCAAAGATGCAAGTGGGGAAGTTTGAACAAGAAGAGAAGCATTAGGAAATGCATTTGGTCAGGCAAGAGCAGGTTGAAATTAATTCTACCTAAACATAGCTATTTGCGAATTTTGGATAGACACATAGGAGATGCCACATCATTGGTACTGCACTGTTAACTGCTACCTGACTGTTTTAACAATGTAGACATCTTTATGGGTGTTCACCAACTTAGCATTGATCCAAACACTGAGCTGAGCTGTTTCATCATTTTTGCAGATGAACTGAATTACTGTTATTGTTAAATTCTATGACGGTCTATGGACAAAAAGTAGGTGAAATTCAATTTCTAGGCATTTACTTTGTACATTTACTTAGTTTCATATGAAAGGTATGCATGCTAATTTGAGTTGCTTTTCAAATCCAAATAATATTATAAATGGTAACCTTGTAAAAGAAAAGTTTTACAATAAAGTTTCTCCTTATTGGTGCTTAAATTGCAGTATTCTGGAAACAATTTAAAATAAGCATATTCAACATTTCCATGACAGTATTTTTTTCAGGCACATGTAAGCAACTGATGTAGAAAGCAATATTTATACTTACGCAATTTAGGCAAGGTGACAGATTCTTAACTGCAAAGCCAGCATTGGGCAGTGTGAAAGCAAGAAATATAAATACAGTAATAAATCTGATGGTGCTTCTTGTCAAGAATCAGCAGAACAGCTTTTTTTTATAGGGTTCTGAAAATAAATCACTGGGATGTCAACAATAAATGCACTGTCTCCTTCGTACTTTTTTAGTTCTTGCAGCTACTTTTGAACAAGTCTCCTTTCCACAGGTTGGAGACTTAGCCTCATAAAATCCTTAGAAGGAATCAAATACACAGAATCAAATAGACAGGACAAGATGTTAAGAAGTCCCTTGTGCCAATAGGTGGGGAGCATTTCACGACATTCGTTGATTGTTGAGAGTGGTAGACGCTCAACATCGGTGGGGGGCGGGGGGGGGGGGATACGTATATCTTGGCCTGGGTAACCTTCAGGACAGTTGGGCACAGGACACATCATCAGTAGTGTACCCTTGCATCACTGGGTGTTTCGGCCTTTTAACACTATACACCCTCCACAAGGGCGGCCCGCTGCAGGATGATCAGCCCTCATCGCGTGTCCCGTGTCAAACCGTCCCAAAGATTCACCCTGTCGTACTTGGGGCCCAGCATGGGTCTTTCCGCTTGAGCCAAATCCACCGGCTGCTTCTTTCAGGCGCCTCTGAGAGTGATCTTATGGTCTTCCGCAGAGCCTGACCGTGGATTCCAAGCTCCTTCAGCAGTCTGATGGTAGATGACGCAACAAATCCTCTGCATCCCACTTCAACTGGATAGACTTTGGTGTTTCAGCCACGCTGCGTTGCCTCTGCTGCAAGCTCTGCGTAGCGCAGCTTCTTACGCTCATATGCCTCCTCAACAGAGTTCTCCCATGGAACTGTGAGCTCTATGATGTAAGCAGTCTTCTGTGAAGGGGACCAGAACACCAAGTCTGACCTGAGGTTGGTGGAAGCAATTTCAGGTGGAAAATTTAGTTGTCGGCCGATGTCCGCCAGCATCCTCCAGTCACGGGCCCTGCATAGGTTTCCTTCTTCTGATCTGGTGGAAGGATGTTTAGATGTTTTCTGTCCTTCTCGGACAAAGGTTGTTGCCCTTAGGGGGGGGGGGGGGGGGGGGGGGGTTGCTTGCTCTCGGATGGCAAGGAGATTGGTCGCACACCGCCTGTTCTCAAGGGCTGATGCCAGGCTTTTTAGTACCTGATTATGCCGCCACGTGTATCTCCCTTGCGTGAGGCTGGTCTTGCAGCCTACCATGATGTGTTTGAGGGTCGCTGGAGTTGGGCAGAGGGCACAGGTTGGATCCTCGCTGTACCACTGATGGAGGTTCTTTGGTGATGGAAGCACGTCATAAGTCGCTCTGATGATGAAGCTGATCTTGCTTGCTTCCATTTCCTATAGTTCTTTCCAGCTGATCTTCCTCCGCTCCGGACCTTGCCACTGCATCCATTGCCCCTGTTTGGCAAGAGAGACCGCCTTTGCACTTCTTGCGGCCTCCTCCTGTCGCCGCACTTCCTCGACCACCAATGTCCTCCGCTCTGATGTTGTGGCCTTTCGCCAAGTTGGTTTACTTGTCGTAAGGCCAAAGCCTCCTCTTCCCTGCTGGACTTGCCCCACGATGTCTTTGTGCCTCAGGGCTGATGAAGCTTGCTGTACTGCATCAGATGGTGTCCACTTCCGGCCAGTTACTAGGGGCGGCGCAACAGCACTGATGGTCTTGTCTCTAGAGTCCCTCAGTGTCATCTGGAGTCTTACTTTAGAACACTTGTATTCCTCTGTTAGACTAGTGAGAGGTAGTTCCAGGACCCCTTTGCCATATAGGCCGATGTTAGTTAGACATCGTGGGACCCCGAGCCATTTCTTCGCGTATGAAGTTATGGTTCGCTCCATCTTCTCCACAGTTGTTATTGGGGTTTCATAAACGGTCAGTGGCCACATTGTCCGAGGAAGGAGTCCAAACTGTAGGCACCAGAGCTTCAGTTTCCCAGGCAGTAGGGTCTGATTGATGTTCTCCAGGCCGTTGACAATTTCTTGCCTTAGTTGTTGCACCTGCTCTTTGTCCTTGAGACTTGCGTTGTACCATCTGCCCAGGCTTTTAACTGGCTGCTCAGACACTGTTGGTATTGGGTCGTAACCGATGCAGAACCTTGTGTCTCTAAGCACCCCCTTGACTATGGAGATGCTTCGAGATTTACTTGGTTTGATTTTCATTCGGGCCCACTTGATGTCTCCTTTCTCCTTTCTCCTGGAAAGTCTCCTTTCCACAGGTTGGAGACTTAGCCTCATAAAATCCTTAAATGTAAACAAGCATACATTACCTGAAATATACATTGGAAGTGTGGAATCTGTATATTTGCTATAATGTTTATATCTCTTTTTCTTTTGGTGAAGAAACAATAGAAACATAGAAATTAGGTGCAGGAGTAGGCCATTCGGCCCTTCGAGCCTGCACCGCCATTCAATTTGATCATGGCTGATCATCCAACTCAGTATCCCGTACCTGCCTTCTCTCCATACCCTCTGATCCCCTTAGCCACAAGGGCCACATCTAACTCCCTCTTAAATATAGCCAATGAACTGGCCTCGACTACCCTCTGTGGCAGAGAGTTCCAGAGATTCACCACTCTCTGTGTGAAAAAAGTTCTTCTCATCTCGGTTTTAAAGGATTTCCCCCTTATCCTTAAGCTGTGACCCCTTGTCCTGGACTTCCCCAACATCAGGAGCAATCTTCCTGCATCTAGCCTGTCCAACCCCTTAAGAACTTTATAAGTTCTATAAGATCCCCTCTCAATCTCCTAAATTCTTAAAGTTCCTAAACTGCAGTAGAACGTCCCTGCTCCTATACTCAAATCCTTTTGCTATGAAAGCTAACATACCATTCGCTTTCTTCACTGCCTGCTGCACCTGCATGCCTACTTTCAATGACTGGTGTACCATGACACCCAGGTCTCGCTGCATCTCCCCTTTTCCTAGTCGGCCACCAATTAGATAATAGTCTGCTTTCCTGTTTTTGCCACCAAAATGGATAACCTCACATTAATCCACATTATACTGCATCTGCCAAACATTTGCCCACTCACCCAGCCTATCCAAGTCACCTTGCAGTCTCCTAGCATCCTCCTCACAGCTAACACTGCCCCCAAGCTTAGTGTCATCCGCAAACTTGGAGATATTGCCTTCAATTCCCTCATCCAGATCATTAATATATATTGTAAATAGCTGGGGTCCCAGCACTGAGCCTTGCGGTACCCCACTAGTCACTGCCTGCCATTGTGAAAAGGACCCGTTTACTCCTACTCTTTGCTTCCTGTTTGCCAGCCAGTTCTCTATCCACATCAATACTGAACCCCCAATGCCGTGTGCTTTAAGTTTGTATACTAATCTCTTATGTGGGACCTTGTCGAAAGCCTTCTGGAAGTCCAGCTACACAACATCCACTGGTTCTCCCCTATCCACGCTACTAGTTACATCCTCGAAAAATTCTATAAGATTCGTCAGACATGATTTACCTTTTGTAAATCCATGCTGACTTTGTCCAATAAAAATGATATTTTAGCTATTTGAAGCTAGCATGGGATAGAGTTCATGTTTTAACACAGTGAAAAATTGTGTTCACTATTATGTTTACATTTGTGTTCAAAATTTAAAAACAATGGTACATTGTTTATAAGTATATAAACAATATACCATTGTTTTTAAACTTGACTGTAGAGGATCTGTACCAACTCATGCTGGCAGGTCTAGAGAGTTTCAGACCTACAATAGCAGATCTGTTTTAATAGCTCTGTTTATTTCTGCTACTTCAAGCTAAAAGTAACAAAGAAGGTACCTTAAAATTTTTCAAAGTGTATCAATACATAAATGTCAGTAGATGTGATTATTTATTAATTTCAATGGCCACCTGTGGTGAACCACCTTCAGAGACAATCTTGCCTATGGAAATAGTGTTTTTTCCTCTAGAAGGTTTATCAGCTTTTTTTTCTGCTTATCAATTTCTAAAATAATTTCTAAAATAAGGTCCCAATGGAAATAGTGTTATAATCAGTTCTGTACACGTAATACAAATGGTAATCCCTAATTCATCAGTCGCATTACATCTAATTAGCATTCTGGAAACCTGTGCTATTATAGAACTACCCATACACATCCGATTTTCCCTTTAGACCAACCACAATTTCCTCAATTTACCTAACACCAATTCCTTAATTTAGCTACATCGTTTAAGGGCCTGTCCCGCTTACGCGACATGTCGTCAGGGTGTCACGTGTATGGTCGTGAGTAGTCTCCTAGTCACCCAAAGAGTCGTAGCATCTTTCTGGTCGCCGCTGAATTTTCAACACGTTGAAAATTTTCGGCGACCTATGACGGGTGCCGGCAGTCACCGAAAAAGTCACTTAAGTGGGCAGGCCCTTTAGGATTTTTCTCAGTTGTTTGAATAATACCTTTTAGTTTATCAGCTCAAACTAATGTATCTTATGTTTTGCTTCAAGGTTTCTTTGCATTGTGATGCAGCATAGCCATCTTTTAAAATATATATTTTAGTACAACCTTTAAATTTCTAATGATAAGTGTTCTGTGCTATTCACATTCCATATTTTACTAGTAGCCAGATGCTAGTGAAGTATACAGACACAGATGTAAACACGCAATGTTATTTTGTTGCCAGCTTGTACCAGTCTCAGAAATAACGTTGATATTATCCATCAAATACTTTTCCAGAGATATCTATAAAACCTCAAACATGAATAAAATTCTAACAGATTTACAATCATATTTGCAGGTACAATGGATAACCACATGGTTCCTAAGCTGCTCTTTTTCATTTCTATCATGAATTTTAAAATTCATTATTTTCCTTATTTTGTAGAGTTCTGTTGTGGACATATTAATGTTTTATATAGCTTTTCAACTTCCGCTGTATATGTTAAAAACTCATTTTTTTAAACTGTGGCTAAGATAAAATGTATTAACATTTGTCTTGATATCAGGGAAAGTGGATTGTAAGTATTATGCATGTGAAGATGCCAAATATTATTAATAAATGTTAAATAGATAAATACTGTGTTGTATTATTTCAATGTCTCCCAATTAACACCATTTTTATTTTTGATAAAACAATATTAACAATAGGTTGTAACATAAAGTACTGGAGGCACCCGGTGGCATATACAGCATCTGTGGAGGGAATGGAAAGGTGACATTTTGGGTTGGGCACTTCTCCAGACTGATTAGATTTGAAGGCAGAAAGCTTGGAAAGAGAGGTGGGGGTGGGACAAGCCCTAGCAGGTGAAAGGTGGATGCGGCCTGAGAGAGGTATGATTGGCTGGTGGATGAAGTATGTGACAAAGATTAGAGATAAATAGGAGAATAGGTTGTCTGATAAAGAGAGGAGGAGTGAAATGTAAAGCCTGGGAGAGGGATGAGGGGATGGGAAATGAGTGTGAAGGTGGGGAAAGGAGCAGGTGACTGGGTTAGGTTATAGGTGCGCAAAGGAGTGAAGATGAGGTCATGGAAAAGAATGGGGGGGGTGAGGAGATTATTGGTGGAGTTGAGATTTCAATGTTCATATTTTGGGTTGTAAGATGCACAAACTAAATAGGAGGGACTGCTCCTCCAGTTTGTGTGTGGCCAATTCTACCATTGGAGGAGGCCAAGGATAGAAAGGTCGAAATGGGAAGGGGAGTTATGGTTAAGAACTGGCGATCCAGCAGGCCTTTGGCAAAACCGTTGATTAGTTTGGTTTCAAGGTCAGTTTATTGTCACATGTACCAATTAAGGTACAATGAAATTTGAGTTACCATACAGGCATACTAAGTGAAAAGCAACAATACACACAACCACATAAAAGTTAATATAAACATCCACCACAGTGGATTCCACATTCATCACTGTGATGGAAGGCAATAAAGTTCAATCTTCTTCGTTTTTGTTCTCCTGCGGTCGGGGCAGTCAAACAATTCGCAGTCGGCGCAATTAAAGCCCCCGCGGCTGACGATCGAAGCCCCCGTCGGGGTGATCGAAATTCCCGCGTCGGGGCGGTTGAAACGCTCTTAGCACCATGGAGCTCCTTAGTCGGCCTCTTCTTACCAGAGACCGCGGGCTTCACGATGTCAAAGTCTGCAGTCCCCGCCGTTGGAGCTTCGATCCCCGGGATCACAAGCTCTGCGATGTTAAAGTCCCGCAGACTCCTGCGGCTTGGAGCACCGGGTCGGTCTCCAGGAAAGGCCGCACCACTCCATGATGTTAGGCCGCAGTGGGGACTGAGATACGATACGGAAAATCTCTTATCTCCGTCGAGGTAAGAGATTGAAAAAATGTTTCCCCCAACCACCTCACCCCCCCCCCCCCCATAAAACAAACCAAGGAACACTAAAACATACTTTTTAATACATGCTAAAAATATCTAAAAGAAGAATGGACAGACAGATTGTTGGCGAGGCAGCCACTGGTGGTGGCGCCACCCAGTGGGTTTCGCAGGTGTGTAAAGGAGGCCACATCAGTAGGCAAGGTTTGAGGAGGTGCACATAAAGAGGTCTCACCTGGCGGAGGTATAGGGACAGGTATTAAATCTCTTGCGGTTGCAGAAAAAAAGTACCTGGGAATGGGGCAGGTTGGATGGGAAGAGATGAGTGAACCAAAGAGTTGCAGATGGAGATGTCTCTGTTGAAAGTGGAAAGAGGTGGGGACGGGAGGATATGACAGGTGGTAGGATCATGTTGAAGGTGGCAGGACTGTTAGAGAATGATATCTTGGATGTGGAGGCTGGTGGGTAAAAGGTGAGGACCAGGAGAACTCTGTCCTTGTTCCGCCTAGGAAAGGGGGAGAGAGAGGAGAACTGTGTGATACAAAGGAGTGTCGAGTGAGGGCTTCATCCACAACAGCAGGGTGGAAAATACATTTACTGAAGAAAAATCACATCTTGGATATAGCAGAATGGAAATCCCCATCTTGGGAGCAGATGCAGCAGAGATGGAGAAATTGACAGTAAGTGATGGTGTCCCTTGCCAGAGCATGGTGGGAGGAGGTGCAGTCCAAGTAACTATGCAGTCTGTGGCTTTGAATAGATGTCAATACATAGTCTGTCTCCTGTAACCGATCCATTCTGCACAGGTGCAGTAGGCAGCTCCAATGCAGTAATGGGTGTAGAGTTTAGTTTAAAGACATAGCATATAAACAAGCCCTTAGGCCCACTGAGTCCACGCCAACCATCGATCATCTGTTCACACGACTATTTTCTCCCACTTTCGCATCCACTGCCTTCACACCGCATTTTTACAGAGGCCAATTAATTAACTTACAAACTTGCATGTTTTTGGAATGTGGGAGGAAACCGGAGCACCCGGACAAAATCCACGTGGTAACAGGGAGAACATACAAACTCCACACAGACAACACCCGAGGTCAGGATTGGACCGGGGGTCTCCTGCACTTTGAGGCAGCAGGTCTAACAGCTGAGCCACTGTGCCATCCTAAAGAAAGAGTTGGGGAATAGTACTTGGATATGTTTGGAACAAGGGGTGTTCAATGTACCCAACAAAAAGAAAACCCTCAAGCTCACGATCACCCCTCTTTCTCCCTCTCTCTTGTATCCTTCCACCGACATCCATCCCTCTGGCTTTACTTTTCACTCTT
Organism: Amblyraja radiata; assembly: GCF_010909765.2. Classification (NCBI taxonomy): domain Eukaryota; kingdom Metazoa; phylum Chordata; class Chondrichthyes; order Rajiformes; family Rajidae; genus Amblyraja; species Amblyraja radiata. The sequence continues at coordinate 39,141,703 of NC_045974.1, read as the reverse complement.
AATTGACACCCATTTTTGACTGCTTTTCACCTCTAACCTTTGTCCCGTACTCCACCCATCTGCCAATCAACCTTCCCTCTCTGGACCCACCTATCAATTGCCACGCTTTACCCGTCCCAACTCGCTTTTCTACCTTTCTCCCATCTATTCCTATCAGTGTGTAGAAGGGTTGTGACCTGAAATGTCGAGGACTGCCCATTCACTGCATCAATGCTCTCGTGAATCTAGAGAAGTTCCCCCAGCACCTTGTGTTTTGTTCAAGATTCCAGCGTCTGCAGTTTCTTGCGTCTCCATTAACAGTAGACGACTGACTGATTGAAGAATGGTATTAATGACCAATATAAAATATATATAAAAAATTGTATATATATATATTGATCTGAGCTCATTCACATTAGAAGGGTCCCAACGTCACCTATCCATTTTTTCCTAAGATGCTGCCTGACCCCATGAGATACTCCAGCATTTTGTAACTATCTCTTTCACATTAGATATTTACTGATACAATGATAAATCTATAAAATGTTTAGGCTTGTTACATGTAGTTACAAATATATATTTTCAAATAAACTGCTCTGCACAATCAGTTGGTAAACATTAGTCCCCCAAAGATAACTTAATTGATACAAAGATATGACGTTGCTCAGCAAGTAATTAATTTGTTTCCCTTTTAACATGCTGTGTTTATTTAAATATAGATATGGAATAATTTAATTCTATCCATTAATCCATTTTACCTTTATTCTCTGCTCTATTGACTGGATATAATAATTTTAGCCTTGTATTAATCACATTTACCAGACCATGTTCACATTTTATTTTCTCATGATTCTTTCCTTGTATCTATTTTGTTTCCCTTGTACACATCGAACAGACATATCAAGGGCAATTATGTGAGCAGACAGGTAGCTAGCTTTTGAAGAGAGACTGGCAATTTTAAGTTAAAAGTTGAATCATCAGCAATTGAGGATGTATTTATTTCAAATTAGTTTACAGTTTAGAACCAATATTTTGGGGATATCCTTCATTTGATTGTATAATTTACAATTGAATATTCCAGTTTCTTTATGCCCCACCAAGGTAGAATAAGTGAGTTATCAGGCCTCCATCTTTGAGTTGTTCTATGTCTATGCCTATGAGTGAGGTAATCTTCTTAAGGGGGTGTGCTTGCAGAAGGAATGTTTTTTTTTTGCATGACAAAATGCAAGTACATCGCAGTTCTCACAATTCTCACCGAAGCAGCATCTAGGGCATGACGTTAGTATTCAGAAGGTAACATTAGTGATAGAGATAAGGTTTGCTGTCTAGCAATAGTAAGAAATTGATAAATTGGGAGCACGATTTAGGTTGCATGGTTGGGATTAATGTCTGAAGAAGGGCCTGGACCTGAAACGTCACCGATTCCTTCTCTCCAGAGATGCTGCCTGACCCGCTGAGTTACTCCAGCATTTTGTGTCTTTATCTTTGGGATTAATGAGAGTCAGGGTTGGGATTTGCAGTGTAGATGATTTTGTGTCAAGTCAATAGAGCAGATTAGAAAATTGTGGGTGGGGGATAGTAATGTTATGTTTTGACAGTAGTTTGTGAGGGTGCAGATAGCTGCCATAGAAACATAGAAACATAGAAATTAGGTGCAGGAGTAGGCCATTCGGCCCTTCGAGCCTGCACCGCCATTCAATATGATCATGGCTGATCATCCAACTCAGTATCCCATACCTGCCTTCTCTCCATACCCTCTGATCCCCTTAGCCACATGGGCCACATCTAACTCCCTCTTAAATATAGCCAATGAACTGGCCTCGACTACCCTCTGTGGCAGGGAGTTCCAGAGATTCACCACTCTCTGTGTGAAAAAAGTTCTTCTCATCTCGGTTTTAAAGGATTTCCCCCTTATCCTTAAGCTGTGACCCCTTGTCCTGGACTTCCCCAACATCGGGAGCAATCTTCCTGCATCTAGCCTGTCCAACCCCTTAAGAATTTTGTAAGTTTCTATAAGATCCCCTCTCAATCTCCTAAATTCTAGAGAGTATAAACCAAGTCTATCCAGTCTTTCTTCATAAGACAGTCCTGACATCCCAGGAATCAGTCTGGTGAACCTTCTCTGCACTCCCTCTATGGCAATAATGTCCTTCCTCAGATTTGGAGACCAAAACTGTACGCAATACTCCAGGTGTGGTCTCACCAAGACCCTGTACAACTGCAGTAGTACCTCCCTGCTCCTATACTCAAATCCCTTTGCTATGAAAGCTAACATACCATTCGCTTTCTTCACTGCCTGCTGCACCTGCATGCCCACTTTCAATGACTGGTGTACCATGACACCCAGGTCTCGCTGCATCTCCCCTTTTCCTAGTCGGCCACCATTTAGATAATAGTCTGCTTTCCTGTTTTTGCCACCAAAATGGATAACCTCACATTTATCCATATTATACTGCATCTGCCAAACATTTGCCCACTCACCCAGCCTATCCAAGTCACCTTGCAGTCTCCTAGCATCCTCCTCACAGCTAACACTGCCCCCCAGCTTAGTGTCATCCGCAAACATGGAGATATTGCCTTCAATTCCCTCATCCAGATCATTAATATATATTGTAAATAGCTGGGGTCCCAGCACTGAGCCTTGCGGTACCCTACTAGTCACTGCCTGCCATTGTGAAAAGGACCCGTTTACTCCTACTCTTTGCTTCCTGTTTGCCAGCCAGCTCTCTATCCACATCAATACTGAACCCCCAATGCCGTGTGCTTTAAGTTTGTAAACTAATCTCTTATGTGGGACCTTGTCGAAAGCCTTCTGGAAGTCCAGATACACCACATCCACTGGTTCTCCCCTATCCACGCTACTAGTTACATCCTCGAAGAATTCTATAAGATTCGTCAGACATGATTTACCTTTTGTAAATCCATGCTGACTTTGTCCAATGATTTCACCACTTTCCAAATGTGCTGCTATCCCATCTTTAATAACTGACTCTAGCAGTTTCCCCACTACCGATGTCAGACTAACTGGTCTGTAATTCCCCGTTTTCTCTCTCCCTCCCTTCTTAAAAAGTGGGGTTACGTTTGCTACCCGCCAATCCTCAGGAACTACTCCAGAATCTAAAGAGTTTTGAAAGATTATTACTAATGCATCCACTACTTCTGGAGCTACTTCCTTAAGTACTCTGGGATGCAGCCTATCTGGCCCTGGGGATTTATCGGCCTTTAATCCATTTAATTTACCCAACACCACTTCCCGGCTAACCTGGATTTCACTCAATTCCTCCAACTCCTTTGACCCGCGGTCCCCTGCTATTTCCGGCAGATTATTTATGTCTTCCTTAGTGAAGACGGAACCAAAGTAGTTATTCAATTGGTCCGCCATATCCTTGTTCCCCATGATCAACTCACCTGTTTCTGACTGCAAGGGACCTACATTTGTTTTAACTAATCTCTTTCTTTTCACATATCTATAAAAACTTTTGCAGTCAGTTTTTATGTTCCCTGCCAGTTTTCTTTCATAATCTATTTTTCCTTTCCTAATTAAGCCCTTTGTCCTCCTCTGCTGGTCTCTGAATTTCTCCCAGTCCTCCGGTATGCTGCTTTTTCTGGCTAATTTGTACGCATCATCCTTCGCTTTGATACTATCCCTGATTTCCCTTGTTATCCACGGATGCACTACCTTCCCTGATTTATTCTTTTGCCAAACTGGGATGAACAATTTTTGTAGTTCATCCATGCAGTCTTTAAATGTCTTCCATTGCATATCCACCGTCAACCCTTTTAGAATTAATTGCCAGTCAATCTTGGCCAATTCACGTCTCATACCCTCAAAGTTGCCTTTCTTTAAGTTCAGAACCATTGTTTCTGAAATAACAATGTCACTCTCCATCCTAATGAAGAACTCAACCATATTATGGTCACTCTTGCCCAAGGGGGCACGTACAACAAGACTGCTAACTAACCCTTCCTCATTACTCAATACCCAGTCTAAAATAGCCTGCTCTCTCGTTGGTTCCTCTACATGTTGATTTAGATAACTATCCCGCATACATTCCAAAAAATCCTCTTCCTCAGCACCCCTGCCAATTTGATTCACCCAATCTATATGTAGATTGAAGTCATCCATTATAACGGTTTTGCCTTTGTCGCACGCATTTCTAATTTCCTGTTTGATACCATCTCCAACTTCACTACTACTGTTAGGTGGTCTGTACACAACACCCACCATCGTTTTCTGCCCCTTAGTGTTTCGCAGCTCTACCCATACCGATTCCACATCCTCCAAACTAATGTCCTTCCTTTCCATTGCGTTAATCTCCTCTCTAACCAGCAACGCTACCCCACCTCCTTTTCCTTTCTCTCTATCCCTCCTGAATATTGAATATCCCTGGATGTTCAGCTCCCAGCCTTGGTCACCCTGGAGCCATGTCTCCGTGATCCCAACTATATCATAGTCATTAATAGCTATCTGCACATTCAACTCATCCACCTTATTACGAATGCTCCTTGCATTGAGACACAAAGCCTTCAGGCTTGTTTTTACAACACTCTTTTCCCTTATACAATTTTGTTGAAAAGTGGCCCTTTTTGATTTTTGCCCTGGATTTTCCGGCCTGCCACTTTTACTTTTCACCTTGCTACCTATTGCTTCTACCCTCATTTTACACCCCTCTGTCTCTACGCTCACACATTTAAGAAATCCTTTCCCTTTAACTCCATCCTCCACTAGCCCATTCGACACCCCACCCCCCTTATTCAGTTTAAAACCACCCGTGTAGCAGTGGCAAACCTGCCTGCCAGAATGCTGGTCCCACACCTGTTAAGATGCAATCCGTCCCTTTTGTACAGTTCCCCCTTACCCCAAAACAAATCCCAGTGATCTAAGAATCTAAATCCCTGCCCCGTGCACCAGTTCCTCAGCCACACGTTCAGGTCCCATATCCCCCTGTTCCTGCTCTCGCCAGCACGAGGAACTGGAAGCAAACCGGAGATAACAACCCTGGAGGTCCTGCTTTTCAGCATTTTTCCGAGCTCTCTAAATCACGCTGCAGAATATTCATCCCCTTCTTTCCGACATCGTTTGTGCCGACATGCACTACCACTTCCGGATGTTTACCTTCGCCCTTGAGGATTTTCTGCACTCTGTCCGTGACATCCTGGATCCTGGCACCAGGAAGGCAGCACACCATCCTCGCATCCCGTCTGTTGCCGCAGAAACCCCTGTCCGTACCTCTCACAATGGAGTCTCCCACTACAATGGCTTTGCCTGCCTTAGGCCTTTTTGGTTTTGGCTCAACAGCCCTATTCGCATCACAAGCCAGTCCGTCGCCCAGTGTAAACACCTCTTCTGTCCCGACAGCTTCTAAGTGGGTGAACCTGTTCACAAGAGGTACAACACCCGGGGAAGTTGGCATTCCATGCTTCCCTCCCGTTCTCACTGTCTCCCACCTTCTCTCTTCCAGTACCTTGGGGTGTAACAATCATACTGTAGGACTTGTCGAGGAACGACTCAGTTTCTCGGACGAACCGGAGGTCATCCACTTGCTTCTCAAGTTCCCCAACATGGCCCTTCAGGAGCTCTACCTGGATGCACTTCTCGCATTTGTAGCAGCCATAGGCTACACTTGAATTACTTTCTTGCTCTAAATTAAAAAAGAGTGATTAATTGTTCCAGTGGCTTTATTCCACTCTGAGAACAATTTACTATAATCTGCAGACGCTACCTTTGACTTTTACATGAGAGAATTATGGGCCTGTCCAACTTAGTCAATTTTTCAGCCGACTGCCAGTGACTATCAAGTTGCCGGCAGTCGCCCGAAAAACAGGGAACTGGAACGGCGACTGTCAGAGTGGAACACACACACAAACACATCGCAAAGACGGGATACAGGGCAAGTGGGGGAGCTCTGTCTGAAATTCACACGGTACAAAGCCAAGGTGATACAGACACACACCGCGATGAACAGGAAGCTTGGCGCTGTACGGTAAGTCCTTTAAAAGAGGGGAGAAGGGGGGAGACGGAGTGCAGACAACTTTTAAGAAGCCAGACAACTTTTAATAAGCCAGAGATACGCAACTGTGAAGTTCGGCGGACATTTAGCATTATCCTTGGTTATCCTTGGTTCTGAAATCTCCTACTTAGGTTATTTTTCTCCAATGAGCCAATGAAAATGACCGGTCAGCAAAGGCGATTAACTAAAACTACCTACGACTACCTCGACTACCCATAACTACATGGCGACCCCACTACAACTGCACCTACGACTACAGGATTATCGATTTTCTCCATGGCGACCAACTTTTGGTCGCAGAAAAAATTTCAACATGTTGAAAGATTTGCGCCGACCATACTGAGGCCATGACTAGTTCCCAGAATGCTGGAACTCCTCGCGACCATGAAGGAGACTCACCAGAGACCAACAGTGAACATGTGGCGACCATGTGTCGAGCGCCGACTCTCCTGCACTCGCCTAAAAAGTCGCCTAAGTGGAACAGGCCCATTAGGCACCAATAAAAGGTAGAAAGGTGGAAGCTCCCTCACTTCAGAGAGCCTGGACTCTCTGTCCACTGCACCCTGAGGCCATAGTGTTTTTTTAAAGTTTCAAATCTACAAAGGTGTCATCTATTTTCCTATGTGGTTATTACTTTGGATTAGAGTGTAGTAGTTTTCATACTGAAAATTCTACCAGCAAATATTTTTCCAAAATATTCCACATTTGGTGATGGTGACTTGTGATGTAGAAAGGTGGTGCAGCGGTAGAGTTGCTGCCTTTCAGTGTCAGAGACCCATGTTCGATCCTGACTACGGGTGCTATCTGAATAGAGTTTGTACGTTCGCCCAGTGACCTGCGTGGGTTTTCTCCAAGATCTTCAGTTTCCTCCCACACTCCAAGGACATATAGGTTTGTAAATTAATTGGTTTGGTATAAATGTTAAAAAATTGTCCCTAGTGTGTGTCGGATAATGTGAATGTGTGGGGATCGCTGGATGGTGCGGACTCGGTGAGCTGAAGGGCCTGTTTCCATGCTGCGTCTCTAAACTAAACTAAACTAAACTGCAGTATGCATAGAGGGTACTTTATTCCAATAAATATCCTAGTAATTTACTTAGATGATATTATCACTGGGAAAAAAAGTCTTTATTTTTGATTTTTTTAAAATCATTTTCCAACAGAAAGATGAAAGGAAAAAAAACAAAGAACATTTATTATGGATTGAGGAAATAAATTGGGGGGAGGGGAAACATTCTTATATGGGTGGATTGACACATTTAAGATAATTCAAGATCAAAGTGTGAGGTTGGGGAATTAATTTCATGTAAATGGCTATAAAGATATTATAATGATTGAATTAAAAAATGCAATGGAAGCAGAATTTGTAATGGTGCAGAATTTGCAGTCATCAGTATGCTCCCACATCTTTACATTACAGTGTAATTATACAAATTGAGATGTTTGAAGCAAGTATGATTTAGTGCAAAGGAAAAATTATTTCTAAATAAATACATTCACATTTAAAATTACTAATTTAAGTCACCAATTTCACAATAGCTGACATATTTCTACAGTCTGACCACAGAAATATTTATGTAAATATATGATATGGGGTGGAGTGCATTTCTCACCCATCTGACTGGATAGTAGACAAAATTCTGGAGAAACTCAGCAGGTGAGGCAGCATCTATGGAGTGAGGGAAATAGGCGACGTTTCGGGTCGAGACCCTTCTTCAGGCTGATAGTTTAGTTTAGAGATATATTGCGGAAACAGGGCCTTCAGCCCACTGAGTCCGCACTGACCAGCAATCCCCGCACATTAACACTATCTTACACATACAGGAAACAATTTACACTTGTACCAAGCCAATTAACCTACACACCTGTATGTCTTTGGAGTGTGGGAGGAAACTGAAGATCTCGGAGAAAACCCACGCAGTCACAGGCAGAACGTACAAACTCCGTACAGACAGCACCCGTAGTCGGGATCGAACCCGGGTCTCTGTCGCCGCAAGCTCTAAGGCAGCAACTCTACCACTGTGCCACCGTGCTGCCTTTTGTGTCTGTAAGATGAGGATGATTCACATGCAATCTTTCAATGAAATCACCCCACATACAGATTTAATATATAATCAATGTCACTCAATCCCTTCTTGTATTGCACACTTGGAATGAAAAACAAGTGTTTACTTGAAGTGACAAAGGAGGGCAAAAGTGAATTTGGAACAGATGCAGAATTATCAGGCAAAGTAACTGGTAAATGCAATCTGTTCAATGTAAAGACAATATGAGCACCAGTTATTTATTTTTGTATCTTTGAAATAGAACACTACAATAGCATTTATACAATGAATAATCACAAAATAGATTGATTCTTTGACTCTTTGGAAGATAGTGCAGCCGAGCAAGCTTATCTTGCAGGCTTCAATAACTCTCTCTGGCTGGTATTGCATAAGCCACTGCTTACAGCATGAGAGGTACTCATAACATCAAGATTAAAGACTGCATACTTTAGTGTCCATCTGTCTGTTCTGTTATGTAATCATTGCCTGTGACGAATGTAGAAGATGTTTAGGGTTTTGATCTGATGACGAAGCACCGCATTTGAACTCTCTTGCTTTGTCTGGGTGTAATAACAATGTCCTTGACGCTACTTTGGTCTCCTTTCTATTTCTCGCCTTTTCTTTCTTCAAAGTAGTAGAGAACCTCCGTGGGGAAATACACACTTCAAGGTATGTATTTATTTATTTTCATGCGGTTGGGAAGTGAACAAGTAACTAGACATCCCCCACTGGTGGCTCACATTGAAGTATCTAAGCTTAATTAAATAGATGTTAAGGAAACTCACAATAAAAGAGAGATAGAGAATCACCTGTCAATGCTGAGGCGTAATAAGTGGCTGGCAAGAGGCGATTGTTGAAACTGATAGGTGGAGGAGGTTAGTGGTGTGGAGGAAGGGTTGAAGCCCCTTGAGTAATTAGAACGGGAGGATGAGAAATTGAAACTCATTGTATTGGTAGAATGGAAGCCAAAATAAGTCATCAACCAAAGAGTTGAAAAATGAAAAGGCAAAAATGCAACATGGATTATGAGGATCTGAGTTTTGCATCAGTTCAAATTTAATGAGGTATCTGTTTCCATTCAACAAGTGGATACATTCCATAATCATAATTCTATGAAACTTAGAAGTCTATAAATTGCCATTGATGTGCTATTCAGTGATAAATTGCTACGTAATTACTCGGAAAGCTCGGTGCTGGGACCGCAGCTATTTACAATATACATCAATGATTTGGATGAAGGGATTCAAAGTAACATTAGCAAATTTGCAGATGACACAAAGCTGGGTGGCAGTGTGAACTGTGAGGACGATGCCATGAGAATGCAGGGTGACTTGGATAAGTTGGGGGAGTGGGCAGATGCATGGCAGATGATGTTTAATGCGGATAAATGTGAGGTTATCCACTTTGGTTGCAAAAACAGGAAGGCAGATTACTATCTAAATGGCGTCAAGTTGGGAAAAGGGGAAGTACAACGGGACCTGGGGGCCCTTGTTCATCAATCTATGAAAGTAAACATTCAGGTACCGCAGGCATTGAAGAAAGCGAATGGCATGTTGGCCTTTATAACAAGAGGAATCTAATATAGGAGCAGAGGTCCTTCTGCAGTTGTACAGAGCCCTAGTGAGACCACACCTGGAGTATTGTGTGCAGTTTTGGTCCCCTAATTTGAGGAAGGACATTCTTGCTATTGAGGGAGTGCAGCATAGGTTTACAAGGTTAATTCCCGGGATGGCGGGACTGTCATATGCTGAGAGAATGGAGCAGCTGGGCTTGTACACTCTGGGGTTTAGAAGGATGAGAGGGTATCTCATTGAAACATATAAGATTGTTAAGGGTTTGGACACGCTAGAGGCAGGAAACATGTTCCTGATGTTGGGGGAGTCCAGAACCAGGGGCCACAGTTTAAGAATAAGAAGTAAGCCATTTAGAACGGAGACGAGGAAACACTTTTTCTCACAGAGTGGTGAGTCTGTGGAATTCTCTGTCTCAGTCTGTCTGTGGAGGCAGGTTCTCTGGATGCTTTTAAGAGAGAGCTAGATAGGGCTCTTAAAAATAGTGGAGTCAGGGGATATGGGGAGAAAGCAGGAACGGGATACTGATTGGGGATGATCAGCCATGATCACATTGAATGGTGGTGATGGCTTGAAGGGCCGAATGGCCTACTCCTGCACCTATTGTCTATTGTAATGACAATTTTTGGGAGAATTTATTCCTGCTTATTCAATCTTAGTGTTGTTATTTTCAGCATAAGGGCTAATGTAAAATTCAGTAGCCTTAATTCTTAAGCCTTAGAACCATAATTCTACGCGGAACTACCAAGTAAAAGTTACAAATTATGTATTTTGCTTTCAAACCTGATTTGTTGCCCTGTGGAAAAAGTCACAATAAAGTAGCTACTAATACTATTCAAGTGTCTGAGGATGCTTACATTGACAAGAGATTATGTCATGGACAATTGATACATGCTGTTTGTTTCCTCAGTTGTGTTATTTCTCTGAAGTGATTTGAATTTGGTTCCCAGTTCACTATATTCTTTCATTTCATAGAATATAGAAGAGTACAGCATCGGAACAGGCCCTTCAGCCCATGATATCTGAGCCAAAATTAAACTATTCCTTCTGCCCACACATGATCCATATCCCTCCTTTCTCTTCATGTTCATGTACCTATCTAAAAACCTCCTAAATGGCACCATCATATCTGTTTCACCAGCACCCCTAGCAGCATATACATTCTGGGTATCTCCCACACTCTGTGTGCAAAAATAATTTGCTCCACGCATCTATACATCCTCCACAATAATTCTCAGCGCCAGTGCCCCGCAAGGATGTGCTTTCAGTCCGCTATTATAGTCCCTCCGCACTCATGGCTGTATGGCCAAATTCAGCTCGAATTACATCCACAAGTTTTCAGGTGACACCTCTGTGTGATGGGTCGAAACAAAACAATGACGAGTTGGAGTACAGGAAGGAGATGGAAATCATAATGACATGGTGTCAGGACAATAGCCTCACCCTCAATGTCGGCAAGACAAAGGAGTTAAGTATTGACTTCAAGAAGCATACAAAGCCCTCAAAATTCTCGTTGCAAAATCTCATCTCGCTTTCTACTTATATAGACCACAATTTCTAGCTCTTCACACTCATCTCTCAGAAAGTCATTTGCCTGCTCAGAGACATTCTTGACCTTGGGACCATGGCAGTTAATAGTTTGATAAAGATGAGGGGGATTTTTTGATAGGTAGATGGTGGACAAAGGCCAGTGAATTAGATGTATGGGACAAAAGAATCAAAGAGTTGTGAACTATGAAGGTGGTGGGAGGAATGTAGAGGAGGGGAGAAAATGGGTGCTGATGAAGGGGGGAGGGGGGGTGGGGGTGTGGTATGTGGGTGGAAAAGGGAGAGGGGTAGGATAATGTGGTTATGGGCTGCGAGGCATCAAAATTAAAATGATTAGCAACCAAGAGATCCAGTAGACCTTGGTGGACCGTGGGATGGGAGGTTTGACTGAGAAGGGATGAGTGAACCAAGGTGTTGCAGAGGGAGCCGTCTCTTCGGAGGGTGGAAAAGAGTGCAGGAGGGAAGATGTGACTGGTGATGGGATTACATTGGAGGTGACAGAAATGTTCGAGGATGATGTGTTGGATGCGTGAGGCAGGTGGAGTGAAAGGTGAGGAGATAGGGAACTCTATCCTTGTTCTATCTGGTGGGAGGGGGAGTGAGAGAAGAACAACGGGACATAGAGGGGACACGGGAGAGGGATCAAATGATTATGTCTGCAGGAAGTGTGTCCAGCTGCACCTCCTCTTAGACCACATGCTTTGATTAGAGCAGCAGTTGAACACACTGAGCAGCATACAGGAGACAGAGATGGTTTATAGACTGTTGCTTCAGGGAGGTGGTCATACCAAAGGTTTTGCCAGATAGATGAGTGAGTGCCAGGTGTGGCAGAAGCCTCCTGTGGTTATCTCCCTTTCAAACAAGCACACCATTCTGGATGCAGATGAGGTTGGCCTCTCAGGGGCACATAGCAGCAGTCCAGAACAGTCACACCATGCCTGTCTCTGTTGCACAGCTAAATCTAAGAATTGTTTAAGAAAGAACTGCAGTTGCTGGAAAAATCGAAGGTAGACAAAAATGCTGGAGAAACTCAGTGGGCGAGGAAGCATCTATAGAGCGAAGGAATTGGTGACGTTTCGGGTCGAGACCCTTCTTCAGTCTAAAGAAGGGTCTCGACCCGAAGCGTCACCTATTCCTTCGCTCCAGAGATGCTGCCTCACCCACTGAGTTTCTCCAGCATTTTTGTCTACCCACAGCTAAGTCTAGGTGAGCGATAACGATAGGGGACTCTATAAGGGACATTTAACTCTCTTTGAGTTCCCACATCTGACGGGAGGAGAGTACCACAACTTTTATGTTCTTTTTCTAGGTCTGCATGAAACGTGAGAGTCTTCGAGTTACAACAGAAGTCTTTATTATATTAATCAATGCTGGCAGCAAGACAACTCAAAATGGCTGCACACTCAAACTGTCTACAGACTGGAAAAAGTATATACAAAACATCTCCCTTTGTCCTGTTCAGCACCACTGGCTGCACGGGAGGAGGAGCAATGGGTGCTCCCACCCCACACAGTCCACCAAACATCACACTCCCCCATTCCAGTTTGAACGTCTCTATTCCTGAATGAGTCGCATGAGTTTGAACATCTCTATTACTGCAACTTGTCGATCGATGAAGGACCACAGGCAGATCAGCAGGGAGTTCGTCTGGCGGAACTTCGTTAAAGTCAGGCACGCCAGTATCCACACGATTCGGCACCGGGGTGTCTGACTGCTTGGTTCTGGTCAGGTTCCGCGCAGTCTTCACTGGAGGAATGTGGCTTCTTAATTGGTCATCATGCCGTTTGCATGGTCCTTCTTGTCCTTGGACGGTGTACATTTTGGTTCCAATCTGAGCCATGATCCTGCCAGTGCGCGATTTGCTTTGCGTGGCTGTATAATTGCGGTAATATACGTGGTCGCCAATGTTGAATTTGGACTTGCTCGACTTTGTTGGCTGAGTGTGCGCCGTATAAGAGTTACGGGTCGGGTTCAAAACTGATAGAGGAGAGTGCACTTGACATCCGAGCATCATCTACGCTGGATTTCGACCGGTAGTGCAGTTTGGAACGATTCGATATTGCTGTAGTTGTTCAGTGCCGTAAGGATCTGTTTTAGGTTCTGCAGGTGCTGCCTCTGTCTGGCAGTGACATCCAGGTAGACGACTATGTACAGAATTCCGGCAACCAGATTGTTGACCAGTTTCTGAAAGATGGCCGGTGCCGGTCCAAACGACAATCGGTTGTATCTGAACAGTCCCTTGTGCGTGTTGATCATGAGCAGGTTTTTTGTCTCGTCGTCCAGTTCCACTTGGAGATATGCGTTGGGCATGTCCAATTTCGAGAAGTACTGTCCTCCTTGCAGCTTGACGAACAGCTTGTCCACTCTTGGTATGGTGTGTTGATCAATGTGCAATTGAGGGTTTACAGTCACTTTGTCGTCGCCACAGATGCGTACCTTGCCGCAAGGCTTCTGAACGACAACTATGGGTGTGGCCCATTCTGAATGGTCCACATGTGTGATAATTCCCATATCTTCAAGACGGCAGAGTACCTTGTTGACAGCGTTCATCCGACTGAACGGAACTAGTCTTGGTTTGAAGAACTTTCGGAAATCTTCTCCGATCAGAACAACCATCTGACGAGTCGAGAGCTGCTAATGAGGGAAGACACGTCGAAATTTGCAAATCTCAACAGCAGTGTGAAGGAAAACCCGAAACGCACTCAGATACGACTGACATGGGAGTGATGCAAGGCACCGTGCCGTATCTCGGTACATTCTTGACTGACTTGACGATGCTGGACACAGCGCTCCCTGACTATTTCGATGACTTGATCAACTTTGAGAAAAGACGACGGGAGTTTGAGGTGTTAGCCCAGATTAGGCTGATACAGTCTGTCCTTTACTGCATCATTTACTGCATCAGTCCCATCCAAAGTTTTCTCAAGTGGTTCGGCAGTCAACAGTATTTAACTGATGATGAAGACTTCAACGTATCGTGTGAAATCGAACCAACCACCAATACAAGTCACACACTGAACGGAACTGGTCTTCGTTTGAAGAATTTCGGAAATCTTCTCCGATCAGAGCAACCATCTGACGAGTCGAGAGTTGCTAATGAGGGGAGACACGTCGAAATTTGCAAATCTCGACAGCAATGTGAAGGAAAACCATAAACGTACTCAGATACGACTGCAGTTGCAGAAGGACATGGGAGTGATGCAAGGCACCGTACTGTATCTCGGTACGTTCTTGACCGACTTGACGATGCTGGACACTGCGCTCCCTGACTATGTCGATGGCTTGATCAACTTTGAGAAAAGACGACAGGAGTTTGAGGTGTTAGCCCAGATTAGGCTGATACAGTCTGCCTGTATCACTTACTGCATCAGTTCCGTCCAAAGTTTTCTCAAGTGGTTCGGCAGTCAACAGTATTTACTGATGATGAAGGCTTCAATATGTCGTGTGAAATCGAACCAATCCCTTATACAAGTTGCACATCTCCAAAGCCCAGGAACAGCATGGTGAAGCGTCTCAATCTTTCTCCCACCTGTCTCCGATGTGTACTGACTACAGATTGCTCTAGTAAATCGTGTGAAATCGAACCAACCACCAATACAAGTCACACATCTCCAAAGCCCAGAAAGAGCATGGTGAACCGTCTCAGTCCGCTGTTTCTAGGGTTGGAGGTCATCACGAACAGCATTCCCACAAAAAGCTGCGAGCCGCCCAGCGGCAGCTCTGGGAAGAGCATGGACTCCGTCGGCGTTTCTTCATCCGACTCCAACAGCTCCAAAATCGAAGACACCTGCACGATGCCCACCGACATGCCTGAAGACACACACAGACACATTGGACAGTGGATGAACTGAGAAAGTGTAGAAAAGCGGAGGTTTAGCAGCATGGACCTTTGGTGTATGGAGGCGGGTCACTGTAAGTTTTCTTATTAGGGCTATTTATAACCGCTGAACCTCAAACAATGGGTAGGTGGGGACCCGGCATGTCCCTTGTGTTCAGAGGTGGCAACGTTGAGGCATATTTTGTCAGGATGTACGACTAGTCTTCCTCAGGGTCGGTATACTTGGCGGCATAACCTGGTATTGAAGTGCAATTGAGAGGAGGAGAATACAGGTGAATTCAGTAGGCATTGGGACTGGGAGTGTAGCAATTCATTTTATCAGTGAGGGAGAGAAAGGTAGAGGAGGGAAGTTTGCAGTCGACTAGTTTCTGAAAGATGGCCGGCGCCGGTCCAAACGACAATCGGTTGTGTCTGAACAGTCCCTTGTGCTTGTTGATCACGAGCAGGTTTTTTGTCTCGTCGTCCAGTTCCACTTGGTTTATGCGCCGAACATGTCCAAGTACTGTCCTCCTTGCAGCTTGACGAACAGCTCGTTCACTCTTGGTATGGGGTGTTGATCAATGTGCAATTGATGGTTTACAATCAAATTGTAGTCGCCATAGATGCGTACCTTGCCGCAAGGCTTCTGAACGACAACTATGGATGTGGCCCATTCTAAATGGTCCACATGGGTGATAATTCCCATTTCATCAAGACGGCAGAGTTCCTTGTCGATGGCGTCCATCCGACTGAACGGAACTGGTCTTCGTTTGAAGAACTTTCGGAAATCTTATCCGATCAGAGCAACCATCTGACGAGTCGAGAGTTGCTAATGAGGGGAGACACGTCGAAATTTGCAAATCTCGACAGCAATGTGAAGGAAAACCATAAACGTACTCAAATACGACTGCAGTTCCAGAAGGACATGGGAGTGATGCAAGGCACCGTACTGTATCTCGGTACGTTCTTGACCGACTTGACGATGCTGGACACTGCGCTCCCTGACTATGTCGATGGCTTGATCAACTTTGAGAAAAGCCGACAGGAGTTTGAGGTGTTAGCCCAGATTAGGCTGATACAGTCTGTCTGTATCATTTACTGCATCAGTTCCGTCCAAAGTTTTTTCAAGTGGTTCGGCTGTCAACAGTATTTACTGATGATGAAGGCTTCAATATGTCGTGTGAAATCGAACCAATCCCTTATACAAGTTGCACATCTCCAAAGCCCAGGAACAGCATGGTGAAGCGTCTCAATCTTTCTCCCACCTGTCTCCGATGTGTACTGACTACAGATTGCTCTAGTAAATCGTGTGAAATCGAACCAACCACCAATACAAGTCACACATTTCCAAAGCCCAGAAAGAGCATGGTGAACCGTCTCAGTCCGCTGTTTCTAGGGTTGGAGGTCATCACGAACAGCATTCCCACAAAAAGCTGCGAGCAGCCCAAGTCCCCGCCCAGCGGCAGCTCTGGGAAGAGCATGGACTCCGTCGGCGTTTCTTCATCCGACTCCAACAGCTCCAAAATCGAAGACACCTGCACGATGCCCACCGACATGCCTGAAGACACACACAGACACATTGGACAGTGGATGAACTGAGAAAGTGTAGAAAAGCGGAGGTTTAGCAGGAGGGACCTTTGGTGTATGGAGGCGGGTCACTGTATGTTTTCTTATTAGGGCTATTTATCACCGCTGAACCTCAAACAATGGGTAGGTGGGGACCCGGCATGTCCCTTGTGTTCAGAGGTGGCAACGTTGAGGCATATTTTGTCAGGATGTACGACTAGTCTTCCTCAGGGTCGGTATACTTGGCGGCATAACCTGGTATTGAAGTGCAATTGAGAGGAGGAGAGTACAGGTGAATTCAGTAGGCATTGGGACTGGGAGTGCAGCAATTCATTTTATCAGTGATGGAGAGAAAGGTAGATGAGGGATGTTTGCAGTCGACTAGTTTCTGAAAGATGGCCGGCGCCGGTGCTGGTCCAAACGACAATCGGTTGTGTCTGAACAGTAATAATAAATAATAATACATTTTATTTATGGGCGCCTTTCAAGAGTCTCAAGGACACCTTACAAAGATTTAGCAGGTAGAGGAAAAACATGTAATAATGAAATAAATAGTAGAGAAGTGACTAGTACACAAAGTAAAGACAGAATACAATTCAAAACACAATATGAGGCAATTAATGCACAGATGAAAAGGGAGGGGGACGTGGGGCTAAGGATAGGCAGAGGTGAAGAGATGGGTCTTGAGGCGGGACTGGAAGATGGTGAGGGACACGGAATTGCGGATCAGTTGGGGGAGGGAGTTCCAGAGCCTGGGAGCTGCCCTGGAGAAGGCTCTGTCCCCAAAACTGCGGAGGTTGGACTTGTGGATGGAGAGGAGACCGGCTGATGTGGATCTGAGGGACCGTGAGGGTTGGTAGGGGGAGAGGAGGTCAGTGAGATATGGGGGGGGGCCAGATGGTGGAGGGCTTTGTAGGTGAGGATCAGGATTTTGTAGTTGATCCGGTGGGAAATGGGAAGCCAATGAAGTTGTTTGAGGACTGGAGTGATGTGATGCCAGGATTTGGTGTGGGTGATGAGTCGGGCGGCTGCGTTCTGGACCAGTTGGAGTCGGTTGATGTAGGTGGAGCTGATGCCAAGGAGAAGTGAGTTGCAATAGTCCAGTCGGGAGGAGATGAAGGCATGGATGAGTCTTTCAGCAGCGGGAGGTGTGAGAGAGGGTCTGAGTTTGGTGATGTTGCGGAGATGAAAGAAGGAGGTTTTAATGACATGGCGGATGTGAGGTTCAAGGGAGAGTGTGGAATCAAAGATCACGCCAAGGTTGCGGGCCTTGGGAGATGGGGAGACAGTGGTGCCGTCGATGGTGAGAGTGGGGTTATTGATTTTGCTGAGTGTGGCTTTGGAGCCTATGAGGAGGAATTCTGTCTTATCGCTGTTGAGTTTGAGGAAGTTATGTTGCATCCAGGTTTTTATAGCTGACAAACAGGAGTTGATATGGGAGAGGGGGGGGTTGTGGGGGGATTTGGTGCCGAGGTAGATCTGGGTGTCATCGGCGTAACAGTGGAAGTCCAGGTTGAAGTGGCGGAGTATCTGACCAAGGGGGAGGATGTAGATGATGAAGAGGAGGGTGCCGAGTACGGAGCCTTGGGGAACGCCTTGAGTGACTGTGGCTGTAGCAGAGGTTTGGTTGTGGAGAGAGATGAAGTGGGATCTGTTGGAAAGGTAGGAATGGAGCCAGCTAATGGCAGAGCCTTCAATGCCGAGGTCTTTGAGTCTGGTGAGCAGGATGTTGTGGTTCACTGTATCGAAGGCTGCGCTCAGGTCGAGGAGGATGAGGATGTTGAGGGAACCAGTGTCAGCAGAGGTGAGGAGGTCGTTGAGGACTTTGAGGAGAGCAGTTTCTGTGCTATGGAGGGGGCGAAAGCCAGATTGGAGGGGTTCAAGTAGGCTATACACAAG
This sequence comes from Amblyraja radiata, assembly GCF_010909765.2. Classification (NCBI taxonomy): domain Eukaryota; kingdom Metazoa; phylum Chordata; class Chondrichthyes; order Rajiformes; family Rajidae; genus Amblyraja; species Amblyraja radiata. The sequence goes on along the minus strand of NC_045974.1, from coordinate 39,123,268 downwards.
GAGGTGGGAATGAAGTTGCGACGCAACGATACGCTCCAGGGTTTTTGAAAGAAAGGGGAGGTTTGAGATTGGGCGGTAGTTAATGAGAGAGGAGGGATCAAGACCAGGTTTCTTTAAGATTGGTGTGACAGCAGCAGTTTTGAAAGCGGAGGGGACAATTCCTTGGGACAATGAGGAGTTGAAGAGATTTGTCCCTTGTGCTTGTTGATCACGAGCAGGTTTTTTGTCTCGTCGTCCAGTTCCACTTGGTTTATGCGCCGGACATGTCCAAGTACTGTTCTCCTTGCAGCTTGACGAACAGCTCGTCCACTCTTGGTAAGGAGTGTTGATCAATGTGCAATTGAGGGTTTACAGTCAAATTGTAGTCGCCATAGCTGCGTACCTTGCCGCAAGTCTTCTGAACGACAACTATGGGTGTGGCCCATTCTGAATGGTCCACATGAGTGATAATACCCATTTCATCAAGACGGCAGAGTTCCTTGTCAACGGAGTCCATCCGACTGAACGCAACTGGTCTTCGTTTGAAGAACTTTCGGAAATCTCCGATTAGAGCAACCATCTGACGAGTCGAGAGTTGCTAATGAGGAGAGACACGTCGAAATTTGCAAATCTCGACAGCAGTGTGAAGGAAAACCATAAACATACTCAGATACGACTGCAGTTGCAGAAGGACATTGGAGTGATGCAAGGCACCGTACTGTATCTCGGTACGTTCTTGACCGACTTGACGATGCTGGACACTGCGCTCCCTGACTATGTCGATGGCTTGATCAACTCTGAGTAAAGACGACAGGAGTTTGAGGTGTTAGCCCAGATTAGGCTGATACAGTCTGTCTGTCTCACTTACTGCATCAGTCCCGTCCAAAGTTTTCTCAAGTGGTTCGGCAGTCAACAGTATTTACTGATGATAAAGGCTTCAATATGTCGTGTGAAATCGAACCAATCCCTGATACAAGTCGCACATCTCCAAAGCCCAGGAACAGCATGGTGAACCGTCTCAGTCTGCTGTTTCTAGGGTTGGACGTCATCACGAACAGCACCCCCACAAAGAGCAGCGAGCAGCCCAAGTCCACTCCCAGCGGCAGCTCTGGGGCGAGCATAGACTCCGTCGGCATTTCCTCATCCGACTACAACATCTCCAAAATCGAAGACACCTGCACGATGCCCACCGACAAGCCCACCGACATGCCCGAAGACTTTTGTGTTCTTTTACTAAGTCTGCATGAAACTTGAGAGACTTCAAGGTACAACAGAAGTGTATACTGTATTACTCAATGCTGGCAGCAGTACAACTCAAAATAGCTGCACACTCCAACTGTCAACAGAGAGGACAAAACTATATTCAAAACATTTCCCTTTGTCCTGTGCAGCGCCACCTGTAGAGCTGACCATTTAACATTTTGTAAAAACAGGTCAAACGGTGAGCTTCACGTCTGTCTTGGAGGGGGTTCCACCCCAGAGAATTCAGAAGTTTGGTAACAATTGTTTCTCTCTCAGAGATGTTAGTAACAAATCGAGCAGCCTTCCTTTGGACAAGATCAATGGAAGAAATGTTTTTATTAGTGTATTTGTCCTATGCTGCAACTGTGTGGTCCAAATGAGGTCTAACGAGGGTGAAGTATGGCTTCTCCTTGAAAGAAGTTGAACAATGATGAAAGTTGCGCCTCAGAAAATTTAGGACACATGTTGCTTTAACCGTTGCATGATGAGTCTGACCATTCCAACATTCTGCAATTTGATGCCAAGATACTTGGTTTGTTTAAATTCTTCAAGGGTGGCACCAAGTATATTGTAAGATATCCTCCTTGCAGCTTAATGAACAGCTCGTCCACTCTTGGTATGGGGTGTTGATCAATGTGCAATTGAGGGTGTACAGTCAAATTGTAGTCGCCATAGATGCGTACCTTGCCGCAAGGCTTCTGAACGACAACTATGGGTATGGCCCATTCTGAATGGTCCACATGGGTGATAATTCCCATTTCTTCAAGACGGCAGAGTTCCTTGTCGACGGCGTCCATTCGACTGAACGGAACTGGTCTTGGTTTGAAGAACTTTCGGAAATCTTCTCCGATCAGAACAACCATCTGACGAGTCGAGAGTTGCTAATGAGGGCAGCCACGTTGTAATTTGCAAATCTCGACAGCAGTGTGAAGGAAAACCAGAAACGCATTCAGAAATGACTGCAGTTGCAGAAGGACATGGGAGTGATGCAAGGCACCGTGCCGTATCTCGGTACGTTCTTGACCGACTTGACGATGCTGGACACTGCGCTCGCCGACTATGTCGATGGCTTGATCAACTTTGAGAAAAGACGACGGTAGTTTGAGGTGTTAGCCAAGATTAGGCTGATGCAGTCTGCCTGTAACACTTACTGCATCAGTCCCGTCCAAGGTTTTCTCAAGTGGTTCGGCAGTCAACAGTATTTAACTGATGATGAAGGCTACAACATGTCGCGTGAAATCGAACCAATCACTGATACGTCGCACATCTCCAAAGCCCAGGAAGAGCTTGGTGAACCGTCTCAGTCTGCTGTTTCTTGGGTCGGACGTCATCACGAACAGCACTCCCACAAAAAGCTGCGAGCAGCCCAAGTCCCCGCCCAGCGGCAGCTTTGGGGAGAGCATGGACTCCGTCGGCGTTTCCTCATCCGACTCCAACAGCTCCAAAATCGAAGACACCTGCACGACGCCCACCGACACGCCCACCGACATGCCCGAAGACTTTTGTGTTCTTTTACTAGGTCTGCATGAAACTTGAGAGACTTCAAGGTTCAACTGAAGTCTTTACTGTACTACACAATGCTGGCAGCAATACAACTCAAAATGGCTGCACACTCCAACTGTCAACAGAGAGGACAAAACTATATTCAAATCGTCTCCCTTTGTCCTGTGCAGCGCCACCTGCTGCACGGGAGGAGCAGCGGGTCATCCCACCCCACACTGTCCACCAAACATCATAATAACTGTCTGCCAGAACTGCCCCCGTAATTCACACTTAAGAATAAATTCCCAGGTCCGACTGAGGTTAAACACCTTTTCTTGCCCTTAACTTGTTTCTACTCAAAGAGAAGAGTTATAATAACAGGAGATTATTTTAATGCGTTGCAGCAGGACCATTGTGGTGTGAAATTATCAAATATAATCAATGACTAATCAGAATACACCCAGATGTGATCACTCGATAAATCCCCTCAATTCTTTTCTTGGCTGTGGCTTTTAGTCCTACTCCAGAGAGTTTTGCACAAATGTCAAAGTGAAGATTGATGTGCAAAGTTGACAGAATGATATTCCAATATGGGCCTTTGGTGTATGGAGGCAGGTCACTGTAAGTTTTCTTATAAGGGCTATTTATCATGTGCTGCCATCACCGCAGAACCTCATACGATGGATAGGTGGGGACCCGGCACGTCCTTTGTGTTCAGAGGTGGCAACATTGAGGCATATTTTGTCAGGATGTAGGATAGTCTTCCTCAGGGTCGGTATACTTGGCGGCATAACCAGGTATTGAAGTGCAATTTATAGGAGGAAAATACAGGTGAATTCAGTAGGCATCAGGACTGTGAGTGTAGCAATTCATTTTGTCCGTGAGGGAGAGAAAGGTAGAGGAGGGAAGTTTGCAGTCGACCAGTTTCTGAAAGATGGCTGGCGCCGGTCCAAACGACAATCGGTTGTATCTGAACAGTCCCTTGTGCGAGTTGATCTCGAACAGTTACTTTGTCTCGTCATCCAGTTCCACTTGGAGATACGCGTCGGACATGTCCAATTTCAAGAAGTACTGTCCTCTTGGTTCTTGGTTTCTTGGCCCTCCAAAATATTCCAAATGGAATTTAAACTGGAGGTGGTGGAGGGAGGACTTAAGCCAGAAAGGGTTATTGGGAAGAAAGAGCTACCTTAAATTTAGTTGCATCTGGTTGGGTAACTACAGTAGGGTGGAGATTATTCCATGCTTTAATTGTGCGGGGGAAGAACGAATTGCTGTACACATCTGTCTTGGTAGCTGGAATCGCAAATTGGATCGAATGCCCTCGTCTGCTCCTAATTGGTTTGGGTTTGGTGTAGGTCTTGTAATCTATGTCGAGCTGACCATTTAACATTTTGTAAAAACAGGTCAAACGGTGAGCTTCACGTCTGTCTTGGAGAGGGTTCCACCCCAGAGAATTCAGAAGTTTGGTAACACTCGCTTCTCTCTCATAGGTGTTAGTAACAAATCGAGCTGCCTGTCTTTGGACACGTTTGATGGAAGAAATGTTTTTATTTGTGTATGGGTCCCATGCTGCAACTGCGTAGTCCAAATGAGGTCTAACGAGGGTGAAGTATAGCTTCTCCTTGACAGAAGTTGAACAATGATGAAAGTTGCGCCTCAGAAAATTTAAATCACCTGTTGCTTTCACCGTTGCATGATGAGTCTGACCATTCCAACGCAGATCATTCTACAATTTGATTCCAAGATGCTTGATTTGTTTGGATTCTTCAAGGGTGGCACCAAGTATATTGTAAGATGTCCTTCTTGCAGCTTGATAAACAACTCGTCCACTCTTGGTATGGGGTGTTGATCAATGTGCAATTGAGGGTGTACAGTCAAATTGTAGTCGCCATAGATGCGTACCTTGCCGCAAGGCTTCTGAACGACAACTATGGGTGTGGCCCATTCTGAATGGTCCACATGGGAGATAATTCCCTTTTCTTCAAGACGGCAGAGTTCCTTGTCGACGGCGTCCATCCGACTGAACGGAACTGGTCTTGGTTTGAAGAACTTTCGGAAATCTTCTCCGATCAGAACAACCATCTGACGAGTCGAGAGTTGCAAATGAGGGCAGCCACGTTGTAATTTGCAAATCTCGACAGCAGTGTGAAGGAAAACCAGAAACGCATTCAGAAATGACTGCAGTTGCAGAAGGACATGGGAGTGATGCAAGGCACCGTGCCGTATCTCGGTACGTTCTTGACCGACTTGACGATGCTGGACACAGCGCTCCATGACTATGTCGATGGCTTGATCAACTTTGAGAAAAGACGACGGGAGTTTGAGGTGTTAGCCCAGATTAGGTGATGCAGTCTACCTGTAACACTTACTGCATCAGTCCCGTCAAAGGTTTTCTCAAGTGGTTCGGCAGTCAACAGCATATAACTGATGATGAAGGCTACAACATGTCGCGTGAAATCGAACCAATCACTGATACGTCGCAAATCTCCAAAGCCCAGGAAGAGCTTGGTGAACCGTCTCAGTCTGCTGTTTCTTGGGTCGGACGTCATCACGAACAGCACTCCCACAAAAAGCTGCGAGCAGCCCAAGTCCCCGCCCAGCGGCAGCTTTGGGGAGAGCATGGACTCCGTCGGCGTTTCCTCATCCGACTCCAACAGCTCCAAAATCGAAGACACCTGCACGACGCCCACCGACACGCCCACCGACATGCCCGAAGCATTTTGTGTTCTTTTACTAGGTCTGCATGAAACTTGAGAGACTTCAAGGTTCAACTGAAGTCTTTACTGTACTACACAATGCTGGCAGCAATACAACTCAAAATGGCTGTACACTCCAACTGTCAACACAGAGGACAAAACTATATTCAAATCGTCTCCCTTTGTCCTGTGCAGCGCCACCTGCTGCATGGGAGGAGCAGCGGGTCATCCCACCCCACACAGTCCACCAAACATCATAATAACTGTCTGCCAGAACTGCCCCCGTAATTCACACTTAAGAATAAATTCCCAGGTCCGACTGAGGTTAAACACCTTTTCTTGCCCTTAACTTGTTTCTACTCAAAGAGAAGAGTTATAATAACAGGAGATTATTTTAATGCGTTGCAGCAGGACCATTGTGGTGTGAAATTATCAAATATAATCAATGACTAATCAGAATACACCCAGATGTGATCACTCGATAAATCCCCTCAATTCTTTTCTTGGCTGTGGCTTTTAGTCCTACTCCAGAGAGTTTTGCACAAATGTTAAAGTGAAGATTGATGTGCAAAGTTGACAGAATGATATTCCAATATGGGCCTTTGGTGTATGGAGGCAGGTCACTGTAAGTTTTCTTATAAGGGCTATTTATCATGTGCTGCCATCACCGCAGAACCTCATACGATGGATAGGTGGGGACCCGGCACGTCCTTTGTGTTCAGAGGTGGCAACATTGAGGCATATTTTGTCAGGATGTAGGATAGTCTTCCTCAGGGTCGGTATACTTGGCGGCATAACCAGGTATTGAAGTGCAATTTATAGGAGGAAAATACAGGTGAATTCAGTAGGCATCAGGACTGCGAGTGTAGCAATTCATTTTGTCCGTGAGGGAGAGAAAGGTAGAGGAGGGAAGTTTGCAGTCGACCAGTTTCTGAAAGATGGCTGGCGCCGGTCCAAACGACAATCGGTTGTATCTGAACAGTCCCTTGTGCGAGTTGATCTCGAACAGTTACTTTGTCTCGTCATCCAGTTCCACTTGGAGATACGCGTCGGACATGTCCAATTTCAAGAAGTACTGTCCTCTTGGTTCTTGGTTTCTTGGCCCTCCAAAATATTCCAAATAGAATTTAAACTGGAGGTGGTGGAGGGAGGACTTAAGCCAGAAAGGGTTATTGGGAAGAAAGAGCTACCTTAAATTTAGTTGCATCTGGTTGGGTAACTACAGTAGGGTGGAGATTATTCCATGCTTTAATTGTGCGGGGGAAGAACGAATTGCTGTACACATCTGTCTTGGTAGCTGGAATCGCAAATTGGATCGAATGCCCTCGTCTGCTCCTAATTGGTTTGGGTTTGGTGTAGGTCTTGTAATCTATGTCGAGCTGACCATTTAACATTTTGTAAAAACAGGTCAAACGGTGAGCTTCACGTCTGTCTTGGAGAGGGTTCCACCCCAGAGAATTCAGAAGTTTGGTAACACTCGCTTCTCTCTCATAGGTGTTAGTAACAAATCGAGCTGCCTGTCTTTGGACACGTTTGATGGAAGAAATGTTTTTATTTGTGTATGGGTCCCATGCTGCAACTGCGTAGTCCAAATGAGGTCTAACGAGGGTGAAGTATAGCTTCTCCTTGACAGAAGTTGAACAATGATGAAAGTTGCGCCTCAGAAAATTTAAATCACCTGTTGCTTTCACCGTTGCATGATGAGTCTGACCATTCCAACGCAGATCATTCTACAATTTGATGCCAAGATGCTTGGTTTGTTTGGATTCTTCAAGGGTGGCACCAAGTATATTGTAAGATGTCCTTCTAGCAGCTTGATGAACAGCTCGTCCACTCTTGGTATGGGGTGTTGATCAATGTGCAATTGAGGGTGTACAGTCAAATTGTAGTCGCCATAGATGCGTACCTTGCCGCAAGGCTTCTGAACGACAACTATGGGTGTGGCCCATTCTGAATGGTCCACATGGGTGATAATTCCCTTTTCTTCAAGACGGCAGAGTTCCTTGTCGACGGCGTCCATCCGACTGAACGGAACTGGTCTTGGTTTGAAGAACTTTCGGAAATCTTCTCCGATCAGAACAACCATCTGACGAGTCGAGAGTTGCAAATGAGGGCAGCCACGTTGTAATTTGCAAATCTCGACAGCAGTGTGAAGGAAAACCAGAAACGCATTCAGAAATGACTGCAGTTGCAGAAGGACATGGGAGTGATGCAAGGCACCGTGCCGTATCTCGGTACGTTCTTGACCGACTTGACGATGCTGGACACAGCGCTCCACGACTATGTCGATGGCTTGATCAACTTTGAGAAAAGACGACGGGAGTTTGAGGTGTTAGCCCAGATTAGGTGATGCAGTCTGCCTGTAACACTTACTGCATCAGTCCCGTCAAAGGTTTTCTCGAGTGGTTCGGCAGTCAACAGCATTTAACTGATGATGAAGGCTACAATGTGTCGTGTGAAATCAAACCAATCACATACAAGTCCCACATCTCCAAAACCCGGGAAGAGCATGGTGAAGCATCCAGTCTTTCTCCCACCTGTCTCCAACCTGTACTGACTACAGATTGCTCGAGTAAATCGCGTGAAATCGAACCAATCATTGATACAAGTCGCACATCTCCAAAGCCCAGGAAGAGCTTGGTGAACCGTCTCAGTCTGCTGTTTCTAGTGTCGGACGTCATCACGAACAGCACTCCCACAAAAAGCTGCGAGCAGCCCAAGTCCCCGCCCAGCGGCAGCTTTGGGGAGAGCATGGACTCCGTCGGCGTTTCCTCATCCGACTCCAACAGCTCCAAAATCGAAGACACCTGCACGACGCCCACCGACACGTCCACCGACATGCCCGAAGACTTTTGTGTTCTTTTACTAGGTCTGCATGAAACTTGAGAGACTTCAAGGTTCAACTGAAGTCTTTATTGTACTACACAATGCTGGCAGCAATACAACTCAAAATGGCTGCACACTCCAACTGTCAACAGAGAGGACAAAACTATATTCAAATCGTCTCCCTTTGTCCTGTGCAGCGCCACCTGCTGCATGGGAGGAGCAGCGGGTCATCCCACCCCACACTGTCCACCAAACATCATAATAACTGTCTGCCAGAACTGCCCCCGTAATTCACACTTAAGAATAAATTCCCAGGTCCGACTGAGGTTAAACACCTTTTCTTGCCCTTAACTTGTTTCTACTCAAAGAGAAGAGTTATAATGACAGGATATTATTTTAATGCATTGCAGCAGGACCATTGTGGTGTGAAATTATCAAATATAATCAATGACTAATCAATTTACACCCAGATGTGATCACTCTACAAAGCCCCTCAATTCTTTTCTTGGCTGTGGCTTTTCGTCCTACTCCAGAGAATTTAGCACAAAAGTCAACGTGAAGATTGACTGAATGCTATTCTAATATGGGCCTTTTGCACGCAATCAGGTGGTCATAATAGATCCTACGACATTATTTTGAAGAAATATATCCTGGTCAATTGCTTCTTCACCTGAATTTTCATCTTTATCATCTTTATCCCATTATCCGGTCATCGACTTTGCTATTTGTAGGATCATGTTGTGCATAAATTGACTCGTGCTTCCAATATTCCAGTAGTGTCTACAATTTTATATTAAATTCATATTAATAACGTTCAAGGTTCGTTTTTTTTTTTGACTGGATTAAATAAATGTAGCTCATTGCCTATAACATTTTTGTATAGCTTCACATCAGGAAACCATTCCAGTCTAGATCAAATGATTAAAGTCTTTATATTTGTGTTAAACCTCAGCAGTTACTGTGCTGAGATATTGTTTGTGTTCTAGTCATTTGCATTCTAGAATACTACAGTGCCTTTGGAAAAAAAACTCAGTATCTATCCATAATAAAACCAATGTAACATTGAAATCCTTGTAACATATGAACAGGTGTGTGCATGTGCGCACACTTACACACAAATCTTTCATCTGCAAAAGATAGACACAAAAAACTGGAGTAACTCAGTGGGTCAGACAGCATCTCTGGAGAAAAGGAATAGGTGGCATTTTGGATTGAGGCCCTGAGAGTCAGGGGGCCCTGACTGAGTCTGAAGAAGGGTCTCGACCTGAAACGTCATCTATTCCTTTCCTCCAGAGATGCTGTCTGACCCGCTGAGTTACTCTAGCTTTTTGTGTCTATCTTCGGTTTTCACCAGCATCTGCTGTTCCTTCCTAGACTCTTTCATTTGCCACACTGTTACACACTTCTTCCTTTTAATAATGCAACTCGTGTTACTGCCAGGAATAGTGATATCATCCAGCAATATTTGATGAAATAAAAATGTACATATAATCACCAGTGACATTTTAAGTCAGAATACAGAGATATTGTGCTCTCACATCATTAAATATCAAATTCATTTAAAAAATGTTGAAGGTTACATTTTTTGAATGGATTAAATATATGTCACCTTTAGAATTTGATGTTTATGAATTTTTCAATATCTTTTATTCAGCTATGAACATTACCTCATTTTACAGATATTGCCGGATGACCATTATGCTATAAATAAGCAAGTTATTAAGATTTGAAAGGGAGGGATATATTTTTGTATTTTGAGCATTGAATTTCAGATACATCAATTATAAACAAGTAAAATATTTTTGCACTTGCAACTGCTTGGGTTTACTCATTATTCCACAATGCTGTTTTATGAAAAAAAAGGTAATGTTCAAATCATTCAACTGAGAGATGCTCGCGGCTGTCCACGGGTGCCCTGGGGGATTTCCGAAACCGCTGGGCACAGCGGGGGGTGGAATGCATGCTTGACAAGGATTGTAATATAGTTGTTTAAGAATGTATTTGACATTTAAGAATATTTGTTTAGATAATTGGATGATTTTTGTATTATGCTGGTGAGTTTGTTTGGTATTATATATATTATTCTTGCAATAATTAATTACATTTATGTTTGTAATTAAAAAAACTGAGAGGTCCATGTTGATTTCCAGTTCATGTTTGATTGGAATGGAGCAGGTGTGATGTTGAGACACTGCGGAAAATTGAAAGTTGTGTAACTAGGCTCTTATTGTTGCCCACATATAGATTAAAGCTAATAACATTATTATTTTAAGGACCCTTGGTTATGCTGTATTTCACCAAGTACAAATGGGCAGAAAGTGCAGAATGTATGCTAGGCCCATTTGTACTATAAAATTGCATCCAGAGCCCGATGACAGAATATGCAAGACAGAATGGACTATTGACCATATTTACAGGACAAACCACAACCTTAAATGTTGTTTCTTTGGCTGCAGGTCCTATCATAACGTTGAAGAGACATTTGGACAGGTACATGAATAGGATAGTTTTAGAGGAATATTGACCAAGCGGGCAAATGTGCCAAGTTGGTCGGCGTGGGCAAGTGGGCCGAAGGGTCTGTTTCCATGCTGTATGCCTCGATGCTCTTTTCAGTAAGAAATGGGTCACCTCCCCTAATCTCTGTTGTCATTTGCTAACGAGTTTGTGTTCCCCATGGTACATATTATTTTAAACATATCCTATTTCAATAGCTTCAAAATTGACAGTATAATTACATCCAGTCTTATTGTCATTGCATAATGCCCCTTTGTGAATTGAAGGCAAGGTCTAATATTTTTTACCTCTGATCTGTTGTGGTTAAGTAACAAAATTAATCCCATGTGATCTTTTGAATTCACATAAGTAAGCGTGTTATTATAAATTGTGGTTACAGAAACAATCACTCATTTCATTGGTCATATATGTGTTAGACAATGCTTAACACATTCACAGTTTCCATTGTAATTGTAATTTAACATCAACCCAGCTAGTGACTGCTGTGAACAGAGCGGTTGACAAATGGGGAATGTCCATGTGACACCTTGAAAACACAGCTGACAGTAGGGAATAGACCCTCATGGAGCTGCACCTCATTGCAGGAGTGGTGTAGATTATAAACGGTCTCGCACCCCTAAAAAGCTACGACAAATAAAAGAAAGATACCCCCAGAGAAGATCTCACATGTGGATTATCCGACTGGAGACCACAGAAGGGAAAAGACTACGAGTAGGATCAGTGCATGAATGAAGGACAGCGGCTCAGTAGTAGAGGGAAAAAAGCTCCAGGTCTGTTCTTGTGGTTGGCAGAAAGTAACAACAGCAAAGGGCCTCAGAATACATCGGGGAAAGAAGATGTGCTTGTTAGAGGGAGTGCAGGGAAATCGCCTTGAGCAGTACTTCTTCAGAAGTCAGTCAAGTCAATCGAGTGAAGTCCAGCGACGGGTAGAAAACCACGGTTCGCAAGATGTCATTACCCGTGTTACTGATGAGGAGGGAGCAAGCTCGGTACAGGGGAAGTTGGTGGTGGTGCGGTTAATTTACCAGTCAGGGAGAAGAACGGTGGGTCGAAACCTAGAGTTAAATGGCCTTGGACAAGTGAAAGGAAGGAATGGGAAACTGTTGATATAGATTTGGTAAAGTAGCTAGAGAGTCTGAAAGGGACAGTGGAAAACAAGTTAGATGAGATAGGAGAGCTTATCAATATGGTGCGGACAGATTTGGTGTTATTGCGAAAAAGAAGGTGCAGGCTCCACAGGTGGTTAGATCTAGACGAGAGAGAGAAATCAAGAGATTAGTGAAGGAGATAGTTGAGAAAGCAGCAGAGAAAGTCTATAATTGATGAGAGAGAGGGAATTCATGTTTTGCAAGAAGAGTTAAGAAATCGGTTAGCAATATTAAGGAGGGCAGAACACCTTCGGAATAAGAGAAAGAAGAAGGAGCGAGTCAGGTCGGCATTTTATAGGGATCCATTTAGATTTGTTAATAGAATGTTTAGTCAGGAAAACAGTGGAAAGCTCAAAGCTTCAAACGAAGTGTTAGAGGAATATTTAAAAAGGACATACTCAGATTCAGAAAAGAAAAGGGGAATGGGTATCCCTCCAGATATACCACCTTAGGAGAGATAGAGTATAAGTTACATGTTTTGCCACCAAAGTGGAAGGAAGTGGAAGCTGTAATAAGGCGTGCAAAGGCTTCTTCGGCTCCAGGGCCGAATGGAGTCCCTTACTGGGTATGTGCATCTGATGTGCTTAGATTCTTGTGGAGGCTCTTGCATATAGTTTGGGAGAAGCAGGTCATACCAAGCCTTTGGTGTAGAGCAGGGGGAATTTTAACTCCCAAGGAGAAAGAGTCTTCAGAGTAAGTCAGTTTAGGCTTATATGTCTCCTAAATGTAGAAGGCAAGATTTTCTTTGGCGTTGTGGAACAGAGGCTGGCAAGTTATTTAAAAAGGAATAAGTTAATAGATACCACAGTGCAGAAAGCAGGAATCCCAGGTTTTGCAGGTTGCTTAGAACACAGTAGTGTAATATGGCACCAGATTCAGACAGCCAAGCTCGAGAGAAGAGATTTGCATGTAGTGTTTTTGGACCTGGCAAATGCATTTGGATCTGTGCCACATAGTCTTATTTGGAGTGCTTTTAATTTCTTTAGAGTTCCAGGATCAATAGTAAATTTAGAGAATGCATGTTTCCAAGATGTCCGAATGTGTTTTAGCACAGCAGGCTTTACGACATCATGGCAGAGACTAGTGATGGGCATTATGACAAGGTGTACTATTTCCCCGCGAGCATTTACAATGGAGGTGGACCTAGTGATTAGAAGTCACGGTGGGGAGAGATGGCAGGACGGACTGTGCCTCCCTCCAATCAGGGTCTATATGGATGATATGACCTTGGTGACCACAACAGTAGCTTGTACAAGAAGGTTAGTTAGAGAAGTTAAATGATAATCTTAAATGGGCTAGATTGAAGATTAAGCCTAGTAAGTCACAGAGTATTTATTTGACAAGAGCAAAGGTAGTAGAGAAAAGGCAACATTGGAGGGGAGGCTGCTCCTCAAACTGCGGAGCAACCTGGACAATACAGCTCACCCACTCCATGACACACTGGTCAACCTGAGGAGCACCTTCAGCAACAGACTGGTTCCACCAAGATGCTGTACAGAATGCCACAGGAGATCCTTCTTCCCTGTGGCTAACCCCCCCCCCCCAATCTTTGCACATCCCCCAAGCCTTTCCACTCATCACTTTAATTTCAGGTTTCATGTACTTTGTGTTTTTATGACTGTTGGCAGATCATTTTCCTTCCTGGGATAAATAAAGTTTTATTGTATCGTTAATGTTCCGGGCTAAGGTGCTATAAGGAGACATAGAGTTGTGGGTAAAAGAGGAGGGGGTGTTGCCTTATTGATCATGGAGAATGTCACGGCAACAGACCAAGATGACATTACTGACGGTTTGTTTGGTGTGGCTATATGGGTAGAGCTGTGAAATAAAAAGGGGATGAGTACCTTGTTGTTACTGTACTATAGGCCCCCAAATAGACAACGGGAATTAGAGGAATAAATATGCCGAGATTGCAGGTAGCTGCACGACAAATCATCCTCTATGATAATCCTCAACACTGCAGGGATGCATTCTCAGCCTTTCTATACTCCCTATGCACTCAAGACTGTGCAGCCAAATTCCATTCCAACTCAAGTGACAAATTCACAGACAACAACACTGTATATATTGATGGCGCCGAAGAAGAGATGGTTGAATGCTTCAAATTCCAGGAATAAATAGCACCAGCAATTTGTCCTGGACCAGCCACATCGAAGCAATGGCCAAGAAAGCAAAACAATCCCTCTACTTCCTTAGAAGGCCTAGGAAGTTTTACATATCCACAATAATCCACACCAACTTCCACAAGTGCGCCATAAAAAGCATTTTATCAAGATGAATCACTGCATGGTTTGGGAAAAGCTCCATTCAAGACTGCAAGAAATTGCAGAGAGTTTTGGACGTAGACCAGGGCATCACGCAAACCACCCTCCCTTCCATTGACTCCATCTACACTTCATGCTGCCTCAGCAAGGCCACCAGCATAATCAATGACCAGTCTCATTCCAGACACTGAATTCGTAAAGATTCCTCAGGCAATATGTGGTGGGCCTTCAGGGAGGGGGCAAAGCTTGATCTACTCTTAGCAAATTGGGAAGGACATGTGATCGAAATGTTTGTGGGCAAGCCTTTTGGGACCTGTTCTATTAGCTTTAAAGTAGTTATGGATAAAGATAATGTGCGTCCATAAGTTAAATTCTGAATTGGGGCAATACCATCTATGATGTTTTTGTCCTGTTCTGTCCAATACCATCTATGATGGTATTGGACAGAAACTGTCTAAAGTTGATTGGAATGGGTTGTTTGCAATCAAAGGGATGTCCGGAGAGTGGGATGCTTTTAAACATGTGGTAACAAGAGTTCAGGGCATGCATGTTTCTGTTAGAGTGAAGAGCAACACGGGTGGGAGCAAGGAAGCTTGGATGATGGGAGAAATTTAAGCCTTTGTCAGGAAAAAGGAGGCATGAAGCAGGTATAGGCAGCTGGGATAAAGTGATTTCCTGGAGAAGTTTTGGGAACTGAGCAGCATATTTAAGAAGGAAATAAGGTGGGCAAAAGGGGGCAGGAGAGAGCCCTGACAGATAATATTAAGAAAAATTAAAGATTTAATGTTTATTAAAGGAAAGAGTAACTAAAGTAGAAATAGGGCCCCACAGAAACCAAAGTGGTCATTTCTATGTGGAGCCACAGGAGATGGGCAAAGTCCTCAATTAATATTTCTACTCAGTTTTTACTGTGGAGAAAGACATGAAGAGTGGGGAACTTAGGACAGTTAATAGAGATGTCTTGAGGACAATCTGTATTATGGTCAAGGAGGTGCTGGATGTCCAAGGGTATATGAAGGTAGTTAAGTCTTCCGGGCCTGATTATATATATCCAAGATCATCGTAAGACACGGGTGTGCCAAGACGGGCGGATGGCTTATATTGTGCCTCTATTTAAGAAGGGCTGCAAGGAAAAGCCTGGGATTTATAGAGCAGCGAACCTAACATCTGTGGTAACAAGTTACCGGAGAGGATTCTGAGTGATAAGATATAGACGCATTTGAATAGACAGGGGCTGCTTCGGGATAGTCAGCATGATTTTGTACGTGGGGGATTATGTTTTATGAATTGGATTGAGTTTTTTGAAAAAGTAACCTAAAAGGTTAATGAGGGCAAAGCCGTAGATGTTGTCCATATGCCTTCAGCAAGGTATTTAATAAGGTATCGCGTGGTCTGCTGCTCTTGCGGGATCCAGGGAGCGTTAGAGAATTGGCTTCATGGCAGGAAGCAGAGGGTGATGGAAGATTTTTCGGACTGGAGGCCTGTGACTAGAGCTGGGCCCATTGCTGCTGGTAGTTTAAATCATCAGTTTGGATGAGAACATAGAAATTTAGTAATTTTACAGACAGCACTAAAATGGTTGGTATCGTAGATAGCAAAGGTGGTTATCCAAAGTTACAGAGGATCTTAATCAATTGGGCAAGTGGGCTGAGAAATGGTTAATGGAGCTTAATGCAGATATGCATGAGTTGTTGCATTGTAGGAAATCAAACTAGAGAAGGATCTAGTAGGATCATTTTTGTGTACCTTAGAGAAGGATCTACTCAGTGAATGACAGGACCCTGAGGTGTGTTGTTGAACAGAGGGATATAAGAAATCAGATACATGGTTGCTTGAACGGGTACAAAGGGGTGCTCAAGAAGTCTTTTGGTACATTGGCCATTTGGACAGGTACATTGATAGGAAAGGTTTAGAGCAGGTGTCGACAACCTACGGCCCCTGGGCTGAATGCGGCCCGTAACCCGAAATCATCCGGCCCGAAGGCGTTTTTTTCCCCGTAATTATCCGGCCGGCAGACTTCCTCCGTCTCCGGTATCTCCTGGGCCCGAGGCCGAAGTGACGCAAGGAGGCCTGCACTGGCGGCCACAATGGCAGAGTCACCGCCGAGCACGGACGAGCGCTGAGCTCTGGCTGTACCGCATCCTGCGCAAAGCCGCCGACACGGCCACGCACCTTTTGTGTATGGGCTTCACTGTCGGGATCAAAGATCCACTCTATGATCTTTGGTCGGGATTGGGGTTGTCAATAGGCCAAGGACAAGTGAGTATGAGTGGCGTCCTCGAAGGGGCGGGATCCATGTGTACATGTACATGTGGCCCGCCATCCGCTCACAGACATGTGTCCTGGCCCCTATGCAGAACAAGGTTGCCGACCCCTGGTTTAGAGGGATATGGTCCAAATGCAGGCAGGTGGGACTAGTGTAGATGGGGCACCTTGGTCAGCATGGGCAAGTTGGGTCTTAGGACTGTTATTGTGCTCCATGTCTCTAAGTTTTGATTGCCCCCTTCTAAAGGAGTTATTTATAATGAGTTTTAAATTAATGGAAATGTTGCTGCAGAAAAATAGATCAGCCTCAATTATGTTCATTTCATAATTGGATCAATTGCTTTGCTAGTTTGCAGTGCTGCCGGTTATAAAAGGAAAAACACAAATGGTATTGTAACACAACAGATAATATATAGTTGATAAAAGAGAATAATTCTTCAGGAAAATTATTCATTTGTCACATACTTGGGTTCCGCACTATTTCAACAGCCAAGACCAGTTTAGTGATATGCTTATAAGATTATCCTGCACGCACCACTTCTTTATTTCTTTATAAAGACAACAAAGTAATAGCAACAATTCTCAGTGGGTAAGTATTCAATTTGTTGATTTCAAGTGCATAGAACAGATGTTCCATTTTAAAAATGAAAATATAATGTTCATGTGTGTACGGTTACTATAATCCAAAATGAACAAACCCACTAAAGCAATCATTGGTTTTGCAAATTGTATTTGGTTGTGATTGTGAGCATTTTTGAAGTCTGCTTTATCTTGCTCCATTTATTAGCATTTTCCAAGGGGATTTGGACAGAACTAACAGTATCCTGTTCTGGATTTGCAGTAATTTTTTTGTGCTTTGAATAGACTTTATTAGTTTATGCTTTCTGTGGAGCCAGCTACTATCGGCAACAAGTTACTTTGTAAATCATTCAGGAAATAATAAACTGCTTGCGATGGAAACATAAGGCAATCTTTATGCACGGTGTGAATTGGTATTCTGAGTTGTTGTTGTTGTTAGTAGTTTTGAAAGAAGGGATCAAACTTTGAAACCTCAAGTTCAAGTTCACGTTCTCATTCATTGTCACGTGCACCAATTGGTACAGTGAAATTTGAGTTACCATATAGCATATAAGAATAAAAAGAACACAATACACAATAGAGTTTAACATAAACATCCACCATAGTGGAATCAACGTTTCTCACTGTGATGGAAGGCAATAAAGTTCAGTCATCTTCCTCTTTGTTCACCTGTGGTCGGGGCCATGAACCATACACAGTCGCCGCTACGGGATGATCGAAACTGCGGCGTCGGAAAGGATCGGAACACACTCTGCAGCTAGGAATTTCCAAAACGGCCGCTTCTTAAAGGAATCTGCGGCTTCAGAAGTCCACAGGCTGAGCCGGATGGATCCTCGGCAAAAGATCCCAGACTCCGCGATGTTAAGGTCAGTGCCGCGCCCACGGCTAGAAGCTCCACAGACCACAGCTCCACGGTGTTAAAGTCAGCAGGCCCCGCTGAACGGAGCTCCAACACTGGCGATCCTCGACAGGATGGTAATTCCGCGCTGCGCCTGCTGCTGAAGTTCTGGGCAGAAAGGCCACGTCAATCCACTTGGTAGGCCGCGATGGGGCGAAGATGCGACACGGAGAAAAGATGCATCTCCGTCCAGGTAAGTGACTGAAAAACGGTTTCCCCCTATTCCCCCCCACCTCCCCCCACATAAGACATACTGGGAAACATTAAAACATACATTTAGACGCACTAAAAATAACAAAAAAGGCGAAAGGACTGGCGAGCTGCTGGCGGGGCAGCCACTGCGGTGGCGCCACCTCCCATCGGGCAGTAAGGTCCTGAAACGTAGGGGGGGAGACCTCACATGACTTTGCAGAGTTGGTGGTGGGCAAGAGCACACATTTAAAATGGAAATAAAAATGTGTCTTTGTATTTGTGAGGGGATCCTGCCAAACATCTTAGAGTGCTCTTAGTGTAACTCACTTTCCAGTATCAGGGTGCTGTGCCCACAATTAGCATTATCTAATCTATTGCAATTTTTGTGCAGCAACAATATCCCAAGTGCTTTTTGAAATGGGAAATATTTGCTGAGGTGATTTTAAGAAATGAACCACAATTTCGAATAGTTTAAAGAATGAGACCAAGTGTTTTTCAGAAGAGAAATAAAAAATCTAGTGATTTGGCAGCTGAAGACTGAGCAGTCAATAACAGCGAGACTGTATTCAGTATGGATGTACTCAACTGGCCAGAATTGAAGGACTATACCTATTTTGTTGGTATTTAAGCACAGTAGCTCATAAATATTTGAAGGGATGTGATCATACAAAAGTTTAGGAACTTTAGAAATTAGAATGACAAAATCACAATGCTGTGTAACTGAGAGCCAGTTTATATCAGTTGGAGTGATGGGTAAATGGAGTCGCTGTGTGTTAGGACACAGGGATCAGAGTTTAAGTTAAGTTTAGGAATAATAGAACAAACAAGGATATAAAAAATTCTTTGGTATGGTCAATTCTAACAGTTATTGAATCATGAATGGTAATTTCATCAATGGATTAGCTGAAGCAGGGAAGAGTTAGATAATGTTAAAATAATTGAAATCAACCTCTTTAGGATTGAAAATGAATGCTTGGTCCTACCACTGTTTTACTCCACAAGCAGGGCACCTGAAGCGAATGACATTCCATTGAATTAACATGCTAGAGTAGCTCAGAGTGCTTGCTCAGGGTCCTAGTTCTGATCGAGGTGCTTGGACCGTAAAAGTTAACTGCTCCTTTTTCCACAGATGATGTTTGACTCGCAGAGTTATTCTAGCCTTTTCTGTTTTGAGTTTCAAGTTTTTACCATCTGAATTTCTTTTGACTTTCATTGCCTGTTCAACTGTTTGCCACCTCCAAGATGGCCTTGAAAGCTTGAGCCTTTAATTATAGCAATCTTCATTTAAAAGCAGATTGCAATGCTGCTCCAGTCAACACACTGGCATTTCAAAGTTCTACTAACTCAATTCCAGTAAAAAATGCATTGACTGGAATACAAATTTGTGTGACAGTCTTGAATCATGCTGGCAGCCCATTTAATATCTTTCAGCTTCTTGAGTCAATAAAAAATAAATTGAGAGAAATGAAATAGATAGCGAATTTGTAACTACCCAGAATGTAAATAGTGAGAAAATAGTTCAGTTTCTTTATATTCTTTACATTTGGTTTCTTTATATTCTATTTTTGATTAATTGTTATTTATTATATATTATTTCAAGTGAACTTTTTCATTTTTAGGAATCTTACAGTTCGACACGATTCATTTTCTAGGCAGGTAAAAATGTGTTCAATCTTGGGAGTCAATGGCGAAAGATCAGGGCGGTCAGTGGTTAATGAAGGTCTACACTGGATCCAGGAGGACAATGTCATCTCCTTACTTTTCACCTTTTAGGATGCTAATCTCATGATACCTGAAAAACCAACCCAGCCTGGATTCATTTTAAAATGGGAGTTAGTTAAGAGTTACACTATCTTATTTTAATATGCAAACCACCCAAACCCACCTCCTGTGACCAAAGTTGTTACCTGTCTGCCATTCTGCTTCGATGGAATGCATTTGACAAGTTTGGCGCCATAATTTAAATGTTTTCTGCTTTCCTGTGTCGTACTTTTAAGATTAGGTGGGGTTGCGTTGGTTACAGATATATGAAACCGTCACTTTCATGCTAAAATCGATCAGTGTAAATCAAATATCTAACCTAAAGCAGCTCTTCACATCAGTCATGTGGGGTTCAATTTGAAGTTTTAGCAATTGAATCATGTCAGAAAATCATGACATCGGGTGGCCTTGCCAGCAGTGTGTCCGTCCTTTCACCTTTTTTGTTAATTTTAGTCTGTCTTAAAGTATGTTTTTGGTGGTTTCTTAGTCTTTTTTATGTGGGGGAGGTGGGGGGTAGAAGAGGGGGAAACTGTTTCCCAGTCACTTCCTCGTCAAGGATGCGTCTTTTCTCCGAGTCACATCTTCGCCCCCCCCCCGCCTCGTGGACTACCAACTGGATTTCCGCATCCTTTCCTACCGGGGACCTGCCAGAGCTTCCGCAGCGGCGCAGCACTGAATTCCATCACGGAGCGGGCGATGCCTTACCGGGGATCGCCGTGTTGGAGCTCCGGAGTGTTGGGCCTGCTGATTAACACCGTGAAGCTGTGGTTTGCGGAGCTTCTAGCCACAGGCGGTGCTGACTTTAACATTGCGGAGGTCTAGGACCCCTTGCCGGGGGTGGCCAGTGTTGGTGCTTCGCCCAGCTCGGCCTGTGGACTACGGAAGCTACAGTCTCAGTATGAAGCGGCCGATGCGAAAACTCCAAGCCGCTGAGAATATTCTTCCATTTCGATGCCAGAAGTTTGATCATCCCGGCGAGAGGGCCTCAACATCGGGCCGCCATAGCGGCGATTGCGGAAGGCTCAAAGGCCCCGACCACGGGTGAACAAAGAGGAAGATAACAGAACTTTATTGCCTTGCTTCACAGTGGGAAACGTTGATTCTGCTATGTGGGGATGTTTATGTTAAACTCTATTGTCTATTATGTTATTTTTATTTGTATGGCTGTATGGTAACTCAAATCTCATTGTACCAATTGGTGCATGTGACAATAAATGCAACTTGAACTTGAACATGAATATATTTTCTTGAAGAATAAGATAAATTCAAAGGGTATTTTGTTTCAGTGAGATCTGTAAAGAATACATTATAATAGGCTGTACTCAAACACCTGCGATTGTCATGAAATATCTTTCATCATCCACCACAACCGGAAACATCATGGGAAGCCTGAGAATGACATTATCACATTAACCTAATACATAGAAACATAGAAACATAGAAATTAGGTGCAGGAGTAGGCCATTCGGCCCTTCGAGCCTGCACCGCCATTCAATATGATCATGGCTGATCATCCAACTCAGTATCCCGTACCTGCCTTCTCTCCATACCCTCTGATCCCCTTAGCCACAAGGGCCACATCTAACTCCCTCTTAAATATAGCCAATGAACTGGCCTCAACTACCCTCTGTGGCAGAGAGTTCCAGAGATTCACCACTCTCTGTGTGAAAAAAGTCTCATCTCGGTTTTAAAGGATTTCCCCCTTATCCTTAAGCTGTGACCCCTTGTCCTGGACTTCCCCAACATCGGGAACAATCTTCCTGCATCTAGCCTGTCCAACCCCTTAAGAATTTTGTAAGTTTCTATAAGATCCCTTCTCAATCTCCTAAATTCTAGAGAGTATAAACCAAGTCTATCCAGTCTTTCTTCATAAGACAGTCCTGACATCCCAGGAATCAGTCTGGTGAACCTTCTCTGCACTCCCTCTATGGCAATAATGTCCTTCCTCAGATTTGGAGACCAAAACTGTACGCAATACTCCAGGTGTGGTCTCACCAAGACCCTGTACAACTGCAGTAGAACCTCCCTGCTCCTATACTCAAATCCTTTTGCTATGAAAGTTAACATACCATTCGCTTTCTTCACTGCCTGCTGCACCTGCATGCCTACTTTCAATGACTGGTGTACCATGACACCTAGGTCTCGCTGCATCTCCCCTTTTCCTAATCGGCCACCATTTAGATAATAGTCTGCTTTCCTGTTTTTGATACCAAAATGGATAACCTCACATTTATCCACATTATACTGCATCTGCCAAACATTTGCCCACTCACCCAGCCTATCCAAGTCACCTTGCAGTCTCCTAGCATCCTCCTCACAGCTAACACTGCCCTCCAGCTTAGTGTCATCCGCAAACTTGGAGATATTGCCTTCAATTCCCTCATCCAGATCATTAATATATATTGTAAACAGCTGGGGTCCCAGCACTGAGCCTTGCGGTACCCCACTAGTCACTGCCCGCCATTGTGAAAAGGACCCGTTTACTCCTACTCTTTGCTTCCTGTTTGCCAGCCAGTTCTCTATCCACATCAATACTGAACCCCCAATGCCGTGTGCTTTAAGTTTGTATACTAATCTCTTATGTGGGACCTTGTCGAAAGCCTTCTGGAAGTCCAGATACACCACATCCACTGGTTCTTCCCTATCCACGCTACTAGTTACATCCTCGAAAAATTCTATAAGATTCGTCAGACATGATTTACCTTTCGTAAATCCATGCTGACTTTGTCCAATGATTTCACCACTTTCCAAATGTGCTGCTATCCCATCTTTAATAACTGACTCTAGCAGTTTCCCCACTACCGATGTTAGACTAACTGGTCTGTAATTCCCCGTTTTCTCTCTCCCTCCCTTCTTAAAAAGTGGGGTTACGTTTGCTACCCGCCAATCCTCAGGAACTACTCCAGAATCTAAAGAGTTTTGAAAGATTATTACTAATGCATCCACTATTTCTGGAGCTACTTCCTTAAGTACTCTGGGATGCAGCCTATCTGGCCCTGGGGATTTATCGGCCTTTAATCCATTCAATTTACCCAACACCACTTCCCGACTAACCTGGATTTCACTCAATTCCTCCAACTCCTTTGACCCGCGGTCCCCTGCTATTTCCGGCAGATTATTTATGTCTTCCTTAGTGAAGACGGAACCAAAGTAGTTATTCAATTGGTCCTCCATATCCTTGTTCCCCATGATCAACTCACCTGTTTCTGACTGCAAGGGACCTACATTTGTTTTAACTAATCTCTTTCTTTTCACATATCTATATAAACTTTTGCAGTCAGTTTTTATGTTCCCTGCCAGTTTTCTTTCATAATCTATTTTTCCTTTCCTAATTAAGCCCTTTGTCCTCCTCTGCTGGTCTCTGAATTTCTCCCAGTCCTCTGGTATGCTGCTTTTTCTGGCTAATTTGTACGCATCATCCTTCGCTTTGATACTATCCCTGATTTCCCTTGTTATCCACGGATGCACTACCTTCCCTGATTTATTCTTTTGCCAAACTGGGATGAACAATTTTTGCAGTTCATCCATGCAGTCTTTAAATGTCTTCCATTGCATATCCACTGTCAACCCTTTTAGAATTAATTACCAGTCAATCTTGGCCAATTCACGTCTCATACCCTCAAAGTTACCTTTCTTTAAGTTCAGAACCATTGTTTCTGAATTAACAATGTCACTCTCCATCCTAATGAAGAACTCAACCATATTATGGTCACTCTTGCCCAAGGGGGCACGTACAACAAGACTGCTAACTAACCCTTCCTCATTACTCAATACCCAGTCTAAAATAGCCTGCTCTCTCGTTGGTTCCTCTACATGTTGATTTAGATAACTATCCCGCATACATTCCAAGAAATCCTCTTCCTCAGCACCCTGCCAATTTGATTCACCCAATCTATATGTAGATTGAAGTCACCCATGTGCTTTCGCCCCCTCCATAGCACAGAAACTGCTCTCCTCAAAGTCCTCAACGACCTCCTCACCTCTGCTGACACTGGTTCCCTCAACATCCTCATCCTCCTCGACCTGAGCGCAGCCTTCGATACAGTGAACTACAACATCCTGCTCACCAGACTCAAAGACCTCGGCATTGAAGGCTCTGCACTCAGCTGGCTCCGTTCCTACCTTTCCAACAGATCCCACTTCATCTCTCTCCACAACCAAACCTCTGCTACAGCCACAGTCACTCAAGGCGTTCCCCAAGGCTCCGTACTCGGCCCCCTCCTCTTCATCATCTACATCCTCCCCCTTGGTCAGATACTCCGCCACTTCAACCTGGACTTCCACTGTTACGCCGATGACACCCAGACCTACCTCGGCACCAAATCCCCCCACAAACCCCCCTCTCCCATATCAACTCCTGTTTGTCAACTAAAAAAACCTGGATGCAACATAACTTCCTCAAACTCAACAGCGATAAGACAGAATTCCTCCTCATAGGCTCCAAAGCCACACTCAGCAAAATCAATAACCCCACTCTCACCATCGACGGCATCACTGTCTCCCCATCTCCCAAGGCCCGCAACCTTGGCGTGATCTTTGATTCCACCCTCTCCCTTGAGCCTCACATCCGCCATGTCAATAAAACCTCCTTCTTTCATCTCCACAACATCGCCAAACCCGCTGCTGAAAGACTCATCCATGCCTTGATCCCGACTGGACTATTGCAACTCATTTCTCCTTGGCATCAGCTCCACCTACATCAACCGACTCCAACTGGTCCAGAACGCAGCCGCCCGACTCATCACCCACACCAAATCCTGGCATCACATCACTCCAGTCCTCAAACAACTTCACTGGCTTCCCATCTCCCACCGGATCACCTACAAAATCCTGATCCTCACCTACAAAGCCCTCCACCATCTGGCCCCCCCATATCTCACTGACCTCCTCTCCCCCTACCAACCCTCACGGTCCCTCAGATCCACATCAGCCGGTCTCCTCTCCATCCACAAGTCCAACCTCTGCAGTTTTGGGGACAGAGCCTTCTCCAGGGCAGCTCCCAGGCTCTGGAACTCCCTCCCCCAACTGATCCGCAATTCCGTGTCCCTCACCATCTTCCAGTCCCGCCTCAAGACCCATCTCTTCACCTCTGACTATCCTTAGCCCCACGTCCCCCTCCCTTTTCATCTGTGCACTAATTGCCTCATATTGTGTTTTGAATTGTATTCTGTCTTTACTTTGTGTACTAGTCATGTCTCTACTATTTATTTCATTCCCCTTACATGTTTTTCCTCTACCTGCTAAATTTTTGTTAGGTGTCCTTGAGACTCTTGAAAGGCGCCTATAAATAAAATTTATTATTATTATTATTATTATAACTGTTTTGCCTTTGTCGCACGCATTTCTAATTTCCTGTTTGATACCATCTACAACTTCACTACTACTGTTAGGTGGTCTGTACACAACACCCACCATCGTTTTCTGCCCCTTAGTGTTTCGCAGCTCTACCCATACCGATTCCACATCCTCCAAACTAATGTCCTTCCTTTCCATTGCGTTAATCTCCTCTCTAACCAGCAACGCTACCCCACCTCCTATTCCTTTCTCTCTATCCCTCCTGAATATTGAATATCCCTGGATGTTCAGCTCCCAGCCTTGGTCACCCTGGAGCCATGTCTCCGTGATCCCAACTATATCATAATCATTAATGGCTATCTGCACGTTCAACTCATCCACCTTATTACGAATACTCCTTGCATTGAGACACAAAGCCTTCAGGCTTGTTTTTACAACGCTCTTACCCCTTATACAATTATGTTGAAAAGTGGCCTTTTTTGATTTTTGCCCTGGTTTTGTCTGCCTGCCACTTTTACTTTTCACCTTGCTACCTATTGCTTCTACCCTCATTTTACACCCCCCTGCCTCTCTGCTCTTGTACCCATCCCCCTGCCACATTAGTTTAAATCCTCCCCGACAGCGCTAGCAAACACTCCCCCAAGGACATTGGTTCTATTCCAGCCCAGGTGCAGACCGTCCTGTTTGTACTGGTCCCACCTCCACCAGAACTGGTTCCAATGCCCTAAAAATTTGAATCCCTCCCCCTTGCACCATACTAAACATTCTGGTGCACAGTTGACTCCTGATGGATGTGTGACTATTTAGCCAAGAACCTTTATGCTTGAATCAGAACTTCTGTAAACTGAACATAAAAGAGTCAAAATTGCATTGAATTGCTGAATGAACAAGTTAATGAGCATTTGCCAGAGCTCATTAACGTGTACATTTCAGCAATTGAATTTAAGCAAAATTTAATAGAAGCACTCTGCAGGAACATATTGTACAAAAGTGATTAGAGTTGTAAAAGTAAGTTTCATTCTCGTGTTGTGATCCAGCAGTGATATGCTAAACATTAGGAGATCAATAACCAGGAGGCGGTTGTGGTTTGTTATTTTTATGCATAAATATTTAACTTAAATTGGATATGTTGGTACAGTGGGAGATAATTGGAAATTGTTTGTACATTGCTCACACAAGACCAATTTTTTTTTTGCCAGTAGTGGGAATTACATTTAATCTGAGAGATAAGATTTAAACAGTAAATTCCAAGCTTCCCACTACTGCTTATGTTGCACATGAGATCAGTTTTACTCCCAAGGCAGAGGGTAATATTGAAATGGTCTAAATCTCTTGCATCTTATTTGTAAATATGGGAATTACTACTGACAGATCGGAGAAATATGAGATTCATCTTCTTGCAACAGTAACGTTTACATGTAAGAAATACTTTGAGCAGGCTCATTTGCCTTTATGAAAGTTTTATTTATTCAGATATTTTGGCTAGGAGGGATGGGTGCTGGTCTGCATGATTGAATTTGTGTTGTTGGAAAGAAATGGCTTCACCTGCCTTTACACCACTCCAAAATCAGTATTGAAATGAGCTACATTTGGTTTTGCAGTGAGATGCTTCCCATTGCCTGACATTTTACCACAACTCTTACTTAGTTATACAAATGTTGTAACTTTAATTGGTTTTCTCTTGTTGCAATGAGATGCTTATTCTGGACTTTTAAAATGAAAAAGTAATTATTATCTCGGTTTAGATCATGCCACCAACTTAATGGCAAATTAGAATGGGTCCTGTTGTAATAGTATAATGATCTGGACTCCATTTCTTGTGTGCTTCTGTTCAATGAAATGCAAAGGCACATGACCGATGTCCACAAAATGTGCCATAATGCTAATCCCACATGTTGGTGATCTGAAATATAGCAAATCATTAGATGTACCATTGCCCAGAACTTCATGATCATCTATACAGGAGGTGTAAGCAAACTTTACATTCTGAGAAGATGTGGCGAGTGGTGGGGTCACGTTGGAGGTGGCAAAAATGACGGAGGATTATTTGTTGTGAAATAATTTGGTGGTCATTTTCGTCACCTCCAACGTGACCCCACCACTCGCCACATCTTCCCATCTCCCCTCATGTCTGCTTCCGCAAAGACCGCTCCCTCCGCAACTCCCTTGTCAATTCTTCCCTTCCCTCATGTACCACCCCCTCCCCAGGCACTTTCCATTGCAACCGCAAGAAATGCAACACCTGTCCCTTTACCTCCCCCCTCGACTCCATTCAAGGACCCAAGCAGTCGTTCCAGGTGCGACAGAGGTTCACCTGTATCTCCTCCAACCTCATCTACTGTATCCGCTGCTCTAGATGTCAGCTGATCTACATCGGTAAGACTAAGCGGAGGTTGGGCGATCGCTTCGCCGAACACCTCCGCTCGGTCCGCAAGAACCTACCTGACCTCCCGGTGGCTCAGCACTTCAACTCCCCCTCCCATTCCCAATCCAACCTCTCTGTCCTGAGTCTCCTCCATTGCCAGAGTGAGCAACACCGGAAATTGGAGGAACAGCACCTCATATTTCGCTTGGAGAGTCTGCATCCTGCGGGCATGAACATTGAATTCTCCCAATTTTGTTAGCCCTTGCTGTCTCCTCCTCTTCCTCAACCCTCGGGCTGTCTCCTCCCATCCCCCAGCCCTCGGGCTCCTCCACCTCCTTTTTCCTTCCTTGTCCCCGCCACCCCCTATCAGTCTGAAGAAGGGTTTCGGCCCGAAACTTTACCCATTTCCTTCGCTCCATAGATGCTGCTGCACCCGCTGAGTTTCTCCAGCATTTTTGTGTACCTTCGATTTTCCAGCATCTGCAGTTCCTTCTTGAACACAGAATATTTTTCAATGCAGGTTTTTATAAAAGGATGTCAGATTGTTCATGGGAAATTGTGGCGCAGATTTTTTGGGTACTATGAAGAACAATATTTCAATGTTTTTCGAGCTTGGTATCTGATTTATGCACATTTATAGTTTGTCACATTGGCAACCCTACCATAAATGTAGTGAGATGATGATGTGCAATGCCCAATCTTGGGAATTGTTTAGTGATACAATTAAACGCAGAGGCCTGGATTTCCCAAGTTGTCAATAGTTGGTAGAGTTCATTACCTTGAGTGCCATTTGCAGCATGGCACTGGCCCCCTGGTGCGTGGAAGACCACGTGCTAGTTGTAAGGATGCATCCCCAAAACTGCCCAATAGTATGGGGTTAATTCATGAGTCTGTCATCACCAGTTTGATTTTGCTTGACCCATATCAATGTCAGCCTATCAGTCTTGGAATTCATTATATTTCTGCTGTATGGTACATACTCGCTCAATTGTGAGGGCCCAGCCCTTGCATCATCTGTGGAGAGAACAGCTTCAAAGCAGGAGGAGGAAAATGAAGGACAGAGGCAGTAGAAAGACAGCACCAATGGCTAACAATGAAGACTCTGCAATGCAGCATGACCTTGAGCAATTCTAGATGTAAAAAGCTAGGTTCCAGACTTCCTGACAAGGGCTTCAGCAGTTTGGAAGTCAGGCTGATAGACCGTGTAAGGGCTCTCGTTAAATGGCATTGGGAGAGATCCAAAATGCTGTTGTTCAGAGAGAGTGAGAGGATTGTGTTCCACAGAGCCTCTTCCTCAATAATTATAGCAATCTATTTTTTGACAGATTACTCGACTGGTATAAAACCATGAAAGTTGCTTTGTGAATTGATAGACCCAGCTTAAGTGTCAGCAATATGAACTTGCATGACATCAAATGGAGCGTGTATGACAGAAATCTAAGCTACGAGTGTTTGTTTGCTCTGCAATAGAAGCTAAGACATAGTCATCATTGTGTACGGTTTTATTACTTTAAAATAGTTGTAAGCATCATACAGCCAAATCGGCCATGTTGACCAAGATGTCCAAGCTCGTCCCATTTGCCTGTTTTAGGGCTACATGCCTCTAAACCTTTTTCGGCCCATGTACCCCTTCAAAATAAACATTGCCATTGTACTCACCTCTATAGATTCCTCTGGCAGCTTGTTCAATATACCCACAATCTTCTGTGTGGAAAAAGTTCCCCCTCTAGTTCCTTTAAAATCTTTCCCCAACCACCTTGAATCTGGGTATTCTAGTTTTAGACTTCCCAACCTTGGGAAAAAGACTGTGATCATCCACCTTATCTCAACCCCTTATGATCTTATATACCTCTTTAAGGTCACACTTAGCCAACTAAGCTCCATTGAAAGAAATATATGCTATTGAATTATTCTACAATATCAGCATTGTTAATACTGAAACATTATCATACTTGGTTAACCATTTTAAACCAGCCGTTCACATTTTGAATATTACCCTAGCCTAGAACAAAATAATGAAATAATAGGAAGAAAGATTATAAAGACACACAACGTGCACCAGCTACGCGCATACGCTTTTGGTTTGGTATCAAACACATAATGCAAAAATATTTGTGCACAGTATTCAGTTTTTCATCTCTGTTGTCAGTGTTTTATTTATTAAAACGACGACTGTTAATGGCAAATTCATATCTTCACTACCCTGAGCTGTAATCTGGCAGAGCAGATGGCCACCCCATTGTAGAATAATTTCAGTTGGCATTGTGGAATTAAAAACTGAGCAGGTTCCATTATGGGTGAGTGATACACTATGCCTAATTACTGCCAAGATGAAATTCACCCCTTAATGGTGGCACATTGACATGGAAATGCAAATAAGTCAAAATAAATCCAACATTGGTACTTTTATATATGCTAACTCTTATTAAAAATCATTTAACCACCTTCTGGCAAATAGGAATTATGTCCCCCTGCCTTAAAAAGCTCCTCCTCATCCTACGTGCCTATATCTCTTGGATGCTGCTTGTTAATGCTTGCACGAGACTTCTGTCTTTGGCAATATTATGAGATGAGGAGCAAGTGCCAGTTTATTTTCTATTTTTAATGCACAATTCATTACTTCTCAGAAGTGCCTAATCATATTCTATGAGTCTCTCAACAGGGGGTTCAAATCTTCACGAAGCCACTCTTTAATTATTGCTTCCCCTTCAAAGAGATAGGTCATGGCAAATTAAAGGTAGAATGAATTAATCATAGGTACTGCCTGAAAGCCAAGTATTCATATGGATTGTATCCATGCTGGGGTTTGCAGATTCAAAGAATGATAGCTTTTTCTATTGATAATGCTAAATGAGGACAGTCAATTAAGCCTACACCTTAGAAAAGCTTGCAAAAAGACAAAACTGGAACTGGCTACTAATGATTGAATTTTAAGCTTGGAATAAATTGAGAACAGAGCCCGAGGAAACCCAGTAATCAATCTTGTATTTCTGCATTAGTTGGCCACTAAACCTCCATTTTGTATCTCCTGAGTAATTATTATCAGTCGGAAATTTTGAACCTTAAATTTGGAAATTGGAATTGGGAGCCAAAATCAATTGCCACTCCTCAATTTGGTGACAAGTTCATGATTGTGCATCAAAGGGTTGTGCAGAACCAGAAGGTATATTTCTATAGCAACAGGAGTAATACGCCTGTTGTAAGAATGTCAAGCCACACTTTTAGATACCCACCATTGCCTCCCCTGAAATCCTAATGATTCCTCACTGGTTCTATCATATCCCATTTTCTCATCAACTCCCTACAGATTAGGGGCCAATTAATGCACAAACCTGCACGTCTTTGGGATGTGGGAGAAAACCGGAGCACCCAGTGGAAATCCACAGGAGAATGTGCAAACTCCGCAGAGACAGCACACGAAGTCACGATCAAACCCAGGTCTCTGCTGCTGTGAGGCAGCATTTCTACCAGCTGCGCCACTTGACAGAGTTTTCGCTGTTAAAGATGAGTAAAGGTTTATGTTAACCTGTGGTCACTGGTGTTATTGTAATATTCTATTTGGTTAATTATCCAAATCAATAGGATTATTACATTCCACTTTTGTGTCTTGCCCATTATTAATTTTTGATTGGCAATGAGTTTATTCAGTTACATACTGAATGATGGCAAGATATGAATTGATTATAACAAAGGAAAAAAGGGTGGGATTAAGCTGTACCATGAAAGATGTACAGTTTTTTTACAGAACTGCTTAATGTTAGTGGTGATGAGGGTAGGGGTGATAAGAAAATAGCTTTCGCCTGTAGCTTTTAATTTCTCTGGTGAAAATCTGCCAAACCTTTGAACGTTGAGGGCATTCCTGACAGCTGAGAGCTAATGATTCAATTCAATTCAATTCAACTTTATTGTCATTGCACAAATACGGGTATAGGTACAACAAAATGCAGTTTAGCGTCTGGTCATAGTCATAGTGCAAGATAGTAGAAGTAAAAATAAAAATACAAAATAAGCATACAATAAAAATAAAAAATACTGGTTAACAAGATGTGGATTGTGGATGAATTAAAACTGGTACATAGGCAAATAATTGTATACAAATGGGAGAGTCTAGAGATAGCTAGCGACGGGACTCTGAGTTCAGCAGTGTAATGGTGTTGTTGAAAAAGCTGTTCCTCAGCCTGCTTGTGCGAGACCTGAGGCTCCTGTACCGCCTCCCTGATGGGAGGAGGGCAAACAGTCCATGGTTAGGGTGAGAGGGGTCCTTGATGATTTTCCCGGCCCGCCTCAGACACCGTTTTCGGTGGAGGGCATCCATGGCAAGGAGCGGGGCACCGATGATGTGCTGAGCGGTTTTCACCACCCGTTGCAGTGCCTTCCTGTCAGCTGTCGTGCAGCTGCTGTACCATACCGTGAAGCAGGTGGTCAGGATGCTTTTGATGGTACAGCGGTAGAAGTTGGACAGGATCTGGGGGGACAGGTGAGGTTTCTTGAGCCTCCTCAGAAGTAAAGGCGCTGCTGCGCCTTTTTGATCAATTTGGTGGTATTGAGGGACCAGGGCAGATCCTCTGAGATGTGTACCCCGAGGAATTTGTAGTTGGAGACGCGCTCCACCTCAGTCCCGTTTATGTGGATGGGGGTATGTTTGCCACCTCTGGTCTTCCTGAAGTCAACAATGATTTCATTCGTCTTCTTGGAGTTGAGGACGAGGTTATTGTTGGCACACCAGGCTGCCAGGTTCTGGACCTCCTCCCCATAGGCTGATTCGTTGCTGTCGCTGATCAGTCCTACCACCGTGGTGTCATCGACAAATGTTATGATGGCATTGGAGCCATACTTAGGGACGCAGTCATGGGTGAAGAGGGAGTAGAGGAGAGGGCTGAGCACACAGCCCTGTGGCACGCCGGTGTTCAGTGTTAGAGTGGAGGAGGTGAGGTTGTTGATCCTAACAGACTGTGGCCTGTTGGTGAGGAAATCCAGTGTCCAATTGCAGAGGGAGGTGGTGATGCCAAGTCCGCTGAGTTTGGTGATCAAGCTGGTGGGGATGACAGTTAAAGGCGGAGCTGAAGTCGATGAACAACAACCTGATGTAGGAGATGTTGTTGTCCAGGTGAGTCAGGGCAGAGTGTAGGGCCGCCGATATGGCGTCCTCTGTAGACCTGTTGGTCCGGTAGGCAAACTGATGGGGGTCCAGTGTGGGGGGGAGGCTGGCTTTGAGGTGAGCCAAGATCAGCCGCTCAAAGCACTTTGCGATGACAGGGGTGAGTGCCACTGGGCGGAAGTCGTTGAGACTCCCTGAAGCTGACTGTTTGGGCACTGGCACAATGGTTGAGGTCTTGAGGCAAGTAGGGACGACACCCTGGGCCAGTGACAGATTGAAAATGTCGGTGAAGACCAGGGATAGTTGTCCAGCACATGCCCTGAGCACACGCCCGGGGATGCCATCACAACATTCATAAAAATATTTCTTGTATATCTCGGAGTCATCAGCAGGGCTGTGCTTTACACTTTGTTGCTTCCACGCATCCTGACCACCCTTACTATGCCGTGTTGTGCAGATTGTAACACAGCGTTGCATATTTAAACCATTGTGAAAACCCTGATTGAAATGCACTGGTAGGAATCTCAGGATTATCCGGGCACCTAAAGTGCATTTTCAGCATGCCACTGACTTGTTTCATGAGAAGTCATAAGTCATAATCATCAAATTGGTCCTGTGCCTATTCCTTACATTTATGAGAGGCAACATCAACTGGTATTTCGTGGGTATTTCTGTGTCCAGTCAACCATCTGGTATCTGTGTTGCTAGGAATGCACACATTTGGAAGAATAGACTGCTGCAGAATGAGACTGTCCTCACATTTGGCCAGAAATCTTGAAGTCTGCATATAGATCCCTTTCTCCTTGGTCTGTTTGTTTTCTAATTTAACAGCTTTTGTCTGCTTGCACAATCATAGTGTTTTGCAGCACTTCCTTTTGTTAGCGATGTTACATAAATACAACTAGCTGATACTTTCCTCAGTCTCACATACTACAGCTTTTTGAATTAAGATTTCAAGGAGATGAACGTTAAGGTGGCTATGTCCTCAGGCATGATGGTATCTGTTTGTTTGTTTGCTTTAGTTTATTGTTACGTGTTCCAAGGTACAGTAAAAAGCTTTTGTCACATGCTATCCAGTCAGCAGAAAGACAAGACATGATTACAATTGATCCATTTGCAGTGTATAGATACATGATAAGCGAATAACGTTTAATGCAAGGTAAAGTCAACAAAGTCTGATCCAGGATAGTCCAAGGGTCACCAATGTTCAGGACTGCCCTCTGGTTGTGGTAGGATGACTCAGTTGTCTGATAAGAGCTGGGAAGAAACTGTCCCTAAATCTTTTGCCTGATGGGAGAGGGGAGAAGAGGAAGTGGCCAGGGTGCGACTTCTCCTTGATTATGCTGCTGGTCTTGCCGAGGCTGCGTGAGGTATAGGGTGATTTCACTAAAGGTCACTGGAGCGTAGTTCCGCACCCACGTGACCGAAAATTTTAACCGGAGTACATACGTCACTTCCGGTACATGTTAGTGAATGGGAAAACACGCACTTTCACACCCGTTAAAAACATCGAAAACGGCCCGTTTTTGAGCTGCAATTAACTGTACCAGTCGGGGTGACCGTGAGGAACAGCTACCTAAATTTACAGTCTAAAAAAAAGATAGAAACTATGGTAAATTCAAGAGGGAGCTGAAGGTGTCAAAACGGCGGAAGTTGTTAGCGGACATTTGCCGTGGAGATTTAAAGATCGAAAATATCGGGAATTATCGCGTTTGCTCGCTGCATTTCATCAAAAGTAAGGCATTATTGACTTTTTATCTTTATTCATTTGTTATATGAAAAGTATTAAAAGTTAAAAATCCGTCAGTAAAATTGCAAAATCGCCCATGGTTCTCAGGTTGGTTTTAACATGCAAAATGAAAACGCTTCTGAAGCTTCTGATAAATAAATAAATAAGTAGTTTGGGTGATTGTGCAGGCTTTAAACAAGAAACATTGAGAAATATATTTTGGCAAATAAAAAAATGTCCTGCTTTTGTCCAACAGCTGACAATTATCCCATTCCTTAGCTTGCATCTCAGTAAAATTTATTTGAAAACGCATTGATAGTTTACGATTATTTAAATGGTAA
This sequence comes from Amblyraja radiata, assembly GCF_010909765.2. NCBI lineage: Eukaryota > Metazoa > Chordata > Chondrichthyes > Rajiformes > Rajidae > Amblyraja > Amblyraja radiata. The sequence goes on along the minus strand of NC_045974.1, from coordinate 39,088,594 downwards.
ATGGAGCTTCAGAAGCGTTTTCCTTTTGCATGTTAAAACCCATCTGAGAACCATGGGCGATTTTGCAATTTTACTGACGGATTTTTAACTTTTAATACTTTTCATATAACAAATGAATGAAGATAAAAAGTCAATAATTGAGGCTGGACCACCTGGGCCTCAACACACACCTGAGCAGCTGGGTCCTGGACTTTCTCACCGGCCGACCACAGACTGTGCGCATGGGGAGGCAGGTCTCCTCCAGCATCACCCTGAACATCGGTGCACCACAGGGCTGTGTGTTGAGCCCCTTCCTCTTCTCCCTCTACACTCTTGACTGCAAACCCACCCACGAGGCCAACACCATATTAAAGTTTGCAGATGACACCATCGTGGTAGGCAGGATCACGAGTAACAACGAGGCCGCCTACAGGACAGAGGTAGACAACCTGGTGAGCTGGAGCCGTGAGAACAACCTGATCCTCAACGCAGCAAAACCGAAGGAGATGATCCTGGACTTCAGGAGGAGACCGAAGACCTTCGTCCATCAGCCCATCACCATTAATGGCGAGACAGTGGAGGCTGTGCAGAACATCAGGTACCTCGGGGTCAACATCAGCCACGACCTGACCTGGACCGTCAACATCACGGCGACGGCCAAGAAAGGACTTCAAAGGCTTCACTTCCTGAGGTGCTTGAAGAGGGCACGTCTCCCACAACAGCTGCTGGTGAGCTTCTACAGGTCAGCCATCGAGTCAGTTCTTACATACTGCATCACAGTATGGTACTCTGGCTGCACCGCAGAGAACAGGAAAGCTCTCCAACGCGTCATTAAGACTGCTGAGAGGATCACTGGCACCCAGCTCCCCAGACTGGAGGACATCTACCGGACCCGCTGCATCCGGAGGGTCAAGGGCATCATTAGAGACAGCACACACCCTGGACACTGTCTCTTCACCCTCCTGCCCTCAGGAAGACGATACAGGACACTGAGCGCCCGCACGACAAGACTGAAAAACAGCTTCTACCATAGAGCTGTGACACTACTGAACTCTATCCCCCTCCCACACTGATTCCCCCCCTCTCACACACCCGCCCATACTCCTGTATGTTTATGTTTATAGTCTAAAATTTTAATAGTTCTTTTTTTTAAACGTATTTTTATATTCATATTCCTGTGCAGCTGTAGGATTGCTCCAACAAAATTTCGTTGTCTCGTACAATGACAATAAAGATTATTATTATTATTATTATTATTATTATTATTATTATTATTATTATTATTATTATTATTATTATTATTAATGCCTTACTTTTGATGAAATGCAGCGAGCAAACGCGATAATTCCCGATATTTTCGATCTTTAAATCTCCACGGCAAATGTCCGATAACAACTTCCGCCGTTTTGACACCTTCAGCTCCCTCTTGAATTTACCTTAGTTTCTATCTTTTTTTTGGACTGTAAATTTAGGTAGCTGTGCCTCACGGTCACCCCGACTGGTACAGTTAATTGCAGCTCAAAAACTGGCCGTTTTCGATGTTTTTAACGGGTGTGAAAGTGCGTGTTTTCCCATCCACTAACATGTACCGGAAGTGACGCATGTACTCCAGTTAAAATTTTCGGTCACGTGGGTGCGGATCTACGCTCCAGTGACCTTTCGTGAAATCACCCTATAACTAGGATAGAATTACCCCAGATCCTACCTTTAACCCCATCAGCTTCCGCATCCAACACATTCCGATATGTTTGCCACGTTTATGTGATCCCACCACCAGTCACATCTTCACATCCCCACCACTTTCTGTCTTATGCACAGATCGCTCGCTCTGCAACTCCTTGGTTTTTTCTCATCCCTTCCAAACCCACTGCCTCCCTTGGTTCTTTCCCCTGCAACCATAGAAGATATAACACTGGTTCCTATACTTCCTCCCTCACATTCATCCATGCACTACACCAAGTGAGACAGAGGTTCACGTGCATCTCTAATGTCATCCACCGTAGACCTATCGTAGACCCAGCGACTGTTTCGCTGAACCCTTACGCTCGGTTCGCCAAAGCCTGCTAGATTTAATTCCCTTTCCCATTTCCATAAACCTTTCTGTCCTGCCTCCTTCATTGGATGAAGGAAGCATCTCTGGAGAGAAGCCACATGCATACTGGAGGAACAGCACCTCCCTCATTTTCCTCATTCCTTCTCCAGAGTTGCTGCCTGTCTCGCTGAGTTACTCCAACATTTTGTGCCTACCTTTGATTTAAACCAGCATTTGCAGTTCTTTCCTGCAGCACCTCATATTCTGCTTGGTTAGCTTACAACCTAATGGTATAAACATTGAATTATCCAATTTTAGGTTACTATCCTACAAATAACCCTTTTTTTCATCCCCCTTTATTCCCTGTCCCACCTGGACTCACACAGAGTTTTGCCCTCCCTCACCCTTTCCACCTATATTTCCTCGGCCTCACAATTTGCACATCTTCAATCGTTATCTCACTCCTTTGGTTGTTTCCTCTCTGTCCTTTGTTCATCTGCCTATTAAAAACCACCTTCACATGTATCCACATATCTCTCATCAGGCTTTGTCCTTCTCTCTTCCAGCTTTCTCCCCCCAAACACACTCGTTCTAAAGAAGGGTCCCATTCCTAAATGTCACCTGTCCATGTTCTCCAGAGATGCTGCCTGACATGCTGGGTTAAGGGCCTGTCCCACTTATGTGTCCTTGGCACGCAAATTACGCGACCTCGTGGTCGGGTTGAGGCGCATGGGCATCGTATGGCTGCGCGGGGCTGGTCCCACTGAGAAGCGCGGAGGGGTATGGAGTTGTGCGCTACATCGCGCGGGGCTCCGAAATTTTTGTAGCGAAAGAAATCTTTGTGCGTCAATGGCCTGTCGCGGAACTGACGGCCAAAGTGGGACAGACCCAAGACCCTGGCGCGACGCAACATCTCACCTTCAACAGGAGCAGAAGCAGGCAAACGATCGCCGAACTCGGCCTGGGGATCACGGCCATTGCGGATCCGGATCCGCCCCCACCTCTACTCCCAGAGTGGGGCCAAGAAAATTGAAGATAGACACAAAATACTGGAGTAACTCAGCGGGACCGGCAGCATCTCTGGAGAGAAGCAATGGGTGACGTTTCGGGTCGAGACCCTTCTTTCAGACTGAAGAAGAGTCTCAACCCGAAACATCATCCATTCTTTCTCTCCAGAGATGCAGCCGGTCCCGCTGAGTTACTCCTGCATTTTGCATCCATCTTCAAATGATGTCACTCGCTCCAGACGGCTGTGCGGTCGAATGAAGTCGCACCCGATCTTCGCGGGACCGTCGCGCCTCAATACGACCACGAGGTTACGTAATTAGCATGCCAAGGACACGTAAGTGGGACAGGCCCTTTACTTCGGCACTGAGTCTTTTTTTGTCCTGACGGCACATCCTGTGGAATTGTTAATTCTGCCATGACTCGATACAACCTATTATGGCTCTTCTTTCGATTTCATTGCAGCTGATTTTAATCTATTATCCTGGGAACTCATTTCAAAAACGAATCACTCATTGAATGCTGCCTGATGCCATTCTTAAATTTACAGTTCACAATCCTGAATCTGTATCCTAACGTATCTGGAAATAGTAGTTTGGATGTACTTTTAGCATCTTGCCTAGTACAATTACAACAATTACAATTGCAATTTACAATTACAATTTAGTTTATTGTCATTTGAACCTCAAATGAAGTTCAAACGAAATTTGGTTTCTGCAGTCATACAACAAAAATAAACAATTAACCATACACACAACCAACACAGTTCACACAAACATCCATCACAGTGAAACTCCTCCTCACTGTGATGGAAGGCAAAGTCTTGTCTCACCCCTGCTCTCCATTCTTCTTCCGATGTCAAAGCCCCCAGCGGGTGATGGTAAGTCCCGCGGACGTTAAGGCCGCGCCGGGCGATGTAAGGCCCCGCTCCGGGTCTTGATGTTGGAACCCCCAGCAGGCGCTGGCAAGTCCCGTGGCTGTTAAAGCCGCGCCGGGCGATGTAAGGCCCCGCTCCGGGTCGTTTTCAACCCCGCAATTCGAGCGGGAGAAGTTGCCGTTGCGGGTGCTCCAAAAAGTGGTCTCCCACAAAGGACCTACGAGCTCCCGATGTTACCGTCCACCGGGCCTGCAGCTGGAGCCTCCGAAACGCCGGAGTCGGGTCGCAGCCGCGCGCCACCACAACTCTCCACGCTCTGAAGCCGGCCAGCTCCACGATGGTAAGTCCGCAGGCTCCGCGACTGGAGTCCCCAGGTCGTTCCGGTTGGAGGCCGCTCCACGGTGCTAGACCCTAACAACAACGGAGGCCCGACAGGGAAAAGGTCGGGTCCCCCGTACAGGGAAGAGATTTTAAAGTTTACCCCACCCCCCTGCCCCCCACATATACACAGTTAAAAACAATATATAAACCACTACAAACTATACACTCAACGGGACAAAAAAATTTAAAAGACAGACGGGCTGCAGAGGCCGCAGCAAACGTTGGTCGCGCCGCCCCTAAGCAATCTGCTTACCTATTGTTAAATAAATTGATCAATTAAATATATCATTTATTTTTCAAATTTTTTTCTGCAAAAATGATAACAATCTATGCTGGACCAAAAGAAAGGCTGCATTGATTTTAGCATACGCAGAAAACATTGCAACAGAATTGCTAAGATAATTGTTCTGTCACACAGATTACTCACTGAATTTTGACCAAAAAAAAGAAATGGAAGAAGTATACAATGTAACATCAAGGTCAAGAATCAACTGACAGCCAACAGATAGTGCCTTGGCATGTGATTAATTGTGCAAGTTAGGTTATAAATTAAGAAAGCAGTTGAAATACACATTACTCTGTCAACAGTACCTTAACAAGAGTGGTATTATTGTGAAACGTTCAATAATCTGACATCAATAATAAGGGCTGGGGCTTTCTGGTGGTGTTGGACCAGGAGGTATGCCATTCTACTCGACGTTGTTCTATGTACCTCAACGCACATTTAATTCACATTTTTTAGATGTTACGCAATATTATAGTAATTGTTCCTGTGAACCTGGTAACATTGAGGATTGTGGGAAACGTAGTTGCAGTTAGCATAAAGAGAACACAAGAGCCAGGTCCTGGTGAACTGAATGGGAACACAGGAGCCAAAACTCCAGTCAGTTGAAAGGGAGCACAGGAACCAGGGCCTTAGTGAGTTAGAAGGGAGCGTGGGAACCAGAACCCTGGTGAGCTGGGAATACGGCAAACAGCACCTGGTGAGAGGAATCCCAAACCATTACAACATCTGATTATTGGAGTATTACTGGAGATGCTTTCATTGGACCAGAACCTGTTGATAATGATGTGTTGTCACCACTTGTATATATGAACAAAATACAGACCCTTCTAAATGATGCAAGTTATTCTACATCTACAAAGTACACTAAAACTCCACTAATCTGCCGACCAATTGTTTGGAAATTCTGACAGTTCGGCATTTCATTCACAAGGACCCTTGTTCGTGTGCTCCCTTTTAAAAGCCTGGGGCCCAATATCCTGTGCTCACATTAATGCACCAGATCTCTTGAAAGTTACCGGCTTCACTGGAACATTTATTATACCGCCAGGTAACATCTTAAAAATAAATAGTGAAATTAACGTGTGCCTGAGTATTCGCTGGAATGACATCCAATAGTCCTGAAAATCTGCCATTCTAGCACAACCAAAAGTGCCCAGAATGTCAGACTAATGGAACATTGCTGTAATTGTATTTTCTGAGCAGCTAAATCGAGACCAACCCACATAAAAACAGATGGTCAGCAATCTATTCCTCCTGCCTGTGACAGCATTCAAAATATTATGAACCATTCATGGCTTTTATTAATATTTCTGAGAAATGTCAGCTTCCCCAGCTAATTCTGATCCCTCCTGAGAGAGAAAACAAGGGACTTCTAGGAACTATTTAGCCAAAGATTAGTAGCAGGAAAAATGCTAGAGTCTATTATAAAGAGTCAATATGGATTTATGAAAGGAAAAGCATGTTTTACAAATTTTCTGGAGTTTTATGAGGTAGGTAAAATTATAGCAAATGAGATTGGGGATAAAATACTAAAATGGAATGAAAATTATATGACAAAAAGGAATAAGGGAAAATAAGGGTCTATTTTGGATGGCAGGGATTGAGTCAAGATTGACGCAAGGATTAGTGTTTGTACCTGACCTATTCATAATATATATAGGTGAATCTAGAGAGGAAGCAATATCTCACAGAGATTAGCACAGAACTGGGTGGGATTGTGTACATTCGTGAGGCAGATGTATAGAAGCTTCATGGTGATTTGAACAGATTGTGTGAGTAGGCAAAAATATAGAAGATGCGGTATAACTTGAATACATGGAAAGTTATCCATCGTGATGGGTAAACAGAAATGCAGGGTATTATTTAACGATGAAAGACTGGAAAGTGTTGATGTACAAAAGGTCTGGGTGTCCTTGCACAACCGTCAGTGGAAGCAAGCATGTCGGTCAGCAAGCAGTTAAGAAGGCTAATGTAATGTTGCAAAAGGTTTTATGTACAAGATCAAGGATGTTTTCCTTTACAATTCTTCAGGGCTTTAGTGAGACCACTTAGTGAGTATTGAGTTCAGTTTTAGTCTCTTTACCTGAGAAAGGCTATTGTTTCCATAGAAGCTGCACAACAAAGGTTCATCAGATGGATTTCATATGATAGCTTGTCAGCCACTTGAGGAGAAATTGATTAGGCTAAGTCTGTATTCGCTAGAAACACGCAAGTTTCTGACAGGACTTAATGGGTTAGATGTCAAAATAATCTTCCCCTTAGTTGAGCAGACTAGAACAAGGGGTTCATGCAGGGGCGGAAATCCCGGGGGGGGGGGGGGGAGCATGGGGGACACTCCCCCACCCCCCCTGTTTTGAGAGGTGGGGGATGAATCCCCCCATTTTTTGTAATCCGTATTTTAACACTCCGTGAAATCTCCGCTTTCCGCGAGACATTGGGGGTGGGACTGCTGATCGAGGGTGCCGATTGAACGAGAGAGACGTCAATCAGCAAGCAATGGGGGGACCATGATAATTCAGCGCGATGATTGGAGGAGGGAAGTGTCGGTCAGAAGCATAAGTATGGGGGGGGGGTGAGACTGAGGATAGAGCGCAGTGATTGGAGGAGGGAGACGTCCGTGGGGCAAAGATCAGAGCGGAAATTGATTTGCATGCCCAGATCAAGCGAAAAACACTCTCGGCAGCCCTGGACACAGACCTGTGCCTCATCCGCAGCCAGGATCGATCCCGGGTCTCCAGCGCTGCAATCGTTGCTGAACCGCCACTGGACCATCCCCGTCCCCACCCGAGTGCCCCTGTCCCTTCCCCCCCCCCCACTCCCACGCCCGGGGGTGGCCAGAGACATTGGGAGTCAGACGGGAGCGGTGCCCCCAGGCTCACAGCCAGCACAGTGAAGCGGCGCTAAACCCAGCTCAACTCTGCCTGCCAACGATGGCTCAGGTCTACGACCAGCGGGGAGAAGCAGTGCTAGCTCCACGGCTCCGGACTGGTGTCCAGGCAGGGCTGTAGGTTAACCCGGCGAGACAGGCAGAGTTGAGCTGCATTTAACGTTGCTTCTCCGCGCTGGCTGTGGGCCTTACGCGATTTTTTTTGGCGACTGCCGGCACCCATCACCCGTCACTAATTACCGTCCATAGGGCCCACGGCTGAAGCCTCCGAAGCTGTGTGTGTGTGTGTGCTTTAGTTGTGCTTTAAAGCTTTATATTTGTACACTATTCATATTGTCCGTGTTATCAACATTGATAGATCATCTCAATTTGAAAGCTCCATATTTTTTTATATTGTCTGAGCAAGTTATATCTGGCATTTTAAATAGAATGAACATTTGTGGAATCAATTGCAGCAGAAAAAAGGTGGCTGTGACGTTAATTTAAAGCAACAGATTGGTATCTGTGCAAGTTATAATACACTGCTGCAATTTGTTGAAGAGAATTTATTTTGTGTACAGGAAATTTGATAACAGAGATAGATATTCATATTCTGAAACAGTAAAATATTAACATTGCATTTTTTGTTACCACCTGATATGATTGTTTTGGGCTAGAGTATACTTTATGTATGCTGTTTAAGTGAATTTTTGAAGGGAGGTATCTGGGGCTAATGAAATCTGAAGGTCACAGTTTTCAAAATATATTACAATTTGTTAACTTCATTGTGACCAATTTTCACATTGTATAGATTTAACATTTACAAGAATAAAAAGTTGTTATCTGTAAATTGTGATTAAATCAAGGAAAGTTTAAATTTAAAAAAGATGTAAGCCTCTCTGTGAACAGTTGTTGACACTCTTGCACCACTTCGGTCAAGGAACTGTTCTTATTTGTGGTTTAGCACAACTTAATTGTAACATTCTGAAAGGAAGAGCATTTTATGTCTGATTTTTGCCAGTGTATTTTTCTCCTCAATAGGGTATTATCATTTGAATATTGTGAGTTAAATTTAGCCTTGCATTTAACAGAGTAGGAATTGGTGAGTGGATAAGGGAGAGCAAGATAAATGGAAATTCTCTTTTGCAGCAGCAGGCTGAGATAACCATATAACCGTATAACAATTACAGCACGGAAACAGGCCATCTCGGGCCTTCTAATCCGTGCGGAACCACTTACTCTCACCTAGTCCCATCTACCTGCACTCAGACCGTAACCCTCCAATCCTTTCCCGTCCATATATCTATCCAATTTATTTTTAAATGATAAAATCGAACCTACCTCCACCACTTCCACTGGAAGCTCATTCCACACAGCTACCACTCTCTGAGTAAAGAAGTTCCCCCTCATGTTACCCCTAAACTTTTGTCCCTTAATTCTCAAATCATGTCCTCTTGTTTGAATCTTCCCTACTCTCAATGGAAAAAGCTTATCCACGTCAACTCTGTCTATCCCTCTCATGGGCGATGTGGGCTATATTATTTCCAGGGATGGCTCTGAATGCACCTCATCGGCTGCTTGCATGAAACAGTTGGAAAATAACTGGAACTGTTCTATTAGACTCGTTTAGAAAGGTGGGGTTGTGGAATGGCGGGGAGGGGGGTCGGGAGGTCGGAGGGTGGGAGAAATGGTTTTAAGGAGATCTTAGGAAATGTGGATGCTGGGATCTGGAGGCCGAGTGACTCCAGAGAAACATTCTTGCCATTCTTGATCCATTAAAAATATATATATTTAAGCTTCTTCAGGTCCAGGACAAACGTAACGTAAAGTGTTTGAATTATAACCGTGTGGTGATGATCCTGTTGGAAACTGACCTCTATATTTAACCTAGAATCCGGCAAACTTCAAGCAACCAGGCAAGTGTAATCAGTGCAGGATGTCAGAAATTAAGTGTACACCCTATTTTAACTGCTTCCTGTTTTAGCCCCAAATTGTTGTTACTTTTATTGTTTTGGGCATTTCTGTTGGATCTGTGCAAATGTAAATGCGTAAACAGCAATCCAACAAAATTGTGATTTATAACAAGGGTTTACAGTAGAAAATCTGACTAGGTAGTTAGTGCCCATTTCTTAGTTGCCTGGTCAAGAGTGGCTGTCAATACCGCACTTAAAATCTCATCTAATTAGTTTAGCCAGTATAGTCTATGGTGCACAAACTTAACCCCAGTTTCCTTGAAGGCCTCTTTAGTCATTCAGAATGTTTCTAAATCGTGCAAATGTCAATATAGCCGAGATTACTATATTGTTTACATTTTATGTGTGATTAGCTCTCGAAGCAAGGATTAACCTAAACCCAACGCTGAGTTAAATGTTCAATAATCCAAAAGAATATCTAAATTTATGTTAATGTCAATATTGAGGAATGCATTGTCCAAAAGTTTACTTCCCATTGGAATAAACTAAAAGCTATTAAAAAGTGGCTAGAATAGTAAGCAAAGCTCATTCTTACAAACGCGGTTAGCTGGTGTTGAAAAGTAAATGTATTGATTAACTATGGTCAGTATATGGATTATATAAAGATATTAATCAACGATACATTCCACTGCTTTAAGACTCAACATGAGCTTCAGTATAAAAATACAAATATCTGTGGATTTTCCAGTACAATATTGATAAAAACAAAGTCTATTAATGTTTTGAATTGGGTTAAAACATACTTTTCAAACTTTGCATCTTATTTAGTCTGAAATTTGTGGTCGCTTTTTTTCTGTCAGTATTTCTTTCTAAATTATGCTTCTTGTTCTGTTTAAATGTTATCTTGTCAAATAGTACTATCCAGTTTTGAACTCTGGCCATTCATTGGTTTTCAGAAGTGATTTTCTTAAGCATCTGAAGAAGAATTTTCAGTCTCTAAAACATCTTTTATTATTCAGTTACACCATCAAATGAACAAGAATCTCCCTTCACTGAAGGGGTTCTGGTGACATCCTTGTGTATGTAAATAAAAGTATAATCATCAATTCCAACAACTGACAAAGAGCAATTACAGACACAATTCATGAGCAAGTAAGTGATTGTTGCCATTCACTCCTGGCCATCAATTCAAAGTGCCAGATTGAAACCCCTGTAACGTTTGTATGGGACTTATTATTAATGAATGTGCCACCCAGCCCCAAGCAGCTCAAAGTTCTTTGGGCAGCAGAATCACACTACGCTGCTTGTGGTTTCACAATTGCAGTTGTAATTGTGTTCTCCAGCACAACCAAAAGCAAGCTCTTTATATTCACTGCAAGTTGTGATCCTGTCCCTAGCCACTGTCTCGTTCACTAGAGAACCTTATTTTCCTTTCAGATTGTCATTAAAACCTATTATTTTGCTCAGCATTTAAGCTATATTCTCGAATATTTGTGTGGGCAATGTTTGGTTTTCAATTATTGATCATCATTAAAGCATCTGGGAATATATTTCCGTCGTAAGCATTCTCATTAAAACCATTTATTCTCTACCCTGGAGAATAGTGGAGGCTAGGCTGTGGGAGGAGGTTGATAAATTTGTGAAAGATCAGGGAATTAAGGGCAACAGGGCTGGCAAAGAAGAGGAAATGAGGCCTGTGATAGATTAGCCAGGATCATTTTAAATTTAGGGCAGAGATGTGCCATGTGGCCTCTCTTACTTCTAATTTCTCATGTTCTTATGTTATTGTCTGCCCAAGAGAAGCTTGTCATACTAAGTTCTGAATAAATTTCTCAGTAGCAAAATTGATTTAACAAAGCATCTTTCTTCTCACAGAACCAGCAGAGTAAGTGCCCAATTTTCAGTTGCTATTTCCAAACATGTAACTGATCCTATATTGTACTAGATAGAAAAATAAATTGTGTAATTGATGTATCGGCATCTACAATGCCCTCCATAATGTTTGGGACAGACCCATCATTTATTTATTTGCCTCTGCACTCCACAATTTAAGATTTGTAATAGAAAAAAATCACATGTGGTTAAAGGCACATTGTCAGATTTTAATAAAGGTCATTTTTATACATTTTGCTTTCACCATGTAGAAACACCATGGTGTTGTACTTCCGGTGGCGCTGGCGTCAGCTGCCTCCACCTACAGCCCGGTATCTTTTTGTTTTTTTGTTTATTTAGTTATGTAAAAGTGTGTTTTTTTGTGTTTTTTTGTGTGTTTGATGTGGGGGAAGAGGGCACGGTGCGGGGGATACCGTCCTTCAGCCGCTTCCTGGTGAAGACGCGACTTTTATTCGAGTCGCGTCCTCGCCCCCCCCCCCCACCACCAGCGGCCTACCTACTGGATTGGCGTGGACTTCCCTGCGACCAGAGCTCCAGCAGCGGCGGGACAGCGCTGATACATCGCGAGGCTGGCGATGCCTTACTGGGGGTCGCCGTCTGGAGCCCGGAGTGCTGGACCTGCTGCACCGACATCCTGGAGCTGAGGTTTGCGGAGCTCCCAACGCGGGCGGCGCTGATGGACAGCGCGGGGTCCTGTGACTCTGCCCAGCTCGGCCTGCGGACTCGGGAGCTGCGGACACGGGAGCTGCGGACTACGGCTGCGGGAGGCGGCTGATCGAGAGGTCCGGGCCGCTGAGGAGGAGGATGTTCACCGTCGGGGTTCGGCGTCGGCGTTCCACCAGCCCGGCGTGAGGGCCTGAACATCGGGCCACCCAGGGCTGCGACTGCGGGTGCTAGGAAGGCCTCGACCACGAATGAAAATCTGGGAAGAACGGAGTGGAGGCTGGCTGGACTATGGTGCCTTCCTCACCTTGGTGCCACTGTGTTATGTTGTGTCGTGGACTTTCAGTGTTTGTGCTTTTTTTTAAATTCTATTTTATTTTTAATATGTTTTATTATTTATTATTATTTATTTATTTTTATTTTTATGATACTGCCTGTAAGGGAAATTCATTTCGTTGTCTCTAACTGAGACAATGACAATAAATTTGAATACAATACAATACAATACAATACAAAATTCCAGCAGTGTTTATACATAGTCTCCCCATTTCAGGGCACCATAATGTTTGGGACACAGCAATGGCAAGTAAATGAAAGTTGTCATGTTTAGTATTTTGTTGCATATCCTTTGCATGGAATGACTGCTTGAAGTCTGCCATTCACGGACATCACCAGTTGCTTGGTTCCTTCTCTGGTGATGCTCTGCCAGGCCTGTATTGCAGCCATCTTTAGCTTATGCTTGTTTTGGGGGCTTGTCCCCTTCAGTTTTCTCTTCTGCATATAAAAGGCATACTTAATTGAGTTCAGATCGGGTGATTGAATTGGCCACTAAAAAATTGCCCATTTTTTAGCTTTGAAATACTCATTTGTTGCTTTAGCAGTATGTTTGGGATCATTATCTTGCTGTTGAATGAACCGCTGGTCAATGAGTTTTGAGGCATTTGTTTGAACTTGAGCAGATAAGATGTGTCTATACACTTCAGAATTAATTATGCTAGTACCACCCACAGTTGTATCATCAATGAAGATAAGTGAGCCAGTACCTTCAGCAGCCATACATGCCCAGGCCATAACACCCCCACCACCGTATTTCACAGATTAGGTGGTATGCTTTGGATCTTGGGCAGTTCCTTCTCTCCTCCATACTTTGCTCTTGCCATCACTCTGATATAAGTTATTCTTTGTCTCATCTGTCCACAAGACCTTTTTCCAGAACTGGCTTTCCAAAATCAGTTGCTCTTTTAAGTACTTCTTGGCAAACTGTAACCCGGCTATTCTATTTTTGCAGCTAACTAATGGTTTGCATCTTGCAGTGTATCCTCTGTATTTCTGTTCATTAAGTCTTCGGCGGACAGTGGTCATTAACAAATCCACACCTGACTCCTGAAGAGTGTTTCTCATCTGTCGGACAGGTGTTTGGGGTTTTTACTTTATTATAGAGAGAATTCTTCTGTCATCAGCTGTGGAGGTCTTCTTTGGCCTGTCAGTCCTTTTGCGATTAGTAAGCTCACCAGTGCTCTCTTTCTTCTTAATGTTCAAGTTCAAGTTCAAATGCATTTGTCACATGCACCATAAGGTGCAGTGAAATGTAATTTACCATGCCACGTTACAATTAAAAAAGGACACAATACTCAACATAATTCAATACAGACATCCACCACAGCACTCTTCACTGTGGTGGAAGGCAATACAGTTCAGGCAGTCCTCCTCCTCCTCCTCCCTTGTGCACCCGTGGTCAGGGCCCTGACCCTCCATAGTCACAGCTGCGGACAGCCCTCTGGTCGGGATGGTCGGAACGCCGACGCCGGGACAGGTCGAGCACACCCCGCGCACCGGAGCTCCCAAATCGGCCACCTCCTTACCGGAGACCATGACTTCAGATGTTGTAGGCCGCAAGCCGGCGGTCGGAGTTCTTCTCCGGCTGCCCCTGGCGAGGAATTGCCTGCTCCACGATGGAAAGTCCGCTCCACGCCTGCCGCCAGAAGCTCCACAGACCGAGGCTGCAAAATGTTGTAGGCCGCAGGCCAGCGGTCGGAGCGCTTCTCCGGCGACCCCCGACAACGGAATCCGCGATGTTAAAGTGCCCGCTGCGCCGCTGCTGAAGCTCTGGGCCTGACTCCGGGAAAGGCCGCACAAACCAGCTGTAAGGCCGCGAGGAGGGGGGGCGAAGAAGCGACAAGGAAGAAAGTGCATCTCCGTCGAGGTAGGTGCATGAAAATGATTTCCCCCCCACCACCCCCCACACAAGACATACAGAGAAACACTAAAACATACCTTTCGACATACTAAAAAAAACCAAAAAAAAGTTTGATGTTCCAAACAGTTGATTTTGGAAAGCCTAAGGTTTGGCTGATGTCTCTAACAGTTTTATTCTTGTTTCTCAGTCTCATAATGGCTTCTTTGACTTTCATTAGCACAACTTTGGTCCTCATGTCGATAAACAGCAATAAAAGTTTCCAAAGGTTATGGAAAGACTGGAGGAAAGACTAGGTGCTGAGAGTTCGCTTATACCTGCATTAAGGAGACATTTAAACATACATGAGCAATTACAAACGCCTGTGAAGCCATGTGTCCCAAACATTATGGTGCCCTGAAATGGGGGGACTATGTATAAACACAGCTGTAATTTCTACATGGTGAAACCAAAATGTATAAAAATACCCTTTAATGAAATCTGACAATGTGCACTTTAACCACATGTGATTTTTTCTATTACAAATCTCAAATTGTGGAGTACAGAGGCAAATAAATAAATGATGGGCCTTGTCCCAAACATTATGGAGGGCGTTTAAGAAGGAACTGCAGATGCTGGAAAATCGTAGGTAGACAAAAATGCTGGAGAAACTCAGCGGGTGCACTAGCATCTATGGAGCGAAGGAAATAGGTAACGTTTCGGGCCGAAATTATGGAGGGCACTGTATGTTGTGTGCTTGTCCGACACATTCTTAACTATGCGAGATGCGAAATTTGTGAATAATACGTCTAGTTTAGTTTAGTTTATTGCCATGCGTATCAAGGTATAGTGAAAAGCTTTCATTGTGTGCTAACCAGTCAGCAAAAAGACAATACATGTTTACAATCGGGCCATTTACAGTATACAAATACATGTTAAAGTGAATAAAGTGAATAATGTTTAGTGCAAGTTAAAGCCAGTGAAGTCCGATCAAAGATATTCAGAGGGCCTCCAATGAGGTAGATAGTTCAGGATTGCTCTCTAGTTGTGAGTCCTTTGAAGCATTTTGGATGATGAAATGTCCTAAAAAGAATTAACTGGAAATTCAGTCACACAGTGTTGCCTTTTTCAGCGCTACATGGTTGGAAGTCAATGGTTCTTGGAGTGTAAAGCAATTACATGAGTTTAGAGGTTTGAATTGTACTACCGCTCTGGGAATTTGATCAAACACAGTCATAAATCGCACATGCACAGATATGTTGATGGGCTTGCACATAGTGAAGTAATTCCTAATCAACACCTATTTAGTATGTTGCCCGAATAAATTAAGTAATAGTGATCCAAAGCACATATTGTATTGATCAGTCGGAAAAAAATCAAGTTTTCACAGTGTTGCAAACTCTGCCGCTGTGAATATTAAAGGGAGTATCTCTGCATTGGTCTACAGATTGCCACCACCACCACCACCACCACCATCTTGACTATAATGCCATCACAGGGCATTCTCATTGATTTCAACATCAACTCACCTTTTATGGTCCACAGTCATCACTCCGTGCTTGAGCTTCATTGTTCAGGATCTCCTGTGTCTAGACTTCAACCAAGCCCTTGAAATTCATTGTGTGCTCAGCATCAGATAAGCATGCTTTCCTTGCATAAAGCTGATTTGGTATGTCCAGATTACGTGGGCCTCAGGTGCTATATTGTCTTTTCAAGCAGTGCCTATGACCAGAACAGTCAGTGGTGAGGTGCATGATGACATTATTGTGCCTCTTTGTATGCTGAGAAAATTCAAGCAGGATAAACTTACATGTTCTGTGCAGAATGTAGAAAAGAAAATAATTGGAATCTATACATCTCGCATTGCAAATGTGCATGAAATGTGCATTTCTAACAACCTAATTTTCTTAACCTAAGCAGGTTATATTTGTAATTAATTTGCAATAAGTATGTGTAAATTTACATATTCTATTTATTTTCCTGAGCATTTCAAGTTCTGTTATCTGCACCATGTAAATTTTATTTTTGAAAGGAAAATAACCTCAACTCATTTAATAATCTCTACCGCTTTTAGAGATAGCTATAGTAATAATTCTTGTTTTTATTTCATTTTGTTCTTTCCAATTAACTTATGTTGTAGGGTCATTAACTTGGTGGGATCACGTCTGAAATGCTTGAGTATTTGTTCCCAGCAGGCATGAACCATGTGTACATCCAGATTGTTATGCTTTTTTTGACTGAAAATACACCAACCAAAATGGGGTACAACATTCCAATTGTGGTCTAAGGGCATCGTCAAACTGCTTTGCTTGCATCATCGAAAAGCTATTCAAACAACATTTCTTATTTTCTCTCTAATGCTGCTCTAAAAAAAAAATGCACTGCACAATAAAAACAAATAAAAATAATTAAAACCTCATAAAAATACTGTTACAGATACAGTAAGCACCACTTTTATTTCTTGCAAATGCCAGAGTTTAGAAAGATGAGAGGTGACTGCATTGAAACTTATCGAATAGTGAAAGGCCTGGATAGAGTGGATGTGGAGAATATGTTTTTACTAGTGAGAGAATCTTGGACCAGCGGGCACAGTCTCAGAATAAAATAATGTACCTATAGAAATGAGACGAAGAGGAATTTATTTAGTGAAAGGGTGGTGAATCTGTGGAGTTCATTACCACAGACGGCTGTGAAGACCAAGTCATTGCATATTTTTAAGGCAGAGATTGACAGATTCTTGATTAGTAAGGATGTCAAATGTTATGGGGAGAAGGCAGGAGAATTGGGTTGAGAAGGAAAGATAGATCAGCCATAATTGAATGGCGGAGTAGACTCGATGGGCTGAATGGCCTATTTCTGCTCCGATGTCTTATGAACGTATGAACACACAGCGGCAACCTCACTAGTCAGTCATCAAAGAGGTGTGCTACACCATCAGCAGCCTATGGCTACTGGAGCGTGCCAATTAAATGCCGTCTTACAGCAGAACTGAACAGAATTGACAGAAACTGAAAAAGCAAGCTGCCTGAAGTTGTTGAATTTTATATCTATTCCAAAACTGCAATGCTCCCAGATAGGAGATGATGAGCTCATCTTCAGGCTCTCAAGTTTACGTTGGCCTTGATGAAATAGTGCAAGAGGCCACAGACAGCTCAACATTGGATGAGATGGAGAATTAAAGTGACAGCCACGTGGAAGCTCAGGTTCATACTGATGGACCAAATGGATATACTCGGCAAAGCAGTCATTCGATTGCTGTTCAAGTTCCCTGAATAATGGGGGAAGAGAGCAGATATGACTTGATCAACTATCTTGACTTATTGCCAGCCTTTTCTTATAAGGCCTCTCATAATTTTATATATTTGATTATACTAGCTGATTATGCTCCATCTTTGTTAAACCTCTCCTTATACTCTCTAATACTCTATAATCCAAGTGACATAATGCTGACCCCCTATGTCATCCTCTTCAAAGCCTCCACACCATTCCTGTAAAATGAAGGGACCTGTGCTACACACAATACTTCAATTTGGCCGGACTAAAGTTTTTATTGAACTGTAACATGACCCTATCTTTTATACTCAATACCCCAATTAATGAAGGCAAGCTCACTGTACCCTCTGGATACCACTGTTTCTCATCTATTTTCTGCAACTTTGCTCTCAATCATTCTCCTCGCAGCCAGAACAAGGATAAAGTCACCAAGTTCCTTGCCTGTCATCTCACCAGTTTCTGCATTTAATATATACCATCTTTTGCAATTTCCACCATCTTTCACAGGATTCCACCATCAGACACAATTTGCCTTTCAGCAATTTTGAAGAAACGATTTGACCTGCAACTCTCTGCCTTACTTTTCCATTGTCCTCAACCACCTCCTCCACTACTTTCCTGTGAAAGAATTGCAACTTCTTTCATTTTACCTTGTTGCGTCCTACTATCTAGGAATCCTGAAATAATCACCTATTTCACAACTCCTTTCTGTAGATACTATCACATTACACTTAACTCTCAATTATTTTGTTACTATATTTTAATATTTTTAGGCATTGCTTCAGATTACACCATAATCTTGTACCATTTAGCTGCTTCTTCTTCTTTTTGTGTCCATCTTGTTACAAACGTTGACCTTGCTGTTATCGTCCGTCCTGAAAAGGATGCAAGCTTCCGGCGACAATCAGTGGGAGCCATCCTTGTCGCAATAGATGATGGTGGTAGCAGAATTAGCTCAGGATACGTCCAGTTTCCAGCCCTGCGACGTGGACGCTTCTGCTATGGGGCCATTCTGCTGCTTTGTAATCACCATTTATTTATCATTACCGTAAGTATACTGTTTACTCGGCAACCTTCATGTAAGCAAGGAATTTCATTGCACCATGGTGTGTATATCGAAATAAACTAACCTGAATCCAAACAGGCCCTCCAGATAATACATGACAAGCCGTCACTTGTACTTCTTTCAATTTGTGTTGCATTCAGTGTTTAACATGTGGGCTGCCCTGTACTGCAGATTCAAAATCCACTTGGTGGGGCACAGTCCACAAAACGTCCACAGATCCGTCACCTTCATTCTCCATCCCGCCCCACTCTGACATCTGTCTGAGGGCTTCGGCACAGTTCTAATGCAAGCTTGAAGAAGCGCACACCAATTTGTCTGAGCACTTTGTAGTCTTAAGGACAGACTGCAGAATTCAACAATTTTGGGTAATTCCATCAAGTATTATTTTGCTTTTAGCTGGGTTCTGAAGGTGGATCACAATCTTATCATCTGGGAACACATGATGTTCACATCACAAAATGCTTAGTACCAGTGGGTGTTGTAAAAATAGATAATGTTGCCTCCTTTCAACATCTTTTCTGTGGCCTTTCAGGCATTTTCCTCCTTTGTGAACCCAAGCATGCTTCCTCAAATTGTACATGCACCTTGGCCTTGTGGAGTAGATGGGTCAAAGCCACATGTTCATTGTGGACATCCTGAGCCAAGAATGATGCCAACAGCCACAGGGAAGCACTGTGAAATAGTGGTAGTTTCAAAGCCTATATGTACATAGTTGAAAACTGATGCACAAATTTTGATTTATTGTTTCACTCAGTGGCCTCTACCACTACGTATTTTAATCCAATAAAGTTTTAGTTGAGTCACTCTTGCAGGTAATTCTGAGTGATGTCATTTCATTTAACTGCCTGGATTCATCTAAATTCATATCTGACGAAGGGTATTTGGCCTGAAATATCAGCCCTGTTTCTCTTTCTGTGATTGCTGTGTGACTTGTTGAGTATTTCCAACAATTTCTGTTGCTAATTTGTATTCTATTCATGTTTTGCATCCTTCAGATTTGTACCCATGCATAACGAAAGTAAGTTAGCCAATTAGATCCCAAAGTGCTGGAGTAACTCAGTAGGTTAGGCATCGTCTCCGGAGGATATGAATAGGTGACATTTCAGGTTGCGACCCTTCTTGTATTAGATGGGAGAAAAGGAGATATGGGCATGGCAAAGTCTGGCAAATGATAGATGGATACAGGTGAGGAGCGTTGATTGGCAGATGAGAGGATTAAGGCTAGAGGTGAAAAGGAGACAAGGGAGTCAAATAAGGAGAAAAGAGAAGTGAGATGTAATGGCCCTGTCCCACAGTTCTCCCGAGTTTGCCCTGATTTGAACTCGGAGATTTACGGTAATGGCCGCTCGTAGGTACTCGGGTCTCTTGTGGACATTTTTCAACATGTTGAAAAATCTTCACGAGTCTTCCCGAGCTTTTTTCCGAGTACCTGCCGTTAGCGTTACGAGCTGCTTAGAGACGTCCCGAGCTCTGACATCCCCGTTACGTACATTCTACGTGCTTCCACGAGTTATTTGTTTTTTTTAACTCGGGAGAGCTCTTGAATGAGCTCGTACAGTGGGACAGGGCCATAAAGCTAGAGGGAGGGATATAGGCAGAAGGGGACTGGCTTGAAGTGATGATTCAGCTGCCTCTACAAAGAACAAAATGAATGCTGCAAATAGATGCAACTTGCACTCAGATGCAGAATAGCAAACCCCTTTCTCCTGTGACATTTGTCCATTCTGCAGCTGAGATTCACAGGATGATCTAAAGTAGAGAGTGATGAAGCCATATATCTCACAGGAATCTGGTGCACCATATCCTTAGACCAAATGCAAGCGACTTCATGGGCTTTTAAGTCAGTGAATGTTGAGTGGTAACCTCATGGAATTGAGCTCCCTTTCAGTACATTCATTTAACATCAGCAGAATAGTAAGCACATGCAGATAGTTCAAATAATAGTGACTAACTAGAAAGTCTCTGTTTTTTCAGAAAGTTACCAGTGCCCAGGAGGTGTGCTTGGGAATGTGTTGGTTATCATTATTTTGCGGTGACACTGCAAGATGTCATGTTTCGTGCCTCACTGTTTAAAAAAAAAACTTTTATTCAAAAATTATTGTTCTGATTAGATTCTTCCACAGTACCATACTAAACCAAGAAACATCACCATTTTATTATGCTTTTATTCAGTGTTATTGAAGAACGGAGATTAAGCACTCTCGTTTCTAAAAGTATAAAATTTTAGCAGACAATTTTTAATATATATTTCTGAATTTCATTGAGAATCCCCCAATTGTTTTCCACACAATTATTGAAATATAGTGTATAATCTGATCTTGCCAGTCTCTAGGATTTATGTTAATGTTTTCTTCTATGTGACTGAATCTTTGTGTTTCATTTGCTGACTTTTGTTTTCTTTTTGTTTTCATTTTTTGATTTCTGCTCTTTGCCTCTGGATAGGTGATGATGTATGTGAAGGCAGGGAAAACATTTAAAGTGAGTCACTGGTCACATCTCTCATGGTAGATATGTAAAGTTGGCTAATTCCCACCGTCTGATTTGCCTTTGCTAGCATCCACCGACTGATTACTTTTCCTGAATCACCCAATGTTGTATTAGCGTGGGTAGACACAAAATGCTGGAGTAACTCAGCAGGACAGGCAGCATCTCTGGAGAGAAGGAATGGGTGACGTTTTGGGTATTGAGATGCTGTCTGTCCCGCTGAGTCACTGCAGCATTTTATATCTACCTTGGTCGCTTGAGGCGTATGGCCTCACGGGGCCGGTCCCACGTCGATCGGCGGAGGCGTATAGAGTTGTGCAGGGCTGATCCCGACATCGCACGGGGCTCCAAAAATCATGCACTGTCCGAAAATCCCGCGCGACAACAGCCTATCGGACCGTAGGCACATTGAGGCCGTACGCAGTGCCTCGATGGGCGTACACAGCGTCTCGACGTCATACGCAGCGTCTTGACGTCGTATGCAGCGTCTTGACAGCGTACGCCTAGCGCGTGGCATTGCGCGATGACGTCACCGCCCGGCGTGCCGTTGCGTGATGACATCACTGCCCGACGCAGTGCGACGTCCTAATTCAGTTGGCCTGCCTCCTGCCCAGCTGATTGGTGAGTATGATGTCGGAACCAGCCCCGCACAACTCCATACGCCTCCGCGGTTCGAATTGGGACTGGCCCCGCGAGGCTGTACGCCTCAAGCAACCACGTTTGGTCGCGCTAGACGCATGCAATCGCATGCTGGTGGGACAGGTTCTTAACTCTCCAGGATTGTTGCTTAACCTCATGTACTTGTTCACATGCCCTCTGCTCTCTTTTTAGCCCTATTTCCTAACCTTTGCCTTTGCCATCCCCCTCCTTAGCTCGGCGAAAATTTATATTCTTTATTTCTCACTTTCGAGCAATTCCCCATTTAACTGATGCCAAAATAATTCAATAATAAATGAATAATCCATTAATTTAATGTTTTGTATTCTCACCTACTGTATTATTTAATATGTTACTAATTACAACAAAGTGCTTGAATTGCTTAGTCAGACAGCATCTTCAGTGAGGAAGCAAAATGTTTCAGAATTGAGAAATGTTGACAATAAAATGTTTAATACCGCTGGGGAGGATGTGAGACTGAGAGAACAATAGTGATGACCAGGAGAGAGCGTTTTCTTGTATTCATTTTCCAAGATCTGGGGATCACTGGCAAGGCAAGAGGTTTTCCCCTTTCCCTATTAGCCTCAAGATGGTGGAGAGCCACCTTCTTGAGCTGCTGCTGCTGTACCTTTGGTGAAGGTGCTCAGTGATATTAGGTAGGGAGTTCAGGATTTTGATCCAGCAACATAAATGGACTATCAACATATTTCCAAATCAAGGTGGTGTGCAACTTGAATGGGAATTCACAGGCAGTGATGTTCCCATGTTGCTGCCACCCTTGTCCTTCTTGGTCATGGAAATCGGTGTAAATTGGGAAAGCAACTGACCACTTGAATAGCGCACGTGGTGGTGCTGCTGATTGAAAGGTTTGCAAAGGCTAGTGAGCAACAAAATAAATGTTTGGAGGAGATGTAAATGGAAGCAGACAAATGTAGTCTGAAAGAGCAGAAGAAGAGAAAGATAAAGCTTGTGTCATATGAGACTGGAATGGCTGATTGCCTGGAATATTTAAGTTCAATGATGAGTCCTGAAGCTGTGATGTGCCAAGTTAGAAGTGCTGTTCTAATCCAAACTGAATTGTCAATAATAGTGTGTAAGGGTGTGAATGAGTTGATTTTGTTTGGAGCTGTAAGAATCAACAATAGAACACGCTATTTTATAAACAAGGAACTGCTGATGCCGGTTTACTTATTTTAGATATTTTACATGTTGCTGTGCAATGAGAAAGAGTTAATATGGTAGTTAAGAGTTTTTCAGGAAGAGTGGTCATTATATTGAATTTAGATGCAAGACTGAAAGTGGTTTATTTAAACTGAAATAGAAGATAGACACAAACTGCTGGAGTAACTCAGCGGGACAGGCAGTATCTCTGGAGAGAAAGAGTGGGTGACGTGTCATGTCAAGACCCTTCTTCAGACTAAAATTTAAATCTGAAACCAGGTTAAGCAAAGCAAAGCAAAGCAAAGTACAAAGGTGCCCAAAGGTTAGTTTCCCTGGATAGAT
Organism: Amblyraja radiata; assembly: GCF_010909765.2. Lineage (NCBI taxonomy): Eukaryota > Metazoa > Chordata > Chondrichthyes > Rajiformes > Rajidae > Amblyraja > Amblyraja radiata. The sequence goes on along the minus strand of NC_045974.1, from coordinate 39,065,543 downwards.
TTGAAAACCATAATAAAATAAATGATGGCTAAAAAGCATTGACTAACATTTTGATGAATTTATATGTTGTTTGCAACAAATGTCTATCTCTTGAAGACACAAAATCCCTGGTTACGGCTATCAAAAGAACTTAAAGATAGTTTTAATTAAAAAATAAAGGCTCATAATGACAGCAAAAGGAGTGGAAAATCTAAGGATTTGAAAAACTTCAGCATTCAGCAAAAGAGCAATGCAAAAGGGGGAGGAGAAAGAAAAATCCAACAAGAAGTATAGAATGTAAACACTTTAACTGATATGTGAAAAGGAAAAGGTCAACAAATGTAAATATGGGTCCCATACAGACTAAGATAGGAGAAATTGTAGTGGGGAGAAAGGAAACGGGAGATAAATATGTTGTGGAAAGAGACCCAGAGTCAACATTTTAGTTGCTTTGACGTAAAATAGTAAGATTAAACGAGAACTTACCAGTTCGAAGTTTGATCGTTATTTTATGAGGAGTACGTTGAGGGAATACGTGAAGAACCCCGCCAGGACGCATGCGTGTCATTCTTCAAAGCAGCGGTGTGAAATCACAGATAACTGTAATGACTGAACATAGTAAGATTAGAGAAGAAAATACCAGTTGAGTATATGATCAAGGGTGGGAGCGGAGGGCACGTATTCCCTCAACGTACTCCTCATAAAATAACGATCAAACTTCGAACTGGTAAGTTCTCGTTTAATCTTACTATTTTACTTCGGAGTCACGTGAGTGACTACGTGAAGATTTCAAAGCTCTGTGATTTCATGCCGTGGAAACGAGTCCATGCATCACATCTGCCTTAATTGACTATGGGAGGAATTGTGTTAATATGTTTAGACATGAATCCAACATTGAAATCCATGATAAATTGTTAACAACAAATTATAACCCCTATTTATGGGGTGAAATTATATTACAGAACTTAAAATTGGCTCTGCAAAGTTCCAGTTTAACTACTGGTTTGTGGTAGAATATTTGGAACATTTTCCCCTGATCCATCCTGCTGTCTCGAGGATTTGGTTCATTGGTACATCCAACTCCATAGCTGCCGATGTAGTTGCAGCCCTGGTGGAATAAGATTTGAATATGTTAGTATCCACCCCAGCTGTTGTTAAAACATGTTTCAGCCATCTGAAAATAGTTTGAACCGACACTTTTTTTTGTGGGTTTGTTTGTGGCTGATTAGTAGTGCCATCTCATAGCCTCAGATGTTTTTGGTGTTCACCATATAGAACAATAATTGTCTTATTATACAGAGACGATATCTGTAGGGTAATCCCTAAATTCTATTTTGAGGCCTGATGATCCTGGTCTGTTCTGTTTGACTAATTCGTAATATGAAACGTTATATTCCTGTTGAAGAAGTCATATAGTCCAGCCTTAACTTATCTACAACTGTACCCTTAGTGCCGTGACCAATGCCATCAGCATGACTGTTTTGTGCGTCAGTCTTATGCAGGGACAGAGCTGTTGCTGGAGACCAATTCCTTAGCAACGTTAGGGCAATACTCATATCCCATTTAGAGAGTACCTGGTTCTTGGGGGATAGATATTAAAAATTCTCCTCATAAGTTTGGTTACCAGGGGTGAGTCCCAACAGAATGATGCTCTGATCCTCGCCATAGATATGTTGATAGGGCACTTCTGGCGCAGTTAATGGCACTATAACTGAGCCCCTCATCATAATGGAGGCCTGCCAGGAATTCGAGAACAGACGTTATGTTCATCAACTGTAGGTGATGTTGTTTCTGTGACAATATATCTCCCATTTCCTGATGTATATCAGATATAGTTTTTAGTGGACTGTCTGTGGCCCACTGAGATAATGTTCAATGTTCGGTCCGCCAGCCCCAGTTGCAGTAGAGGTTTCTTTAGACTCTACAAATTGATAGGTTTGTTGTTTTTGACATGGATGGGTTCCCCTGTTACAGGATGAACCAATAATCTGGTTGTTTCAGGATGATGATGCATGGTTAAACCCCATGTTGAGTATCACAGGGAACCATGGTTAAGTAGGCCAATCGGCACTACCAATTAACAGACGCTGAGTCTTGTATTTTCCGACTGATGATGCAGAAAAGGAGAGAATGCATAGATAAACAATTGCCCCCTCAATGCAGTGAAAAGCATCTGTCCCTGCTGTCCCAGGGTCTGGTTCCCAAGAAACACAGTTTGGTAACTGGTGATTAAGTCTTATTTTATTGAATTTGCGTGACCTGATGTCTGTCACTGAATTTTGGGTTACCTGGTAGGTAAGTAGCTGATATTCCAATATTGCTCTGGATACACCATTACCAAATTGTATTAGTCAGATTGTCACTCTGTAGTCTAACACGCTGGTGATTTATCCCAGATCAGTATGACTTTAGGCCATAGAACGCACCCCACATTTCCAGGTAGTTTATGCCCAGTGTCTGTGATAATGATGCCTCCTGTGCCTTTCATCTACCTCCACAGATGGAGATGGAAATTGGTAGGACCCCAACCAAGCGCACTGGCATCAGTTTGTAGCACCACTAAGGGTTTGCTGATAACGATAGGGTTGGAACAATGCCGAATGTTATCCCTCCACCATTTTAATTCCATAAGCTTTGATTGGTGGCTTATTGGTCTGTCGAAATGACCAGTATTAACTTTGAGTGTTTATATTATGCCCTTTGTAGATTTTTGGTAATACAAAGGTCCAAATTGTGTGGCTGGAAAGGCAGACACAATATGCCAATTATACTTGCTACCAATCTGATAGACGGTTCACTGATGTCAGTGGGGTTGTTGCAGGCCTCAGTTAAGACTGTAGCCTTGTCCTTTGGTAAAGTCACCGACATATGAGCTGTCAATAGTGAACCCCAAATAATCCATTATGTTGGTAGGCGTTAGTTTAGATTTAACTGGATGGATGATAACCCCAGTTTGGCTGTTACAGCTAGTTAGGCCAACTCCAAAGTTATGTCCACAATTATTATGATCATATGATTATGTATTTGGTAGAGCTCTATACTGCCAGAGCTGCCCCATCCAGTTGAATTTTTTTAAATAACGTTTGTGATCAGTCCGTGTAGGCACTGAATAGTAAGCATCTTTTAGGTCGATGCTGGCCATGGAGTAGCCTTTAGAAATCAGTCCTTTAGCAGTTACCAGTTCCCATTTTGTACCGAATATATAGTACAATGTATCCCAGCCAATCGTGTTGGGTTTACCCATTACCCCTTTTGCACAATTCAATGGTATATCCCTGGATACTGCTTAGGATATAATTGTCTGTAGTTAATATACACCATATCCAAAAGAGTGTAATCTCCCACCAATGTGTGTATTATCCACTCTTCCTATAATTTGTAAGGGACCAGACCCACCTACCTCCATTGTACCAGTGGAAGTTTGCTTCTCCTGTGTGGTCTTCGTGGAGGTTGAGGCGCCGGTGTCTGGGATTGTTTTTGGGTTGGGGGTTTGCGCATCTTCCAGAAAGGCCGGTCTGGGCTATGGTCTAAAAGACCGCTGTCCTGTATGCCCGGCCTTTGAGCTTTCACCAGCTTCTCTTGATCTGCTGGTGGGTGCATAAGAGTGCTGTCTTTGGCTGTAGGAGATCCTTAATGTTGTCGCCTTTATGAGCTCCAGGGCTTTCCTAAGTCCTGCTCCGACATGTTTCCAGATGCTATTTCCACGACTGGAACATTCAGGGATGCGCAGTTTCCTGGTCCCAAGTATTTTTGCAGTGGTGTCCATCGTGGTCTGGCTGTATGTATTTCAAGTTCAAGTTCAAGTGAGTTTATTGTCATGTGTCCTTGTATAGGACAATGAAATTCTTGCTTTGCTTAAGCACACAGAAAATAGTAGGCATTTACTACAAAACAGATAAATGTGTCCATATACCATGATATAAATATATACACACATGAATAAATAAACTGGTAAAGTGCAAATAACAGAAAGTGGTCATTAATAATCAGAGTTTTGTCCGAGCCAGGTTTAATAGCCTGATGGCTGTGGGGAAGTAGCTATTCCTGAACCTGCTTGTTGCAGTCTTCAGGCTCCTGTACCTTCTACCTGAAGGTGTTCAAAAGGGAACTGCAGATGCTGGAATATCGAAGGTACACAAAATTGCTGGGGAAACTCAGCGGGTGCAGCAGCATCTATAGCGAAGGAAATAGGCGACGTTTCGGGCCGAAACCCTTCTTCAGACAGAAGTCTGAAGAAGGGTTTCGGCCCGAAACGTCGCCTATTTCCTTCGCTATAGATGCTGCTGCACCCGCTGAGTTTCCCCAGCAATTTTGTGTACCTTCTACCTGAAGGTAGCAGGGAGATGAGTGTGTGGCCAGGATGGTGTGGGTCTTTGATGATACTGCCAGCCTTTTTGAGGCAGCGACTACGATAAATCCCCTCGATGGAAGGAAGGTCAGAGCCGATGAAGGACTGGGCAGTGTTTACTACATTTTGTAGTCTTTTCCTCTCCAGTGCGCTCAAATTGCCGAACCAAGCCACGATGCAACCGGTCAGTATGCTCTCGACTGTGCACCTGTAGAAGTTAGAGAGAGTCTTCCTTGACAATCCGACTCTCCGTAATCTTCTCAGGAAGTAGAGGCGCTGATGAGCTTTTTTGATAATTGCGTTAGTGTTCTCGGACCAGGAAAGATCTTCAGAGATGTGCACGCCCAGGAATTTGAAGTTCTTGACCCTTTCAACCATCGACCCGCTGATATAAATGGGGCTGTGGGTCCCCCTCCTACTCCTTCCAAAGTCCACAATCAGTTCCTTGGTTTTGCTGGTGTTGAGGGCCAGGTTATTGCGCTGGCACCATATGGACAGTTGCTCGATCTCTCTTCTGTATTCTGACATCCCCATCATTGATACGCCCCACAATAGTGGTGTCGTCAGCGAACTTGATGATGGAGTGGACACCATGACCAGTAGATTTTGCCTTCCTGCACCCCCTGCACACTTGTAGTTTTGTTCGTCAAAACCCCTTTTCAGGGTCAGCCCAGAATTGACCCCCCAGTACTCCCCTCTGACGAGTGAGATGCACTGTGCAGCCCTACAAGAGGTGCTGCTGTGGGTTTTACATAGTGCCCACAGTGACTAGACTCCATCTCCCGGAGCCTGTCATGTTGGAGCTCGGCTCCATAAGCCGCTCCAACTTTCTTTTCCATGTTGGAGCTCGGCTCCTTAAGCCGCTCCAACTTTCTTTTTCATGTTGGAGCTCGGCTCCATAAGCCGCTCCAACGGGCTCCAGCGCTCACGGTCGCTGGCCGCCCAAAGTCGCACTCATCAGTCAACGACTCTTTTGGTTTTCTTCTTGCCTTCCCGCCCAGATGCAGTGTTTAATCTGGCCGGTGCGGGGGCGAAGTCGGGCACAGCTGTTCCCTTACGGGTGATTCCTGTGCCGCCGGCCGCTGCTGGCGTCCGCAACTCCGCGGTCTTCCCCCGCCAACTTTGTCGCAGCTCTGGTTGACTTCTTTGTCTTGTGCATGTTTCCCCCACCTGTAGAACAGTATGGGAACAATAAAAACCGCAGTATCATTTACCTGCAGGTCCAGGCTTAAAACTTGCCGTTAAGGGGGAACGTCTTCCACCCCTCCTCCTGCCGTTTTGACTTGTCAAAGCCAACGGCTCCATTCTGTATAGTCTCTCGCCCAGCCATGGTGTTTAATCTGGCCGGTGCGGGAGCGAAATCGGGCACAGCTGTTCCCTTACGGGTGATTCCTGTGCCGCCTGCCGTTGTTTGCACAGCTCTCCATGTTTCCCCACCTGTGAAACAGTATGGGGAGAATAGAGACCGCAGTTTCACTTACCTGCAGGTCCTGGTTTAAATTGTCGCTACAGGGGAACGTCGTTCCACCCCGCCTCCTACCGTTTCGATTTGTCAAAGCCGACGGCCCCATTCTGAATAGTCTCCCGCCCGACCGTGGTGTTCTGGCTGGCGCGAGACCAAAAGTCGGCACAGCTGATCCCACTTACGGGGCTTGTGCCTTCAGCTTTTAGATTAGATTAGATTAGATTCGGTTTATTGTCATTCAGACCTTTCGGTCTGAACGAAATTTTGTTTCCCTGCAGTCATACATATAATTTAAAAAAAAAAAAAATGGCAAAAACACACAATCAACACAAATCTAACATCCACCACAGTGAGTTCACCAAACACCTCCTCACTGTGGTGGAAGGCAAAAATCTTAAAGTCTCTGTCTCTTCCCTCTTTGTTCTCCCTCTGCGCCGAGGCGACGGTTCAAACTCCGCTGCTGTTGCTGCCTCCGCCACAACTCCAGGGCCGAGTCGGGTCTCCGCCGCCGCCGCTGCCACTGCCGCCGCCACAGCTTCGGTGCCGAGTCAGGTCTCCGCTGCTGCCGCTGCCGCCGCCACAGCTCCAGGGCCGAGCCGGGTCCCCGCCGCTGCTGCTGCTGCCGCCGCCGCCACAGCTTCGGTGCCAAGCCGGGTCTCCGCTGCTGCCGCCGCCCCCGCTACAACTCCAGGGCCGAGTCGGGTCTCCGCCGCCGCCGCTGCCGCCGCCGCCGCCACAGCTTCGGTGCCGAGTCGGGTCTCCTCCGCCGCCGCTGCCGCCGCCACAGCTCCAGGGCCGAGCCGGGTATCCGCTGCTGCCGCTGCCGCCGCCACAGCTCCAGGGCCAAGCCGGGTATCCGCTGCTGCCGCTGCCGCCGCCACAGCTTCGGTGCCGAGTCAGGTCTCCGCCGCTGCCGCTGCTACAGCTTCGGTGCCGCCAGCTCCGCCATTAGGCCTCAGCGCAGCCGGAGACGGGGAATACGACCGAAGAAAAAGTCGCATCCCCCCGAAGGAAGAGACCAAAGCATGTTTCTCCCACCCCACCCACACACATACACAACTTAATAAAACAAAATTAACTAAGACATGACAAAGAACAAAACGAAATAAAAAAACAGACGGACTGCAGGTGGGCCGCAGCTGTTAAGCCAGCGCCGCCATCTTGAATTTGCCATCTTGAAGTTGCGGGAGCCAGCTGCTGCTGGCTCCCGCAACTTCGCGGACCTCCCCAGCCAGTTTCACTCGCAGCACTTGTGGACACTATTTTGTCCAGCTTCCCCCTCCTGTGTAAAAACAGCGCGGGGACAAACACTACCGCAGAGTAAATCACTTACCTGCAGGTCGTGGTTTCAAACTTACCGCTGCGGAGGAACGCTCCACCCCGCCTGTCGTTTCGCAAGCGTGAAAGCGATATATGACACGCATGCGTCCTGGCGGGGTTCTTCACGTAGTCACTCACGTGACTCCGAAGTAAAATGTCACTTCTTTCTCCACCAATGTTGCCTGATCTGCTGAGTGTTTCAAACACATTTCTGTTTTTATTCCTGAAAATCGGTATTGGTTATATTATGATTGCAATGTAAAGATGATAGAAATTGATTTAATCAGAGTGACTGAATATTATTCATTTTGATGAGAGGTACAGAACGTCTTTAATGCAACATGTACAGCAAATTGCGATAAGTTTCACTTTCTTGACAGATAGGGAAAAATCACCTAGGTACATCCTGTTCACAAACACAATCTGGCTAATAAGTACAATCAATCTACTTTCAGGCAGTATCAAAGAGACAGCAGTATCAGTCACCAATATTCCGCGCACTGAGGCACAAAATGGGTTCCGTCAGAACCACTCAGCTCCAGACCTCATTCAGAGCTAAGTACAAAAGGACTAAAGAATTGAATTTTGGAAGTGAGCTGTGAATGACTGCTCTTGACATCACGATAGCGTTTAGTCAAATATAAAAATTAATGGGCATCAGAGGAAGAACTCTCGTACTTGGTAATACTGCACTCTAAGGCCAATTCCGAATGGTTATCTAAATAATAACTAAGAAGACTACATCGTGATATTTATAGTATTCGAAGTTGAATTTTTTGCTTCTTGGATAATACCTCAGGATTGTGGATAAAATGTTTCTCCTCCAGTTGTGAGGTGACTGATGCCAATTTGGGAAATGTAGAATCTTCCACACATGGGGCAGGAGGGGCCCCACGGGTGGTTGGATTTATGAGGCAGTGTTCATGAGGTTCAATCAATTACTTCACTGTTTCATTCTAGTGCATACGTCCATTAAACACTCATGACTCCCTTGATTCTAACCCTTTGCAGACGGCTAGTTGACCTCTGTAATTTGCCCCAACACAGGGAATTGAGATTCTCAGTGCCATCCTGAATACTTCTCCAGTTTGAGTGGTGTTGCGTCAATGATTCCCATTACTCAGGGGGGATGTTGTACAATTTCAATGAGACCTTGACAACATCTTAGAATCTTTTCCTTTGCCCACTAGGCAATTTATTTCCACTAATAAATAGACCAATAAGTCAGGAATCTGTTGCAGGACTTTCAAATGAAGTGGCCTGCCAACAAAGTTGAATACGTCTGATTAGAGAATCCATGTTGCTGTTTTCAGTCTGGGAGAGGATGCTGATAATGTTAAACTGAGTTCTTTTGTCAATCTGAAGTCAAGAAAACTTGATTCAAACGCTTGTAGCTGTTGAAATCGATTCTTTATTCAGTACTGAGACAATTCTTTGAACCTTCCGATACAGAGCTAAAAGCTCCCGGGCAGCTCCAAAGAATTAGCGACTTTGATACAAACTCATTGCATTATATAGGTATTAGACATTTCAGATACAGAGGGTATGACAAACTAGTAACCAATCATCTGAGTCCTTTTGGTGAGTTACAACAGCAGTCACATGATCCCCCCTTCTCTGGCCTCATTTTACAACCTTCGTTTGCCTGTGGTTTAACTGCGTAGAATTATTTTATTTCAACACAGCAAAACCCCGGTAGGCTCAATTATCAAAGACCACTCCTCAAAATATAAGATACATATGTAATACAATGATCACACAAGTCATACAAACAAAACACACTTTCCATACCAAGAAGAAAGATATTTCTATAAATCTAAACAAAGTCTAATGTTTACAATCCTACTTTGACACAATACATTTCATAAATGGTTTCACTACAATTTTATACAGTTTAAAATACTATTACCTATGTATTAAAAACATTAATTATGTGAGTTTGCCGAATTACACAGCTTCTAAGTTAAATTCAAAACCCGCACACACCTCCAAACTCCAAGCATACATGGGTTGTAGATCTGCCAACAATTGATTATATGTGTTTTGTGCCAGTATACAGCTTCATTCTAACTTGCAGCCTCCCCTTTTCCTGCTATCTCTGGGAGATGGATTTCCGATCTCATCTGCAAGGCCTTTTACAAATATTACAGAACAAAGGATAAATTTACTTCAGACCATTACCTCAAAAGTACATCTGCTTCTTCGACTTTCTATAAACAGAAGGAAGATCACAAATCCATCAATCTGATTTTTTCCTCTCCAAGCATACATCTCTTATCTCAACCTCATTATAATTTAACATAGCCAAAGCTAACCACAGAGTCTATTATCTCTCAGCCTTGAAGTCTGCGTCGAATTCAGCATAAACAGCCATAACTCTTCATCTATATGTCACATTCAGAGCTCAGGAATGTGTCATAGAGAAAGAGCAGATGACCTCTGGCCTAAGAAGAGGCCCTATTCAGCTATCCATTCTTCAACACAAAATTATATCAAATATAATTTCCTCCAGCATTATAATTGCCTCAAAGCAATAAACTAAGCTATGCAGGTTCAGATTAGCGTTTCTATGTTTTGATTCATAGAAACATAGAAACATAGAAATTAGGTGCAGGAGTAGGCCATTCGGCCCTTCGAGCCTGCACCGCCATTCAATATGGTCATGGCTGATCATCCAACTCAGTATCCTGTACCTGCCTTCTCTCCATACCCCCTGATCCCTTTAGCCACAAGGGCCACATCTAACTCCCTCTTAAATATAGCCAATGAACTGGCCTCAACTACCTTCTGTGGCAGAGAGTTCCAGAGATTCACCACTCTCTGTGTGAAAAATGTTTTTCTCATCTCGGTCCTAAAGGATTTCCCCTTTATCCTTAAACTGTGACCCCTTGTCCTGGACTTCCCCAACATCGGGAACAATCTTCCTGCATCTAGCCTGTCCAACCCCTTAAGAATTTTGTAAGTTTCTATAAGATCCCCCCTCAATCTTCTAAATTCTAGCGAGTACAAGTCCTGACATCCCAGGAATCAATCTGGTGAACCTTCTCTGTGCTCCCTCTATGACAAGAATGTCTTTCCTCAGATTTGGAGACCAAAACTGTACACAATACTCCAGGTGTGGTACAACTGCTGTAGAACCTCCCTGCTCCTATACTCAAATCCTTTTGCTATGAATGCTAACATACCATTCGCTTTCTTCACTGCCTGCTACACCTGCATGCCTACTTTCAATGACTGGTGTACCATGACACCCAGGTTTCGTTGCATCTCCCCTTTTCCTAATCGGCCACCATTTAGATAATAGTCTACTTTCATGTTTTTGCCACCAAAGTGGATAACCTCACATTTATCCACATTATACTGCATCTGCCATGCCTATCACTCACTCACCCAGCCTATCCAAGTCACCTTGCAGCTTCCTAGCATCCTCCTCACAGCTAACACTGCCCCCCAGCTTCGTGTCATTCCCAAACTTGGAGATGTTGCATTCAATTCCCTCGTCCAAATCATTAATATATAATGTAAATAGCTGGGGTCCCTGCACTGAGCTTTGCGGTACCCCACTAGTCACTCCCTGCCATTCTGAAAAGGACCCGTTTACTCCTACTCTTTGCTTCCTGTTTGCTAGCCAGTTCTCTATCCACATCAATACTGAACCCACAATACCGTGTGCTTTAAGTTTGTATACTAATATCTTATGTCATCTGTTCCCTGTGTGTGTTTCTTTGTACTTTATTTCTTTAGGAGACATGTGTTTCTGAAAACCTTAAGCTTTTCTCTTGCAAATTATCTAGCATATAAGATTCAATTTCCGAGCGGTTCTATTATATACTATTTCCTCAATATTGCTGTACTTATCCTTCCAGTGGATTTGCATGATTTTGCAAAGACAACATCAGTGGTACTTTTTCAATGTTTTGTTTAGTTAAGCTTAGTTTATAGAGTGCGGAAACGGGCCCATCGGCCGACCAGCGATCCCCGCACACACTTACACTATCCTATACAAATACTAAGGACAATTTACAGTTATATCAAGCCAACTAATCTACAAACCTGCACATCTTTGGAGTGCGGAAGGAAACCGAAGATCTCGGAGAGAACCAACGCAGGTAACGAGGAAAACGTACAAACTCCAGTCTCTGGCCCTGTAAGGCATTAGCTCTACCGCTACGCCACCATGTGGTGGGGTGTCTACTGTGGGTGAGCCTGACCTCAGAAGCGTACAGGAGGGCAAGTATTATTGCTGCCTAGTAGACTCAGTAACTTTTCTGCGTATTTTAGATCTTGACCTTGAAGCAATCTTTCCTCTGTCAATCAAAGACCATTGCTGACACCTTAAAGAGGATGGGAATTTAATTAAGAATATCTCCCATCACAGAGAGGAGTCTCCAAAGATGTGGAAGTGGTTCAGAGTGTCTGGGCTCTCATTGAGTATATTTATTGTTGAAGGATGAAGTTATATATTGGGAGCTGGTTAGTGGTGGATGAGGCCATTCAGTCACAAATCCACAACCCCATTATCCACATTAGGGATCCACTGGAAAGAGGCAGATGTGTTAAAAACACTCAGAGATGCTGTAATGATGGCCGTTTTCAAGAGCAGAGACCTATTTGACTGGGGTAACCAAAATGACAGTGGTGGGACGAGGGAAGTGAGGGAGGGGGATGTCCCTGCGGTCTGTCACAGGGAAAGTCATCAATAAGATCATCTTCATCCATCCCTTTCTAGGGCTGAAGGGCTATCATTGACATTAACTATCTAGACCAGGGGTGGGGACAATTTCATGTTGGAATGCCGCATTAAGTTAGCTGTAATCTAATAAGGCGGCATCTAAAAGCTTCAATTAGATATACTTCAAAATGTACATTATTTTGTAAAAATCTAACTACTAAGTACTGACTTCAAGAAAATGAGAAAAAAAATTGTTAATTCTAAAGTTAACTAACCTTTCAATTACTTTGTTGTGACTGTTTTTTGTGGGAAAGCATTTGAATATTTGGTTGGAACATGGAGGTACACAGTTTCAGCTGATCTTCTAGATGGGTATCCGTCATTTATGACCTCAAGGGCGTCTTGCTGTGGGTTAGGTAGGAGAATATAGATTTGCAGCAATCAGTGGTTGAAAAGCAAGAAAGCATTTTTCGTGCATGTTGCCGAAGACGTGGGTATTCTATTGCATTATTCCATATTTCAATCGGTTCTTTCTTAGCGTCAAATAAGGACTTTAAAATGTCATCTTCTGAGAGCTCAATCAATTCCATCTGTAGTTCATTAGGAGCCTTGGAGACATCAACTAGGTGAGGTTGAAATGCTAATTTGAGTGTGATGTCATGATTCTTAAAGTCAGTGAACCTTTCATTGTATTCTTTAATTAATAAGTCTATAACAGCTGAGTATTCTTCAAATGATTCACATAATCCTCCTGCTCATCAATGACCTTCACTAACGGGAAAATGTTCATCCGAAATTTCATTTTGAAGCAGAGTTTTGAAAAAAGATAGCTTTTTTCGAAATGCTTGGATTTTTTGTCACATATCATATATAGACTTAGTTTTACCTTGCAAAGAAACATTCAAGTCATTTTGCTTTGACATGATATCTCACAGAAATGCAGTATATAGAAATCTTCTTTCAATAATTCATATTGCTGATTCTGTTCTTCATGAAATTTAACTATCTGTTCTCGCAAAGATAAAAATGTTGTTAAAATCTGTCCCTGTGATAGCCAACGCACTTTACAATGTTACGGCAAATCCACACTGAATGCTTCATCGTCCAACTTTAGCATATTACGAAACTGACTATGTCGTGTTGCATTTTGACGATTATAGTTAACAATACCTATAACTTGTTGCAAAGTGTCACTTAAAATAGTAGATTTAGCACAGAGATTTTGCTGATGTAAGAAACAATGAAAAGAAATGAGAGCATCTGGATCTGATAATACCTTTTTTATCTGTGCAATAAACCCTTCACGTTTTCCTATCATGGAAGGTGCACCGTCTTTACATACACTCACTAAATTAACCAAATCCCGTCCAACTTCATGACATTTGTCTTGAAAGTTGTTGAAGAAATCTATTCCTCGAATTCTACCCATAAAGGGCCTGCCTCACTTACATCTTCTTGGCACGCTAATTACGCAACCTCGTGGTCGCGTTGAGCCGCAACGGTCCCGCGAAGGTCGCACGCGACTTTATTCGACCACACAGCCGTCTGGAGCGCGTGACGTCATTTGAAGATGGACGCAAAATGCAGGAGTAACTCAGCGGGACCGGCAGCATCTCTGGAGAGAAGCAATGGGTGATATGTCGTGTCGAGGCTCTTCTTCAGTCTGAAAGAAGGGCCTTGACCCGAAACGTCACCCATTGCTTCTCTCCAGAGATGCTGCTGGTCCCGCTGAGTTACTCCAGCATTTTGTGTCTATCTTCAATTTTCTTGGCCCTGCTCTGGGGGTTGAAGTGGAGGCGTATCTGGACCGCAACTGCCGTGAGTCCCAGGCCGAGCTCGGCGATCGTTTGCCTGCTTCTGCTGCTGTTGAAGGTGAGACATTGCGTCGTGCCAGGGACTTGGGCCTGTCCCACTTTGGCCGTCAGTTCCGCGACAGGCCGTTGGCGCGCGAAGATTTTGTTCGCTACAAAAATTTAGGAGCCCCGCGCGATGTCGCGCACAACTACATATCCCTCCGCGCTTCTCAGTGGGACCGGCCCCGCGCGGCCATACGATGCCCGTGCGCCTCAACGCGACCACGAGGTCGCGTAATTTGCGTGGCAAGGACACGCAAGTGGGACAGGCCCTTAAGAGTGTCCAAAGCGAGTAACTCTTCGTAGCAAAGAAAATCTTCTGTCATGGCCCGAATGAAGTATAAAACCTGTGCCGAGTCAGTAGTATCAGTTGATTCATCCAAAGCGATTGACTAATATATATTTTCCTTTTGGAGTATTGGGTGAAGTTGTCCTGTTACGTTGAGGGCTAATTCATGCTGCCGATCAGTTATAGTTCTCCTTGAAAAAGGCAGTTGTTTGCACTTTGAAATCTTTTTGGGGGTCTACGCGTCCTACAACTTCGACAATGCATTATTTTATGATTTCTACATCGCTAAATAGCTTGTCTTTTTCCCCCGAGTATATAAGCTACTTTATAAGTCGCTTCAGTAGCATTATTTCTGGGTCTTATCGCTGCCTTTGCTTTTCATCTTTTAATTTCTGCAATGCAACCTTTAGCGCCTCACTCTCTAATTTGAAATATTTGTGGTCCTGATAAGTGGCACAATGCTGATGAGCATTGAATTTCTTCAATGTTGATATTGCAGTATCACAAAGCACCGCTATCAAAAGTTGATAATACTGAAGACTGGACGGGCAGCGGACTCGCCCCGACATTTTCCCTCTCGTCAACCAGCCTCAGGCGGTGGTGGCGCCAGTCAGGCAGGGAGGTTAACGTACATTCTGGGGTCGCCTTAGGACTAAATCATGAGCATAACAGGTGTTAAAATAGCCCTCATAATGTTTTAATAGTGGCCGTCAGTCGAGGAGGATTATTTTGTTGAATCTTCTTTTACTCTTTGGTATTTTAAATACGGTAATTTTAAGATTAAAATAAAAGTAATAAAAGCCAAACAAAAACATATTAATAAAAATAAAAGGATTTGTTCTACAAAATTTGGATTCATTCAAGAGGCCGCACTTAATGGCCTAGAAGGCCGCATGTGGCCTTAAGGCCGCAGGTTCCCCATTCGTGGTCTAGAGGCACAGCTTTAAAACAAATGCAGAGCACCATCAACCACTATACATGATTCCAAGCAATAGGTGCACAACAGAGCCAATCTCGGTGAAGACTGGTATCAAGTTATGCCCCTGTCCCACTTAGGAAACCTGAACGGAAACCTCTGGAGACTTTGTGCCCCACCCAAGGTTTCCGTGCAGTTCCCGGAGGTTGCAGGTGGTTGCCGGAGGTTGCAGGTAGTGGAAGCAGGTTGGGAGACTGACAAAATCCTCCGGGAACTGCACGGAAACCTTAGGTGGGGCGCAAAGTCTCCAGAGGTTTCCTTTCAGGTTTCCTAAGTGGGACAATACAACAATACAATACAATACAATACAATACAATACAATACAATACAATACAATTCAATTTATTGTCATTTGGACCCCTTGAGGTCCAAACAAAATGTCGTTTAGACAGGGGCATAAAAAGGTTACATTATTGCCGCAATCCTTTATTCAATTTTCTCACTGCAGTTTTGCACCTCACCCCTAACAAGCTTTCCACCAGAATGGAACTAATCTGCAGGATCAATAGAAAATTGTTGCACCAATGGTGTCTACGTTCAGAAGTAAAGTCAGACCAACTGCAATAATCAAGCTGCAGCACGCACACAATGTTTACAGTCCTGTTACGTTTGGAGCCACAGCTCCAGGTTATGTCAGCTCATAACTGAAAATAGAATCTCCTCAATTGTGTCCTACATTACCCATGTTCTGCATGAGTGCTGTGAATTAAATTTATACTAAATTGCCAGACAATTATTGGTATTTAATATGTCTTATTATAAAGCAATATAACAATATTTGAAATATTGCAATATTTTGCTAAATTGAGATAACATTTCATGGTAATGCGACTTTATTATTGTTCTTCAAATATATGAAAAAATGTGAAAATGAATTCCTACTTTAGATTTGATGTGATGGTAAGATTGAGACTGGATGCAAGTTATTGACTATCTCACCATGATGAGGTGTAAATGGCTCTTTGTGCAGCTTATTTGTATAAATCAGAACCTTCACAACACAGTAACAGTTGAGTTCCACTGTTTTCAGAACATAAAGTTTTCTGAACTTTTAAAACTGTTTCCATTGTTTTGTTCAAATTAACAACAGTACAATTAGTGGCAGTACATTTATACTAGTTTCCTGTATCTCAGACATGTTATCCCTGTCCCAAGTATTCCTGTAGGTGTTCATTGTGTTCAATGAACACAATGTAG
The DNA here is from genome assembly GCF_010909765.2 of Amblyraja radiata. Lineage (NCBI taxonomy): Eukaryota > Metazoa > Chordata > Chondrichthyes > Rajiformes > Rajidae > Amblyraja > Amblyraja radiata. Next base: position 39,049,444 of record NC_045974.1, on the reverse strand, counting down.
GTGTTCAATGGCTCCTGTCTGTTAATAAGTAAGTTTTAAACTTATCATTTGTAGTTTCAAAATCCACGGTGAACCCACTCCTCCTTATCTTTGCAACCTCACCAAGCTCCGAAACCATAGCAATATCAACAATCCATCAATTCTGGGCTCTGATATGTCTACTATATTTATTGTTTTGCTTTTGATGGCTTGCTTGACTACATTTTTCAATTCCTACCTTGAAAATCGCTTCCTCTATAACTTGAATGTTAAGGCACTCTTAAAATCATGCTTTTAAAAAGTGTATGAAGACCATACTTTTGGTCATCCATCCAAATATTACGACCTGTGATTTGCAGTTATATTTTCCCTTGTTGTCTTTTGAGGAAAGATGATGTAGGCCAGGCTTGTATCTGCTGGAGTTTAGAAGATGACGTAATTAAAGCATAGAAGATTCTGCAGGGTCTCCACAGGTTGGATGTGAAGCGGATGTTTCTTCAATATCAAGGAGGCAAAAGGTTATCAGAGCAGGTGGGAATGTGGAGTTAACGTTTTTTTACCATTATCTTATTGAATGGCAGAGCAAGCGTGCGTGATCTACCCCTACTATTATTTTGTACATTCATATATTGTGTAAATAGTGTATATAAAATGCAGATGGTTGCGGGAAATCTTGAAAATGAGGCTACCACTCAACTGACTAATCAAGTTGTATCAGATAGACACAAGAAAGTGCAGATACTGGAAAAAACACAAAGAGCTGGAGCAACTCAGCATGTCAGGCAACATCTCTGGTGAACACGAATAGGCGACATTTAAGGTCGGGATCCTTCTTCAGAAGAATGGTGTCGACCCCAAAAGTTGCCAATCCATGTTCTCCAGAGATGCTGCCTGGCCTGCTTAATTCCGCCAATACTGTGTGTTTTTTGCTGAAGTTGTATCAGATCACTTGATCTTTCTAAATTGTTTCACCGCACTATATTAAAGCCCATGATTCTAAGGGGTATTACTTATTTATCCAATTATTTTACAAATAATGGAGCTGAAACGCATTACGGAGGTTAGCTTGGTGCTAGTTATGTTTCATGATATAAAGGTTTAGCGGGAAAGAGTACATTGTTCACTGATTGTCATATATTATGCTGTTTAATTGCATTAAGTTTGAGTGAAATATCCTATTGCCAAGGACATTGTGTCCTGGCAATGTTCTTTGTAACTTTGAATATTCTAGAGCAGTCTAATAGGCTTGCCCTCTAAATTTCCTTTCACTGTAACTGCTGAAAAATGTTCAAAGAAACTGGAGTGTAAAACAGTTCTAAAACCAATGTGGCAAATATAACAAAGAACTGGGAATGTTGACTGGGATTTTTTTTTTGTGTAATTCAGTCAGTTTATCTGAACACTCGTTTACAAAACACAAAGCACTGGAGGAACTCAGCAGGTCAGACCGCATCTGTGGAGTGAATGGACAAGCAGTGTTTTGGGTCAGGATCCTTCTTCAGACTAATTGAGAAATATTTTTTGCCTGTTATCTATTGTTCCACATTTTTATGTTCCTCTGGATGACAGTTTGGTGCCAACCATTACACTGAAATAATTTTATTATCAATTAATGCATAAAGGGGGAGCAGCAGAATTATTTTAAGTGAGATACAAAGAGGATTTCATAGAAATATAGAAAATAGGTGCAGGAGTAGGCCATTTAGCCCTTCGAGCCTGCTGCTTGGATGATCATGGCTGATCATCCAACTCAGTATCCTGTACCTACCTTCTCTCCATACCCCTGATCCCTTTAGCCACAAGGGCCACATCTAACTCCCTCTTAAATATAGCCAATGAACTGGCCTCAACTACCTTCTGTGGCAGAGAATTCCACAGATCACTACTCTCTGTGTGAAAAAAAAATTCTCATCTCGGTCCTAAAAGACTTTCCTCTTATCCTTAAACTGTGACCCCTTGTTCTGGACTTCCCCAACATCGGGACCAATCTTCCTGCATCTAGCCTGTCCAACCCCTTAAGAATTTTGTAAGTTTCTATAAGATCCCTCCTCAATCTTCTAAATTCTAGCGAGTACAAGCCGAGTCGATCCAGATTTTCTTCATATGAAAGTCCTGCCATCCCAGGAATCAGTCTGGTGAACCTTCTCTGTACTCCCTCTATGGCAAGAATGTCTTTCCTCAGATTAGGAGACCAAAACTGTACACAATACTCCAGGTGTGGTCTCACCAAGGCCCTGTACAACTGCAGTAGAACCTCCCTGCTCCTGTACTCAAATCCATTTGCTATGAATGCTAACATACCATTCGCTTTCTTCATTGCCTGCTGCACCTGCATGCCTACTTTCCATGACTGGTGTACCATGACACTCAGGTCTCGTTGCATCACCCCTTTTCCTAATCGGCCACCATTCAGATAATAGTCTACTTTCCTGTTCTTGCCACCAAAGTGGATAACCTCACATTTATCCACAGTATACTGCATCTGCCATGCATTTGTCCTCTCACCCAACCTATCCAAGTCACCTTGCAGCCTCCTAGCATCCTCCTCACAGCTAACACTGCCCCCCAGCTTCGTACCATCCGCAAACTTGGAGATGTTGCATTCAATTCCCTCGTCCAAATCATTAATATATATTGTTAAAAGCTGGGGTCCCAGCACTGAGCCTTGCGGTACCCCATTAGTCACTGTGAAAAGGACCTGTTTACTCCTACTCTTTGCTTCCTGTCTGCCAGCCAGTTCGCTATCCACATCAATACTGAACCCCCAGTACCGTGTGCTTTAAGTTTGCATACTAATCTCTTATGTGGGACATTGTCAAAAGCCTTCTGAAAGTCCAGATATAACACATCCACTGGTTCTCCCTTATCCACTCTACTAGTTACATCCTCGAAAAATTCTATAAGATTCGTCAGACATGATTTACCTTTCATAAATCCATGCTGACTTTGTCCAATGTTTTCACCACTTTCCAAATGTGCTGCTATCCCATCTTTAATAACTGACTAGCATTTTCCCCACTACCGATGTGTTACTAACTGGTCTGTAATTCCCCGTTTTCTCTCTCCCTCCCTTTTAAAAAGTGGGGTTACATTAGCTACCCTCCAATCCTCAGGAACTACTCCAGAATCTAAAGAGTTTTGAAAATCATTAATGCATCCACTATTTCTGGGGCTACTTCCTTAAGCACTCTGGTATGCAGCCTATCTGGCCCTGGGGATTTATCGGCCTTTAAGCCATTCAATTTACCTAACACCACTTCCTGACTAGCCGGAATTTCACTCAGTTCCTCCATCTCATTTGACCCCCAGTTCCCTGCTATTTCCGGAAGATTATTTATGTCTTCCTTAGTGAAGACAGAACCAAAGTAGTTATTCAATTGGTCTGCCATGTCCTTGTTCCCCATGATCAATTCATCTGTTTCTGACTGCAAGGGACCTACATTTGTTTTAACTAATCTTTTTCTCTTCACACATTACAGTCAGTTTTTATGTTCCCTGCCAGGTTTCTTTCATAATCTATTTTCCCTTTGCTAATTAAGCCCTTTGTCCTCCTCTGCTGGACTGAATTTCTCCCAGTCCTCTGGTAGGCTGCTTTTTCTGGCTAATTTCTATGCTTCATGTTTTGTTTTGATACTATCCCTGATTTCCCTTGTTATCCACGGATGCACTACCTTCCCTGATTTATTCTTTTGCCAAACTGGGGTGAACAATTGTTGTAGTTCATCCATGCAGTCTTTAAATGCCTTCCATTGCATATCCACCGTCAACCCTTTAAGAATCAATTGCCAGTCTATCTTGGCCAATTCACCCTTGTTTCTTAATTAACAATGTCACTCTCCATCCTAATGAAGAACTCAACCATATTATGGTCACTCTTGCCCAAGGGGCCAGGCACAACAAGACTGCTAACTAACCCTTCCTCATTACTCAATACCCAGTCTAGAATAGCCTGCTCTCTCGTTGGTTCCTCTACATGTTAGTTTAGAAAATTATTCCGCATACATTCCAAGAAATCCTCTTCCTCAGCACTCCTGCCAATTTGATTCACCCAATCTATATGTAGATTGAAGTCGCCCATTATAACTGTTTTACCTTTGTTGCACGCATTTCTAATTTCCTGTTTGATGCCATCCCCAACTCCGCTACTACTGTTAGGTGGCCTGTACACAACCCCACTAGCGTTTTCTGCCCCTTAGTGTTTCGCAGCTCCACCCATATCGATTAATAATAATAATAATAAATTTTATTTATGGCCGCTTTTCAAGAGTCTCAAGGACACCTTACAAAAATTTAGCAGGTAGAGGAAAAACATGTAAGGGGAATGAAATAAATAGTAGAGACATGACTAGTACACAAAGTAAAGACAGAATTCAATACAAAACACAATATGAGGCAATTAATGCACAGATGAAAAGGGAGGGGGACGTGGGGCTAAGGATAGGCAGAGGTGAAGAGATGGGTCTTGAGGCGGGACTGGAAGATGGTGAGGGACACGGAATTGCGGATCAGTTGGGGGAGGGAGTTCCAGAGCCTGGGAGCTGCCCGTGTGCAGTTTGCCATAAGCCATGTGGGGGACACAGCAAACATGCGGAGGAAGGTGCTCTGGTCAGATGAGACCAAAATTGAAGTTTTTGGCCTAAATGGAAAACGCTATGTGTGGCGGAAAACTAACACTGCACATCACCCTGAACACACCATCCCCACTGTGAAACATGATGGTGGCAGCAGTGACGTTGTTTGAGGACTGGAGTGATGTGATGCCAGGATTTGGTGTAGGTGATGAGTCGGGCGGCTGCGTTCTGGACCAGTTGGAGTCGGTTGATGTAGGTGGAGCTGATGCCAAGGAGAAGTGAGTTGCAGTAGTCCAATCAGGAGGAGATGAAGGCATGGATGTGCCTTTCAGTAGCGGGAGGTGTGAGAGAGGGTCTGAGTTTGGCGATGTTGCGGAGATGAAAGAAGGAGGTTTTAATGACATGGCGGATGTGAGGCTCAAGGGAGAGGGTGGAATCAAAGATCACACCAAGGTTGCGGGCCTTGGGAGATGGGGAGACAGTGGTGCCGTCGATGGTGAGAGTGGGGTTATTGATTTTGCTGAGTGTGGCTTTGGAGCCTATGAGGAGGAATTCTGTCTCATCGCTGTTGAGTTTGAGGAAATTATGTTGCATCCAGGTTTTTATAGCTGACAAACAGGAGTTGATATGGGAGAGGGGGGGTTGTGGGGGGATTTGGTGCCGAGGTAGATCTGGGTGTCATCAGCGTAACAGTGGAAGTCCAGGTTGAAGTGGCGGAGTATCTGACCAAGGGGGAGGATGTAGATGATGAAGAGGAGGGGGCCGAGTACGGAGCCTTGGGGAACGCCTTGAGTGACTGTGGCTGTAGCAGAGGTGTGGTTGTGGAGAGAGATGAAGTGGGATCTGTTGGACAGGTAGGAACGGAGCCAGTTGAGTGCAGAGCCTTCAATGCCGAGGTCCACATCCTCCAAGCTAATGTCCTTTCTTTCTATTGCGTTAATCTCCTCTCTAACCAGCAACGCTACCCCACCTCCTTTTCCTTTCTGTCTATCCCTCCTGAATATTGAATATCCCTGGATGGTCAGCTCCCAGCCTTGGTCACCCTGGAGCCATGTCTCCGTGATCCCAACTATATCATATTCATTAATAACTATCTGCACATTCAACTCATCCACCTTATTATGAATGCTCCTTGCATTGAGACACAAAGCCTTCAGGCTTGTTTTTACAACACTCTTACCCCTGTTGAAATGCGGCCCTTTTTGATTTTATGTCCTGGATTTGTCTGCCTGCCACTTTTACTTTTCACCTTGCTACCTATTGCTTCTACTCTCATTTTATACCACTCTGTCTCTCTGCTCATGCCCCCATCCCCCTGCCACATTAGTTTAAATCCTCCCCGACAGCACTAGCAAACACTCCCCCTAGGACATTGGTTCCATTCCAGCCCATGTGCAGACCTTCCTGTTTGTACTGGTCCCACATCCCCCAGAACTGGTTCCAATGCCCTAGAAATTTGAATCCCTCCCCCTTGCACCATTTTTCAAGCCACGTATTCATCTGCAATATCCTCCTATTTCTACTCTGACTAGCACGTGGCACTGGTAGTAATTTCAGAAGAATTCATTAGATTTGAATGTATTAATATTACATATTTTCTTTATTGTTAATCTATTTCTTATGCAGTGCCAAATCACAACTAGAGGGATTGTTCCATATTCTGCTCTTAGGTTTCTGGACGATTGTTTTCATGCAAGGAATGATTCAGGAGCAGTCAAATAGCGATCCCTACAATTTTTTATTTATATGCCCGCAATGCCCTTCCAGGATGCAAAATGTAATAATGTCACTTAGATCATCTTGGGTATGTCATTCAGGTTTCTTTACACAAAATAATTTATAGACAAAACAAATTAACAAAAGGGCAGCAGAACGGTACAGCGGTAGAGCTACTGTCTTACTGCGCCAGAGACCCGGGTTTGATCCTGACTACGGGTGCTGTCTGTATGAAGTTTGTACGTTCTCCCCGTGACCTGCGTGGGTTTTCTCCAAGATTTTCGGATTTCTCCTACAGTCCAAAGATGTACAGATTTGTAGGTAAATTGGCTTGGTATAAATGTAAAATTGTCCCCAGTGTGTAGGGGAGTGTTAATGTGCGGGTAATGTGGTCAGTGCAGACTCAGTGGGCCGAAGGGCCTATTTCTGTGCTGTATCTCTAAACTAAGCTAAACTAAAGTAAATGGAAAATTGTGATTGGTTTTACATATTGCATTACGCAGTATCCATGAAACTAAATATGAAGTTGTTGCAGTAAAGAAGAATCGCAAAGATGGATAATTGCCAAGTGAAAAATAGGTAACAAATAATAGTTTTGTGTAAACAGATCTCTGGTTCATCGTTCAAGGCAGTTTCCGTAGAAGGGAAACAATCATGAAGCTTTGAAGAAGGAGTAAATAAGCAGAACAAATTTCAAAACTGAGGTACATTTTCTCATTATAGATTACCATCTTAAAATCAGCCAGCATATTATCTGCAGTTGTACTCAATCTTTTCACCAGAAATTACATGTTATGTAAGCCATTTACTTTAGTTTACAGAGATAGTGGCCACCCATACTTATCACATTTGCCAGTCTTATAAACAAGAAGTATAAAACGGCATTGGACAATCATTTCACCACTATGATTTATATTTTGTTATTCCGTCAAAATGGAACAAAATGGTGCACCTAGAAGTAAATGGAGAACTATGCAGATCTTTTCTTCCCCCTTGATTTGAACCTATGAAAATAGAGGAATGGGGTTATAAGATTATTTCGAGAGAGAGAGAGAGAGAGAGAGACTGAGAGAAAGAGACTGTATGTGTGTGAAAGAGAGAGAGAGAAAGAGAGAAGAGAGAGAGAGAGAGCAGAAAGAGAGAGACGAGAGAGAGAGAGAGAAAGAGAAGAGAGAGAGAGAAGAGAGAGAGACGAGACAGAGCGAAGATCGGAGGAGAGAGCTCGCTAGACTCGATTGCTCTAGCTCGAGATTGCCTTTTTTTGGGTCTCATTTTAGGGTTATTTTGGGGAGGACTGAGGCTGACTGAGTGGCTGGGCAGCCTGAGATACTGTGTCTTCTTCCTGCCCAAAGTCATCGAGGGACTTCGTCCACACACAGAGCCAAAGACTGATTGGCTAGGATAACCCAGAGACCACCAGTGGCATCACTTCAAGCCCAAAGCTGAGCTGCCAGGATAAATCTGAGATCGCCATCGCCTCCTCTCGACGCAAGGGTGAACTGCAGGACGAAGCCTGAGACCACCACGCCTACTCCTTTGAAGACCAGGACTGACTGAGCTGCCGGGACACCCCAAGATCGCCAACATACCACATGATGGTGAGGGACAGCGCTCCCATTTGGTCCTGGACTTTCTTACCAGTGTAAATAAAATATAGCATGTGAGTTCACCCTACTGCAAGTGTCAGTGTGGTGATTGTCAAACCTGGCATCATCCTTGATGCTACACAAGGTACATGTGACAACAAAGTACCATCAAATGATTGCCATTTTTTTTGCTCCCACTTTGGGTTTTGAAATGATCAGAGACGCAGCAAGACAGTAAATGGTAAAATTAAAATCTTCTGTCATTATAGCTGATGTAATTTTGGAAGAAGTTTTGAAATAGGCAATACATGTTTTTTTTAATTGGACTTCATTGATGAACATAAAAGCAAAATACAGATTTTCACTTTTGATGCATTGAGTAGCCAGTACATGGAACCTACCCAGTCAAAGTTATCAGACTGTCATAATAAGGGCGTCTTAAAGCAATTATTGGGGGCTGTATTCAGTAAGGTTTCTGAAACATTTCTGCCAGACCTGGAGAAGAAGCATGGATTTTATTATATCAATGGACCACCTTAGAGATAGACGATGTGTGTGTGAGGGGGAGATGTGTTGGCTGTTGATGCAGAGCTTCTGTTCTCCAAAACAGCCTCCTTATAAGCTTGGCATTTTTGTTAAGATTGGTGGATTGTTTCATTAATGTTATGAAACAATCCACCAAACTGTTAATATTTTTAACCAACAGAGTTGTGCACTGGTGGATAAAACATACACACTTTGAATCCAATAAAGCTATCTTGATCAACATTGCTTCCCGTATTGTGGTTTCCTAATAGTAATGAAATAATTAAAAATTATGGCAAGTAAAGTCGTCATAGTAGGCATGTAAATATGGCTTGAAAAATGCACGCCAGCAATTAATTGATTCATTCAAAGCTACTTTACACCAAAGATTATTTTTTTGGATGCCTTGTTGTTTTGCTGCTCTAGTGTTCCGCTGAGAAGCTGCATTATTGATGAGAAGCCAATAAATCGCTCAGCTCGTGAAGCATATAGCTTCTGTGAGAGGCTCAAATCTCTAAAAAGAACATTGCTGTGGTTTTAGATTGATTAGTTTGATGCATTGTGGATATGTACTTAAAAGAACTTCAGTAAACAAGATTTGCTGCCATTGAATTTGAAAGTTAGAATTCACAAAATTGTGGTCAATATGGATTAAGTTGAACATGCAACAAATTATTTCCATGAAGAAAGATGATAGATGTTGGACAGATCATTAATTAATTCCAGATATGATTAATGCTTTGCCCAATTTACCTCAAGCATCTTTGACTGCTGTCAGTCTAAGAGAAAGGCTTACTGATTCTATGTTCCAGTTCAGTTCTGTTTAGTTTATTGTCATGTGTACTGAGGTACAGTGAAAAGCTTTTGTTGCATGCTATCCAGTCAGCGGAAAGACAATACGTGATTACAATTGAGCCATTTACAGTGTATGATAAGGGAATAACGTTTAGTGCAAGATAAAGCCAGCAAAGTCCAATCAAGGATAGTCCGAGGGTCACCAATGAGGTAGATCATAGTTCAGGGCTGCTCTCTTGTTGTGGTAGGATGATTCAGTTGCCTGATACCAGCTGGGAAGAAACTGTCCCTGAATCTGGAGGTGTGCATTTTCACACTTCAACACCTTTTGCCCAATGGGAGAGGGGAGAAGAGGGAGTGGCCAGGTTGCGACTCTTCCTTGATTATGCTGCTGGCCTTGCTGAGGCAGCTTGAGGTATAAATGGAGTCAATGAAAGGGTGGTTGGTTTGTGTGATGATCTAGGCTGCGTCCACAATTCGCTGCAATTTCTTGTGGTCCTGGATGGAGCTGTTCCCAAACCAAGCTGTGATGCATCCTGATAAAATGCTCTCTATGGTGCATCTGTAAAAGTTGGTGAAAGTTGTAGGGGACATGCCGAACTTCCTAAGCCTTCTAAAGAAGTAGAGGCGTTGGTGTGTTTTCTTGGTTGCTACTTCAATATGGGTGGTCCAGGAGAAGTTGTTGGTGATATTGACTCCTAGGAAGTTGATGTTTTCAACCATCTCTACTTCGGATTATCGTTGATGATTTGTCCCCTATCCTCACTGGCTGGTCAGGAAGTCGAGGATCCAGTTACAGAGATGGCACCAAGTCCTGCGAGTTTGGTATAATGGTGTCAGAGGCAGAGCTGTAGTCTATGAATAGGATCCTGTCTGATGTAGTTCTCTCTCTTATCTTGGTGTTCTAGGGATGAGTGTAGGGCTAGGGCAATGGCATCGTCTGTGGACCTGTTGTGGCGGTAGGCGAACTGCAGTGGGTCAAGGCTGCTGGGTAGACTGGATTTAATGTGTTCCATAACTAGCCTCCCAAAACATTTAATGATGGTGGTCTTCTTGAAGTAGATGGGTACCTCAGAACGGAGTAGGGAGAGATTAAAGATGTCTGTGAATACTCCTGCTAGCTGGTCCATGCAGTTACTAAGGACACGGCCAGTAACTCCGTCTTTTCGTGGATTTACCGTCAGGAAGGCCAATCTAACCTCTGCTACAGTCACTCTGGGGAGAGGCACACTTGAGTCTGATGAATTGTCAGGCACATCGCGTGGTTGTGGGGAGGGGGTGGGGGGGGGGGGAGATGGATGGCAGATGGGGAACCTCCTTACTCCACGTGTTATCAACTCAGTCAGGAGATGTAGCAAAGGGAAGTAACTCCGATAAGATGGTGTACACTGATGTTCATAAGAATGAACATTATGGGACAAAAGGGGAAGTTTGTCGCCAGACAAACAAGCATGCCTGGAACCTGGTATAACGCAGAGGTAGATTTATTTATTTTTGTGCTATGTGCAAAATTGCTGCTGTTTAAACTGAATAATTACTAGTTTCTGCATTTATAACTAATTTATGAATCATCAACATATGAAGCGGGAGCAAGCCACTTGGACTCACATGCTTGCTGCACCATCTAGCAAGATCAATGTCACCTCAGCTTCTCATTTCCAATCTATAAAAATAATTAGAAAAATCTGCTTCTACCTTCTTTTGAGGTTGAGGAATTCCAAAGACTCGTAACTTTCTGAGTGAGCCTTAGTACTGCCATAAATGGGTGACCAAGTTTTAAACAACAACCCCAAGTTCAATATTCTTACAGGCAGTGAAACATGCTGATGGGTGTAATGTGGTGTTATATAAATATTAGAATGTTCTATTTTTGTGGTGAAATGTAGACAGTGTTAAAATAAGCTATTCTCATGTCGCAAAATTGTTTTATTGTACTGCTACTTCCATTTCTTTCCAAACTGCAACATGTTTTATGACTTTGCTGGCTGCATTAAAATAAGAGAGCAGCACGCTAGTGTAGTGATAGAGCTGCAGCCTTGCAGCGCCAGAGGTTCCATCCTGACTACGGGTGTCTGTACGTTCTTCATGAGGGTGTACCTGATCACGTTCTCAAAACCTGCGCAGCCAACTGGCTATCTTCAACTTCTCATGTCTGATGTTCCCACCTGCTTGAAAAGGCAATCAATAAGACCCGAATCCAAGGTGAGTAAGGTGATATGCCTCAATAACTACCAACCTGTGGTACTGGTGTCCATGGTGATGAAGTGCTTTGAGAGGTTGGTTATAGCGCATACCATCTTCAATTTAGCAAGAACCTGGACCTATTACAATTTGCCTACTGTCCCAATGGATCTCCAAGGATGTGATCCTGCCGGCTCTCCACTCTGCACTGGTCCACAATATGAGCTAATACATCAGGCTGTTGTTCATCATCTACATGGCGATCAACACCATCAACCCCTCCAAACTTGTTATGAATCTGATGCACATGTGTCTCTGTGCAACTGGAATCTCAATTACCTCATGATCTGGAGAAATGGCGACGACACTTCCTCCTTGATAACCATCAGCACAGGAGCTGTGCCCAGTCCCCAGCTCTACTCTCTATATAAATGACTGTGTAGCCAGGATAATTCAAAGTTTCAAAGGTCTTTTATTGGCACGTGTACCAATTAAGTTACAGTGAAACTCGAATTACCATACAGCCATTCTAAAAAAAGCACCAAAACACACAACTACATAAAAGTTAACATAAATATCCACCACAGCGGATTCCCCACATTCCTCACTGTGATGGAAGGCAATAAAGTCTAATCTTCTTCATCTTTATGCTCCCGCGGTTGGGGCAGTTGAATCATCCACAGTCAGGGCGATCTAAGCTCCCGCAGCCGGAGATTGAAGCCTCTGAGTCGGGGCGGTCGAAGCTCCTGCGGCTTGGAGCTCCCGAAGTCGGTCTCTAACCAGGGACCACGAGCTCCACGTTAAAGTCTGCGGGCTCGTGCGGTTGGAGCTCTGAGGTCGATCACCGACAGGGATTGCAAGCTCCGCGATGTTAGGCCGCAGTGCGGACGGAGATACGATACGGAAAAATATTGCATCTCCGGAAATAAAAAAAAGTTTCCCCCACCCCCCATATAAAACAAGCTAAAGAACACTAAAACATACATTTAACACATATTAAAAAAAACAACAATGAAGGAAGGGGCGAGACAGACTGTTGGCGATGCAGCCATTGCTGGCGCCACCCAGTGGAGATGGAGTTATAACTCCGTCTTAACATTTACCGATGACACCACCATTGTCGGACGCATTATGGGTAATGATGGGTATAGAAAGGAGATCGTGCGTCTGATTGAATGGTGCCAGAACAACAACTTTGCTTTCAACATCAGCAAGAAATTGATTGTTGACTTTAGAAGAGGGATCCATGAACCTTTCTTCATCGATGGGTCGGCAGTGGAGAGAGTCAACATCTTCAAGTTCCTGGACATGCATATCTCTGAAGATCTATCCTGGGCCTAGCACATCAGTGCAATCACAATGAAAGACTATCAACACCTTTACTTCCTTATAAGATTGAGAAGATTTGGTATGTTCACAAATACTCTTGTGAACTTCTACAGGTGTACTGTACAGCATATTGACTGGTTGCATCACGGCCTGGTTCGGCAACCCGAACATCCAGGAGCGAAGGAGATCACAAAAAATGGTGGACAAGATACGATACGATAGAACTTTTCTTTATCCCAGGAGGGAAATTGATCTGCCAACAGTCATAAAAACACAAAATACAGGAAACATGAAATTATAATGACGAATGGGGAAAGGATTGGGGGATGTGCAAAGATTGAGGGGGGGGGGGGGGGGGGAGTCAGGCTCAGTCTACCCCACCACAGAAGGGGGAGGAGTTGTACAGTTTGATAACCACAGGGAAGAAGGATCTCCTGTGGCGTTCTGTCCTGCATCTTGGTGGAACCAGTCTGTTGCTGAAGGTACTCCTCAGGTTTACCAGTGTGTCATGGAGGGGGTGAGCTGTATTGTCCAGAATGCTCGGCAGTTTGAGGAGAATCCTCCCCTCCAAAACCACCTCCCATGAATCCAACTCCGCCCCCAGGACGGAGCCAGCCTTCCTGATGAGTTTGTTAATCCTATTGGCATCCGCTGCCTCAGCCCTGCTGCCCCGGCACACGACAGCGAAGAAGATGGCACCGGCTACCACCGATTAGTAGAACATTTGCAGCATCTTATTGAATGAGCGAGGCCTTCTTCTCATTCTCCTTCTCAATTCTTCTCATTCGTTGAATGAGCGAAGCCTTCTCAAAATGCACAGCCAGCTCTGTCCCTTCATATACAGGACCTCAGTGTTCCTGGACTGGACTGAAGAAGGGTCTCGACCCGAAACGTCACCCATTCCTTCTCTCCAGAGATGCTGCCTCACCCGCTGAGTTACTCCAGCATTTTGTGTCTACCTTTGATTTAAACCGGCATCTGCAGTTCTTTCTTACACGCTTTTCGGTCCAGGTACACTCCAATGTATTTGTACTCCCTGGTAAACTGCACATCCACACCATTGATGGAGACAGGGGACAGATGTGTTCCTCTCCTCCTGAAGTCCACCATTAACTCCTTAGTCTTGTTGGTGTTGAGCTGCAGGTGATTCAGCCCACAGCACTCAACAAAGCTGCTGACTAAACCTCTGTATTCAGCTTCCCTCCCCTCACTGATGCAGCCCACAATTGCAGAGTCATCTGAAAACTTCTGCAGGTGTCAGGAGTCCGAGTTATATCTGAAGTCCCAGGTGTAGATGGTAAACTGGAAGGGAGAGAGGACCGTCCCCTGTGGAGCCCCTGTGTTGCTCACCACCATGTCCGAGACACAGTTCTGTAGCCTGACATATTGTGGTCGTCCAGTCAGGTAGTTGGTGATCCAGGACACCAATGGAGCATCCACTCGCTTCTTCGCCAGTTTGCTCCCAAGCAGTGCAGATCGGATGGTGTTAAAAGCACTGGAAAAGTTTAAAAAATTCACTCTCACAATGCTTCCCGGCTTATCCAGGTGAGCATAGGAACGATGGAGTCCAGGTAAGGTTTAACCAGTAGTCGCAGGTGAATGAGCACCAGCCTCTCCAGGGACTTCATGATGTGTGAAGTCAACGCCACCGGTCTGTAGTCATTGGAGGTGCTGGGTCATGTCCTCATTGGTACAGGAACCAGGCAGGATGTCTTCCACTTCACAGGAACCCTGTCCATGCTCAGGCTCAGATTGAAGATATGCTGGTGTACTCCGCACAACTGGCTGGCACACGCCTTGAGTACCCTAGGGCTGACACCATCGGGACCCGTGGTTTTGCCTGGGCGACTCAGCTCCTTCCTCATCTTCATCACCCGGTTCATCATGAGTACTGCCCTTCCCACCATCAAAGGGACAGCCAGCATCATCAAGGACCCACACCACCCTGGCATTGTTCACATTTCACTCCTGCCATCGGGAAGAAGGACTCTGAAAAGTAACGTCCAGGTTCAGGAGCAGCTTGTTCAAAACAACCACCAAGTTCTTGAACACACAAATATTAGCTAAACTAGGAACTGTTTTGGTTGTTTTAACGATTTTGGGCTTACAATAACATTGAAGTTTTACATTTATCGGATATTTTCTGTTTGTAAATGTTATTTATGAGTACTGTGTTTATAGTCCTGTTATGTTACTGCAATTAAGAATTTAATTGTTCTGTTTTTCAGTACATATGACAATTAAACACTCTTGACTAGGTGCAGACTTGAAAAGGGTAACATGATTGCACTCAACATTATTGCATTTATTTGAAGTGTAAGTTAAAAAATAAACTAACACTATACTGGGATTTGTTGTCTGGTAGTTTGGTTGTGGCATTTGTTATTCCGATACAACTGTCATTAATTTATCAACTATAAAGGACAAAGGGATATCCTGACAATGCTGAAGGGGCTATAAAAATCTATTTTTTTATTATTTTTTTGCTGACTGGAAACTATTCAACATATTATCTCATCACTCTTGGCAAAGTGCTCTTGCAGCAGTGCTGGGAGAAGGCACATAACTTTCATTGCACATGAGTATGAACATTACATGCAGCATCTATCAAATTCATGAAATACATTTTAAGAACAGTCTTTCACCCTTTTCTTAATTTATACTACTGGATGGCATAGGTTTCTCTATATAAACTCATTCACCCGTTAGTGTTCAATTTTGTCATATTCTGCTCATTTTTATTCCAATGCTTTTGTCCTGTTGCAAATTGCGTACACAGTTAACTTGACCAATTTGCTGTTCAGGTTGTGAGGTTGAACAATTATTCTTAAATTAGCCATTCTAGTCTCTATTCTGTACAGAAATGTAAGTTTACAATTTAATAGCATCAGTGGTACAATTCCTGGTAGGGTTTCTATTGGCCTAAATACTGCTTTGATACCATTTGTAACCTTGCAACTATCGAGTCCTCTCAGATTTATTAATTTGGTATAAACTGAGATTGAGCCAAAGACAATGCATAATATTTGATGCACTAATCTAGCCTGCAACATTATTTGGAAACCTATGTCAGACATTTCACTTCAGCCTCATACTGTAGTTTAGCCTCATAGAGTAACACCATAACCCTCCAATATTCTCTTTTATAAAAAATCTGTGTTGGTTTATTTTTATCCCATGTACCAAGGTGCAGTGGCAAACACTTTGATTACATGCTATCCTGCCAAATCATAATATATTAATGAGTACAATTAAACCATACACAAATACCACAGTAGACACAAAGGATCTTTTAATACAGTGTCTTTTTTAAAGTAACTCAGCGGGTCAGGCAGTATACTGGAGGACATGGCCAGTTAAGGTTTCAGTTAGGAACTTCTCTTCAGATAGAGGCAGAAACAGCTGGAAGAGAGGTGGGGCCTGCCAAGTTATACGCACATACGTGCAAGGGGGTTGATTGGCAGATGGACGAATAAAAGCCAGAGATAAAAAGGAAACAAAAGACATTGAAATATGGAGAGAAGAGGCGTAGTTGTGAGGCTAGAATTGTGATTGAGATAAAGGTAGAAGGGGAACAAGATATGTGGAGGGGCTAGGGAAGATAGTGGGAGAAATGCAAGGGAATGAGAAGGGCAATAAAAATGGTTAGCAACCAGGAGTCCAGCAGGCCTTGATAGATCCAGCGCAAGCATTCGGTGAAACAGTTGCCAAGTCTACTCTTAGTTGAGTAGAGTCCCTGGCCCCATCCTTAGGAACTGCAGAGATTCAACTAGCGGGAGTGTTCAAGGACATCTTTAGTCTCTCCTTACTCTGTTCTGAGGTACCCACCTGCTTCAAAAAGACCACCATCATCCTGGTGCCAAAGAAAGGAAGATCTCATGTCTTCATGACAGCACACAACAAAACATTTTTGACTGTACACATGACAATAATAAACTAAACTAGTCTCAGCAATGTAAATGAGGCCACATCAGCAGCACCGCATGGAGTGGACGAGGTTAGAGGAGGTTAACAGGAACCTTTGTCTCATCTGGAAAGGCTGCTGGGGACCCTTGATGGGTATGAAGGAGGAGATGTAGAGACATGTGTTACATCGCCTGCGGTTGCAGGGGAAAGCACCAGGGAAGGGAATGATTTATGAAGGGATGTGCAAAGCAAGTACCTCAGGATGTGCAAAAAGGAAAATACCAGAGTGCAGAGTATACTGTTACACTATGATAGAGTTGCAGCTACAGAGAAAGTGCAGCTTTAAAAAAGTGCCACAGGTCACAATGAGGTAGGTTTGGAGATCGGACCTAAACGCCTTCTTTATGAGTGGATCGTTCAGTAGTCTGATATTAGCAGAGAAGAAGTGTTTCATCCTTTCATGCTTTTTATATCCTCTGCCTGATGGGAGAGGGGAGAAGAGGTAATGCCCAGAATGTAAATGGCTCTTGATTGTGTTGACTGCTTTAACGATGCAACATGAAATGTAGGTGGAGTTGATGGCAAAGAGACTGCTTTGTTCTATCGACTGGGCTACATCTGCAACACTGCAATTTCTTGCGATCTTCGGCAGAGACTGTTGCCAAACCATGTTACGATGCATTCCAATAGGATGTTTTCAATGGTTCTTTTGTAATAGATAGCAAGAGTCGTTGGAAACATGTTAAACCTCCTTAGTCTTCTGAGGAGGTAAAGACATTTGTGTTTGATTAGCTGTAACGTAAATGTGGTTGGTCCAGCATAAATTGTTGTTGCTATTTATGCCTTGAAGCTCTCGACCATCTCCATTTTAGCATCATTGATGCTGACCGGGGCACCTCCTTGTTCCCTTGAAGGCTATAACTGACTTATTCATCTTGCAGACCTTGAAGGAGAGGGGAAACACAAAAAGCTGGAATAATTCAGCGGATCAGACAACACCTCTGGAGAAAAGTAATAGGTGGTCGAGAACCTTCTTCAGACCTTTAGAAGGAGAGGGTGTTGTTGTCTTGTCATGTTACTAAATTCTCTATATCCCTCCTATACTCCTTCTCATCTTTGTTTGAGATCTAGTTCACGACTGTGTTGTTATCTGTAAATTGAGTTAGAGCATAATTTGGCCACATAGATATTGTTTTCATTATTTTCCTTTTGCAATATAGTAAATTGGGTTTGTATTTATGATGTATTAACATCTATGGCAGAACTGAAGGCTATTAAGACTGTATAGGGAACTCATGCTGGCTCAGCGTTAGAGTTGCTGCCTTATAGCACTTGCAGCGCCAGAGACCTGGGTTCGATCCCGATTACGGGTGATGTCTGTACGGAGTTTGTATGTTCTCCCCGTGACCGCGTGGGTTTTCTCCGAGATTTTGGTTGCCTCCCACACTCCAAAGATGTACAGGTTTGTAAGTTAATTGGCTTGGTGTAAATGTAAAATTGTCCCTAGTGTGTGTTGGATAGTGTTAATGTGTGGGGATCGCTGGTCGGTGTGACCGAAGGGCCTGTTTCTGCGCTCTACCTCTAAACTAAACTAAACTCAATCAGGTGT
This sequence comes from Amblyraja radiata, assembly GCF_010909765.2. NCBI lineage: Eukaryota > Metazoa > Chordata > Chondrichthyes > Rajiformes > Rajidae > Amblyraja > Amblyraja radiata. The sequence continues at coordinate 39,031,247 of NC_045974.1, read as the reverse complement.
GGAGCCTATACAATGCCGAAGAGATGATATTCAAGTTCAGCAGATCATCACTACTTCCACCACATTCTCAATTGGAATTAGGGATGGACAATAGATATTGGCTTTGCCAACAATATCCACTTCCATTGAATAAATGTTGAACAATGTGTACTTCCGTGCACTGGGAAAATGTGAAATTGAACAATTAATTTTAATTTACAGTTTCAAAAACTGAAGGTCAGATTTTCATAGGCTCTTCAAATTTACAGTACATATTCTGTGGGATATCAGTGGATACTTGTAAAAATTGGTAAACGGGCATATATAATCTGTTCCCAGCATTTTTTCCAGTTTGTCCACTGATACTTCACAAGAACATCCAGGAAAAAGATTCAGACAAGTTCAATATCTTTTTGTTTAATAGTATAACGCCATTTTAGTGTAACAAGTATAGCAGAGATCAGTTCATAACTGAATTATGTCATACTTTGCTTGAATTTCTGACCCATAGACCACAATCAGTGAGGATAGGTGATTATATATCCTCAATAATAATACCCAACATTGCAAGGATGTATTCTCAGCTCCTTGCTATACACCCTGCATACTCACACTGTGTGACCAAATTCTGTTCTAACTCCAAATAATACATGTTTGCAGAGGACATCACTGTTGTAGGCCAGATCTCAAACAATGACAAGACAGAGTACGGAAAGGGGGTATAGAGCTTCCCAACATGGTGTCAAGACAACAATCTCTCCCTCAAAGGTACACAAAAATGCTGGAGAAACTCAGCGGGTGCAGCAGCATCTATGGAGCGAAGGAAATAGGTAACGTTTCGGGCCGAAACCCTTCTTCAAACTCTCTCTCCCTCAATGTCAGCAAAGTGAAGGACCTAGTTATTGACTTTCGGAAGTGTGGTGGAGTACACGCCCCATCAGCATCGAGAGTGATAAAGTGGAAATGGTTGAGTACTTCAAGATCCTCGGCGTAAATATTACCAGCAATCTGCCCTGGACCAACGACATTGATGCTATGCCCAAACAACTCACCAACATCTCTTCATCCTCCAGATAAGGAAATGTGGCTTGTTTTCATCGACTCTTGCTAATTTCAACAGATGCACCATAGAAAGCATACTATTAGCTTGCATTACAGCTTTGTTTGGGAGCAGCTCAGCTCAAGACTGTAGGAAATTACAGAGAGCTGTGGATGTAGCCCAGTCCATCCCGACGTCACCTATCAATGTTCTCCAATGATGCTGCCTGACCTGCTGAATTACTCCAGCATTTTGTGTGCTTTTGTGTATTAACCATCCGCAGTTCTTTGTTTCAACTACATTCAATACCTTACTCGGTTATACTGGACAACCGGTAATAACAGACACCATTCCTCCCTCCCCTTCCCCTCAGGGTCCGTAATAACGAATTTGGGCCCCATATCTGAGGAAGGATGTGCTGGCTCTGGAGAGGGTTCAGAGGAAGCTTACAAGAATGATGCCAGGAATGAGTGGGTTAGCATATGATGAGCGCTTGACAGCACTGGGCCTGTACTCGTTGGAGTTTAGAAGGTTGAGGGGGGACCTCATTGAAACTTACAGAATAATGAAAGGCATAGATAGAGTGGATGTGGAAAGGATGTTTCCACTGGTGGGAGAATTAAAGCCTCAGAATTAAAGGGCGCTCTTTTAGAAAGGAAGTGAAGAGGAACTTTGTTAGTCAGAGGGTAGTTAATTTGTGGAGCTCATTGCCACAGGGGGCTGTGGAGGCCAAGTTAGTGGATATAAGGTAGAGATAGACACATTCTTATTTAGAACAGATGTCAAGGGTTATGGGAGAAGGCAGGAAAATAGGATTAAGAGGCAGAGGTCAGCCATGATTGAATGGCGGAGTAGACTCGATGGGGTGAATGGCCTAATTCTAACGTGAACGAGGGTTTATTGTACTTATTCTTTAAGCTTTCGAAAATCACGGGCCATTTGTCAAATAGAAAGGTGGGATAGCTTACAAATGAGTTACTGATTGAAACATTTAGATGATGACATTTAGTCAGGCATCTGCAATTGTAAAACTATGAATTATTCTCTTGTATTTGATTTGAATGTAGGAAGCAGTATTAAACTGCAGCACGAGTGCAGCTGTTGTTGGATGGCTTCCATTGCTGTCATACCAGATGCTAGTAATTATGTTTCAACGTACATAGATTGCCTTACTGATACTCATGAATTTGATACCATGACCTTGTCATGACTAAAGAGGTCGATCGGGAAGAATTGTTGTGTCATGCTCAACAGTTTATGTGATTATGAAAAACAAGACCAGCAGTGATTGATGAGAAAGCTGTTGATTTAGCCTGATGGCCCTGAGCATTCGTAATTATTCCTGTGGGACCGTCCGCGGAGAAGTGGAGGCTGAGAGCTTTCACAGTGGAACTGTAGCTACTTCTGTAAAATTAATAAGTAACATTTCCTTCCATTAAAATCTGTTGCACTTCACCGTTCCACTGCTGAGCTCACTAATCGTGTTTGACATTTCCTAACACATTCAAAGAACCGATCGAGTTCAAGAAAAAAAATGAAAACTTTAAAATCTACTGTGAATATTTCGCACTTCAACCTGGGTAAAACCAATTTTCAATGTCTCCATCCAATCATGTCCATTGGCGTTCCTTCTGAATGAACCCTCTCTAGCCTTGCTTCATCCTCAGCAGAAACCTCAGCTTCAATTCCTTGCATCCTAACCTTAATAAACTCTGAACTAGGCATGATATTCTCTTTCTTTTTCCACCAATGATAAGGTTCACTACTTAAAAAACAGACAACTCACAAAAACGTTAGGTAAACCAACTCAAGCTTTACTGATCATCAGCCGGCAGAAGTGACCGGGATACACCAGTCAAGAAAGCACCAGACACTTGACTTCCCCGCACTACCACTTCAATGAACAAAGATTTGCACGGTGTTTATACTGTGTGTCACTTAATCACATTCCAAAGATGTTAGTCATGGTCACAAAATGCAGCCAATATACACCACTACAGGACGAGTCTCAGCTTGTCTCTATTATCAATTGGTAGACACATTTCAATGGCACCGGTCATTATCTCAATATACATCAACCTGAGACAGGCCCGTGCTTGTCTCTCTCTTTCTTATCAATCCACTGGAGAAGGCCTGCTTGAAAAGGAATACAAGCTACAACCTAGTCAAGTATTTCACTATGTATCTTTAAAAGCATTTAAACTTGGGTATTTTAACCTTTTCACCAACTTCACTTCTTTGCCCATTTCATTCACCGGAAGCATCGGCAACACAATGGATTCTTTCTCCTCAGAGTATTTAGTCCATCTAACACCATGCCTTGAACTGTCTGGAATCTTTCATTGCACACAGTTGTGATGAAAATCAGCCAGAATGCCCACGCTGCTCATTTATCTCCAGAGATATCGACTGGTTTGCTAACCAACAAAATTTGCCACGAAATTTGATCATACAGTGCTGCTTTTTTGTCAGCATTGTGTAATTGCAGCACTGAGTTTATCCAAAATGATGATTTTTGACTGCAGCACATTACCCTGAAATCTGACTGAAACGTTCGATGAGTGATTCACCCTTGCTCACTTGAAGTAATTTCCAAAGTTCACCAAAGCTATAAACCCCTCCACCATTCTAATCATTTCCCCCATGAACCATCAATTAGCCCAAATCGCAAACCCCTGGGCCCTCCCTAATGTCTTTCCACCACTTTACCCAGACTAACAGACACGTGCAAATTCTCCAACCTCAGAGCCTGAAATGAAATTGCCCCTCAGTCCCTGATCTTCAAGCAAATCACCATGCTAGTTTTCCCAATCACTTTCCTTGCTCATCAGTCCGATCCCAAACCTCAGACTGTAACCTTTGCTCATTTAGGCAAATCAAGCAGACCATTGAAATTGGCAATGGGGAAGGGGTTGGGGAGGAGGGGAGGAGGAAGGGGTTAGTTGGGGATCATGACATCATCATTGTGAAAACCCACAACTCATTACATAGCACAACTAATGTATCCAATTGGGAGTTCGCAAACATATTTGTCATTTAAAAAAATCTTTTAGTTATAATTTCGAGAAAATGCATTATTTTGATTTTAAGTTGCTGCTTTATCAAATCTTCCAGGTTATTTAATTGGAAAGGATTAAGGCTCATAAATATTTTTTAAATATTTTAAATATTTTTAAAAAACAAAATGGAAACAGGTCATTCGCCCCACTGTCCACACCGACCATCGATCACCCATTTACACACAACATTATCACTATCTCATCCACTCCCTACATATTGGGGGCAATTATTTTAGAGGTCAATTAACCAACAAACCCTCATGTCGTTAGGATGTGGTAGGAAACTGGAGCAAGTAGAGGAAACCCATGCAGGCACAGAGAGAACGTACAAACTCCACACAGACAGTACCCAAGATCTGGATTGAAGCTGGGTCTCTGGTGCTGTGCCACTTTGCCACCCATCTCACCTTAGGGTCTGAATTTTGTGGCTTTGTCAACTAAATCTGTAGATGACTATACATTCTCCATTCACACCTCAGTGCAATGCTGCTGAAATGTTGCATAATGGGAAGTACTATATAGTGGGTGAAACTTTTGAGGTGAAGCGCATGGCCATGGATTTTTGTGTGAAAAATCCCAGGGCACCATATGAGAAAAGTGTTTCATTTCTTTATCGAAGATAGACACAAAATGCTGGAGTAACTCTGCGGGTGACGTTACGGGTCGAGACCCTTCTTCAGACACTTCTTCCTTGGTCAGAAGAAGGGTCTCGACCCGAAACGTCACAGATTTCTTCTCTCCAGAGATGCTGCCTGTCCCGCTGAGTTACTCCAGCATTTTGTGTCTATCTTCGATTTAAACCAGCATCTGCAATTCCTCCCGCATGTACATGTTTTAAGTTCTTTATATGTCTTGGGCAATATTTACCATTTACTGCAAAATTGCAACATGACTTTGAATGCCGCTTACAATTCACACCTGAAAAATAGCCACAACAATGGTAAATTTCTCCATTCTATGAAGAGCTTCACTGGCATTTAATGAGCTTGTGGTTTACCAGCTCCATTTATTTTGCTAATGGCTGGCTAAAAGGCAGCTCTGTGAGCTCTTGCTCTCTTTCGGGCAACCATTAAAAGGTCTACGGAGCAATAAGCCTTCTTTGATCATAATAATGGACCTCTTGAGTATTCATTGCTTATTAATAAATGCAAGCTTTGGCATTAAATCACTGGTCTCACATTAAACGATGCAATATTGATGGTCAAGAATTATTGCACGATGTTTAAGATTTATTTTTAAATCTGCATTTGTGGAAGAGGAATTATCATAGAAGTTTTTTTTTTGCCTAAAATTGGCAGATTTATTGTCACGTGTACCAATTTTAGGCAAAATAAAAGATCTTGGAATATACCAATTGGTATATTCAGTTTATAAACGTAGTTTGTTCCTTGTTATGTTTAAGGCATAATTATTAGAATGTACCCCTTGCTGATTTCAGGTATCCTCTTTGTTTCAATTCTGTCTGGAGAAGGGTCCTGACCCATAACATCATCTGTCCATTTCCTTCCATAGATGCTGCCTGATCCATTGAATTCCTCCAGCAGTTTGTTTTTTGCTCATCATGCTAAAGATATATACAAGGTTAAGTTATGACTGTTGTTGTTGGTAACAATTGGTATTGCTACTTGTTTATTATTGTCATATGTACCGAGATGTGAAATGTGTTGCTTGCGTGCTATCCAGCCAAATCATACGATACTTGATCAATCAAGTCCAATCAAGTTATAGAAACATAGAAACATAGAAAATAGGTGCAGGAGTAGGCCATTCGGCCCTTCGAGCCTGCACCGCCATTCAATATGATCATGGCTGATCATCCAACTCAGTATCCTGTACCTGCCTTCTCTCCATACCCCCTGATCCCTTTAGCCACAAGGGCCACATCTAACTCCCTCTTAAATATAGCCAATGAACTGGCCTAAACTACCTTCTGTGGCAAAGAATTCCAGAGATTCTCCACTCTCTGTGTGAAATTTTTTTTTCTCATCTCGGTCCTAAAAGATTTCCCCCTTATCCTTAAACTGTGACCCCTTGTTCTGGACTTCCCCAACATCGGGAACAATCTTCCTGCATCTAGCCTGTCCAACCCCAATCTACAGATACTATGGATGTGCATAGTGAAAAATACCAAAGTGCTGAATATAGTGTTACGGCATCATTGCATTACAGCTGCAGAAAAAATGTAAATGCAAAAAAATGCAAGGCCAACAATGAGGTAGGTTTGGATATTGAGATTACCTCCTTAACTTATAAGAGGACCGCTCAGTAGTCTGACAACAATGGGGAAGAAACTGTTTATGAATCTGGTAATACATGCCTGCACGTTTTTGTATCTTCTGCCCGACAGGAGAGGGGAGAAGAGCGAATGAACAGGATGTAAATGGCCCTTCATCATGTTGGCTGTTTTCCCAAGGCAACGTAAAATGTAGATGGACTTGAAGGCTGGTTTGTGCGATGAATTAGGCTACATCAACAACTCTTTGCAATATCTTGTGGTCTTGGGCAGAGCTGTTGCCAAATCACATTGTAATTCATCCTGATAGGATATTTTCCAAGATGCATCTGTAGAAGTCGGTAAGAGTCCTTGGAGACATGCTGAACTTCCTTCGTTTTCTGAGGAAGTATGGGCGTTGGCTTGCTTTCACAAAGGTTCAAAGGACTATTTATTGGCACGTGTACCAATTAAGGTACAGTAAAACTCGAATTACCATACAGCCATACTAAAAAAAAGCAACAAGCCACACAACTACATAAAAGTTAACATAGACATCCACCACAGCAGATTCCCCACATTCCTCATTGTGATGAAAAGGCAATGAAGTCTAACTTCTTCCCTCTTTATTCTTCTGCGGTCAGGGCAGTCAAACCATCCGCAGTCGGGCCGATCAAAGCTCCCGCAGCCGGCGGTCAAATCTCCTGCGGCTTGGAGCTCCCGAAGTCGGTCTCTAACCAGGGACCGCGAGCTCCACGATGTTAAAGTCTGCAGGCTCCCGTGATTGAAGCTCCGAGGCCGATCCTCGACAGGGACCGCCAGCTCCACGATGTTAAGTCTGCAGCCTCCCGCAGTTGGAGCTCCCGAAGTCGATCTCCAGCAGGGGCCGCCAGCTCCATGATGTTAGGCCACAGTACGGACTGGAGAAAAGGAATAGGTGGCGTTTCAGATTGAGACCCTCTTCACCCAAAATGTCACCTATTCCTTTTCTCTAGAAATGCTGTCTGACCTGCTAGGTTATTCGAGCTTTTGGTGTCTATCCTCCAAGTAAGGTTATTGTTTTGACACCATGTTACTAAGCTCTCTATCTTGATTCTCTATCTCGGAGGAGGAGGAGCCATCTTGGTGAACGGCTGCTAGCCAGCAGCCGTCCGTTTTAAATCCGTTTTTTTTTATAGTTTTTAGTGAGTCCTGTTTTTTGTTTGTAGGGGATATGGTCTTTTTAATGTGGGGGGTAGGTGTAAACTTAATTTCTAGGTCCCTACCTGGTCGGTGTGGCAGCCTTTTCTCCGGGCTGCCCGTTGACCCGTCCTCATGGCCTACCTGCGGGCTTGGAGCGCCGTTTCCTGGCGGGAACCGCCCAGCACCTCGGCCTCGGCGGCGGCACAGCATTGGAGCGCTGGAGCGGAGCGGGCGATCCCTTGCCTGGGTCGCCGCGCTGGAGCGACGCGCTGGAGCTCTGGCGAGCTGGACCGCCGAGAGCAACAACTCCGGGCTGCGGGTCTGCGGAGCGTAGAGGCGGCGTGCGGAGAGGCGGCAGTGTGGAGAGGCGGCGCCAACTTTATCAACGGGAGCCTGGGTGCTCCAAACCGGCGCGGCCTTGTCGGCTTCGGCAGCCGCGGGCTCCAACCAGGAAGCGGCCGTTCCAAGTGGCCCAGCCGCCAAAAGGACTCTCCCGACGCTGGGGCAAGACCACCCGGTGAGAACGGCCAGGGACATCGGGCCTCCGTAGAGGCAATTGCGGTGGCCTCAATAGGCCTGACTTTGGGGTGAACATGGGGTGGGGACTGGACATTGTGCCTTCCTCCACAGTGCTATCCACTGTGGGGGGATGATTTTTTTTGTCTAATTGTAGTCTTGTAGGTCTGTGTCCAAGATGGCTGCCGTGAAGAGAGAGTGGACGCTGGCACGATTTGGTTGCCGCTGCTCCCTCTTCACATTGTGTTTTTGATTTTCTGTTTTTGGATTGAATCCTGTTTTTAATTTGTGTCTCTGTGATGTCTTTATTACTAGTTATATTCCGATTATATGTTATTCCGATATACTATGTAAGGTGTCCTTGAGATGTTTGAAAGGCGCCCATTAAATAAAATTTATTATTATTATTATTATCTTCTTGTACTATATTTTGCCACTGTTTGAAATCTGGCCTACTCTGGTATTATCATCTGCAACATTATAAATGGGGTTAGATATTCATTTTAATCATATAATATACATGTTTAGAAAATTACTTCCACGAATCATTTAGTATTCCAAAATATAGTTGATCTTAGTGATTAAAAATGTTATTTTATATTTATTTTCTTTCATAAAGCTTTATTCCACTTTAACTGGCCAGTGATTCATGCTATAAGAGAACATTTCTCCGGGGCTAAATATGTTGCTTTAAAAGTGATGCTGGAAGTGCAAGATGCTATACTTTTTCTAGCTTTCTTTTCCAGCCTCTGGAGTAAATGAATTCCATCTGTTCAGCATCTTCCGTAATCAGCCTAGCTCAGATTACGAGCTTGCTGTGAAGGATTTTTGGTAAAAAGGAAGCACTGGTGAGATTCTGTGCATTATTGACAGTATCCTGTTTAGTTACCCTTGAGCTGCTTTCAGTATGGTGATGCACTGCTCCTGTAACAAATGGTATTACAGTTATTTCATGTGTTGGTTTCAGCATGCTTCAGGAAAGACGGTGATTAAACTGTATACTTCAACATGGTTTATTAGTATTTGGATAAATATTATTCTTAATTTAATAATGTAATTGTTGCTATCGTTTAAACCCAGACTGCTAGAAATATACGAAAATAACCTTTTAACTCATCGACTTTTAACATTTAACCACCTTCTAATTTGGATAACAAAAAATTTAACTTTACTTTATTGCTGAAAATGTGATTGCATTTAGGTGTTAATTTATTAAACCAGGATCACCCTCTCATGACAACTTTTTCTTTGATTTTTTTCCATTGATGGTAACCTTCCACACCAGTTCCAAGACACTAAGAAAGCTGATGCCAATGCAGGACCTGTAGACTCTATCACAGATATGCTAGGAAGTGCTTTCCTTTTTCTGTATTTCCGAACTGATCCATGCTTGGGTCCTGATAAAGGTACCCTCATTATTCCCATACCCACCAGATTTAATATCCAGTTTCATTCACTTTATGCTTGCTTCTGCTGCTAAATTGACTTTGACTACTGTTTCACAACTAATCAAATTTAAAATATTTAAGACCATAAGGCAGAGGAGCAGAATTAGGTCATTTAGCCCATCAAGTCTATTCTGCCATTCAATCATGGCTGATCTATTTTTCCCTTTCTTCCTCATTCTCCTGCCTTCTCCCATAAAATGTCACACCTTTACTAATCAAGAACCTATTAATCTGCGCAATAAAAATGCTCAATGTTTTGATCTCTACAGTCATCTGTGGCAATTAATTCGACAGATTCACCACCATCTGGCTAAATAAATTCCTCCTCATCTCCATTCTAAAAGTACGTCCTTTTATTCAAAGACTGTGCCCTCTGGTTCTAGATTCTCCCACTACTGGAAACATCCTTTCCACATCCAGGCTATCTAGGCCTTTCATTATCCAGTAACTTTCAGTGAGACCTCCCTCATATTTCTAAACTTCAGCGAGTACAGGCCCATAGCCTTCAAAAGCTCCTCATCTGTTAACCTAATCATCCCTGAGATCATTCTTGTAAACTTCCTCTGGTCCCTCTCCAAAGCTAGCACATCCTTCCTCAGAATTGGGGCCCAAAACTGCTCACAATATTCTAAATGTGGCCTGACCAGTGCCTTATAAAGCTTCAGCATTACATCCTTGCTTTTATATTTTTATCCCCATGAAATACAGGTCTAGGTGCGGGAGGATGAGGTGCAGGCCTCAACTGCGTCAACCTAGGCCCGGTATGCAAACTGCAGGGGGTCCAGCAGGGGGTTTGTGATATTTTTCAGGTGCGCAAGCACAAGTCTTTCAAGGGTCATCATGATTACAGAGGTCAGTGTGACAGGTCTATAGTCATTAAGACCAGTAATCCTTGGCTTTCTGGGTACAGGAACAATAGTGGAGACTTTGAAGCAGGCAGGGACAATGCAGGTTTGCGGGGACTGGTTGAAAATGTCTGTTATACTGGTGCCACTTGTTCAGCACAGAGCTGTAGGGTAGAGGGGGAAACATTGTCCGGTCTTGAAGATTTCCAGCTTTTCTGTCTCATGAATAGCTTCTCCACCTCCTCAATTTCTATTGCTAGTGATGGAGAAGTGGCCAGACTGATGTTGGGCAGCAAGGAGTGGGTGGGTAGTGGACGAGGGTCCAGACTTTACAGATTGGAGTCAGGCTGTAAGTAGGTGTGAAGTAGCACATATTTTACGCTAATTATACCCCAATCCATTTTTTTTCGCCATATTCCCACCAGCCCTCCCCCCTCGGCACCCCGGGTTATACCACTCACTTACATTAGGGTATTTTAGAGAGACCAATTAACCTATGAACTTGCACATTGGTGGGGTTTGGGTGGAAACTGGAGAAAACCCACGTCGTCACCAAGAGTACATGCAAATTCTGCATAGCCAGCGGCAGAGGTCAGAATTGAACCCAGGTCATTGGAGCCGTGAAAGGAGCAGTTGAACAACTTTTCTTTATTTCATTTTCTACAAATTACTTGAAAACTGAAATGAAGTTGATGGATTTTACTGCTCCAATTTCTGTGAGAATTCTTCAATATGATCAACTGCTCAGTTTCATTAATTATATCACTTATTATCGGATGCAATATTTTTCTGTAGAAAGTTCCTAATTGTTAGTAATGCTAGAAAAGTAGAAATCCATCCATGAAGGTCATTTTGTCTGCGTGGGAAGATTTCTTCAACGCAATCAAATATCATCACTGTGCCTTGACTCTGCTTAAGAAATACAAAGGTTCAAAAACAAGTTGCTTGTTGTGTTGTGAATTCAACCCTAATATTTTAACGGGTGCCTTGGTGCTAAAATCAAAGGTTTAAAGTTACTTATTTTTGCCTCAACTGAATAACTGATAATGACCTGTATTCAGTTAGTTTGCGACGTGACTTGCATTATCATCAGGAATCTACACTTCGATAGTTTCAACATCCAAATCTGATTCAGTGGATGAAATTTAGATTTTAAAATATGTGGCTTACAATTATTGTGTTACATAGTAATTTCATTTTATAATTCATGTTCTCCTGAAGCAATCTTGTATGATCCAAAAATGGCAACATAAACACAAAATGTTTCTGATAATCATTTAATGAGATTTGTATTTGTTTTGCTGGTGGTAATTTTGATAATTATTCTATCAAATAAAAACATGAAAAGTATGAAAAGAGTCTCTGTCATGAGAACTAGTTGCAAATGCAACAAGGAGTAGAAATGAAGATATACACAGCAGATCAGGCACCAACTATACATATATATATTAATGTTTCTGACAATGATACTTCAGCAGAACTGGGAACATAAGAACACAAATATGTTTTAAGTTGCCGAGAGAAGGTGGCACAGAAAAACACACAATTATAATGAAAAAGTAGAGAAGTTACCCAGATTGGCACAGTTATTTGACAGTCTTGTTAAGATATAGGTGAGGCAACTGGAGAAAGAGAAAGAAAAAACAAAATCAAAAGAATATATGTATTGGAATTGTGAGAGGCAGAGGAACACAGCACTCATTGGAAATCTAAAACAAAAGAGAATACTCCAAATATCCAGCAGGTCAGGCAGCATTTGTGGAAAGAGAAAAACTGAATTAACATGTGTGTGGGAAGGAACTGCAGATGCTGGTTTAAACCGAAGGTAGACACAAAAAACTGGAGTAACTCAGTAAATCAGACAGCATCTCTGGAGAAAAGGAATAGATGGCGTTTCGGGTCGAGATCCTTCTTCAGACTGAGAGTCAGGGGAAAGGAAAACGTGAGATATAGACGGTGATATAGAGAGAGAAATAGAAAAAAATGAACAAATGGCACACTGAAGAAGAGTCTCGACCCGAAACGTTACGTATTCCTTTTCTCCAGAATTGCTGTCTGACCTGCTGAGTTACTCCACCTTTTTGTGTCTATCTTTGAGTTAACAGGTGGATGACTCAAACAGGAAAGGCTGGTTATCTGAAGTTCCTTCATGTAATGTGGCAACCATAATTGAACATATTACTTCAATTCGTACTGGTGCAATATTTTATAAAGGTTCATTGTAACGTCCCTCCTCTTATGCTCTATACTTCTATTGATAAAACCCAGAATTATGTATTCCTTGTTAGATTGCTCTGCCATTTTCAATCCTTTCCCCAGGTTTCTCTACTTTTGCACTGCCTTGAGAACATTATCCTTTATTCTAGATCTCTACTTTATTTTCCTCCATGAAGAACGGTCCCGACTCAAAACATCACCTATACATGTTCTCCAGAGATGTTGCTTGACCTAGACACAAAATGCTGGAGTAACTCAGCGGGACAGGCAGCATCTCTGGAGAGAAGGAATGGGTGACGTTTCGGGACAAGTCCTTCTTCAGACTGAAGAAGGGTCTCGACCCGAAACATCACCCATTCCTTCTCTCCTGAGATGCTGCCTGTCCCGCTGAGATACTCCAACATTTTGTGTCTATCTTCGATGTAAACCAGCACCTGCAGTTCTTTCCTACACATGTTGCTTGACCTGTTGAGTTACTCCAGCACTTTGTCATTTTATTTGTAAACCAGCATCTGCAGTTCCTTATATCTCCTTTATACTTTATTGCTTCTCCTCATTCTTTCTCCATAAATGCACAATCTCACATTAACTATCTGCTATATGTTTGTCCATTCAACCTATTTATATCCGCTGCAATCAAACACTGTCCTCTGCTGCGTTCAGCACTGCTTTCAGCACGTTTTATATCGTCCACAAACTTTAAAACTGTGGCTTGCACCCTCATTTCTAGGTCATTAGTATAGATTCAATAAAAGCAATGATTCTAACCCCAATCCCTAGGGATCACCACTTTTCACCTTCCTCAGTTTAAAAGCATTCATTCACACCTTCCGTTGTCTATTACTTGGGCCACTTTGTATCACTGCATGCAACATTCCTTTTATACCCTGTTCTTCCACTTTACTGATAAAACTGCTATGTGGCATCACATCAACAAGATTGTGGACGGCATGGTAGCGCAGCGGTAGAGTTGCTGCCTTACAGCCCCAGAGGGCCGGGTTAGATCTCGACTATGGATGCTGTCTGTACGGATTTTGTACGTTCTCCTCGTGACCGCGAGGGATTTCTCCGAGATCTTCGGTTTCCTCCCACACTCCAAAGACGTACAGGATTGCAGGTTAGTTGGCTTGGTATAAATGTAAATTGTCCCCAGTGTGTGTAGGATAGTGTTAATGTGCGGGGATCACTATCGGTGCGGACTCGGTGGGCTGAAGCGCCTTTTTCCGCGCTGAATCACTAAACTAAACTAAACTAATCTTATGAATTCTACCTGTTACATCATCAAAACATTCTGTTAAATTGGTTGAAGGCGATTTGTCCTTAACATATCTTTGCTGGCTTGTTTCAATTAATTTGTTTTCCTCCAGGTGTCTATTAATACTGTCCCAGAGCAATGTTTCTAAAAGCTTTCACATCTCTGTAATTAAACTGGCTGACCTGTAGTTGCTGGTCTTATTCTTAACCATATAACATATAACCATATAACAATTACAGCACGGAAACAGGCCATCTCGGCCCTACAAGTCCGCGCCGAACAATTTTTTTTCCCTTAGTCCCACCTGCCTGCACTCATACCATAACCCTCCATTCCCTTCTCATCCATATGCCTATCCAATTTATTCTTAAATGATACCAACGAACCTGCCGCCACCACTTCCACTGGAAGCTCATTCCACTCCGCTACCACTCTCTGAGTAAAGAAGTTCCCCCTCATGTTACCCCTAAACTTCTGTCCCTTAATTCTGAAGTCATGTCCTCTTGTTTAAATCTTCCCTATTCTCAAAGGGAAAAGCTTGCTCACATCAACTCTGTCTATCCCTCTCATCATTTTAAAGACCTCTATCAAGTCCCCCCTTGACATTCTGCGCTCCAGAGAATAAAGACCTAACTTATTCAACCTATCTCTGTAACTTAGTTGTTGAAACCCAGGCAACATTCTAGTAAATCTCCTCTGTACTCTCTCTATTTTGTTGACATCCTTCCTATAATTGGGCGACCAAAATTGTACACCATACTCCAGATTTGGTCTCACCAATGCCTTGTACAATTTTAACATTACATCCCAGCTTCTATACTCAATGCTCTGATTTATAAAGGCTAGCATACCAAAAGCTTTCTTTACCACCCTATCTATATGAGATTCCACCTTCAAGGAACTATGCACGGTTATTCCCAGATCCCTCTGTTCAACTGTATTCTTCAATTCCCTACCATTTATCATGTACGTCCTATTTTGATTTGTCCTGCCAAGGTGTAACACCTCACATTTATCAGCATTAAACTCCATCTGCCATCTTTCAGCCCATTTTTCCAAATGGCCTAAATCACTCTGTAGACTTTGGAAATCCTCTTCATTATCCACAACACCCCCTATCTTGGTATCATCTGCATACTTACTAATCCAATTTACCACCCCTTCATCCAGATCATTGATGTACATGACAAACAACAAAGGACCCAACACAGATCCCTGAGGCACCCCACTAGTCACCTGCCTCCAACCCGACAAACAGCCATCCACCATTACCCTCTGGCTTCTCCCATTCAGCCACTGCTGAATCCATCTTGCTATTCCTGCATTTATACCCAACAGTTTAACCTTCTTAACCAACCTTCCATGAGGAACCTTGTCAAAGGCCTTACTAAAGTCCATATAGACAACATCCACTGCTTTACCCTCGTCAATTTCCCTAGTAACCTCTTCAAAAAATTCAAGAAGATTAGTCAAACATGAGGTTCCAGGCACAAATCCATGTTGACTGTTCCTAATCAGACCCTGTCTATCCAGATGCTTATATATATTATCTCTAAGTATCTTTTCCATTAATTTGCCCACCACTGAAGTCAAACTAACAGGTCTATAATTGCTAGGTTTACTCTTAGAACCCTTTTTAAACAATGGAACAACATGCGCAGTACGCCAATCCTGGGGGACTATTCCCGTTTCTAATGACATTTGAAATATTTCTGTCATAGCCCCGGCTATTTCTACACTAACTTCCCTCAATGTCCTAGGGAATATCCTGTCAGGACCTGGAGACTTATCCACTTTTATATTTTTCAAAAGTGTCAGTACTTCTTTTACTTTGAAACTCATAATATCCATAACTACTCTACTCGTTTCCCTTACCTCACATAATTCAATATCCTTCTCCTTGGTGAATACCGAAGAAAAGAAATTGTTCAATATCTCCCCCATCTCTTTTGGCTCTGCAGATAGCTGCCCACTCTGTTTCTCCAATGGACCAATTTTATCCCTCGTTATCCTTTTGCTATTAATATAGCTGTAGAAACCCTTTGGATTTACTTTCACCTTACTTGCCAAAGCAACCTCATATCTTCTTTTAGCTTTTCTAATTTCTTTCTTAAGATTCTTTTTACATTCCTTATACTCCACAAGCACCTCATTTACTTCATGCTGCCTATAATTATTGTAGATCTCCCTCTTTTTCCGAACAAGATGTCCAATTTCCCTTGAAAACCAGGGCTCTTTCCAATTTTTACTGTTTCCTTTCAACCGAACAGGAACATAAAGATTCTGTACTCTTAAAATTTCCCCTTTAAATGTCCACCATTTCTCTTCTACATCTTTCCCATAAAACAAAATGTCCCAGTCCACTCCTTTTAAATCATCTCGCATCTCATCAAAGTTAGCCTTTCTCCAATCAAAAATCTCCACCCTAGGTCCAGTTCTGACCTTCTCAATAATTATATTGAAACTAATGGTATTGTGATCACTGGACCCGAAGTGCTCCCCAACGCATACCTCCACCACCTGTCCCGTCTCATTTCCTAACAGGAGGTCCAGCACTGCCCCTCCTCTAGTAGGTACCTCTATGTATTGCTGCAAAAAACTATCCTGCACACATTTTACAAACTCCAAACCATCCAGCCCATTTACAGAATGTGTTTCCCAGTCTATGTGTGGAAAGTTGAAATCTCCCACAATCACTACCTTGTGCTTACTACTAATATCTGCTATCTCCTTACATATTTGCTCTTCCAATTCTCGTTCCCCATTTGGCGGTCTATAATACACCCCTATAAGTGTTGCTACACCTTTCCCACTTCTCAGTTCCACCCAAATAGCCTCCCTAGATGAGCCCTCCAATCTATCCTGCCAAAGCACTGCTGTAATATCTTCCCTGACTAGCAATGCAACACCACCACCTCTTGCCCCTCCAATTCTATCACACCTGAAGCAACGAAATCCTGGAATATTTAGTTTCCAGTCACAGCCCTCCTGCAACCATGTTTCACTGATCGCCACAACATCATACTTCCAGGTGTCTATCCAGACTCTAAGCTCATCCACCTTTCTTACAATGCTCCTAGCATTGAAATATGCACATTTAAGAAACCCCCCGTCTCTTCTTCTCTGTTTATTTCCTTTTTTTTCTTTCTCCTCTTGTGTCCGAGTGCTTCCCTTTTCTGCTTCCTGCCTCCCATTCTGTCTACTAGTTTTCTCTATTTGAGTCCCTCGCCCCAACCATTCTAGTTTAAAGTCTCCCCAGTGACCTTTGCAAATTTCCCCGCCAGGATGTTGGTCCCCCTCGGGTTCAAGTGCAACCCATCCTTTCTGTACAGGTCCCACCTTCCCCAAAAGAAGTCCCAATGATCCAGAAACTTGAATCCCTGCCCTCTGCACCAGTCTTTCAGCCACGCATTTATCCTCCACCTCGCTCCATTTCTACTCTCACTGTCGCGTGGTACAGGCAGTAATCCTGAGATTGTTACCTTTTTGGTCCTTTTCCTTAACTCTCCTCCCAACACCCTAAATCCTCCCTTCAAGACCTCTTCACTTTTTTTACCTATGTCATTTGTACCAATATGTACCACGACCTCAGGCTCCTCTCCCTCTGATTTCAGGATATCTTGGATGCGTTGAGACACGTCCGAGACCTTGGCACCAGGGAGGCAGACCACCATCCTGGTCTCCCGACTGCGTCCACAGAAATGCCTATCCGACCCCCTAACAATAGAGTCCCCAATTACTATTGCCCTCTTCTTTTTTTCCCTACCTTTCGGAGCAACAGGGCCGGTCTCTGTGCTGGAGGCCCGTCCGCTGTTGCTACCCCCGGGTAGGCTGTCATCCTCATCCGTACTCAAACAGGAGTACTTATTTGCAAGGTGTACCGACATTGGAGTACTCCCTCGTTCCTGCCTCTGCCCCTTGCCCTTCCTTAGCGTGACCCACATGTCTCTCTCCCGTGGTTTTGGAGTGACCACCTCCCTATAACTCCCCTCTATGACCTCGTCACTCTCCCTGACCAGACAGAGGTCATCGAGCTGCTGCTCCAGGAACCTAATACGGTCCCTTAGGAGCCCCATCTCTCTGCACCTGGTGCAGATGTGGACGTCTGGAGGGCCATCCGACACCATGACCTCCCACATCTGACATCCAGAACAGTTCACTGCTCTGACTGTCATTCTCTCGCCTTACCCTGGATCCGATACCAGTATAATACAATAGAAACTGCTGGGAGAAATCAGCAGGTATCTGACTCACAACAGCTGCTCCCTCTTGCCCTTTAAATTGTACCTGAGGTTGCACCCAATCAGCTGCTTCCTCTAGTCTGCTTCCACCAATCATCGTCTTCCACCAGAAACCCTCCCTATGGAGTGTGGAACGTTACGGGATTTGGTAAGCCCTGACCCTCCTCCGCTGTCTCCAATGGTCCCGGGCCTCTGTGAAAACAAGCCCCGTGCCCGATTTAAGTACTCACCGCCCTGACCCTCCTCCGCTGTCTCCAATGGTCCCGGGCCTCTGTGAAAACAAGCCCCTTAACTTTTTTTTGAAAAATAGAGTAACATTTGCTACTTTCCAATCCTCGGCACTATGTTATTCAGAATATTATGGTCCCTGACCCATGATTTCTGCTGGTTGACGCGTTATTTTAAGTTCCGCCTATTCTTTTGTACCTATGTTATCAATTTTTATTATTGTTCAACTTAGTTCCATTTTTCTCTGGAATTAGTTCTGGTTCTTCATATTCTGGTTCTTCATATACTAGCATTTACTGTTTACATTAATTAAAGAACACTTTTGGATTCCCATTTACGTTGGCAGTTAATCTTTCTCATACACTCTCTTATGAAAAGGCAAACAATTAAGCACAAAATATAGAAACAAGGAATTGCAGATGCTATGTTCTATTTTCTAGTATTTTAACTTGTCATCATGTACAGCTTGGACATTATGGGCCGAAGGGACTGCTCCTGTGCTGAATGTTCTATGTTCTAAAGCATTTTCCTTTTGCAGCTTCAGTTCATGGTTCATTCAAGTAATGGCACAGAATACAGTATAATAAAATGTACGGAGTGAATTTATCATGGAATATATTTGAACAAATGCTAATTTTTATTCACATTAGTGCCTCGGAATTGGACAGGATACAATGAAAGAAATTGCTATTCAAAAATACTATCTCCATAATGCAGCTTTAACATCCTGGATTTTTCTACCAAATCCTTTGCATTATTTGTAAATGTGTTCAAATGCCGCATATTTCCACCTGTTAGTATGCAAATTATTTGTCATGGCGGCCTGTACAAGCATTTACTGTGTTTCGCAATCAAAGATGCCAGCTAGCACAGTCGCGCTAAACATCATATTTAAACAGGTATTAATATTATTGGTTACCATGGAGCTCTGATATAACCCGGAGGGCAGGTGACTTACTCTCAGCGTGCACAGCAGATTTACCAGGATGTTGCCCGCGATTAAGGATTTCAACTATGTGGAAGACTGGGTTTGCTTTCTTTGGAGTGGAAAATGTTACGGGTGTCCTAATTGAGGGCACAGATAAGGTCGTTTTTGAGACGCCTTAACAGAGGTGTGATCAAAGGGCATTGATTTATAGTTAGGGCTAGAAATTAAAAAATGGAAATAAATATGAAGAATTTGATTCATCTGTATGGTGGATTAAAGCAGGAACTTACTACATGAGCAGGCGTTAGAGGCAACTACACTCTTAAGATCCAAGAAATATTGGGGTGTGAACTTGAAAGGCCTTGGCATGGAAGGCTGCAGGATCTAACTACTGGGAAATTAAATTAGTTCGAGTAGTTTTTTAGTTTTAGTTTTAGAGATATAGCCCGGAAACAGGCCTTTCGGCCCACCGGGTCCGCGTCGACCAGCGATCCCCGCACATTAACACTATCCTACAACCATTAGGGACAATTTTTACATTTACCAAGCCGATTAACTAACAAACCTGTACGACTTTGGAGTGTGGGAGGAAACCAAAGATCTCGGAGAAAATCCACATGGTCACGGGGAGCACGTACAAACTCCGTACAGACAGCACCCGTAGTCGAAATCGAACCCGGTCTCCGGCACTGCATTCGCTGTAAGCTGCCGTTGCACCACCGTGACCGCCACGGTCCAACACTTGATGTCCAGCACAGTCATAGTGGTTAAACAGCCATATGCATAATGTACATTTTCCAAATTATGCCGTTTTAACGTGCCATGTTGTAGGATGGATAATTTCAACACTTGACTCTTCTGATCAGGTTCAAAACAGAAGGTTGAGTAACATGAAGCTGAGCATCAGATAATATCTCTGTATATTCTGTATCTCTGTAAATTGGGAACATTTTTCCTACATCTAGCCTGTCCAGTCCTTTTATAATAGACATGATTAGCCATGTGAAATATTCAAAATCATGCTTTGCCAAGATGGAAATTACAAATAAAACTTTTTTATCTTTGTTTTCATTAAGATTATTTTATGTGCTACTGGATGTGATCATTATTAAAAATGAACCACCAGATTGGGAACCTTTCAAATCTTCAAGCACCTCATTTAGATATTTACATAGAAACATAGAAAATAGGTGCAGGAGGAGGCCTTCGAGCCAGCACCTCCATTCATTGTGATCATGGCTGATCGTCCCCAATCAATAACCCGTGCCTGCCTTCTCCCCATATCCCTTGACTCCACTAGCCCCTAGAGCTCCATCTAACCCCTTCCTCTACTCCCCCCTCCTCTGCCCCCTCCTCTACTCCCTCTTCACCTACGACTGCACACCTGTACATGGTACTAACACCATCATCAAGTATGCAGATGATACAATGGTGATTGGCCTCATCAGCAACAACGATGAGTCGGCCTATAGGGAGGAGGTCCAGCTCCTAGCAGCATGGTGCGCTGACAACAACCTGGCCCTTAACTCCAAGAAGACCAAGGAGCTCATTGTAGACTTCAGGAAGTCTAGGGGCGGCACGCACACCCCCATCCACATCAACGGGACGGAGGTGGAACGTGTTTCCAGCTTCAGGTTCCTGGGGGTCAACATCTCCTATGACCTCTCTTGGACCCACAATACATCAACTCTGGTCAAGAAGGCTCACCAGTGTCTCTTCTTCCTGAGGAGACTGAAGAAGGTCCATCTGTCTCCTCAGATCCTGGTGAACTTCTATCGCTGCACCATCGAGAGCATCCTTACCAACTGTATCACAGTATGGTATGGCAACTGCTCTGTCTCCGACCGGAAAGCACTGCAGAGGGTGGTGAAAATTGCCCAACGCATCACCGGTTCCTCGCTCCCCTCCATTGAGTCTGTCCAAAGCAAGCGTTGTCTGCGGAGGGTGCTCAGCATCACCAAGGACTGCTCTCACCCCAACCATGGACTGTTTACCCTCCTACCATCCGGGAGGCGCTACAGGTCTCTCCGTTGCCGGACCAGCAGGTCCAGGAACAGCTTCTTCCCTGCGGCTGTCACACTACTCAACAATGTACCTCGGTGGCTGCCAATCACCCCCCCCCCCCCCGGACACTACTCCCACAGGAAAAACACTATGTCTGTATACATGTAAATAGCTTTATTTATTGAAATCATATTCTATGTCGCTCTTCCAGGGAGATGCTAACTGCATTTCGTTGTCTCTGTACTGTACACTGACAATGACAATTAAAGTTGAATCTGAATCTGAATCTGAATCTAACTCTCTCTTAAATCCATCCAGTGATTTGGCCTCCACTGTCCTCTGTGGCAGGGGATTCCACAAATTCACAACTCTCTGGGTGAAAAAGGTTTTTCTCACCTCAGTCCTAAATGGCCTTCCCTTTCTTCTAAGACTGTGGCCCCTGGTTCTGGACTCGCCCAACATTGGGAACATTCTTCCTACATCTAGCCTGTCCAGTCCTTTTATAATTGTATATGTTTAGTGGAATCACAACAGTTGTCTGAAATAGGGGAAGAGTTAGAAAATGTTATTCCACTATAAGTACATATCTACATTAAAAGGAAATAATCCAAGAATATAAAAAATATCAGAAAATCATGCAGAAATAATAATTTGTTTTTTGTTATATTAATGCAGACTAGAATCTAACAGGTGTATCTGCATTGGTAGAGTAGCATAATCTAAAAGTGTTCACAGATGTAGATTAATTGACATACTTTCATCCCTAATTGTCTATGAGAGGGGGGTGGTACACCAGCATCTTAAACTGTTTTAACTGTTTGGTACACCTAAATAGCTCATTAGGCCAGTTCAGAGGACAGTTTGAAGTTAACTGTTTTATTCATGATTAGCAGAATATTTTCCATTCCCTGAAGCACATAGATGAACTGGATAGGGTTTTTATGACAATCCACTAATTTCATACACATCATTACTGGTGCTGGTTTTAATTCCAGATATATTAAATCTAAAATTCGAAGCTGACTGTGGGTTTTAACTTCTTTCACTGATCATTAGTCAGTGCTCTTGAATTACTGGTCTTGCAATGTAGCCATTTTGCTATTGTTCCCAATTAAATGTGCCTATGGCAGTTCATTATTTAATGTTTAATGCCATAACCAAAAAAACGCATTCAAAGTGATTATTTGTAATGCTGACATAAGAGTATGCATAAGTTGAAGCTCTGTGTTAACAGTTTGTATTAATCTGATGAGTTGGCATCGATCAATGCATAAATTGAACGCCTCTTCCCGGATTAATCAGCAGTCCATGTATCTGTTGAGCATCTATCTGGACTGTTTTGTCAAGTGAAATTGAAATAGCAAGCAAATGCAAGGTATTTGAAGAGATTTAAACAATAAGAAATGTTTACTTGAGAAAGGAGGTTGAAGAAGTAAATATATGTGCACCTGCATATCAGGTGAGCATGAGGTTGAGATTGGCATAAATAAAGCAAAGTGTTGCAAATACTCAGCTGGTCAAGCAGCATCTGCGGTGAGGGAAGCAGTTAATATCAAAAGTCACTGCCATCCCACTGATCCCACTGCCTCAAAAACATTTGCCTCGCCTGAATTGTAAATGTGCAGATTAAATCTCTGGACCTTAAAAACTATTATAACCAGTGATCTAAGGATTTATGAGTGGTTATGGCATTGATAGATTTGCTCTCTCTGTTATGCCCAGTCTTTTAACTTGCCACCTGTTCTTGCACAATTAATGTATTCCCTTTGAGTTTGATACTGTTAATTTTTTCTGGTAATCGGCTATGATAGGTCTTAATCAGAACTCCAGCTGCCAAAGGAAACAGCTACTTGATCATTAAGGGGCTGTCCCACTGCGGGGACCTAATTTGCGAGTGTAGAAGAGTTTAGGAGAGTATGAAAAAGTGTTATGGTCTTGTTGTATCGCCGAAGTAGACCACCTCTTTCGACCTTCCTCTACTATGTAGAGAACGTCCTAGGAATATGTTGAAGACCTCCTTCGACTATGTAGAAGACCTCCTTCGACTATGTTGAAGACTATCTTCAACTAGCTTCGACTAGCTTCGGGTAAATTGGACACCGAATAGTGGAGAGTGAAGACGACCTCCTTCGATCTCCTTCGACCTCCTTCGACTATGTTGAAGACTATCTACGACAACGTTCGACTACCTTTGATTACCTTCGACTACCCTCGATTACCTTTTATTGCCTTCGATTACCTACGAATAACATGCCGACCTACTACGACCTACTTCGACTAAACCTACGAGTAAAAAAGATATTGATTTTTTCCATGGCGACCTTTATTTACTCGCGGGTATTTTTTAGCATGCTAAAAAAAACACTGCAACCTAACTGAGGCCTCGAGTACGCGAGGACTACTCACGAGCATGAAGGAGAGTTACAAAGACCTCCTAGGACCCCATGTCGACCATGCTGCGAGGTTGAGTCGAGGGCAAACTCTTCTAAACTCGCCAATTAGGTCCCCGCAGTGGGACTGGCACTTTAGACGGCTGAAAGTGTCATAGATTTGAAAAGGATACAAGGAAGACTTTGAAGAGAAGGAAGGTCACTTTATAGAAGAAAATTCTATAAGAAAGTCCAAAATGTTGGAGTATCTCAGCAGGACAGGCAACATCACAGGAGAGAAGGAATGGGTGACATTTCGGGTCGAGCCCTTCTTCAGACATACAGATATTCAAAACTGGTATAGAGGGGGATGGGCATATTGTACACTGGGAGTGGCCGTGGGACCCAGAGTAGACATGAATTGCACGTGGTAAGACGACATAATCACCTCCATAAATGAATCTACCCAGACTGGGAAATTGTGTCAGAAGAAATTCCTTATTCAGTGAATATTCCGACCCATCTAACCACTGCTGACAAATGCAGTCTCGCAGCACACACACACCAGCAGAAGCTATCATCACACACTTCACAGTTCAATGCACAGACACAGATATCCCACTGCTGTAGCTATATGTTATATTATTTAATACCTTCCTTAGAACATAACATGATCTCACATGCAGACACAATAACTGAACAATGGTAACGATTATGTAAAATCGATACAGAACGTTTATGTGTCTGACAAATTGATCTGAAGGCTAGAGTTAGGAACTTCCTCTTAATAGAAATTGGGGCAATTTGGGTCATTCTTCCTTGATGATGCTGCGGATGTTACATTTAGAAAAGGGATGGCTGGGGCAGGTTATGCCTTACAAACTTAACTGAGTGTGAATGATGATTGATGAGGGTGGGGCAGTGGATGTTGGCAACATGGATTTTTAGTAAGACATTTGACCAGGTCCCTCAAGGTCAGATGATCTAGAAAATAAAGATGTATGGGATCCATGGTGACCTGGTAGTTGGATTTACATAGAAGAAAGAAGGTAGTAGTGGACGGGTTTACTCTGACAGAAGCTCTGATACAAGTGGAGTTCAACAAGGTTTTTCTGCTATTTGTGATTTCTATATAAATGACTTGGACAAAAATGTAGATGGGTTGGTTAGTAAGTTTGCAGATGAAGCAAAAAATGGTGGAGTTGAGGACAGTGAAAAAGGCTCACAGAGGATACAGCAGGATATAGTTACAGCAAAATGGAGTATAGTCCAGGAAAGTATGTGGTGTATGTGGTGTTGCACTTTGTGTGATCAAAGTTAATGGGAAAGTATACAGTGAGTGGCAAGATCTTGGGGTCCAACCCCATCGATCCCAGAAAGTAACAACACAAGTAAAGAGAGTAAAGAAGTCGTATGTGGACAAAAAATGCTGTAGAAACTCAGCGGGTGAGGCAGCATCTATGGAGAAAGGAGTAGGCGACGTTTCGGGTCGAGACCCTTCAAGAAGTTGTGTTGGATGTTTGCCTCTCTTGGGGCCTTATATAAGAATCTGAAAGTTATATTGTAGCTTTATAAAAGTTATTTTAGGCTGCATTTTGAATATTGTATGCAATTCTTGTCACCACATTACAGGAATTATGTGGAGGCGTTTGAGAGTAATTGATAGGATAAACAGCCAGAATTTTTTTCACAGTATAATATCAAACACTAGAGGGTAAACATCACCCTAAAGCAGAATTTGAAATTCTTCCATGCCATGATCTCCCTTCCTTAAGAGATACTTTATTATGAGATAAATATCAATCTTGTCTCATTGATGCAATACTGGATTAAAAATAGCTGCCTTCCTCGTTGGTTCCTCAATGCAATGCTCTAAGAAATCATCCTGCTATGCTCTTTGAACTGGTCCTCAAGATAACCAAATTGTTTTGTCAATTCATTCCATGATTAAAACCATCTATGATAATTGAAGCATCATTTTTACAAGCCTTGAATTATTTCTTGATTGTCCTACATTAAAGCTCCTGTAAGGAGGCCGTATACTAAGTCCACCAGTCACCTTTTACCATTTTTTGTTATCAAATAGCAGGCTCTGACCGAGGCTTCAAAATCAGCATTTATTGTTTGTTCAACCCAAGTTGTTGAAGATTACCAATAAATAATAATATCATATATCATTTAAAATCCTGCCGTTTTCCTCCTTCCTTAAAAATATATATATTTTTTACTTTGTACCCACTTAACAAAAGCTCCTATATCCACTTGATTCATGCCATTTGCTTCAAGCAGCTAAAGTAATGGTTAAATTCGCCAAATGTTTGTGAAACGTGACTTTTTCTATGTGATAAACTAAACCAAAGGTTTACAGGTTTATAGGTTAAACCAAAGCAGTATAGATATAGCCGTAAATCTCTTTATATTTTGATGTATATTTAATATTATTGAGGAAGTGACAAAGGTGATTGATTAAGGTAGGGCAGTGGATGTTGTCTACATGGATTTTAGTAAGGCATTTGATAAAGTCCCTCATGGTAAGCTGATCCAGAAGATTGAGAGCCACAGTAACTTCGTATTTTGGATTTAGAATTGGCTTACTCAGAGGCGAAAGCGGGTACTGGTGGAAGAGTATTATTCTGTTTGGTTGTCTGTGAAAAGAGATGATTCCACAGGGATCAATGATGGGAACTCCATTGTTTATGGTACATATAAATGACATAAAAATGAAGACACGAGGAACTGCAAATGCTGGAATCTTGAACAATGTGCTGAAGGAACTCAACGGGCCAGGCAACATCTGTGGATGAAATGGATAGGTGACATTTTGTGTAGAGACTTCTTCAGAGGTGTGAAGAAGAATCCCGATCTGAAATGTCCACTGTCCATTTCCCTCTACAGATGCTGCCCGACTCATTGAATTCTTCCAGCATTTTTTTTTGGCTGCATAAAAATGTGGATGGGTTTGTTAGTAAGTGTGCCAACGACACAAAAATTGGTGGAGTTGCAGTCAGTGAAGAAGACTGTCAAAAGATAAAACTTAATAGAGATGACTTACAGATACGGTTGGAAAAATGGCAGATGGAGTTGAATCTGATTAACTGTGACCTGTTGCATTTTGGGAGATGAAATTTAAGGGGAAGGTATACAGTTAATGGCAAGACTCGTAACAGTAATGATGTACAGAAGATCTTGGATTCCAAGTTCATAGATCCCGTAAAATGGCAGCATAATTAGCTAGAATGGCAAAGAAGGTGTACGATATGCTTGTCTTCATTGTTCTGGAGATTAAGTATAAGAATCAGGAAGTCATGTTGTGACTTTACAAAACGTTGGTTAGACAGTATTTGGAACATTGTGTGCAGTTCAGGCCACCCCATTACAGGAAGAAGAATTTGGAGAGGGTGCAGGGTATGCTGCCTGAATTAGAGGTACTATCTTTAAGAAGAGCTTGGACAAATTTGCATTGTTTTCACTGGACCAAATAAAAGTTGATAGAAGTATTTAAAATTATGAGAGGCATAGATAGGATAGACAGTCAGAACCTTTTTCCCAAGTTGGAAATGTCAAAGTCCAATGCCCATAGCTTTAAGTTCAGTGCATGATAGTTTAAAGGAGATGTGTGGGACAAATTTTCTATGCAAAGAATGACGGATGCCTGATGCACTCATGCAGGTGCGATAGTGATGTTTAAGAGAATTTTTAAAAAGTCACACGACAATGCAGGGAATGGAGGGATATGGATCACCTGCAGGGAGAGGGGAGTATTTTAACTTGGCATCAAGTTCAGCAGACATTGTGGGATGAAGGACCTGTTCCTGTGCTGTACTGTTTCCATGTTCTATGTTCTATTTAAATTGGCATTACTCTGAAACTGCAAAACTTGCTGAACAAGATTATAACATTTCATAAATTTAGATAAATTATTAGATCTGGTTATTTACAAGATTCTGAATGCTTACGACCACTATTCCCCCCAGTATAATTTTATTCGCTTCAAGAACTTTCCACAAAACCACAGGATTTGCAACACCTGTCTTTTTACCTTATTCCCTTACCACCATTCCAGGTGAGCCAGCAATTCCCCAGCACTTTTCTCATCCCAGTACACAGCATTTGGTATTCACAATGTCGTTTCCTCTGCATTGGAGATACCAAGCATAGATATGCTGATTGTTTTATTGAGCAAATGCATTCAGTCTACAGTAGCAACCCAGAGCTTTCGGTCTTCTGCCAGTTGAATTCTCCGTCCCACTTCTCCATGATGTTGCTCCCTGTGGAGTCCTGTATTGTTACAACAAAGCCCAACACAAGCTTGAGAAATAATACCCCGTCTTCATTCTGGGCACATTGCAACTTTCTGGACTACACCTTTAGATAACTTGTTCTTTCCTCCCATCTGTTTTAGAGCAGGCTTTTTCTGCTAATTATGTGTCTGTGAATTTGGTTCAGTTTCACTCTCTTCATTAGTACAGCCTGACTTGTTGGGCATGTCCAATAACCTAGCTATCAGTAACAAGTAACATGGACAAAGAAGCATCATCTGTGTTGAATTGCCACATTAACCCACTTGGTCTCACCCTGTCAGAGATATTCCCTTTGTATTTCTATCTTCCCATCTTCTTTGCAATTCAAAACCAATTTATTTTCTCTTCTTCTAAGTTCTGATGAAAGGTCTCAGACCTGAAATTATGGGTTGTTTTCCACAAATGCTTTCTGCCTGCTCAGTATTTCCATCATTTTCTGCTTGTATTCCAATTAATTGCGGATCAGTTTTAAAGTAAAAAGTTATGGGAAGCAATTATGTCCATTAATGTGATTCTTACTGAAGCAGTAGCATTAACCTTCTACAGTGCTCAGTATATTTTTGCAGCACAGATATCTTTATACACGTCAATGAACTCAGAACAAAATCTGCAGATGTTCTAAATCTGAAATATAGGCAGAAAATGCTCAGAACAGGCAGCATCTGCGGAGAGAGCAGCAATGGGAATATTTCAGATGAGTTTGTGTCTGATCTGAGATGTCCTGATCACGTTTTATATGAGAAGTGCCAATATATATTAGTGGAAATTCTCCAACAATCTATGCTGATTTACAAATTATCATAATTCGTAACGCCCTTCACATATTTTGCATTAGAGAATTATAGACCCATTTTATTGACATTTTATTTTTGCAATTGTTTGTTTTAAATTATTCAAACAGTTGCCAGAAGGTGTGAGTCAAAACAATTACTACCCTGAGAATACAACAGATTATTCTGAATATGATTGTTCCTTTGCCATTTAATTACTGATTTTGTACTTGTCATTTGTATATATTGTGAATATCTGCATTCACTTGTATTAGCATTCACAAATATATAACTGGTTTACTGAATGTGAAATGAGGCATAATTTTAAAAATTGAGGAAGATTTCCATTTTGAAGTGGACATCTTAATGTAATGTTTATTTAAATAGAATGGTTCCATTGTACAGCACAAATAGTTGTTAAACATCTTGGAATTAAAATGATGGGTTAAAATAAATATTTTAGTAGGTAAGAGAGATTGAGAATAGTAAAGAGAAAATGGTTGGTGGAATAGTACACTTTGGTGATTTGGGGCTCACATTGGGCCTGAGTTATTGGGTAGAATCCACACACTGCAACTGATAATCGTACGTGAGATATACAACAAATAATTCAGATGAGTTATTTTCTTGGGTTAAGGATAGAGCAGAAGGAGCAATGCCAAACTGAGAAAAGATTGGTCGAAGAAAAGAAAATACACATGGAATGAACAGGAGATTTTTTTATAAATGGACAAATTGTGATTGATACCAAACACTCAATTATAAGATAGCACGACACACACTGCCAAGTATTTTTTGGATCCTATAAACTCTCCAGTGGATCTGTTAGCTCTGCTTAAAGTGATGAGCATGTACCACCGGGGACAATTTAACGCCATTCTGTGCTGATAAAATTACTCTTGGGGCAAAATAAATTGAGCCAACTAAATCACTGTGAAGTGCAAATGCTTGACGGAGAGCTATGAGCTTTTGTTGTTAACTCCAAGATTCCCAGCTGTCTGGATTTTTCTCCAAAAGGTTTACCAGCTAATCAAGTGTGAAGAATTAGATAACAAAGAAGATTCTGGAGTCAAGATAATTGTTGAAATGCTTTGCAAACTTGTAAACAAAAACATTATCCAATTTACCATAAAAATTAATTAAGGTTTGATATTTGGATTGAATATTCAAGTGATGCCTCAAATTTATAAAAATGTTGCCAGAATTAGTGGGATACAAATTACATGATGCATCAAAGAGATCTCTGGCTGCTACGTGATTTATGATTTTGCCCTTATGTCTTTGCTATTGTCACATATACATGTTCCTGAATTTAATGCATTAAATGTGTACCTAATAGAATAAGGAGAAAAAACATAGATCTATTTATGATGATTGGATAAAATGAGCTACTAATGTAAAAGCCATCAATTGAAAATAAAAATTCTACTTAAATCTAATATTGCATTGAACATCTTTAAAGTTTACTTCAGGAAGAAGCTGTAATGTGAAAAAGAGTCCCAAATAATTTTGATAGTTGGGCCTTATTTTCACAGAAGCAGTGAAGTGTAATGCAGTCTGTATGACGCAAGGCAACCCGTTGTTCCTGCAGAGTTCATCTGCAAAGTCCAATTCAGCAGTAAATAACCCAAGAATGAAGAAATAAAGAGCCTATTTGAGTGGGCATAAAGTGTAACATGTAGAAGGATGTAGAAGGAGGCAAAATAAAATAAATGCATTAGCCCGACCTGTTGCCAGAAATTCCTTTCAAAACATCTCTTAACTATCCCAGCCTGGCCTCTGGCCATTCCTTTATAGCTTCTTCCTGAAGCATAAATCACATAGCAGCCAAGGATATGTGTATGGAACCACATAACAGATATCGTACTAGTCATGGCTACCTTCAACGTAAAGGCATTGTGTAAGTCTAGCAATGCAATTGTGTTACCCAACTAAATTGAGATTGGAACTAATCTGAGTTACTGGATCCTGATTTGCATGATCATTCTCAAAGACTGGCCTATTTCTCGTGGGAATGCTAAAGGCCCACACAAATAGCAGTAAGTATTGGGGAAAATGTTTTGTGACTTATTTCCTATACAGAATCACAACTGTGTTTCTCAAGCATGGCCACACTGTTCAGTTGCCTCAGCAACTGTAATAATAAAGCCTCTTTGAAACTGTCAGGAATTGTGTTCATTATACTAAAATTATTAAGAGCTAACATAACATGTGCAAATGTGTGAATCCTTATATATGTATCCTTTCTTCCTTAACCTGTACTTCCACAACCTAGTTTCTGTCGAATACCTAAGATGTGCATTAATGCTGCAGTCTAATGTTGCATCTTTTCAACAACCAGATGTTTTCAAATGTGCTCCTTGTCAGTAGTTGTATTTCATTAATCAAATTTCAGAGGCAGAGGACGTAGGAGAATTGAGTAGGCATAAATTACCAAGCAGAGTCCTACTTGTGCATTATAGAGTCTTACAGCACGGAAGCAGACCGTGTTGCCCAACTTGCCCATGCCGACTAAGATGGCCCACCTGCCTAAGTCCCACCTGCCTGTGTTTGGCCCATCTGTATTCCTCCAAACCTTTGCTATCCAGGTCCTTGGATTCTGAAGATTCTTGATTGTTGCTTTCTGCCCAACTTCTTCAGAATCCCTGCCACAACACAGGCATAAATGTTGACCCATACCAAGATACCGACAAGTGTGCTACTTTCTTGCCTTAGCTGCTCCTGGAACTGTGTTTGCGCATAAAACCAAAAACATTTTTTTTTAATGTACACAGGAAGGTCTTTTTGTATTGTGCTAGCTCTTTGAAGAAGCTTTCTTATTTTGTTCTGCTTCCTAGATTTTTCCCCATAGCACTGTAAATAAGTCCTCTGCAAATACTTGTGAAATTGTCTTTTGAAAGTCCATGTAGCAGCTGATTTTACCACTCATTCATGAAATGGATTCCCCATCTTAACAATCTTTACTGTATGAATGAATATCTCGTAATATCCTTTATTACTCTTTTTGCTGGTTACATTAAATCTATGCTCTGATTATCAACCCATGGAGTAGAAAATAGTTTCTGCCTCTTGCACGATCAAAAGTACATCAGGTATTTGAATAACTCATTCAGATCTCTCATTAACTTGTTTGCTGCAAGGCGAGCATTCCTGATTTTTTTTCAATGCTCAGTAATAGAATTCCTTCATTTCATGCATGATCTCGGTGAACCTCACCTATACCTTCTCCAACTCATTGATATCCTTTCTACAGTGTGGCTCCCAGAATTACACTCGGTGCTTAAACAGGGATTTGCATAAGATTACCATGATTATATTGTTTTTGCATTCTATATTCCTGTGGGATTTTAAGTTTGCAAATGTACTATGATCATTCTGGCAACTTGCCCTGCCAACTTCAAAGCTTTGTAAATCCCCAGTACCAGGATTCTCTGATCTTGCACCCCTCAAAAAAGACAGTTAATTTATATTGCTTTTCCATGCTGTTCCAAAAAAAGAACATCAAATCATTTTTATCCATATTAAGTTCCAGCTGTCCATTTCTCCAGTCTGTTGATGCGCTCCTGAAACTTGCTGTAATGATACTGGAGGAATGAAAGGGCAAGAAATCCACACCAGAAGACTGCCCTCCTACTTGGAAATATGTGCAATTGCATTTATGGCTCAAGGATCCAATTGTTGTTAGGATCCATCAGCAAACTGTAATAGTGATTATTTTTAAGTCAAAGGATTACAATGATAAATTGTAATACTCATTTGTGAGCATGTTGCTGTGTTCCGTATCAGCCTGCATTATTGTGCATGTCCTACTCAAATTCGGGCCATTTACACATAAATCAGGAAATCCTATTAGTCTTTACTTCAGCTTTTTGTGCCTGGATTTGGTTTAAACCACTATCTGCAGTTCCTTCCTACATATTTAGTCTTACCCTCTGTTGGCTATTTGTCAACACCATGCACCATACATTATCGATATGCTTTGTGAATTCACATACTAAATCTATGACAGCTTGAGCTGAGATGTGTATTTCAAATGTGTGAAAGCTCCAGCTCAATAACTGAGGTGCATACTGCATATTCCCAGCTCCCCATCCGCAGTGCTTGGGTGCTGTCGTGGACACTCATATCTCATCAGTGTCCCAAGCCCTCATCTCTTCATGTTCCGTTGGTCCACTTCTCCTTGTGAGTGTTGCATTGCTGTGACTTTCAAGGCAAGGCTGAATCGCTTTTCTGCACCATGAGTTTATCTGAATTCATTCTTTCCTAAAGGGGCTGTCCCATTTGGGCGACCTAATTGGCGAGTTTAGAAGAGTTTGAAAAAATGTCATGTTGAAGACTTCCTTCGACTATGTAGAAGACCTCCTTCAACCTCCTTCGACTATATTGAAGATTAGCTTCGATTAGCTGCGACTAGCTACGACTAACTTCGGGAAAATTGGACACCGAATAGTGGAGAGTGAAGATGACCTCCTTTGATCTTCTTCGACCTCCCTTCGACTATGATGAAGACTATCTACGACTACTTTCAACTACCCTCGATTACCTACGACTAACATGCCGACCTACTATGACAAAACCTACGAGTAAAAAAAATATCGATTTTTTCCATGGCAACCTTTTTCTACTCGCGGGCATTTTTCAACATGTTGAAAAATACTCCGCGACCTAGCTGAGGCCTCGAGTACACGGGGACTACTCTCGAGCATGAAGGAGAGTTACAAAGACCTCCTACGACCTTGTGCTGACCATGCTGCGAGTATGAGTCGAGGGAAAACTCGCCAGAACTCGCGGATTAGGTCGCCCAAGTGGGACAGTCCCTTAAGAATCTATAAATCAAAACTCCACCTATTTGACCTTCCGGCCCACACATGCCCTGAAAATAATTTACGTCCCAGTCCAAACATATCAATATTCTCTGAATTTTACTATCCCACTGCATCTGTCTCCAAACTCAACCAATCTGAATCATGGCCTTTCTGTGACTTCCTTGAAGCAAACCCAGATTTCTACCATCACTTATTTGCTTCATCTGCCTCATTGTCTCACCGCCTTACCAGCATTTCTGCACATTTCAACCTTCGATATCTTCCTTTGCATGTAGGTCAAATATAAATCGCTTTCTTGTCTC
The DNA here is from genome assembly GCF_010909765.2 of Amblyraja radiata. NCBI lineage: Eukaryota > Metazoa > Chordata > Chondrichthyes > Rajiformes > Rajidae > Amblyraja > Amblyraja radiata. The sequence continues at coordinate 38,997,526 of NC_045974.1, read as the reverse complement.
CAGTGTTTAAAATGGAATAGAAATATAAATTATTATGCCAATAAATAAATTATCAGAGAGATGGGAAAAGCCTCTGAGAGCTACTAATTGTGAATGAAAAAATGGAAGGTAAACAGAAAAGGAGACGGGTATAGATAGACAGTTTAAAGGAAGAGCAAATTCATTTTTTTTAAGACCACGGAATTTTTATATGTTCAATATTTCAATGTCAATGTTTCAGATGCAATGTGTTCATAAGTCTACTCATTTATTCAGTCATGGCTGATCTATCTTTCCCTCTCAACCACATTTTCCTGCTGTCCCGTAACCTTTGACTGCCGTACTAATCAAGCACCTATCAATCTCCACTTTAAAAATACCCAAAGACTTGGCCTCCACAGCTGTCTGTGACAATGAGTTCCATAGATTCACCACCCTTTGGATAAAGACATTCCAGCTCATCTCCTTTCTTAAGGTTATGCTTTTATTCTGAGGCTGTGCCCTCTGGTTCTAGTTTCTTCCACAGGTGCAAACATCCTCTCCAGATCCACTCCAACCCAGACTTTCAATATTTGGTAAGTTTGAATGAGATTCCCTCCTCATCCTTCTAAAGGTCTGGTCAGAGCCATCATACATTAACCCAATCATCCTTGGGATTATTCTTGTAAACCTCCTCTGGATCCTCTCCAACTTCAGCACAACAGTCCACAGATATGGGGCCCACGACTGCTCAGAATACGCCAAATGCGGTCTAATCAGAGCCCCATAAAGCCTCATAGGCTGTGGGTCGAGCATCAAAAATGTGTCTAGAAATAGGTTTTCGTGACCCAAGTCACCAAACTACATGACATTTTCCACAGATTTAGATGAAATATAATTGAGAAGGATGTCATAACTCGTCATTGCCAAAAGTTGCACATTAATGAATTAAACTAATTAGAAAATGAGATCGGGAAAATAAGCGCCATCTAGTGGCCAATGCCCGTATTACACCATGGGCAGCCTATTTCCATGTTGCAGTCTATTTAAACTATATATTATTATACCAATATATATATAACCTGTTAATATGAATGTTATCATATATAATTAAGTATAATTATATTATATAAAAATAATATGATGAATATAATTGTGAGTGTTTTTTTTAATGACACTGTCGCAGAGGTCCTGCTCCTGAACCAGCCTAATTAATGGGCTAGGGCAGTTCTTGTGGGTTCCTCCCTTTACTGAACCCCACTGACTGCCAGTGTACAGAGTGGGGGTGACGGCCATAGTGGGACTGGTGCAGTGCCAGGCAGGCATGTTCCAGTCACTTTAATAGGAAATTAAATGAGACTGCAGCAGATGTCCCAGGTTTTAAGGGCTCATGAACCTGCCTAATTAAAGGGTCAGGACAGATCCTCTAGGATTCCCCATTTACTGAACCCCGCTGACTGCCAGAGTGGAGGGGCAGAAGCTGCAGAAAAAAAAAATCTCATATTACTTAGGTCTGCATGGACTTCAATTCATAAAATGTCAACATCTTCTTAATGTCAATGAGACTTACACTGCAATTTACTGCCATAGATAAGACTCCAAGTTCAAGTGCAGGAGCAGAGGGTGCAGAATAGCTAGAGAAAGAAACATCTCATAGTACGTAGGTCTGCATGGACCCATTCATAAAGTGTCAACCTCTATTTAATGTCAATGAGACTTACACTGTAATTTACTACAATTGATAAGTTATTTCAAGTTTAAGTAGAGGCTACAGAAAAAAAAATCTCATAGTCGTTAAGTCTGCATGGACTTCAATTCATTAAATTTCAACCTCTTCTTAATGTTAATGAGAATAACAATAGGTTACTACCATAGAAAAACTAGTTCAAGTTCACATCACCAATTCATTTCTACAGAAACATCAACCATTTCTGACCATTTTGCACTGCAATGGAAGCCTATAAAGTGCGATCAATATCCCTCCGTTTTTCTCCCATGGTCGGGGGCTGGAAACGGCCGCTACAGACGATACTATGTACAGCCTCCCCCCCCCCCCCCCCCCCCCCCCCCCGCCCGTGGAGATGATCTGCGATTCCACGTTCGCGAATCGGCCGCTTCTTAATTGAGACCGCGGCTTCACTATATTAAGTACCTAGGCCCCGCGGTCGGAGCACTTTTTCCTGGTAAGTTATCGCAGGCAGCTCCGAGATTAGCTGTTAGACTTATTAGACTACAACACGCTGGCATTAGTGAAAATGTTTAATTGACTGTGTTATGGATACATATAGTTTAGGCCCTCAACTTCATGAATGAATGAGTGAATGAGTGAATGAGTGAATGAATGAATGAATGAATGAATGAATGAATGAATGAATGAATGAATGAGTAAGTGAATGAATTTTTTCACATTATAAAAGGGTGCAATTATATTAATTAAAGTCCATACAGATAGATTTTCATAAATTCAGACTTTAGATCTTACCTTTCAGTTAGAGTTGATTCCTGGCTGTCTTCTTTGTGTTCCAGCACCTCAGCAGGGACTTTGCTTTCAAGGCTGTCTTCCACTTATATCCACTTAAGGCTGCATGTTCTTCAGCCTTTTTAATGCTTTTCTCACTAAATTCAATTACCCAGCTGCAAGTTTCCACGACATGTATTCCACAGAACTTTCATCGGAATCTCCAGTAAAACAGGCACCCTCAGCCATTTTGTGTGCTAGCCAGAAGCAAAGCGCGTGATTGGCCAACTGGCAGACAACTCAATGTTAAACGTGCTTTGATTGGACTAAAAATACCCAAACTTTTTCCGTTTTTTCTCTTAATTTAATAAAAATGTGCAAGTCTTGTTCATGACGAGTTTCAGAGGTGATTTATATAATTTCTTTACACAATATGTGAAAATTTCATGTAGTTTGGTGACTTGGGTCACGAAACAGTAGAATAAAGCTCCTCGGTCCACAGCCTATCAGCATTACATCCCTGCTTTTATATTCGAGTCCTCTGGAAATGAATGCAAACATTACATTTGCCTTCCTTACTACTGATTCACCTGCAAATGATCCTTTTGGGAATCCTATACCAGCACCCCCAAGTCCTTTTGCACCTCCGATTTCTGAATCCTCTCCCTATCTAGAAAATTGTCTCTGCCTTTATTCCTGCTACCACGGTGCATGACCACACACTTTACTCCGCTGTATTTAATCGCCTGACACTTTTTTGCCCACTATTGCAATCTGTCCAGGGAAGCAACCACAGGCCTCGATGTATATACAGACACTGTGACATATGTCAGCTTTTGTGAGGACAGTTGCAATCCCACTAGGACCTGGATCAGGTTCAACAATGACAAGCCTTGATTTACAGCAGAACTCAGACAGCTCCACCAGTCTAAAGATGAGGCCTACAGGAGCGGGGATGCAGACCTCTACAGGCAGGCCAAGTACAAGCTGAGAAGAGACCAACGACCTGAACGAGTTCTAAGAAGGGTTTCGGCCCGAAACGTCGCCTATTTCCTTCGCTCCATAGATGCTGCTGCACCCGCTGAGTTCCTCCAGCAATTTTGTGTACCTTCTGAACGAGTTCTACTGCAGGTTTGATGGACAGAAACATAACCCCGGTATCCCCCTCCCCCCCCCCCCACTTCTCCCCAATCACCACTTCACAGCTACTTACAGCCTGACTGCGGTCTGCAAATACTGGGCCCTCGTCCACTACACACACCCTCCTTGCACAATTAAGTAATATTTGCAATTTTCCAATCATCTGGGACAACTCCTGACTCTTGAACTCCTAATTCTTAAAAGATCACGACTAATGCTTCCACGATCTCTAATGCTACCTCTTTCAGAACCCTACGGACTCACGTCGCAGCGGCCTCTGCAGTCCGTCTGTCTTTTTATTATTTTTTGTCTCGTTTGAATGTAGTTTTTACTAATTTCTTTTTGTGTTTGTGTGTGGGTATGTGTGCGGGGGGTGGGGGAAACTTTAAAAATCTATCCCCTGCATGGAGAACCCGACCTTTTCTCTGTCGGGTCTCCGTTGTCATTGGGGCCTAGCACCGTGGAGCGGCCTCCAGCAAGAACGACCTGGGGCTCCAGTCGCGGAGCCTGCGGACCTACTCACCATCGCGGAGCTGGCCGAGTTCGGAGCGGGAGGAGCGGTGGTGGCGCGCTGCTGCGACCCGACCCCGGGGATTCGGAGGCTCCAACCGCAGGTCTGGCAGACAGGAACACCGGGAGCCCGCGGGTCCCTGCTGGGAGACCGCTTTTCGGGGCTTCCGCAACGGCGACTTCTCCCGAAGATTACCTGGAGCGGGGCCTTACATCACCGCCCCGCGCGGCTTGGAATGGCTGCGGGACTTTGCTAGCACCCGCCGGGGGCTCCAACAACAAGACCCGGAGCGCAGCCTTGCATCACCCGGCGCGGCGTAAATGGCCGCAGGACAATTACCATCGCCCGCCGGGGGCTTTGACTCTGACATCGGGAGGGGAATGGGGAGTGCAGGGGAGAGATAAGTCTTTGCCTTCCATCACAGCGAGGAGGAGATGCGCTGTGATGGATGTTTGTGTAAATTGTGTTGTGTCTTGGTTCTTTCTTGTGTGTATGACTGCAGAAACAACATTTCGTTTGAACCTCAATGGGGTTCAAATGACAAATAAATGTCTGCAACTCCTCCAATTTCCTTTTCTGCTGTCTTTGACATCCTCTGTCAACCACAGGACGCCTCATTCTTCTCTTGGCATCTTTCTTCCTCTTTGAGATGAAAAGATCCTGCATCTTCCGAATTACCCCCAGAAACTTCTGCTACGGTTCCTTTCCAATCAACTTTAGCCAGCTCCTCCCTCTTACCGCTATAGTTACCTTTACTCAAAAGTAATACCAACACACCTGATTTCATCTTCTCCGTCTCAAACAGCAGGTTGAATTTTATCATAGTTTGGTTACTGCCTCTTGGAGGTTCCTTTACCTTCAGGTATTTAATCAAATCAAGTTAATTACACAACGCCAAATCCAGAATTGTCTTTTCCCAAGTAGGCTCGACCACAAGTCATCTCATTGGCACTCTACAAATTCCTTATCCTGCGATCCAGTACAAACCTAATTTTTCCAGTCTCTCTGTAACATTGTCTTTGTATCTCGTGATGTAATTTGTAGATTCCTGATGTAATTTGCTATTCAGAGGCCTGTATGTAACTCCCAACAGAGTATTTTTACCATTGCAGTTTCTTAACTCTACCCACAAGGATTCTACTTCTGATCCTATGTCATCCCTTGCTAAGGATTGAATTTCATTTCTAATCACCAGAGCCACCCCATCCTCTCTGCCCACCTGCCTGTCTTTTCAATGTCAGTGCGACCTGTGAACACTGTGAAGGTTTAAGTGTGACAGCTTCAGAACAAATGGTAGGTTTACTCTTCTGTGCTAATCACTATCAATTACAGTTCTGCATTAATCACTATTAGGTACAGATTTTAGTTAAATTTCTATTTCCAGTTAAATCTATGATGTACCAGATAAGGTTCCTGTTAAAAATATGTAAATACATAAAAAATATTACCTGTATAACTTTCAGACAACCTTTAGTACATAATGCAAACAAGTTGCTGACAGGGATAAGTCAAAGGCTTATGTTCAAAAATGTGTCCTTTCTTGCTTGTTTTGCAAAATCAATTCTCCCACATTGGAGAGTATTTTTATCAGTTTAATGATCATGCAGGTTCTCCCAGGAGCAAAGCATTGCTGACTTCTCCACTCCCTCGATACTGTCTTATGAACCAGAAGGCAGAAAATGCTTGAATTCCGTGTGTATTTTTTACAATATTCACACTGATTAGAGTGGAGTTGCTGAATATCCCTCGGACTAACCCAGCAGGCCTAATAACATAAGGGAAATAGTAAACTAAAACATCGGGAATTGGAATTTTGATATTGTGTTCAGTTTATCAGCTCATTTTTAAGCCAGTGCAAATTGACAAGATTTTCTGTATGTTGCCAAAGAAATAAGCAAATTCCTGAAACACACATGCACGAGATCTGGCATTTTATTTTCTCAGCAAGCTCAGTAAACAGCTTTTGTTGATGCAGCAGATTGATCACACAAATGTGGCCGCACAAGAATACACCTAAAACAGAGTTTAGCTTGAAAAGAGTTCAAAATTGGAAATTTGGTGAGCGTGGGAATTGTTGGCAGAATTTTACCTTTATTCTGTAATTAGTATTTTATTTAATATTTTAAACTTAAGTGAGCAGCATTTATTACATTTTTAGTTCATGATAAATAACATGCCTGTCAGTGCTAGTTAACAGTAAGTCTGAAGAAGGGTCCCAACCCGAAGTGTCAACTATCCATGTTCTCCAGAGACGCTGACAGACTCGTTGAGTTACTCCATCTCTTTGCATCTTTTTTTTTCTAGTTAACAATTAATAAGGTGGCCAATTAATAAGGTGGTACAAACAATTGAACTGTTAATAGATATATAAATTGCTTACAGGGCAAATTAGATTTTAAATACATAGCTTATGTGTGCAACAGGAAGGGGCCCTGCAGTCCAAATTAATAAGTGGGAAATTGAGAGCATGGCCATCAGGTCTGGAGTCATGCAAGACTGTCCACTTGACTAGTGTCTTGTTTGTCAAACCTTTTACCATAATCATCAGAGAGAACATTAGCATTGGAGAAGTGATGATGCGTGAGGAGAGGTCACTCAACTCAGAGGTTGGGTTATTTTGTCATAAGATGATGAATCTATGGAATTCTTGGCTCAGAAGGCTGTGGAGGCCAGGTCAATGGATATTTTTAAGGCATTTTAATAGATTCTTAATTAGTACGGGTGTCAGGGGTTATGGGGAGAAGGCAGGAGAATGGGGTTGAGAGCGAGAGATAGATCAGCCATGATTGAATGGCGGAGTAGACTTGATGGGCCAAATGGCCTAATTCTGCTCCTATCACTTATGAAGAAAGTCTACATAGATAATCTCACCGTCTTCCACTCGGTCCACGGATTAATTAACACCTGCAACAGTTTGAACCGGCCTCAGAGCCTATTTTGCAACTGGCCCAATGAATCCTTTGTTCCCTTTGCTGTTAGATCATCTGTGTGAAGGTGGTGGGTATTTGGTTCGGAGGAGGCAGAGTGTGTGGCAAGAATTGGCTGCAGCAGATAACCAAGGTAAAACAAGTTGAGATTATTGGAGCAGCCCTTCTTCTCGATGATGGACAAGAACCTGATCATCAGATGCAAGGTGCACCAGGGGTTGCTCTATGTGGTGCAGGTGTGGTTCATATCCGACTCCTGCATTGCAGCAATCACCAGAGTCATCTTCCATTTCGTGTGGAGATCCATTGGGTCATGATGAGCAGGCCTTCAACAAAAGGGGGAGGGGGGGGATCGTACCCAACATAGCCCTCAATCCTAATGTCTACCTTTCAATGTAGGTGCATCAAGATGTGTGTGGAGCTGGAATATGCAAACACTATGTGTTTAGTTTCCACCCGTCTCTCGCGTTGCAAAGATTGGGCTTGGTCTCATTAAAAATAGAACATAGAACAATACAACACAGGAATGGGCACTTCAGTCCACAATGTTTGTGCCAAACATGATGCCAAGTTAGATGATCTCATCTGCCTGCACATAATCCATATCCCTCTATTCTATACACTTCAATGTGCCTATCCAAAAGCCTCTTCGACACTACTATTGTATCTGCCTCCACCACCGCCCTGGCAGTGCGTTCCAGGCCCCCACCACTCTGTGTGTGAAAACACTTTGCCCTGTACATCTCTATTAAACTTTCCCCCTTTCAACTTATAGCTATGCCCTCCTATGAAAAAGGTTCTGACTGTCTATCCCATCTATGCCTCTCATAATGTTATATACATCTCAAGTCTCCCCTCAACCTCCGACGTTGCAGAGGAAACAATCCAAGTCTGTCCACCCTTAGATAGACACAAAATGCTGGAGTAATTCCGCAGGTCAGGCAGCATCTCTGAAGAAAATGGATGGGTGATGTTTCGGGTTGGGACCCTCCTCTCTCCGACAGGGGTTCTGCAAGACCCTCTCACACTGCTCCCCCCCCCCTGTGCTTCCTCTATCCTACCATTCTCTGTAGTTGAAACCCTCTAATCCAAGAAACAATCTAGTAAGTCTCTTCTTAACACTCTCCAAAATCTCCACATCTTTCCTGGAATGGTGCAACTCCATGTAATACTCTGAATGCGGTCTAACCAAAGTCCTGCAGAGCTACATAATTGCTTCCTGAATCTTATATTCAATGCCCCTAACAATGGAGGCAAACATACCGTGTGCCTTCTTAACCACCCGGCCTTCAGTGAGCTGTGAACTTGCACTCCAAGATCCCTCTGCACATCAGTGCTGTTAAGGGTCTTACCATTAACTGTATACTCTCTCCTTAACACCTCACACTTGCTCAGGTTAAACTCCATCTGCCATTTCTCCGCCCATTTCTGCATTCCTCACTGTCTGCAACTCCTCCAATTTTGGTATGTCAGCAAACCTACCAATCCAACTACATTTACATCTAGGTCATTGCTGCTCAATATTCCATTCATTTGGATCCCGCTGCACTGCAATGTTCCCGAGAGGTGCCTCTTGCAGCTGACCATGAAGGAACGGTGGGTCAGACCCCAGTTCCATCTCCTCTCCTACCAACCTTGCTCCACACCCGTCATCTCTAGCTCCATCCTCCCGGTCTCTGGACTACGGGGGACGAGCAAAGACCGGCATGGCTGCTTCCCCCTCCCGGTCTGGCGGTCGCCGGGTCCAACAAGCAGGAGACCAGCTCGGCGGGCTCCCTCTGAAGCCGCAAACCGCCGGTCTTCTTTGCGGCTACAGGGGACTGGCTCGAAGGGCTCCCTGTGAAGCCAATTATCGCCGGATCTTTACTTCAGCCACACAAGTGCCGCAGCCTCCGAGGAGCTGTGTGTTTGGTGCTGCAATGTGTACGGTGCTCCTTCTGAGAACACTGTGTATGGTGCTACTGCCCCTGGATACTGAGTGACGAGGTCTGATGTAACTACTTCTTAAATGCTTCATGAGTGCATTATTTAAAGAGGGAACATAAATGGCAATGCCAAATTGCAAGAGAATGCATTGAATTGACAGCACAATGATAAATACATGTTCTAATTGTGTTTGCTATGTATTATGAATACAATAAAAAGAGACTTCAATTCTAAGATTGCAACGATGACTGTGTGCAGTCCGAAAAGCACTGCATGAAGAGTTACAATCTTGAGATATCTTGCCAAAGCCAAGGCCAATTTGCTGTTTTAGCAAAAATGTGGCTTGCCACATGTCACAACCGTTGGCACTTGTCATGTAAGCAATCCATATGGTCAGGAGTCAATGATTGTTGGTCGCCCACTTGGGTATTCAGCTCCGAGGATGCATCCTCAGCATTGCAGAAGTGAAAAAGACAGTTAACGGCTGTCTCTTGTCGTAAATGTCATACGTACAATAATGCTCAGGAACACTCCATGGCATGTATGGCCCAGCTGCGAGGTGCTTCATCTGCTTCAGAAGGCGGCTTGGCAGACTTCAATTATATCATTGCTGCAACTGGTTTATCTGGATGACATTAGCAACAACATCATCACCTCCAGAGTCCAAATTGAAGCGGTAAAACCTAGGCCACATCCACAAAAAACCTGCAAATTTAGATCCTTAGCAATTCATCTGACAGACCACACAGGTCAGTCCAGCAGCAGATATACTTCCTCTTTTGTCCCAAACACTCACAGTCAGATTTACCAACACCAAGTTGGTGTTCTTCCCTAATATGTTGCCTGACTGTCATCTATAGGGAAATTAAAAGAAAGTGGAAGCTGCACATTAAGTTGCTGGCCTCCGAAAGTTTTGAGGAACTCAAGACGGGTTATACGCATTTCAAGAATCATAAAACCACTCTTTGACTGCTCAGCGCACTTGTGGAAAGTAATCATGGTGAATATTAAGGGGATTTTCATGTTCAAAGCAGTTCAGCGAGTGTCAAAGTGAGTTGTGTCCCTCAGGAAGCAAGCACAATATGTTCCTGCAGCTTTGACAGGATTGGTTGTGGAGGAGGAACTCGAAGAGCAAACAAACCAATAAGCCTCGCTCTTTGCCCAGCAGTGGTAAACGCGCTGACACCTCTTCCAACAGTGCACATAGGGACCAATGTAAAGTGAAAGGCTCAGTAATGTCCTCATAGCCAGACTATTAAAGATCTTCTAATCCTTTTATGCCTGCTTATAATATTTGAAGACCACAAACCGGACGGCTCCTAGTTATCTCAGAGGTTTTAGGCAAATTAACCCAGGGTGCATCAATTATTATCCTGGATAAACAGAGCTGATCAAAATTTGTTACTTTGAGACTTATAACATTTCACAAAGTTGTGTTGTATTTGATTCAGTGGGACTGGATGGGCCTAGACTGGATTGAAACATACAGGCTATATTCTAGATGACAGCATGATGGGTCTTAGTCCCAAACATTATGGAGGACACTGTATATATATGCAGTTGCATCGACAGGTGCTGAATAGGGATAGTCAGAATGGTTTTGTAAGTGGGCGTTCGTGTCTAATGAATTTGAGTTTTTTGAAGAAGCAACCAAAAAGATTGATGAGGGCAAAGCTGTAGACGTTGTCTATATGGTCTTCAGCAAGGCATTTGATAAGGTTCCGCATGGTGGGCTGTTCTGGAAAGTTAGATTGCATGGGCTCCAGGGAGAGCTAGCGGACTGAATAGAGAATGGGCTCAATGGAAGGAAGCAGAGAGTGATGGTGGAACCTTGTTTTTCGGACTGGAGGCCTGTGACTAGAGCGGTGCCTCGGATCAGGAATAGTTTAATGAGGGAAAAGGTTAGTTCATTCCACGTTAAATGCTGGAGAATTTGGAGATTGAACATGGGTCAAAAGAACTGATGATGAGATATCATTGTGTGTCATTGGTGTACATGCAAAACTATGCGGCATATTTTCAGACTATGTTAATGGGGTTGTGATAAGATGAGAAATAGGAAAGAGCCGAGGAGCGATCTTTCGGTAACACCAGAGGTAATGAAGCACGAAGGGGAAGAGGGCCATTGTTAGTGAATCTGCAGATAGGTCAAAATGTCTAGGAAGGAACTGTAGTCAAAGTAAACTTTATTGTCAATTCAAATAATGCAACAAGTAGTTACACAGAGGATTGAAATTGCGTTTCCCCATACTCCAAATGTGCAAGTAATATTTATAACACAGACAGACAATATACCAATAAAGATAGACAATGGACATATACATTATATAAAATATTCACAGTGTGCCAGAGTGTAGTAACATTTTGAGCTATGTTATTAAGGTGCAATAATAAAAGGTGCAATATAGAAAAGTGCAAATAGCATACTGCAGACATTGAGTTAAAGTTAATTTGACAGTCAGTTGGTCTTTGTTTGTGTAATGTTCATGGAATTTTCTTGAGTGTGTTGAGTAGCCTGATGGCCTGAGGGAAAAAGCTGTTTTTGAATCTGGTGGTTTTGCTCCGCATGCTGCGGTAGCGCTTGCCGGATGGTAGGAGGATGAACAGTTTGTGTGCTGGGTGGGTGGTGTCTTTGATGATATTGGTTGCTCTCTTGCGACAGCGAAATGGGTATAAGTCCTGGATTGCTGGTTGGGGTGATCTAGTGATCTTCTCCGCTGTCCTCACCACTCTCTGTAGGGCCTTCTGGTCAGCAGCAGAGCAACTGCCATACCAGACTGAGAGACTGCTGGTAAGAATGCTCTCAATGGCACCCCTGTAAAAAGTGGTGAGGGCAGAAGGGGGGAGGTCGGCTCTCCTCATCCGTCGAAGGAAGTGGAGGCGTTGCTGTGCTTTCTTGACTAGGGAGATGGTGTTGGTGGACCATGTCTGATCATCTGTGATGTGCACTCCCAGGAACTTGGTGCTTTTCACAGACTCCACTGCACTGCCATTGATGGTGAGTGGGGTGTGTGCTGTCTGTTTCTTCCTGAAGTCCACAGTTATTTATTTTGTCTTATTGACATTGAGTTGAAGATTATTGATGTCACACCAGTTGATGAGTTGTTGTACCTCCTCTCTGTAGGCTGAGTCGTCATCGTGGCTGATGAGGCCCACCACTGTTGTGTCATCTGCGAACTTGATGATGTGGTTCGAATTGTGTTTGGCACAACAGTCATGTGTCATCAGCGTGAACAACAAAGGGCTCAGCACACATCCCTGTGGGACCCCAGTGTTCATGATGGTGGTCTCTGATGAGTTTTTGCCAACTCTTACTGTCTGGTCTGTCGGTGAGGAAGTCCAGTAACCAGTTGCATAGTGGGGTGCTGATGCCTATTTCGCCGAGTTTATTCACCAGGTGTTGGGGGATGACTGTGTTGAAGGCGGAGCTGAAGTCGATGAACAGCATCCGCACATAACTGTTATTGTTTTCCAGATGAGCCAGGCTTAGGTGGAGTGCTGTTGCTATGTCATCATCAGTGGAACGGTTGGGACGGTATACAAACTGGAATGGGTCAAGTGTAGAGGGGAGACTGGATGTTATGTGGGCCTTGACCAACCTTTCAAAGCACTTCATCATGATGGACGTGAGTGCTATGGGCCGGTATTCGTTCAGTGTTGAGACTGGGGATTTCTTGGGTAGCGGTATGATGGTGGTGGCTTTGAAGCATGCTGGTATGATGGCTTGGCTCAGAGAGGTGTTGTAGATGTCCGTGAGAACATCTATGAGTTGGTCAGCACAGTCTCTGAGCACACGCCCCGGTATGTTGTCAGGACCTGCAGTCTTTCTGGGGTTCACCTTGAGTAGGGTCCTCCGCACATCAGCTGGGTCCAGGTGAAGTGTTTCATGGTCTGGGCAGTGAGGGGCTTTTGTTGGTGTGGTGGTGTTGTCTTCCTCAAACCGGTTGAAGAAGGTGTTAAGTGTGTTGAGGAAGTCTGTGTTGTCCTCGCACGGTGGGGGTGTTGGCCTGTAGCCGGTGACAGACTGGATGCCTTGCCACAGGCGCTTGGGGTCCTTAGTGTCTGTGAAGTGTGCTTGAATTTTCTGTCCATAGACACGCTTGGCTGTTCTCACGCCCCGGTTCAAGTTGGCCCTAACAGTACTAAGGGCGTCTTTGTCCCCGGACTTGAAAGCAGCATTCCGTGCTCTCAGGAGCTCACGTACCGGCCTGGTGAACCAGGGTTTGTTGTTGGCCCTCGTGGTGATGTTTTTGATGACGGCCACATCTTCCATGCATTTGAATATATATCCAGTCACAGATTCAGTGTATTCCGTCAAGTTGACATGATGGTTGGTAGTGGCAGCCTCCCTAAAAACGGTCCAATCTGTGCAGTCGAAACAGTCTTTGAGAGCTGAGGTGGCTCCCTCTGGCCATGCTCTGATCTGCTTCACAGACGGCTTGTTCCTGGTCAATAGAGGTCTGTAGGCTGGAATTAGCATAACAGAGAGGTGGTCTGAGTTCCCCAGGTGGGGATGGGGAGCAGCTCTGAATGCCTGTCTGATGTTGGTGTAGACTTGGTCGAGTATGTTATTTCCCCTGGTTGCAAAGTTCACATGTTTGTAATAATGTGGTAGTACTGTCTTCAGTTTGGCCTGATTGAAATCGCCAGCGATGATGTAGACAGAGTCCGGGTTAGAGTTCTGCATTGAGCTGATAGACTGATACAATGTAGACAGTGCGTCCTTTGTGTTCGCACTGGGTGGAATGTACACAGCTGTGATGTTGATGGCTGTGAATTCCCTTGGCATGTAGAATGGTCGGCATTTAATTGTCAGAAATTCTATATCCTCAGAACAGTGGCTTGACACAGTTTCGGCGTTTGTACACCAGTTGTTATTGATGAAAATGCATACACCACCCCCCCGAGATTTACCGCTGAGAGCATGACTCCTGTCCGCCCGGAATGTTGTTAGTCCGTCCAGCTGAATGGCGTTGTCCGAAACGGAGTTGTTGAGCCACGTCTCTGTGAGGATGATGGCGTTGCAGTCTCTGACCTTTCTTTGTGTAGTTAAATCCAGTCTAAGGTAGTCCATTTTGTTTTCCAGCGAACGAACGTTGGATGCTGGATTTGCTGGTTTAAACCAAACATAGACAGAAAAAGCTGGAGTAACTCAGAGGGACAGGCAGCATCTTTGGAGAGAAGGAATGGGTGACGTTTCGGATCGAGACCCTTCTTGAGTCTGTAAAAGGGTCTCGACCCAAAACATCACCCATTCTTTCTCTCCAGAGATGCTGCCTGTCCTGCTGAGTTACTCCAGCTTTTTATGTCTCTCTGCGGATAGGTCAAGATGGTCAAGAAGAGATTGATGATCTTTGACAGAGAGGACATAAGAAAAATGAATTTCAGTTGTGATGCAATTAACACATCTACGTAGCTTTTGCCTCTTGTTCTGTTCTCTTTCTTGCTATAAAGGAGCATGCTTCACTGTCATTGTATGGTCCTAATAAAGAGTGCTTCTTCAAAACATTAATCTATCTACAGAAATTTTTACAGATCTGCAATGTACTTCCAGCTTTTCTATTTAATTTCAGATTTCCGTGATAGTGTACGTATAATTGGTTTCACATTTTTTTATTTGACTGGTGTAATTGCTTTTTAATTGACTTAAAAATATTATGAATTGACAAAATTTATAATGGTTTTGCAGGATGAAGTTGTGCCATTTTGAAAACAATAGAAAGCACTGATTTCCTGTCTCACTGGAATTGCTTCTGAACAAAGTAGCAACAGTTCTAAATGCCATTTCAAAATAGGGAAAACATTCAATATACAGCAACCTTTCTTTGTAGTGCAAAGAATATATGAATTGGTTAGTATCCAAAAATTCTGCACAGGATGTATTCACATAAACATATATTTCTAAATAGATAGTTTATGTGTTTACTGGTAAGATGTTACAATTATTTTTACCCTCCTCAGATGGCAGATAGTGGATAGGTGAAGAATTCAAATTGGCCATGTTATTGTCCATATGGCCAGAGGCGGAAAACCCGGGGGGGCCAGAGGGGACACGTCCCACCCCCCCCCCCCCCCCCCATGTTTTGAGAGGTGGGGGACATCCCCCTCAAGTTTTTGTGATCCCAATTTTAAAATCTCCGCTTTTAGCGCTGGATTGAGCCTCCGAAGCCTCGCGCGTGTGACCGGCAAAAAATTGTGTCCCCCGTCCCCTCCATGTTTGGATAGCGAGTTCCGCTCTTGCATATGGCCTCATGGGTTTCCCAGAGTGATGAGGAGTAATCAATCAGCATTTAAACATGAGATCGGCACAAAAAACTGGAGTAACTCAGCGGATCAGACAGTATTACTGGAGAAAAGGAATAGGTGACGTTTTGGGTCGAGACCCTTCTTCAGACTGAGAGTCAGGTGAAAGGGAAGCAAGAGATATAGATGTTGATGTAGAGAGATATAGAACAAATGAATGAAAGATATGCAAACAAGTAAGAATGATATAGGCCATGGTTAGCTGTGGGCTAGGTGAGAACGAGTACAAACAATGAGACTCAACAAGACGACTGTAAACCTGGTGCGACGGGTGTGGGAGGGATGGAGAGAGAGGGGTTACTAGAAGTTAGAGAAATCAGTATTCATACCACTGGGTTGTAAGCTGCCCAAGTGAAATATGAGATACTGTTCCTCCAATTTGCATTTGGCCTCACAATGGAGGAGGTCTAGGACAGAAAGGTCAGTGTGGGAATGGGAAGGGGAATTAAAGTGTTTGGCAACCTTCCTAAGCATAAAGACAAGACCTCTATTCAGCAGGTAGACAAAAATGCTGGAGAAACTCAGCGAGTGAGCCTGCATCTATGGAGTGAAGGAAATAGGCAATGTTTTGGGTCGAAACCCTTCTTCCTTAAACATTTTGACTACTCCTCTGTTCAGCAGTGTGAGTTTCTTACCCTCGAAGCCTGCTATAAATTTACCTGGAACTCAATTTGGACGATTTAAGTTGATCTACTATTTTAGATGTTTTCTGTTTCATTGTTTCAAACTGTGAATCAAAATGTAAATGTAAGTTTCTAGGTAAAAGGAATGAGTGTTTTCGTTTTAAATCTTGGTGGCAGATGGTATTCCAATAAATCATGAAACCAACCTCACAACAGGAATGACATGGAACAGATTCAACATTGTGTACACTACATTAAACACTGGCACTTACATAACTTCTTATATAACTCATGACATTGCTTAACCATAAATACATTCTGAACAGGATAGTTAAGCACCATTTTTAAGTATGCAAAAGAAAGCTGTACTATAAGAAAAGACACAAAGTGCTGGAGCAACTCAGTGGGTCAGGCAGCATCTCTGGAAAACATGGATAGGAGATGTTTCGGCTTGGGACCCTTCTTTGGACTGATTGAGGTGGGGAGGAGATGGGGGTGAGGAATACAGGAGGGCAGGACAAAATGTGTAGGAAGGAACTGCAGATACTGATTTAAACCAAAGAGAGACACAAAACGCTGGAGTAACTCAGCGGGTCAGGCAGCATCTCTGGAGAAAAGGAATAGGTGACAAATCCCTTCTTCAGACTGAGTGTCGGGGTGAGTGTTGGGTAGATACTGGTGAGAGTTTTATGTTTGCTTCTTTCAGCTAAATAGGTGATTCATTAGTAGTCATCCTGGTTGTCCGAGGATTATCCTGCCCCCACTCTGACGAAATGTGTTACTGCGTGAGCGACACCTATCTTCTGTTCTTAGTGGAAACTGCAGTCAATAAATCAACCAGATTCAGGCAAAGCTTCTTTATCATTGTAATCAGACTATTGAGCGGACCTCTTGTAAGCTAGGGCTGAAGTCGCGATCTTCTAGTCTCTCTCAATACAGTCCTTGTATTTTATCTGCACTTTCTTTGTAGGCAGTTCCTTTCTACACATTCAATTTCAGTTGGTTTTCTTTATCCAACCCACAGAGTGTTTCTTCAGGATTTAATCTATCTCCCCCAACCTGCTGCAAGATCCATTCACGCTCAAGAATTCATATCTATCCCTAGTTTTCTACATCAACAAATGTACAATTCAAATGTGCAAAACAATTTTGTTCCTGAAAATATAATAGTTTCCGACTGAGAAATTAAATGTGAAGGTCATAAAATCAAGGTACATTACACCTTCAAGGGAAAGATTCAAATGTCAATGAAAATTTTACATCGTAATCAGTCCTAATTATTTCCAAACAATCTCTTTGAAGTTGAAAATGAACTTTTACAAGCACAATCTAATTTCCTTAAATTAAAATAGTAATTAATGGAGATTTTTAAAAGAACATCTTTCTTTTTCATCATCTTTTATATCTCACTTATCTTTCTTTTCCGTCAGTATATAATTTGATACTTAGCTATTGCAACCCACCGTGTCTTTTTCTGATTTAGCATTTGTCAGTAATGCTTCTTCATTCCAGTCACAATGGAGACACTGCTAGTTGTTCTGTTCAAAAAGACACAAAATTCCCGGTAGAGGGCACTGTCCTGCGCTGGTTTACTAATTAAAACAACTTCCAGGGCAAGAAATTGGTGGAAAGTTAATGTTGATGTAAAAAGTTCATTTCATTCACCCTTCATTCAGAGCTGACTGGAGTATCTAAGCAGTTTTATGTATGAGACCTGAGAGAACAAGGCAAGCATTTGTATATTTAACAAAATGTGCTACTCAACTGTCTTATTATTAAGAATTAAGAATACAAAAGTATTTTGAAAAAAACCTATTCAGAAATGCTTTTTTTTGTTGCTGGAAAGATGTCCATTCCCTTAACCATTCTGATTATCTTTGTTCACTAAGGCTACAATTATAACAGGTATTGCTTTTGGAGCGATCCGAATGTGTGTTGGCACTTGTGCCACTTGTCACTAAAATCAATTCGAGGAGAAAGCCAAACTAGAAAATATTCCATGAAAAAAGATCATTTCTCTTGTATTTATCATTAAGGGTTGAGAATGTATTAAAAAAAAAGTCATCGGTACATTTTAAGATTATAAAAATGTGACATAAAAACTAACAGTTCAAGGACTGCTTCAGAGTCAAAGTATGAGTGGCACAGCTGGTGGAGCTGCTGCCTCACAGCGTCAGCACCCAGTTCGGCCATGACCTCGGATGCTATCTCTGTGGAGTTTGCATGGTCCCCCTTTGCCATCTGGGTTTCCGCTGGGTTTCCTCCCACATCCATAAGATCATAATACATGGGAGCAGAATTAGGCTATTCAGCCCGTCACATCTACTCTGCCATTTAATAGTAAGATTAAACGAGAACTTACCAGTTTGAAGTTTGATCTGTATTTTATGAGGAGTTACGATGAGGGATTACGTGAAGAACCCCGCCACGGCGCATGCGTATCATTCTTCAAAGCAGCGGTGTGAAATCACAGATAACTGTAATGACTAAACATAGTAAGATTAGAGAAGAGATACCAGTTAAGTATATGATCAAGGGTGGGAGCGGAGGGCACGTAATCCCTCATCGTAACTCCTCATAAAATACAGATCAAACTTCAAACTGGTAAGTTCTCGTTTAATCTTACTATTTTACTTCAGAGTCACGTGACTGACTACGTGAAGATTTTAAAGCTCTGATTTCATGCCGTGGAAACGAGTCCATGCATCACGTCTGCCTTGACTGTAGGAGGAATTGTGTTAACATAATTTGGACATGAATTCGACATTGAAATCATAACATTTGTTAACACAAATTTATAACCCCTTTTTATGGGTTTCAATTAATTTGCAGAACTTAAAATTGTTTCTGCAAACGTTCCAGGTTTCATTACTGGTTTATTATAAAATAATTGGAATGTTTTCCCTAGACCATCCTGCTGCCTTGAGGATTTGGTCCATTGGTACATCCAACTGTATCGCTGCCGATGTGGCTGCAGCCCTGGTGGAAAGAGATTTTAAAATATTAGTATCCACCCCAGCCTGTGTTAGCACCTGTTTCAGCCATCTTGAGATGGTCTGGACCATCACTCTTGGTGTGGTTGCTAGTGGCTGACCAAAATGTGCCTTTTCATTGCCTCTTAGGATTTTCGTTTTCTCCATGAATAACGACAGATGTCTTACTATACACAGACGGTCATCTGTTGGGTATGACCTAATTGTATATTGAGGCCTGCTGATCCATTTCTGTTCTGCTTACTAACTCATAAATATGAAACGTAATATTTTCTGTTGAGGAAGTCATGTTGTCCAGTCTAGTTTTTGCAGCGACTGTATCCTCTGTGCTGTGACCAATACCATTAGCATGACTGTTTTAATGTCAGTCTGTGTAGGGACAGAACTGTTGCTGGAGACCAATTCCTGAGCATCTTCAGGATAATTCTTACATCCCATAATTGGGAGTATCTGGTTCTTGGGGGATAGTATTAAAAATTCCCCTCATAAGTTTTGTACCAGTGGGTGAGTCCCAACAGTGTAATGCTCTGTCCTCTGCCATAGGTAAGTCGATAGGGCACTTCTGGCGCAGTTGATGGCACTGTAACTGAGCCCCTCATCATAGAGGAGGCCTGCCAGATATTCCAGAACAGACGGGATGTTCATGTCTCTGTAGGTGATGTTGTTTTTATGGCAGAGCATCGCCCACTCCCTGATATAGACTGTAGCAATAAATCTGGTCTATGAGGGATAGTGATACATGGTTCTAATACCATGTTTGATACCACTGGGAACCATGGTTGTGTAGGCCAATCGGGTACTACCAATACCAGATGCAGAGTCTTGTTGTATTTCCTTAATACCCGACTGATGAGGCAGGAAAAGGAGGGAATGCGTAAATAAACAATTTCCCCCCCCCCAATGCAGCGAAAATGCATCTGTCGCCGCTGCCCCAGGGTCTGGTTCCCATGAAACATAATTTGATAACTGGTGGTTAAGTCTAGATGCGAATAAATCGATATCTGGTGTTCATATTTTGCTGTGATATCAGCAAATACTATTTTATTCAACATCCATTTGGTGTTTTCATTAAGTTTGCATGACCTGGTGTCTGCCACTGAATTAGTCTTCCTGGTAGGTAAGTGGCTGATATCCAAATATCTCTCTGGATACACCATTGCCAAATTGTATAGCCAGATTGTCACATGATGTCGATTTGTTTCCACCCTGTGGTTAATGTATGCTACCACGGTGGTATTGTCTATCTGTGTCTAACATGCTGGTGATATGACCCAGTACAATATGACTTTAGGCCATGTAATGCCCCAACATTTCCAGGTAGTTTATGCCCAGTGTGAGTAATAATGATGCCTCCTGGGCAGTCCATCTACCTCCACAGCTGGTGATGGTATTGGTGGCTCCCCAAGTGCACTGGCATCAGTTTGTAGTACCATGGAAGGGTTACTGACAATGATTGGATTGGAACAAAGCCAGATGTTATCTATCCACCATTTTAGTTCCATTTTAGCTTGATTGGTAGTTTCATAGATCTGTCAAAGTGACCTGCATAATTTAGAGTGCTTGTATTTTGCTCTCTGTAAGTTTTGGTAATGTAGAGGTCCAAATTGTGTGGCTGGAAAGGCAGCCATCATTATGCCAATTACTTTGCTACCAATCTCATGGATGGTTTGCTGATGTCAGTGAGGTTATTGCAAGCCTCTATTAAATCTCTAGCCTTTCCCTTAGGCAGAGTCACCGACATGTGAACTGAGTCAATGGTGAAACCCCAGATAGTCCATAGTAGTGGAAGGCGTTAGTTTAGATTTGACTGGATGGAAAATGAATCCCAGTTTTCCAATAACTTTTTTGTGGCTGTTACAGTTTGTTTGGCCAATTCCAAAGTTTTGCCCACAATGAGTATGTCATCTAAATATGCCATGACCATGTGAGTACGTTTCCGTAGAAACGCTAGGGCTGTTTTCAAAATTTTTGTAAACAGCCTGGGGCTGATGATAACCCATTTGGCAGTGCTTTATACTGTCAGAGTTGTCCCATCCAGTTGAATTTTAAGTAACATCTGTGGTCACCTCGTATAGGCACTGAATAGTAAGCATCTTTTAAATCGATGCTGGCCATTGAAGTAACCTTTGGAAATTAATTGTTAAGGAGTAACAAAGGTATCTATTTTGTCAGATCTATGATGATGCGATAACCATCATCTTTTTTGTTTTTGATAAATATATTGGACATGAATTCTAATGGTTCGTGTTGAGTTATCTCAATGACACCTTTTATGTAAAGCCGCTTCAGTTCAGCTTGCGCTTTTGATATTCCTTTATCAGAAGGCACGAACATTCGGTTCAGTATATGTTGAACTGGAGGGCTGTACTTGTGTATAAACTCTATTGTATATCCCTGGATACTGCTTAAGATGTAAGTATCAGTTGTTATCATGCTCCATGCATTGAGAAAGAGTGTAATCTCCACCCAACCTCCGTGATCCCTGTATATTGTAGGGAACCAGACCCACCTACCTCCATAGTTACCAGTGGTAGGTTTACTTTTTGTAGGTTCTTTGCTGCTGTTGTCGCGCTGGGGTCTGGATTTTCGGTTTGGTTGGCGTTGGAGGTCCCCGCATCTTCCAAGAAGGCCGGCCTGGGCCATGGCCTAAAAAGACTCATGTTTTGGGTACCGGACCTTCGAGCTTTCACCAGTTCTGCTGGTGGGTGCGTGGGGGTGCTGTCTTTGGCCGTAGTGGGTTCCAGTAGGTTCTCTTGTTCTTGCACCCGCTGCACACTTGTCTTTCCTTCTGCAGACCCCTCTTCCAGGTCAGCCCAGAACTGACTCGCAGTGCTCCCCTCTGATGAGGTAGAAGCACTGTGCAGCCCTTCAAGAGGTACTGCTGTGGGTTTATCATAGGGCCCACAGTGACCCGACTCCATCTCCCGGAGTCTGTCACGTTGGAGCAAAGCTCCATACACCGCTCCATCCGGCTCCAGCGCTCTCGGGCGCTGGCCGCCCGCGGTTGTTCAAAGTCGGACTCCTCTGAGTCCACGACCTTGTTTGTTTTGTGTCTAGCCTTTCCGCCCGGCCGCGTGGATCTGGCCGGTGCGGAGGCGACATCGGGCACAGCTGATCCCACTATCGGTGATCCGAGCGCCGCTGGCTGCTGCTGGCTGCCCGCTGCTCCGCGGTCCTCCCTCTCCAGCTTTGTTCTTACTGCCCTTCCGTGGAGTGGATATGGCCGGTGTAGAGGCGACATCGGGCACAGCTGATCCCATCTAGCCCACCAGCTTTGTCGCAGCCCGTTGGTTTCTCCACCTGAAATCAGCATGGTAAAACACAAAAAGACCGCAGCTCTTACCTGCAGGTTCAGGTTGAAATTGTCGCTACGGGTGAACGTCGTTCCACCCCGTCTGCTGCCGTTATTGACTTGTCCAAAAGTCAACGGCCCTCTTTAAATAGTCTCCCGCCCGGCCGTGGTGTTCTGGCCGGCGCGGGACCAAAAGTCGGCACAGCTGATCCCTTACGGGGCTTGTGTCTTCAGCTGCTGCTGGCTCCCGCAACTTCGCGGTCCTCCCCAGTCAGCTTCCTAGCAGCACTTGTGGACACTATTTTGTCCAGCTTCCCCCCCTGTGAAAAACCCAGCGCGGGGAACATTAATTTTTGCTTCCCTCTCCCGCCCGGCCGGGCCCGGTGCGGGAGCGAGTAGGGAGCGAAAGTCGGGCACAGCTGTTCCCATTACGGGAGATTAGCGTGCCTTTGGCTGCTGCTGCCGGCTGCCCGCTACTCCGCGGTTCTCCCCCGCCAGCTTTCCCGCAGCCTTCATGGATCCGGTCCATGTCTCCACCTAAAAGGTAAGTGGAAGGAACGCAGAGTCTTCTTACCTGCTGTTCCCGACTTTCAAATTCTGGAACGCAGAGTCTCCTTACCTGCTGTTCCTGGCTTTCAAATTTTGCCGCTAGGGGAACGTCGTTCACCCTTGCTGTGAGTTGTTGCAATGCGTGTAGCGATATGACACGCATGCGCCGTGGCGGGGTTCTTCACGTAGTCACTCACGTGACTCCGAAGTAAAATCATGGCTAATCTATCTTTCCCTTTCAACCCCATTCGTCTGCCTTCTCCTTGTAACCTTTGACATCCTTACTAATCAAGAACCTATCAATATCCACCTTAAAAATACCCAATGTCTTGGCCTCCTAGCCGTTAGTGGCAATGAATTCCGCAGATTCACCACCCGCTGGTTAAAGAAATTCCTTCTCATCTCATGTGAGGTTCAAATGACAAATAAAAGGTGTTGTATTGTATTGTATTGTATTCTAAAGGTACTTTCTTTTATTTTGCGATTCTACCCTCTGGTTCGAGACTCTCTACTGGAAACATCGTTTTCACATCCACTCTATTTAGGTCTTTCATTGTTCGGTAGGTTTCAATCCCCCCCCCATCCATCCATCTAAACTCCAGCGAGTACAAGCCCAGAGCCTTTAAGCATCCATCATATGTTAACCCAATCATCCCCGGGATCATAATCCTCCTCTAGACCCTCTCCAAGGCCCAAAACTGCTCACAATATTCCAAATGTGGCCTGACCAGTGCCTTATAAAGCCTCAGCATTACAGCCTTGCTTTTATATTCTAGTCCACTCTGAATTAATGCTAGCATTGCATTTGCCTCCCTTACTCAACCTGCTAATTAACCTCCCGGGAATCCTGCACCAGCACTCCCAAATCCTGTAGCACCTCTGATATGGAGGGTTATGGTCTGAGTGCAGGTATATGGGACTAGGGGAGAATACGTGTTCGTCACGGACTAGAAGGGTCGAGATGGCCTGTTTCCGTGCTGTAATTGTTATATGGTTATATGGTTATATCTGAATCCTCTCCCCATTTAGAAAGTAATCAACACCTTTATTCCTGCCACCAAAGTGCATGACCATACACTTTGCTGAGCTGTATTCCATTTGTCACTTCTCTGCCCACTCTGCCAACCTGTCCAAGTCCTTCTGCAGGTTCCCTGCTTCTTCAACACTATCTACCCCTCTACCTATCTTCGTATCGTCATCAAATTTGGCCACAAGCCATTATATCCTTCATCCAGATCATTAATACAAAGCGCGAAAAGTAGCGGACCCAAGATCGATTCCTGCGGAGCACCATTAGTCACAGTCAACCAGAAAAGACCCCTATTCCCACTCTTTGCCTCTGCCAGTTAGCAAATATTTTATCCATGGTACTAGCTTGCCTCTAATACCATGAGCTCCTATCTTGTGTAATAGCCTCACGTGTGGCACCTCATTAAAGGCCTTCTGAAAATTAAAGTAAACAACGTCTACTCAATCTCCTTCATCTATCCTACTTGTTACCTCCTCAAAAAATTCCAACAGATTTGTCAGGGAAGATCTCCCCTTAACAAAACCATGCTGACTTTGGCCTATTTTATCATGTGCTTCCATGTACCTGAATACCTCATCCTTAGTAATCTCTATGTAGAGCTCTCCAGCGCTCCAACTCCCCCTCCCCCCTCCCCCTCACGATCCCCCCCCCCCCCCACTCTGCTATTACCAGAAGCCATGCTGTCTTCGTGAGGGTCTTACAACTAATCGCCATTTAGTACCAAGTGTTCAAAAGGGAACTGCAGATGCTGGAATATCGAAGGTACACAAAATTGCTGGGGAAACTCAGCGGGTGCAGCAGCATCTATGGAGCGAAGGAAATAGGCGACGTTTCGGGCCGCCATTTCCGCCACCTCCAACGTGACCCCACCACTCGCCACGTCTTCCCATCTCCCCCCATGTCTGCCTTCCGCAAAGACCGCTCCCTCCGCAACTCCCTCGTCAATTCTTCCCTTCCCTCCCGCACCACACCCTCCCCGGGCACTTTCCGTTGCAACCGCAAGAAATGCAACACCTGTCCCTTCACCTCCCCCCTCGACTCCATTCAAGGTTCCATTTAGTACCAGATAGCTTGCTTATTGCTGTGGTTTCTCTGTGTTTTTGTACGTTTACAGGGCCTAACTGCATCTGATGATTCATTTTCATGAGCATTAAATTTACATCAATTTACAAGGTTGTTCAAAACACTGTTAAATTAGAAATGTTGCGCTGGCTAAATCCACCAGGGCTGCTCAATAATCTTGAGCTTCCTTGCAGGTTACTCTGTAAAAGGCCTCAAAACGTGTTTTTGATACATTGGAAGGAATTGATTGCTCTTTCTGACTTCATAAAATTAAAAATGTTCCTTTCTTGGCATCTAAATGACCAGGTCTTGCAAGCACACAATATTAGACGTAGGAACAGCTTCTTCCCCTCTATAATCAGGCTTCTGAACAAGTTTTCCATAAGCTTGGATACTGTCTGATTATCCTCTATCTTGTTAGAGTCATACAGCATAGAAACGGACCCTTCTGCCCAACTTGACTATGCCGACCAGGATGCCACATCAACATTAGTCCCACCTGCCTGTGTTTGGCCCATATCGCTCTAAACATTTCCTATCATTGTTTGTCCATTGCCCTTTAAATGTTGTTATAGAAGCTGCCTCGATTACCTCCTCTGGTACCTCGTTACATATTCCTACCACTTTTTGTGTGGAAAAAGTTGCCTCTCGGGTTCTTATTAAATCTTCCCTCTCACCTTAAACCTATGTTCTCAATTCCCCAAGTCTGGTAAAAGACTCTCCCTTCAGTTTCCTGGGCATCAAGAAATAAAGACTCATAGATTGCCTAACATTTCCCTATAGCTCAAGCCCTCAAGTCCTGGTAAAATCCTTGTAAATCTTCTCTGCATTCTTTCTAGTTTAGCAACATCCTTTCAATAACAGGGTGACCGAAAATGAACACATTACTCCAAATGCAGCCTCACCAACATCATGTACAACTGTAGCATAACCTTTCAGCTTTAATACTCAATACCCTGAATGATGAAGGCCAATGTACCGAAAGGCTTCTTGACCGCTCTATTTACTTGTGATGCCACTTTCAAGGAACTATGTACCTGCATTCCATGATCCTTCTTGCTCGACAACAGTCCCCAGGACCCCGGTCTGACTTCCCAAAGTCAAACACCTTGCACTGGCTGCATTAAACTCTATTAACCATTCCTCAATCCACTTCACCAACTGATCAAGATCCTGCAGTAATTAATGATAATCATCTTCATTATCTACAATACCACCCACTTTAGTGTCATTGCAAACTTACATGCCTTCTCCATTCTCATCCAAATCATTGATAAACCACAAACAGCAATGGGCCCAGCACCGATCGCTGAGGCACACCATGGTTGCAGTCACCACTCTGGTAAACAACCTTCCACCATCACCCCACAGGATAGGCCCAGATCACACTTATCGTAAGTCCCCAACCCATTCAGTAATAAAAAGCTTGCAATATACATAACACACCCCTCAGGCCCCACCACTGAATCGACAGATATTTGGACATTATAGTCACTGCTTCTCCAATATTCTCCCTTTTTTCCTGAAGGAACCAAGGATACGTCTCATTTGGTTTGTGTGATTTACCTACTTTGAATAGCTAGCCTTTGATCTGACCCAAATCAGACCCAGTTTCTCTTCCCGTTGATGCTGCCTGACCAGCCCAGGTTTATTCAGCATTTTCTGTTTTTAATTTAGCCTCTTTGGTACCCCCTCATTACCAGTTTTAGTCCAAACTGAGCTTCATCTGCTGTTGTTGAGACTCCTGCCGATGTTCTTACTCAGTAAAAGATGAATATAGAGCACTAATTAAGTAGCTCAGTCATGCCCTCTTTCACCATGAATAGGTTTTTATTTTCATCTCTGATCTGCCTCACCGTTCCTCTTATAACCCTTGCACTACTCAAATGCCCAAGGCATGTTTTTGAATTCCTTTTACATTTGCAGCAGTTACTGGCTTTTCTTTTGCCAGTCTTATTTCCTTTTCTTATTTCCCCACTGAACTTTCTCTAATCAGTCTGGTATCATCAAAGTAGCACCTGTCATATGTTTTTCCTTCAGCTTTATTTTACTCCTTTTTTGATCATCCAGAGATGTTTTGGTATTAATTCCTGGACCGTTCCCCTGCTGGCAATGTACTTAGGCAGCGGATAAAACCCAAGCATCTCCACTTTAAAGGCCGCTGTTGTTCATCAGCAGTTCTGGCTGCCAAGTTTTTATTGCCAAATACCCGAGCAAAATCTTTCCACATCTTGCTGAGATTAACCCATCACATACTGACTATTTTCATCTTTACTGGTCCGTACCTTATTGAAGTAAAATATAGAGACACAATGTATTGAACGATGAGGCAGCCAGAGCAGACCATATGGTCTACACCTGCTTCTATTCCTTAAATTCAGATTCTAATCATATTATGATCATTATTCTCTGGATGCCTCCTGTTTTCCAGATGCAAGGCCAGTTTGTTAAATATGCACAGCTTCCAAATGGTAGGTGTAAGTTCACAAATAGAAACCATTTGAAAATAAAAGGAAGAGAAATATTGTTATCAATTCAATATTTTGTTCCAAAATCACAGCTTTTTAAATTGTGAAGTATTGTAACATCGCAACTCTAAAATGAAGTGTTTTCAAGTGGTAATTGCTTTTCTGTTGATGATGCTTAGCTGCAGTGGAGCACAACAAATTTCATTGCAGTGAAGCGCACAAGATCATGCACCAATATGAGGTAGAAAATCTAGTACTGCCATCCATATTTTTAACAGAACAAACATAATTTTATTTTTATATATTGTGGTGAAATCATAATTTTATATATTGTGGTGGCATTTCAGTCTCAGTCACAGAGGCTGATGTCAGGAAATCCTTCAGAGGGGTGAACCCCCGAAAAGCACCTGGTCCTGATGGTATACCCGGTCGTGTTTTAAAAACCTGTGCGGACCAACTGGCGGGAGTTTTTACGGACATTTTCAACCTCTCACTTCTGAGGTCTGAGGTCCCCACCTGCTTTAAAACGGCATCAATTATACCGGTGCCCAAGAAGAGTAAGGTGACGTGCCTCAATGGCTATCGACCAGTGGCACTAACGCCGGTGGTGATGAAGTGCTTTGAGAGGTTGTTCATGGAACAAATCAACTCCTACCTCGACAAAAACCTGGACCCACTGCAGTTTGCGTACCGCCACAACAGATCAACGGTGGATGCGATCTCGCTGGCCCTCCACTCCGCACTGGACCACTTGGACAACAAAAACTCATATGTCAGGCTGTTATTCATTGATTATAGCTCGGCATTTAACACAATCATCCCCTCCAAACTGGTTAGCAAACTCGCAGAACTGGGTCTCTGTGCATCCCTCTGCAACTGGATCCTCGACTTCCTCATCCACAGACCACAGTCTGTTTGTATTGGTGGAAATGTGTCAGCCTCAATAACAATCAGCACGGGAGCACCTCAAGGCTGCGTGCTCAGCCCCCTGCTGTACTCACTCTATACCCATGACTGCGTAACGAACCACAGTGCGAACTCCATCATCAAGTTCGCTGACGACACCACTATTGTGGGGCGTATCACTGATGGGGATGAGTCAGAATACAGAAGAGAGATCGAGCAACTGTCCATATGGTGCCAGCGCAATAACCTGGCCCTCAACACCAGCAAAACCAAGGAACTGATTGTGGACTTTGGAAGGAGTAGGAGGGGGACCCACAGCCCCATTTATATCAACGGGTCGATGGTTGAAAGGGTCAAGAACTTCAAATTCCTGGGCGTGCACATCTCTGAAGATCTTTCCTGGTCCGAGAACACTAACGCAATTATCAAAAAAGCTCATCAGCGCCTCTACTTCCTGAGAAGATTACGGAGAGTCGGATTGTCAAGGAAGACTCTCTCTAACTTCTACAGGTGCACAGTCGAGAGCATACTGACCGGTTGCATCGTGGCTTGGTTCGGCAATTTGAGCGCACTGGAGAGGAAAAGACTACAAAAAGTAGTAAACACTGCCCAGTCCATCATCGGCTCTGACCTTCCTTCCATCGAGGGGATTTATCGTAGTCGCTGCCTCAAAAAGGCTGGCAGTATCATCAAAGACCCACACCATCCTGGCCACACACTCATCTCCCTGCTACCTTCAGGTAGAAGGTACAGGAGCCTGAAGACTGCAACAACCAGGTTCAGGAATAGCTACTTCCCCACAGCCATCAGGCTATTAAACCTGGCTCGGACAAAACTCTGATTATTAATAACCACTTTCTGTTATTTGCACTTTACCAGTTTATTTATTCATGTGTGTATATATTTATATCATGGTATATGGACACATTTATCTGTTTTGTAGTAAATGCCTACTATTTTCTGTGTGCTTAAGCAAAGCAAGAATTTCATTGTCCTATACAGGGACACATGACAATAAACTCACTTGAACTTGAACTTGAACTTGAAATCATAAAAAAATCAAGATTAGATTAACAGAATCACAGACGCGAAAGAATACTCCGTGTTACCAATGACTCTCAAAATCCTGAAGTTTAATTTCCATCAAGTCTTGTTGCCTAAATGTAGTTGCAGACCTTGGAAAATGCTTGTGGGAATTTCGATTTAAATTTGATCAATGTGATGGATAGTAATTTGAGGAGATGTAATAATATTTTCATAGTTACAAGGTTTGGTATTGTATAGGGTTGATACACACAGACATTAAACATTTTCCTGAAAGACTGGAAACATCTTTCCAGCCTTCATCATATTTTGTGTCTTTTGTTGAGTGAAATTAAATACCTGGTGTCATGGACTCAAGTCAGTGAAATTGATACTGTTCATAACATTTGTATCAGAATAGATTACCGGTACCACCATTGTCTTGATTTTATGGGGAAAGACAGTCTATGTAACAGTCAATATTTCTCCAGATTTCTGTGTATATGTGTAAATCCTAAAGTTGCTGTCAGCGTTTTGTCGTAGAATCATACAACACTGAATCAGGTCCTTCGGCCCAACTCATCCAAGATAGCCCACCCAAGCTAGCTCCATTTTCTCACATTTGACCCATATCCCTCCAAACCTGTTTTATCCATGTATCTGTCCAAGTGTCCTATTGTTCAGGCCCTTCATTCCAGGCAACATCCTCATATATCTTCTCTGCAGACTTTCCAGCTTAATGATATCCTTCCTATAGCAGGGTGACAAAAACAGAACGTAATATTCAGAATGTGGTCTCACCAACGTCTTGTACAACTATAACATAGCATCCCAACTTCTATAGTCATTATGAAGAAAGGTCTCGACCCGAAACGTCGCCCATTCCTTCTCTCCAGAGATGCTGCCTGATCCGCTGAGTTACTCCAACATTTTGTGTCCACCTTCGATTTAAACCAGCATCTGCACTTCTTTCCTACACATTCTATATTCAATACCCTGACTGATAAAGGCCAATGTATTAAAAGCTTCCTTTACCACCCAATCTACCTGTAACACCACTTTCAGGGAACTGTGCACCTGCATTCCTAGACCCCGCTGCTCTATAACACTCTCCATATACCATTCACACTGAAGATCCTGCCCTGCTTTGACTTCTCAAAATCCAATACCTCACACTTATCTGCATTGAACTACATTAGTCCTTCTTCAGCCCACTTGCCCAGCTGATCAAGATCCTACTGCAATTTTTGATAACTATCTTCATTGTCTATGATACCACCTAGAGTCATCTGCAAATTACAAAACATGCAGTGCACATTCTCATCTAAATCATTGTTAAAAACCACAAACAGTAATGGGCCCACGCCATTAGTCATGGTCGTCAGGTGTAGAAAATAACAACTTAGTTATAATTTTGAAAAAGTTCAATATAATATTTGAATGTATATGTCCGATAGGAACATTCAAAATATTTAACATCATTTAAACAATGGGACATGGCTTGCCACCGGTCATCCTGATACATTACAGAAAACCATGTCAATGCATTGGAGCTGCAAGTTTATTTTAGTAAACTGTACAAAGTCTGCTGTACAGGCTGAACACCAATTTTCCTGCACCCTTGGTTCCAGAGCATTTCTGGATTATCCGTGCTTCTGGACTAACAAAGGTCACGTGATAATGCAGTGACAATACACCCCTGGCCAGCTAATGACACCCCTCCCGTGTCTCTAAAGCCTTATGGAGTGCCAGAAACTTAAACAAATATAAAATGTAAACTCCAATGTGAATGGAATGACCTGCCAACCCATCCCCGGCTTGCACCGTCTCTCTGGCGTCCCAGTTTCCGACCCCACTCCCAACTCGCAAGGTACACCAGCGAGCCCTTCTTCATCCATCAAAAGTGCTGGAGTAATCGGCGGCTCTGGATCTCTGAAGAGCATGGATAGACGACACCGGGACCATTCCTCAGACTGATTCAGTCCACTGAGTTACTCCAGCACTTTGTGTTTTAGTGTGCCCCCTCGGTCACCGTGGGGCTCCCTCCCCTCTCACCTGCTGTTGCTTCCAAGGTGGGAGTATGGTGGAAGCATAGTCCAAGGTGGAGTATGTCAGCGACTCCGGTAGTGGTTGCCACATCCTCCCCCCGCCCCATACTCTACCTTGGAACCAAGGGTTTACTGTATTGTCTTTGAGAAACAGTTAGGAGAGAAGATTGAGTGCACAGTTAATTCTTTCACGACGGAGGGACACGATCAGAAAGAGCGCTCGCCACTCGCAATGCCACCTGTGGCCCCTCAGGGAGTTTCAACTGAGCTCTCATAATTTTCTCCAGATTATAGGGGTGGGCGGAATCAGTTGCCGGAAAATGTGTGTTCAACCTGTACTAAGACTGCAAGTAACAAGTTGCTTCTGCTCACTGCTGACTTCAATTCTGGGCCAGTTTTATCTTATGGCTCACTAGCACAATACAAAGTAAGCCTGAACACCCTATAATCTGACATACAAAATATAATAACTGAGGACCATGTATAATTATGAAGATGTTTTGCTAAATCATTATGGCAATGTATTGTAACCAGCTGATTCTCTTACCAATTACTTAAAATCTGAAAGGCGAAGAGAGGATCCTGTTTAATGAGGTGCTTGATGATCTAAAGTGCCCTGCCTGAAAGAATGACAGAAGCATATTCAATTGTAGCATTTAAAGAGGAATTAGATAAGTTCTTGAAAAGGGAACTTTGCAGAACTGTGGGACGTTAAGACAGTTATTTTGAAAAGTTAGCATGTTGGGATGAAGAGCTTATTTCTAGTTATACATATCTGTTATTTCTATGGAAGATGAGCATTAAATAAGAAGTTAATTGGTAGTTGACATAATGAAAAATTGGTTGTTAGAGACATACAGCACAGAAACAGCCCCTTCAGCCCAACTTGTCCATGCTGACAAAGATGCTCCCATCTATGCTGGTCCCATTTGGCTGCGTTTAGCCCATACTCCTCTAAATCCTTTCTAAACATGTACCTGACATATTTGTTACAACTGTAGTTTATTATCTGTACCAATGTTAATGGGAATTACCTCTTTATTGTTTATTTCTATTGTCTCGTTGTATGGGTTAATTATGCAATTAGTGTTGGACATGAAATTCAGTTTAGAGATACAGCGCGGACAACAGGCCCTTTGGCCCACTGAATCCGCACCGACCAGCGATCCCCGCACATTAACACTATACACACACACCAAGCCAATTGACCTACCTACGAGTAAGTCTTTGGAGTGTGGGAGGAAACCAAAGAACTAGGAAAAAACCCACGCGGTCACGGGGAGAACGTACAAACTCCGTACAGACAGCCCTCTTAGTCGGGATCGAACTCGGTTCTCTGGCGCTGTAAGCGCTGTAAGGCTGCAACTCTACCGCTGCACCACCGTGGCCGCCCAGGTTTTTATCCAACACACCATATCTGTGGAAGGAACATACAGTTTTAACTTCTAAAGCTATTTTCAGAAAATATGAAATTAAGAAGTTGTGCTCTCAAACAAAAACAATGATGAGAATCTGATGTTGATTTGAGCTTATGAGATGAAACATCAATGAAAATAAATCACTGCAGAAAAACGTGTTGTGAAAGTATATCTCAGCATAAGTGCACAGTAACTAAATGAACATTTGCAGTACGACAACAAGTTATTAGCTTTCACAGAAGGCGCCTGCTAATGTAAAGCAATCCCAGAGGTCCTTTGGTAGATAAAAATGCTGGAGAAACTCAGCGGGTGAGTCAGCATCTATGGAGCGAAGGAAAAGGTGATGTTTCGGGTCTCGACCCGAAACGTCACCTTTTCCTTCGCTCCATAGATGCTGCCCCACCCGCTGAGGTTCTCCAGCATTTTTATCTACCTTTGATTTTTCCTGCATCTGCAGTTCCTTCTTAACACTCCTTTGTATTATTTAGGTCTTATAGGACTATTGACCTGCCATTCAACTTAAATAACTCATCAAACATTTAATTTCCATCAGGATGAAATGTCAACTGACGTGCAAAATAAAGAGCATAATTTTAATTGTTCAGACTGTTTCTGACAGATAGTACTTACTTCTGGTTGTTCTGTAATGACTCAAATAAATTGCTTGTCATTCCAAAAATAAATCAATATTAGTTGATTTCCCCATATTGTCCCCCATAAAATGGAGAATATGTTAATATTAGGTTAAAGAAGTTAGAGCATGGTATGCATCAGTATAATAAATGATAAAAATGGAAAGGGTTAAAAGGAAAACAATTTGGACAGAAATCTGAATGACTGTGATATTTTGTTTGATCCAAACATCGTTGACTGTGGTAATAGTTTAGGATGTGTACTCGAATAATTAATACTTAAATATAAGACCTTTGATATATATTGTTTAGTTGCATTCTGAAATAAGCTTTGAAGCTTAATTTAGGTTAAAATAACAGTTATTTTTAAACAGATAACACTATACCGCGTAAACGCAATTTTCAAGGCGTAAATCATATTGGTGTTATTTTAACTTTGACAAAATGTGTAATCTACAGTTTTGAATAATGATAATTTTTATTAGCTTTTTTTGACCTGTGTGCTTTGAGGCAATGAAAATATATAAAATACATTTTGAAATTGGAAATGCTTTAAATTGTGTTGGTGCTGTAATCATTTTACATCAATTGCAGTTGTAACAAGGGATGTACTAGAGTTTCACATAAACCTGTTAACAAAATTTGAAATTACAGGGGATTACAATGTTGTAGCTAACTATGCTGTGAAATAAAGATTAAAATTCTGCTTTATTGCAATAAAGGGAACAAAGCTCTCTATTCCGTTATATTTAACAAAAGAGCCATTTGTGGTTTTACTCAAAATAATAGAGGAAGTGTTGCACATTGAGGCAAACGTGAATCAATATAATGCCATAATTTGAAATCATTAGCCTGGAAATTCAATTTCATAATGCTTTTTTTTCCAGCATTATGCCGTTGATTTTTTTTTCATGAGTGAAACATGATAGTGATCTCTTCTCAGCCATTTGGATTCAGAAAATCCAACATGATGCTTCCTTGTGACCCCAGCATAATTGCCATGTTAAAGCTGCATAGAACAATGTCATTGTTGCCAGTACACTGGTACTTTTAGCATACTGAATTCAATTCAATTCAATTCAATTCAAAGCACTTTATTCGTCCCCGAGGGGAAATTTAAAAAGGCGCATTACAGTAGCTTTTTAAAAAAAAGAGGGACACAATCAACAAACATAAGCAGCACGCATACTGCACAATCAACCAACACACGCATTTCACAGACACACTGCACAATCACACAACACACACCGCACATCAACATTCAACACATAGTAATAGTTTTTAAAGTGCTTCCTTAGTGCTTCAATTAAAAAGTGCATATAAAAGGTTATTTCATTTCATATGTTCATGAGTCAGTGATCAGCATTAAGAAGCTGGACAGCCCTGGGGATGAAGGTTGCCTTCCTCCTCTGTGTCCGGCAACCCGGACAGCATAGTCTGCGTCCTGAGGGGAGCCACTCAAACTCAGGAAACAGGATGTGAGAGGGGTCCTGAAGAATCCTGCGTGTTAACTTTACAGACTGATGGCCGCATAGGGCAGTGAGAGTTCGGACGGGCTGCTCAATGATTTTTGAGCAGACCTTGACCACATTCAACAGGCGGTTTTGCAGGGTGATGGAGTGGAACCAGCTAGTGAAAGAGAAGGTTATTACATTTTCAATGAATGCGTAGTAGAATGTGGTGAGAAGGTCTTTGTTAATCCCGAATGACTTCAGCTTCCTGAGTAGGTACTGTCTCTGATGGCACTTTTTAAGGATTTCCTCTGTGTTAGAGGAAAACCTTAGCAGGTTGTCGAAGGCTGTTCCCAGGTATTTGTATACCTCCACTATCTCCACTGGCTCCTGCTGGATGATAGTGGTGGCTGCCTCAGCCATCTGTCTCTGTTGGAGGGAAAAGGTCACAATCATGTCCTTGGTTTTGCTTATATTTAGCTCAAGACAAGACTTTTCACACCATACTATAAAGTCCTGCAGGGCTGAGCTGTGATGTTGTGTATGGCTGGGAAGCAGAGACAGGAGGACTGTGTCATCAGCAAATTTTACAAAGTGGCAGTTTGGCTGGGTGGATCTGCAGTCATCAGTGTAGAGAATGAAGAGAAGTGGAGAGAGGACACAGCCTTGTGGAGAGCCAGTGAAGGAGAAGAGGGTGTCGGACAAGGTGTGTCTATAATCCACAGAGTGAGTTGGTGGTTGAGGTGGAAGCGGGTGATGAGCTTCTCAGCCAAAATATGTGGCTGCATGGTGTTGAATGTTGATGAGAAGTCTGCAAACAAAAGTCTGGCTATGGTCTTGGGGATTTCCAGATGCTGAATGAGAATTTGAATCATATTGCCCTTGTAGCTCCTATTGCTGGCTTATCCAAGACAAGGTGATCTCACTTGCTTATACCAATTTGGGAGAAAAATACTTATCTTCATTCGTGGTGTGCCCTGTTTTACACGTTGGGTAAACTTGTCGTCAGCAGCGAGAGGCCCTATCGACTGACTGACCGGTAGGATAAGTGTGAAGTTATCTTTTCCAGGTCATCCATTATCTATGACTGTCACAGCATAAAAGGGCGATGGCAGTCGTGGACCCACACATCAGCGGGGCTTACAGGACACATTCTTGTCGCATAGGCAGGCTGAATCAAACTCCACCAACAATGGCTGAACAAACTGACAGTCAGCCAACTCAAGATAGACACAAAAAGCTGGAGTAACTCAGCGGGTCAGACAGCATCTCTGGAGAAAAGGAACAGTTGACATTTCGGGTCTCGACTGTCTGTCCCGCTGAGTTACTCTGGCTTTTTGTGTCTTATCTTCGGCTTAAACCAGCATCTGCAGTTCCTTCCTATGCATCGAGTCAGCTAACTCATGTGCCCAAGCTCAACCATCAATAACTCTGCAATAAACCCATTTTTTCCCTTATTTCCAGACATATTTTTATTATTTGATAATATTAAACTTATTTGCATGGAATTGAACATTGATTAAGATTAAAGTTACAAGAAGCTATTTTCAAGTTGTGCAATTTAAAACAGAACGCAGGGAGATTCATATTGCACGTAATCGATCCTTTAATTCAACCCCAGTACCTTTTGTCTTGTATCACTGCATTTGACCATAAGTTCCCTCCTTCTCTTTCTTGCTCTTTTAGGCTTTCCCTTGTACACATATAATTACTTTAATGTAGATGGACAAATTAAACCTTATTTACTTCGTACTAGAATTGTTAATTACAGTTTGTTCAGAAAATAACAGATTACCACTTTTCAATTGATATTTACTAGTCATTTCTACTCTCCACTTAACTTCTACAATTCATAGGCATTTAAAATTAAAAGTCGACAAAATCGCTACAAAATGTTAACATGCAAATCAGAGACATCAAATGGCATCTTGATTTTTGAGCCCTTTGCAGATTCATAACATTTCTGGCAAATTGATTAGTCTGGAGTTTGTGTTCAATTCCCGATATACCCCTGCAGTGCCTCTGTGTTCAACTGTATTGATGATTGTATTGAAAATTATGTCTTACCTTAAAAAAAATCATTACTATATTACGATTGCAAACCTGTTAGAGCTAATTCTTCCTTTTTTAAAAAAATTATTACACATTGTTTAAGTTTTAAGAAAGAACTGCAGATGCTGGAAAAATCGAAGGGAGATAGAAATGCTGGAGAAACTCAGCGGGTGAGGCAGCATCTATGGAGCGAAGGAATGGGTGACGTTTCGGGTCGAGACCCTTCTTCACATTGTTTCAGTGTAGATTTGTCTTTTGACCACCATTTTTGCCGAGATGTTCAGGAAGGTTGGACTTTAACCTGTTCTCTGCCAAGTTATTATTTATCACTATTGACCATGACCCGAGTATACTCGGGGGTGGCAATGAACAGGTTAAGGTGGCCAGGTCCCTCATTAGAAACAATGAGGACCGTTTACACTTTGACGTTGTGTGAGTGACGTGCTTTTCTAGCTGAGTTCCAAATGTGTCTGTGGAAATTGGTGGACCTACAAATGCTGACACCCTTGAAGAACGTACATGGCTTTAAAGGCTCTCAGAGTTTTCACGTTTGTTATTTCACTGCATTAAGTTAGGTGTTCCTAAATCTTTGTACAGCGTAAGTTGACCTTACTTCTCTATTCTTCTCCTGCCCACACTCAGATCTTTTAGTATCCAAGAGTTTGCCTTTTGGAGAAGCAATGATAGGTTTTGATTGTACATACATAATAGACTAGAATTAATACTTTTTGCAGATTAATGATAAACAAAATGGCAAAAGAATATTAACTGCAAATCACATAGTGCAGTAGGCATGAGGATGATTGTTTTGTTCCTTGCATCCAGCATTGCAATGAAAACAGAAAAGAGATGAAAGTCTGTTTTGCTTATCAATAAATAGTTGACGTCAGCAACTGGTAGAATGCTGCCTCACAGCACCAGAGACCCAGGTTCGATCCTGCTATCGGGTGCTGTCTGTGTAGAGTTTGTACGATCTCTGTGATCACGTGGGTTTTCTCCAGTT
Source organism: Amblyraja radiata (assembly GCF_010909765.2). Lineage (NCBI taxonomy): Eukaryota > Metazoa > Chordata > Chondrichthyes > Rajiformes > Rajidae > Amblyraja > Amblyraja radiata. The sequence continues at coordinate 38,959,753 of NC_045974.1, read as the reverse complement.
GCTCTAGTTTCCTCCTACATCAATACAACTTGTAGGTTTGTAAGTTAATTGGCCTCTGTAAAAATGCCTCTTATGCGTGGGGACTGGATGAGAACGTGAGACAATATAGAACAAATAGGGGTGGCATGGAGGCGCAGCGGTAGAGTTACTGCCTTACTGCGCCAGAGACCCGGGTTCGATCCTGACTACATGTGCTGTCTGTACGGAGTTTGTATGTTCACCCTGTGGCCGCATGGGTTTTCTCTGGGTGCTCTGGCATCCACCTACACTCCAAACACAGACAGGTTTGTAGGTTAATTAGCTTTTGTGAAAAATGTAAATTGTCCCTAGTGTATGAGGATTGCTGCTCAGCATGGACTCGGTGGGCTGAAGGCCCCGTTTCCGCATTGTATCGCTAAACTAAACCTGTGTGAATGGTGCTCAATAGGTTGCTCGATGGGCCAATGGGCTTATTTCCATGCTGTATCTTTCAATCAATCTGACAATTGGAAAAATTGTAATTAATTTTTGAAGCAATCTCTCAGACAGAAAACTTCCTTTTGAAGTGTAAATTCTGGACTGGAAAATCGAGGCGTTTGAGTTTCATGAAGCAGTCAAGAAGGATGGTTAGTTTATGAAGTTATTCGAAATGTCTTTGTGATGAGACAGGCTGTTGGATGTCAGTGAATCAAGTAGGCTCATAGGAGTGGTAATTACATTGCCTCATCTCCGCTGAGTGTCTTACATTGCCTCCTCCAATTTGTGACTTACCAATGTTGTGTCATGTATTAATAATGGGGTTGCAACTCACAGAGGAATTACATCATAGGTGGCAGTAACATCTACAATACTTTATATTTTCTCTGAAGCAAGCTTTGCAGGCTTAGATCAGGAAAGATCATGAGTCCTGTATTCACCTTTAAATTGCTGCATTGTAAGGTCAGCACTGTGTTTACAGACATGGACATGTTGGGTTGAAGTGCCAATTTCCTTGTACGACTTTATAAATCTACTGGCCTTCTAGATTGTCTCCGAGAAAGAAGACAGTGCAACGAAGCCTAACATACTGTAAGCTCAAGACACAGCACCTCCATCTTCTGTCGAGAATCATTGCGCCCTCCAGAGCATATTGAATTCAATTATTTCCAATATCCAGCTCTTGCATTTTGTCTCAAAAAGGAATGGTTCTGATATAAGATTGTCTGTGACGTTGACTCTTTTATTCTCTCTCCACTGATGCCACCTGATCAGCTGAATATTTTCAGCATTCTCTTGTAATTCCAGTTTTCAGCAACTGAAATGTGTTCTACACCACGCGGTTCCCCAAAGTTCTTTATTTTATGCTAATTGCTCTCATTCATCTCATTCTATTGATGATGATGATGATGATGATGATGATGATGATGATGATACTTTATTGTCACTTAGTACTAGCTCGGTGCTAGGTATGAACTTATACCTAGCTAGGTGCAGAGAAATTCTTTGTCTACACATAGAAAGTACACAAGAGTTGCCACAAAGGTGCAGGCAAAGTTACAAAAGTACTCATCCCGTCTTAATTTTCCCCTCTCCTTGCCAAGTCCCCCTTTGCTCTCAGCGACGCTGCCCGCCCACCTCAGCCCGACCCGCATCGACCTAGTCCCGATTAACTAGATGACACCAAAAGCAATGTTGTCATTTGGGCAACCTAGGCTTCCATCCAGTCTGAAGAAGGGTTTTGACTCGAAACGTCGTCTATTTCCTTAGTTCCATAGATGCTGCCTCACCCGCTGAGTTTCTCCAGCATTTTTGTCTACCTTTGATTTTCCAGCATCTGCAGTTCCTTCTTAAACATTCCCAGCCTATCAGTTTGTTCTCTTCACCCTTCCACGTCTCTCCTCATTACAGCATACTTATGTTGTCCGTTTTGCAGTTCTAATGAGGATCATTGGCCTGAAGAGTTACTCTTTCTTTGTGTACAGTTGCTGCCTGACCCGATGAATATCTCCTGTATTTTCTGCTTTGTTTTCACAATTGTTAGATTGGGTATGAAATCCATTGAATTTGTAATACTGATCTGACAATCACTTACATTTTCGCTGATTTCTGATGGCTTACTTTTATATATCTGATCACCATTTCAGAAGTCAAGGACGTTTGCAAAAGCCCTGGTTCCTGAACAGCCAATGCTCCATACATTGTGGTGGCTGAAATAAGGCTTACAACCAGAATGCCTGAAAATTAACGAGTCCTGCGAACTACTCTGATGAAGAATCCCAACCCTGATGCACTAACTGTTTTGCTTACCATTAATGCTGACTATTTCCAGCATTTTCTGGTTTTATTTCAGATTTTCTTGTATCTACAGTTTTTTTTTAAATTTTCAAACTCCTGATATTTAGCATGAATCTTCATGTACTAGTGTAAAGAGTGATCGCCTCTTCATGTACACAGTGCTGCCTAAATGTAGTCTATCACTCCTTGAATCTTCAGGAAGCTTGCAATTTTCATAATTCTGCATACCCACCGACTAATTATCTTTGGATAAGGAAAATGAGGCAAAATAAGTGTTTGCTCAGTCAAGAATATTACTGGCCTACCTCACGCTGTAAAGAGCATGAACTGGGATGTAGTGTACAAGCAGGGCTCGAAATTAACGGTTGCCCGGGTGCCATTGAGCACTCAAAGCGCCGCCGGGCAACTAAACACCGAGTCATTTTGCCCGGCTTGGCAACCAGATACTGGTTTGTGCCGAAGATAGACACAAAAAACTGGAGTAACTCCGCGGGTCAGGCAGCATCTATGGAGAAAAGGAATGCAACGTTTTGTGTCGGCGGTGACGGCTGTATTGCGTGGGAAAGAACCCTCCCGCACGCCGAAGCTGGGAGGAGGGAGGGAGGGGGAGGCCTCGGCGTGCGGGAGGGTTTGTGTTGAAATGGTTATCGCCGTTAGCGGGTTTGCAAGCAGCGGCCGCTATCAGGGAGGAGGAGGAGATGGATCCGCTGCCGCGGCTGCTGCTGTGCGGGACCAGTCATTCGCTCAGACACTTCTGAAGCAGCTGCACCAAAGTTACTATAGCTATAGGATCCTTAAGCTGCACCGCTCGGCCCCGCACCTTGCTGTTGGCCGGCGGAGGAGGGAGGCGGTGGCGAGTAATTCCCAACGGCCAAGGCAGCGGGGCGATGTTGTCCGAGGAGCGCTGACCTTCCTTCCTCCCCACCTCGCACCCCCTCTCTCTCTCTCTCTCTCTCTCGCTCTCTCTCTCTCTCTCTTGTACGCCCCCTCCCCCCCTTCATCCTGGGACCCCTCCTCTCCATCCCGCACTGATCCCCATTCCCGCCTCTATTCAGTCCTCACTGACATCCCCCCTCCCCATCTCCACCCCCCCCCCAATCTATTCATCCTGCGCTGATCACCCTATCCACCTCGCATTAATTCTCCTGCTGCCACCCCCCCCACCGCCCCCCCATCCATCCTACACTGGTCCCCCAATTCACCCTGTACTTACCCCTTTCCCATCCATCCTGCACTTCTCCTCCATCCATCCTGTACTGATCCCGATCCATCCCGTACTGAACCCCCCCATTCAACACCACTGACATCCCCCATGCTCTCCCCTAACAATTTTACCTACTCCAACCAACACGTACTAATTCACCTGCCTCAATCCATCCATTCTGCACCGACTGCCTTCTAACCCCCCCCCCCCCCCCACCCCCCCCCCCCCCACCCACCCCCGCCATCTATCCACCCTGCACTGATTCACACACACCCCCTTCCCTGACCCTATTGTCCTGGAAATGTCTTCAGAGCGAATATTGACTATGTTTGATAACGGAATGCAATCAAATGTGTTTTAATTCCCAATGTTATTATTTGTTTTAATCCAGAAAGATGGATTAATTAAATTGTGAACACGTGAAACATTAAAACCACAGTGTTCGATTGTCACTGCTACCGTTGACACGTTATTACAGAATTCATTTTAACGGCAAATCAATGCTCTTAATATGGAGTATCAGTACTGTAGTTATTTAATGAGCAACATTCACAACTATACATACGCATATATGTTACCATGGTCCAGGATTTATTGACACAGGTTGATCACACGCTGAATAATCCAACCACATTTTTGTTTGGAAGTGGAAAGAACTAATAGAAATTGCATTAATTGCAATGTGTAAAAAGAGTTGAGATACTGTCTTATGATTTTGCTGCATGTCATTGTGGGATATATCATGTCTTGATTGGTGAATGTTTAGTTTGTGACTTTATTTGAAGCAGAAATAATATGTGAATGCTTCATTGAGTATAATTCCGACTGGTAACTACGCGCTTCGTCCAAGCACATTATCGTCCGAGGCCAGTTCGTTGGCTATATTTAAGAGGGAGTTAGATGTGGCCCTTGTGGCTAAAGGGATCGGGGGTATGGAGAGAAGGCAGGTACGGGATACTGAGTTGGATGATCAGCCATGATCAGATTGAATGGCGGTGCAGGCTCGAAGGGCCGAATGGCCTACTCCTGCACCTATTTTCTATGTATCTATGTATCGCACGCGTCATGCAAGCCATCTTAAATGACCACCTCAACTGTCATTTGGCAACCTAAAAAAGCTGCCAAGGTTGCCCAGCTGGCAACAGGGGAAAAAAGTTAAGCGAGAGCCCTGACAAGTTGCTTCAGCCTGGGACAATTTCAGAAGATAGGAAATCTGATGACCCTGGACTTGGACTCCATAGATAGAGGAGAGAACTCCAATTATACACTCAAGATTCAAGAGAGTTTATTGTCATGTGTCCCAGATAGGACAATGAAGGTCACTCTACAGGTTGTCAGATTTTTCTGATTCATATCTTGGAAAATGTTAGTAAATCCTATTTCCAGTTTGCAAAAGGGGTTATGGGTTTATTAGGAATCCAGCTGTTTTACTCAAATATCTTTAAGTGAATGAATAGGTTTCTAAAACTCTGCAGTTTAACAGAGTTTACCTGCTGAGTGTGGTGCTGGCTAAAGATTCAAGTTACTGTCAGCTGAAAGTATTGTACTTTTACACTTCCCCTATTGACCTCTGGCATTCTGGAAGCATGCCGGTTGGGCTTACTATAACAAGCACGATTCAGTGACTGCATCACAACAGGATTTTAACTGAACATTTTAGAAGTACTGCACAAAACCACCAGTGAAATTAGTGCGAGCAGTGGAGGCTAAAGTGCATGTTTGGTTTTATTTTTCACAAGGTTGTTGGGATTCAGAAGGAGAAGGAATGTTCCTCCAGATCACACAAGGAATATTTCCACATCTTTGATTGTAGTGTTTCCTATTCTTCCACTCACTGGAGCAGCTCTGCCACTTATCTCAAAGCAGGTCTGACCCCTTCAGTTCCTGTCAATGTCTCACTCCTTGCACAATGCTTCTCCAAACTGCAGACCTCAACATAATTTCCTTAAATCTCTGGCATAAAATAATTAAATGCAGTTCCAGACTTTTTCATATAATACCCTAGGCTTTATGCCAATGAGCTTATTGGTAACCACCTCAAACAAAGTAATCACTGAGACGCCAATGTCTATCCCTTAGAGAGGTGATGTGAAACTTTACTACATGAGTGGATATTAGTTATAAGTATATTAAAAATACTGCTACTTTCCAGAAAAGAACAATTGAAGAAATAGTGATGTTAATTACTGTGACTCATGTGTGAAACGGTGACTGGTGTTTTTATAGATATCTAACAGCATCTGCAGATATACATAATATAGACGCACCTGATTAACAGCTTTCATCGCTGCTTAACAAAATATATATAAATACATTAGACAACCATCAGTGATAGACACAAAATGCTGGGGTAACTCAGCGTGATGGGCAGCATCTCTGGATAAGAGAAATGGGTGACGTTTCGGGTCGAGACCCTTCTTCAGACTGAGAGGGTCTCGACCCAAAACGTCACCCATTCCATCTCTCCAGAGATGCTCCAATTACTCCCAGTATTTTGTGTCTGTCTTCAGTGTAAACGAGCATTTGCAGCTCCCTCCTACACACTTAGACAACCACCAGAATGTGTATGCTGTGAAGTTGATTCCCTTAAACACGAGAATGAATTGTGCCTGTGTATAAAATTCATTTAGCAATTAAGAATTAGAACAAAAGACACACTTCTAATTTATTTTCACAAAAATAACTGTGAAAATGGGATATGTTACTTCAAGGAAGCTGAGACATTCATGAGAAGAAAGGGAGAATTGCATACGAGAGAGAATATTAAATGTATTAGTAAACGAGATGCTCAGCAGCCGAAAGCTTGCATCTGCAGCTAATATGAACAGAGGCACGTTTGGCTGTTTGCCCATATTCTAGGTTAATTTCAATGATATTTTAAAAGACTTTGCTATTTTGACAGCAGTGTTAATCCATTTTATTTTAAATGGATTAGAGCTGTTATTGAAATAAGAGGCAAAGGAATTTGAAATAAATTCATACATGTTAACATTTGAAGAGCCTAAATTCAAAGCTTATGTTTTGAATAGAAATATACACACCAAGAAAAATCCATTCTTGATCCTCAGAGCCAAGTTCCTTTATTGTAAATGGGTAGAACCGCTATGCCAGCTTAGTGTGTCTTAACTAGGTAGGGTGTGTGGAACTGCAGATGCTGGTTTAAATCGAAGGTAGACACAAAATGCTGGAATAACTCAGCGAGACAGGCAGCATCTCTGGAGTGAAGAAATGGATGCACGTTTCGGGTTGAGACCCTTCTTCAGAGTCTGAAGAAGGGTCTCGCCTTGAAACATTACCCATTCCCCCTCTCCAGAGATGCTGCCTGTTTAACTAGATTGGGATTCCTTCCTCTGCTGATTGTTCATTAATACTTCCTGTAAAATATACCAGGGTAAATGTCTTAATTGCAGTGGCCATTAAACCTTCGTTCACATTGGGAAATGCTCAGGTGCATGCTAGAAAAGTTCCCAATGGTAATAGAAACAGAATGTGTCTGGCAGCAAAAGAGCCTGGAAGAAGTAAAAGGGGCAACTTTTTCTATTTATCTCATTGTATTATCTGCAATGAACACAGTGAATGAACTGGATCATTCTGGACCCTGCCCTGCATCCTAGACCCCTGACCCACCCACTTTTTCAGGACGTGGAAGGCCGAGCAAGCTCATCGTCCACATACAGTGACGTACAGTCGGCTCCAATCATTGACTCGGCCAAAGACGTTGTATCCTGCTGTAGACGTCAGGAAACACACCAACATCATTTGACAGGAAACTAGTCAGAGACATTTAAAACCTATTCAAATTGAATCAGATCATCAAAATATTACATAGCAATGAAACTAAATGAAACTAAAACAGTAGCAAATAATTTAAATTTAAATAAAGTAATATAAATGAAGCATGTACCAACACTTACTTTTGATACTCGAGTTGGTAATCCTATTCAAATTAATGGCTTTGCCATTTGGACATGAAGGCAGAATTTTCAAAATTGATGATTACTTGGCAACAGTAGTGTACACAATTATTGCTGATGGCTTAACTTAATATCCATTTCTTTATGACCATAATTCTCACTGCTTCTGAACATACTCAGATAATCATTGCATTGAAATTCTGGAAATCCTTGTAATAAATGCAAAATGGGAAAATTATGCTGGTGTCCATGCTTCCAATTCTCTAAACTCCCTTTGACCCTCCTTGGACACTTCATCCCATAAAACTGTGCTCACCTCTTAACTAGAGTTTAGATGATGGTCAAAGCCATCTGATCTCCATTTGGCAATAATCACCTGTCCCACCTGTATTCCAGGTGATAAATATATCTCAGTGGCATTTAAATAGGATTAAAAAAAAGTTAAAATAACCTCATCTATACTTTCTGAAGTGGTGAATTAATTTAATATTTTCCTCACAGAATTTACTCCAAACTAAAATTCAACAATTAACATCAATGTGAAACAGATGTTCTGCAGTTCACAGACAATAAATAGTATAGTGTGGTGGCTCCCTAGGGTCGGGCTATTCCACAATCGAACCCCTCGGAACAAGAATGAACTAGTCCAGGGGCGGCCCTTAGCTACAAGGATAAAGGGCAGGGGTTTAGGCGCGATCGTCCTCTTGGAGACCCAACTGGACAAGAGAACAACATCTAATAAATGTCCTCCCGAAATACCCGGCTCCTCGACATAATTTCGGGCATTTCGCCGCGCCTCAATAGAAATGAAACTATCAGAATGTCCATGGTTTAGTTTTATTTCCTTACACTGTATATTTGAAATATTATGTGCTATTTAATAGAGTTTTACTATACCATGGTAAAGAACTTGGTATTTAGTTAATGCAGTACGTTTAAGACAGAATTGTGTATAGTGTGCTACTCTTTTTTTAGTTTAAGGCAGTAATCAGTGATGGATGAGGCAATTTTTTGGTGGAGTTCTTATTTGGTGCAAAAAGCCACCTACATCAGGCCAGTAATTCCATTTTCCATTATGATTGGGATCAAATGCAAAGGCATGATATATAACTTATTAAATGGCACAACATTTTCAGGCAATTCAATAAGTCCTCACTCAGTAATTAGTGGTGTATTTGGTCCTGAGGCCATTTTAATTATCCGTGCACTGCTTGGTAAAGTGCAACTGCTTTAGTAATGCGATTTTGCAAGCCGTTATTAAGATGTTCAAAAGTAGTTTAGTTTAGTTTAGAGATACAGCATAGAAACAGGCCCTTCGGCCCACCGAGTCCGCACTGACCAACGATCGCAATCCCAGCACACTAACACTATCCTATACGCACCAGAGACAATTTACATTTATACCGTCAATTAACCTACAAACCTGTACATCTTTGGAGTGTGGGAGGAAACCGGAGATCCAAGAGAAAACCCGGGGAGAAGGTACAAACTCCGCACAGACATGCACCCGTAGTCGGGATCGAACCCGGGTCTCTGGCGCTTTAAGACAACAAATCTACCGCCACCGTGCCGCCCAAGTTGTGAAAAAGAAAATATGTGGTCTTTAAAAATATATCGCTTTTCCTTCATGCACACATGGGTCAGAATAGTACAGCTCTCTTAAGCAAGGCCAGACTTTCACAGACCATCACAAGTTAAAGGAAATTTGCAGAGGAAGGTCTCATCCATACAGTGCTGAAAACTGGCTTCAAGAAAATCATACTTAGGTTTGGCATTGGTATTGGTTCATTATCGCCATGCACACCAAGACACAATGTAGCATAATGTGTTACTGTGTTAGAGCTTTATAGCTACAAAGAAAATGCAGAGAAAATGGCCAAGGGGTACAACGAGGTAGGATGGAAGATCAAGACTTCACTCTTAGCTTATGAGAGAACCATTCAGTCATCTGATAACCATGGAGAAGTAGCTGTTCCTGAACCTGAATGTATGTGCTTTCAAGCATTAGTATCTACTGTCCAATGGGTGTGGGAAAAAGAGGGAATGACTAGGTATATTCAGTGGTTAATGGTCTTTGATTGAAGAAGTGGTACAGGTTCACTTGCACCTGTTCCAAACTCATCTATTGCATTTGTAGTCCTGATGTGGCCTCCTTTATATTGGCGAGACCAAGATTAAGAGACTGTTTTGCCAAGCACTTGTAGTCCGTCTGCCAAGACCAGCTAGAGCTCCTGGTTGCTTGACTCAAGAAGCTAGAGTAACTCAATGGGTCAGACAGCATCTCTGAGATAAAGGAATGGGTGATGTTACGGGTCGAGACCTTTCTTCAGACTGAGGGTCAGAGGAAAGGTAAACAAGAGATATAGACGGTGATGTAGAGAGATATAGAACAAATGAATGAAAGATATGCAAAAAAAGTCACAATGATAAAGGAGACAGGCCATTGTTAGCTGTGGGCTGGGTGAAAATGAGCACAGACAATGAGACTCAACAAGGCAACTGAAGCTGGTACGACTTGGGTGGAGCAGGGATGGAGAGAGAGGGAATGCAAGGGTCAAACTTGTGGTTTTAACTCTGCTTTCCATTCCCATACCTATTATTCTGTTTTTGGCCTACACTACCGGAATGAGACCATGTGCAAACTGGAAGGACATCATCTTATAATCTATTTTGACAACCAACAATATGAGTATTGAATTTCTCCAATTTCAAGTAATACCTCACAATCCCCAAACCTCACCCCTCCTTTGTTCCGGCTTTACATTTCACCCCGCCCCTTCTTTCCTTATTTGACACCCTTTTGTGTCCTTTTCACCAATAGTCTTAGTCATTATGTCCATCCCACTGCTAATCACCCCTTCCCTTCACCTGTATTGAGCTAACAATGGCCAGGGATAAACACTAAATGCTGGAGTAGCTCAGCGGGTCATGCAGCATCCCTGGAGAATATGGACAGACTAGGTTTTCTGTCGGAACCCGACTTCAGATGGGTTGTAGAGAGCTGCGAAAGAATGTTGGAAAAGAGAAGGGGAGGACAGAGCATGGTCGACAACAGGTGAATACAGGTGAGGGAATTGTTTGATAGGCGGACTGTTGGACAAATACCAAAGATACGCAGATGTGGCCCTGTGGATAAAAGAGTTGTGAATTGTTAAGCTAATGGGTCACTTAGGCGATTTTTTGGACAACTACAGGCGATTGCCGCAACATCCTCAACATGTTGCAACATTTTTTGGCGACAGTGGCGACAATTTTTGCTGTCGTAGGTTGACGTAGGTTATGCCGTAGGTTGTCGTAGGTGCTGTCGTAGGTTGTCGCCGTGGGTGAATTCCATTAAAACTAGTCCCTGGCAGTCGCCTAAAGAGTCGCCTAAGTGGGACAGGCCCATAAGACCCACACCTGCCTCATCTCTGGCCGTTTCTCATGCAATCTCATCTGATGAGGGTCCCAGACGTGGAGCTTGGTTTCCGTGATGGTCTGGGCTATGACCACAACTATCTGCAATTTCATGTGGTCTTAGATGGAGCAGTTCCCAAACCGTGATGTATTCCAATAAAATACTTTCTGTGACGCATCTGTTGAAGTTGTTAGGAAAGTAGAGGCATTAGTGTGCTTTCTTGGCCATAACTTCGATGTGGCTGGTCCAGGCCAAATTGCTGGTGATATTTATTCCTAAGAACTAGAAGTTTTCGACCATCTCTACTTCGGTGCCATCAATGTATCTTTGTACTATTTCACTTCCTAATGTCGATCACAATCTCCTTTGTCTTGCTGACATTGAGAGAGAGGTCGTTGTCTTGGCACCAGGTTATGAGGTTCTCAAGTTCTGACATGTAGCGTGTATTTTCTTGTAGTATTGCAGAGTTTCATACCCCCTTCATATACAGTACAAAGTGCCACCTCAGTGTAGCCTGATCTATGCTCAGCAAATCTATTCCTCTGCACTCCACAAGTACAACTTACTTGTTTCCTTTCATTTTTCCTTTTATTATCAAAGGAGCAGTCAAAAGGATTTTGCCTGTAATTCTTACTACCCCCTTATTAAACTTCCTACCAACTTATTAAACATTTAAACATGGTTTAAGGTTGAAACTGATATATATCACAACTTAAAAATAATTTAAATTAATTTCAAATTATATGCCTCAGCGATATTAATATAGCTATTTTTTTTAATTTTTGAAGGGTTGAAATAATGATTCTGATGGAATTAGACTCCAAGCATAAATAATTTTTCAGGGCCAGCGAGATAGTTCAGCAGTAATTAAGGTTTAATAAGTTATTATAAACTCTGTCTCATCCTATTCACTCTGACATAGCATTTTCAGTATGTTGCAATGCGAATTGTGTCCAAAAAGTTGACATTTCAAATCACTTCACAACATCTGCATTAATTGTCGCGTCATGAGCTTTGGTATTCTTCTCATCACATATTCTAGGGCCCTGGATTTTCATTTTCGTGATGCTGTCTCATTCTATTAATTGTGTCGCATTCTTTAGTATTGAATGTTCAGTTGTACCATCCTATAATCTGCAATGAATCTACTTTTGTGTTTGTATTTCTTTATTCTATGATAGATCTGAGTGATTCTGGGTTGCATATTTTTCTGAAATCTTAATATACTTCCTTCAACTGCACACAAATAGTGTGAAGGATTATTAAAGTTTTGTGTAGGCTTATTCTTTCTTTGATTTTTATTGTCTATACCTATTTAAAAAACAGAATTCTGTTTCATTTTATTTGATTAAAGATCCCTACTCACACCACCACTGTCCCAGACTTTATCACAAAAGTAATGTTGGTGACATTTGTTCCAAGTTAGGCCATTGTTCACCCAGACCCTTAAGTCATGAATTAATGTCAGCAGTTATTGATTTTAATATTCCCACAGTGAGGATAATGACAAATTGGAAGCATCACAACCATTGGCCAATAAATTGATTTAGTTTTATTAAGGAGAACCATTAACAATTATCTTTTTTTCTTTACATGAACAAAAAATAATAATTTGTATACTTGTAATTTTAATTAAACTCTTTCAGTTTTTGCAATTTAAAAAAAAAGTCATCATGACTTGATGGTGCTCTGTTTCTTTCACGTAATTAAAATTCATTGTTTAATTGCGCTCTTCATTTCATCTGTAGGGTCCAATGAAACCTGCGTAGAAATCTAGCACTGAAAGGTTTTCGCAATATGCTCGTTAACAGTTTAGGTCAGACTGTTTCTATTTTGTTTATTAATCGCATTGTATAACTGACATTGGGTTTTTTGTAGTGGAATTTATTCATCTGCATTCTGCAATATTAAAAAATACAAACAATCCACTATAAGTGGAATTGGGCATGAGTCATTTTTCCTGTTTTACCTTTAGTTTACAAATGTTGTTGCTCTCAAATGCTTCCCTTTCCAATTGGACTGTAAACCTTGTTACAAGGTAGGTATTTTCCCAAGGTATATTTAACTCACCCACATGTACAATTAATCATAAAATAAAATAAAACATAATATCTTTAGTGCACCATTTACAATTTTTTTGCCATTCTGCCAAACTTGTTGTAACTTCAACCCTCAAGTTTTCTATTGCATTATGAGGCCACTAACTTCACAAATGTGAATATTTCGTCACAAATGTTTTATCCTCAACAAAGTATTTTGAACGTGATCGTATATTGCATCTACCGCATTTGTTTACCATTTTTATTACGTATTCCAAAGTTAAACATGTTTGCTTAAATGCAACATTTTAGAAATCCATATTGATTGTTAATATGTTCAAGAAGGAACTGCAGATGCTGGAAAATCGAAGGTACACAAAAATGCTGGAGAAACTCAGCGGGTGCAGCAGCATCTATGGAGCGAAGGAGATAGGTAACGTTTCGGGCCAAAACCCTTCTTCAGATTGATAGGGGGTGGCGGGGGAAGGAAGGAAAAAGGGAGGAGGAGGAGCCCGAGGGCTGGGGGATGGGAGGAGACAGCTCGAGGGCTAAGGAAGGGGAGGAGACATCAAGGGCTAACAAAATTGGGAGAATTCAATGTTCATGCCCGCCGGATGCAGGCTCCCCAAGCGGAATATGAGGTGCTGTTCCTCCAATTTCCAGTGTTGCTCACTCTGGCAATGGAGGAGACCCAGGCCAGAGAGGTCGGATTGGGAATGGGAGGGGGAGTTGAAGTGCTGATTGTTGTTAATTGATTGTTAATATGTTCTCCATCTGTACATTTGTATTAATGACCCTTAACAATGTTTCTAATATCAATGTTCCTAACACCAATGTTAAACCAGATGATTCTATTGAAAGGCAGAGGAGGCTTGATGGTTGCCTTACTTCTGTTCCTAGTTCTTCTGGTCTTCTGGAATCTATTTGCTGTTGGATTTTTCTACATGTTTTTTATAGCTAATTACATTTGGAATCTTGTCCACAAGTTGGTTAATTGTTGCATTGCTGCACCTTATCCTATTTAAGGTTGTCATCTCTTTGTTAGCCAAATGAAAAAAATAGTCTCTTCAGTATTTCTAGCAGAACAGTGGCTTATCTCATTCCAAACAAAATACACCTTCATTCCAAACAAAAGACACCTTCATTCCAATTTTGTTGCTTATGTAGCAAGAGAATACATGTTTTTTTTCTCTATTTTAATAGTCTTTCATTTCATTCCATACTACATTTCTTCTCAACAAATGATCTAGTTGAAAAACTCGTGTCCAATTTTGGCACGCTTCATGCTCCAGGCCACACTATCGCTGTTTGTGAAGTCTTTTTTGGCTAATTTTAAGATTTTCTGCAGGGGTTTCATTTGGCGTTGGCACTATCTGCAGTGTAGATTTAGTGCACTGAAGAATTTTAAATCCAGTTTTCAGGCTGAATAATTTAATGTTGCTACTGCCCTGCAGCCTCATGGGTGCAGATTAATGTATTCATACTGCTTTAGCCACACTGAGAAATAGGAAGGTAGGCAAGCAATCATTATTTTGAAAGGAACCTGTCACTGACTGCCTGTGATGCCTGATTGTATTTTTGGATGGATCTCAAAATGGTTGCCAGTGTAGAAACAAGCAGTTGCTTCAATATAGGTCTTATGCTTGTTGCAAAGCAAATAAACGGGCAGGGGAAAAAAGTGATAGGAGAGAAGTGGATTGGGTTATTGCAATGCAAACAATTACCTTTTTTAACCTAATACATAATGGGAAGGTCATCATGTGATTCAAAGTAGGCCATATGGGCAGATGCATTGTATCTACAGTGCTGGGTTAGACATTGCAAGTAATCAGTTAATTGGGTCTCTCTTTGAACGAGTATCTAATAGCCCATGCAGTTCTTGCCTCATCTATAAGATGAGGCTCTTGGTGATCTGCTAGGGCATCATCCAGTAACTTTTTCATCTTGCACCACTGATTCATGCTATTCTTCTGTTTCTAGATCGTCCCGCAGGTGCTCTTTCTCTGGCACCAGCTGCTGTCTTTACTTGGCAAACGAATGCACTCACAGCACACAATAATTGTTGCAGAGCAAAGAATTACTCACACAGACCAATTCTCCAGTAAATCAGAAACATATTTATTTGATCAATCGTTTTCATTAGGGGTACAGGCCATACACACTCCCTGATGGTACATAACTCAACATTGTTATACTTGCTTAGAGATGAAACAATTATTATTCTACCAATGTACAACAGTTTGGTTTTCATTCAGGAGCTAACTCAGGGGTCACCACTGGCCCAGTGTGATTAGTGTGCGTGTTGAGACCACTATCTGGATATAGTGCCTGAGGATTCCATGCCCAGTATTTCTTTTTTCCAGCCTATTATCTCCAGCGCGTCTCACAGAGATCTGTAAAATGTGTTTTTTTAATTTAATGGAGGCAACACTTCTAACTAAACAACTAATTAATTCCAACTAATAAATCTCCTGACTCTTCCTGGCAGAAGGGATTGTTATTTATCTTCTGAAAACAAGTTCTGTTTACTCAGGCACTTCAGATTATGCCTTTCCATTTGGAGATAGTCCAATATGCTGCTGTTTCACTGTATGCAAGTTAACCCATTCCTTCAATGTGGTCCAATTGATCTTCAATGTGGCCCTTCAATAATGAAACCTCCGTGTCTGCTGAACATCTACTGCAGCACGCCCTAGGACTGGTGCAAGCACCAACAACCCATTTTTAAGATGCCAGTGGCTTTTTGCATTGTGATTTTTAGAACAGGAATAGCCTTCATTGTGGGGATACACAGCTACTGTGCTAGGACTGCAAATTGTAGCGAGGAGCCAAATATATGAACCTACTGACTCCCAAAGCTATCTTGACTACACTTCTTCCCACCCTTCTTCTTGTAAAGATTCTATCGCCTACTCCCAATACCTCCGTCTACGCCGCATCTGCGCCTAGGATGAGGTTTTCCATACCAGGGCATTGGAGATGTCCTCATTCTTTAGGGAACGGGGGTTCCCCTCTTCCATTATAGATGAGGTTCTCACTAGGGTCTCCTCGATATCCCGCAGCTTCGCTCTTACTCCCCCTCCCCCCATTCGTAACAAGGATAGAGTCCCCCTTGTCCTCACCTTCCACCCCATCAGTCGCCGCATACAGCATATAATCCTCCAACCTTTTCGCCACCTCCAAAGAGATCCCACCACTGGCCACATTTTCCCATCTTCACCCCTTTCTGCTTTCCACAGAGACTGTTCCCTCCGTAACTCCCTGGTCAACTCGTCCCTTCCCACCTAAACCACCCCCTCCCCAGGTACTTTCCCCTGCAATTGCAGGAGATGCAACATCTGTCCCTTTACCTCCGCCCTCGACTCCATCCAAGGACCCAAACAGTTTATCCAGGTTAACTTGCACCTCCTCCAACTTCATCTACTGCATCCGCTGTTCCAGGTATAACCTTCTCTACATCGGCGAGACCAAGCGCAGGCTCGGTGATCGTTTCGCTGAATACCGTTCAGTCCGTCTCAACCAAGCTGATCTCCTGGTGACCCAGCTCTTCAACCCCCCCTCCCATTCCCAATCTGACCTTTCTGTTCTGGGCCTCCTCTATTGTCAGAGTGAGGCCCAGCGCAAATTGGAGGAACAGCACCTCATATTTCGCTTGGGTAGTTTACACCCCAGAGGTATGAACATTGACTTCTCTAACTTCAGGTAGCCCTTGCTCTCTCTCTCTCTCCCTATTCCCTCCCCCTTCCCAGTTCTCCCACTGGTCCCACTATCTCCGCCTACATTCTTTCTTTGTCCTACCCCCTCCCCTGACATCAGTCTGAAGAAGGGTCTCCACCCGAAACATCGCCTATTCCTTCTCTCCATAGATACTGCCCTCACTCGCTGAGTTTCTCCAGCATTTTGTCTACCATTGGCTGGAAGTAGGTGAGTCAGAGGGAGAGAAGATTTAAAAAGATCGCCAAAGGCCCAGGTTCGAGTAATTTACAAATTAGCCCTGAAGTATTTGATAAGGTAACAGATAAAGAAATGCAGCTGTAGTGGAGTGGCCTTGTTAAGGTGAAGTGCCTTGAGAGGTAAAGTGTGAGTCTTTGGCGAGGAACATTAGCAAGTTTGCTGAGTTAGTGGTTTTGCAGATAGTGAAGATGGTTGTGAACGATTACAGCAGGATCGGGATCGATTGGCCAGGTGGGCGGAGGAATGGTTGATGGAATTTAATACAGAGTAGTGTGAGGTGTTGCATTTTAGGACATCAAGCAAGGGTAGGACCTACACATTAAATGGTAGGCCTCTGGGTAGTGTTGTAGAGCAGAGAGATCTAGGAGTACAGGTGCATAGTTCCTTGAAGGTCGAGTCGCAGGTAGATAAGGTGGTCAAAAAGGCTTTTGGAATTTTGGCCTTCATCAGTCAGAGTATTGAGTATAGAACTTGGGAGGTCATGTTGCAGTTGTACAAGACGTTGGTGAGACCGCATTTAGACTATTGTGTTCAGTTCTGGGCACCATATTATAGGAAAGATATTGTCATGCTTGAAAGGGTTGAGAAAAGATTTACAAGGATGTTGCTAGGACTAGAGGGTGTGAGCTATAGGGAGAGGTTAAGTAGGCTGGGTCTCTTTCCATGGAGTGCAGGAAGATGAGGGGAGATCTTATAGAGGTATACAAAATCATGAGAGGAATAGATTGGGTAGATGCACAGTCTTTTGCCCAGAGTAGGGGAATCGAGGAGCAGAGGTCATGGATTCTAGGTGAAGGGGAAAAGATTTAATAGGAATCCGAGGGGTGACTTTTTCACACAAAGCATGGTGGGTGTATGGAACAAGTTGCCAGAGGAAGTAGTTGAGACTGGGAATATCCCATCATTTAAGAAACAGTTAGAAATGTACATGGATAGGACAGGTTTGGAGGGATATGGACCAGGCACAGGCAAGTGGGACTAGTGTAGCTGGGACATTGTTGGATGATGTGGGTGAGTTGGGCCAAAGGGCCTGTTTCCACATTGTATCACTCTATGACTACGAATGTAGGGAAAATATCAATGGGAACCCTTCTGACCATACTGTGCAGTTCCTGAGATGCCACCTCAACATCTCGGAAATCAATTTAAATTAAATCATCTTTTTGCCAATGCATTTTCCAGTTGATCTCTCCAATGCACAGTTGAGCAGCAGATGATGAGATAATAGACAATAGACAATAGGTGCAGGAGTAGACCATTTGGCCCTTCGAGCCAGCACCGCCATTCAATGTGATAATGGCTGATCAACCCCAATCAGTACCCCGTTCCTGCCTTCTCCCCATATCCCCTGACTCCGCTATTTTTAAGAGCCCTATCTAGCTCTCTCTTGAAAGCATCCAGAGAACCTGCCTCCACCGCCCTCTGAGGCAGAGAATTCCACAGACGCACCACTCTGTGTGAGAAAAAGTGTTTCCTCGTCTCCGTTCTAAATGGCTTACTCCTTATTCTTCAACTGTGGCCCCTGGTTCTGGACTCCCCCAACATCGGGAACATGTTTCCTGCCTCTAGTGTATCCAAGCCCTTAACAATCTTATATGTTTCAAGATATTGCAGAGACCTGTGATGAATAATCCTGTGGTGAGTTTGGGCTTTTTGGAGAGTGCAGTCCCGGCATGAGAGCACTTCCTGTGCGATATTGTATATCTCTGTGACGACAGCTAGGCTGTAAATACATTATATATTGGGAGAGTCCAGACAAGATGTGTTGCCCCTAAAAACACTCTTGGAATAGTCTTGTCACGGCATTTTGACTCATACCCTGAAGTCCCTCTGCATTCTGCTTGGCAAATCATTGCCATAATGATGTCCCAATAATAGAGCGACCAGCAGCACAAAGATGCAAATATCTTTTTGTTGCTTTCAGCACACCTAGTGGACTTTGAATGAACTGCAGTCACTTCTTGAAGCTGCCCAATTAAGTCTGGTGGTTTAAGCAAGGTGTCAATTTAAACACCAATAAATGCATTGAGGTGACCAACATCATTCAAAAGATTTGGACATTATTGAAAATGTAAGCATTTATTGTCTATCCCTAATTGTCCCTGAACAGCGGAATCAACATTCCTGAGTTGGCTTAGTGGGATTTGGATGTGTTCTTCAATTATCAGCGGTTCACAACTCTGACTGCTAATTCCATAACTCGACCACTGTGCTACCACTTGCCAACAGAGGCAGTTAAGAGTCATCCATATTGCTGACTCTGGAGTGACATCTAGGCTGGTACATTTTCTTCCCCCCCCCAAGGATATGAGCCAGGTGAACTCTCATGGCAATCTTGAATTTATGCAGACCATAGAGCAAATAGAGATATCATTAGGAAATGGAGAACTGTCAGGATACCAGGCACTGCATGAATAATGCATGCAAATTGCACTTCCAGTTCCCAATAGGTATGGTTTCAACTGGAAATTATTGCAATTGTGATCCAACCAGGATATATACCTTTATTAGCCTTTTGTGCAAAAAAGAGATTATTGAATCCAATTTCTCGAGTAACATGTCCTGATAGGGACATGACATCAGCGTGACCTTGGACGCGCCGGAGGGTTTCCCCTCTGCCCATTCATTTCCCCACACTGCTGCCCCCCTCTCTCCCCTCCCCCTGCCCCACATATCCACACTGTTGCCACTGACTGTCCTCTCGAATTCCCTTCCCTCCAGCCCTCCCCTCAACACTCCCGCCCACTCTCCCCTCCCCACACCACCAGACATTTTCCACCCGCTCTCCCCTCTCATCCCTCAGTTTTACTATTGAGGGAGTGCAGGGTAGATTCGCCAGGTGAATGGATCGACTGGGCTTATATTCACTGGAATTTAAAAGGATGAGAGGGTATCTTATAGAAACATAAAATTCTGAAGGGATTGGACAGGCTAGATGCAGGAAAAATGTTCCCGATGTTGGGGGAGTCGAGAACCAGGGGTCATAATTTAAGAATAAGGGGTAGGCCATTTAGGACTGAGATGAGGAAAAACGTTTTCACTCAGTGAGTTGTGAATCTGTGGAATTCTCTGCCACAGAAATCAGTGGAGGCCAATTCACTGGATGGTTTCAAGAAAGAGTTAGATATAGCTCTTAGGGCTAATGCAATCAAGGGATATTGGGAGAAAGCAGGAACGGGGTACCAATTTGGATGATCAGCGGATGATCGGCGATGCTGGCTCGAGCGGCCGAATGGCCTACTCCTGCACCTATTTCATATGTTTCTATGTTCCTGAAACATCAACATTTCCTTTACCCCCACAGATGCTGCTTGATCCGCTGAGTTCTTCCAGCAGGTTTTTTGTGCTCCAGATTCCATCACCTCATTCTCAATTTCTAAAGTTTCTTAATTAAAATATCTCATCTTTTACTCTGCATCCCGCTTTTAATAATATGTTTTAAATTGCGTCAATTGACCTTGTTGGATCGGATGTGTTATAAAACAGAGACGGATTAATGAAAACGATTGTCACAACAGCTTTGTTGTATCATTGTTCTGAATTGAAACTGTTGACTTGAGGAAAGAAATAGATTTACCTGAGATCTTGTCTCAAGTCTCCATTTGAAGATGTATATTAGAAAAATATTGGAACTTTAAAATGTAAGAGATATTAAGCAAACATTTAGTGCAGGTGATATTTTGTGCTTCCATTGTTGTGATGTTCTGAGCAGCATAGGCACAAATTTCAAGTGTAGCAAATGTTAGTATCCATCTCTTTGTTTCATTAAGTTTTTAAATAGATTTGATGGAGGGGCCTCTTCCTACCCTCCCCCCTGCTCCACGACAGACTCTCCCCCTCAATCCCCCTGGTCCACCTCCTCGCGCCTCACCATCAAGGCTGAGCAGGTGAAGGAAGAGCTGAGCATAGTCCGCCCAGGCAAAGCTCAGGTGTTAGCCCTAGTGTACTCAAGGCGTGCGTGTGCCAGCCAGTTGTGTGGAGTACTCCAGCATATCTTCAACCTGAGCCTGAGCCTGGATAGGGTTCCTGTGATGTGGAAGACATCCTGCCTGGTTCCTGTACCAATGAGGACATGACCCAGTTCCTCCAATGACTACAGGCCGGTGGCACTAACATCACACATCATGAAGTCCCTGGAGAGGCTGGTGCTCACTCACCTGCGACCCCTGGTTAAATCCTACCTGGACCTCCTGCAGTTCGCTTATCAAACAAAGATGGGGGTTGAGGATGGCATCATCCCCCTGCTCCATCGTTCCTATGCTCAGCCGGGAAGCATTGTGAGAGTCGTGTTTTCTTTACTTCTCCAGTGCATTTAACACCATCCAGCCGGCATTGCTAGGGACCAAACTGGCGAAGTTGCGGGTGGATGCTCCGTTGGTGTCCTGGATCACCAATTACCTGACTGGACGACTCCAATATGTCAGGCTACAGAACTGTGTCTTGAACATGGTGGTGAGCAACACAGGGGCTCCACAGGGGACGGTCCTCTCTCCCTTCCAGTTTACCATCTACACCTCGGACTTCAGATATACCTCGGACTCCTGCCACCTGCAGAAGTTTTCGGATGACTCTGCAATTGTGGGCTGCATCAGTGAGGGGAGGGAAGCTGAATACAGAGGTGTAGTGGTTGACTTTAGGAGGAGAGGAACACCCCTGTCCCCTATCTCCATCAATGGTGTGGATGTGCAGTTTACCAGGGAGTACAAATAGGAACACCAAACTCATCAGGAAGGCTGGCTCCGTCCTGGGGGCAGAGTTCGATTCATGGGAAGTGGTCTTGGAGGGAAGGATGGTCCTCAAACTGCCAGGACAATACAGCTCACCCCCTCCATGACACGCTGGTCAACCTTCAGCAACCGACTGGTTCCACCAAGATGCAGGACAAAACTCCACGTCCCTGTGGCTATCGAACTTTACAACTCCTCCACTTCTGTCGTGGGGTAGACTCCCCCCCCTCCCTCCCACAATCTTTGCACATCCCACTATCCTTTCAACTCATCACCTTAATTTCATGTTTTATGTATTTTGTGTTTTTTTTTACTGTTGGCAGATCAATTTTCTCCTGGAATAAATAAAGTTCTATCATATCGCAACATGATGTACAAGGATCCTTAAATATCCTTATTTGTGACTTTTAAGACGCCTTGTAGATTAATACCAATGTAGTTCTACAAAGTATTGCAAATGCCTATTTGTTACAGTGACTTGCATGTTTATGACACACATCCAGAACCTAATAGCAATAATTCAAGTTTTGGTAGTATAAAAATAGCTAGTAATAAGTATAACATGATGCACTGAAGCACAGGAAGCACAGAATAGCAATAACAAAAGACTTCTAAAGCAATTGTATTCATGGAGATATTCAAATTTAAAGATGTTCTCTTTTCATGAAACCAGCAAGAGCTATCACAGAGGAGTTATCTTTAGCAAATGCTAGACCTTCTATCCCCTAGGTTATAATCATCTCAAAGAAGAATGATGATGAGCTGCAAGATAATTTAAATCCTCAGGCACAGGAATTCTGTGGCCATTGGAACTACCATCTCGAAAACAAGAATCCTTTGTGTTACTGATCAACAAAACTCATCACCAATTTCCATCCCTCTACTGATTTTCTGATATATTATTCAAGTTTGTAAGGTTTTCAGTAGGGAGAGGTTACACGTTAGTCACTTTTGATAGACACTGGCCTTTCATCATATTCTCCACGTTTAAAAAAAACTAGAATCTGCATTATTAAGCCATCAACAATAAACATAGCAGTGTGCAAAATCCGATTACATTTCAAGCACCCTATCATTGGCAATATGGTTTATTATGCAGTTTGATTAGCCACAGATACCAGAGATTATCTCCAGTCAATCTGTTCATAATACAGAAAAGAAATGCTGTTCCATATCGCCTGAACATCTTGCTCATGATCTGAAAGACTTTCTGAGGAGTTTCTGCATCTAAAATGTAGTTCCCTTGTGGCAAGTATTCTGTGTTGGAGCAGTGTTGTGAAACATTCCTCTTTGCTTACTGGCTTGAAATTAAAGCTTTTAAAAGCCAATTACCTGTAAATGTAACAACAAATTACAGTATTTTTCAAGCAGCCTACAAGCATAGTTCATCAGGCACATGTGTCCTGTTTCCACCCATTCCAATTTGATCTTGGCATTTTCCATGCCAAAATTGAGTTTATATAATCAAATTGTGCTCTTTTCAAAGTTCATTCATTAAAAATTGAAATTTGTAAAATTAATGTATTCTGTACTGAAAAATAATAATCACAGGATTATTTAATGTTAGGCATGGGTTAAAGGAAGGGCACATTGCACTCTTATTTAAGTTATTTGCAATCATTGCAATATCTGAAAAATATAGTGCAAATATATCAAATGGACAAACAACTTCTCCTTTGGTTTGCAATTGAATAAAAAGTGCTATTCTGCAAATTATTCATTTTAAACACATTTCCACTACAGCCACAACTATCAGAGGCATAATTTTATTTCATCTTTTGCAACATTTAACACTTTTCACTATCATGTTCTGTGCGCATTTACTGTCCCGAAATAAGTAATTTATTACAGCCATTATGGAATATGCACAAGGTTTCAATGCAATAAAGATAGTTCAAACTGGTTCAGTTTCTTAAAGGATTACACAATTATTCTTCAAATCATGTTATAAGTCTAAGCAAGGTGAGGATTTTTGTAAGTTATGCTGATATTACACAGATTGAATATGAAAATGTATTTTACCAGTAACAAGTTGTCTTTATATTATGTATTTTAAGTCGTAAAATATCACAGCAGTTTACAAAAACATTATCAAGCAAATTTTGATATTGGAAATAAAACACAATAAGTTAAATGTCAAGGAGGAGATGAAGAAGATAAGGCAGCAGTTTGGGGAGGGAACCTCTGAGCTTATGTAGTTTAAAGACAATGCACCAAAGGTGGGAGTGACAGAGATCAGGATTTGTGGAAGCATTTAAAAAATAAGAATGAGTATTTTAAGACAAAGGTCCTTTAAACTGGTGGTTAAAGTGTCTGTGGGTAATGTATAAATCAAGAGACAATGTGAATTTGGAGATGGCAACAAGATCAACTGAATGGAAGATAGAAGATGAAAATATAAGAAATTAAACAAAAAATGCAATTAGTGCACAGGGAATTTCTATTTTGATAAGGTGATAGTGAAAAGTGAAAAAGGCTTGGATAGAGTGGATGTGGAGAGGATGTTTCCACTAGTGGGAGAGTCTAGGACTAATAATAATAATAATAATAAATTTTATTTAATGGGCGCCTTTCAGACATCTCAAGGACACCTTACATAGGTTAATAGAAATAAAAACATATAATCAGAATAAAAAAAATAATAAAGACATCACAGAGACACAAATTAAAAACAGAATTCAGTCCAAAAACAGAAAATCAAAAACACAATGTGAAGAGAGAGCAGCGGCAGCCAAAGCGCGCCAGCGTTCACTCTCCCTTCACGGCAGCCATCTTGGACACAGACTTACAGGATTACATTAGACAAAAAAATCATCCCCCCACAATGGATACCACTGTGGGGGAAGGCACAATGTCCAGTCCCCACCCCAAGTTCACCCCAAAGTCAGGCCTATTGAGGCCACCGCAATTGCCTCTACGGAGGCCCGATGTTCCTGGCCGTTCTCACCGGGTGGTCTTGCCCCGGCGTCGGGAGAGTCCTCTCGGCGGCTGGGCTACCTGGAACGGCCGCTTCCTAGCTGGAGACCGCGGCTTCCGGAGCCGACAAGGCCGCGCCGGTTTGGAGCTCCTAGGCTCCCGATGTTAAAGTCGGCGCCGCCTCTCCGCTCCGCAGACCCGCAGCCCGGAGATGTTGCTCTCGGCGGTCCAGCTCACCAGAGCTCCAGCGCGTCGCTCCACGCGGCGACCCAGGCAAGGCATCGCCCGCTCCACTCCGCTCCGCGATAGCACTCCAGCGCTGTGCCGCCACCGAGGCCGAGGTGCTGGGCGGTGCCCGCCAGGAAACGGCGCTCCAAGCCCGCTGGTGGGCCACGAGGACGGGTCGACGGGCAGCCCGGAGAAAAAGCTGCCACACCGACCAGGTAGGGACCTAGAAATAAAGTTGAGACCTACCCCCCACATTAAAAGTCCATATCCCCAACAAACGAAAAACAGGACTCACTAAAAACTATTAAAAAAACGAATTAAAACGGACGGCTGCTGGCTAGCAGCCGTTCACCAAGATGGCTCCTCCTCCTCATAGCCTCTGTCATAGCCTCAGAATTAAAGGATGTTCCTTTAGGAAGGAGATGAGGAGGAATTTCTTTAGTCAGAGGGTGGTGAATCTGTGGAATTCTTTGCCACAGAAGGCTGTGGAGGCCTAGTCAATGGATATTTTTAAGGCAGATATAGATAGATTCTATAATAGTATGGCTGTCAGAGGTTATGGGGAGAAGGCAGGAGGATGGGGTTTGGAGGGAGAGATAGATCAGCCATGATTGAATGGCAGAGCAGACTTGATGGGCTGAATGGCCTAATTTTGCTCTTATCACCTATGACATGAACATTACAATAAATAAATTATATTTATAGAGCTATGTTGCTGATTTATACAAATTTACTTCCCTGGTTATAATTCTTTGCAAATGTATAACTGAATACTAGACTAAGTGGGACCCGTTGGGTCCCATGTTCACACGGGAGGGCTGGTCCCCCAACACAATATTCCACCTCTCCACCAATTCCAATATTGGTGGCCAGTGGGGGGGGGGGGGGCTTTCTGGAATGCCAGTATGGGTGTTGTGGGCCGAAGGGACTGGTTTCCAGAGGGCTAGTATGAACATTATGGGCCGAATGGATTCTTGGGCTGGCAGCTCAGTCACTCAAGCCTGGTGGTCTGGCAGCTCAGTCACTCAGGCCTGGTGGGCTGGCAGCTCAGTCACTCAGGCCTGGTGGGCTGGCAGATCAGCCACTCAGGCCTGGTGGGCTGGCTGCTCAGAAACTGCCAGAAATTCTGCCCAAAACAGGTGAGAGACTCTGTGAGAAAGAAGGGGGAGAGGGTGGAGAATCAATTTTAGACATGTTTCATCTTTTTCTGCAGATCACAGCAATGAAGGAGGAAAGTCCATCCTGGTCTGGATCTCACAGGGAGCCAATGAAGGGAGGGTGAAAAATACTGGGGTGAGGTTTAATACTTGCAGAGGGAATACTTACTGATGGGCCGAAGGGACTCCTCCTGATGGGCCAAAGGGGCTCTTTAAAAAAAGATCTGAGTGAAATCTCAGTGAAAGGCACTTTTTCTGGACCTTTCCTGGCCTGGCACGGGCCTTTTGGGCCAAAATGTTCCTCCTGGGCTAATACGGGCATTTCGGGCATAAGGGACTGATTTCTCGGCTAATAGGGCCTTGTGGGCTTAAATTAGTGGTTTCAGGCAGGTCAAACAACTCATTTCATTTCCATTGCATTCAAGCACAGGGCAGGCCGAACAGCTCATTGCATTTTCATCTCACTTCCATTTCCATTGCAGTTTGAAGCACAGGGCAGGCCGAACAGCTCATTGCATTTTCATTTCACTTCCATTTCCATTGCAGTTTCAAGCACGTGGCAGGCCGAACAGCTCATTGCATTTTCATTTCACTTCCATTGCCATTGCAGTTTCAAGCATAGGGCAGGCCGAACAGCTCATTGCATTTTTATTTCACTTTCATTGCCATTGCAGGTTCAAGCACAGGGCAGGCCAAACAGCTCATTGCATTTTCATTTCATTTCCATTGCATTGCAGTTTCAAGCACAGGGCAGGTCAAACAACTCATTTCATTTTCATTAAGGGCTACCAAATCATTTATTGCAAGTACATTGCAGACTCACAGTTCAGTTGATTCACAGCTTAGAATGAGAGTCATGGCCTCTCCCTCACGATCTTGCAGAGTGACTGAGTCATGTCCAGGCATCCGGGGTTTTATAGTCCTGCCCCCCCCCCCCCCCAGAAGGGGCGTTACCTTCATCGCGGTGATTGACTGGCGAGAGGATCTCAAGGTTTTTTTAAACACTCATAATTTTTTTATTTTTCATCGATGGGAAAAATCCTCAGGGCCTGCTCAGCGGAGGAGGTCTGCGAGTAAGACGGCCAAAAATTGTAGCGATATATGGTAACGTTTTTTCAAAAATAAATATACAGCACAGACAGGAAGCGGTCAAGATGAGACTTTTAATTATATAGATATCACAGCCAGCAAGGAAAAGAACAACTATATTGCTGCTCCGCTCTTCATTATACTTTTCATCCTCTAAACTAAAACAAAATAAAATGACATGTTATATTTTTGCATGCACTCATGTGATCAGTCTTATATAACAATGTAAATTAGATGTGATATAAATAGCAAAAACAATTTGCCTGTACTGAAAATAATCAGTTTCCTTTTATATAATTCTCAACATTAGTTCAATTACAAAACATTTTCATCTGGTAAAGAGCCATTTGTGAGGCTCGGATTCTAGCTTCACTTGAATATACAACATCAAATTGATTTACCAGCTTCATTTGTTTTCAATGATAATCTATGAATGCATTTGAAAATGGCTTCTGGCACAGATTTCTGATGAATGTGTTTGGTAAAGCAGAAAGCAAGATATAAAGATGTGACTAGAATAATCTCCAGGATGAAAGGGGAACAAGTTCTTCCTTCATTATCTCTTAGATACCATCAGAAAGATTAATGAGAAAATTCACAAATTAAAGGCAGTATATTCTGAATTAAAATACCCAATTGTCAGTCCTATGTAAGGAACTATTATGTTGCATGTGTTGGTTCATTTTCTCATTTTGTCAGCATTAGTCATACCCTGGCCACTCCTTCTCCCCTCTCCCATCAGGCAAAAGGTACAGAAGTGTGAAAATGCACACCTCCAGATTCAGGGACACTTTCTTCCTAGCTGTTATCAGGCAACTGAATCATCCTATCACAACTAGAGTCCTGAACTACTATCTACCTCATTGGTGACCCTCGGACTATCTTTGATCGGACTTTGCTGGCTTTACCTTGAACTAAACGTTATCATGTTTCTATACATTCTACACACTGTATTATCATGTATTGTCGTTCCGCTGACTGGATAGCACACAACAAAAGCTTTTCACTGTACCTCGGTACTCGTGACAATAAACTAAACTCAACTCTATCTGTGTCCAAACCAAAGTACTGATTGTGGACATTGGAGGAGGAAGGATGAGGACCCATAATCCTGTTTACATCAATGGGACGATGGTGGAGAGAGTCAAAAACTTCAAATTCCTGGGCGTGCATATTTCCGACAATCTTTCCTGGACCCAGCCACTGATGCAATCATAAAGAAAGCACATCAGCGCCTCTACTTCCTGAGAAGATTACAGAGTTTCGGTATGTCGAAGAGGATTCCCTTGAACTACTACAGGTGCACAGTAGAGAGCATACTGACTGGTTGCATCGTGGACTGGTTCGGCAACTTGAACGTTCAGGAGCGGAAAAGACTGTGAAAAGTTATAAACACTGCCCAAGCCATCACTGGCTCTGACCTCTCCACTATCAAAGGGATCTATTGTAATCGCTGCCTCAAAAAGGCAGCCAACATCATCAAAGACCCACACCATCCTGGCCACACACTAATCTCACAACTGCCACCGGGTGAAATCTATAAGTTCCAGGCTCAGGAACAGCTTCTTCCCTACAGCCATCAGGCTATTAAACACTACAACCTCATAAGCTATGCACTACAATAGACTATTATTATTATTATTATTATTATTATTGCACTGTTATTGTTTGTTCTTTTTTTCCCTGAGTTTTTGTTATATTATTTATTATGATTATATATTCTGTTGTGCTGCAGCAAGTAAGAATGTCATTGTTCTATCTGGGACATATAAAACACTCTCGACTCTTGTCACTTGATAAAGAGAAAACAACTAGACTAAATATAGCAATGTTACAAAATTTTGAGATTTTAAAAATCAAGTCTTTAATTTATCCCATCGGATAAAGCATAAAAAGAAGTTTAATTTGACATCTAATTCACTTTCATATCTTCAGTATTAAAAAAGTTATGGCCATTTTCATACTCGGAAATTGGCATCTTGTTCCCTATTGCATTTTCATTCTTAACACAAAAGCTGTGATCAAGAACATTTAAAGGCCGATAACTTTCTTAAAATTTAAGAGAACTGAAAGAAAATTTCAGTTATTATAGATTGAAGCATTCTGAAACAAATATGAAACAATCTTACTTAGATGACTTGAAATTAAAGCATATAATTAGTTAGTTACCTAATTGTAGCTAATTACAAAATTCAATTACTAGATCTAAACATCTATCCATTTCTTAAGAATAGATTAACATTTTTAAATAGCCTAAGTGTCCAAATAACATTCACACAAGAATTCAGAATATAACATAATTTTTAAATCTCATTGTCATGGGTTTATAGGCCAAATGGAAGGAATTTAATGTTTAATACCTGTAAATTAATGGCCATTTAAATCAGCTTGCGAGTGGGATTTTCTGGAACAGGACCATTTAGAACGTTGAGGTTGCGGTGAATTTATACCCCCATATCTGCAGCAACTTAAAATGTGAATTAAATACATCTTAAGAAACACTTTTATACATAAAAATAAACTACTTTCTTTTACCTGGTCCTCCATAAAATCCATCCCAGTTGTCGGCATTGACGGCTTCAGAAGCTGCTTTTAAAATCATTCCAGCGATTAACTTGTCGGGTGAATTTTTTTTAAAACACACAGAACGGCCGTAGGAACGATTCTTTAGCAACATCTTGCACCCCAACAAATATAATTCAGGACCAGGTCGGGAAAAAACCCCGTTTTAACCCCGCCCCCCTCCCCCCACCCCCTCAAACGCGCCAAAATTGCGCACATGGCCAGTGGCAGAATTACAGCGTCGCTGAAGGTAAGTTTTGTAACATCTATATTACTAAAACTCTGTTCTTGACCGGTTTTGGCGATCTGTGCTGCGATTTCCGAGAGAACGCCGCCACCTACGGCCGTCATTTTTGGCCACCTCGCTCAGAGCCCCCCTCCGCCGCATGTGTGCCGAGGATTTTTCCCGTCGATGAAATATGACAGAGATATTAATGATTTGACAAAATTCCCCATTCTCTCTGCTGCCCCTGCTGGTGGGATGGGGGAGGGACTATAAAACCAGGAAGTGGTGTGCCTCAATCAGTCTATGCAAGTGGTGTGCCTCAATCAGTCTCTGCAACATGGAGGTCTGAGCTCTGAATGACTGAACAAATGTCTACACAGCTGTGAGTAAGTACCCTTAATTTGGTTTGAAAATGAAAATATGGTTATGGTTAGTTTGAAGGAAAAAAGCACTGTCTGCAAATGGTTGTTTGGGGGGTTTGGGTTCTCTCTCTCTCACCCCCCCCCCCCTCTCTCCTCTCTCCCCCCCCCCCCCCCCTCTACTCCTCTCCCCCCCCCTTCTCCTCTCCCCCCTCTCCTCTCTCCCCCCCTCTCCTCTCACCCCTCTCCTCTCTCCCCCCCTATCCTCTCCTCCCCCTCTCCTCTCCCTCTTCCCCTCCCCCTCTCCCCTCTCCCTTCCCCCCTCTCCTTCCCCCCTCTCCTCTCCTCCTCTCTCTCCCCTCCTCCCCTCCATCCCCTCCCCCACCCTCCCCTCCACACCGCCTTCCTTCCACCCTCCCCCCCTGCTCCCCACCTCTCCCCCTCCTCTCAGCACCCCCTCTCTCTCCCCCTCACTCTCACCCTCTCTCTCTCCTCCCCTCTCTCTGTCTCTGCCCCTTCTCTCTGTCTCTGCCCCTTCTCTCTCTGCCCTCACTCTCTACCCCCGCCACCCCCCCCCCCCCCCCTCTCTAGATGTGACTGCGTTGGGGGCTATGCGTCAGTAGATAGGGTGGTTATGGGGTAAAAGGAGCAAATTAATAATATTAATATAATATCAAGGGGGGTAATTAGCGTGAGTGCGGGGGGAGGGGGGATAGTTAGTGTGTGTGACGCTGCATGCCACCTCCCCCCCCACAACCGCACGTTGGGGGAACAGACCCAACGGGTCTGCACTTGGTCTAGTACCTACTAAATATAGGAGGCATAACATTGGGCTGTGCTACGCTTGTGGCTGGAATTCAATGCATGAAGCAAGAGCACATGTTTTAACCCAACATGGCCACTGCTATGTTCCAAAGAATAGTAGCCATGTGATATTGCAGACATATGTATAACTGGAGATTGTAAGTTTTTTTTATTTGATGCCATCAATGCTAAAATGCACTTTAGCAATCCATCTAATGCCATGTAGCACACCAGATTGTTTGCTGTTGGTATAATTTTGGATTTTGGCCAAGATGGCCTTGTGTTTGATAGTGATAAGTACTAATTGTTTTCTGTACGACAGAAAGCTTGCATTTCGATAGTTCCTATCTGTATAAAGGGGGAACCTTTTTCTAAAACAACAAAGTCCAGCAAGTAAAGTGGGTAAAGTGGAGGACGGATAAATGCACTGAAGTGATGGAAAGTAGGCACATGAAACCTGGGGGGAAATGAGAAGCTGAGAGAGCTTCAGTGATGTGTAAGGACTGGAGGATCTGTGGTCATGGGATGTGTAGGAGCAACAAGGGCAAACAGGGTCAATTTCAAAGGTGAAATTAGGAATCTGAAAAGGAACACTGTGTCTTAATTTTCTGGGACAGCAAATTCATGTAGATTAAAACAAAAAGACAGATGTGCGTGTAGTGTTGGCAGTGGTGCAAAAAGGCAAGGGAATAAACATGATATTGCATGATAATGTGTGGAGGAACAGAAGGACTTATGTTCACAAAAGTAACGAGTCGATAAATAAACGGGGTGGAAAAAGTATTCAGGATAGTTTCCCTTTTTAGCTGAGGCATAGAATCATTGAGCAGGGAATTCATGCTGGATCTGTACTGAACACTAGTTTGACCACAATTGAGTACTGCATACGGTTCCAGTCACAATCTTGTGGTAAAATTGCAATTGCACTGGAGAGAATACAGAAAGGGTTTATGAGGATGGTGCTAGAAAAATGTAGCTATGAGGAAATACTGCATATGTTGGGTTGCCTTGTTTGGGATAAAGGAAACTAAGGGAACATTAACTGAGTTTTGTGAAGTTTGAAGTGTTTTAGGATGGCTCGGTGGTGCAGCAATAGAGCTACTCCCTAACAGCGCCAGAGACTATGGGTGCTTGTCTATACGGAGTTTCTAAGTTCTCCCCGTGACCTGTGAGGGTTTTCTCTGAGATCTTTGGTTTCCTCCCACACTCCAAAGACGTACAGGTTTGTAGGTTAATTGGCTTGGTATAAAATGTAATGAAGGGAAGAAACAACATTAATTTGTGTGAAGCAAAGCTTCAGAAATATCAATAAGATAAATGGTTCTTTACTTTGGTTTTATGGTGCCAATTGAAAGAATCATTTATCTTACTGATGTCATTGTATTCATTTCAAGATTAGTTAGTAAACCCTGAACTAAACTTATAGTGAGATTTTGCTATAATTTTACAATAAAATATGACTTAAATATTTAAAATAAAATCACAGCCTCATTCCTAGCCAGGAGACTCTGATGAATTCCATTTATTTGATACATAAATATTCTTTTGATCATATGCCAGATCACTATTAATAATATGCCAGATATCTCTGAGACAAATGAAAATGGAACCTTGTAGTTTTGAGCCTTATACCTGTACCCAAATGAAGAGAACACTACACTGTCCCATATTTGGACAGGCATAATGTGAACCAATTACCACTGTTAGTGGACCTGAATAGAGCCTCCAGATCAAAGTGAGGCCTAGCGCAAATTGGAGGAACAGCACCTCATATTTCGCTTAGGTAGTTTACACCCCAGTGGTATGAACATTGACTTCTCTAACTTCAAATAGCGCTTTCTTTCTCTCTCCATCCCCTTCCCCTTCCCAGTTCTCCCACTAGTCTTACTGTCTCCACCTACATTTTATCTTTGTCCCGCCCCCTCCCCTGACATCAGTCTGAAGAAGGGTCTCGACCCGAATCGTCATCCATTCCTTCTCTCCAGAGATGCTGCCTCACCCGCTGAGTTACACCAGCATTGTGTCTGCCTCCAGATCAACTTCATGTTCAGCTGAAAAGCTCTAGAGGCATCGTTATAACTGCAGAAAACATTGCCTGGTGTGTTGGTGCTTGTCGGACCATCTATATTTATGAATCTAATCACTTATGGGTCAACAGCCAAATCTTCCTATTAACTGAGCACGCCTTTATGCACACATACAGTATGCATGGATTTATGAAATTGCACCTCTTCCCGTTTGCATTACACGGCACAGGAAAAAGAATTGCTGAGATGCTCAAGGTGCTGGAGGACAGATTTGCAAAGTAAATGTTGTCAAACTCATCTTTTTAGGCAGCCTGTTCCAGCTGAAGTGTTCATGCTTGTCATAGATGTCTTAGTTAAATTAGCAAAGTGAAAAATATTCCTATGGAGTGCATACATATTGATAAAGTTTATGCCTTGATTATTTGAATACAAAGCTTCTTTTTAAGATGGCAGTGTCCTTGTGGGAATATAAAAATCAAGAACAATATTCACCTGTTATTACAATGTTCACACGCCGATATTTACTGACTATACCATGTATTTGTGTAATTCTGCTCCTATTCTCACCCCGTTAGTCTGGTTCAATAAAACACTGAGTCAAGCACTGGATCAGCGAACTTTATTTCCAATCACAAAATACACTACCCTATACGATACCTAACCAACACTGTGTGTCCGATCTTTGCCTCTACTCGTCCAAGCCCTTTAGCCTCATGTGAATAGACACCTCCAGCAGGTCAGCACAGCCCCAAGTGCTCCCCCAGAAGATCGACACAGACTCATGTGTTCTCCCCTCTTATATACTGTATCGGATCCGTGGCGCAAATTACATGGGAGGGGGGGGGGGGGGGGGGGGGGGGTGGGGTAACCCCTAGAAACCAATCATAAATAAAGATCATACAATACATTAATTGACAGTTCCCTAACCCAATCAGAAAATACCCCATTACGTTGTTTCTACATCAAGTTCCTAATGGAAGACAGTTCCCCTAAGTAAAGAAACATTTTACCAGGTAATATAAAACAATTTGGGCAAGGCCCCTTGCCTTGACCAATCACATTTAACAGTGCAAAGACCATGCAACATAGTTAACAGTGGTATTATAGCATACCACTCCCCAATCAATCCTGATCATGCATTTGCAGCAAGGCTCAGCTCTTTCTGCAAAACCCTCATACATATTAACAATTGAGTGGACATCTGGACATCACCCTGTACTTAACTTCCTCCCAGGACCTAGACATTCTGGAGCCATGAACCTCATGGTCTTTGCAGCCTTTGCAAAAAGATGCCAAGCAGGTTTTGCAAAGGCAGAAAGCCTCCATTTTGTCAGACACTAAATGGCCAATATTATCATTAGTATTCACATGTCTTAAATCGCAGGTGATGCTAAGCCATTTTTTCTAATAATGTTAGATTTGTAGTTTGATGAAGCACGTTTGAAGATAAGTCGTTAGTGAGGTGACACATATCTGATGACATTCAATATTTTAAGCCACATCTTTGTTTTATCTGTAACAAAGTTGTTTTATTGGTACTTACAGACCAAGTCAACAACAGTTAACGTTTCAGTCCAATCATAATATAGAAAGAAGGTCATTATCTTCCACTGCGTCACTAGTTTTTTCATCAAATTGATAACTAGTTCAATGGTTCCTTTATTATCACGTATGCTGAGGTACAATTAAATTAAGTACTGAATACATTGAAACAGTCCACTGAATCCATATACAAGAGTCGCCAGATATTGCCACCATTTTCAAAATCCCAGTTGCGGTTGGCCATGAAGGTCCGTTGCAGCCATCGCCTACATCTGGATTTCCAGCAAACAGTCATTCCTCTCTCGCCCGGCTTTCAGCCTTCGTGCCCTAGGGAGCATCTCCCACAGCCTGTGTTGAGGGCGTAGCAGTTCAGACCCCCGGGTGTCCTTACCGGCCCTTTGTCCAGCGTCCGCTACCATATAACCATATAACCATATAACAATTACAGCACAGAAACAGGCCATCTCGACCCTTCTAGTCCGTGCCGAACACATAATCTCCCCTAGTCCCATATACCTGCGCTCAGACCATAACCCTCCATTCCTTTCCCATCCATATAACTATCCAATTTATTTTTAAATGATAAAAACGAACCTGCCTCCACCACCTTCACTGGAATCTCATTCCACACAGCTACCACTCTCTGAGTAAAGAAGTTCCCCCTCATGTTACCCCTAAACTTCAGTCCCTTAATTCTCAAGTCATGTCCCCTTGTTTGAATCTTCCCTACTCTCAGTGGGAAAAGCTTTTCCACGTCAACTCTGTCTATCCCTCTCATCATTTAAAAAACCTCTATCAAGTCCCCCCTTAACCTTCTGCGCTCCAAAGAATAAAGCCCTAACTTGTTCAACCTTTCTCTGTAACTTAGTTGCTGAAACCCAGGCAACATTCTAGTAAATCTCCTCTGTACTCTCTCTATTTTGTTGACATCCTTCTTATAATTAGGCGACCAAAATTGTACACCATACTCCAGAATTGGCCTCACCAATGCCTTGTACAATTTTAACATTACATCCCAACTTCTATACTCAATGCTCTGAATTATAAAGGCCAGCACACCAAAAGCTTTCTTTACCACCCTATCTACATGAGATTCCACTTTCAGGGAACTGTGCACAGTTATTCCCAGATCCCTCTGTTCACCTACATTCTTCAATTCCCTACCATTTACCATGTACGTCCTATTTTGATTTGTCCTGCCAAGATGTAGCACCTCACACTTATCAGCATTAAACTCCATCTGCCATCTTTCAGCCCACTCTTCCAACTGGCATAAATCTCTCCGTAGACTTTGAAACTCTACTTCATTACCCGCAACCCCACCTATCTTAGTATCATCTGCATACTTACTAATCCAATTTACCACGCCATCGTCCAGATCATTGATGTACATGACAAACAACAGTGGACCCAACACAGATCCCTGTGGCACCCCACTCGTCACTGGCCTCCAACCTGACAAACAACCATCCACCATTACTCTCTGGCATCTCCCATTCAGCCACTGTTGAATCCATCTTGCTACTCCACCATTAATACCCAACCATTGAACCTTCTTAACCAACCTTCCATGAGGAACCTTGTCAAAGGCCTTACTGAAGTCCATATACACAACATCCACTGCTTTACCCTCATCAATTTCCCGAGTAACATCTTCAAAAAATTCAAGAAGATTAGTTAAACATGACCTTCCAGGCACAAATCCATGTTGACTGTTCCTAATCAGACCCTGTTTATCCAGATGCTTATATATATTATCTCTAAGTATTCTTTCCATTAATTTGCCCACCACTGACGTCAAACTAACAGGTCTATAATTGCTAGGTTTACTCTTAGACCCCTTTTTAAACAATGGAACAACATGCGCAGTACGCCAATCCTCCGGCACTATTCCCATTTCTAATGACATTTGAAATATTTCTGCCATAGCCCCCGCTATTTCTACACTAACTTCCCTCAATGTCCTAGGGAATATCCTGTCCGGACCTGGAGACTTATCCACTTTTATATTTCTCAAAAGTGTCAGTACTTCCTCTTCTTTGATCCTCATAGTTTCCATAGCTACTCTACTTGTTTCCCTTACCTCACATAATTCAATATCCTTCTCCTTGGTGAATACCGAAGAAAAGAAACTGTTCAATATCTCCCCCATCTCTTTTGGCTCTGCAGATAGTTGGCCACTCGGACTCTCTAATGGACCAATTTTATCCCTCGTTACCCTTTTGCTATTAATATAGCGGTAGAAACCCTTCGGATTTACTTTTACCTTACTTGCCAAAGCAACCTCATATCTTCTTTTAGCTTTTCTAATTTCTTTCTTAAGATTCTTTTTACATTCTTTATACTCCTCAAGCACCTCATTTACTCCATGCTGCCTATAACTATTGTAGATCTCCCTCTTTTTCCGAACCAAGTGTCCAATTTCCCTTGAAAACCATGGCTCTTTACAACTTTTACGATTTCCTTTCAACCGAACAGGGACATAAAGATTCTGTACTCTTAAAATTTCACCTTTAAATGTACTCCATTTCTCTTCCACATCTTTCCCATAAAACAAACTGTCCCAATTTACTCATTTTAAATCCTTTCGCATCTCCTCAAAGTTAGCCTTTCTCCAATCAAAAATCTCAACCCTAGGTCCAGTTTTGTCGCTCTCCATAATTATATTGAAACTAATGGTATTGTGATCACTGGACCCGAACTGTTCCCCAACGCATACCTCTGCCACCTGACCCATCTCATTTCCTAACAGGAGGTCCAGTACCGCCCCTTCTCTAGTAGGTACTTCTATATATTGTTGCAAAAAACTATCCTGCACACATTTTACAAACTCCAACCCATCCAGCCCATTTACAGAATGTGTTTCCCAGTCTATGTGTGGAAAATTGAAATCTCCCACAATCACTACCTTGTGCTTACTACTATAATCTGCAATCTCCTTACATATTTGCTCTTCCAATTCTCGCTCCCCATTTGGCGGTCTATAATACACCCCTATAAGTGTTGCTACCCCTTTCCCATTTCTCAGTTCCACCCAAATAGCCTCCCTAGACGAGCCCTCTAATCTATCCTGCCAAAGCACTGCTGTAATATCTTCCCTGATAAGCAATGCAACACCTCCACCTCTTGCCCCTCCAATTCTATCACACCTGAAGCAATGAAATCCTGGAATATTTAGTTTCCAATCACAGCCCTCCTGCAACCATGTTTCACTGATCGCCACAACATCATACTTCCAGGTGTCAATCCAGGCTCTAAGTTCATCCACTTTTCTTACAATGCTCCTAGCATTAAAATATACACATTTAAGAAACCCACCCTCTGTTATTCTCTGATTATTTTCTTTTTCTTCTCTCTCCCCTACATTTTGGGTCAGAGTGCTACCATTCTCTGCCCCCTGCTTCACACACTGACTGCTAGCTTTCCCAATTTGAGTCCCTCCCCCCAACCATACTAGTTTAAAGTCTCCCCAGTAGCCTTTGCAAATCTCCCCGCCAGGATATTGGTCCCCCTTGAGTTCAAGTGCAACCCGTCCTTTCTGTACAGGTCGCACCTTCCCCAAAAGAGGTCCCAATGATCCAGAAACTTGAATCCATACCCACTGCACCAGTCTCTCATCCACGCATTTATCCTCCACCTCGCTCCATTCCTACTCTCACTGTCGCGTGGCACAGGCAGTAATCCTGAGATTGTTACCTTTCCAGTCCTTCTCCTTAACTCTCTACCTAACTCCCTAAATTCTTCTTTCAGGACCTCTTCTCTTTTTTTACCTATGTCGTTGGTACCTATATGCACCACAACCTCAGGCTCCTCTCCCTCCCATTTCAGGATTTCTTGGACACGTTCAGACAAATCCCTGACCCTGGCACCAGGGAGGCAAACTACCATCCGGGACTCCTGTCTGCGTCCACAGAATCGCTTATCCGACCCCCTGACTATAGAGTCTCCTATTACAATTGCCCTCCTCTTCTTTTCCTTACCCTTCTGAGCAACAGGACCGGTCTCTGTGCCAGAGGCCCGGCCGCTGTCGCTGCCCCAGGTAGGCTGTCTCCCCCACCCTTACTCAAACACGAGTACTTATTTTCAAGGTGTACAGCCACCGGGGTACTCACCAGTCCCTGCCTCTGCCCATTGCCCTTCCTAACTGTGACCCAGTTTTCTGTCTCCCGTGGTCTTGGAGTGACCACCTCCCTGTAACTCCTTTCTATGACCTCCTCGCTCTCCTCGCTACTGTCGCCGACTCCCTCCAACTTCCACTTCCCGGTCGTTGGGGGCAAGCAGGAGATGAGTCTGGGACCTGACTCCCGCTCCAGGTGGGTTCCCCAGTTCTGCGGTGGGCGAGCCAGGCCTGCTGCCGGAGTATGGCTCCAGCCCCATCAGGAGTTCTTCTGGTGCGCTCGGCCCTCAGAAGTTCTCTATGATCAGTTGAATGCCCACCAGATTTTCTGATTTTATTTTAGTTTTTAGTACTTTTCTTCAATTCAGTAATAGGTTCTGTTACTTTAAGTGTCCACAATTAAATCGAACCATTATAAACTTAATATAATTGATTATGTCTGTTCAGATTTCTAGGTAATCTGCAAATTCTTCACTATCTTTCTCACTAATTAATTAAGTGAAACAAGCCTGGGTACTAGGATGTGAATAGGCTGGCAGGTGGTGTGTGAATTGTCATCAATGGTTCTCTTCTGGAACATGGACTGCTAATGATGGGCATTTTGGTTCCCCATTGGTAATTCAGATTTGGTGAGTTGTCAGAAACTGAGTTTAGTTGAGGTATTGACATTGTTTGTTCTCATGAAATCAGTTATTATTCTTGCCATCAACTTAATTAGAACATCTGATACAAGTGTTTGTATGAAGAAAAATAATGTGATCTAATTATTCCAGGACTATTTTCCATGAATTTTTAATGATTGCTGAAAATTATTTGACATAATAAGTGGTCTCACAACACCATACTCCATTGAACTGAGATAATGAAATTTACATCATACAATGCATGATCATTTGAATAATTTACCAGGAGAATTCTTCTAAAAAATATTATGTATTCTCTTCTGAAGATTAATATTGAGTATGGTGTAATTGGAAGTCTTGTCATAAATTTAAACAATAAATTTAGCAGATGTGCAGTTTTTATTTTTTCCTAAACCATTGAACACTCGTTGTCCTTCAAGAAGCAGTATTTAGCAGGAGCAACCATAAATTGCTTTATACTCTGTCCAAGGTACTGAATCAGTTGTAAAATATCTGTTGTTCCCACAGATGAGATAAGCCAAATTAGACTAGGGTTCAAACTAGGAAAGTTTATGATTTATCCAAGTGTATCCACTGAAAAAAGCCAAAGGAAATGGGCAGCCATGGTGGCGCAGCGGTAGAGTTGCTGTCTTACTGCACTTGCAGCGCCGGAGACCCGGGTTCGATCCCGACTACGGGTGCTGTCTGTATGAAGTTTGTACGTTTTCCCCGTGACCACGTGGGTTTCCTCCCACACTCCAAAAACTTACAGGTATGTAGGTTAATTGGCATGGTGTATGTGTAAATTGTCCCTAGTGTGTGTAGGATAATGTTAATGTGCGGGGATCGCTGGTCTGTGAAGACTCGGTGGGCCGAAGGGCCTGTTTCCACGCTGTATCTCTAAACTAAATTCTATACTTCAACCACATTCCCCAGCTTGAATCAATACTGCTTTCCAAAAAAAATGTATGTAAAATAATGCTAATAGTAAGGAAATCATGGCACTGCACTTCTTGAGCCCAAAGAAAACCTATCCTCTTGAATACTACTGAGATTGTATCTAGTCTTTGGGTTGAAATATGGTTCCAGCAATCATCACCACCAACTGTGCTACACGGGATAATTAAACTGTAAACTGAAAAGAGCTTAACTAATCGAAAATATGTTAATCTGCAAACTAAGCATTATAGAAGCTTAAAGTGATGGATTATAAAGTAACAAAAGTGCTAATAAAATGACAAAAGTGAAAAAAAATATTATGTAAAGACCTGTTTTTAAATTCCATTCACTTAAAGGAGGGAATTCTCCTAATAGGGGAGGGTTCAGGTCTAAGTGGCAGTTTTTTTCTTCTTGAATGTCCAAGTTTTGTCCAAGTGGTAGCATTTAAATATGGACAACATTACCAAATAGAATGGCAAAGCTGTCCTTGATGTTTATGATTAACAATTTATCATGCCCACTCTATTCAATAACTCAATAACTCTATTCAATGTCAGTAGAAAGCATACTGACTTACTGCATAACTGCCTGGTTTGGGAACTGTTCAGCAGCTGACAGAGCAGCTCTCCAGAGGGTGATAAAAACTGCCCAGGGTATCATTGGACTCCCCCTGCCCCCTCTGGAGGACATTTACCACTCCAGATGCCGCAGCAGGACCTGTAATATCGTAAAAGACATTACACATCCTTGTCACCACCTTTTCACACTGCTGCCCTCAGGAAAAAGGTACAGGTCGCTAAAGTCACGCACTGCCAGACTCAAGTATAGCTTTTACCCATCAGCAATCTTGGAACTGAACTCTGTCTCGGGAGCGGGTTATGGGGAAGGAGGGGGGGTGGGAGACAGTGTTCATTTATGTAAATGTGAATCCATGGGTGGGTTTGGGGAGGGAGGGAGTGTAAAAAGTATGAGTATGTGAATGTTTGAAGTTCTTTTAAATGGAGAGACACAGTAATCTCGTTGTATGTGACACATGCAATGACAATAAAGCATTCTGATCTGATTCTGATAACCAGCCACAATTCTTTCAAAAATAGGTAGAAATGTACCTTGTGGGGTCCTCGAAGCTGTCTTGATTTCTCACTGTACCTCATCTTGGTTCAGTAATGAATATGCATTATACATGCAGCACTTCAGACACGCTTGTTAATGACAGGGCTTTAGTTACAGTGTGTTGTAAGGTAGAACAACCCACTACCTTAATTATCACAGAGCAAGTTATGATCTCTGAAATTTACTAACTGCAGTTTTGATGGAGAGGATTTTGGCACCATCCGCCCATTAAAGTCCTGGGATTTCATTAAGGCCTTTGTATTTTAATTAGTTAGTGTATAATGCCAATATATTTTTTCTTAAGCCATAGATTGAGCACAATGACATTTGGTAGACAGCAGTTGAGTCCAACAGGGACGCTACATAATCCTCAAATTAAACAGCAAGGAAGTAAACAAGCATTGTTAACATAATTTCCTGTTATTGATTTGAAGGAACTTGCTGAATTTTCAAACAGATGTTCATTAATTCTGGAGAGACTTTTGTTTAAACAAGTCTTCACAGGAAGTGATTCAAGTAAAAGGGAAATACTCCATCAAATTCAAATTTAACCATCCAATTCATATTCTCAGGACTGCTTTCTTATCGTGTAACATTATGAAAATGCATTGTCATAAAATAATTATATTCTAAAAAAACAAAAAATAAGCCTTACCAACCATGTGAAATGAGCACAGGACAATTCTCTGCTCAAACTCCAAACGTGAGCTGAGAATGAAAATAATCTACTTTAACAGTTGGATGGATGCTCAATTAAATGATTGGTGATGTTCTTTTGCTAGTTGAAAGGGCTATTCAGACTCCATGGATTCAAAATCTGCATGTAAAAGAAATTATGCATTTTTCAGCCACCGAATAATTCTTTGGATGGTTGGTGCCGGAAATGTATAAGTAATAGTTGCTCCACATTTTACTAAGGGGTTTAATGGAGTACAATTATGGCAGTACAGGTGCACAACCTTTTATCCGAAAGCCTTGGGACCAGACACTTCTTGGATTTTGGAATTTTTCGGATTTCGGAATGGAAGATTTTTAGCGTAGATTAGGTAGGTAGCGCGGGCGGCTTGAAACGTCTGGAGCAGCTGCCTCCTCCCCGGAGACCGGGGAATCAATGTAAATCATTGCTTAAATGTTAGTCAGTTAGTTTGGAGGGATTTTATGTGGTGGGGGGGGTGAAGGGGGAAACTTTAATTCTTAGTCCCCTACCTGGTCGGAGAAGCGGGGAGCGGGCAATGCCTTACCGGGTTGCCGTGCAGCAAGCTCCAGAGCGCTGTGGCCGCCGACTCCCAACACCTGGGGCTGCGGGCGTCCGGCCGCGGGCGGCGCCGGTTGGAGCTCCGACCCCGGCAACTCTGCCCCTGGCTGCGCGGCGCTCCAAATCCAGCGCGGCCCACGGCCGGACGCCCGCAGCCCCAGCTCCGCGATGTTGGGAGTCGGCGGCCACAGCGCTCCGGAGCTTACTGCACGGCGACCCGGTAAGGCATTGCCCGCTCCCCGCCTCTCCGACCAGGTAGGGGACTAAGAATTAAAGTTTCCCCCTTCCCCCCCCCCCCCCCCCCCCTTCACATAAAAGCCCTCCAAACTAACTGACTAACATTTAAGCAATGATTTACAGATGTTTAAGTGTCTCCCCGGTCTCCGGGGAGGAGGCAGCTGCTACAGTAGTACAGACCT
The DNA here is from genome assembly GCF_010909765.2 of Amblyraja radiata. Classification (NCBI taxonomy): domain Eukaryota; kingdom Metazoa; phylum Chordata; class Chondrichthyes; order Rajiformes; family Rajidae; genus Amblyraja; species Amblyraja radiata. The sequence goes on along the minus strand of NC_045974.1, from coordinate 38,916,889 downwards.
GGGTTGACCGTGGGTCGTTTCGGGTCAAGTTTGGCGCCAAACGTGAGCTTTGGTGTGCAGACGACATCCTGGAAAAAATGCCCGGTTTTCGGAGCTTTTCGGTTTCCGGAACTCCGGATAAAAGGTTGTGCGCCTGTAATGCCATGGAAATCAACCAGACTTAACAGTGAATTTATACATTTTCCAGTAGCAGGCAAGTTGTCCTGTTTGAGCAAATGAAATATATACTAGCATGAGGTAAATGCGTCGAACAGTCTAAAGAAGGGTCTCGACCCAAAACGTCACCCATTCCTTCTCTCCAGAGATGCTGCCTGTCCCGCTGAGTAATGCCCCTGTCCCACTTAGGAAACCTGAACGGAAACCGCTGGAGACTTTGTGCCCCACCCAAGGTTTCTGTGCGGTTCCCGGTGGTTTTTGTCAGTCTCCCTACCTGCTTCCACTACCTGCAACCTCCGGCAACCACCTGCAACCTCCGGGAACCGCACAGAAACCTTGGGTGGGGCGCAAAGTCTCCAGAGGTTTCTGTTCAGGTTTCCTAAGTGGGACAGGGGCATTACTCCAACATTTTGTGTCTACCTTTGAGGTAAATGAGAGTTGATTAGCTGGGAAAATAAACTATTTTTGGATAAGCCTTCTGTAAAAAACAGGGACTTATTTACTCCGAGGTTTTTATTCTCATAATTTTCTGTTCTGTCAGATCATTTATTTCCTTTCACAGCATTGTAATTTCTTCCATATTTGTGATATTTAAAACAGTGTACTTTGAAAGGTATATTGACCTCAGTTAAATTACAAACATAATGCTTACATTGTATAAGATATCCACTGAATGTAACTTGGCTAAGACTGTTCCTGGTAGTGTCTAAAAATGCAAGATAACACACTGCAACATGAATTCATTGAAAAGATTAAGTGTTGTTCTAATTATCAGTGTAATGAAAAGCTGAAGTGAATACATAGATCTGAGAAGAGATACCAATAAAAGTAGAATGTACCTTCCATTGGAGTGGAAATCATGACTGCTTTTGTACTATTTGGTTTTAATCAGCTAGCTGTTGTATCCCAAACAAATTGATTAAATAGTTGTGGGTAGACACAAAATGCTGCAGTAACTCAGCAGGACAGACAGCATCTCTGGAGAGAAGGAATGGGTGATGTTTCGGGTCGAGACCCTTCTTCAGACAGATTAAATAGTTGCTGTTTTCCGTAAATCATGCAAGCCGCAGAAGAGAAAATCATGATTCTTTTCATGCTTTTGATATGATTGTAATTCCAAAACCCTCATTTCTAATCTTAAGCAGGTACAGTTCTTTCAAACCTTCAGTAGATAGATACAAAATGCTGGAGTAACTCCGACTGAAGAAGGGTCTCGACCCGAAACGTCACACATTCCTTCTCTCCAGAGATACTGCCTGTTACTCCAGCATTTTGTGTCTATCTTCGATTTAAACCAGTATCTGCAGTTGGCCAAAGTCATTGGCCATAGATCTTCCAGTGACACCATCACAGGATTGAACATTTTAAATTACACCGTGTTGTGCAGTAAACTGCAGAGTTCCACCCTAGTTAGCCTGGAAAAATAGATTACTGATTTCTTTTCTAAAAACCCCATCTTAATTATTTGATTTAAGAAAAAAAAGACTTAAGGGCCTGTCGCACCTTCCCGAGTTACTCATGAATTCTCCCGAGTTTTCCCCTTGATTCAAACTCGGAGATTGTCCATAGGAGTCCGTAGCGAGTCCGTAGGAGGCCATAGGAGTCCATAGATATTTTGTAGCGGCTCGTAATGGCAGCCGTAGGTACTCGGGGCATCAGGTAAGTCGGGACGTTTTTTCAGCATGTTAAAAATGTCCACGAGTAAAAAAAATAGCCCCGAGTACCTACGGCTGGCCATTACCGCAATTCTCCAAGTTTGAATCGAGAGGAAAACTCGGGAGAATTCGTGAGTAACTCGGGAAAGTGGGACAGGCCCTTTACAGCATGGAAACAAGACCTTTGACCCATCGAGTCCGCATGGACAAGTTATTCCCGCACATTAACACAGGCCTACACACACTTGGAACAATTTACACTTATACCAAGTATACAAACCCAAGCCAATTGACCTACAAACCTGTACGTCTTTGGAGTGTGGGAGGAAACTGAAGATGTCGGAGAAATCCCACGTGGTCATTGGGGAAACCATACAAACTCAGTACAGACAGCACCCGTAGTCGGGATCAAAATGGGTCTCTGGCGCTGTAAGGCAGCAACTCTCCTGCTGCGCCACTGCAGCCAAGTTCTTCCTTCAAAGGAATTAATTATTTTATTCCAACACCACCAGATATTTTAGGTTTACACAAATTTCACAATAGCTGCCATATTTTCACAAAAAAAGGAGAGCTGGAGAAACTCAGCGAGTCGGGCAGTAACTGGAGAGAAATAAACAGCTGATGTTTCAGGTGGAGATACTTCATCTGGGCTGAAAGAGTAGAGGGGAAGAAATCAGTATGAAGAGGTGAGGTAAAAATCATCAGCCAGAGGTAAGCAAGGGGAAAAGGCAAATGCCTTTATACCAGCTGATGGATGGACGTTTGTGTATTTCAAAGCGAGGCATATTATGGGTAAAGCAGATGAACATAGAGCCTGAATCATTGTGTGTGTAAGAAGGAACTGCAGATGCTGGTTTAAACCGAAGATAAACACAAAAAGCTGGAGTAACTCAGCGGGACAGGCAGCATCTCTGGAGAGAAGGAATGGGTGACGTTTCGGGTCAAGACCCATCTTCAGACTAGTTATGGAAAAGGGGAAACGAGAGATATACACGATGATGTAGGAAAAGAGGAAAAGAAAGATGTAGACGATGATGTACTGTGCACTTTAACCACATGTGATTTTTTATATTACAAATCTAAAATTGTGGAGTACAGAGGCAAATAAATAAATGATGGGACTTTGTCCCAAACATTATGGAGGGCACTGTATAAATGACCTGGTCTTGGACAAATGTAGATAGGTTGATTAGTAAGTTTACAGACGACACCAAAATCACTGGAGTTGCGAACTGTAAGTAAGGCTGTCAAAGTAAATACCAGGATATAGATCAGATACAAAAATAGGCGGAGAAATGGCAGATGGAGGTTAATGTGAGCAAGTGTGAGGTCACGCACTTTGGGAGGTCGAATGTAAGCAAAAGGTACACAGTCAATGGGAAGACTTTTAGCAGCATTAATGTACAGAGGGGTCTTAGGAGACTCAAGGGGAAGGGGCTAGAGCTGACATTGCGATGGGGACCCACAGCGTGCGCTGGTTGTTCTCCGCCGGGATCAGAGTCTCCGCTTTATGTTTGGCGACATCTCCAACTCCAGGCTGGGTCTCCGACCCAATCTCCATCCGAAAATGGTGTCGTGTTGGAGACGTCCGCCAACCATCCAGAGCCTCCCTCAGCTCCAGTAAAGACGCGATGGCGCAGGAAGGGGCGGACTGGGGAGTGACAGGAGAAAAGATCAATCCACGCGGCACTGACCGGCAGGAGAGGAGATCGGTCTGTGCAAGCGCGGTTTTTCAAACCCCGCTAACTTTTGCATTAGACCACTGATCGGAACAAAACGGTGCAATCGCAGCTCAGGAGAACGGTGAGTAAGCTGCCAAAAAATCGTAGCGATATCGCGTACTGTTTTTGGGCAAATACAATGACCGCGCAATCCGGATGGTAACAAGATCAGAGCTTTAGTTATGTATAGATTTACTCTAAGGAGCGATTGAACAAACTTGGATTATTTCCTCTGGAGCGCCGGAGGCCGAAGGAGACCTGATAGTAGATGGTAGAGAAATTATGAGAGGCACAGATGGGGTAGACGGTCAGAACCTTGTTCCCAGAGTGGAAACGTCAAATACTCTAAAATGAAGGGGCAAAGTTAAAGATGTGTGAGGCAAGCTTTTCGCACAGCGGGTGGTGGGTGCCTAGAACATGCTGCCATGGGTTGTGGAGGAGGCAAATACCAGTGTAGCGTTTGAGAGGCATTTATAGGCACATGGATAACCAGGGGATGTAGGAGTATGGATTGTGCAAGTAGATTAGATTATGTAGATTGGATTAAGTAGAGTAGATTAGATTAGATTACATCAAATTCGGAATGGACATGATGGGCCAAAGGGCCCATTCCTAGGCTGTACTTTTCTATATGTTACATCATATGGCAACTTTTCTGTTTGTACAATAGGTAAAAAGGATTTTTTCTTTGTCGCTCGTCATCGTACCATTTCACAGTCATCAACGCACACCTTTTATCCAAGTATGTTTCCCCTCCTGTTACAACAGTTGCATATTCCTACCCCGATCCTTATTAGGAAGGGGGCGTCTTCTTTCTCACCACGATAGATCAACAATAGCCATAGAAAAGGAGATCACCACCTTCTACCTCACCTACTTCTGCAGTAACAGCTATCCTTCCAACTCATGCAGCCCTGATCTCTTCCAAAATAAATCACATTGAGGTACAGATCATGCATAAGAAACAAAAATGCCAAAAATGCTTGGCTGATCAGGCATTATGAAGAGAAAGAGAATCACAGTTCATATTTCAAGTCAATGATCTTTAATCAGAACCAAAACCAATCCATGCCTGGTTTAGGAACCAAACTTTTGAATCATATCAAGGAATTTATTTGAAGCTGAAAAAAAGTTGCTCAAATGTTTCCCTCACACTCACTGTTTAATTCTCACTTTTCAATATTTAATCCTCTGTGATGATAGATTCCATTAACTTAGCAATTAATGGAAGTTATTACCTACCTTTCCCCAACCTCATTAAATATTTGTGCTACATGCACATTTCCTACCAGAAGCATTATTATAGACTGCTTTTAAGGTGATAATCTGAAAATGCCCTCATTGACGTCTGCAATGTGGTCTTTTTTGATTTGCATTTTCTCCATTGTCATATTATTTCCTGGCGTCGCCATCACTAAGTCAATTTTCATTCTGTATTTTTGGGCTTCTTGATATTGCTGGCATCTCTTTACTTCCCTTACTCAGGGGTGAAGACAACAGTTTTTGATCAATTGGCACTGTTATATCACTAGCTTTGCCCATCTAACCCATTTGTGTATTGATTCTCTCGCCATCTTCCTTCCCTGTCTGTCACACCAGCCTCCGCTGGCTTGTTTATACCCTTGTCCTAACCCCAAATATAAATCGTAAATATCCATTTAGTAATTTGAATCTTTCCTTATCCATTTTAACTGTAAACATTTCCTAAATGTGTTTATGCAAACTTGTGTTGATTGCTTTAATGTTTATTATGTTTCATATTTGTGTCATATTTACTGCTTTAACTTTCCATTGCTTTGTGGCTCTTTGTAGATTTCTTTGTCTGTTGTATGTTCTCGGAATAAAAAAGTTAAATATTCAATTTGCTTTGATAAGGCACTGGCTATACAATGGTTCTGCTTAACGGAATAAATCTACTGTAGTCCAAATAGTTTATTAAATACAAGATTAATTTAGCATATTTAACTCTTTTATGAACATGTGTAGCTTACACAAACTGCTTTAGAAATCACATTAGCGTCGGCTTGTAGCAGTTAAGCTCTCCTTTTGCATAATGGATGACATCTTCCAAAATGTATTAATTTGCTAATGAAGTGTACTTGTACAGATACAATTCAGGAAATGCCTCCATTAGAAATACAGGTGCACAACCTTTTATCCGAAATTCCGGAAACCGAAAAGCTCCGAAAATCGGACATTTTCGGTCCTGGAAAAAAGGGAGAGTATATTGCCCGGGAGAGTAGGAATCCCTAGACCTAGTACAGTGAGCGTCCACCGAGGGTCGCCCGGAGAGGTTCCGCGGTCACCTCTCGGGTGACCCTCGGTGGACGCTCACTGAACTAGGTCTAGGGATTCACAAAAATGCTGGAGAAACTCCGCGGGTGCAGCAGCATCTATGGAGCGAAGGAAATAGGTAACGCTTCGGGCCGAAACCCTTCCTCAGACTGCCCTATCAGTCCCCCCTATCAGTCTGAGGAAGGGTTTCGGCAAAGGGAGGGGAGAAAAGGGAAAAGAGAGAGGAAGGATCTGCCGGACATGCTGTGTGTGTGTGTGTGTGTGTTTGTTTGGCGGAGTCTGAGGGGAGAAGGGAGAGAAGAAGGGGAGGGAAGGGAGGGAGGAAAGGGAGGGAGAGGTCCAGCGACGGGAACGGATGCCTGGGTCCGGGCGTGAGCTGAGTCCGAGGTTTGTAAACGTTGCTGCAACCCCCGGCCCGGCCCTCCGTGTATTGTTCACCGCGTCTTCCTGGAGAGAGGGGGGGAGGGCGGGAGCCGGGGCTGTGTGCGTGAAGCACAGCGACTAGAGGGACGGGAGAGCTGCCCCTGGAGCGTGAGGGCACCTCCCCCTTCTCCATTCCCCCTCACACCCCCCTCCCCATCTACCCCTTTCTTCCCCCTCCACCTCTCTACTCTCTCTCGGCCCGCAGCGATCTGCCGGGCATGCTGTGTGTGTGTTTGTTTGTTTGGCGGAGTCTGAGGGGAGAAACGCCGGCACTAAGAGCGAGCGAACGCGCGGACAGAACTGACAAAAGCAACGATCATAGGTCGGAATAGGTGACCAAAGATCTTTGTAGGTGACATTTCGGGTCGAGACTCCTCTTCTGACTGACTCCGGGGAAAGAGGAGCAAGAGCTATGGACGGTACTAAGGACAAGTGAATGGAAGATATGCCGATATCTCCCGTTTCCCTTTCCCTTGACTATCAGTCTGAAGAAGGGTCTCGACCCGAAATGTCTACCAACGCCGCTCTATGAACGTTGCTTTCGTCCGTCTGTCCACGCTTTCGCTCGCTCTTGGTGCCGGCGCTTCTCCCCTCATGGCAGCTATTGAAAAAGTCGACCCGAAATATCACCTATTTCCTCCTATTATCACGTATTCCTCATCAGAGATGCAGCCTGATCCGCTGATTTACTCCAGCCTTTTGTGTCTGTCTTCGGTTTAATCAGCATCTGCAGAGTATGTGCCGTTTAAAAAGTACAAGGCATGTGCCGTTTAAAAAGGAAGTGATAAAAAAACATTTAACAACACCTAAACTGTTCCCCCGCAACGCTGCGAGAGGCATAACTGAAGTTGGGTCGGGGTTACTGAAATGACGGAGGTTACGCTCCGGTGCGGACTACGCGTCAGTTCATTGTATTTCGCAGGAGTGGACCATCTTGTGCTATAAGATCTTTGCTCCAATTGATTTGATTACTCTAGCGCGGGGCCCCCTTAGGCGCGGGGCCCAATTGGGAGAAATAGGTCCTATCGGCTAAAGGCCGGCCCTGACCGGGTAACTGCCGGGATCGAGGCGCAAACTCGCGACCTTGCGGCCACGAGCCGAGTACTCTACCACTGAGCCACATGTTAAAATCTACGCTAAAAACCTTCCATCTGGAAAACCGAAAAATCCCGAAATCCGAGAAGTGTCTGGTCCCAAGGCTTTCGGATAAAAGGTTGTGCACCTGTATATATATATTCTAAACATCAGAATTTAATGTATCAACATTGCAAAAAATTGAGTGCAGTATGCATTGGTCTAGCAGGGAAATAACAAAATTCTGTTGCAATGATAGCTCAATAATATCATATTTTTACTGCCTTATATAATCACTGTTTTGTTCTTTAATTTCCGAGGTTTCAAGTACTGAGTAGACAAAATAAGTATAAATCAACACATTTTTCAAATAGTCAGTAACGGTAACAGGTCACATATGATTGCGGAGATTACAAGTTCATAATTTTGAATTGGGATTTTGCTGATGATTTGTAAATTACGTAGACTTTCTCACCATTTAGATTCGATTAAATTGCCACCGTAAAATTCTGTGCAATCCATCTATTATCAATTGTGAACACAGCGGCATTTAACAACCTGAAGTGCTGAAACTTATAACAAGCCAGCACACATTCACACATTAGACTTTCACAATAACAGCATGCATTTTGTGTAGAAGCTGTTGCTTGATATAGAAATCTTGGTTCAACTGGTCTGGTTAAAGATTTACTAAAAACACAAATTATATTCTGGAGTCATGAAAATAATCTTGAATCCAATTTCTTTGAACAATAATTACCAGTGTCCATCATATCTTACTCTAAAATTACCTTAATTTCAATAATTCACTTGAGACATGTTTTTGCCATCAGTAATTTTAATTAAAATATTATGATTTCGAGTAGTGGTTATTTTTGGAATGTAAGTGTAATGGGTTTTTATTAAAGTTGCCTTATTAATTAATGAATGGCAGTAATAATTTGGCTGTATTCAGAAATGACTTCAGTTATTGTAGATGGCACACCATTAACGTTTCGGGTGTCGGCTCAAGACCCAATTAAATACTTGCTGAAGGCAAAGAAAAATATCAATACGTTTCTTTAGTTTTACCTATAAAACAGTCAGTATAAATCATTGCAAAATAAAATTACATATTTCAACACAATCAGATCCTATTAGATAGATGTAAGTACTAGAATAAATATAGTTGGCACGGTCATTTAATCTTAAAACTAAGGATGTAGCAACCTTTATATTACTGTCATGACATTTCCTCATTTTTGAAAGCATTAATTTGACACTGGGTGAACATTTCTAAAAGCACATTCTGATACGTTGGGCTGTATTTCAGAAGCAGCTGAAGAAAATCCACCAGATCCTGAATACCTTGAGCAGCTACATTCTGAATTGGCTCAGGCTGGGAAAATCGTCATAATTCCTAAATATTGCCTCTGATGTTGTTGACACAGTAACACAGTTGGTAGAGCTGCACCTCCAGATTCAGGGACAGTTTCTTCCCAGCTGTTATCAGGCAACTGAATCATCCTACCACAACTAGAGAGCAGTGCTGAACTACTATCCACCTCATTGATGACCCTCAGACAATCCTTGTTCAGACTTTGCTGGTTTTACCTTGCACTTAACATTATTCCCTTATCACGTATCTATACACTGTAAATGGCTCGATTATAATCATGTATTGTCTTTCCTGGATAGCATGCAACAAAAGTTTTTCACTGTCCCTCGGTACATGTGACAATAAACTAAATGGAACTAAACTGCTGCCTCAGAGCGCCAGGGATCCAGGTTTGATCCTGACCTTGAGTGATGTTCATATGGAGTGAGTGCGTGGGTTTCCTCTGGGTGCTCCAGTTTCCTCCCACATCCCAAAGGCGTGTGGATTTGTAGGTCTCTGAAAAATTGCCCCAAATGTGTAGGTGGTGGATGTGAAAGTAAAATAACACAGAACTAATGTGAACGGGTGATCAATGTTCGGCATGTACTCAGTGGGCCGAAGTACCTGTTCCATGTAGTATCTCTAAAACTAAAATCATGCTGCTACTGCAGGGTTTATTGACCCATTGGAACTGCAAGGGTGCTCTGATCAAAGGTATTGCTTAGAAAAAATCCACAATGTTTTGTTTGTCTAAGAATGATCTTCTCCTGATAACTACCAGTGGCTCCTAGTAATGTAAATTCCAGTGTTCCTGCATTATACACCTTAGATTGCCCCGGCAACCACCAGCTATATTAATCGTCTGGTCCTTGTTACCCCTGTGGTAGTTGACGGAAAATGCCACTGAACCACACTTACCTCATTTAATGTTTAGACCTACAAGTTTCATAGACTGTGTTTACTATATATCACTTTTGCTAAGACATAAAATGCTAGAGTAACTCAGCGGGGCAGGCAGCATCCTTGGAGAACATGAATAGGTGACATTTCCGGTCAGGACCCTTCTTCAGACTGTGAAACATCACCTGTCCATCATCTCCAGAGATGCTGCCTGACCCACTGAGTTACTCTATCACTTGTGTCTTTCCTTGGTAAACCAGCATCTGCAGTTCATTGTTTGTAAATATTGTTTTTGATGTTATTACTGCTGCTTTTAACCAATTTTAACCAACATTAACTGTTCTTCCATTGTGATAATTAATCATCATTACTGACACCATCTCAGTAGTCCATCACACATCGGAATCCAATCCATTAGAATATACCAGCCATCAGTATAGTTTTTCTTCAAAAGAAATTCAGAAACTTTTATCTTTCAGAATACCACCATTGCCCCAAGGACCTTATGTGAATGTTTAGATGACAGGACTCCTGCAGACATCTGACACGTTTTTGATTGGAATTGAATCTAATTCAGGTGGATAGTTTTGGTTCCTTCGATGGTTTACCCTGATGATCAGGAGATTTTAACCCATATTAATTTGGATTTGACCAAAGCATTGACTATTTCACCCATGTGCTTTTATCCACACCGATTTTATACCGGCATTTTTTCAGCAATTGTACAACTCAAGTCAACCCCTTTTACTGTAACAATTCTCATTTATAATGAGAAACAACACAGCTAGTCGTTAACCATTTGCTTCAATATGTCAGTTCTGGGGATTTTGGATGTTTTCCAGAATTATTAATGTTGTTTCTGTAGCAACCGCAGTCTGTTATTGTTTAATGTAGTCAGCTAATTAGCTTGACCTTGCTGAGATATTTTAATGCAGGTAGATAATATTTGAACAGTGAAAAGGTTTGAGAAAGAGCTGTTTTCATTACATAGTCAGGTGATAACCGAAGCAGTCAAATCTGATTAATATTATTAGCCCTGAGCAATTTGATTGCCAAATTGAAACTGAACATTTAATTTTTGAGTCGGCACCTACAACCACATCATCTCATATACAGCCTGAAACAGTACATATTGCACATAATTATAAGTACCTTATGTACGTAATTATACATAACACCAACCAGGGAAGAGAAGATATATGATATGAAATAACTTGGGTCATTGCACATCAGTCAAGCGAGGTGGCTGAAGGCATGATCTTAGAAATATTTGCAGATGTTTATTCTATTGAAGATTGTAAATTCAAGCAGAGTTCAAGAGAAGGGAAATCAGCTGATCAGGCTTTTCTGCTTCATGCTTATGGGGGTTAGGAGCAGGGCAAGAGATTGCACAAAGGACCAGTATTCGGGCATTGATAGTTATTGGGGATAGAAGATGTGAAATGCTTTGGTCGGTGGGGGCACTGCGAGACTGCTGCCCTGCCAGCAGCGTGTTAGTATGTCTAAATGTGTGTTTTAGTATCTCTCGGTATGTCTTGTGTGGGGCTATAAGGGGGAAACCTCCAAGAAGAGGCGCCTTTTTCCATGTCGCCTCCCTCGCGGCCTAACACCAAGGATTGGTCCGGCCTTTCCCGCAGTCGGGCCCGGAGCTTCAGCCGCGGGCGCAGCGTGGACTTTTTCCGATCGCTGTTCAGTCTGAAGCCGCGAACTGCTTTAAGGGGTCAAAGGTTAGGGCACGGGCCTCTTTGATGTCCATTCGGAAGAAATTTTGACATCCATGACAAAAGCTGAACAATCAACTGTGGTATTGCAGTGGTTGAGGGAGATAGAGAGGGGAAGGTTGAGTGTTAACAGCATTTGTGAAAAATTATTTCCTTGTAGAGTTTTAAGTAAAACATCATTAATATGTTGAAAGTTAGGTTATGAATTAGGAGATACGAGTATAGTTCATTACATAAATGTATTAAATTAATTATAATGGCCAAGATACTCTGATTAAGAAAGAAATCTGGCATGAGGAACATGATGATATTTGGGCAATATTTTTTAACACAACTTTCTTTTTGTGTTATTATATTGTACAGTGTTTCTTTTGTAATGCACTGGTACCTCTAGGAAGTTAAATATCATTACAGTAAACCCTCAATTCAACCAACATCTTTGTAAAGTTTTATAGCGGACAGACCTGTCAGCGCCACCCGCGGTTCACAAGATGCACCAGCGAGCCCTTCTTCACCCATCCCCCGGCCTCGTGACACGGCTGGTGTTGTGGCTCGTGTTGTAGCCTCTGGGGACGGCGCTTTCTCTGGGCCGTTGCCGCTGGCAGGACACATTCGTTCACCGCGGGGCACCCTCCAACTCACCGGTTTCTGCTTCTTCCAGCCCGTCGCTTTGTCCACTCGCTGCTCCATCGCCACTTCCTCCTTCTCCTGTCGCTTCCTCCTTTGTCGTTGGCGATGGACTGAGGGGCAGCTGGTGGTTGGGGGCTGCGTGGACCAGGGTAGCTGATGGGGATGAGCTCCTTGGTGCAGACTAGCGGCATCGGCGCCTAGTTTTAAGGTGAAATGACAAAGTGCTGGAGTAACTCAGCAGGCGGAATCAGTCAAGAGATGGGTCCCATCGTCACCCATCCATGTTCTCCAGAGATGCTGCCTGACCAGCTGAATTACTCCAGCACTTTGTATCCTTTTGTGTGTTGACCATCATCTGCAGTTCTTTGCTTCAACTACATACTATAATATCTTACTCAGTAACAGTTAACAATCGGCAATAATGAGCACCACTCTCTCTCCACCCCTATTCCCCACGATGGTCCATCATAATGAGGGTTTACTGTATTTCCTTTTTCAATCAATGTGACAAGTATGTTTATTAATCATGCATATTGGCACCTTTTGCCAACAATAGAAAGACTGATGTTGTAGTGATTATGGTGACTTTTATATTTTTGTGAACCAATACTTGACCTTATGGGCAACATGATGTATAGAAAAAGGTAAAATCTTACACACAATGCTGTGTATGTTATCACCAAAAATGTGTTAGTACATGATAAAGTGAGGACGATTGAGAGCAAAGGGCTGCAGGAGTAAGAAGCAAAGCTGTTTCCAGAGACAAGGTAGTTGTGTGCGGATGGCAAGAAATGGAGCTACATGAAAGAAAATATATGTTTGAATGTTAAGAATCCACACGGGTGAATGGTGTAGTTTATAAGACAACTAGTCAATAGTCAATTGTGCTTTATTTGTTACATGTGCAACTGCACAGTGAAATTCCTTTTGCATAAATCACACATGCGGCCACTGGCATTTTTGGCGCCATTATTGAAGTCCAAAGTCGGGTCTGCTCGCGTGCTCGATGTACTGAAGCAGTTCCCACAAACTGACGTCCTTCTCCTTGCCCGGCCATCTTTGCGTCCCGGGGGGTGGGGGCGCCACCTGCAGCGACCTTGAAGGCACTGGAGATATTATCCCGGTTCACCCTCCTACTGGCCCTTGCTCCCTACGCCCGACTTCCCCAGCTCCCTTATGTCGTCTGCTGAGCCTTCGGACGGGTTAATGGGAATCTGAGGGGCAACTTCAGGGCTGCCAACATTGGGTGAGAGTTGGGAGTGAGAAATTGAGAATGACCAAGCTTGAGGGAGCATAGCGACCCGGGGGGGGGGGGGGAGAGGAGGGTGCATTTTTCAGCTTGAAATTGTTCCAATATGGTACATACTGTAGCGAATCTTTTAACCTACACTTGAATGCAATATATATGCTTTAAATTGGATTAGCTATGAATAAGGTTAGAGTAAATTACATTCCTAATTACATTCCACAGTATGGTAGGGAATTCCCCCCAGCAGGTAGCGTAGCTGGGACATGTTGGCGGGTGTGGGCAAGTTGAGCCGAAGGGCCTGTTTTCACACTGTATCACTCTATGACTACATTATACCTCCACCATGCATGAATGCTTCAAAATCAAGTGATCGAGTTTTATTGCCATATACTCAAGCATAGAAACATAGAAAATAGGTGCAGGAATAGGCCATCGGCCCTTCGAGCCAGCACTGCCATTCAATATGATCATGGCTATTCATCTAAAATCTGTACCTCTTTCCTGTTTTTCCCCATATCCCTTGATTTCGTTAGCCCCAAGAACTAAATGTAACTCTCTCTTGAAAACCTCCAGTGAATTGGCCTGCACTGCCTTCCGTGGCAGAGAATTCCACAGATTCACAACTCTCTGTGTAAAGAAAGTTTGTCCTCGTCTCTGTCCTAACTGCCCCACCCCCCCCCCTTTATTCTTAAACTGTGACCCATGGTTCTGAACTCCCCCAACATCGGGAACATTTTTCCTGCAGTTACAGTAAGTGAAAATCTAGCAGGCAAGCAGGATGCTTTCACCAACCACCCCCATTTGAAGTCCACTATCTTCCACCGTTTCTACCCAGTGCTTGGTACTTACTTCCAGCAGCCACTGGTTGTCCTCCAGGATGCACCGAGCCGCAGCCTGATCCATGCCGGTCACCTGGGCGAATTTGGCACAGAGACTCTCACTGCAGCAGCGCAACGCTTCCGACCCCTTGCACTGAGGCTGCTCCATGGCCGGAGCTGCAGTGAACGACTCGCCAGCCCGGCAAACACTCGCCAGCCCCGCTCCCCGTCCGCATCTGTCCCCGCCGCTGCTTCTGCTTCCAGCACCCATGGCCCATGCAGTTGATATGAGTTTTCAAATTTTTGTTGATCACAGAATTTCTCACAACAGAGCGAGAGAAATTTGTGATCAGCGTGAGAATTTGGCGAAATGCGTGATTCTCACACACAATGCATAGGAGTTGGCAGCCCTGCCTCTCTATCCCCTTCTGTCCCTCTCTCTCCCCCTCTCTCTCTCCCCTCTCTCTCTCCCCCCTCTCTCTCTCCCCCTCTCTCTCTCCCCCTCTCTCTCTCCCCCTCTCTCTCTCTCCCCTCTTTCTCCCCCCCTCTCTCTCTCCCCCTCTCTCTCTCCACCCACTCTCTCTCCCCTCTCTCTCCCCCTCTCTCTCTCCCTCTCCCCTCTCTCTCTCACCTCTCTCTCTCCCCCTCTCTCTCTCTATCCCCCCTCTCTCTCTCCCCGTCTCTCTCTCTCCCCGTCTCTCTCTCTCCCCTCTCTCTTTCTCCCCCTCTCTCCCCCTTTCTCTCTCTGCCCTCTATCCCCTCTCTCTCTCTCACTCTCCCCCCACTCTCTCCCCACTCTCTCTCTCTCTCTCTCTCTCTCTCTCTCTCTCTCTCTCTCTCTCTCTCCCCCTCCCTCTCTCTCCCTCTCTCTCCCTCTCTCTCTCCTCCTCTCTATCTCTCTCCCACTCTCTATCCCCCTCTCTCTCTCCCCCTCTCTCTCTCTCCCCCCTCTCTCCCTCCCACCTCACTCTCATCCCCTCTCTCTCTCTCCCTCTCTCTCCTGCTCTCTCTCCTCCTTCTCCCCCCCCCCCTCTCTCTCCCCTCTATCAGTCCCCTCTCCATCTCTTTCCGCTCTCCTCTCCCTCTCTCTCCTCTAACCCCCTCTCCCACTCTCACTCTCTCCCCTCTCTCTTCTCTCTCTTCTCTCCCCCCTCTCTCCCATTCTCTCTCCCTCCCTTCCCCTCTCCCTCCCTTCCCCTCTCCCTCCCTTCCCCTCTCCCTCCCTTCCCCTCTCCCTCCCTTCCCCTCTCCCTCCCTTCCCCTCTCTCTCCCTTCCCCTCTCTCTCCCTCTCTCTCTCTTTCCCCCTCTCTCCCTCCAACTTCACTCTCCCCCTCTCTCGTCCCCTCTCTCTCTCCTCTCTCTTTCCCCAACTCTCTCTCCTCTCTCTTTCCCCTAACTCTCTCTCCCCTTTCCCCTAACTCTCTTTCCCCCTCTCTCTTTCCCTCTCTTTCTTCTCTCTCTCCCCCTCTCCTCTCTCTCTCCCCCTCTCCTCTCTCTCTCCCTCTCTCCTCTCTCTCCCCCTCGCTTCCCCCCCTCTCTCTTTCTCCCCCTCTCTCTATCTCCCCTTCTCTCTCCCTCCCCCTCTCTCCCTCTCCCCACACTCTCTCCCCACTCTCTCTCCTCTCTCTCTCCCCTCCCTCCCTCTCCCCATTCCCCCCCACCTCACACTCCCCCTTGCTCTCTCCCCTTTCTCTTTCTCCTCTCTCTCTATCTCCTCTTTCTCTATGCCCCATCTCTCTCTCTTTCCCCCGTTTCTCTCTTTCCCCCTCTCTCCCTCTTCCTCCTCTCTCTTTTACCACCTCTCTCTCTTCTCCCTCTCCCTCCCATTCTCTCCTACCCTCTCCTCCCACTCCACCCCCTCTCTCTCTTCCCTCTTTCTTCCCTCTCCCCCCCCCCCTCTTTCTCTCACTCCATTCACGCCCCCTCTGTCTCTCCCCTCTGTCTCCTCTCACCCCCTCTCTCTCCCCACTCTCTCCCCACTGTCTCCCTCTCCTTCCCCTCTCTCTCTCTCCACCTCCCTTTGAGAGTCTGTCCCCTCGGCATAGAGACTCTCGCGGCAGCGGCGCAACGCTTCCGACGGCCCGGGATACTCGCACTTGGGGCTACTCCATGGCCGGAACTGCAGCGAGCGATTCGCCAGCCCCGCAAACGCTCGTCAGCGCCGGCTCCCCGCATCTGTTCCCGCCGCTGGTACTGCTCCAATCCCTCCCTCAGCCCCGGCTCTCCAACACCGCGGACCATGCAGTTTATCCGAGATTTGAAATTTTCGTTGATCACAGAATTTCTCACCACAGAGCGTGAGAAATTTCTGATCAGCGTGAGGGCGTGAGAGTTTGCCTGAGGGCGTGATTCTCACGCTCAAAGCGTGAGAGTTGGCAGCCCTGCAACTTTTACACGCTAAAAGGGTCTTGGTTGTATGGAAAGAGCTGCCACGGGAGGTAGTTGAGGCAGGGACTATCGCAACTTTTACGAAACATTTTACCAAGACATGAAGAGGTTTGATTGATCAATATTTTGAGCATGTATAAGTATAGTGAAGTGCAGCAGAGTTTTTGCATCAGCACATGTAGACTGGGAGTGGCAACAGTGCCTTTCCCTCCCCCCCCCCCCCCCCCCGAACCCCAACAAGCTTGTCTGCTGCAATCTGCCTACACAGCTTCCACAGTCTCTAATCTTGCTTATTCCACAATTTTCAGACCCTCTACCACATGATCCACGCAGCAAACCCTCCATGATCAATCTGCAGATGCTGTCCCGTGGAACTATTTTCTCTCGTTGAAGTGCCTAAAAATAGGGGCCATTGTTTTTAGGACAAGGGATTCATTATAGACTGTCATTAACAAATACCGTGATAAAAAATGTCTTTATATTAAGGATTATAAATCTTAGGGACACTCTTCACTGGATGATTATATTTTGGGGGAAATAAAGGGATATGTGGCAAGAAGAAAAGTGGCATTGATATATAGAACACAGTAAAGCAGGTGCAGGAGCACTGAGCCCCTCAGGCCTTCATTGTGATCATGGCTGATCGATGCTGGCCTCAGTTCCTCCTCTGTGTCAGTTCCTCATCATCTTAATTCCTAGACTTTACAAATATTGATTTATCTCCTCCTTAAATATCTGGCTTCCATCACCTTGAGAGTCAGATAGTTCCAGCGACTACAGTGGGCGGCACGGTGGAACAGCGGTAGAGTTACTCCTTTACGGCGCCAGAGACCCGGGTTTGATCCTGACTACGGGTTCTTGTCTGTACGGAGTTTGTACGTTCTCCCCGCGACCTGCGTGGGTTTTCTCAGAGATCTTCGGTTTCCTCCCACACTCCAAAGATGTACAGGTTTATAAGTTAATTGGCTTGGTATAAATAAATGTTTTAAAAAATGTCCCTAGTGTGTGTAGGATAGTGTTAGTGTGCGGATATCACTGGTCGGTGTGGACTCGGAGGGCCGACGGGCCTGTTTCCACGCTGTATCTCTAAACTAAACTAAACAAGACTATTTCAGATAGACATAAAAAGCTGGAGTAACTCAGTGGGACAGGCAGCATGGGTGATGTGTACTTCGCCCTGCTTTCTGAAGTCGATGGCTAACTGCTTTCCTTTTGTTGAATATCTGAAAGAAGATGAATGTCTCAAATTCCCTGACAGAAAATCAGATAAACTTGTTTCCCTTTAACTAACAGTGAAGCAAGCTATCAGTCTCAGTTAAAGTCTGGGGTGGTGTGAGTATCCTTTGCAATTCATGGGCATTGATAACTTTGAACCTGCTGTGTTAAGTTGAAATATTTCTTACCCGTTGTTCTGCAGAACCAATGCTCACTATCTTTATATGTGGGAAAGATCTGCAGATACTGGTATAAATCAAAGGTAGACAAAATGCTGGAGAGATGCTGCCTGTCCTGCTGAGTTATGGGCCTGTCCCACTTACGCGACTTTTTCAACGACCGCTGGTACCCGTCATAGGTAGTTACAGGTCGGCGAACATTTTCAACATGTTGAAAATCCAGCGGTGACCAGAACAAGGTACGGCTCTTTTGGGCGACTACTCACGCCCATCCAGGCTTCACCCCGCGACATGTCGCCAGGGTGTCGCCTGTATGGTCATGAGTAGTCTCCTCAGTCGCCCAAAGAGTTGTAGCGTCTTTCTGGTCGCCGCTGAATTTTCAACATGTTGAAAATTTTCACCGACCTGCAACGACCTATGACGGGTGCCGGAAAAGTCGCCGAAAAAGTTGCGTAAGTGGGACAGGCCTATAATTCCAGCATTTTGTGTCCACGTTCACTATATAAAAGTTTGGGCTTTCAAGAAGATTTGAGAAAAGATTTCTTCTCTAAGACGGTAGCAAATCTTTGGGATTGTCCATCTAGGGGGGTTTGGAGGCGCAGGCACTCATACATGTATGACAGAGATTAATAGATTTTTAGTTGTTAAGGGAATCAAGAGACTTGGATACTGTATAGATGTTAATAACTGATGTAAAATAGTGTACACAATGTAAATACATATTGTAGAGGAATAAGAGATTACCACACTGTATAAATAATGTAAGTTCTCCAAACTTGCAATTGTTTGGTTGTGTCGTGAAATTGATAAACATATAAACATGAGGAGTTGGTTCCTGGCCCCCTGTGCCTTTTTCTATGGTAGATAATCTTTCATCTCAGCATCACTCCCGTACTAACCCCAGATCTCCTGAATGACAAAGATCCATCATCTTTTCAGTGCATCATTTATTTCTTATCACTAATTGAATGTCTCACCCCTGCCGTTTAGACTATGATCCCTGGTTCTGTACACACCTGCCAGGAGAAACGTCACATTTGCATTTTGCTCTGACAAAGCTCATAAAGCACTTTACTGTTCTGCAGTGAGAAATAATTTAGAATTGAATGCTGGTCTTTTATGGGAGCATCGTTAGCCATGCTTTAAGGGATAATAGTTTGAATGACAGTCTGCCAAAGGATAAATCTTGATTTTAGGACCCGTAATCCAATTCCAGACATCACCTGTAATTGAACAGTGAAAGAGCATCTATATGCCATGCTGTTCATTATTGTCATCTCTCTGGATGGAAAAATCAATTTCATATATGATGAGACACTTGTAGGTTACATTGGTTCATATCCACAAGGTGTCTAGTTGAAACTGCCAAATTCATTTCACTTCAGATCACCCTTACACAATTCAGAGAGAGACAAGATTTTCATCTCATCCTATCATTATTCTGACCTGTTCAATCTTTGGTAGTAAGAAGAGAAATTCCAAATGACATTTCGTGCTGAGAAACTTGAATTTAAATTGGGAAGACTGAAATATCAAAACTCTTTATATTTTATAATATTAGACAAAGAAACAATCTGGTGAGAAGTCTACCACAGAATACAAATTAAACCCAAATTAGGGGCTGGGGAGTAGAGCTCTGTTGTTGTTTACACAATGAAATGTACCTCACAGCCCAGAGACACGGGTTCAATCCTGACCTCGATGGCTTCTCTGTGGAGAGTTTGCACATTCTGTCTGTAACCACATGGTATTTGTGCCAGGTGCTCCGGTTTCCTCATACGTTCCAAAGACATGCGGGTTTGTACGTCATTTGACCACTGTCATTTGCCCCTAATGTGTGGAGAATGGATGCAAAAGTGAGATAACCTAGAACTGGTGTGAACAGGTGATCGAAGGTCGGCGTGGACTCTGGGCCGTAAGACCTGTTTCCATGCCGTATCCCAAAACTAAATAAACATGTAAAATTGGGTATCCAATTCCTCCGTCTGCGCCACATCAATGCATGTTTTTATAATATTGCTGAGCCAGCACCCAACTGTTTCTTTGTTCTGACCTGTCAGTGTGGTTTATTGCTGGTAATTTTCTGATTGCCATTGCTGTTTAAAATTGACATTGTTAGCTATCTTTTGTCGTTGATGTTAAGAAATTGAATGAATTCATCAACTTCACCACAAAATTTCATCTGGCACTCAAATTTACTTGGATCATCTCCGACACCTCCCTCCCCTTTCTTGATCTCACAGTCTCCATCACAAGAAATAGACTATTTGACTGACGTCTATTACAAACCCACTGACTCCCACAACTATCTCAACTACACTTTTTCCCATCCTGCTTCCTGTTAACACTCTATCCCAATTCCTCCATCTACGCTGCATCTGCGCCCAAGATGAGGTGTTCCATACTAGAACATCCGAGATGTCCCCATTCTTTAGGGAACAGCGGTTCCCCTCTCATGATGATGCCCTCACTCATGTCTCCTCTGTACCACGTAGCTCCGCCCTTGCTCCCCCTCCCCCTAGTCACAACAGAGCCAGAGTCTCCCTAAACCTTATCTTCCACCCCATCAGCCATCGCATACAACACATAATCCTCCGAAATTTCCGACACCTCCAACGGGACCTCACACTAGCCACATTTTCCCATCTCCACCCCTTTCCGCCTTCCGCGGAGACCGTTCCCACTGCAACTCCCTGATTAACTCATCCCTTCCCACCCAAATCACCCCCTCCCTAGGTACCTTCCCCTGCAACCGCACAAGATGCAACACCTGTCACTATACCTCCTCCCTTGACTCTGCCCAGGGACCCTGACAGTCTTTTCAGGTTAGGCAGAGGTTCACTTCTTCTGTATCCGTTGTTCAAGATGTGGACTCTTATACATCGGCGAGACCAAATGCGGACTGGGCGATCGTTTCGCGGAACACCTTCGCTCAGCCAGTGTGAACCAACCTGATCTCCCAGTTGCTGGACACTTTAATTCTCCTTCCCATTCCTACACAGATCTTTCTGTCCTCGGTCTCCTCCATTGCCAGAGTGAGGCTAAACGCAAATTGGAGAAACAGCATCTCATATTTCGCTTGGGCAGCTTACAGCCCAGTGGTACGAATATTGATTTCTCTCACTTCAGGTAAACCCGGCATTCCCTCTCTCTCTCTATCCCTCCCCCACCCAAGTCACACACACTTCTCATTTTCACCCTACAAACAGCTTACAATGGCATTTTTCTTTATCATCGTTACTTTTTTGCATATCTTTCATTCATTGTTCTTTATCTCTCCACGCCACCATCTATATCTCTCGTTCCCCTTATCCCTAGCCAGTCTGAAGAAGTGTCTCCCATTCCTTCTCTCCAGAGATGCTGCCTGTCCTGCTGGGTTACTCCAGCTTTTTGTGTCTATCTTCGGTTTAAACCAGCATCTGTAGTTGCTGCTTACACAAATTCACTTCTGATTCTATTGATTTCCTTTTACAAATATGTTCTCAATCACATGGAGCAGAAACAAAAAAGGCATTACATTTGGATGTTAAGCAGGTTTTCCCCAAAAACAATTTAAATAGTCCTTTCCATGATTTTCAGTGAGTAAATGCATCACACAATATTGTACAACTCTCAGTGCAACTCCTGTGGCTCCACACCTCTGTGCGGAGCCACAGGAGATGGGCAAGGTCCTAAATGCGTCTTTCTCTGTATTTACCGAGGAGAAAGTGGAGCAGTCACTGGAAGTGTCTTGAGAGCAGTCAGGATTATTGTTGAAGAAGTACTGAAGGTACTGTCACGCTTGAAGGTAGACAAATCTCCAGGGCCTAATCAGATATATTCAAGGACATTGTGGGAAACTGGAGAGGAAACTGCGGGAGCCCTGGTTGAAATGTACAAGTCGTCCTTAAATACAGGAGAGGTGCCGGAAGACTGGAGGGTGGCAAATGTTGTGCCTCTTTTCAAGAAGGGCTGCAGGGAAAATGCTGGGAACTATAGGCTGGTGAGCTTAACATCTGTAGTTGATAAGTTATTGGAGAGTATTCTGAGAGATAGGTTATACAGGCATTTGGATGGGCAACGGCTGATTAGGGATAGTCAGCATGGTTTCGTACATGGGAGGTCGTGTCACACAAATCTGATTGATTTCTTTGAAGACGTGACCTAAAAGGTTGATGAGGACAGAGCTGTAGATGTTGTGTACATGGACTTCAGTAAGGCGCTCAACAGTGCATGGTAGGCTGCTCTGGAAGGTAAGATAGCATGGCATCCAAGGAGAGATAGCAAATTGGCTCCACGGAAGGAAGCAGATGCTAATGGTGCCTGTGACTAGTGGTGTGCCTCAGGGTTCGGTGCTGGGCCTGTTACTGTTTGTCATCTGCATCAATTATTTGGATGAGTACATACAGGGCAAGATTAGCAAGTTTGCTGATGGTATAAAAGTTAGTGGTTTTGGAGATAGTGAAGATGGTTGCGAACGATTGCAGCAGGATCTGGATCTATTGGCTAGGTGAGCGGGTAATGGTTAATGGAATTTAATACAGAGAAGTGTGAGGTGTTGCATTTGGGGATGTCGAACAAGGGCTGGACCTACACAGTGAATGGTAGGCTTCTGGATAGTGTTGTCGAGCAGAGGGATCTAGGGGTGCAGGTCGAAGGTCGAGTCAAAAAGGCTTTTGGCTCTTTGGCCTTCATCAGTCAGAGTATTGAGTATAGAAGTTGGGAGGTCATGTTGCAGTTGTATAAGATGTTGGTGAGACCGCATTTAGAATATAGTGGTCATTTCTGGGCACCATGTTATAGGATAGAAAGTGTGAAAGGGTCAAGCTTGAAAGGGTTCAGAAAAGATTTACGAGGATGTTGCCAGGACCAGAGGGTGTGAGCTATAGGGAGAGGTTAAGTAGTTTGGGTCTCTATCCCTTGGAACACAGGAGGATGAGGGGAGATCTTATAGAGGTATACAATATCATGAGAGGAATAGATTAGGTAGATGCACAGCCTTTTACCCAGAGTAGGGGAATCGGCGACCAGAGGACATAGGTTCAAGGTGAAGGGGAAAAGATTAAATAGGTATCCGAGGGGTAACTTGTTCACACAAAGACAATAGACAATAGGTGCAGGAATAGGCCATTGGGCCCTTCGAGCCAGCACGGCCATTCAATGTGATCATGGCTGATCATCCCCAATCAGTACCGTTCCTGCCTTCTCCCCATATCCCCTGACTCCGCTATTTTTATGAGCCCTGTCTAGCTCTCTCTTGAAAGCATCTAGAGAACCCGCATCCATCGCCCTCTGAGGCAGAGAATTCCACTCTCTGTGAGAAAAAGGTGTTTCCTCGTCTCCGTTCTAAATGGCTTACTCCTTATTCTTAAACTGTGGCCCCTGGTTCTGGACTCCCCCAACATCGGGAACATGTTTCCTGCCTCTAGCGTGTCCAAGCCCTTAACAATCTTATATGTTCCAATGAGATCCCCTCTCATCCTTCTAAACTCCAGAGCGTACTAGCCCAGCCACTCCATTCTCTCAGCATATGACAGTCCCGCCATCCCGGGAATTAACCTTGTAAACCTACGCTGCACTCCCTCAATAGCAAGAATGTCCTTCCTCAAATTAGGGGACCAAAACTGCACACAATACTCCAGGTGTGGTCCCACTAGGGCTCTGTACAACTGCAGAAGGACCTCTTCGCTCCTATATTCGATTCCTCTTGTTATAAAGGCCAACATGCCATTCACTTTCTTCACTGCCTGCTGTACCTGCATGCTTACTTTCGTAGACTGATGTACAAGGACCCCCAGATCCCGTTGTACTTCCCCTTTTCCCAACTTGACGCCATTTAGATAATAATCTGCCTTCCTGTTTTTGCAACCAAAGTGGATAACCTCACATTTATCCGCATTAAACTTCATCTGCCATGCATCTGCCCACTCCCCCAACCTATCCACGTCACCCTGCATTCTCATAGCATCCTCCTCACAGTTCACACTGCCACCCAGCTTTGTGTCATCTGCAAATTTGCTAATGTTACTTTGAATCCTTTCATCCAAATCATTGATGTATGTTGTCTCGGAAGTCGGCTCCGAAGTTCCAGAGTATGCATCGAGCCTTGCGGTACCCCACTAGTCACTGCCTGCCATTCTGAAAGGGACCCGTTAATCCCTACTCTTTGTTTCCTGTCTGCCAACCACTTCTCTATCCATGTCAGCACTCAACCCCCAATACCATGTGCCCTAATTTTGCCCACTAATCTCCTATGTGGGACCTTATTAAATGCTTTCTGAGTCCAGGTACACTACATCCACTGGCTCTCCCTTGATTATTTTCCTAGTTACATCTTCAAAAAATTCCAGAAGATTAGTCAAAGGATGGTGGATGTATGGAACAAGCTGTCAGAGGAGGTAGTTGAAGCTGAGACTATTCCATCGTTTAAGAAACAGTTGGGCAGGTACATGGATAGGACAGGTTTGGAGGGATATGGACCAAGCACAGGCAAGTGGGACTAGTGTAGTTGGGACATTGTTTGCCGGTGTGGGCGAGTTGGGCCAAAAGGCCTGTTTCCACACTGTATCACTCTATGACTCTTAGCAACTTTAGGTCAGTGTTCTAAGAGATGGTCTTTAATTTGGCTGGAGAGAAATTTAGCCCGTCTTTGATGTTGGTCAAGAGTGTTTTATTGTCATATGTCCAAGATAGAACAATGACATTCTTACTTGCAGCAGCACAACAGAATATGTAAACATAGTACACTGTAAACAATATTTTAAACGAGAGAGAGAAAAAAAGTTCAGTGTGTGTATATATATACATACTCACAAATACACATATATATACATATGGTTATTGGATGCTTATGGTATATTTATTTTGCCATATGTATATCTGCATATTTCAGTGACCAATTGACCAAGTGCATCATATATAAAATGATCATGCAAAGTAATGGGGTTTCTTTCCTCAGGTTCATATCTATCAATTGCTTAACAGAAAAATAATTAATGGAAAATTGTAAACATAGAAATTGGATCTATTAGCAAATGAAAAAAAATCAACCCAAGTTAGATCACTCAGAAGCTCTTTCATGCACATGTCACCTAAGAACGGCTGACATTTCTACAGCATCAGTTATATCGCAATGGTGTCAAAAGTCATGCACTGCACATTTTTATTCCACTTCTAGAATAAATTGAGGCTTTTGGTTACAATCTAAAATCTTCATTGAATAATCACAAATGGATTAGGGCACAACGCACTAAGAACAGCATCTGACAACAATTAAAGGGTTTACTCTCACGTTGGTGCCTTGCACTCTGCATCTGCCAGCCCCAGTTTTCACTGTTTCAGCAATTCTATGAAGCACATAAAGATGGCTGCATCATTGATCACTCTGCAGTGGAGTGAGGCCACTTATTGCAAAGGACTGGATCAAGTAAGACATATTTTAGAAATCACCATGACCATTTTCTCCTGCATTTCCCCTCACTTCTCCAACAGCCTATTTATTGCAATGTTCTACTACATCATGGGAAGAGTTCCTTCCAAATCTGATACTCCATCTTGTGATCATTGCAGCAAAAACATGGACATCGGCTGCTTCTAACAAAGTTCCTTTTGGGCACTTCAGACACCACTTTCACAAATAATTCTGGATGTGAGCCACTGTGTAATTGGTTCCAATATACCTGGGCAATTTCACAAAATCTTGCAGAGGATCCAATTATGTCTTTGTGCTATACATTGCACGTGTTTAGCACACTAAATGTACGGCAAAATGCAATTTGTAGTCAAAGCAATCTAACCTTAAGATTTCCACACAAAATTGTTTCATACATTGAATTATAAGAACTATTATTCTAATGAGGAAATGATTGTTCCTGGATAAACATTAAAAATAATCATAACACCACAGTAAATACTGAGAGGAGAAATAATGACATTTATGGTTTATGCTACAATTATGCATTTGAACCAAGGATTAATTACATGAATAAAACTAAGGGAATAAATCAGTTTTGTATATTCTAGTCGTGTCAATTTTTAATTATTCCTATAAAATAACAAACAATGTTTATCCAATGATCCATTTCTTCCAGCCTCTTGTCATTGTATTTTGGTGGGTCATTACCTTGAGCCTTCTACTTTATTTAAGAAATATTATTGATGAGATCATGATATTCCTTATACATTTCTTTGTTATCTCTGCTATGGAATTGTCTCAGAGGGCTTCATATTTGCCACCTAAAAATGAGAGATTCCATCTCTTGTTCACTTTACACATGTTTGCATTGACGGCGCCAAAGTAGAGATGTTTGACTACTTCAAACTCCTCGTAGTATATATCACCAACAACTTATCCTGGACCACCCATAATGAAGCAACAACCAAGAAAGCACACCAACGCCTCTGCACTTCCTTAGGAGGCTTAGGAAGTTTGACATGTCCCCAACAACTCCCACCAACTTCTACAGGTGGGCCGTAGAACGCATTTAATCGGGATGCATGACAGCATGGTTTGGGAACCACTGCATCCAAGACCACAAGAAATTGCAGCGAATTGTGGACGCAGCCCTGACCATCACACAATCTAACCTCCATTCCACTGACTCCATTTACACCTCATGCTGCCTTGGCTCGATTGTAATCATATATTGTCTTTCTGTTGACTAGTTAGCACACAATAAAGCCTTTAATTGTACCTTTGTGCACATGATAATAAACTAAACTCAACTACTTTACTGATACACCACAAGTTGACTGAACTATTGGACATCAGAATAAGGAATACAGAATGATCTGATTTTCCCATATAAAATATAAATTTACCAATGAAACCAAGCTGAATGCATAGTGGCTGTATTGGCTGCAACTGTACTGGAAATGCCTGTCATCAATTTTGCTCTTTCTATTTCTATTGTCCGACCTGCTGGGCATGTCATACAAACATGCTATTAGCTTGGGCAGAGGAATGGCAGATGAAGTTTAATCCGAGCAAGTATAAAGTGTTGAACTTTGGGAGGACAAAAGTAAGGAGAAAGTTTACCGTTAATGGCAAGACCCTTAACAGCGTTGATATACAGAGGGGTCACTGGGTGCAAGTCCATAGTTCCGTGAAAGCAGCAACACACGTAGATAGAGAGGTAAAGAAGGGATTTGGTATGCTTGTCTTCATCGGCTAGGGCATTGAGTATAAGAGTCAGGAAGTCATGTTGCATAGAACATAGAACAGCTTTGGCCCACAATGTCCATGCTGAACATGATGCCATCATCTCTTATCTGGCTGTACATATCCATAACCCTACATTCCATACATATCCATAACCCTGCATTTCTTACATATCCATATCACTATTCAAAGATCTCTTAAATGCCACTATCCTATCTGCCTCAACCACCAACCCCAGCAGCACATTAAAAATAAATTGCCCCGCACATTTCCTTTAAATGTTGCCCCGTTCACTTTACAGCAGTGGTCTCTAGTATTTCATTTTCCATCCTGGGAAAAACCTTCTGTCTACCCTATCTATGCCTTTCATAATGTTATGCACTTCTATCCTGACGACCTGCGGCCTTCCAAAGAAAACAATCCAAGTCTGTCCAACTCCTCCCTGTAGCTAATACCCCCTAATCCAGGCATCATTCTGGTAAACCTCCTCTGCACCTTATCTAAAGCCTCTACATCCATATTGTAATGGTACAACCAGATCTGCACGCCATATTCCAAAGCGGGTTCTCCAAAATCCGATAAACTGCATCGTGACTTCCTCACTCTTATCCTCAGTGCACTGAACTATGAAAGCAAGCGTACCATACGCCTTCTTTACCATTCTCTCCACTCGTGTTGCCACTTTCAGGG
Source organism: Amblyraja radiata (assembly GCF_010909765.2). NCBI lineage: Eukaryota > Metazoa > Chordata > Chondrichthyes > Rajiformes > Rajidae > Amblyraja > Amblyraja radiata. Next base: position 38,889,278 of record NC_045974.1, on the reverse strand, counting down.
AGTTATACACTTGAACCCCAAGATCCCTCTGTACATCAATGCTGTTTCTTCACCCATTTCAGTAAATGATCTGTATCCCGCTGTATTGTGATTATGGGGCAGTTATCTTTACCATAACATTTCCCAAATTAATGGAACCTGAAGTTCTTGGCTTTGTTTAAACCGCTTAAAATCTCTCCTTAAATGCTCGATCTAAAAATCCTTGACAGAACCACAGTTTTGATGAAAGTGAATATGAAGAATTGGGACTTGGTAAATGTATAATAAAATGTATTTGTATTACCTGCAATTTGAAAAAAGCTAGCACAATCAGGTGAGTCAGTATAATCTGATCTGATTAAAGCCAAATATGAAAAATACATAATTTAAAAAATTCTACTTGCAACAAATTTGTAAAATCAAGGTAGTGAAAGTATTACATAATTCACGACGACATCAGCATTGAGAGTCATTATTGAAGGAGATATATGTCAGAGTAAAAATAATGGAAATCGACTTTGCTCGTTGTCTCCTGAAGCTGTCATTTACTGTCTTTTGACTACGATACTCCTAACAGATAAAATGCATTGCAATTACGTAGCTATGAATGCTGTATACTGGTTTATGAACTGAGCTTGCAGTAAGTAAGATAATATATAGACGGTGCATCTAACTACAGGCCCACCACCAATTTTCTGGCAACTGATGGTCCGGCACCTCCTTCAATCCAGACCAAATTACCAGAGCGACTAAATCCCCCCCCGGAAGTCCCGCCAAAAATGTGGTGTCTCGGCCAGGTGAGGTGGCCGATCTCAACATCATTGGGATTTCCATGCCGATTAGCGGGTCAAATTATCCCCATGCTCGCTGGCCTCTGGAACTTCGGAGCCGACTTCCGAGGCCAACCTTGCGGGCCGATATCTCCATTCCTCATTACGGTACAGTACCATTGTAGTCCTCGCGGAGGCCGAGGCCTCTGTTGTTCTGGCAAAACAAATAATGCAGAAAAGCTCGGGAACCAAGGATGCCAGAAAATCGGTTGTGGATGTATCATACAAAATGACGCTACCAGGAAAATAGTTGCAACAATGTTCTCTACCAACCTCTGCATTATTTTACTAACTTTTACCGTAACTTCCTTAAGTAGATGATTTTGAAATCAAAGTAGGTATGTTGCAAAGCCTACCTGAAGCGTCGCTGAAAATCTGTCGCTGCGGGTGTGCGCGATTTTGGCGCCGTTTAGAGGGGGGGCGGGTTTAAAACGCGATTTTCTCTAGGCTGTTCAAATCGAAGATGTTCAGCCTTGTTAATTATTAACGAAAAATCGCTGGAAGACCCCGTCGCAAAAGCTATTATTAGTTTTAAAGGCCTCGTATAATAGTTATAGTAGTTTAAAAATCAATCTCTAAACCCGCGACCACCGACAGCCGTCAGGGTCTCATAGAGCAAACCACAGAAGGTATGTAGCTTATTTTTACGTTAAAAAGGGCTTCTTAAGATCCCTTTATACAAAGTTTAATATTGCGAGTAGCTCATTTTGGCCCCATTATATCCCGCAGTATTTTTCTGGGCATTTGAGGACACAAATCTACCGCAATGTGAACGTTCTAAACCAGCGCGTTCACAGGATCCCACTAGAAAGCTGATTTAAAATGGACTTTAATTTACAGCAATTGAACACTAAATTCCTTCCATTTGGCCTATAAATTAATGTAAATGAGATTTTAAAATCATGTTTTATTGTGAATTATTTATGAATATTATTTACACACTTAGGCTATTTAAAATGTTAATCATTTATTAAGAAATGGATAGATGTTTAGATCTAGTAATTGAAGTTTGAAATTAGCTACACTTGGGTAACTAACTAATTATATGCTTTAATTTCAGGTCATCCAAGTAAGATTATTTTATATTTGTTTCAGAATGGTTCAATCTATGATAACTGAAAATTTCATTCAGTTCTCTTAATTTTTAAGAAAGTTATGGGCTTTTGACTGTCCACGATCACAGCTTTTTTGTTACGTCCATAGAAAATCAATAGGGAACAAGATGCTAATTTCCGAGTATGAAAATGGCCATAACTTTTTAAATACATGAGATATGAAAGTGAACTAGGTGTCAAATTAAACTTATTTTTATGCTTTATCTGATGGGATAAATTACAGACTTGATTTTTTAAATCTCAAAATTTTGTAACATTGCTAATCAAAGTGCCATGAGGGTAAGAGCTGACATTGGAACGGTGAGAATGACAATAGGATAGAAGGCAGGATCATAAATATGAAATGTCCAATGTACACCTACATGGTTAAGGGCCTGTCCCACTTGACGATTTTTTCGGCGACTGCCGGCATCATTGACTGACGTATCAGGTCATCAAGAAATTTGCGGCGTGACACGGCATGATGACATATTGTCGCGCGGTGTTTTTTCAATTGTCGCAACAATTTTTTTGTCGCCGCTGAATTTTGCAATGTTCAAAATCTTTTGGCGACACTGATCTGACGCAAGCAGTTGCCGAAAAAAATCGCCAAGTAGGACAGGCCCTTTATAGAGAAAATAATGAAGTTACATTTGCCTGAGGCAGAGATTTCATGGACATGAATGAGCAACAATGGAAAATAATTGTCAATTCAGTCCACTTTGGCATTTTAGCCATTCTAATCATGAATGATCACATCTTTTTAGGCTGTTCTGCACCTTGAAATTCTTGCTGAAATAGGAAAGCTGTTGATTACAAAACTGAAAATTTCAATGGTAAGCCATCCACAACCTGTTGTGGAATGGAGTTCTCATTTACTTTCATCCTTTGGGTGTTAAATACTTTTCTGATTTCACACTGAATCTGTACAGTTCTAATTAAAAGATTTTCCTCTATTGTTCTGTCAAGACTTTTATATTTAAAGATTAAATGGAAGCAACCTCCAACGCCAAGGTATATGAAATCAAATTTATGTAACCTGCCCTCATAACGTAACCCCTTAAAACCACAGAAGTATTGTGAATCTGCACCATTGCTTGTAAAAGCCAACACTCTATACTCGTACTGAGATCTGATACCAAACTGTTTGTTAGAAAACGTCTAACAGACATTGTGAATGGTGGGATCGCTTCTTTAATTATCAAGATAATAATTAACTTGTGATTTTATGTACATGAGCACCTAAATCTATTTGCTCTCCAAAGCTCCTACTCATTTAAGCTCATTGGAAGGAAGAACAGACAGGAATGGTTAATCTGTAGCAATGCCATCAGTGAAAGTAAAATCTACCTACTGAACTTAAATGTAAGGCGACCCAATTAGTTACTTTTGATTTATTCAAAATGTCTGAATAATGTTAGTTGGCAAGATAATTCCACCTGGTGATGAACATTTCGTCACCTATACATGATCTAATATTTGATTGATCCATCCGGGTGCCGATTCCAGGTGTGGGCTGATCAGACCATCGTACACATATATGCCTTGATCAAAATGTTCTCTAACTTGTAGTTTGTTCTTTTAGATGAATATTGCATTTTCTTTGTTTTCTACTGTATAAATTGGAGAAATTGAGCATTGAATCTACCAGCACCCTAACATATACGATTTCATATAGGCTTTCTTTGTGATACTGGGATTTGTGTTTTCTGTGTTTTAGCTTCCCAAACGCAGTGTTAAAGTGAAAGAGGAATATGATGAAAAATAAAGAAACAAAACATGAATCCAGAGAAGGTGTAAATGGAAATAGCAGAATCAATTTCACAGTTGCTGTCTCAAAAAATGGTGACCAAAATCTGAAATTGTTTGTTGATTGTTGAAAGCTGTTAAGTATCCAATTGAAAGGCAAGGTGCTAGTTCTGTTTCCAAGATTAGAATGCGGACGGTCGAAACATTTAAATATCCAATGATCAAAAGGTTGGAGTCACACATCCAGTGGTAAGAAGCTGTTCCACTAAACACCCACACGATCTTTATTTGATGCCCCCAGTATTGAGAAGACTGTATCATACGTGAGAAATATTGTACACTTAGCCAGTGTTTCTCCAGGAATTTGCATTTGGGGCGTGAGTGGTTGAAATAAACAGGTGTTGCATCTCCTGTACTTACACACGATGGGACTGGATTTGATTGAGGTGGGCCAGAATAGTGTGGATGAAGTAGACCCTTTGAAATACTGGAGTGTATGGGAGGATGAAGATGTGTTCGACAAAGCGAAAAAGGCAAAAAATGGTGTGCAATAATCAGTTGAACATGTGGACTGGAAAGATCAAATATAAATGCAGAAAGGACTATCGATTGCCAAATGGATGGGGAAAGATTAGAACGAGAGTCAAGAGTGTTTTATTGTCATACAACCCAGATAGCACAATGAAACTCTCACTTGCTGCAGCACAACAGATTATGTAAACGTAGTACACTGTAAACAATATAATAAATGAGAAAAAAAAAGATCAGTGTGTGTTTATATACACATACTCACAAATACACCTATAGACAATAAACAATAGGTGCAGGAGTGCGCCATTCAGCTCTTCGAGCCAGCACCGCCATTCAATGTGATCATGGCTGATCATCCCCAATCAGTACCCCGTTCCTGCCTTCTCCCCATATCCCCTGACTCCGCTATCTTTCAGAGCCCTATCTAGCTCTCTCTTGAAAGTATCCAGAGAACCAGCCTTCTTCGCCCTCTGAGGCAGAGAATTCCAGACTCGCAACTCTGTGTGAAAAAGTGTTTCCTCGTCTCCATTTCAAATGGCCTACCCCTTATTCTTAAACTGTGGCCCCTGGTTCTGGACTCCTCCAAGATCGGGAACATGTTTCCTGCCTCTAGCGTGTCCAAACCATTAATAATCCTTAATAATCTTATATGTTTCAATAAGATATATATATATCGCATACTGTATATACACACATACACATAAAAAAAAACAATAGTGCAATAATAACAATAATAGTCTATGTAACAGAAGGATAGGAGAAGAACAAGTGATTTAAGTCTCTGTTTAAGCAGGTGGTAGAAGTACGTGGTTGAAGATAAACACAAAAAGCTGGAGTAACAGCAGGACAGGCAGCATCTCTGGAGAGAAGGAGTGGGTGATGTTTTGGGTCGAGACCCTTCTTCAGAGTTATTTAATTGTGAGATTAAGGCCTGGTGCTCATCTGTGTGATCATGGTCCAAGGGTAAGTAGGAGGAGGTGTCTGAGAGTTGTCGCCTGGCCTCAGCCCGGTGGAGGTCAGTGCACCAGACTAACACGGCACCTCCCTTGTCAGCGGGTTTGATTATCAAGTCGGGGTTGCTGCAGAGTGAGCGGAGGGCTGTACGTTCAGAGGGGGCGAGATCAGAGAGGTAAGGGGAGTGGAAAAGTTGAGACGGTGGTTGTCACGCCGACAGTTAGAAATAAAGAGGCAGAAGTCCGTTCTGGGGAATCCAAGCGGAGGGGGACCGGTGGAGACGGGGTCATCACTGGTGAGAACTCCTTCCCATAGAAAATGGCACAGAGGCGGAGGCGACGGAAGAAAATCTCTTAAGGGCCTGTCCCACCAGCATGTGACTGCATGCGGCTAGCACGACCTAACGTGGTCGCTTGAGCCGTCCGGCCTCGCGGGGCCAGTCCCACTTCGATCGCCGGAGCCGTATGGAGTTGTGCGGGGCTGGTCCCGACATCGCGCGGGGCTCCGAAAAACTGACACTGTCCAAAAATTCCGCGCGGCAACGGCCTGTCGGCCCGCAGCCGCATTGAGGCCGTACGCAGCGCCTCGACGCCGTACGCGCCGTCTCGATGCCGTACACAGCGTCTTGACGGCGTACGCCTAGCGCGTGGCATTGCGCGATGACTCACCGCCCGGCGTGCCGTTGCGCGATGACGTAACCGCCCGATGCCGTGTGACGTCCAAATTCAGTCTCCTGCCCAGCTGATTGGTGAGTATGATGTCGGGACCAGCCCCGCACAACTCCAGACGGTTCCGCGGTTAGGACCGGCCCCGCGAGGCCGTACGGCTCAAGCCACCTCGTTTGGTCGCGCTAGACGCATGCAATCGCATGCTGGTGGGACAGGCCCTTTAGTCGTGGCTGGCTTCGGTACTCGTAGAGGTGGGGGTGGAGGGGAACGAAGGTGAGACCTCTCGAGAGGACAGAAAATTGAAGATAATGGTGGTGGTGGTGGATAGAGAGTAGCAAAGCAATGGGCCTTCATCATACAAATATGGATAATGGTAGTAAACTTGAATCTATAAAGTGGAGGGGAGCATTTGATATGTTGCAAATGTAGATGGCTAAGAGACTGGAGAAAGGTGAAAAAATAGGCACTAAGGTGGAAAGAAATTAGTTCTGTGAGGTAAGAGCAGCTTAATCCTATTGATGAATCTTAGGAAGGAAATCTACAGCAGCCTGAAGAAGAAAGGAAGGTTTTTATTTTGAATGTCTGGCTACCTACAAGTGCCGCTGTCAAAGATAAAAGCAATATAAACTGCACGACTACTACAATCTGATAGCTCACTTGTCAATGGCCTGCTCAAACTCATTAGCAAACAAAATAGTATTCCAGCCATTACAGGAATTGTAGACCAGTAAAATAGATAGCTTTGGCATTCCGACAGCAGCATGAACAAAATTTCCACAGCAGTGGATTTGGGAGGCAGATTTGAAATGCCACTTGAGAAAACAGGTTTCTAACATAAATGCAACAAGAACTAGTCCCAGTATAAAATTAAATTACCCGTTTAGTAATTGAGAAAATGTTTGTAGTAAGACTAATTAAAAACGGGATGCAGAACTATGTGACAGCTCATTCTAAAACCTGCACCAAATGAAGCAACTCAAAGAATACAGGTCTGATTTGAACCTTTGGTGACATCCTCTGCAGCCACACAAACAGTAATTATTGTGGTAACGGAGAAATCTTAAATGAGTGCATCTGCTTTTGCAACCAGTTATATGTGAAAATTATTTTTGTCTTACATTAAATTATACAGATTAGTGAACTTTGATCTCAAAAGTGTTATTTCATCTTCCTTAGAGTGCAAGAGAAATCATTCCAAGCAATGTCACTGGCATTATTTGTTAATGGAGAAAATGGAAAATTAGATTACAGATGGCAATTGTGGCCGTCTGAACATTTTGGATGAATGGTAATTACTTTAATTGTGGCCTCAATCAATTCTTATGCCACCTTTTGTGTAGACTGTGGAAACATTATCTTTTAAGAATCTTGAAAAATGTCAGATGATTAGAAAGATGCACAAGAGATGCTGAATTCTATAATTAAGTGCACTGCATATTTAAGCGAGTATTCATATAAATTATCACTTACTCCTCAGCTACTAAATTATTTTAGTTCCTGCTTCAGGGATCAATAGTGAATGTGAATGACTGGATGAATATTTGAAGGACTTCATTTGAGAAGATCTGAAGTAATTGGGTTATTTTCTATGTCTCAGAGAAACAGCTCTGATTATTCAAGAAACGGAAACTTCTTCTGTCAAGTCAAGAGTGTTTTATTGTCATATGTCCCAGACAGGACAATGAAATTCTTACTTGCTGCAGCACAACAGAATATGTGAATATGTAAACATTGTATATAACGGGGAAAAAAAGAAAAAGTTCAATAAATAACAAATATAGTGCAAATAACAACTAATTATATAATCTTTTGCAGTTCAGAGCTCATAGCTTATTCATTGTTGTGTATAATAGCCTGATGGCTGTGGGGAAGAAGCTGTCCCTGAACCTGGACGTTACAGTCTTCAGGCTCCTGTACCTTCTTCCTGATGCCAGTGGTGAGATAAGTGTGTGGCCAGGATGGTGTGGGTCCTTGATGATTTTGGCTGCCTTTTTGAGACAGCGACTACGATAGATCCCTTCGACGGTGGGGAGGTCAAAGCCGGTGATGGACTGGGCAGTGGTCACAACTTTTTGTAGTCTTTTTCGCTTCTGGACGTTCAAGTTGCCGAACCAGGCCACGATGCAACCAGTCAGAATGCTCTCTACTGTGCACCTGTAGAAGTTTAGGAGAATCCTCTTCGACATGACGAATCTCCGTAATCTTCTCAGGAAGTAGAGTCGCTGATGTGCCTATTTTACAATTGCATCGGTGTGCTGGGTCCAGGAAAGATCTTCTGATATATGCACGTCCAGGAATTTGAAGTTATTGACCCTCTCCACCATCGTCCCGTTGATATAAACAGGATTGTGGGTCCTCATCCTTCCCCTACTAAAGTCTACAATCAGTTTGTTGGTCTTACTGATGTTGAGAGCCAGGTTGTTGTGCTGGCACCATTTGGTCAGTTGGTCGATCTCACTTCTATATTCTGACTCGTCCCCATCTGTGATTTGTCCAACCACAGTGGTGTCATCGGCAAACTTGATGATGGAGTTCGCACTATGTCCGGCTACACAGTCATGTGTATAGAGTGAGTACAGCAGGGGGCTGAGCACGCAGCCTTGAGGTGCACCCGTACTAATTGTTACTGAGGATGAAGTGGTTCCTCCAATTCGAACAGACTGTGGTCTGTGGATGAGGAAGTCGAGGATCCAATTGCAGAGGGATGCGCAGAGGCCCAGTTCGGTGAGCTTGGTAACCAGCTTGGAATTGATAGTATTAAACGCCTAGCAGTAGTCTATAAACAACAGCCTGACGTAGGTGTTTTTATTGTCCAAGTGGTCCAGTGCGGAGTGGAGAGCCAGTGAAATTGCATCTACCGTTGACCTGTTGTGGCGGTATGCGAACTGTCGTTGGTCGAGGTTCTTGTCAAGGTAGGAGTTGATGCGCACCATAACCAAACTCTCAAAGCACTTCATCACCACCGACGTTAGTGCCACTGGTCGATAGTTATTGAGGCACGTCACCTTGCTCTTCTTGGGCACCGGTATAATTGATGCCATTTTAAAGCAGGTGGGAACCTCAGACCTCAGATGTGAGAGGTTGAAAATGTCCGTAAAAACTCCAGCCAGTTGGTCCGCACAGGATTTTAGAACATGGCCGGGTATACCATCAGGTCCAGATGCTTTCCGAGGGTTCAACCCCCTGAAAGATCTTCTGACTCCACCTCTGTGACTATGACTGTAACACCGTCAGGGCGAATAGGGGCTCGGAAGGCACGTCAGTGTTCTCCCTATTGAACCGTGCGTGCAACGCATTGAGCTCGTCAGGGAGTAATGCTTCGCTGTCGTTTGAGCCACCTCCTGATTTTGCCTTGTAGGAGGTGATTGCATTCAGGCCCCGCCACAGTTGCCGAACATCCGTCTCATCCTCCAGATTAGAGCAGAGTCTCTTTTGGCCTTTTTGATGGCCTTATCAAGGTCGTATCTGGTCTTCTTATAGACCTTTGCATCGCCAGACCGGAATGCCCGGGATCTTGCCTTCAGAAGAATGTGGATCTCATGGTTCATCCAAGGCTTCTGGTTAGGAAACACTCGGAAGGTTTTTGTTGGAGCGCAGTACTCCACACATTTCTTTATGAAGTCTGTAACGACTGTGGCGTATTCATTCAGGTCTGTTGCCGAGTCCCTGAACATGGCCCAGTCGACAGACTCCAAGCAGTCCTGGAGTTGTTCCTCTGCACCCCCCCCCCCCCCCCCCCCCCCCCCCCCCCCCAGACCAACTCTGTACAGTCCTCACCTCTGGGGGTGCTCTCTTCAATTGCTGCCTGTAGGCAGGAAGAAGCAGCACTGCCGTATGGTCGGATTTACCGAAGTGAGGGCGAGGGATAGAACGATAGGCGTCTTTGATGGTCGTGTAGCAATGGTCAAGGGTGTTTGATCCTCTGGTGCTGCAGGAGACATGTTGGTGCAAGTTAGGGAGCGATTTCATCAGGTTGGCTTTGGTGAAGTCCCCGGCTACAGTGGTAAATGCCTCGGGATAAGTGGTCTGGTGCTTGTTGACCACGGCGTGCTGCTCCTCCAGTGCCAGACGAACATCTGCCTGGGGTGGGATGTAGTCAGGATGATGGAGGTGAATCCCTCGGTAGGTAGAAGGGACGGCACTTCACCGCCAGATGCTCGAGGTGTGGAGAGCAGGAGTTGGATAGGACTGCCACATCTGAGCACCACGCAGAGTTGACCATGACCATGACCCTCTCCCTTTCCCAGATGCCAGTGTACGGTCCATACGGTGGATGGAGAACCCTTCAGGCTGGACCGCTGAGTCTGGGGAGCTGGGGGTGAGCCATGTCTCTGCGAAACAGAACACAGAGCGTTCCCTCAGCTCCCTTTGGTAAAGCAGCCTTGACCTTAAGTCCTCCACTTCAGTCAGAAAGCCATCGTGTCCTCAAAGGTGAAACCAAGTCGCAGCTGAAGGGACAGTGAGGCATAACTCTGAATTAGCTCAGTGTTTTCTATGCATGCTTCGATGGGGAAAACACTAATATGCCTTCACGTGCTCCCATAGCCCCTGATGGTATTGCAATATCAGCTTTTGAGGCCTACATCGGAGGATCCTTCAGGAGGGTGAACCCTCGGAAAGTGTCTGGACGTGACGGTATACCTGGTGGTGTTCTCAAAACTTCCACCAACTAACTGGCTGAATATTTTGTGGATTTCTTCAACCTCTCATTACTAAGATTTGAGGTTCCCACTGTTTTAAAAGGGCATCAATACTACTGGTAGGCAAGAAGAGTAAGGTGACATGTCTCAATGACTACCGACCGGGACACTAAAGTCCAACTCCTACCTCAGCAAGAATCTGAACCAGCCACAATTTGCTTCGCACCACAATAGATCAACAGGGGAAATGATGTTGCTGACTCATCACTCTGCACTGGACCACTTGGACAATACAAACATATCAAGCTGGTGTTCATAGACTACAGCTTGGCATTTAACACCATCATCCCTTCAAAAACTTGCTACCAAGCTCAGAGAACTGGGTCTCTGCGCATCCCTTTGGAACTGGATACTCAACTTCCTCATCAGTAAAACACAATAGGTACAAATTGCCAACAACACTTCCCCCTCATTGACCATCAGCACAGGAGCACCTCAAGGCTGTGAGCACAATCCCCTGCTCTATCACTCTATACCCATGACTGTGTAGCGGGACACAGTTACAATTCCATCTTTAAATTCACCAATGATACCACATTTGTTGTCTGATACCACATCAGTCTGAAGAAGGGTCTCGACCCGAAATGTTACCTATTCCTTCGCTCCATAGATGCTGCCTCACCCGCTGAGTTTCTCCAGCATTTTTGTCTACCCACATTTGTTGGATAAATTACAGATAATGATGAGTCAGAGTATAGGAGGAAGATCACTTGTCTGGTCGTCTGGTGCCAGAACAACACCCTAACTCTCAACATCAGTAAACCAAGGAGCTGATTGGTGACTTTAGAAGTCTTTGGAGGGCCGAGGATCCACAAACCTACCCTCATCAATGAGTTGGTGGTGGAGATGGTTGACAATTTCCTGGCCGTGCATAGCTCTGATCATCTGTCCTGGACCCAGCATATTGATGTAATCATAAAAGAAAGGCCATCAACACCTCTATTTACTTCGAAGATTGAGGAAATTTGGCACTTCAACGAATACACTCTTGAACTACTTCAGGTGTATGATAGAGAGCATATTGACTGATTCAATCATGGTGTGGTTCGGCAGCTTAAATGCCCTGGAATGAAGGAGATTACAAAAAGTGGTGGACACTGCCTGGTCCATCACTGGTACTGACCTCCCCAATAATGAAGGGATCTAATGAAGGGAGACGTTGCATCAGCAAGGAGCTACACCACCCTGGCCGCCCTCTCATTTTACTCCGTCTTAATTGTTTCAAGGGTAGAATTTCAGAACCAGGGATGTGTTTTGCACAGCTACCCTGTATATTGTAAAGGGAAGCTGCACTATTTCTGTAACAGATTCACCTTGACATTTTCCAATTGAAGCTGTCCTAGGGAAATGAAGAACGGTGTAACATTGGAGGGAGCAATCTCCAATGGTGCACAGACACAACGTGCAAAGCCTTAACGGGTGAGGTGAACAGGGGTAAAGATGTTCTGCTTCTGTAGTGGACCAAGAGACCACTGGATACACACTCAGATGATGATGGGAGATGACAGCACTGGGTGGCAGCGCCAGGAGTCAAACACTGGGATAGGAATATAATGACACAAGAGATTCAATGGCCACACATGAGTGCTCCACTTCAAAGTTATAGAAAATAGGTGCAGGAGTAGGCCATTCGCCCCTTCGAGCCAGCACCGCCATTCAATATGATCATGGCTGATCATCGAGAATCAGTACCCCGTTCCTACTTTCTCCCCATATCCCTGGATTCCGTTAGCCCAAAGAGCTATATCCAGCTCTCTCTTGAATACATCCAGTGAATTGGCCTCCACTGCCTTCAGTGGCAGAGAATTCCACAGATTCACAACTCTCTGGATGAAAAAGGTTTTCCTCATCTCAGTCCTAAATGGCCGACCCCTTATTCTTAAACAGTGACCCCTGATTCTGGACTCCCCCAACATCGGGAACATTTTTCCTGCATCTAGCCTGTCCAATCCTTTAATAATTGTATATGTTTCTATAAGATCCCCTCTCACCCTTCTGAATTCCAGTGAATATAAGCACAGTCGATCCATTCTTTCATCATATGTTAGTCTCACCATCCCGGGAATCAATCTGGTGAACCTACGCTGCACTCCCTCAATAAAAAAAAAGTCCTTCCTCAAACTATGAGACCAGAACTGCACACAATGCTCCAGGATCCTGTACAACTGCAGTAGGACCTCCTTGCCAGCAAGCAGTTATATCTTACCAGCAACTCTATCAGTCTCAGGCACCATTTGATCTACCATATTTCAATCACTTGCCCACAAACTCTATGAATTGCTACCCATACCAAAGATTCATATCCTTTACCACACCCTTATACACTTGACACATCTACAAGCCACATATCCATAGTTCAGAAACAACCATCTACCTGTAACAGCTATTGAAGCATATGCTTTAATTTCCAGTTTAGACAGAGGTGAATCGACGGATTTCATTGCCTCAGATGTCTGTGGAGGCCAAGTCATTGGGTATTTTTAAGGCGGAGATGGACAGATTTTTGATTAGTAAGTGTGTCAAGGGCTACATAAACAACAACAAACTGCAAACTGGGAAACAATGAAAATACTTCTTGCTGAAAGAGTCTTTGTACATATTTCACCTTGGTAAGTTGGCAAGGCAATTTTTTCCTGCTCTGAGATTGCATTTGAATGAATGAATACATTTATTGGCCAAGTATTCACATACCACAAATGTATTGTGGCGCATTGCATTGAGTGCAGGTTTATGGAAGCATAAGCAAGACACAAACTGCTGGAGGAACTCGACGGGTCAGGCAGCATCTGTGAGGCAAATAGACAGGTGACAGGTAAATGGAAGCATAGATGTCTTGCATGCTAATGTAGCAGAAGAAAAACTTAAATTATACCCTCATGTTTCGTCCAGATGCTTTTCCTGCTCCGTGAGCTTCTTTTCCTCTCAGTCTTATAAAATTCATCCAGCTCTCTCTGATGAGTGTTGTGCTCCCCCTTGGTAACCATAAAATGTATTGCTGGTTCTCTTGCTGCTACGGGGTGTGTGCCTTTAAGGGCTGGCACACCTCGTGATTATTGCACAGCAGGTTTTGTCAGCTATGATGAACTTTGCTGGTGATGTTTTAAAGCTTCTTTCTGCTTGTACTTTCACTACCCTTTCACTATTTAAAATGTCTTTTCGGATCACCCATTTCCAAGCAATTTCTCGGCATCACAACTGAAACATTTTAGACTTATTTTCCTCCCTTTAAGACCAACATAAGTTGGGAATATAAGAACACATTTGGGTCACAGATCAGCCAAGATTTCATTGAATGTCCAAATAAATATAAAGAGCTGAATGGCTTAACTTAATCATGCATTGCATAGTTCCTGACCCCTTACGATAACAATGTGACAGCAAGAATGTTTCCCTCACCTCGAACTGATAACAATTTCAAAATGTTTAGAAATATTATTAATATAGGCTCAACTCATTTAATTAAAAGTCATGGTTCCAATTCCCTCTGCCCCATAGAACTGCTGAAAATAAAATAGAAAATCCCAGTATATTTCTCTAGACGGGAAATTTCAATTTTATAACAGGCGGTAATGAATAGCAAACAGCTGGCACATGCACAGCAGATCAAATGACCATCTGTGCTGCAAAATTACATGGATCTAAAGACATCTTTCATATATACTGTAGACTAACAATATACTATAGGGTAGTCAATTCTGTGGTCATGATATTGTTTACTTTAGTTGAGAGATACATTGCGGAAACAGGCCCTTCGGCCCACCGAGTCCGCACCGACCAGCGTTCCTCGCACATTAACACTATCTTGCACACACTAGGGACAATTTACACTTATACCAAGCCAACTAACCTACAAACCTGTATGTCTTTGGAGTGTGGGTGGAAACCAAAGATCTCGGAGAAAACCCACATGGCCATGGGGAGAATGTACAAAATCCATCCAGACAGCACCCGTGATTGGGATCGAACCCGGTTCTCTGGCACTTCAAGGGCTGCCTTATGGGTCTGTCCCACTTAAGTAACTTTTGCGGGGACTGCTGGCACCCGTCATAGGTCGTTGCAGGCCGCCGAAAATTGTCAACATGTTGAAAATCCAGTGGAGACCAGAACAAGGTACGACTCTTTGGGCGACTACTCACGACCATACAGGCTTCACATGACGCCAGGGTGTCGCCTATATGGTTGTGAGTAGTCTCCTCAGTCGCCCAAAGAGTCGTAGCATCTTTCTGGTCGCCGATGGATTTTCAACATGTTGAACATTTTCAGCGACCTGCAACGACCAATCATGGGTGCTGGCAGTCGCCGAAAAAGTAAGTGGGACAGGCCCATAAGGCAGCCACTCTACTGCTGCACCACCATGCTGCCCTGTCTCCCACACCTGTCATCTCAAATGGCCTATACTAGTGTGGCTGATACACGTACCTCTTGTTGTGGTTTGATTATAAGCATGCAACTTTGCTCCATTTCAGCTGAGGTGTCATGCAGCCACTGTAGGAGAATAAAATTAGCAAAGAAATGTAAAATAACACTTTATTGAACTGTAACTGTTTACAGCAAAATAGACCGTCAGTTGGACATGTCAATCTTTTACCTCAGCAATTCAAAACTAATTCCAGTGCCCTACTTCTTTCCCATAACCTTGTACCATTGTCTCCTTCGAATATTTATTCAGCATCTACCTTAATTAATTTAATGATTTCCACCTGGAGCAATGTATTGCAAACGCTGTAACATTCCCTATAACAATAAATGTGCTAACCAGTCTCATCATTCTGTTGGTGACTGTTTGAATGGATGACCCCCGTCCCCCTGTGACCCATCCCCACCCCTCCCCCCTTCCCTCTCCCTCCTCCCCTCCCACCACTGACTACAATGCCAGAGGAAATAGCTCCCCAGTTCCTCTTTCAAAAAAAGCAAAATTTGAAAAATACTGTAGCTAGTCTGTCGGCTGGTAACATCTACAAAGAAAGAATGTAGAAATAGTTAACTTTTCACGTCAATGATCCTTATCCAGAATGGAAAAAGGTAAGAAACCATGCACGTTCTATGTGACAAAAGGGGGGAAGAGAGAACTGAGGGAATGTCTGGAGACCAGGTTTGGCCAAGTGACAAAGTTCTTTTGATAATGAAGGCTCAATGATAGCTAACCTTGCAGAAATGTTAGAATCTTAAACAGTTGTGGAATTCTCAGTTTAATTTCACCTTAATGCTCAGAAGAATTAGTGACTGCAATATCTTAAGTCAATCCTCATTACTATAACTTACCTTGTGCTGCTAAAATTGGTGATGCGCTTTCAATGTTATTAATACCCTTCCTCCAGCGTGATTGTGCCTTTACTAATATTTTCTATAAATTTAGCAATATTTATTAGGTACATCATATTCCTATTTTCAAGACTGATAATAAATTTGTTTTTGTTTGTGATCATACCTCCTGCATCTGTACTCAAGGGAATTGATTTTTGGACCCTAACGACTCTGTGTTGATGGACAACCTCCAGCAGTGAATTTATGGCTGTGCTTTCATGTTTTATTTGCAATGTTTGGTTTAATTCATCAAAGCACAATAAATCCCTCCTCCACACCCTTCCTCCTCAGCCTTACTTCACCCTTTCATTCCCTCTCCTTGCCTCTGCTATCGCTCTCCCTCCTACTATCTAGACGGCAGCCACAGACTTTGTGGCAGAGTGAGTATAAATGCCAAAGTTTGCTCTCTCCAGTGCCACTCGTTGACTGTCGATAGTGAATTAACCTCCACCCTATAATCCCTACACGCCCCTCCCCACCCTCAATCGTTCCAGTGGACACACTGCCTGATGGTGTTTGTGTGTGGGAGGATAACAGTGCAGCATTCAGGTCTGTCACTGTAGAGAAGTGAGTCTAGTGAAGTGTAGTCAGAGGGTGGTGAATCTGTGGAATTCATTACCACAGAAGAATGTGGTCCAAGTCAATGGATATTTTTAAAGTGGACATTGACAGATATTTGATTAGTACATGTGTCAGGGTAATGGGGAGAATGCAGCAGAATGGGGTTGAGAGGAAAAGATAGATCAGCCATGATTGAATGTTGGAGTAGACTTGATAGGCTGAATGTCCTAATTCTGCTCCTATAACTTATGAACATAATACTTAGGTATATAATTCCGCATTGACATAGTTGTTTGCACTTAATTAAACCATATAGCTGTGTGGCAAGAGTCTGATCTGCAGTTGCCATGAGTATTCCCACTATTGGACTAAGACCCCCCTCATATCAACACCTTGTTGTAGGTGGTATATAATAGCCATCCAACGTGAAAACAAGACAAATAGAGGCATCTTCCACTCTTCAACATGAAGTTGTGAACCTAAATGCTGGGACTCTCAGGCACATTCTCTACAGTGGCACACCTGAATGCTGCACTCTCATCGTAGCCTGTGAACTCAACATTTACATTGCTATCCATTGAGTAAGGTACATTGGACAAGAGACAGTCCGTTCACAATACTACAACCAGGGGCACTTCTTCAGGAAGGGCAAACCTGAAGAGGAATGACAGGGTAGTTTGTGGATGTCCCATGGCCCTTTGACTCATTCTGACATGGAACCAGCAGGTTACGCCCAAGCATGGAAGCATGGATAAAACCAAAGAGGAATTCTACTCCAAATTTCACCACTCTTTGATCTGATTCTCAAGTCGACACCTTCAATGCCCAGAAAGATTGTATTGGCAAGGAAGGAGTAGGAAAAAATAACCCTGACAAGATTCTCATACAGTCATAAAGGTGTACAGCACGCAGGCCCTTGGTCCACTTTGACTGTGCCAAGCAAGATGGCATACTGGGCGAGTCCCATTTGCCTATATTCGGACTACCCTCTGAGTGAAAAGGTTGTCCTTGCAGTCCCTCTTAAATCTCTCAACATAAGCATATTGCCTTTAGTTTTAGAATCCACTATATTGTGACCGTTTTTCCATTCTCCTTATTATCTTGTACACCTCAACGATGTCACCCCTCAGTCTCTAAGCCTCAGCCTGTCCAACCTCTCCCTACAACTTAAGCCCGCAAGCCCAGGTAACATCCTGGTGAATATGTTTTTCACCTTTTGCAATTTAATGATATCCTTCCTATAGTTGGGTGACCAGAACTGCACACCATACTCCATGTGGTCTCACCAGCATCTTGTATAGCTGCATCGTACAGTCCTGACGTTTGTATGCAATACTCTTCCCAATGAAGGCAAGCATGCCACGCACCATCTTCACCACACTGTCCACCTAATTTGTCACTTTTAGAGAGCTGTGCATCTGTTTGACAAACCAAAGTGCAACACCTTACATTTGTCAGAGTTAAATTTCATTTGCCATTCCTTGTCCCACTTTCCCAACTGATCTAGATCTTATTGGAAGCTAAGATAACATTCCTCGCTGTCCACTATAACACCAATTTTGGGCTCAACGCAAATTTACTAACAATGTTAACTACATTGTCATCAAAATTGTTGATGGATGTAACAAACAGCAGGGCACCCAGCGCCAGCCCCTACTGCACTCCACTGGTCACAGGCCACCAACCTGAAAAACAACCCTCCACAACTATGCTCTTACTCCTTTCTCCAAGCTAATCTTGAATCTACTTACATTCCATGAGATCTAACCTTCCAGACTAGCTTACCATGCGGGACCTTGTTAAAGGCCATGCTAAAGATCCATGTAAACAATGTTCACTGCCCTGCCATCATCAATCCTCTTGGTAACCTCTTCAATTATCAGGTTTGTGAGACAAGCTTTTCCATGCTTCCATAACTTCTTTAAAACTACTGGAATTGTGGTAATGGGTCCAACTGGTCACTCCTAGAGAGGAGGTCCAGTGATGCACCCTCTTCAGTAGGACCCTCTACATCTTTAAGGAACAGCTTCTTCCCTTCTGTTATCAGGCTTCTGAATGGTCCTTCGGGTACTGTCCAATTCACCAATACCATATATTTCTGTAATTGGTAAAATATCCAGTCCCCAGAGTCAATCTATTCGCTGAGTGTCTGCTTTAACTGTTCAGTCTTTAGCACTGAAATAAATATTGGTTCCCCCTCAGGTTCAGGTGCAAACTGCCCCTCTTGTACAGTTAATCTCTGCACCAGAAGATTAAAATACTTGAACCTCTGCCCCCTAATAAAATGAGGGCATTTTCCAAAATAGCGGCGTTCACCTCCTAAATAAATGTTTGAAGAATGATCTTAATGTTAGCAATACCCTATATCATCAGAGAGGCAAATATAAGTGCTTGCGCGATCTTTGACACCAGATAGATAACAAGAACATCCACATTACCTGTGCAATGACAGTACAGATAACTGCTGAAATGATTGCCAGGTAATCCATTCTGTCATCTCCATCAACATGGCCTTCAAATATGAACAGCAACAGAAAAATTGTTGTGGAAAGACTCAGACCCTGTAAATATAGCGTTCCTCTTCGCCTTACAGGCAGCATGGCATCCTCAGGCTAAGAGTGTCCATTGTGCCTGATCTACTGAGGTCCACTATGTGTCAATAGTCATGAAGAAACTTTTGGCTTCTCCACAAGACACACTGCAGCTGCAGGAAATTAAAGTTTATCATAGTTGTTATCTAAAAAAAACATGGAGTGTGAGGGAAAAAAGCAAGTCATTCAACAGTGCACCTTTCACCACGATATTCATACATTCTGCAGTCATTTCCAGAGCATCTAAGGCCCAAACACTCCAGGACCCACCTTGTAAAAAAACTAAAATTGCTACAGCTTGTCAGAAAGAGGGAGGCAGTCAGTGTCTCTTGAAAGGATTCCTTCAAAGAATCCTTTAAACATTGTGCCTTTGGCACAAGAATCCATGACTATCTCACAGCACATAATTCCTCCCAGCTTTGGCACTCACCCAGTCCACTGAGATATTGAAAAGCAAAAAGCCTCCAGAACAGATGAAATCCCTGCTGAAGCACTAAAATATGTCAAGTAGACACATATGGTGTGAGTTCATGACTACATCTCCCTCAACTGGGAAGCAGAGGGGCATGCTGTGGGGTCTCAGATGAACACAACTGTGATCATCTTTGGTGTTCTTCCTCAAACTGCAGGGAAAGCTTTGAATATTTTAAAGGGAGATTGTTGATAACCAAGAGGAATAACGGTTACTGTGGAAAGAAGACACAACATTGATGGTTACTATGGAAAACCTGAATGTTGAATTGAGGTTACAGTCAGATCAGCCATGATATCATTGAATGGCAGGGAGGCTGAATGAGCCAGGTGGCCTACCTCTGCTCCTATTTCATATGTTCAGTAAAAGTAGGTTTGATAATTATGGAGGGGTTTCCCTGCTGTTTGCCAAAGGGAAAGTGTTACCCTCTTTCTTTTCGGCCTAGTGGGAAATGAGTGCTCCGTGTCATAGCGCTGATTTAGACCATGAATATTTCACAATAGATTTTCACTTTTAGTGTAGTTTAGAGATACAGCGTGGAAACAGGCTCGTCGGCCCATTGAGTCCGCATCACCCGTACACTAGTTCCATCTTGTACACTAGGGAAGCAAATTACACTACAAACCTACACTTTTTTAGAATGTGGGAGGAAACCATAGCACCCGGAAAAAACCCACGCAGTCACAGGGAAAACATACAAACTCTGTGCAGACAGCACCCACAATCAGGATCAAACCAGGGTATCTGATGCTGTAACTCTACCGCTGTGCCACCGTACCGCCCCCTAAATGCAAGACTGTGACAAATGTAAGAAAATCTAGAGAGTAAAAGCAGCCATTGCATGTTATCAATTTTTCAAAAACTTCTGTCACCCTCGAACAAGATGGAGATTGCTTGTCAAATTTAGTTGTCCTCACAAATTCATTAGCATTCTACGTCAGCACCGTGATAACTTTCAAGCGATTATCCGAAATAACAGATCCACTGTAGAGCACATCTTAGTGCAGAAGTTTGACACAAAGTGCTGGAGTAACTCAGTGGGCCAGGCAGCATCTCTGGAGAAAAATGATGGGTGATATTTCAGGTTGGGACCCTTCTCCAGATGCTGCCTGACCAACTGAGTTACTCCAGCACTTTGTGTCTGTCTTCGGTATAAATCATCATCTGCAGTTCCTTTCTACATATCTTAGTGCAGGTTGAGGCTGATCAAGGTTGTGTAAACACACCAGCCATCATCTCAATCTATTGTGCTGCCATCCTGAATTTCACCTCCAACAAATTACCCAGTGAAGTGAAGTTAATGTACGGAGCAAAGAGGAGTAAGTCCAAGATTCATTGCCTCCGATCCAGTACCAAAATGACCTCAGCTTCAATCATTGCGTGACAGTTCACAGATGATGCTTGTGTATATATATATATGTGTGTTTGGAGGCTAAGCTCCAAGTCATCGTCGACACGTTCATTGAAGAGGATAGGCCTTAAGATAAACATCCAATAAACCAAACCCTGTACAAATCTCTTCCTGCTGGACAGCGTCAACTGCCAAAATCAAGATCCACAACAAAATCCTGGAAAGCAATGATATCAAAGCAAATGAAAGCAAAGACAGGATTCCAGAGCCACTGTGAGCCATCACCTCCAGACTAAGATGTCACCTTCATGCCCAGCTCATAGTTTTACCAATTAGCAATGATTCAAGTATTTCTCTAAGTTTCAAGCACCGCTCAAAAAGGATCATCCAGGAACCCACTGATCACCGCTGGTCTCTGCAACAAGTGCACATGCGAGCTGTGCAAAAGCAACAAAAGCAAGGCACCATATCTCAAGCAACCCACCTGCCCCACTTCAGAACTCAAAGAACAGTATGGGCCCAGTGATGCAGTGGTGGAGTTGCTGCCTTACAGCGTCAGAGACCCGGGTTTGATCCTGACTACGGGTGCTGTTGGTAAAGAGTTTGTACGTTTTCCCCCTGTGACCGCGTGGGTTTTTTCCAGGTGGTTTCCTCCCACACTCCAAAGATGTACAGATTTGTAAATTAATTAGCTTCTGCAAAAAAATTGTCAAATTGTCCCTAATGTGCAGGATAGTGTTAGTGTACGGGGTGATCGCTGGTCAGCGCGGACCTGGTCAGCCAAATGGCCTGTTTCCGCACTGCATGTCTAAAGACGTGTCTAAACTGCTTAAGAAGATAGTACAGGTGCACAACCTTTTATCCGAAAGCCTTGGGACCAGACACTTCTCGGATTTCGGAATTTTTCGGATTTCCGAATGGAAGATTTTTAGCGTAGATTAGGTAGGTAGCGCGGGCGGCTTGAAAAGTCTGGAGCGGCTGCCTCCTCCCCGGAGACCGGGGAATCATTGTAAATCATTGCTTAAATGTTAGTCAGTTAGTTTGGAGGGATTTTATGCGGTGGGGGGGTTGAAGGGGGAAACTTTAATTCTTTGTCCCCTACCTGGTCGGAGAGGCGGGGAGCGGGCAATGCCTTACCGGGTCGCCGTGCAGTAAGCTCCGGAGCGCTGTGGCCGCCGACTCCCAACATCGCGGAGCTGGGGCTGCGGGCCGCGCTGGATTTGGAGCGCCGTGCAGCCAGGGGCAGAGTTGCCGGGGTCGGAACTACAACCGGCACCGCCCACGGCCGGACGCCCGCAGCCCCAGCTCCGCGATGTTGGGAGTCGGCGGCCACAGCGCTCCGGAGCTTACTGCACGGCGACCCGGTAAGGCATTGCCCGCTCCCCGCCTCTCCGACCAGGTAGGGGACTAAGAATTAAAGTTTCCCCCTTCCCCCCCCCCCCCCCTTCACATAAAAGCCCTCCAAACTAACTGACTAACATTTAAGCAATGATTTACAGATGTTTAAGTGTCTCCCCGGTCTCCGGGGAGGAGGCAGCCGCTACAGTAGTACAGACCTGGGTTGACTGTGGGTCGTTTCAGGTCAAGTTTGGCGCCAAACGCGAGCTTTGGTGTGCAGACGACATCCTGGAAAAAATGTCCGGTTTTCGGAGCTTTTCGATTTCCGGAACTCCGGTTAAAAGGTTGTGCACCTGTACGTTGCATCTGTCGTCTCTTTTCTCATTCTGCTAAGATGGCCATCTCCTCATTGTATTCCAAACTGTTATTTTTGTGTTGTTAGTGAATTCTGATCTTTGTGTTTCCCGTGCCCAATGACATATGGAAAACACATCTTACATTCTGCACCGTCTAGATTCCTTGGGTGACTCTGTTGTCTCCGTAACTTATTATCGACTATGATTTTTCCTGGAAGTAGAAAGTGAACCATTACATACAGCAGGAATTCTTAAAAGAAATGCAGTAGAAATTCAATCTCAGTTTGCACCAATCATGCCGTATAGCAGAATCAGCACATTATGCTGTGGTTCTGAAATTTATATCCATTAAGTATGAGTTTCTATCCCACTTTAATGGGCACAGCTCCATTTGGCATTTGATTATGACTGTGTCTATAAGGCAGGATAGACAGCCAAGCCCAGGAGCAAGTATACTTGAAGCCTCCCTCAGCCTAAAATGCCCATTCTGAAAACCTGTATTCTATTTTATACTTTTCGTTTTACTTGTTTCTAATTTGCAATGTTGTTTTTCACATCACTGATCATTCGAGTGCCACAAATCAGCTTGTGTGATAAACTGAAATGATGGCCTCAATAATCCATGCAGAATTTTGAAAACTGCCAGCTGTAAAATATTTGTTTGAATCTAATCTTGCCTGGAACGCGGCAAAAAAACTAATTTGCACAAAAATTATTTAATGTGTGATTTGAAACATATAAAAATAGGTGCAGGAGTAAGCCATTCAGCCCTTTGAGCCAGCACCGCCATTTAATATCATCTAAAATCAGATGTTCATCAGTACCCCTTTCCTGCTTTTTCCCATATCCCTTGATTCCTTGTGTAGGAAAGAACTGCAGATGCTGGTTTAAATCGAAGATAAACACAAAATGCTGGAGTAACTCAGCAGGTCAGGCAACATCTCGGGAGAGAAGGGATGGGTGATGTTTCGGGTCGAGACCCTTCTTCAGACTGATGTCAGGGGAGGGGGATAGAGTATTGTCGGAGACAGTGAGACTGATGGGAGAACTGAGAAGGGGGAGGGAATGGAGAGAGAAAGCAAGGGCTATCTCCACAGTCCGTCTTAATCTCCCGGTGGCTCAGCACTTTAACTCCGCCTCCCATTCCCAATGTGACCTTTCTGTCCTGGGCCTCCTCCATTGTCAGAGTGAGGCCCAGTGCAAATTGGAGGAACAGCACCTCATATTTCGCTTGGGTAGTTTACACCCCAGCGGTATGAACATTGACTTCTCTAACTTCAGATAGCCTTTCCTTTCTCTCTCCATCCCCTCCCCCTTCCCAGTTCCCCCACTAGTCTTCCTGTCTCCGACTACATTCTATCTTTGTCCCGCCCCCTCCCCTGACATCAGTTTGAAGAAGGATCTCGACCCAAAACGTCACCCATTCCTTCTCCCCAGGGATGCTACCTGACCCGCGGAGTTACTCCAGCAGTTTGTATCTACCTCCCTTGATTCCTTTACCCTTTAGAGCTAAATCTAACTCTCTCTTGAAAACATCCAGTGAATTGGCCGCCACTGCCTTCTGTGGCAGAGAATTCCACAGATTTACAACTCTCTGGGTGAAAAGGTTTTTCCTCATCTCAGTCCTAAATGGCCTACCCCTTATTCTTAAACTGTGACTCCTGGTTCTGGACTCCCCCAAAACCAGGAGCATTTTTACTGCATCTAGCCTGTCCAATCTGTTAAGAATTGTATATGTTTTTATAAGATATCCTCTCATCCTAAATTCCAGTGAATACAAGCCCAGTCGACCCATTCTTTCATCATATGTCAGTCCTGCCATCCCGGGAATTAACCTGGAGAACCTACGCTGCACTCCCTCAATAGCAATAATGTCCTTCCACAAATTAGAAGACCAAAATTGCACACAATACTCCAGGTGTGGTCTAACCAGGGCGCTGTGCAACTGCAGTAGGACCTCCTTGCTCCTAAACTCAAATCCTGAGATATTAGCCAATTATACTGCAGTGAATGAATAAATGAAAACAAACTATTATATCAAATTTGAGAGAGAGAGAGAGAGACAGAGAGAGAGAGAGAG
The DNA here is from genome assembly GCF_010909765.2 of Amblyraja radiata. Taxonomy (NCBI): domain Eukaryota; kingdom Metazoa; phylum Chordata; class Chondrichthyes; order Rajiformes; family Rajidae; genus Amblyraja; species Amblyraja radiata. The sequence goes on along the minus strand of NC_045974.1, from coordinate 38,864,720 downwards.
AGAGAGAGGGAGAGACAGACAGAGAGAGAGAGAGAGAGAGAAAGAGAGAGAGAGAGCATAATGTGGTAAATATTACCTACATTGGTGATAAATTTAAGTGGCTCTAATCCCACTGATGTCATAGAAATTTATGTTGAGACGCACAACTACATGCGGAGCTATTTTTTTCAAATTTTAAACTGATGTTGCATTTATAGAATTACGTATTAATCTTTATCCAATTAATGTAGATTTTATTATTGCTTGGTCAAATAATTAATAATGTATTCCTATGAAAATGGTTTACAATCAAATGGACACTTTTTTTAGGGATGACAGGTAAGGATGAAATATGAAAGAGAATAGAGAGACAAACGAGACATTTTTCCGTCTGCCTAACATCCCATTTTTCAGTATGGAACTTGACAGCAATGGGTAAAAAATGGATTAGAAAGTTGTGAACTTACTTAGCTTGTTATTTTAAGTCATATTTCAATGTAGGAAGCTCCGTGGGGAACTAGGGATGGACAACAAACACTGGCCGAGCCAATTATACCCAGAGAATAAATACATTTAAAAAATTCACATCACATCAACTGGGGCTCCCATAACATTAGTGGGACCCAAATACAATCCATTTATAAATCATCGATGTCTTCTACATCGCTTGCGGTGCGTGAATATTTCTCACAAATCTTGTGTTGTGCTGCCAATCCTCTTTAGTAAAAATGGCCTCTTTATGTCTGTTCTGAATCTTGGAAAAGAAGCAGAAAGTGGAATTACCATGTCGAGCTGCACAGAGACCACAGCACAGGAGAATTCGATATTTCCTAACAGGGTGCACAACCCCAGGATTAAATGGCCACAATTCCCAGTCGAGTTTACATAAGAAAGCTGTACTTCATTCAGCATACCCTCACCCATCACAATTTGTCCTGAACAGGCCTGAGGGGTAGTTAAACTGGTGTAATTTAATGTTTTGCATATTAACATAGTGCCTATGAATTAAAGATTGGATACATTAAGGAGACCGGCGTAGCAAGATGACCCAGTGTGGCTGATCGATGATACAAAATTCAAGGACAGAAAGGGTTATCTATCCACCTGCTGCATGTTCATTGATCAGCCGTGGCAAGTCTAATCTACAAGAATAAAATACTGCCCATTGCAGGAGTCTGAAATAAAACAGAAAGTACTCGCGCAAAACACAAATGCTGGACTAACTCTCGGGGTTAGGCTGCATCTGTTGAGGAAATGGACAGGCGACATTTCAGGTTAGGACCTTAAAGGGCCTGTCCCACTTTCACAACCTAATTCACTACCTCTGCCGAGTTTGCCCTTGACTCATGCTCGCAGCATGGTCGTCACGAGGTCGTAGGTAGGCCGTGATGCTAATCCTAGGTATTCGTGGCATCAAGTAGGTCGAGGCGTTTTTCTAGCATGATGAAAAATGTCCACGAGTAAAAAAGGTTGTGAATTAGGTCGTGAAAGTGGGACAGGCCCTTAAGGCTGTCTTCACGGATGCTGCCTGACCCGCTGAGTTCCTCCTACCCTTTGTGTTTTATTCAAGTTTCGAGTATCTGCAGTTCCTTGCGTCTCCACAAATTATGAAAAATTAGCAGCAGTTCTGGTACCTACTCGTCATTTTTCAGACAAATTACCTTTCATCGGAAGAAGGAATGTGTTTAAACAACTAAGAATTGGAGAAAAGGTCTGTCAGATGCAGACTGCTAGGAAAGTTTAAACGACACACTTATGGTTTCCATGGTGAGAGAGGAAAAGGTATGACATGATGGTGATGGAGGTACGTGCGTGTCTCCTAAATGGAACAGTCTCTTCGGGATGCTAAGAGAGGAAGGGAATGTGATTAATGGTTGCACTGTATTGGAGGTGTTAGCAATGGCAGAGGACGATCCACTGAATGAGGAAGTTATTAGGCTGGGAACACCTTCTCTAGAACCAGCTAGATTGTACTGCCCTCACTGGTCATCAATGTTGATGCAGTGGTAACCAAGGAACCACCCATAGCTTCTCTTCCCACTCTTGCACCTTTACGTATGAAATACTTTTTCATGTTCCCTCGACCACCCGTCCCACCCTTTCCTATTTCTTATCGATGTATTAGTCTTATCTGCCTCGATATTTATTCAATTTGAGAAGGAGAGAAGGCCACCATTGCCTTCAAAATTCAGTCTCAAAGAACTCTATTCTAACCATTCTCTTGTAACCACATACCAAACCTTATCATTGCCCTTGCTGTCTCCTCCCCTTCCTACCTCTCCCTCAGCCCTCGGGCTCCTCCTCCTCCTTTTTCCTTTCTTCTCCCAGCCTCCCCCCACCCCCCATCAATCTGAAGAAGGGTTTTGGCCCGAAACGTTGCCTATTTCCTTCGCTCCATAGACGCTGCTGCACCCAGCGGGCGGGGGGGGGGGGGTTTCTCCAGCATTTTTGTGTACCTCCACCTTATCATCATTTCTCTTACTGATTTGACCTGGATACCCAGAACTGGATGAGTAGAAATTTCTTCCAAATAAAAACTATGCAGACCAAAGCCATTGCCTTCTTGCTGTGCTGCAATCTATATTCTTAAACTATTAATTGTATACCCTTCCCCGGCATTATGAGCATCTATATTAAAAATTCATATTTCATACTATCATCTCGAATTCAGTTCAGCTGCTACTGAAACAAACATACCTCTGGATCACTAAAGACAGACACAAAAAGCTGGAGTAACTCAGCGAGTCAGACAGCATCTCTGGATAAAAACAATAGGTGACATTTCGGATCAAGTGTTCTTCAGTGTAGACCTCTGTTAAAGCTCCTCAATAAAGCAGAACCCTCCATCTCATATTCTAACTCATGGACATCAGTTCTTTGTGCACTGACCTACACTAACTACTGGTGCAGCAGCCCTTAAGTTACAAAGCTCTCATCGTTATTTTCAAATCCTTCCATGGTGTCCATGGCCGTCCGAAGGGGGGGGTGCGTTGGGTGCGACCGCACCCCCCTTTCCCCCCACCCCCCCTAAGAAGGAATCACCACAAAAAAACAAAATAAATCTGAAAAAAATAAAAAATAAAAGATTGGAAAATTAAAATCAATGTTTCCACTTAGGAAACAGCCAGTTCTCTGTTCTCCTGTCGCCGGGCAAGAGTGGCTGAATCTGAACCCAATGGCTGTAACCCCAACACCAGACAGCGCTGCGGCCCTCGCCTCACCCCGCCGCCGGGGCCCAAGCCATCTTCCCCCCACACCACCTCTGCTGGGCCCACGCCACCCCCACTGGGCCCACGCCACCCCCACTGGGTCCACGCCACCCTCGCTGACCCCCACTGGGCCCACGCCACCCCCGCTGGGCCCACGCCACCCCCGCTGGGCCCACGCCACCCCCGCTGTGCCCCCGCCACACTCCCGCTGGGCTCACGCCACCTTCATCCCACCCGCCCGCTGGGCCCCCGCTGGGTCCGCCGCGCCACCTTCATCTTTGCCCCCCCCCCCCAGGCAAGAAAGAGGGGGGATGTGAGAGGGGGGAGGGGGAGGGAGAGAGGGGAAGGGAGGGGAGAGAGAGATGGGGGAAGGGAGAGGGAAAGGGGGATTATCTTTAGTGAGATTGCAAAATTAAGGTAGGTTTTAGAGCTATTATTTTCTGCTCCATATGAATAATATTAAACAATATCAAATAATATCAAACAATTGGAACTGCTTTCTTTTCCTTAAGTATTTACTGTCACTCAATTCCCTGGTTTTATACTGAAAAATATGAATTCCATAGTTTGTGACATAAATACACATTTTAATGGGATCATTATATACAGATGTAACATTTCAATTTCGAGATCGGGGGAGGGGGGGGGGGTGTTGGGGGCAAATATGCGTCAAGCCGATAGCCTAATCGTTAAAGAGTTAAAAGATAGCCTATAAAGATAGAGCTGAAAAGAGGAATCAGAGCTGCCAAGGAAAGGTACTCTGAGAAGTTGAGGAACAAGTTCTCAGCTAATGACTCTTCTTTATTGCCCTTGTACCCAAAAAGGTAAGGATTACTGGTCTTAATGACTATAGGCCTGTCGCACTGACCTCTGTAGTCATGAAGACCGTTGAAAGGCTTGTGCTGGCCAAGCTGAAAAATATCACAATCCCTCTGCCGGACCCTCTGCATTTTGCATATTGGGCCAATAGATCTGTGGATGATGCAGTCAATCTGGGCCTGCACTTCATCCTCCAGCACCTAGACCGCCAGGGAGCCTATGCGAGGATTTTGTTTTATTGATTTTAGCTCTGCATTCAACACCATTGTGCCAGAGCTACCACGCTCCAAACCTTTTGAGTTGACTGTGCCTGAACCCCCATGTCGGTGGATCACCAGCTTTCTGACGGACAGGAAGCAGCATGTGAGGCGGGAATGCATATCTCGAACCCTCAAACGCTCAGCATAGGAGCACTGCAAGATGCGTACTCTCCCCTCTCCTCTACTCTCGCCACACCAATGACTGCACCTCCACAGATACCTCTGTCAAGCTTCTCAAGTTTGCGGATGACACAACCCTGATTGGACTGATCCAGGATGGGGATCTCTGTACTCTTTTCAGTTTGACATCTTCCTATAACATGGTGCCCAGAACTGAACTCAATGTTCTAAATGCGGTCTCACCAAAGTCTTATACAACTGCAACATGACCTCCCAACTTCTATACTCAATACTCTGACTGATGAAGGCCAAAGTGCGAAAATACTTTTGACCACCTGATATACCTGCGATTGATCCAGATCCTGCTGCATTCTTTCACTATCTGCAAAACCACTCACTTCTGGATCATCAGCAAACTTGTTAATCTTGCCCTGTTCTGTGACGATTCACAGAGTGCTGGAGTAACTCAGCGGGTCAGGCTGAGTATAGAAGTTGGGAGGTCATGTGGCAGTTGCATAAGAAGTTGGTGAGGCCGCATTAAGAGTATTGTGTTCAGTTCTGGGCACCATGTTATAGGAAATATGTCATCAAACTGGAAAAGGTACAGTGAAGATTTAAGAGGATGCTGCCAGGACTAGAGGGCCAGAGCTATAGGGAGAGGTTGAGTAGGCTGGGACTATTTCATGGAGCACAGGAGGATGAGGGATGATCTAATAGAGGTGTATAAAATCATGACTTGAATAGATATGGTTGAGTCTTTTGCCCAGAGTAAGTGAATCGAGGAGCAGAGGACATAAGTTTAAGGTGAAGGGCAAAAGATTTAATAGGAATCTGTGGGATTTTTCACACATAGGGTTGGAAGGTGTATGGAACAAGCTGCCAGAGGAGGTAGTTGAGGCAGGGACTATCGCAACATTTAAGAAACAGTTAGACAGGTACATGGATAGGACAGGTTCGGAGGGATATGGATCAAATCGCCTGGTGGCGGCGCGACTCGTTGCAGCGGCTCCTACAGCCTGTCTGTCTTTTTTTTATTTTTGTCTAGTTAAATGTAGTGTTTGTGTTTTTTTTAAGCTTGGTTTTAAATGTGTATATGTGGGGGGCGGGGGGGGGGGAGGGGGAAACCGTTTAAAATCTCTTCCCTTTCCGGGAGACCCGACCTTTTCCCTGTCGGGTCTCCGTTGTCGTTGGGGCCTAGCACCGTGGAGCGGCCTCCAACCTGAACGACCCGGGGGCTCGGGAGACTGCGAGCTGCGGACTACTCACCATCGTGGGGCTGGCCGGCCTCGGTGCGTGGGGAGCGGTGGTGACTCACTGCTGCGACTCGACTACCGGTGCTCGGAGGCTCCAGCAACGCAGCCGCAGGTCCGGTGGACTGGGACATCGGGAGCTTTGTATAAGACTTTGGTGAGACCGCATTTAGAACATTGAGTTCAGTTCTGGGCACCATGTTATAGGTCCGGGGGGAGAGAGAGACCGCTTCCCGGAGCTCCCGCAACGCGACTTCTCCAGCCCGTGTCGCGGGGTTGGAACGACCCGGACCGGGACCGTACATCACCTGGCGCGGCTTCATGGCCGTGGGACTCACCATCGCACGCTGGGGCTCCGACCTTGTACTTTCAGACCGGGAGCGGGGCCGTAAATCGCCCCGCGCGGCCTAAAATGGCCGTGGGACTTAGCATCACCCGCCTGGGGCTTGGACATCGGGAGAGAAATGGAGAGCAGGGGAGAGAAAAGACTTTGCCTTCCATCACAGTGGGTTCACTGTGATGGATGTTTGTGTGAACTTAATTGTGTGTATGTCTGTAGGACATTGTTTTTGTTTGTATGGCTGTGGAAACAAAATTTCGTTTGAGTCTCACTGGGGCTCAAATGACAATAAATTTGTATTGTAATGTGGGCAGGTGGGACAAGTGCAGATGGGACATGCTGGGCCGAAGGGCCTGTTTCCACACTGTATCACTCTATGACTATCTTTCCCTCTCAAACCCATTCTCCTGCCTTCTCCCCATTACCTCTGACACCCGTATCAATCAAGAATCTATCAATCTCTTCCTGAAAAATGTCCATTGACTTGACCTCCACAGCTGTCTGTGGCAATGAATTTGACAGTTCACCACCCTCTGACTTAAGAAATTCCTGCTCATCTCCTTCCTAAAAGAATGTCTTTTAATTCTGAGGCTGTGGCCACTGGTCCTAGACTCTCCCACTAGTGGAAACATCCTCTCCAAATCCACTCCATCCAGGTTTTTACCATGCTGGGACAGACGGCAACAGCTTCACACTGTGTCCCCAAGCTTGTGTACTGTCCTGCATCACCCAAGGCAGCAGAGATGTTATAGGAGAGAGGGCAAGCACCGTAACAAAGTAGCTCATGATGGTTTGGGTAACATTCAGGAATGTCTATGCATGTCACATCATGAATATTACCGAAGAACGGTCTTGACCCGAAATATAATCTATATCATTTCTCCAGAGATGCTGCCTGACCCACTGAGTTGCTCCAGCACTCTGTGACATGTCACCTATCCATGTTCTCCACAGATGCTGCCTGACTCGCTAAGTTACTCCAGCACTCTGTGAAACGTCGCCTATTCATATTCTCCGCAGATGCTGCCTGACCCACTGACTTACTCCAGCACTTTGTGACTATTTTCCCTTCACCCATCTGCCCAAGCCCACTCTTCAACCTCCTTTCCTATGTTCCTTTCCACCCATAAACTTCTCTCTGCCTTTACATTTCACTCCTCTTTCAAATCTGCTCTACTTATCTACATTAATTTTTCTTCTTCACTTTTTAGTCATAGAATGATGCAGTGTGGAAACAGGCCCTTCAGCCCAACTTGCCCACACCGACCGACATGTCCCATCTAAACTAGTCCCACTCACACGCGTCTGGCTCATATCGATCTAAATCTGTCCTATCCATGTACGTGTCCAAATGTCTCAACTCTTCTAACCTCGCCAATTAGTCCCAGCCTTAACTACCTCCTCTGGCAGCTCGTTACATACACCCAGCACCCTTTGTGTGAAAAAGCTACCTCTCAGGTTCCTGTTAATTTCTGAAATATTGGTCATAAATTTGGTGCAAAAATGCTCCAAAATAAGGCTCAGAATGCATCAGAGATCATCTAAAAACCCTGGCATCGAGGGACTTCACGCTTCGCGCACGTGATGTGCGCAGCGCCCACATTATTTCACATTAAGTTTTTTGTAATCCTGTCATGCCACCCCCCTTTTTGAAAAGCTTCATATGGGCCTGGTGTCTCCTCACCCTATCCTTTGTTTGAAATGTCTGTGCTCCCTTGATTCTGACTCTTGCACATGCCCGATTTTCACTGCTCCACCTTCGGTGTCTGAGCTTTCAGCTTGCAAGACCCTCAGCTCTGGATTTTTAACTAAAATCCCACAGTTCCTTTTGTTTAATAATGGGGCGGATCACATTGACAGCCAGCCAGCTGTTCCATGGAATGTAGTCAATGAGCTGTAGTTTGCTGCAAGCGTGGTCCAGACATCCGTGCCGGCACACAGCAGTGCTAATGCACGTTAAGGGGCTGTCCCACTGCAGCGACCTAATTGGCGAGGTTAGAAGAGTTGAGGAGAGTTTGCAAAATTGTCATGTTGAAGACCTCCTTCGACTATGTGGAAGACTAGCTTCGACTAGCTTCAGGAAAACTGGACACCGAATAGTGGAGAGTGAAGACGACCTCCTTCGACCTCCCTTCGACTATGTTGAAGACTATGTACGACTACCTTTGACTACCCTCGATTACCTACAAATAACATGCCGACCTACTTCGGCCTACTTTGACTAAACCTACGAGTAAAAAAAGTATCGATTTTTTCCATGGTGACCTTTTTTTGCATGCGGCCATTTTTCAACATGTTGAAAAATATGCTACGACCTAACTGACACCTCGAGTATGCGGGGACTACTCTCAAGCATGAAGGAGAGTTACAAAGACCTCCTAGGACCACGTGTCGACCATGCTGCGAGGATGAGTCGAGGTCAAACTCGTCTGAACTCGCAGATTAGGTCGCCGCAGTGGGACAGCCCCTTTAGTTGCTGCAGGTCAGATGGCAAATCTCACCTCTTGCTTATCAGAGACATTGTTTACATAATCTCCCTGTGACTGCGTGGTTATCCTTCCAGTGCTCCGGTTTCCTCCCATATGCCAAAGACATGCAGGTTTGTTGATTAATTTGCCTCTGTTAAATTGCCCCTACTGTACAATGAGTGGATGAGAATGTGGGATAGCACAGAACTAGTGTGACGTGATGGATGGCATAGATTCAGTGGGCTGAAGGGTCTGTTTCCATGCTGTACCTCTAAACATCTAAATCAAGTGCGCAGCACGGTGGTGCAGCAGTAGATTTGCTGCCTTATGCCCCTGTCCCACTTAGGAAACCTGAACGGAAACCTCTGGAGACTTTGCGCCCCACCCAAGGTTTCCGTGCGGTTCCCGGAGGTTTTTGTCAGTCTCCCTACCTGCTTCCACTACCTGCAACCTCCGGCAACCACCTGCAACCTCCGGGAACCGCACGGAAACCTTGGGTGGGGCGCAAAGTCTCCAGAGGTTTCCGTTCAGGTTTCCTAAGTGTGACAGGGGCATTACAGCGACAGAGACCTGGGTTCGAATCTGACTATGGGTGCTGATTGTACAGAGTTTGTACGTTCTCCACGTGACTGCGTGGGTTTTCTCCAAGATCCCTGGTTTCCTCTCAAAGATGTACAGGTTTGTAGGTTATTTGGCTTGGTACAATTGTAAATTGTCTCTAGCGTGGGATCGTACTATTGTGCAAGGTCGGTGCAAACTCGGTGGGCTGAAGGACCTGCTTCCGCACTGTATCTCTAATCGAAAGTAAACTATGTTGAAGAGGCTTTCTGACTGGTGGGCCTTGAACAGATCATTAGTCCCACTAATTTCACCATACTCACTGCCCCCACACCAATAACAGCAGCACCACATGACCACAAAAGAAAAGCGGGCATCTTGTGATGTGTCGAGTGGATCCAACATAATTCAGCACTATCTTCTCAATGAAGTGCTTGAGGATAATCTGCTGCATTGAAGGCACTGTATAAAGAAAAGTTGCCTTTGTTCATTCGTGGATAACGTGACACAATCTTTGCATATAAGTTCTCTGAAATTGTGTTTTAGGGTCAGAGGCTAAATTGAAATGGATAATTTAAAATAAAAAGATAAAGCAGTGATGTATGTGGTACGTTGGAAAGGATTTCAGTATCAGCAATTCTTTAATCTCTGGCACTTCATTATGCAGTCATTTATTCTAATGGGATCACAAGTCTTTCAGAAATCTTTAAAGCAATTTTAGAAAGATCCAGTGCGCTATGATTCCTATGGGGGTGGCACAGTGGCGCAGCTGGTAGAGCTGCTGCCTCACAGCACCGGAGATCCGAGTTCGATCCTGACCTTGTGGAGTTTGCACGTTCGCCCCATGACCACTTGGGTTTCCCCCAGGTGCTCCATTTTCTACCCACATCCCAAAGACATGCAGGTTTCTCGGTTACTTGGCCTTTGTAAGCCGTCCCGAGTGTGGAAAGAGTAGATTAGTAAGTGTGAGTAGGGCGATGGATGGTTGGGGTGGGCCAAATGGCCTGTTACCAGGTTGTATCTCTGAACTGATATAAACTAAACTAAAGGTAAGAGTGCATTTTATGATCGTGAGATGAATGTGAGTGCAGCTTAGTTGCCTGAAGCAGGCTGACAATCGAATTAATCAATTAAAATGCATTCAAGAATAAGTAATAGGGCAATGCCTCAAAATGTAATCCAAACCATCATGACTATTTCTCACCTACTGAGAATAATCCAATCATACCATGAGCACCTGACCCACAGAGTGCCAACATGCTGCCTGCTGCCATCGCCACTTTACCAGGGCCTCGTGGGCAAATGTTGAATGTCATTGCTAGATGCTGATAAACTGCTGCATATTTCAGTGAATTAGTGATATGGGGTTGCCATGGCAAAGGGTATCTGTAAAGATCATAAGATCATAAATGATAGGAGCAGAATTAGTCCCTTGGGCCCATCAAGTCTACTCCGCCATTCAATCATGGCTGATCTATCTCTCCCTCCTAACCCCATTCTCCTGCCTTCTCCCCATAACCTCTGACACCCGTACTAATCAAGAATCTATCTTTCTCTGCCTTAAAAATATCCACTGACTTGGCCTCCACAGCCTTCTGTGGCAAAGAATTCCACAGATTCACCACCCTCTGACTGAAGAAATTCCATCTCATCTCCTTCTTGATGTGAAAGGCTAAAAAGATTTACAAATGGAGACACAGGCAGGGACTTCAAGCATTGACTTCAGCACTTGCAGACAGGATCTCACTCAAAGACGTTCTCAAATGGTGACAGTGCTACTGAATACCACATCAATACAAAAACTGTAACAGAATGTCAGAAACACATCCACACATCACATGCTGCACTGGAAATTTGTTCTAATTACGATTTATCTAGCTGTATCTCATAATGCAGAATTCCAAATGCAGACTTAATCATTGCCGGGATGGATCACACATTATGTTGCCATTCCAGTTCAGTTTTTATTTCCATTTATGCTTCCAGCAACCACAAGTTTCAGATTCATGAAATAATAATTGCCCGCAGCGTTGCTCTGTCACGCTATCTAATAGAAAAAGTTACAGTATTAGAAACGAATGAAGTACCTTTCGCACCAAGATTTGTTTTATTCCATCTGTCACTGTACATATCCACAAGGAATATCAAAATTATAAACATATTTTCCACAATGATACAAGCTGAATGAATGTAGTGGCATTTATGGGTCGCAGTGAAATGGAAATATTAGTGCAGCACAATTCTGTCTGATAAGGTTGTTACCACCATATATTAAGGTGAGCAATTGGTTTAACCTCCTGACAGTTCTTATGCCAGCATGTTTGCCATGCAGTGCACATTGCATGCTGCTTTAGGGATTGTGTTGTACGGCATTTGGCACATTTGTTAAATAAAATCTAGTAGAACAATTTATTCTAATAGATAACACAGTAGTACTACAGTCTAGTTTGTCAATGTTTCAATAAAATTAGGAATAAAAGAACACTTTATTTAACTGTCAAATGTTACTCAACAATAGTTGAAAACAGTGAAAATAATAGGATAGAAATTAGCTAGAATTTATTAAGATAATGATTTTCCTGCTCAAGCTAAAAGGCGTTAAAATTACATTCAAATGCCAAGCTTGTTCTAAAATAAATGTTTTAATTATAGAATTTGTTTGCTTTAATCTTTGTGATTGAATTTGTTGTTCTTAAGACTGTTTCGGCTTTAATGGTCATGTTTGTTATGTGACGCGTATTGTGTGCTAAATGTCACAGTCATTTCTCATAATTATCCATGACTAATTAGTAGCCATGACCCCTGTTTTACAGAACTGTTTAAGCCAACTATTTCCTTTGGCATTATTAAGATTTTCAATGTTTTGTTGATGGAGATGAAACATTTTTACCGTGTCAAAAGAAGCTAGTAATCTGTACGTTAGTGGTGAAATGTAAAATTAGTCACTTTTTAATGATTCACAGTTTCCTGGATGTAGAAGGTCTCCTCTACCTTTCTAAACAGTCATGCCACAGAGATAGCGCAAGAGCAAACAAGGCCTTATAGATTGGGACCATTTCTAAATGACCTTTAGATAGATCTATTATCTGAAAAATGTGTCCTGTCCTCACTGAGTGAAAATACTTTTCTGCTAAAAGCCTCCCAAGTCCATGAGTTTTGAACCTATTAAATGGTTCGGTGAGTTGAAAATCCTCCTTCTTCAGTACCTTGTTATAGGAAAAAAATCACCAGCTGCTGAGACCTGTTCAGTTTGACAGTCTGCCTGTAGTAGCTTGGAGTTTAGTGCCCCCTTTTGGAAAAAATGTTGCATTAAATACACGTGTTGAAGTTTGTTGAACACAGGATAAGTACATTCTGAACAATATCTTTTTTTTTGTTTTATTTGAAAAAGAACATTGGAGTCATACAGCATGGAAATGACCATTCAGCCCAAGTTGCCCACGCCGACTAACATGCCCCATCTACACTAATCCCACCTGCCTGTGCTTGGCCCATATCCATCTAAACCTGTCCTATCCATGTGCCTGTCTAAATATCTCAAACATTATTATAGTACCTGCCTCAACTACCTCTTCCGGCAGCTCGTTCCATATACCCAGCACCCATGTGTAAAAATGTTACCCCTCGGGTTCCTATTAAATCTTTTCCCCCTCACCTTAAATCATTATCCTTTGGTTCTCAATTCCCTTCCTCTGGGCAAAAGACTTGCGTTTACCCGATCTATTCCTCTCATGATCTTGTTTACCTCTAAAAGATCACCCCTCATCCTCCTGCGTTCCAAGGAATAAAGTCCCAGCCAACTCAACCCCTCCCTCGAGTCACGGCAACATCCTCGTAAATCTGCAGCCTTTCCAGCTTGACAAACGTTTCCTATAACCTGGTGACCTAAACTGAACACGATACAGGTCCACCACCGATTTTCCACCAATTGGTGGTCCGGCCCCTCCTTTACCCTGGACAAAATTACGAAAGTGCACTTGGGCCTGCACCGAACCCTGAGGCACACGACCAGCCACAGGCCTCCAGTCCGAAAAACAATCTTCCACCATCACCCTCTGCCTCCAACCATGAAGCCACTTTTCTATCCATTCAGCTATCTCTCCTTGGATCCCATGCCGTCTAACCTTCCAGAGAAGCCTACCAGGCGGAACCTCATCAAACCTTGTCACAATGCTAATTTATCTTTCTGTTGTTCCACTTCATATTTTTCTCTTCATAATTTCCATCCTGAAAAGGCTCTAATACCCATCTAGTCACACATCTTTGACTCAGCTGCTCTTGCCCTTTGATTTTGATGTTATGCTTGCTATGATGTATAATATAAAATATTCTGGGTAAAATAAAAACAATGTCAAAAACCCAAATGATAGCAATTATTGATATACTGCCAGAATGCCTATTTTTCACCAACCGCCAATAATCAGCAGAGTGAGCAGCACAGTGAGAGGCAGAGTTTGGAGAGTACATGGCAGTGACAGAGCTCTCATCTTCCACTGCCTTACTCACAGACAATGGGTAGGATCTGATTCTGCTGCAGTGAAAGCTGAGAGCTTTCAGCCTTCAGATGCTGCTTGACGTCTGTATATAGAATTATCCAAACTTCATGCAGGGAAGGATGTGCTTCATCCTTTGCATGTTGCTAAAATCTCAGACTCCCTGATGTTGCACATATTTATTGCCGATGCACCAAATGTGTCACCGTGCATATATTTCCCTTAATGGCCTTGATTTGTCCTAAAGTAGAAAGCTGTTGACACAGCACTAATGACGGAGAGGTGAACATTGTGTGACTCTGTGGAAACTCAACTATGCTAACACTCCCACAAGCCTCTGGCAGATTGGTGGAGAAAAAGCCAGAGCCATGAGGAGCATCTTGATAGAGCTGAGCTCACTCACCTACCTGATAATAATAATAATAATAATAATAATAATAATAATATCTTTTATTGTCTTTGCACATAAGTGCAACGAGATTTGGTATGCAGCTTCCATCCGATGTCACAACATAAATAACTAATAAAATTTAGATTTAGATATCCCGAGAACATGGATTGTAAAAAGAACAGTAAAACAGTCAAAACAGTTCAACAGACTAAAGTGCAGATATGTCTGTGCGACGTGACCATCCGAGGGAGACAGTCCAGGGGGGATGGGGGGCACTCAGCAGGGCCGGTTCATATAGCTCTGGGAATGAAGCTGTTCCTGAGCCTGGAGGTTCGGGCGTAGAAGGCCTTGTAACTTCTGCCGGAGGGAAGTAGTTCGAACAGTCCATTACAAGGGTGTGAGGAGTCTTTATGGATGCTGACGGCCTTACTGAGGCACCGTGTGTGGTAGATGCCCTCCAAGGCTGGTAGCTGTGTCCCAATAATCTTCTGCGCTCTGTGGACGACGCGCTGAAGCGCTCTCCTCTCCGCCTCCGTGCAGCTGAGATACCCAGGACTTCACTGCAAGCAATCATCAGGGCAATTAAAGGCCAATCTATCTTCAAGTGTTTCATCAATAGCTTTCCCTTCATTATAAGCTCAGAGGTGGTGATGCTTGAGGATGAGTACACTATCTATTTGCAACTTTTCATTTAATAAAGCCACCCGTGATCATCCAGACAAGTCTCAAGCATGGGCTGTGATGTGAAAATTACATCTTTACCACAAAAAGTGCCAGTCAATGGCCACCTCCAACATGTAAGCGTCTAAATATCTTCCCTTATATATGTGTAATGGCTTTGGAGATTCATGAGGGGAGTCAGCAACATTGGAAACCCAGATTCAGATCTACTCCAGATTCAGATCTACTCCAGTAGCCATAGCACTTGTGTAGCTGGTCCAGATCTTGGTCAACAGTACCTCCTCCACATCCCCGCTACCTCAATTATCAATAAGGGATTTAATAACAGTGACACTGTCAAAAAATCTTGGGGAGATATTTAGACGCTCACATGTTGGAGGTGGCCATTGACTGGCACTTTTTGTGGTAAAGATGTAATATTCACATCACAGCCCATGCTTGAGGCTTGTCTGGATGATCAAGGGTGGCTTTATTAAATTAAAAGTTGCAAATAGATAGTGTACTCATGTACAAGCATCACCACCTCTGAGCTTATAATGAAGGGAAAGCCATTGATGAAACACTTGAAGATAGATTGGCCTTTAGTATTGCCCTGATGATTGCTTGCAGTGAAGTCCTGGGACTAAAATAATTGCCCACATTCCTTTATCTTTGGAATAGGATTTATTTATTTGGGATAGCGTTTACTCACATTTGGAAGAGAATGGGCAAATTAGGAACAGTCAGCATGACTTTATCCATTGCAGTTCGTGTCTTATGAAGTGGATTTACTTTTTAGAGGAAATGACGAAGGTAAGATGTTGTCTACATGGATTTGAGTCAGGCTTTTGATAATGTCTGTCATGGTAAGCTGATCCACATGATTAAGGTGCATGGGATACAACATGACTTGGTCATTTGGATTCAGAACTGGTTTACTCATAAAAGACAGAGGGTTATGGTGGAAGGGTGGTCATCTGGCTGGAGCTCTGTGACCAGTGGATCTGTGCTGGGACCATTGTTGTTTGTGCTATATATATATAAACTACTTGTAACTGTAGATGGGTTGGTGAGCAGGAAGGAACTGCAGATGCTGGTTTAAATCAAGGATAGACATAAAATGCTGGAGTAACTCAGCGGGACAGGCAGCATCTCTGGAGAGAAGGAATGGGTGATTGTTCGGGTCGAGACCTTTAAGAAGACTCGACCCGAAACGTCACCCATTCCTTCTCTCCAGAGATGCTGCCTGTCCCGCTGAGTCAGGCACGGAAATCGCTATCAAAACTTGGGGGGGACAAAATTTCTTGGCGGCCGCATACACACACACACACACACACTCAACGCTTTGGCCGTGGGCCATGTGGACGGTAACATCGGGAGCTGACCTGGTTGGTGACCGACTCCGAACTCCAGCAACAGCAGCTTCGTCCGCCCCGAATAGTGGGGCTTGAATCGACCCGTTCATGGGGTCTTTCATCAGCCGGCGGGGGCTTCAACATTGGGAGCTATAATCGCCTCGATGCAACAGTTTTATTTTAAGCTGTGCCGGCCGCTCCCATCCCCCCCAGGATTTCCGCCCATGCGCTGAGTTACTCCAGCATTTTGGGCCTATCTTGGGTTGGTGAGTAATTTACTGATGACACCAAAATCAATGGCGCTGCAATCAGTGAGTAAAGTTATTAAATTATACAATGGGGTATAGATCAGCTACAGAAATGGGTGGAGAAATAGCAGATGGGGTTTGATTTGAGCAAGTGTGAGGTGTTGCTCTATGGGATGTCAAATATAACGGGAAAATGCCCAATTAATGACAAGACCCTTAACAGCATTGATATACAGAGGAATCTGCGTCCAAGTCCACAGCTGCCTGAATGTGGCAAGGCAAGTAGATAGGGTGCTAAAGAAGGAGTATGGTATGCTTGCCTTCATTGGTCAGGGCATTTATGAGTCATAAAGTCATGAGGTAGCTTTATAGGATTTTGGTTAGGCTGCATTTGGAGTATTGTGTGCAGTTCTCACAGATCCATTGCTGGAATAATGTGAACGTTTTGGAGAATATAGAAACATAGAAACATAGAAATTAGGTGCAGGAGTAGGCCATTCGGCCCTTCGAGCCTGCACCGCCATTCAATATGATCATGGCTGATCATCCAACTCAGTATCCCGTACCTGCCTTCTCTCCATACCCTCTGATCCCCTTAGCCACAAGGGCCACATCTAACTCCCTCTTAAATATAGCCAATGAACTGGCCTCGACTACCCTCTGTGGCAGGGAGTTCCAGAGATTCACCACTCTCTGTGTGAAAAAAGTTCTTCTCATCTCGGTTTTAAAGGATTTCCCCCTTATCCTTAAGCTGTGACCCCTTGTCCTGGACTTCCCCAACATCGGGAGCAATCTTCCTGCATCTAGCCTGTCCAACCCCTTAAGAATTTTGTAAGTTTCTATACAATATACAAAAAGGTTTACCAGTATTCGGTCTGGATTAGAGGGTAATAACAATAAATATTTGCTAGAGGTTGGACAAACGTCAGAGGTTGAGGTGAGACCCTGTAGAAGTATTTAAAACCATGAGAGGTATAATTTCCCGGGGTGGAAATGTTAAAGACTTGAAGGCTTAGCTAAAAGGTGATAGGGGCAAACTACACCAGAGATGTGCAGGGCAATATTTTTACACAGAGAGTGGCGGGTGTCTGGATTGCCTGAGCCAAGGGTGGTGGTGAAGGCAGATATAATATGGGTATAGGGGCTATCCCACTGCGGGGACCTAATTTGCGAGTTTAGAAGAGTTTGTGCTCGACTCAAACTCGCAGCATGGTCGACACGTGGTCTCAGGAGGTCCTATGAGGTCACTGCAACTCTCCTTCATGCTCGAGGGAAGTTCCCACATACTCACGGCCTCAGTTTGATCGAGGAAAGATTTTCAGCATGCTGAATAATTTTCCGCGAGTAAAAATTGGTCGGCATAGTTCCTATGAACTCGTAGTGCAGTGGAGTGGGGTCGCTATATAGTTATAGGCAGTCGAAGTAGCCATAGGCAACCTCCTTTGCTGACCGGGCATTTTAATTGGCTCATTGGAGTTTTCAGAACCAAGGAAAACCGACCGGTAATGTTAAATGCCTGCTAAACTTTATTAAAAGTTGGCTGGCTTCTTAAAAGTGTCTCCACTCCTTCTCCCCCCCCATTCTCTCCCCTTCTCTCCACTTCTCTGCAGCCCCCCCCACACTCTCTAAAGGACTTACTGTACACTTGGCCAGCTGTCTTTTACCTTCCTGTTCATCACAGGTGTGAATTTCAGACAGTGCTCCCCCGCTTGCCCTGGCCCCCGCCTTTGTGATGTGTGTGTGTGTGTGTGTGTGTGTGTGTGTGTGTGTGTGTGTGTGTGTGTGTGTGTGTGTGTGTGTGTGTGAGAGTGTGTGTGTGTGTGAGAGTGTGTGTGTGTGTGTGTGTGTGTGTGTGTGTGTGTGTGTGTGTGTGTGTGTGTGTGTGTGTGTGTGTGTGTGTGTGTGTGTGCGCGCGCACGCGCGCAGCCGGTCGATCCAGCTCATTATTTCATCGCTGACGTTCGATCCAGCTCGAGGTTATTCAGGCGAGTGGCTTCGAGCTTGAAGGTCAAAGACAGTTGCTGAAAAGTCACGTTAGTGGGACAGGCCCTTATTTAAGAGGCTTTTAAGTAGCTGCATCATTATGCAAGGAATGGTGAAATATAGATCACGTGCAGGCAAAGGAGATTGAATTTGGCATTATGTGCAGCACAGAAATTGTGGGCTGAAGAGCCTGTTCCTGTGCTGTACTGATCTATGTTCTAGAAATGAATTGACCCCATGGAGAGCACAACCCATGATTCCCATTGATTTCAATTTTGCTCAAGCTTTGACATTTGGTCAAAAGCTGCTTTAATTCAAAAGCAGTCACTGTCCCTTCATTTTTCAATCCTAGGTTATTAATAAAATCTGGGGGCAGATGTTTGTGGAAGAATCTTAATTGAAGTGATTATTGATAAATAGGTGTAACTAAATATGTACGAAGGAACTGCAGATGCTGGTTTAAATCAAAGGTAGACATAAAATGCTGGAGTAACTCAGCAGGACAGGCAGCATCTCTGGAAAGAAGCAATGGGTGACGTTTCGGGTCAAGACCCTTCTTCAGACTAAATATCACTGGCGATGACACCTTCTATTACTGCTGATAATTGGGAGGAGAATTGATAGGGCAGTGATGGGCAAAGTTAGATTTGTCCTGCATTTTGTGGCAGAAATGTCCACATTACTGAATCGATGGCGGTTTTGTAAGTGTATTGAAACAGCTTGCCTTGAGGCAGAGCTTACTGTGGAGAACAAGTCTTTAGCACCGTTGCCAGGATGCTGTCTGAGCTGAGAGCTTTAGTCATCTCCATTCTTCTCATCTGTCTCTTGGTGAACCTAATTGGTGAACAACCTGATGCTGGAATGAGCGGCTTTTCTGGGAGATCATTTGGTTCACACTCCTGGCTGACAGTGATTGCAAACACTTCCGTCTTGTCTTTTGTGAAGATGCACAACAAAAACAGCGCCTCCGGAAAGCCACGTCACGGGAACCCACAAAGAAGGGCTCCACTGTCAGCACCTCACGAATAACCCATTGGAACCATGTACATCTGTTTCTACTCCACCTTAATTACCATCTACAAAGAGACTCCATCAGAAAACCATGAGAGATTGAACCATCAAAGATTGATTTGATAGAATGACCAAAGCAATCTAAAAACTGATTAAATGTAAATGCAAAGCATCCTTGGACTGGAGATAACATCTCTTCTCAAGAGTAAAATAACTCGACAGGCAGCAGAAGGTCAAGGTCCAATAAGAAACATTGATGTGAAGAACAAGCGGCTAAAGCATGGGAGATGCAGCACCTAGCCAATAAGCACAACACGTATGGATGCCTCAGCACTGTATGTACAAACTCTATGCTACCCCAATTCAGCAAGTTTTAAAGGCCATTCCAATAGTTGCGAAACCTGACAGAGAAGTACTTTTGTGACACAATTCACATTCTCATCTTCGTTAGCTAGCAAGAGAAGAACGTGTCAGTGGGTCTCCGACTCTGTTCCATGACCATGTTGAAGTTAGCAGATAAATCTGATGATGCTAATTACAATGGGGTCTCCCCACTGTTTTAAGGGCCTGTCCCACTGTACGAGCTAATTCAAGAGCTCTCCCGAGTGTAAAAAAAAAGTCAAACTCGTGGTAAGCACGTAGAATGTACGTTGTGGGTACGTCGGACTCGTAACGCTAACGGCAGGTACTCGGGAAACGCGGTAAGCTCGTGAAGATTTTTCAACATGTTGAAAAATGTCCACGAGAGCCCCGAGTACCTACGAGCAGCTATTACCGTAATTCTCCGAGTTCGAATCAGGGGAAACTCGGGAGAACTCTTGAATTAGCTGGTGCAGTGGGACAGCCCCATTAGAGATACAGCATGGAATGAGGCTGTACATGTCCACACTGACCATCGATCACCCGTTAACAACAGTTCTATGTTATCTCACTTTCACATTCACTCCCTACACACTAGGGGCAATTTTCAGAGGCCAATTAACCTACAAACTGGCACGTCTTTGGGATGTGGGAAGAAACGGCAGCTCCGAGAGGAATCCCATGCTGTCACAGGGAGAATGTGCAAACTTCACAGACAGCACCTGAGGTCAGGATCGAACCTGAGTCACTGGCGCTGTGAGGCAACAATTCTACCAACCTCTGACAGATACAAGAAAAATTATTACAAGAATCCTGCTCTCTGAATGACAGCTCCTCAGTAAGTTTTCAAGCTTGTCATGTGGTGAAGATCATATCCAGTGCATCTTTGAAAAGGTCCAGTGAGCATGATCTAAACAACAACACATTCAAAAAAGGATGTTGCAGAGGCACAGCTGATAGAGTTGCTGCCTCACAGCACCAGAGACCTGGCTTTGATCCTAGAATCGGGTGCGGTCTGTGTAGAGTTTGCCTTTTCTCTTTGTAACCGCATGGGTGTCCTCCAGATGCTCCGATTTTCTCCCATATCCCAACGACGTGTAGGTTTCTAGGTTAATTGGCCTCTAGTGTCCCTAGTGAATAGGGAGTGGATGAGAAAGTGGGATAACATAGAACTAGTGAACTGGTGAACAATGGTTGACCAAAGGGCTGTTTGCATGCTGTAAATCTAAACTAAGCAAACCTAAAAACACACATTGAGAAGATTAAACATGATGCGCAGCGGTCAGTCAAGTGGAGATGTTCATAGAGACTTCTCCTCTCATTAAATGATTAATGTCCAATATTATTCATGAAGGGATGTGGCAGGATTGTAGAGCTTTTCATGTTTTTTTTGGATGTGAGGTTGCTAAACACTTTTTATAGAACAGTACTTCCACTGTTCTGTGCACAGTTGTAGCTTCATCTGCCATATAATAGATGCACTTGAGGTTATTCCTTGCATGCTCTTCAGTGAACAAGTTTTTTCACCCACTCAGAACGGACATTGTTATATCCCTTGTACACGACAACATCAGAATTACAGTGGAGAAAGAGATTTTGTACTTGCATTAAAAACCTTATAGTGTTACACCCCTCAAAAATGTTCAGTTTCAAAGAGAAATGACACTTACTCACCGGAATTATCAAAACAACCTTTAAAAGAAATAACCTTGTGCTAGAGTGTGAATGAATTTCTAAAAAATAGTGGGCTCCAACTAAAATGTGATGCTTTTTGTTTCTTAGTTCTTTCATGTTTGACAGCATAGTTTTCTCTTCAACTGTAGTTACATTATAGCTATTTAAAATATTATTACCTTCTGAACCTTCTGAATTTTGTAGTCGGCAGGGCAGTACTCTGCATATCGCCAACTTAGACAATTTTACATTTTATCAGGCCAATTAACCTACAGACCTGTACGTCTTTGGAGTATGGGAGGAAACCAAAGATCTCGGTGAAAACCCACGCAGATCACGGGGAGTACGTACAAACTCCGTACAGACAGCACCCGTCGTCGGGATCGAACTGTAAGGCAGCAACTCTACCGCTGTGCCACGGTGATTATTCCTATGATCATAAGACCTAAGTATATCAGCATAGAGGAAAACGGATGAAGAATATCCTTAAATGAACATAATCCTTATGTTAAAGGCAGTTAAGAGTACATGTACTACTGTATTAGTAACAAAAGATACCTTGAATTCTGATTGATGACAAGGACTCATGGTGGCTATGGGTGCATACATTTGTCGTGGTGATGCACCACACATGATTTTACATTCTGCCCCTTCGCCTTTTTTTCTGCTGATGATTAAAACCTCATCAAACAAGATCCCATAGATCCCTTTGGAAGCCGTTGATAATAATGAGGTCAAACACACCAGTATTTCTTAAAAAATAACAATCAAAGAAGGAATTCTAATTATTTTTTCATTTGAACATGAAGCCAAAGCACGGTGTAACTAACTTATAGTGCCACATATGAATTTTTTGTTGCAATATCCCTGATCTTCATTAATCTAATTAATTTAAATATCCTCTTCAACAAGAGTAATGATAATTGCTTAATTATTTTTAACAACACAGGTGAATAATCTCCAAGATTGCTCTTTTCTCAAGGTTCACCAAATTTTAATTTCTGTGATCAATTTCTGCAGACCTGTAAACTAGGTATCAGTCTAGGAATCAATTCTAAATCTTTTCGGGGGGGTATTCCTGTCACCCACCATCTGAGAAGAACAAAAATTGATAGTACGAGGACCATCCAGGATCTTATATTGGGATGATGTAGAGCTTTTTTTTGTATTTGAATCACCAGGTGAGGCACGAGGACTCTATTTGCTTTTCCCTTCATCTCTTTAAAATCCATCAGATTGCATGGTGCATGGTGTTAGGCTTATCCAGGTGTCCGATAAGTGCAATAAGTGACATCTATTGGACTGTGGCATATCCTAGTTGCTCCATCTCTGAAAGTCCATTGCTCAATACTTCAGCCCCCAATGCTGCCTTTCTCTAGTGCTCTCAACTCTCGTAACTCGAAGCGTGCCTCTGCCCACTTCCACCCCTCTTCTTTCTCAACGTCCTCCCCCCGATGAAGCATGGCCTCCCGATTTCCTCAGCTCGTTCCACAATGGCAGAGTTAGTCAGAGGAAAAGGCATTCTTGCTACAAAGGATGGAGGGTCTGTTCAATTACAAGTATGCCTTGGGCTCTGTGGACATTATCATTTCACAGCTCGATGTTGCCAAAAATTGCTGCTGCCCCTCCCTGCCCGTGCATGTGTATATACACACACACATACACACGTACACACACACGTACACACATACGTACACACACCCCTGCACACACACGCACACACACACACGCACACATACACGCACACGTACGCACACACACACTCACACTTATTTCCAAAATTGGATGTACATCTATTATTGTCACTAGTCAGACAACACATGCAGACGTTCTTACCATCATAAATTGAAGCTTGATATTCATAATAAAGTGAAGAGCACATTGTAGAAACAAGGAACTGCAGATATTGGTAATTCAGCAGGTTAGGCAGCATCTATAGAGAACATGGATAGGTAACATTTTGGGTCGGGACCCTTCACATTGTGCTGCTTAATTGTAGAACTAACAGCCCCTTATTTTGTAACACTTCTTCCAGCCCAAATAGAATCCATGTTCGCTCCAATAGTTCTAGCTTCAACAAGCATATGGTATATGGAACGTTCTTGGATGTTGTCTCCTGCTAAGCCACTTGGGAAGAGGATAACCAATGTCTCTTGGCGTCTCCACTGAGCTGAACGATTTATTCTGCCCTGCCAATGCTATGCACCACTGCTTTCTCCAATATTTTGACCGTGCTGGATGAAGCCTTTAGCAAATATTGATAATATACCTGCCTTTCTATGAACATGTTTCTATAATAAGTTAAAACTATTTTCCCTGAAATCTGAGTTGTCAATGAGCCTCTGGACAATTTCTCCTTATTTATTCTCTGCATCTTAACTCTGGGGATGCACACAGATTTGTTTTGCATATGGATGTGTTTCACATGACTTTGTTTGCCTTGTGCATTTATAATAACTTTGCATGGTAGAGCTATCCATTCAACCTTACACAAATTGTTTGCTGCCTTTGAGAAATGTAATCCTCCTAACAACATAGTAACTTAGAAAATAAATGTTTATTTTGACAGAATATGGCATTTAAATAGAAGTAAAGGGCAAAGGAATTGTCAAGAACTCGGAAGGTTGCAAGGAAATCAATAGGCACAGAAGACTAACCAATTTTTTTTCAGTAACTTACTGCTGCAAAATGCAGGAGTGGATGAGACCAGTGCATTGTGCGCTCTTGAATGGGCCCTGTTCAATGAACACACTAAAAAAACTTTATCTGGCATTAGGAAGCAACATGAGAGATATTTGAGCTTAAAGTGGATCTGCCTGAAGCTGGAATTGAACACCTGACACCACAGCCAGGTTTCCCTTTAGACTCCTCCAAAGCCGGTCTCATGTAGGCAGTTAAGTCCTGCTTCTACATGAGCTGTCCCAGCCATTCATACACGATTAATAAACAACCCCACTGTCCCTTTCCAGGTATCTCTGTGTGTCCGTTTGTTAGATGCACGAAAGAACTGAAAAGGAAATTATGAAGTGGATAGTGCCCTTCATTAGTCAGAGTATTGAATACAAGAGCTTATGCTCTAACGTTATGCAAAGGATTAATAGTGACTTGGTCATATGGATTCAGGGTTTGACTTACTGATGGAAGACAGAGGATGTTGTGGAAGGACAATATTAAGGCGGGAGTCTGTGGCAAGTGGACTTCTGCTTGTAAATGTAGATGGGTTTGTTAGTAAATTTGCAAATAACACCAAGATTGCTGGGTCGCGAAACATGAGGAAGGCCATCGAAAAATACAGCAGGATATAGATCAACAACCTCTGCAGAAATGGCAGATGGAGATTAATCCAAGCAAGTGTAAGGTGTTACACGTTGGGAGGTCGAATGTAAGGTGGAACTATACAATTAATGGCAAGACCGTTAGCAGCATTGATGTACAGAGGGATAAGAATTCAGATCCATAAATCCCTCTATAAGTGGCACACAAGTAGATAGAGTGTAAAGAAGGCATATGGTATGCCTGACTTCATTGGTTGGGGCATTAAGAATAAGACGCAGGGAGTCATGGTGCAGCTTTATTAGACTTGGTTATGCTGCATTTGGAGTATTGTGTGCAGTTCTGGTTGCCCCATTACAGGAAGGAGGTTGAGGCTTTGGGAAGGACGCAGAAGAGATTTACCAGGATTAGAAAATATTAGCTGGGACACACTTGGATTGTTTTCTCTGGAGCGCCAGAAGTTGCAGGGAGGCGATAGAAATGTATAAAATGATGAGCGGCATAGATAGGGTAGACAGCTAGAACCGGGTGGGGCCAACAATGGCTGCCTCGCCAACAGTCTGTCTCATCCCTTCCTTCTTTGTTGTTTTTAAATATGTGTTAAAGGTATGTTTTAGTGTTCTTTAGTTTGCCTTATGTGGGGTTGGGGGGGGGGGAGGGAGGGGTTGGGGAAACTTTTCAAAATCTCTTACCTCGATGGAAATGCGATTTTTTTTCCATATCGTAACTCCGTTCGCACTGCGGCCTAACATTGAAGAGCTGGCGGCCTCTGCTGGGGATCGACTTTGGGAGCTCCAACTCTGGGAGTCTGCAGGACTTTACATCGTGGAGCTGGCAGTCCCGGTCAGGGACCGACCTTGGAGCTCCAACCGCGGGAGCCTGCGTACTTTAATATCGTGGAGCCCGCGATCCCTGGTTAGAGACCGACTTCTGGAGCCCCAAGCCGCAGGAGCTTCGAATGCCCAAACGCGGGAGAATCGCCCTGACTGCGGGAGAATAAAGAGGAAGTAGATTAGACTTTATTGCCTTCCATCACAGTGAGGAATGTGGGAAATCCACTGTGGTGAATGTTTATTTTAACTTTTATGTAGTTGTGTGACTTGTTTTTTTTTAGTATGGCATATGGTTAATTGAATATCACTGCACCTTAATTGGTACACGTGACAATAAAAAGCCTTTGACCCTTTGAATCATTTTCCCAGGATGCAAAAATCAAACTCAAGAGAGCATAGCTTGAGGGGCCTGAGTTTAAAGGAGAAAAGCAGGGCACGTTACTTACTCAGAGGGGGTGAGTGCCCTGAACACGTTGCTGGGCTTGGTGGGGCAGGCAGATATGAGCGTGGCACTTATGAGATTTTTGTATAGGCACATGGGTGTGCAAGGAATGGAGGGATCTGGATTAGGTGCAGTAGATAAGAGTTGATCTTGTTATCATGTTTTGTACCGACATTATGCGCCTGTTCCTGTGCTGTACTGTTCCATGTGTAGGAAGGAACTGCAGATGCTGGTTTAACTCAGCGGGAAGGCAGCATCTCTGGAGTGTAGGAATGGGTGACGTTTTGGGTCGAGACCCTTCTACAGACTCTGCTGAACTCTCGTCGGAGTGAGGAGGAGAACTTCTTCAAAGTAGACATACCATGAGGAGATTTTGCAGTGGAGCAGACAAAATGTGTAAGAAGGAACAGCAGAAGCTGGTTTAAATCATAGATAGACACAAAAAGCTGGAGCAACTCAGCGCGACAGGCAGCCTCTCTGGAGAGAAGGAATGGGTTGCTGAACTCTCATCGGAGAGAGGAGCAGAATTTATTTAAAGTAGACTACTGTTCTATGGTCTATTTATAAAACATTTTGTCATGCCTCAGCTGGTGAACTATGTGCAATCTGGTCACCACACTGGTAGAAATATATGATCGTACCCAGAGAGGGTACAGAAGGTGTTGCCTGGGTTGGAGCACTACAGTAATTAAAAAACACTGGAGAGGCTAGGTCTGGTTTCCCTAGATCAGTGAAGGTTAA
Source organism: Amblyraja radiata (assembly GCF_010909765.2). Classification (NCBI taxonomy): domain Eukaryota; kingdom Metazoa; phylum Chordata; class Chondrichthyes; order Rajiformes; family Rajidae; genus Amblyraja; species Amblyraja radiata. The sequence goes on along the minus strand of NC_045974.1, from coordinate 38,838,253 downwards.
GAGGGGACATGATTGAGGAATTTTTAATTATGAGTGGTTTAGATAGAATAGACCACAGGAAGCTTCGCCCCTTATCAGAGGTGAATAAAACCAGAAAGCATAGATTGAGGGTAAGGGATATTGATAGTGGTTTATTATTGTCATGGTGATGCAGCAGTGGAGTTGCTGCGTTACAGCGCTTGCAGTGCCGGAGACCAGAGTCCGAACCCGACTATGGGTGCTGTCTGTACGGAGTTTGTACGTTCTCCCCATGACTGCGTGGGTTTTCTCCGAGATCTTCCCACACTCCAAATTGGCTTGTTGTATGTGTAAACTGTCCCTAGTGTGTGTAGGATAATGGTAATGTGCGGGGATCGCTAGTCAGCGCGGACTCGGTGGGCCGAAGGGCCTGTTTCCACGCTTTATCTCTAAACTAAACTAAATGGTATGAGAAGTAGGGTTTTCAACTGTTATGTTCAGAGGTTAGAATCTTATTGCGAAGGGGATTGAGAGGACCTCACGAGCTGGTGAAGGTAATGGTATGATTTCTGGAGATGGGGTTTAAGAAACGAGGTCTCTAAGTCAGGACCTTGAGGGATGGTGTCTGTAAGAATGAGACCTGTGACATGGCGACAGGTAATGGGGTTCCAAGTGGCAGGTTTGGGGCCAGGATGTACACGCAAGGAACTGCAGATGCTGGTTTACAAAAAAAGGCACAAAGAAAGTGCTGGAGTAACTCAACGGGTTAGGCAGCATCTCCGGACAACATGAATAGGCGACGTTTTGGGTAGTGGGATAATTGCCATGTGGTCACAGAGGGAATGTGATGTTGGAAAAGGAACAGCTAAGTTTAAAAGATAATCAAAGAGGATGTAACAGCAGAATCAACAGCATAATGAAACTGTTTGTTCACAGTTACCCAATAAAAAACAGTCAGTGAAGAGACATTCTTCAATATTAAAAAATGCTAAATATGCATTTTTATCTATGAATTTTAAAATATTTAATGCGTTTTCATTTCTTTATTGTTTTTTAATAGTGTTAAATGCTTCGGAATATCAGGAACCTTGTTGAGGAACCATTATGGAAATTGTAATCACCTACTGAACGGGTGAAATGATTACTCAACCGCCAACACATTCATTCATAGTTCTTGACAGCTTTGACATTACATATGGAATTCAGAATAGCTGGGATATAGAAGCTCTCAGCTCAGTGTCATAAAGCTTCAAAGCATTGATGTCTAAACAGATTTGTCAAAGACAGTCGGTTTAAATTTGCCCACACTGTTTCTTCTAAAAAAAAGATTTGTCTTCGACTTCTCAAATCACCAACCTTTACGACAGCTATAATCAAAATGCACCCACTTTCCCATTCCTCTCCCCTTTGCTGTCACCCACTCCATCCATGATCACTCAATGACCTAATTTGTCCGTATCTTCTGACCCATGCCAAACCTCAAGGACCACCGGTGGCTTCAATCTTAAAGATACCATCATCCAAGGTCTTGATCTCCGGATAACCCTTTTTAATTTAAAATGAAGGCAAGACTAAAAGTTGTGACAGGTGTACATCATAAAGAATGAATATCTCTCTTTATCCTGTTGGAGACCTATTGTAATTCGTATGTGTAGAACACCTGAGGACACAGGTTGGAAAAGTGCCTAGCGTCATCAAGGGCATGATCATATTGCTATGTTTTTTGACAAGTCCTCCTTGTCCCAATGAAGCTAAGGGCTACATTGTAAACTGTCATGCTTCATCGTGTTATTTGAGAGGAACATCCAGAAACTTCGGATTTGGCAGGCATTTTTTTTAAGTAATGACAGAATATGTGCTGTTTGACCATTTAATAGTTGATTAACATTAGGTGTTAATCAAACTGAATGTAATGTTTAGTATTACATCAGTTATCCAAAGGAATATGGGAGGAAGAGTCACATTTGTATTTTTGAACATTGAACGTGGCAGAGGATTCAAAGGAGCAAAAGATGTCATGTTCTTGACGCACGTCAAAAGCAATGATAGTCAAGGGATGCCTTTTACTTCCATGGGGGAAGGATTATGCCTGCAAATTACGTGCTGAACTTGGATGAAATGATTACTCAAGAGCCTACACGTTCAGTTTTGGTTATGTATGACCACAGCTCTTCCACGTGATCTGAGATAACAAAAACAACAACATGCATTCTAATCTATGAAACAGATATAATAAATCGATAGGTCAAGATAAAGAAGAAGGTATTAATCTGAAATCGTGGAGAGATTTAAACAAATCTCAAAACATCAAAATGTGGAAGAAACTACATTTTGGGACCTAGAACACTGATGATGCAATTGCATGAAGAGGGCAAGAGACGGGGATAAAAGGTGGAAAATAATGAGGCAAGAAAAGATGAGTTTAGGATTACATGGGTGGAGACAAGCATGAGGGGGGGGGGGGGGGGGGCTTAACATGAGAAAGAGAATTTTAAATCTGAAGCATTGGAGAAGTAGGCAACAGTAAGTCAGAACTAACATTATGAACATCACCTTCTACAGGATAGTTTGGGGTGATCTGAGGGTAGACTATGGGAGCAGAATCAGCAAGACATAGTTAGGTCTTTGTTGATTTCAGATGTGAATGAGGTCAACTTTTGTTCTTGATCACATGTTCAAACTATGTGATATAATACCTCATGTGTTCCACTTCTGGAATTTGTTTCTTTTGAGCTTAAAATTCCCAAATGCTTAAAGCAGAGTTAGTTCAGTACACAGCTGGGACCACATTACATGAAGTAGAACTTATAAGCAAGGGCACATTTCTCCGCAGGGTCCTTAATAATAGAGAAGAGATTAAATCAGAAACTCAACTCAAAGCGCAATAGAATGCAGAGCTTTCTGAGCACTGCTTCAGCCCGAGGGTGAAGTAGAGGGGTAAGGATGAAGTTAATGGTATGGTTGTAGCGTTAGCTACATGGTACAGTTTGAAAACGACTGATTAAAGTGAATGAAAGCTGGTCAATGCAAAATAGAAGATGATGCTAATGTAAATGGGGCTGTTAAGTTACCTTGCACACTGGCAACATGCTGTACATGTTCTATAATGAGAGCACGATATCAAATGTACTTTTGTCTTTGCTGGTTTCACTTTGAAGTTGTCATGTAAAGCAATTACCATGGAGCTAAGCCTCAGGTCATATAATTTATTCACTTTGTTTCATTAAAATTATGTGTTCCAGCATAAAATTAACATGCTTTCTAAACCTGAAACTGAAATTACAACCATCAGCTGTAATTATTTTTTTTTGTCATAGCAATCGGTGTAATCTTGTAATCCGTTTTATTGTATTTCTGAAAACATCAAATATTGGTATTATATCAGCTAATATTTTATTGTGGTCACAATAGAAACACCATGACATATATTGTGACTGGACTGACAAACAAGGCGATGGTCAGTTTTAAATAAGGATTCTTAGCAACAGAATTTTTTATTCAAAAGAAAAATGATGCAGTTGCTGGGAATCTGAAATAGAAATACAAGATGCAAAAAATGCTCAGCAGACCAAATGGCATTTGTGGAGAGAGGGAAGCTGAATGACGTCACGTTAATGTATGTTAATGTTACATTAACGTCATTACGTTAATGACCTTCCATCGGAACATTTTAATGATAGGCTATTAACCTGCTAAATGTATTTATATCTCTCTGATGTTGCTTCCTGATCTGTTTAGTGTTTGAATATAATTCTATCATTCTTCCAATTTTCCTTTTCATCTCTGCAAGTTTCAATTTATCCCCGATAATATATTAAACTTGTTCCCAATTCTATACACACGCCACTTCCTATTACAAATAAGTTCATAACGTCAAGTGATAGGAGCAGAATTAGGCCATTTGGCCGATCAAGTCTACTCTGCCATTCAATCATGGCTGATCTATCTCTCCCTCCTAACCCCATTCTCCTGCCTTCTTCCCATAACCTCTGACACCCGTAATAATCAAGAATTCATCTATCTCTGCCTTTCTTCACTCTGGACTGTGAAGCGGTGTACATGTCAAAAATTAAAAATTGGGTTACTGTTTCAGTACAAATCTTAATTTAAAATATTTTTTAATAACTCCCCTTCCCCATAATTCCATTCATCCACATACAGACAAATTTCCCAGTCAGTAACGAAGGGGCAGGAGTCACCACAGGCCTTAAAGATATCTGCCCTCTAAAACAATTAGGTTTTGCAGCATGGATTTCATCCCTTCCAATGTAATATGTAAACGTGTGCAGCCTTCTTTCAGAATTTTGTGTCGTCAACACAGTTGTATCAGCAAGCTAATTAAGCTGGCAGTCAGACTGAAGTATTCTTACAGACAGAAAACTAGTAATCTTAATTATTAAAACATACACAGAAAGTCAATAAAGATTAGGACTTACATATGGAATTTAACGTCATAAATAGGCATTAAAGGTTAAATAAAATATATTTATTATTTTAAATAATATAGAATGTTATTTTGAGGGTATAACAATCAATGCAAATATAGAAATCGATTCATAGGGTCACAATGTTTGTTTAGCCATTATATGTATTCAATAATAAAATCTCAACATTTCATTCAGTTTGGCTTGTTTTATAATAGAAAGAATACATGAAAAGTTAAAGTTCATGTCAAATCATTGATCTTAAACAAAACTGCAACAGTGCCTCCTGCAAAGGAGAAGGGTGTTACTGATGACAAAATCTGGATTCCTGCCTTTAACTGCAGGTGCAGAGCGTTGGAAGGAGTTGATAGATAATTTTGCAATTATTACAACTGCTTGTTCCAGTCTATTATTTCTCGAATAACCAAACAAAGTTAAATGGTTTTAATGGATAGTAAAGAATTATTAACTTTCAGTGTTAAAAAGTATGGTTGGTCTATTTATGTTCAGCTTTATATATTCATCACCTAAACATTATGCTGATGACATCATCTGGGAATTTTGCCATGCACAGTTATTCTTCTTAGCAGTGTGAGAGAGCAGATGAATCAACTCCCACAAACAGATTGGTGATGCACCCCAGGTTAATAATTGCATCTGCTGCTGTTATTCAACTCCTTCATACTGTCAGACCCAGCAACTCTTCCAAGGCAAGATCCTGACGATGTTACTGACACAACCAGTTTAATTCAAAACAATTCAAATGAAATGGGCATAAATTAGAAAACAAGATGACATCTAATGACATGTGGCGGCTCCCAAGGGTCGTGCCATCATACTGTCGAACCCCTCGGCACGGGAGTGATTCAGTCCGTAGGCGGCCCTTAGCCAGAGGGTTTAAAGGCAGGGGTTTGGGTGCCATCTTTCTCTTGTTTGGTCTTCCCTACAACCGGGAGGAACATAATAAAATGTGCCTCTCAAAACACTGGACTTCGTGCTTCCTTTTGAGACCCACGCACTACAGACAGCTATTTCTAGGTTTCTTTTTAATGTGAGCGAATGCTGAGATTTTTGGTTTAAACTCCTCATTAGTCTTTTAAAGGAATTAAAAATAACAAATAGGGACAAAAGGGAGAATTTATTTTTAAATAGATCTACGTTCGGTGTATGTGTAAGAAGGAACTGCAGATGCTGTTATAAACCGAAGATAGACACAATAAACTGGAGTAAGTCAGTGGGTCAGACAGCATCTCTGGAATAAAGGAATAGGTGACGTTTCGGGTCGAGACCCTTCTTCAGTCTGATGAACACTCGACCTGAAATGTCACCTATTCTTTTTCTCCGGAGATGCTGTCTGACCCGCTGAATTACTCCAGCTTATTGTGTATATCTTCTGCATATAATCAAAAGATGACTGTTGACAACTATTTGTTGAAATATTTGCAGGTCAATGATTTCACATGAACTGTAACTTTTTAATATATTTAATGTGTGAGTAATAGTAAAGGTTCAATGGTTTACTTAAACTTTCTTAAATAAATGTTACAACTTAAAATGCAAAGTATAATTCAGAAATTGGAATTACGATATAGTTAAGACAAAGGCCGAGTAGAATGGTCTACTAAACTTCCATCTGTGGAGTTGCATAATTATGTCTTGCATAATATTGAAATTTTTTCCATTACATATTCACACATACCTTGATAGATACATTTCTTAGAAGCAAGTAACATTTACCTTAAATCATAGTTCCTGTGATGTAAAACTGTTGGAAGTTAGGTAGTTCATTTTCCTCATCACGCTCTTGATCACTTTTCCCCGTTGGCTTATTTAACATTGCTTACCTCCAGCATTCAACCCTGGTTGAATGAGTAGACAGGAGGACATGCTGGGGAAAACCCCTGGTGTGCCCTCAAATGAGACATTAACCAGGTGAAGAAAAAAAGACAAAAAATGTTGGAGTAACTCAACGGGTCAGGCATCATCCCTGAAGAACATGGATAGGCGACACTTTGGGTCAGGACCCTACTTCAGACTGATTGTGGTGGTTGAGAGAAAGCTGAAAGACAGATGGGGTAAGGACAAGTCTGGAAAGTGATAGGTGGATACTGGTAAGGGGGTGGAAGGGGGGGTTGATTGGCAGATGATTGGACAACCTGGGGAAAACCAGCAGACAAATCAGATCAGATCTACAGTCCTGTCTCACCCATTCATGGAAGATGGTGAACAGTTAAGGGCCTGTCCCACTTACGTGTCCTTGGCACGCAAATTACGCGACCTCGTGGTCGCGTTGAGCCGCGACGGTCCCGCGAAGATCGCGCGCAATTTCATGCGTACGCACAGCCGTCTGAAGTGCGTGACGTAATTTGAAGATAGACACAAAGCTGGACCGGCAACATCTCTGGAGAGAAGGAATGGATGATGTTTCGTGTCGAGACTTCTTCAGTCTGAAAAGAAGAGTCTTGACCCGAAAAGTCACCCATTGCTTCTCTCCAGAGATGTTGCCAGTCCCGCTGAGTTACTCCAGCATTTTGTGTCTATCTTCAATTTTCTTGGCCTCGCTCTGGGAGTAGAAGTGGGGGCAGATCCGGACCGCAACTGCCGTGAGCCCTAGGCCGAGTTCGGCGATCGTTTGCCTGCTTCTGCTGCTGTTGGAGGTGAGACATTGTGTCGCGCCAGGGTCTTGAGCCTGTCCCACTTTGGCCGTCAGTTACGCGACAGGCCGTTGGCGCGCGAAGATTTTGTTCGCTACAAATATTTCGGAGCACAACTAAATACCCCTCCACGCTTCTCAGTGGAACTGGCCCCACGCGGCCACGACGCCCGTGCGCCTCAACGCGACCACGAGGTTGTGTAATTTGTGTGCCAAGGACACGTAAGTGGGACAGGCCCTTTAGTCATTTAACACTATTCCCACCATTAATGATGGGAGGACTCGGCATGTGAACACCATAGACAAAGTTGAAGTGTTTAAAACCAGTTTGACATCCTCCCCGGAGCTCCACCATCACAGAAGAAAGTCTTCAACCAAACTGATCCATTCCATGAGCTGTCGAGGAAAGTCTGAGACCGCAACAGAAAGCAAAGACAATGGGACCAGAAAATAATCCAGTCACAGTGTCAAGGACCTGTGCTACACAATCAGTTGTGCCTCTTGCCAAATGCTCCACAGTTAAAACACTGGCATTTACATCACAACAGGCCAGGCATGATTGTCCACGAGTACCATCAAAATACAATTAAGGGATACAAGTGAGGGAAAGTGTTGTTGATAGCACAAAGAACACATACGCAGTAAACACCTGCTCATCATTGCCCAGTTTTTTTGGTTTAATGAGGACCACACTTTCACCAAACAAAACAAAACCAATCTCAATTAGCAAACAAGAACAAGCTCTACTCAGAAAATCAAAGTCAGGCTCTGAGAATCCTGCCTCAAGATTCTTGCAAGATATCTTCTAGGCTTTGTCCCTGCAATGTGCCACGTATGACTGCTACATTACAGAAATCAAGGATAGCTCCACCAGCAGTGGGATCATTACATTTTTGACAAACAAGTTCACGTTCACAAGTTATAGGAGTAGAATTAGGCCATTCGGCCCATCGAGTCTACTCCGCCATTCAATCATGGCTGATCTTTGCCACCTAATCCCATTTTCTTCCCTTCTCCCCATAGCCCATGATACCCATTCTAATCAAGAACTTGTCTACCTCCGCCTTCAATATCCACTGACTTGACCTCCACAACCTCTGTGGCAATGAGTTCCACAGAGTAACTACCCTCTGACTAAAGAAGTTCCTCCTCACCTCCTTTTTAAAAGAGCGCCCTTTAATTTTGAGGCTATGGCTGGTCCGACTCTCCCACCAGTGGAAGCATCCTTTCCACAATATTCTGTGTTGGCATTTACGGCACACCTGAAAGTGGCATTTGGCTGCAGTGTAGGCCTCCCATTCTTTATGCCTCATTGGCATCTTCATGCCATGAATGCCCTTACTTCATGAACACCACCTCCTGCCATTTCGTTGCTTAATAACCCTGTGCAACTTGCCTGTGCCCTTGGGTGACTTTGATTGGGGAAGGTTTAAAGGAGATGTGTGGGCAGGCTTTTAGAGAGTGGTGGGCACGTGGAATATGCTGTCTTTGACGGTGGTGGAAGCATATATGATAGTGGCGTTTAAAAGGCTTTTAGAGAGGCACATGGACATGCGGGACTGGAATGGTACGGGTCACGTGCAGGCAGAAGATATTAACTTAGCACCACGTTAAACACAGACATTGTGGGCTGAAGGACCTGTTCCTGGACTATTGCTCTCCTATGTTCAATGGGGTTTTGTTAAATCACCGTGATGAATATTGCATATATGTAAATTTCCTCTTTATAAAAACACTTACGCCAAAATAATGGGTACATTTTCACCCAAAAATCCATTTGCCCCATATGTTGACAGGAAGTAAAAACAGAACATTTCATCTCGACTGTTCTTCAAATTCATTTTCCACAAGTCATTGTGTACTGACGTGCCATCCATCTCCACGTAATGAATGGAATTAATTGATGAAACCATTGGAAGTGGAAATTTACCAGCAGGCATTAAATAGAGGCTGATTCATATGAAGAAGAGATAAATTAGTGGCCCAGTTTCGGGCAGTAACACAACAACATGATTCATCTCAAAGCAATCTAAAGACAAAGCTTCCATGGCCGACATAGTATAGGTTTCCTTTATTGGATGTTGTGTACAAACAGCTCGCAGTTGTTGAGTATTGGTGGGCTCCAGTGACAATCATGCTATCAGGCAGGTTAATGACCTAATAAGGTAAAATATTAGTCAGTCATCAAACTAGGGATTAAAAGTACTAACACTAATTAACTTTTTAAACATTTTACAGAAAGGGAAAGAAATATTGGAAGATTCAGATTAAACTAAAAACCAAAATATCATAATCATACAATAAAACATTAAACAAAAGCAGCAACAGATGTGCAAAATACTGAAACTATGTAGATAGTCCTCCAATACGATTATCTGTGTTTGGCCATGAACCCATCTAGATTGGGGAAAGAAGTACAGAGCAGTACAATTTAGAACTCTTTGTAAAAGTTTGTTGAAACTAAATTAAAGTCTAAAAAATTGTGAGATATTATAAATAATATTTATGTAGGTCCTGTATAGCTCCTGACACGTGCTTTTGCACTCCGAATTGAACCAGAGTTGGCTCCCTGGCACAAAGCAAATTGAAATGTAGACTATGCCAGATGGAATGCAATAATCCTGTTGCCAATGTGCCACAGTTGTCAGAATATGAGCTGCTGGACGCTGCTGTGACTATCCTATTAATACAATGGTACTATGCTCTGTCTGAAGATAGGACTTCACAAAGACCCTGTGATGGTCACACCTACCAATACTGCCATAGACAGATATGCAGGCAGCAGATAGATTAATGAGCACATAGTCAAGTAGGCTTTTGCCTATGAGACCATAAGACATAGGAGCAGAATTCAGCCCATCGAGTCTAGTCCGCCATTCAATCATGGATGACCTATTTTCCCCTCTCCAACAACATTCTATAGCCTTCTCTCTGAAAACGTTGATGTCCTTCCTAATTAAGAACCCATCAATCTCTGCTTTAAAAAAATACCCAGTGTCTCAGCTGTCTGTGGCAATGAATTCCACAGATTCACCATCCTCTGGCTGAAGAAATTCCTCCTCATCTCCATTTTGAAGGTAAATCCTTTTATTCTGAACTGGAAACATTATTTCCACGTCCAGTCTATCTGGGCCTTTCGTTATTCGGTAGGTTTCAATGAGATCTGCCCCTCATCCTTCAAAACTCCAGTGAGTACAGGCCGATAACCTTCAAGTGCTCCTCGTATGTTAAGCTAATCATTCCTGGGATCATTCTTGTAAACCCCCTCCGAACCCCCTCCAAATAATAAATTTTTTTATTTTCGGGCGCCTTTCAAATCTCAAGGACACCTTACAAAGATTAACAGAAGAGAAAAAAACATATAGTCGGAGAAAAATAAATAATAAGGACATCAACAATACACAAAATTAAAGATAGAAATCGCTCCAAAGACACAAAATCAAAAAATCAAAAAGCACAATGTGAAGAGAGAGCAGCGGCAGCTAAAGCGCGCCAGCGTCCACTCTCCCTTCCGACAGCCATCTTGGACACAGACTAACATAGTAACTTACACACAGAAAAATCATCCCCCCACAATGGTCACCACTGTGGGGGAAGGCACAATGTCCAGTCCCCAACCCCAGTTCACCCAAAGTCAGGCCTATTGCCTCTACGGAGGCCCGATGTTCCTGGCCGTTCTCACCGGGTGCTGTTCCCCAGCGTCGGGAGAGTCCTCACAGTGGCTGGGCCACCTGGAACGGCCGCTTCCTAGCAGGGGATTGTCGGCTTCCGAAGCCGACAGGGATGCACCGGGTTGGGGCTCCCAGGCTCCCGATGTTAAAGACGGCGCCGCCCGCTCTGCTCCGCAGACCCGCAGCCCGGAGGTGTTGATCTCGGCGGTCACATCTCACCGCAGCTCCAGCGCGTCGATCCAGCGCGGCGACCCAGGCAAGGCATCACCCGCTCCGCTCCACGATAGCGCTCCAGCGCTGTGCCGCCAATGAAGCCGAGGTGCTGGGCGGTCCCCGCCAGGAAACGGCGCTCCACGCCCGCTGGTAGGCCACGAGGACGGGTCGACGGGCAGCCCGGAGAAAAAGCTGCCTCACCGACCAGGTAGGGACCTAGAAGTAAGATTACCTCTTTCCCCCCACATTAAGAAATCCATTTCTCCTACAAACGAAAAACTGGGGGGAAAATGGATTAAACGGACGGCTGCTGGTTAGCAGCCGTTCCCCAAGATGGCTCCTCCTCCTCCAAAGCCAACACATCCCTTCTCAGATAGGGGCCCCAAACTGCTCACTATATTCCAAATGTAGTCTCGCCAGCGCCTGATCAAGCCTCAGAATTACATCCTTGCTTTTATATTCTAGTCCCCTCGCTAACATTACATTGCCCTTCCTTACTGCTGACTCAACCTGCAAATTAACCTTTTCAAAATCCTGCACCAACTTTACAACTTTGATTTCTGAATCCTCTCCCCAGTTAGAAAATAGTCTACACCTTTATTCCTGCTACCAAAGTGCATGATCATACACTTTACTACACTGTATTCCATTTGCCACTTCTCTGCCCACTCTCCCAACCTGTCCAATTCCTTCTGCAACTTCCGTGCTTCCTCCACACTACCAGCCGCTCCATTTATCTTCGTATCATCTGCAAACTTGGCCACAAAGTCATCAGTTCCATCTTCCAGATCATTAACATATAACAAGAAAAGTAGTGGACCCAATACTGACTCCTGCGGAACAGCACTAGTCACCAAAGGCCAACCAGAAAAAGTCATCTCTATTCCCACTCTTTGCTTTCTGCCAGCCAGCCAATCTTCCATCCATGCTAGTACCTTGCCTTTAATACCCTGGCCTCCTATCTTGTTTAAAAGTCTCATGTGTGGCACCTTATCAAAGCCATTCTGAAAATGTAAGTAAGCAACACAGTGGCACGGCGTTAGAGCTGCTGCCTTACAGTGCTAGATGCCCAGATTTGATCGATGACTATGGGTGCTGCCTGTACAGAGTTTGTGCGTTCTCCCTGTGGCTACATAGGTTTTCCCCGGGTGCTGCGGTTTCCTCCAACGCTCCAAAGATGTACAGGTTTGTAGGTTAATTTGGCTTCGGTAACAATTCTAAATTGTCCCTAGTGTGTAGGATAGTACTAGGAGACTGGGATTGCTGGTTGACGTGGACTTGGTCCAAACTAAACATCCACCAACTCTCCTTTGTCTATCATGGTTGATACTTCCTCAATAAAATCCAACAGATTTGTCGGGCAAGATCTCACCTTAACAAAACCATGCTGACTTTGGCGTATTTTTTTTTGCGCTTCCAAATACCCTGAAAACTCTAAAATCTTACCCACTGCATAAGTCAGGCTAACTGGCCTATAATTTCCTCTCTTTTGCCTTGCTCACTTCTAAAATAGCAGAATCACATTTGTGATTTTCCAGTCCTCTGGATTCATTTTTGATTCTAGGGATTCTTGAAAGATCACAACTAATGACCACAATCTCTACTGCTACCTCTGTCAGAACCCTGAGGTCTAGTCTACCAGGTCCAGGTGATTCAAGATTCAAGAGAGTTTATTGTCATGTGGCCCAGATAGGACAATGAAATTCTTGCTTTGCTTCAGCACAACAGAATATAGTAGGCATAAATAATACAGATCAGTGTGTCCATATACCATTATATAAATATATACACACATGACTAAACTGCTTATTTATAATGTGTATAGTGTGTATAAAGTGCAAATAAACAGATCATTGTCTATTAATGTTCAGAGTTTTGTTTCAGTTGAGTTTAATAGCCTGATGGCTGTGGGGAAGTGCTACTCCTGAACCTGGAAGTTGCAGTCCTCAGGCTCATGTACCTTCTACCTGAAGGAACGGTGACTTATCCACCTTCAGAACTTTCAGCATCTTCTCCTCTGTAATAGTGTCTAAACTCACTTCTGCCTCCCGACTCTCTTGGATTTCTGGCATGTTGCTGATGTCCTCCACTTCGAAGATTGATGCAAAAAAAACGTATTCAGTTCATCTGCCATTTCTTTATTACTGCTTCTCCAGTGTCATTTTCCAGCGGTCCGATGTCTACTCTTGCATCTCTTATACTCTTCAAATATCTATAAAATCTTTTGGTTGCCTCTTTAATATTATTGGATAGCCTATGTTCATATTTCATCTTTTCTCCCCATATTTCTTTTTATTTACCTTCTATTGGTTTTGGAAAAGCAACCCAATCCTCCAGCTTCCCACTAATCTTTGCCATGTTATACACCTTCTCTTTTGCTTTTATGCTATCTTTGACTTTCTTTGTCAGCCATGGTGGCTCCCTTTGGTATGTTTCTTTCTCTTTGGGATGAAAAGATCCTGTGTTTTCCTACAAGCTCATCCACCTTGTTTTGTGCACTGCATGCATTTACATACAACACCTTCAGTCCTGTATTTACCATCTCTCTTCTCAAAATGGTCCCTGTGTTGCATGACGTTAGACTCTTAACCATTTTTAAGCTTCCTGTCATATTCTGCAGACTTTGGTAAACTCTCCTCCACATTCCTTCCCTTTAACGCTATCCACACTTTTCTAATCTGTGGATAAAGTTTAAAGTCCCGTCAACAGACATAGTTATGTGATTTGCCAGGACCCTGGTGCCAGCATGTTTCAGGTAGAGTCCGTCCCATCTCCCACACCAATCTTTGCCTCACCGGTTCTACCAACATCAAAGGCCCAGATTGACACCGAAAGAGCCAGCCAGCTCACTCAATTATGACATTGAAATGCACTTGTTAGGGAGAGTTCTACATCAGCAACTGAGGCAGGGTGACATGGGACAGTAAGCATAAATTGGTCTTCCATTCTGAAGCTCCCAGGGTCACTCCAATTGTATGCCCTTGTACCACCACCGCTGCTGGGTCAAACAAAGCAGTTAGACGGGACGTCCCTGGGGATGGTCATGCCATGCTTAAGTGTTCAGAAGAGCCCTCCAAATTTTCAAATCTCTCCGAAAGGTAACGCAAAATAACTTGTAAGTTCAACGTGTCCATGTGCTGAACTTGTGCACAAACCTGAAGCCTTCTTGGATGTGTGTCAGCTTTAATCTGGTAGATTTACAGGTACATTTAATTCAGTGATCCACGGGCCGGATTAGAATATGGCAACATTGAAACCTTGAAAAACCCAACGCATCAAGAGCTATTGCAAGGCAAGCAGCTTCATGATGCCATATGAGGTCATTTCCGGGCGCAGATAAAAATACTCATATCTAAGCACAACATTTTTCAAAATAGAAAATAACAGGTCTGCAATAATTTCCAAACTGTTCAGTTAATAATGTTTCAGTAGTGCGTTTATTGTCACATGTGCAAAGTGCAAACACACAGCAAAATTATTTTCTTACAAACAGTCCAGTAGAGTATTGCCATACTGAAGCACATCCCTGATTAGCAAAGTGTACAGAAATAATCTACTGATCCAGTGTGCAAGAAGTGCTTGTTTTGGTGCCATTTTCAAAGTCTAGTCTGCACTCTCGTTGTTATGAGCTTCCATTCCAGGCAAGCCCCAGGCTGCAGAAGGCCTGCAGCTGCCACTTTCCTTGGATGTGTGGATCGACCTGTGAACCGACGTCCTCTCCTCACCTCTCCACCTTTGTTCCCTCAAAGCATCCTCGACTACCTGACCAACAGACCCCAATCAAAGAGGACAGGGGACAAATCATCCTCCACGATAATCCTCTACACAGGCAGCTTTCTTCTTTACACCCTCGACTTGTACACCCACGGCTGCACAGCCATGTACAAATCTAATTCAACTTTCAACTTCACAGACGACACCACCATTGTGGGCCAGATATCAAATAATGATGAGACGGACTACAGGAATGGAGATCAAGAACCTTGTGTCCTAGTGTTGGGACAGTAACCTTTCTCTCAATGTCAACAAGACAAAGGAGATAGTGATTGACTTCAGGAAGTGAAGCGGTACACATATTCCAGTTTGCATTGACAGTGCCAAAGTAGAGATGGTTGAAAACATCAACTTCCTAGGAGTCAATATCACCAACAACTTCTCCTGGACCACCCATATTGAAGTAGCAACCAAGAAAACACACCAACGCCTCTCCTTCCTTCAAAGGCTTCGTAAGTTCGGCATGTCCCCTACAACTCTCACCAACTTCTACAGATGCGCCATAGAAAGCATTTTATCAGGATGCATCACAGCTTAGTTTGTGAACAGCTCCATCCACGACTGCAAGAAATTGCAGCGAATTGTGGACTCAGACCATCACACAAACTAACCTCTCTTCCATTGACTCCATTTATATCACACGCTGCCTCCACAAGGCCAGCAGCATATTCAAGGACGAGCCGCACCCTGGCCACTCCCTCTTCTCCCTTCTCCCATTGGGCAAAGGGTACAGAAGTGTGAAAATGCACACCTACAGATTCAGGGACAGTTTGTTCCCATCTGTTATCAGGCAACTGAATCATCCTACCACAACCAGAGAGCAGTGCTGAACTACTATCTACCTCTTTGATAACCCTCAGACTATCCTTGATCGGACTTTGCAGGCTTTACTTTGCACTAAACATTATCATACACTGTAAATGGCTCGATTGTGATCATGTATTGTCTTTCTGACGACTGGATAGCAACAAAGCAATAAAAGCTTTTCACTGTACCTCGGTACACGTGACTAGAAACTAAACTGTAAACTCCCTCGGGAGGCCGCCTGCAGCCAACTTTGAGGGCGCTGGGAGCCAGACGCTGGTTCCCTCTCCTCTCTTACTGGCCTTGTTCCTCTTCCCTCGCATCCGTTGTCCTCACCGGCTCCGTCCTCCTGCTCTCTAGTCTTTGGGGGATGAGCAGGGGCCGGCTCGGCAGCTCCCCCTGCAGGCCGCAATCCACCGGATCCTACGAGCAGGGGCCGGCTCGGCAGCTCCCCCTTCAGGCCACGGTCCGCTGGGTCTTGTGTTCGGCCTCAGGGGACCGGCACGATAGCTCCCCCTGCAGTCCGTGGACATCTGGGAGATTCTGCCATGCACGGCCCTCTGAAGTCTATAATCATCTGTTCCGTAGCCCAGGCCAACCCGACAGTTGTATAATCTCTGCTGCTCTAGATTGAGATTATCCAACAGTAATGTCTTGAGATCTAGTAGTAACTCCTGAAAAATACTGAAACTGTACAACATTTATATTGAATGTAAAGACAAGCTAAGGTATTTTAATTTTTACATACCTACAATCCCATGTGTTCTTCTTCATCATCGTGTTTCTAAACCACTCACTTACATAACACTGCTGTCTATTATGTGTAGGATTGTGGTCGGAACCACTTAACGTATAAACAACAGCACAGACCCTTATAATGTTGAATTTCCATGTCACCTCCCTCGCGGCCTAACACCATGGATTGTTGCGGCCTTTCCCGGAGTTGGGCCCGGAGCTTCAGCAGCGGGCGCATCGTGGACTTTTCATCGCTGAGCGGGGCGAACCCATGCCGGGGTCGCCAGAAGGGAGTGCTCCGATCGCTGGCCCGCAGACTGTTACAGCATGAAGCCGCGGTCTGCAGAGTTTCTAGCCACGGGCGCGGCGTCCGGAGCCTGGGATCCCTCGTTGGGGATCCCTAGAGGAGAAGAGCTCCGACCGCAGGCCCGCAGCTTACAACATCTTGACGCCGCGGTCTGTGGTGCTTCTAGCCACGGGCACGGCATGGACTTATCATCCGGAGCGGAATCCCTCGCCGGGGATCCCTGGAGAAGAACTCCGACCGCCAGCCTGTGGCCTACGACATCCTGAAGCCGCAGTCTCCGGTAGGGAAACACCGATTCGGGACTCACCTTCCAGATGAGAGGGCCTGTACATCTGGCCGCCCGCAGCGGCGACTGCGGAGGTTTATGGCCCCGACCACGGGGGAACAATGGAGGAGGACTGACTGTACTTTATGCCTTCCACCACAGTGAAGAATGCTGTGGTGGATGTTTGTGTTAAATTTTTATTGTGTATTGTGTGTTCTTTTTTGATTGTACCGCTGCTGGCAAATTCATTTCACTGCACTTTATTGTGTAGGTGATGAATAAATCTGATTGACTGATTGACAACAGCAGTGGCCCTTATAATGTTGAATATCAAATTCTAATTCATTAAACAGACTAAATTGTTTTTTGGTAATATCATGTTTTCCTTTTGCAATATTCGGTTAATGCCAAATACTTTCAACATTCCTTGCTACTCCGATACCTTCAGCTTATTTGTAGGATTTAACATAGATAGAAGCAAATTAGATATTTGTAGATTTCAAAAATATCATTTTATACACTGCATATGTTACAGAGAGCCTTCTTAATAATAAACAGGAAAGCACATAGCTTCAAATTGTCACATACTGTATTCACTTGTAAATTGAAATGCATTATGCAACAAGTTCATATAGTGTAAGCTATTAAATGGAAAACCAGACATTTCACATACAAGCTACAGTAATTGAAACCACCTTAAATGCAAAATCTATTGCAAGTTATAAATAACATTACATGTATATTTTAGGAAGACCATGTGATTTACTACCCAGCAGCATGCACAAGCTGCAAAGCACAGATTTAAGGCTGCAGCATTGCCAAGTGCATGAGGATGCAATGGAGCGTATAAATCTTCGTGAAAAGTCAGGAAAGGTCAGTGATGGAGAGCTCATGAATAGATTGGAGCCTGAGGCCATAAGGCACAGCATTTGAAGCTGCATCTGCTGAACATTACCACTGTGTGGACTTCATTGAACCTTTTGCAGCACTACATCCACATCTTTACGGTCAAACTGCTGTTGTTGCCCTCTATGGCTTTTCGTTCTCAATATTTTTAAGCATGTATTGAGGGGGCCTTCTGCCCACCATGGGTACATCTACTAATGATGACTTTCCTCCCCAAATCTAAAAGCACACAGAGGGTGCTGCATATGTGGAACAAGCTGCGAGAGAAAGTAGTTGTGGCAACATTTAAAATACATTTGGTACAGGTAGATAGACAAAATGCTGGAGTATCTCAGCGGGACAGGCAGCATCTCTGGAGAGAAGGAATGGGTGACGTTTCAGGTTGAGACCCTTCTTCGGACTGAGGGGAGAGGGAAACTAGAGATATGGAAGGGTAAGGTGTGAAAACGACCAATCAAAGCAGACCGTGATCCAGGAATTGTAGAATGGTTCATTGTTGGCTGAGGGGAAGGTGACAACAAGGCATACAAACAGTAAAATTAATCAGGATGACAGTGAAACTAATCGAAGAACTAGGGTTGGGAAGGGACGGAGAGAGAGAAAGCAAGAGTTACATGAAGTTAGAGAAATCAATATTCATACTGCTGGGTTGGTACAGGTACATGGAGGTTTAGAGATCTAGGCAAATAGGACTAGCTTAGATTAATATCTTGGCCATCGTGGTGAGTTGGCTAAAGGACCTGTCTCCGTGCTTAGTAGTAACTAAATAGAGGTGAGCTACCATCTGAAACTGCTGCAGGTTTTCCTACACCGCGTTTAGATAGAATGTTCTAGTATTTAGGTCTAATGGTGAGGAAGGAAAGGCAATATATTTCAAAAAGATGGTGATGGACATTTCAGGCTATCGTGTTTGTTTGTGTGTTTGTTTGTACTGCTGCACATGTTTTCAGAGATATATGTCTGGCAATTTTGCAGACAACTGTGCCTCCCACTTTGTTAATGATGGGGGTAATACTGTTGATTGTCAACAAGAGGAGATTTGACAGGTATTGTCAAAGAATGTTATTGTCTGATGTGTGTAGCATGAGTAATTGCAAGTTATCAGTCCATGACTGATTGTTGTTTAGTTCTTCCTGCACTTCTTCGTTTTCCACGGATTTGTGAATGGAACTGAACATTGTCAATTGTCAGTGGATATTCTCATGGGAATGATGGGGAAAGTCAGGTACAAAGTAACAGAAGTTGGAATCTACCCTGACAAACTCCTCTAGCAATCTCCAAGGGCAGTAGTAATTGCCCTTCAACAACTACAACAGTATTCCTTTTTGCAAACGGTGACTCCAACTATTTGTGTATATTCCTTGGTGTCGGATATACCAGGATATTTTGATGTAGTCCAAAAATGTTTTAACAACAAAGGCAGTTACTCTACACCCCCCCCCCCCCCCCCCCCCCTCCCCCCACCTTTGCATTCAGCACATTTGGACCAAGGTGGCAATGAGATGTGAAGCTAAGTGGTCCTGACAAGGCCCAAACTTGGCATTGAGGTGCAAGCTGTGTGTGAGTAAATGCTGCTGGAGGGCACTGCTGTCAGTACCTTCCATTGGTTTTTTCATGATCAAGCGTTCCTAGTCATTAACTGGTTAGGGTTTGTCCTGCTGATTGTGGAGAGGATGTAACTCATAGAGTCATAGAGTGATACAGTGTAGAAACAGGCCATTTGGTACAACATGCCCACAGTGCCAATATGTCCCAGCTGCACTAGTCCCACCTGCCTGCGTTTGGTCCATATCCCTCCAAACGTCCTATCCGTGTACCTGTCTAACTGTTTCTTAAATGTTGGGCTAGTTCCAGCCTCAACTACAACTTGTTCCATACACCCACCACCCTTTGTGTGAAAATGTTACCCCTCAATCCTATTCAATCTTTTCCCCTTCACCTTGAACTTATGTCCTCAGGTCCTCGATTCCCCTGACCTATATAGGACTTTGGGGATTAGACGGCTATGTTGTTACTATACCTGGAGAGCTGGACTTTAGATACGGTTAGTTCTGGAGTACAAGTGTTCAGTTCATTCTACCAGGATGCTGCCTGGCTCCAAGAGCCTCTGCTGTGCCCATTGATCCCAGTATTTTCCTGATTTCACATCCATTGAACTGAATTGGCTGAAGAGTGGTTTCAGTGAGGAAGGGGAGCTCACAGGAAAGATGGATCAACCATGAGACCCTTCTAACCTGAAAATGGTTGTAAAAGCTTTGTCCTTGTTGTTTGCTGGAACCATTATTCCATGGACATTTTTGGTGCCTCCTCCTCCTGTTGGCTGTTTAATCTTCTTCTTATCGAGTCCACACACAAGATTAGAAGTTGTTCAGCCAGAGCTGAACACACTTCTCAGCATCTGCACAATGGTGTCTGTCTTGCGCTTCTTGTGCGTCTTGTGCGTGGTGGTGGAAAGATTGGTTGAAACAGGGCCGCGACGTGTACGCTCTTTCCTTGACCCCGGCTGTTTAATAATTCACCACCACTCACAGCTGGACATAGCAGGACGAGAGAGACTTGATCTAAACCTTTGGTTAAGGGATTGCTTCGAGCGGTCTATTGTATGCTGTTTATGCGGTTCAGCATGCATGTACTCCTGTGCTGTGGCCTCACCACCTTGACATTTCCTCTGCGCTTTTCATTGAACTAGGTTCACCCTTCTGCTCATTTGCAACGGTAGAATGGATCAATAATGCCCTTTGGTGTAAATTCATTTACTTTGATTCACAGCACTGTTTGCAAAAACTACCTGCTCAATGGCAGGAGGAAGTTGCTGGAGCATTGATTTTTCTTTTAGTAAATGATAATTCAGTGTGCTACAGTAACATCGGCAAGAGTTCATACTCCCAGTGTATCACCATGCTCTAATGAAACGTATTCCCAACAGAATTAATTTGTATTTGGAGTTTGAGATCATTCTTCCTGAAAAACAATTAATATTAAAACATTCTATCAGGATACAATGGATTGTGTGCAATTAGGAAGTAACTTCTAAAGAAATGCAAAAGCTTACCCTTTTATTAAAGGGAACTGGTGTAAGAATAAGTAACATTATAGAGTGTATTGTGCTGCGGTCATTTACTGAAAGACTGGATGTTGCAGGTCATGAACGTAAATACTTTTAAACATTTTGAATAGATATGTCATTTTAATTTAATAAGTTTGTTTTTATTTCTATCAAAGAAAAATAATGATGAGAAGAAGGGCGTATTGATGTCAGAAACGGTGCATGGGGAAAACATGCTCAGCTACATATTGGAATAAATTGTGAATTTTTGAATTCCGATGTACATATTGTAAATATCATCCACCCCCCATCCCCATCTGTGGAATTAACTGGAAACCCACTGGACTTCTTTTATTTAGGAAGATTCCTTCTAAAACACTGGCAGATATTTAACTGAAACTAATGATTTTTGTTCCTTTTATTGCAGGTATGGCGACATGGTACCAAAGACCATTGCTGGGAAGATATTTGGATCTATCTGCTCTTTGAGTGGTGTGTTGGTTATTGCTTTACCTGTGCCCGTAATTGTCTCAAACTTCAGTCGCATCTACCATCAGAACCAACGGGCAGATAAACGGAAGGCGCAGAAGGTACTGTGCTAGTTAGTTCTCTTATGCTCAATGCGCACCTTAATATCAGACTTGAGAATTATATTCACATCGTTTGTAACTTTCCATCTGCCACTTCTCTGCCCACTCTCGCAACCTGTCCAAGTCCTTCTCCAGAGTCCCTGCTTTCTCTACACTACCTGCCCCTCCACCTATCTTCATATCATCTGCAAACTTGGCCTTCAATCCTCTCATCCAAATCATTGAGATACAACATAAGGAGTAGCGGCCCCATCACTGAGCCCTGCGGAACAGCGCATGTGACTGGCAGCCAACCAGAAAAAGCCCCCTTTATTGCCACTCTTTGCCTTCTGCCATCCAGCCAACCTGCTATCCATGTTAGTATCCCCTCTATGAGCATCTTCTATAGCAGTCACGTGTGGCACCTTATCAAAGACCTTCTGAAAGTCTAAGTAAACAACATCCACAGACTCTCCTTTGTCTACCCCGCTACTTACTTCCTCGAAGAATTACAACAGGTTTGTTAGGCAAGACTCCCCCTCACAAAACCATGCTGACCGGCTTATTTTATCACAAACTTCTTGGTTCTCGGTTTCTTGGTCCTCCAAAATATTCCAAATGGAATTTAAACTGGTGGTGGTACCCCATCTCCCCCCTCCTCCACACCTCTCTCCCCCTCCCCTCTCTCCTCCCCTCCCCCACCCCTCTCTCCTCCCCCTCTCCATCTCCCTCTCCTCACCCGCCTCCCCCTCCTCCTCCCACCCCCATCCCTCTCTCCCCCACCTCCCTTCCCTCTCTACCCCACCCCCTTCCCTCTCTCCCTCCGCCCCCAGTACTCAGAAACCTAATCCATTATAATGGACTCTAAAAGTGGCAGACTCAGCCTCGCCCATCACAGTCGCAGCCCTCCCCACCATCAGAAGCATTCACATGTGGTTCTGCCTCAAGACGGCAGCGTCTATCATCCAGAATCCTCACCATCAGGGAGTTACCTCTTCCTCTTGCTACTGTAGGGTGGGAAATACAAAAGGTTGACGTCCCATATCATCAGGTTCATGAACAGTTACTTTACTGCAGTTTAGAAAAGCGATCTACACAAATCTAATACTATCTCATCAACGCAACACCTTTTGCACTACCCTGGACTTGTTTTTTAATCACTTTTTGCACGTATATCTTGTTTTTGCATCAACTTTTTATCTTTTCACTGTCTTGTGCATTTTATGTATAATTCATGTTTTGAGCGTTGGCCGAAGTGATGCCTGTAAATGCTGCAGATAAATATTTAATTGTACCTTACCTCAGTGTACCTGTGCATAGGCCTTGACCTGTACTGGACTTGACGAGACGTGAAAGTAGCTGGGATGTGTGGAGTTCTATATCTAATTAACCTTTTGTCCAATTAAAACGCAACTTTAATCCCTCCTTGCCCTACAGATGATGATCTGAAACTTACGCATTCTGTTTGCTTATTCACCAATTATTCAAAATATTTTATCTGATTTTCCTCAACATTTCCTTGATCACATCCGATCTGAGAAAAAAAATTAGCGATGTGTCCAGATATCTGTGATAACTACGTCACTCATCTTTGATATTATCCATTCCACTTTCACTTATTAATATCCTTGCTGAATTAGGACACCTATAAATTGAAAAATTGCCCTAACTACCCGTGTTCATGTGGATTCATGCTATACTGTGCAATGTGATGGAGTTCAAAAGGCTATTGCCTTTATTCAGGATTTAGTTTAGTCACCTCAGAATATTGTAAAATAAATTGCCATATATGTTATTCAAATTTCCTCCTTTGTTTAAATTATCCATTAAATTTTGAATGATTGTGCTGCAGTGAAATAGTACTAACACACTTTTTGTTTGCATGGAAATACATGTTAGCGCTGAAAGTTCATATCAGGAGAAGTCATTAGGTTCACAAGAAGCTTTTTAAGAGGAAAGTTAAGAGTAAAACAAAATGAATATACCGTGGTCTCCTGTGGCTAGGATGTAGCCAATTCTGCCTCTTGATGGTGACTATTCGAGAAATAGCCAGGGGCTCCCAACAAAAGCTTTTCACTGTACCTCGGTACACATTACAATAAACTAAACAAATGCTGTGTGCATGCCAATAGATAATTGGGAATGCAATTTCACGATTTATATTGGCGTCATTGTCCTCTAGAGTTGCTGGCCTTTCTTTTTAAAATGAGGTGATGTCAGCAATGCATTAAAGGACTAGGCGTTAATCCCACCTGCCAAAATCTACATCGTGGTGAAGGCGTTAAAAACAGTTTTCAAGATTTTTCCTCTTCGAAGTATAGTTCAATACATGTTTTATATGAGATTCAGTCACTCATATCAATGTTGAAGCATTACAGTGTCAAAGATTACACACTTTTCCTTTGTCAGGCTATTACTATGTTGCTCTTTGGAATTGTGTGCTGGATGCTTCTCAAATGAGTTTGGATTACTCCAGTTCCTGCCCAATTCTAGCTGGCACCAGCAGAATTATTGAACACTTTGTAGTATTGCAGCTGTTTATGCAAAATTATCATTTATTTAATCAGTCCCTAAGAAACTAACCAGAAGCTGGAACATCTGTATTGCGTGTATAAATGCATGTTTATTTGGAAGATGTGTAGGAAGGAACTGCAGATGCTGATTTACGCCAAAGGTAAACACAAAAAGCTGGAGAAACTCAGCAGGACAGACAGCATCTCTGGATAGAAGGAGTGGGTGATGTTTCGGGTCAAGACCCTTCTTCAGACTGGGAGTCTCATGGGCCTGTACCACTTAGGTGATTTTTCAGGCGACTGTCAAGTTGTCAAGACTGGAACAGCGACTGTCAGTGTGGAACACACACACACACACATCGCTTCCTTCACCAGTCCGTTATGCAGGCGGGGGCAGGGCAAGAGGGGGGAGCGCTGCCTGAGTGAAATTCACACGGTGCAAAGCCAAGGTGATACAGACACACATCGCGATGAACAGGAAGGTTGGCGCTGTAATTAAGATGGCTAACACAGTGTACGATAAGTCCTTTAATAGAGGGGGGGAGCGTGGGGAGAGGGGGGAGAAGGAGTGGAGACAACTTTTAAGAAGCCAGAGAAACACCGTTACAAAGCTCGGCGGTTATTAACATTACCGGTCGGTTATTCGTGGTTCTGAAAACTACTGCTTACGGTTTTTTTCCCAATGAACCAATGAAATTCACCAGTCAGCGTTGGCTACAACCTACGAGAACCTATGATAACCTTTGACCTCCTGGCAACCCGCTAGGACCTCCTGCCGACCCACCTACGGCACGAGAATTCTCGCTACCCTCCATGGCGGCTTCATTCTAGTCGCAGCTAATTTTTCAACATGTTGAAAATTTTTCGCGACCATAATGAGGCCGCAACTAGTTCCCAAAACGCAGGAACTCCTCACGACCATGAAGGCGACTCCCCGGCAACCACCCGTGAACATGTGGCGACCATGTCGCCTAAGTGGGACAGGCCCATTAGGCTCCCTCTCAGTCCCTGAGACTCCCAGTCTGAAGAAGGGTCTCGACCCGAAACGTCACCTATTCCTTTTAATTTGGAAGATTTTTTGTTTATATTGAGCTTAGTGGTGGCATTATTGGAGAAGACGCAAACGAGCAGACCATACTCATGAGGTACAAAAGCAAAATACTGAATATGCTGAAACTTTGTAGCAGAAATACATAGCAGGTTAGGCAGCAGTTGTGCACAGAGAAATAATGTTATAGTTCAGTCACCTCAACTCATACCTGGAAAAGATGTGTGTTTTACATTACAGAGAAGGGGAGAGTAGAGACAGCAAAGTGAATGTCTGACATAGTGGAGCCCAAGATAATTCAGTTGACACAAATTATCTTGTTGCCATGTAGAAGAGTTTGGTGTAGGCGTTCCATAGAAAACATTCCAAGTCTGTTTAACCTCTCCCTGTAGCTAATACTAATTCTAGGCTAATACTAATTCTAGGCATCATTCTGGAAAACCTCCTCTGCACCCTTTCCAAATCCTCCATGTCCTTCATGTAATGGGGCCAACCAGAACTGCACACAATATTCCAAATGTGTCCCAACCAAAGTCCTATAAAGTTGCATCATGATTTCCTGACCTTTATATTCAATGCCATGACCTATGAAAGCAGGCATCATACCATATGCTTTCTTTACCAGTCTATCTACAGTACTTGTGTTGTCACTTTCAGGGACCCCAAGATCCCCCTGTACATCAATGCCATTAAGGGTCATACCATTCATTGTATATTTTCCCCTTATACTTGACCTCCCAAATTGCAACAACTCACACTTGCTTGGATTAAACTCCATCTGTCATTTTTCCACCCATTTCTGTAGTGTATCTATATCTCGCTGTACACCTTGACAGCCTTCCTCACAGTCCTCGACCCCGACAATCTTGGTGTCATCTGCAAACGTACTAAGCAACCCGTCCATGTTAATGTCCAAGTCATTTATATATATATCACAGGCAGCAGAGATCCCAGCATAGATCCCTGCAGAACTTCACTGGTCACAGACATCCTGCCTGAATATTGTCCTTTCACTACAACCCTCTGCCTTCTATCAGTAGCCAGTTCTGAATCCATCCAACAAAGTCACTGTTACAATTACAAAATCTAAATCTTCTGGATCAGCCTACCACGCGAGACTTTTTCAAATGCCTTATTAAATCTATGTCTCCTCCTCAAAACACTCAAAGACCAGCCACGTACAAAGCCACACTGACCTTGTCGCCTGTGGCTAGAGAAGATGCAGAGATCTTTGTTAAGGCTCCTGCAATCTCCTCTGTAAATCCCATCAGGTCCTGTGCCTTGATGCCCCAACACCTCTTGCTCCTAAATCTCAAGATGCCGTTGCATTAGTATTCTCTGCACTGATCTCACTGTCCTCCGTGTCCTTCTCCTTGGTGAAAACTGATATAAAGTACTCATTTAGTACTTTGCCAACATCCCCAGACTCCAATCACAAAGTCCCTTATTGATCCAAGAGCAGTCCCAGGTTTCCTGAACCTCTCTGGATCCCCCTGTGATTTCCTGTTTGTATCTTCCCTTGTGTTTCATCCTCTCACAGACACCCTTTTTCCCTTCACTCCTCTTCATTTCTGTAAGTTTATACATTTGTCTTCACACTCTGCTAAAGTTATTGATATGAAGCATTAGTTTTGTTTTTCTCCACACAGCTGCTGTCTGACCTGCTGAGTATATCCTGAATTTTCAGTTTTTATTTCAGAATTCAAGCATTGCCAATATTTGAATACATTGCCTGGAGTTCAATGCAAAATAAGCACCTGAGCTGTAAGCTTGACAATGTCTTAGCTCATGACTATATATGAGGGGCAAAGTTCTACACAATGTTGTTCTGATTGGCTTTTTTATTGAGGTATCGCTTGATAAGATGTAATATTATTCAACTGACTAACCTTATTTATCTCCTTTGGTTCTATGAATACACAATATTTGTTAGACTAAGTCATTCACATAATAAAATGAGATAAATGTAAATCAACTGTCAAAATTATTTAGTCAAAATGTTAGATCATGCGCAGATCTTATGCAACAGAAAAGCAGGTGTTGTAAGCATACTCCAGTGACTAGATTACTAAAAAGCATGCACACAGACATCATTTAATTTAAAATATAATAAGCCTTCTTTCTTAAAACTGTTCACAAAGCAAATGGGATTCAATTTGAAAATACGCTTAGGGGCTTTTCTCATCTATAAGTCGTAAATATTCTTCACCATACCAAGCTCTTTGTAAACCTGAGATTCCTACTTAAGATTTGGATTGGCTCTGGAAATACAGCTTTTGGTTTCTACTCTGCAAAGGTTTGGTACCAGAAAAAGATGGATCTGTGTAAGAGTTCAAAAGTAGGATTTAACACAGGATGTCTGCTAATAACTTCCAGAGAAGCTTCCAAACTCAAAGATTGGGAATATTGCGACACTCACTATTACGATGAATGGTTTAGATGCATAGCTTTGATGCATTTAGAAAGAAACTAGTTAAGTACATGAGGAGGACGAAAGCGGTTCAGGGATATATTGTCCACATGATAAAAGTAAGTTGGTCGGAAGCAGCCGAGGCATTGACCTGTGGTCTGCTGCCTGATTTTAAATTAGCAAAACCACTGTAAAAAGCACATGTTTTAAATGTTCCCTGGTTGTGATCTTGTATACCTTTTAGTTGGTTATTTGTGCAGTGAAAATAACATAAGGTTGGTATTGAAATTCAATAGCAATGATTGAGATACAGTGTGGTAACAGGTCCTTTGGCCCACTGAGCCCGCGCCGACCATTGATCACCCCGTACACTAGCACTATCCTATACCCTTGGGACAATTTACAGGTCAATTAACCTACAAAGCTGTACGTCTTTGGAGTGTGGGAGGAAACTGGAGAACCTGGAGAAAACCCACGTGGTCACTGGATCACACAAACTCCGTAAAGACAGCACCTGTAGTCTGAATGAAATCTGCAGTACGACCGCAACTTTAGCACTCCGCCAGTGTGCTGCCCGGTACACTCTACTAAAAGTTATAGATGACAATAGTCCCTTCAGTCCAACTCCTCCATGCCGACCAAGATGTTCCTAGTTCCATATTCCCGCATTTGGTCCAGGACCTTAAAAACCTTTCCTATCCACGTATCTGTCCAAGTGTCTTATAAATGTTGTTATAGTACCTTCAGCAACTACCTCCTCTGGCAGCTCGTTCCATATGTCCACCACTCTCCGAATGAAAAAGTGGACCCTCAGGTTCCTATTTATTCTTTTCCTTCTCATCTTAAACCACCTACTGTGTCCCCTGGTCCTTGATTTCCCTACCCTGGGAGAAAGACTTCTGTGCATTCACCCTTCTATTACCCTCATGATTTTTATACACATCTATAAAATCACCCTTATGCCTCCTGCTAGGCAAGGAATAAAGTCCTAGCCTGCCCAACCTCCTCCCATCGCCCAGGCCCACGAGTCCTGGCAACATCTCGTAGATCTTCTCTGCACTCTTTCCAGATTAACAACACCCTTCCTATAACAGTGTGAGCAAAACTGAATACAATAGTAAGTAAGGCCTAACCAATGTCTTGTGCAAAGCATTCTTTTCCACTCTATCTACCTGTGGGTCCACTTTCTAGGCAACTATGCATTTGCACTCCTAGATCCCTCTGGTCTTCAACGTGATCCAGGGCCCTTTGAATTGAATTGAATTGAATTGAATTGAATTGAATTGAATTGAATTGAATTGAATTGAATTGAATGCCTTTATTGTCATTCAGACCTTACGGTCTGAACGAAATTTCGTGCCTGCAGTCATACATACAATCATACAATAATAACAACAATAAACACAAATTAACACCACCACAGTGAGTCCTCCAAGCACCTCACTGTGGTGCAGGCAAAAATCTTAGGGCTGCAGTCTCTTCCCTCCTCTTCTCCCTCTGCGCTGAGGCGATACCCCACCGGGCGATGTTAAATCAGTCCCGCGGCTCACCGAACCCCGCAACGGGGTGGTCGAAGCTGCCGCCCTCCAGTCCAACGGACGCAGCCACTGGCCCGCAGCTGAACCCAGGACACAGGTCGCCGCCGCCAGAACGCCGTCCCAGCCACCGGAGCACCGTTCCAGCCCCGAGCCGGATCGCCCTCACGTGAGTACCGTTCTCACTTGGGCTGGGTCACTCCGACGGGAGTGCCGTTCCTCCCTCGGGCTGGGCCACTCCGACGGGAGCGCCGTTCCTCCCTCGGGCTGGGCCACTCCGACGGGAGCGCCGTTCCTCCCTCGGGCTGGGCCACTCTGACGGGAGTGCCGTTCCTCCCTCGGGCTGGGCCACTCCGACGGGAGTGCCACAGCCCCTCACGGGAGAGTCTCGGCCCCTCGCCAGGCCGTCCTCACGGGAGCGCAGTTCCAGCCCCGAGCTGGGCCGCCCTCATGGGAGCGAACCCAGGGCGAGTCCTGACAGGCTGCCTCCGGAGTCCCGAGGTCGCCAACTCCGCCATTAGGCCTCAGCGCAGACGGAGGCAGAGAGGGGGGATACGACGAAAAAGTCGTATTCCCCCCAAGGGAGAGACAGCAAACCCCGTTTCCCCCCCCCACCCACCACATAAACACAACCTAAAAACCAAAAACACAACTAGACAAAACGAAAAAAAACAACACAAAAAAGTTAAAACAAATGGACTGCAGGCGAGCCGCAGCCGTTCCCAGCGCCTTCCACTCACTGTGAAGGTCCTGCCCTGATTTGACTTCCAAAATGGAACAGTTCGCACTTATAATGCAGTAAACTGCGTTAGCTATTCCTCAGCCAACTTGCCCAGCTGATTGAGATGCTGCTGTAATTTTTGATAAGCATCTTCGCTGTCTACGAAACCACCTACTTTAGCGTAATCTGCAAACTTACTAATCGTGCCTTGTACATACTCATCCAAATCGTTAACGTAAACAGCAAAGAGCCCAGCACCGATCCTTAAGGCACACCACTAGTCACAAGTCTCCCCTCCAAAAACAATCTTCCACCACCAACCTCGGCTTCTTTCCAAGAGGCCAAATCTCCATCCAGTCGGCTAGTTCTCCCTGGATCCCATGCAGTCTAACTTTCCAAAGCAATCTACATGCAGAAGCTTACCAAAGACCTCGCGGAGGTCCATATAGACGTCTACAGCCTTGCCCTTGTAAACCTTCTTCAAAAAACCCAATCAAATTTGTAAGAAACAACCTGCCACGTACAAACCAGCATCTGCAGTTCCTTCCTTCAGATTTCATCTGCTGCACTGTGAAATCCCCTCAAGGTATGCCTACTTTAAAAAAAGTTCTCATCCTCTCTCCAAAGCTCCCCTGGCACTCAGTCTGAAGAAGGGTCCCGACTCGAAACGTCACCCATTCCTTCTCTCCAGAGATGCTGCCTGACCTGCTGAATTACTCCAGCATTTTTTGTCTATCTTCTATGTGCAAAACCCTATCTGACTATCCCTCATTAGCCCCTCTGCATCCAAATGGAAATATGTCTTATTCCCCAGAATCCATTCCGGTAACTCACCTACCACTCAAGTTAGGCTCACCGCTCCACAGTTCTTTTAGTCTAGAGGCTTTTCCTTGCAGCCCTTCTCAGAGGCTCAACATTAGACATTGTCCAGTCATACGTCACCTCACCTGTGTCTAACAATGATTCATATATCTTGACACAATATAACACAATGGTCTAAGTAAGGCCTCACCAATGTCTTGTACAAAACCTTCTTTTCCACCCTATCTATGTGTGATGCCACTGTGGAGCAACTATACACTTGCACTCCTAGATCCCTCTGCTCTACAACACAACGCAGGCACCACCACTCACTGTGAAGGTCCTGCCCTGATATGACTTGCCAAAATAGAATACCTCGCACGTATTTGCAGTAAACACCATTAGCTATTCCTCGACCAACTTACCCAGCTGATCGAGATCCTGCTGTAATTTATGAAAACCATCTTCGCTTTCTACGATACCACCTACTTTAGCGTCAGCTGCAAACTTCCTAATTTTGTGTCTATCTTCTATGTGCCAAACCATGTTGACTATCCCTAATCAGCCTCTGTACATCCAAATGGAAATATATCTTATTCCTCAGAATCCACTCCAGTAACTCACCTACCACTCAAGTTAGGCTCACTGCTCCACAGTTCTTTTAGTCTAGAGGCTTTTCCTTGCAGCCTTTCTCAAATAGAGGCTCAACATTCGCCATCGTCTAGTCATATGGCACCTCAGCTGTGTCTAACGATGATTCATATATCTCAACTAGGACTCCTGCAATTTCTTCTCGACCTTCCCACAGTGTCCTCGGATATTTCTGATCAGATACCGGAGATTTATCTACCTTCATCTGCTTTTGGACGTACAGTGCCTCCTCGACTGTAATACCGCTTGTCCTCAGGATATCTCCATTAACTGTCTCAAGTTCCCTAGACTTCTTGTCTTTGTCCATGGTAAAAACAGGCGAAAGACTCATTGAGTACCTAGTCCATCTCCTTCGCCATGCTTAGTTGACCACTTTTGCGGGGCCCTATTCTCTTTCTAGTTACCCTGTTTCCTTTCTTATAAACTATCTTTGTATTTTCCTTAATTTAATCACCCAGAGCTATCTCCTGCCCTCTCTTTTGCTCTCTGATTTTTTTTAAATAAGTATACTCCTCAGTCCCCTAAACTCTTCCAGGGATACACTTGATCCTACCTGCCCATACATGGCCCAGACCTCCTTACTTTTATTGACTGGAGCCTCCATTGTCCTCGTTAGCCAGGCTTCCTTACTCCCAGGTACCTTGCCCATCATACTAACAGGAACATGCCTGCCTTGAACCTTCGCCATCACTCGTTTAAGACATCCCATTTTCCGCACACCCCCTTTGCCCGCAAATAACCTACTCCGATTAACTTTAGCAAGTTCCTGTCTAATTCCATCAAAGTTGGCCTTTCTCCAATTCAGAAGTTTAACGTGGGCTTGCCATGTTGTTATCCATAACTCTTTTAGAGCTAATAAAACTCTCGTCACTAGCCCTCAAGACGCTTGGCCATCAACACTTTAGTCACTTACCATTCCCAATTTTGTAAGAGTAGGTGGCGTTCTGCCCTCTCTCTTGTAGGGCCGTCTGCATATTGCCTAAGTACAGCTTTTAATAATTTCCTTGGTATTATGGCAGCCCCATTCTACATTGGGAAAGTTAAAATCCTCTACCATGACAGTCCTATTAGTCTTGCAGGCGGCTCTGCTAAGGACTGTAACTTTCCAGACAGATTTGTTTCAACATGGCAGTGGTGTGCTGTATCAAATTTCATGTGACTGCGTGGCTTTCGTTGCTGTGTACATGAATGAATTTTACATTAATGTCCTAAACAATATCATCAAAGGTCCATTGACCACTCCATGTTTGCTTGAGGCTCCAATGGAGATGGTGCAATGGCATTCCTACAGCACAAAGCATAGTTAACAGCTGCCAGAAAACCAGATGTTGCCCTTCATGATCTGCTGCCTGTGATCACACACCAGCTGGACTTTGAGCAAGTTTAATCCCTTATGGTTCCAGTATAACGCAAATGCAATACGCAGTGCCTTTAAAGTCCGGTGAATGTATTAATGGTCCCCTGCATTGTGAAAAACAACCAATCCTAAGAGAGCAAAATATGTTTTCTGCCCATTTCTATCTGACACCAGCAGATGGGAGAGTTAGTGTTTCTTGAGTAGAAAGATGCGGCTTGTCAATGGCTGGATGTCCCAAATATCTCAAATACTGCCAGGAAGAAACCAGATGCATAAACGTCAGTGTCATTCTCTAATTGCTCATCTTTAACCGTTGCAGCCCTTACAGTTAAATTGTAACTGTGACAAGTGGCATTTATCGCTGAGCATCCTATTATTGAAGAACATATAACTGACATATTATTCCTCACTGAATTCCTCCTTGAACACAATGGGCAGCACCGTGGCGCAGTGGTAGAGCTGCTGCGTCCTTACAGCACAAGAGACCCGAGGTTCGACCCTGACTACAGCTGCTGTCTGTATGGAGTTTGCATGTTCTCCCTGTGACCACGTGGGATTTCTGCGGGTATTCCAGTTTCCTCCCACATTCCAAAGACGTGCAGGTTTGTAGGTTAATTGGCTTTTGTAAATTGTCCCTAGTGTGTAGGATGGAACTAGTGCACGGGTGATCGCTGGTCGGTGTAGACTCGATGTGCTGAAGGGGCTCTTTCCACACGATATTACTAAACTAAACACCCTGAGAGATTACAACCTTCCCCTTAGGGTCCTTCACACATTCGTCTTCATTCCTTTTCTGGTATTTATCTAACCCTGTTTGTAAACTATTCATTATCCCATTCAAGCTCTATTACAAAGGGAATACCTACTAATACTCTCCTGTCGAGGAGAAACGGGTTTGTACAGATTCTTTGAAATTAGGAACAAAAATCTTCCAGCTCATATGCATCTACCCAGGCCGGTGTTTAGTAATTTCGTAATTTCATCATGATCTGTTTACAGGGCAAACTTCCAAATGGAAATTACCATTTACCACTTCCCAATATGGAACCTAATGTAAAGAAAGACACAAAGTAACTCAGTAGTTCAGGCAGCATCTCTGGAGAACATGGATCGGTTCCATAATTTTCCAGCTCCCCCTAGCAATTGGCCTGAAGAAGGGTCACCCGAAATGTCACCTATCCATGTTCTCCAGACATGGGCGGAAATACCGGGGGGGGGGTTGGGGGGGGGGAACGGGGGACACACGCCCCTCCCATGTTTTGAGGGGTGGGGTCAATCCCTCCCCCATGTTTTGTAATCCGGATTTTGAAATTCGGTGAAAATAAATCTAGTAAAATCTTTGCTTTCCACGAGGCAGTGGGGGTGTCACTGTTAAGCGCTTGTTAAATGCCTCTATTAACATCGTATTAACACGATGTGTCACCAATTGTGTTTTGACCTTCAAGTATTACTGAAGGTATTCACGGAGAATTTCATAAAGCTGTCTGATGCTGGTACAATTACTATTTGAACTAATTGGATGTATTGGTGGATGGGAAAGCTTTAAGCGGGTATTGGATTTAAACAGGTCAGGTCATTAAGGGCTCCGGTCGAACAGGTTTCCTGGCTGGCTTGCAGGTAAGTCCCTCATTCAGGTCACTCACATTATTTAGTATTTTTTTCCCATCTCTCTCTCTCTCTGCCCACTCCAAGGTTGGTTCTTCTGTTCGCCTTTATTTGCTTCAGTTTTATTTGTTTAAGTGTTAGTTATCACATTGTAGCTTTTCAAAGATTCAGGCAGGTATCACCAAGAAATCGCGCCCCAAAATTGTGTCCCCCCCCCATGTTTTGATGACGATTGTCTCCAGAGATGCTGGCTGATCTGCTGAGTTACTCCAGCATTTTGTGTCTTTCTTTGGTAAGCGTTCCTGGTTACAACATTTGGAATCTAATGCAATTGGTTCTAAAATGCACATTCAGGACATTATAAAGCAGGAGAAGGTCATTCATCCCCTTGTGTCTGCTCCACCGTTCAATAAGACTTGGCCAACCTTTTGTCTCAGGAGCACTTTTCTGCACCATCCATATCTCAAGGGAGATTCCCTTAATACCAATCTGGAATTAGATTCACATACTTAATGACTGGGTCTCCGGACCCGTATCAGGAGTGAATTCCAAGCACAGAGTGAAGACATTTCTCATCTCGGTCCTGAGTGGCCAACTGCTTATTTTGAAGCTATGACTCGTGGCTCCAGAGACTCCAATCAGGAGAAACATCCTTCCTGAACATACCACATCATGCCTCATACAGTATATATCATTTGGTTAAAATGAGCGTAGCATGTACAGAAGCAGATATCAACGTTTATTCTATGTCACAGGACCCCAATTTACACCATTACAACAGCCCATTGCCTGAAATGCAGATTTCTTTAAAGATGGTGATAACCATTAAGGTAATGCAAATCACACAGGCAATATCTTCCCTCTATCTTTGGCATATTGACACTCAGCAAAATCAATAACCCAACCCCACTCTCACCATCGACGGCACC
This sequence comes from Amblyraja radiata, assembly GCF_010909765.2. Taxonomy (NCBI): domain Eukaryota; kingdom Metazoa; phylum Chordata; class Chondrichthyes; order Rajiformes; family Rajidae; genus Amblyraja; species Amblyraja radiata. The sequence continues at coordinate 38,803,358 of NC_045974.1, read as the reverse complement.
ACTGTCTCCCCATCTCCCCAGGCCCGCAACCTTGGTGTGATCTTTGATTCCACCCTCTCGCTTGAGCCTCACATCCGCCATGTCATTAAAACCTCCTTCTTTCATCTCCGCAACATCGCCAAACTCAGACCCTCTCTCACACCGCCTGCTGCTGAAAGACTCATCCATGCCTTCATCTCCTCCCGACTGGACTATTGCAACTCACTTCTCCTTGGCATCAGCTCCACCTACATCAACCGACTCCAACTGGTCCAGAACGCAGCCGCCCGACTCATCACCCACACCAAATCCTGGCATCACATCACTCCAGTCCTCAAAAAACTTCACTGGCTTCCCATCTCCTACCGGATCACCTACAAAATCCTGGTCCTCACCTACAAAGCCCTCCACCATCTGGCCCCCCCCATATCTCACTGACCTCCTCTCCCCCTACCAACCCTCACGGTCCCTCAGATCCACATCAGCCGGTCTCCTCTCCATCCACAAGTCCAACCTCCGCAGTTTTGGGGACAGAGCCTTCTCCAGGGCAGCTCCCAGGCTCTGGAACTCCCTCCCCCAACTGATCCGCAATTCCGTGTCCCTCACCATCTTCCAGTCTCGCCTCAAGACCCATCTCTTCACCTCTGCCTATCCTTAGCCCCACGTCCCCGTCCCTTTTCATCTGTGCATTAATTGCCTCATACTGTGTTTTGTATTGAATTCTGTCTTTACTTTGTGTACTAGTCATGTATCTACTATTTATTTCATTCCCCTTACATGTTTTTCCTCTACATGCTCAATTTTTGTAAGGCGTCCTTGAGACTCTTGAAAGGCGCCCATAAATAAAATGTATTATTATTATTATTATTATATTGCCATTCCATACTCATGGCCCTTAAGGCAAAACACAACCAGAGAGCAGTGCTGAACTACTATCTACCTCTTGGTGACGTTCGGACTATCCTTGATCAGACTTTACTGGCTTTACCTTGCACGAAACGTAACCCCCTTATCATGCGCTGTAAATGGCTCGATTGTAATCATGTATTGTCTTTCTGCTTTCTTCTGGACCGCACGCAACAAACGCAACACTGTACCTCGGTACACGTGACAATAAACTAAACTGAAATTATTAATAATCTGTATGTAAAGGTTAAAAGCATTCTACACATCAAAACTGAATATTTGTTGTAAGCATGTGGTGTGTAATAACTATATGTTTATTTTCTATATACCTAGTAATTTGGTAAATGTTTGAGGATTAAGATGGTAATTCGTTGTGTGTAGAAGGTGGGGATTTGTTACAGTTTGAAATAGATTTAGCCAAAGATAGAAAAAGCCAGTATTTTGCAAGTAAATAAGTAAAATTTAGCCAACAGGAAAACATTAGCTGTCTACTTTATAAACAATATAGTTTAAAAAGAATACAGCATAGTGCACTCCAATTTACACCACCTTATTTCCACATGAAAAATTGTACATATCCAACCAAAAATGTCATTAATCGTTAAGGTTTTTGATGTGTGCTCTAATGTCACTGCAGAATATAATGAGAATAGAAGACACAGGGATAAATTATTAATTTGTTTGTATGTTCTTGTTTGTACAGAAATCCAGACTTGCAAGAATCCGTGCAGCAAAGAGTTGGAGTGCAAATGCTTATATGCAGAGCAAGCACAACGGCTTGCTAAGTGAATCACTCGAGCAGGTAATGGACTGCTGAAGGCTCAGTGGTGACTTTTTTGTCCCTTTTCCGCAGTAACTGGAACGGAGCCAAAAGAAAATGAGCTGCTTCTACCAACCTTGCATACGGTTGCTTACATTTTGATGTATGCCAGTTAAATGTTTCTTCAATGACTGCCCTCATTGAAATCGAAATCCAAGCCATGAATATTTTGTATATGTGTAGGAAGGAACTGCAGATGTTGGTTACACGGAATACCAACACAAAATGCTGGAGTAACTCAGCATCTCAGTAACAGGCAGCATCTCTGGAGAGAAGGAATGGGCGACGTTTTGGGTTGAGACCCTTCTTCAGACTCTACTTGACCCGAAACGTCACCCATTCCTTCTCTTCTGTCTGTCCCGCTGAGTTACTCCATAAATATTCTGCTTCTGTACATTCCCCATTTGCTAAAAGAATGAAACAATTCTTATCTTTGAATTTTGCTTCTTTTAGTTCATGGGACATTTGAGCTGACAGTATGTAATGATAGATGGAACCAACCAGAGGGTTATGAAGGAGGAAACAATTGAGCAATATGAAGATACACTGATTAAGCACACAATAACAACTCTTCCTGCTGCAGCCGATATGTTTTAAATCTTCAATAGGGATTTTTTTAAATGGAATAGACCTAAGGATCTTGCAAACACATTCATAGTCCAAGAACGATGAGGCACAGAAACGGGCCCTTCAGCCCACCATATCCATGCCAACCATCATTCAACCATTTATACTAATCCTACATTAATACAACATTCCTATCAATATCCCCAGCTTCTATCACTCCTCTACACAGTTGGGTCAATTTCCAGTGGCCAGTTAACCAACCGATCTACATGTCTTTGGGATGAGGGAGGCAACTGGATCATTTGGAAGAAATTCACGAGGTCACAGGCTGAACATGCAAATTCCTCACAAACAGCGTCTGTGACCAGGATTGAACCCTTGACTCTGTCGCTGTGAGCCAGCAGTTCTCCCAGCAGCGTTACCCCACCACTCAGCCAGGGTGACCAGAAAAATCAGATATAACATAAATACTGCAGAAATATATTGCATTTCGAAGCAAGGTCTAATCAACAACAAAATCGACGAACCCCATTGATATAGACCATTCTGATGAAATAAAGCTTGCGGGACATTCGAAAGAGCAAGAGTAACTTTCTTCAGTTTGTGCCTACTTGAAGACCGCATTATATAAATAAGGTCATAAGGTCATGTGATGGAGCAGAATTAGGCCATTCGGCCCACCAGGTCTACTCCAACATTCAATCATGACTGATCTGTCTTTCCCTTGTAACCCCATTCTCCTGCCTTCTCCCCATAACCCCCGACACCTGTACTAATCAAGAATCTATCTCTGCCTTAAAAATATCCATTGACTTTGCCTCCACAGATTCACCACTCTCTGACCAAAGAAATTCCTCCTCATCTCCTACCTAAAGGAATTTTCTTTAATTCTTAGACTCTCCCTCCAATGGAATCATCTTCTCCACATCCACTCTATCCAAGCCTTTCGTTATTCGGTACGTTTCACTGAGGTCCCCCCTCATTCTTCTAAACTCCAGCGAATACAGGCCAAGTGCCGTCAAGTGTTCACTCATTCCTGGGGTCATTCTTGTAAACCTCCTCTGGACCCTCTCCAGAGCCAGCACATCCTTCCTCAGATATGGTGCCCAAAATTGCACACAATATTCCAAATGCAGCCTGACCAGCGCCTTATCGAGCCTCAGCATTACATCCCTGTTTTTGTATTCTAGCCCTCTTGAAGTAAATGTTAGCTAGCGTTATATGAGCCCAGGCAGGTGAGCAGCATAGCGTCATCACCTGACTCTATCTGTGAGCCATCCAGGAGATTAGTTGGTAATTATTGTGCAGCTCCTTTCTCAACTCCACAACTCCCACAGGATGAGCAGCCACACATATGACAGAGGAAACCAGATTTCCACTGAAGTTAAAGAAGTGGAGTATACAGTATATGGATTTCTTTTTTGAAGAGGAATAAAACAACATGGCAAAATATTAAAGTATTACAGTCAAAATTTAGACCCTATTCCCGACCATTTCGGTTTACATATTCAATTGGGCCATAGAGGAATCTGCTGCAAAACACAGATGGATCATGTGTCACCTCCAGAAAGCATGATCTGTTATTATCAAGGGCAAGAATTTATAGTAGGTCCAGAGGACTTTTGTACCCTTTGTAACTGGGTGCAACTGCCTACTGAATACACTGCAATTTTAGATTGAAAAGTAACATTGCAAAAGTATTCAGATTTAATAATATTAGCAATAGCTATTTTCTTCTTCACAATTGTGATACTCCCAAAATGTCCGTTCTCCAAATGTGTAAAATCATTCCCAACACTCCTGATCACTGTAGTTCAGCAATTCTTTGTTCTAGATGGGGTTTATTTTGCATTATATTTTCATGGTCAAAGTGCTGTCAAAGCACCAACACTATCAACAGACTTTCCTCTCCTTACAGAGGCTCTCCAATCCCACTGCTGGACACGACCCAGTGTCCACTACACAGCAACATTGCCCACGCCACATCACTCACCACCAACAGAACACAGAATAATTACTTCAAGGGTTCAGGCGCTGACTACAACAGAAAATAGTACATTAAAATAAGCAAAGTTTACAAAAGAGGAATGAAGCTGCAGCAGAGGGAGAAAATGTTATGTCTGGTCGAGTAAGAAGGATTACGGCAGAGAATAGAAACATAGAAAATAGGTGCAGGAGTAGGCCATTCAGCCCTTCGAGCCTGCACTGCCATTCAATATGATCATGGCTGATCATCCAACTCAGTGTCCCGTACCTGCCTTCTCTCCATACCCCCTGATCCCCTTAGCCACAAGGGCCACATCTAACTCCCTCTTAAATATAGCCAATGAACTGGCCTCAACTACCTTCTGTGGCAGAGAATTCCAGAGATTCACCACTCTCTGTGTGAAAAATGTTTTTCTCATCTCAGTCCTAAAAGACTTCCCCCTTATCCTTAAACTGTGACCCCTTGTTCTGGACTTCCCCAACATCTGGAACAATCTTCCTGCATCTAGCCTGTCCAACCCCTTAAGAATTTTGTACGTTTCTATAAGATCCCCCCTCAAACTTCTAAATTCTCAATTCTAGCGAGTACAAACCGAGTCTATCCAGTCTTTTACAGGAAGGATAAAAGCAGCAGCTTTTACAAGGATACAGGAAGGATAAGAGCACTGAAAATAGAGAGGGAATATTGGATTGGCATTTAACAATTAATTATCCAGTTAAATTAATTTGAAAGAATTACATCCACATTGAAATGTTCATGGATATTGTTATCAGGAGGCTAGGTACTTGAATCAATAGCCTTGCCTTTTGAAATATTTATGACCATTGAAGTTTTGTTTCAGTTTACAAGCTACCTCTGACATCCAACCAACAATCAGGTCCCCATCTGCTGTTCATACCAATTGTTGTTGTTTCTTTTAAACTTTTCTGTCAATTAAAATATTATTGTGCTGGTCTCCAGCCTGCAGTGACTTTGGGCCTTTACCAGATTTTACCGTTCACTTTGCTTTAGTCCTCCTCTGTTTCTTCCTCCTCAGTCGATACTTTAGTTTTAGTTTAGAGATACTGCATGGAAACAGGCACTTCTACAGCCCACCGAGTCCACGCCGACCATCGATCATCCATTCACACCAGTTCTATGTTAACTCATCCTCTCCCTACACACTAGGGATATTTTACAGAGAGAGGCCAATTAACCTATAATCCTGCATGTCTTTTGGATGTTGGAGGAAACCGGAGTACCTGGAGGAAACAGGGAGAATGTGCTAACTCCACACAGACAGCACCTGAGATCACCATTGAACCTGGGTCTGCAGCGCTGTGAGGCAGATCTCCTAGCTACGCCACCGTGCTATCCCAAAAACCCATGACCTCATCTTTGTTGCAAAGTATAATTTGCTTCCACAGAAGCTCTGTCCAAACAGCTGCAGGGATCATATTTAATAATTCAGGTGCTGTTTGTCTGGAGTTTGCACGTTCCCCCTGTGACTGCATGGATTTTCCCTGGTGTTTCACTGTCCTCCACCATTTAAAACAGAATATGTTGGTGAGATAATTGGCTGCTCCAAACTGCCATCAGTGTAGATGGATAGCAGGAAAATTGGGAAGATTTGGTCAGAATCTGAAAATAGATCAGTTGCAAGGAAATAAGTGAGGGAATGGTCCACTTCAATCTTGTAAGAAACAATGTCAATATTCTAGACTCTGCTCCATCTTATTGACATTCTGCTCATTTTTTTCAGTTGATCTCCAAAGATTGTATTGTGCTGCAAAGTTAATGTCATGCAAATTTACGAGTTTCCATTGGTTTCGGTCCTCAAGTTATTTCCATGGGTACTTCCCCACTAACCATTGCAATAAAAAGCCTCCCATATATGCAAAGATATTAATAATTCATGTTGGTGCATAATCTGGATGCCTTTAGAATTGCCTTCTTCAACATACCACACAAGTTATTTCTCTTTCCAGAGTTGACGTTTCAGATTTTCCAGAAGGACACAATGTTCTCGGCTGAAATAATTTAAAATTTCAAAAACTGCAAAGTCCTCTGCAGTTTGTGAATATGATTTATTGACATTGGAATGTCAAACAAATAATGACCCATATCTCTCATTACCACACAAATTTCAATGGTCAGGCTGAAATAGAGAGAAATTGTAATATAAGGGTCTAGACTAAATTCATGCTCTCTCCCAGATGGATATTCAATCCTTTCCAACTTTGGTATTCAAATAATTTTACTGATTTGGGGTAATTAACACATTCCATTTATGTTCAGCTGGAGTTTGGAATCTTTTCATTGACCGCTGCTGGATTTTTGTTTTCAGATGTCTAATGATGAAGAACAAGCCCTAGTTAGCAAGTCTGGATCTTCATTTCAGAGGCAACATCATCACCTGTTACACTGTCTGGAGAAAACCACGGTAAGGAACAGCACCTGAGTCTTCACCAGCAATTTGCATGAAAGAGACTCAGCTTTTTTGTGCTTGCAGCATTATTGTTTGAGAGGTGGTTGTTATACAGAGATGTGTGATCGCAATAGATCATGTTGTCCATTCACTGAAAATAGATCTGGCCATGAAACTCCATCCCACAGCGCCAAAGGAAATATTTATTGAGGGAATAAGAAAAATGTAAAATTCCATGGGATAGCAAATGGGGTTTAATTATATATGAAATAATGTGAAAAAAGTATGTCTTCCAATGTAAGCGCAAACCATTAAAATAATTTAATTGTAGTGTAATTTAAAATTCACCTGGTTAAAAAAATTAAAAGACACTTTGGATAAAACTAATTTCAATTTGACAGAAAATATTTGTGCACTTTAGAGCTAAAACTTTGGATTCATTAAATTACGATTTATAAACCGGAAATATAGTACATAAATAATATATTCAGCATTAGTCCCAAGAATCATAGAAAGGCCATTTCACTGAATATTATAAATTGTTAGATATTTCCAATTGATTTTCATTTTTTCCCAGGGATCAGTGAGGCACAGGGATTAAGTAATTCCTCACAAGGATGGAATAAAACAACTGAAGAATGAGTTATTTCTAATTTCAGCCAGCGAGATAGATTCTGGAAACTAATATCACAGTCGTATTGCAAATGGACTGATAGCAGGTCAAATGCACTTCTGTTAATGAATCGTACAAACAACACAGACCTCAAGGATGATTAAAAGGAATGATGAATTTGGAACAAGAAAATTGAAATCCGTAATGTAATTTAGTTCTTAAAGATTTAAAACAAAGACGTGCTTACTGTTGGGTGGTAAACCAAGCCAGATTACACGACAACCTTCAAATTTTATCAAAGACAATAAATAACTCTACAATTGTTTCACAAGAATAAACCAATTAGTTGCAAGGTTTATAAGACTGGAACCAGGTTAATAGAAGCTGGAGCAATTTTGATTACATTGAGTAATTTCCAGACTTCTCATTGTGAAGTTCAGTTTGTTAGAGTAGAAAATGGATCGAGGCAGCAACTTAATTGCATACTCTGTGCTGCTAAACACTCAGCACATGGGTTCATGCCACTTTTGAAATTAAATGGGCAGTGAAAATAGCATGTCGTTCCACAGAATAAATACATAGTTATATGTAAAACTCAACCCGCAACCTCCTTCCATTTCTCCCCCTTCTCTGTCCTGTGTCCCACTCTGATGCACACCCATTTCCACAAAATATCCTGCCCCCCTTCTCTCCATCCACTTCCATCGATATCCCTTCCTCGGGCTTCACATTTCACTCGTCTTCTCTCCCTATCTTACAGCCTTTTGTCTTTTCATCTCTGGTCTTTGTCCATCCCATCCTCACCTATATCCACCTATTACTTGGAAAACAATGGAAAAGATTACAAAAAGTAGTAAACATTGCCCAGTCCATCATCGGCTCTGACCTTCCTTCCATCGAGGGGATTTATCGCAGTCGCTGCCTCAAAAAGGCTGGCAGTATCATCAAAGACCCACACCATCCTGGCCACACACTGATCTCCCTGCTACCTTCAGGTAGAAGGTACAGGAGCCTGAAGACTGCAACAACCAGGTTCAGGAATAGCTACTTCCCCTCAGCCATCAGGTTATTAAACCTGGCTCGGACAAAACTCTGATTATTAGCAATCACTTTCTGTTATTTGCACTACCAGTTTATTTATTCATGTGTGTATATATTTATATCATGGTATATGGACACATTTATCTGTTTTGTAGTAAATGCCTACTATTTTCTGTGTGCTTAAGCAAAGCAAGAATTTCATTGTCCTATACAGGGACACATGACAATAAACTCACTTGAACTTGAACTTGAACTTGCCAGACCCCCACCTCTTTTCCAGCTTTCTCCGCCCCCAATACTACAACCAGTCTGAAAAAGGGTCCCGACCTGAAACATCACCTATCCATGCCTGACCGCTGAGTTACTCCAGTGCTGTATGCTTTTTGATCATAGTTATATCATATTCTGCATGAACTCAAAACAATGCCAGAAATGCTGTCTAGACACAGTCCATCATCACAGCTTTTGCACACAGCATTACCGATGGCATAACAGAGTTATAATCCATAATTTGATTTTTGCAATTGAAATGATTTACCTAAAATCTCAAAGATCTTGCATTTGCACTCACAACTCCTGCAACAATATCAAACCACAACATATATTTATTTTTCACAACCTCTGGATATTCCAAAGCCTTTTACCACCAATGAATCCCTTCTCTACTTTCCACTGGAAGGACAAGTTAAAACAATATTCAGCATTTCTCCCAGGCCAACATCCCCGGTATTGGAGCCTGAGTTACATGCAGGCCAGATGGGTTGCATGCCCACTGCCAGGCTCTCAAAACAGATGGTCTGTCCTGTGAAGTTATTCCCAGACATAGAGAGGAAAAGATCAAAGATGTGCTCAAACCCTTGAAGAAATGCAACATTCCCCATTGGAATCTCCACCCCGTGACCGCTCAAAGTGGTAAAGAAGCATTCAGCGTGGTACTGAGAACCTCAAGGCCATGCATCAAGAACCTACAGAGGCTCCACAAAAGTAGCCATAGGAACAGAGCTCCCAACACCCACCCACCCACCCGATCAGCAGTCAGCTCCCTCAGCTTCATTCATGTTTCAGAGCATCAAAGCCAGAGTGAAAACAAGTCATTCTTAATCCTGAGAAACTGTCGCTGTAATGTATTATTTAATATGAACAATAAGCTGGTGTACCTGGCTCAGATGATCACTGGTTGTTGTGCTAAAGCAATGTCACTGCTCACCTGGAAACAGCATTCTGTCCTCGACTGTGTCATTGACAACTTTGTTGGAATAACCTTCTAACAAAAGGGTTAGAAGAACTAGTTGGCAATGCCAGAAATGAATAGCCTCCTGTGTGAATTTAACATCTGGCTCAGATTGCAAATGGCAGGCATGGTGGGGCCCACAGATTGAGAGTGGGGTCATGCAGATGCAGCTTCGTGAACTCATGCGAGTTCTGCGCCACAACCTTCTGCATATCAGGAGAAGCAAACTACGTATGAAACATCACCTGAATCACCCTGCAGCACCAAAAATACACAGAAACAGCTCCAACACCAGTAGCAGGAGCCGGTGCAGAATACTAGGAGCAGAATATGTGGAAACACACTGAAGTGGAAAAAGTTAGTGTGAAGATTTACCTCGTACAGCTAATTCGTAGCTGAATTTAGGAAGAGACTAACAGCTGCGATGGATGATGTTCCAGGAATGGATGCAAGAGCTGGTGAAACAATCAGCTCTTGGCAATACAACAGCATAGTCAGCTTGTAAGACTTCAAAACGTAGTTTATTTTACTCTGCAATATCTTTGGAAGAAGGGAACCCCGTTCCAAAGTTTCATGCTTTGTAAACACACAGAAAATAAGCAATAAATGAAAAACAAATGATAGATTAAGGACTGTTAAAGTAGCACCTTCAGGGAATTATTTCAAGAACCAGCAACTAGTGTTTTAGAAAAAGCACTCATGATTCAACCTTCTCTTGAAAAATGCGCACAGAATCACTCCTTTATGATTTTCATCGGACAATGATAGGACAGATAAACATTGTACCAATTTGTATCTGAAACTGCAAGTAAATCTCAAGACTTTAGAATGATTTATTTGTGAAATAGGTGAGCAATTACGTTATTTGTACAGCCTTGTTATTTTTATTTATATAAAACTGCCCATTAGGGATTCACGTCTTCTTGCTGAGTTTTGCTGAATAAATGGGATGGAATTTCCCATTTTGGCTACCAACTTTCAATATGAGTTCGTTCAGGTCAGAAATGAGAACAAATTAGAAGCCCTCCTACTCTGCTTCAGCAGAGGGCCTATTAACCTCACAACCGCTCCCTTCTGCACCACAGTGGCTATATTTTTATTTTCAATTTTAATAATCTTCCTTGATAAAGATTGTAAAGAACTCTCCCGTGCTCACTTTATATCGGGTCATGCAGTTGGGTGCAGAACTCAGAGCTGAGAGCTTATTATACTCTGCTGCACAGCTACCTAACGCAAACATAGATTCGCATTCAAACTATAATGCATAACACATTCCTTATTTATGTTAAAGTCTGCACAGAATAGACGTAAACCTACTCATTCCACTTTGCCATCCGAAATCTGTTTGAAGAGCCAGTCATGCATTGAAATCTAAAGTATTTCTTTTGATTTTATTGATGGTCCTCAAAATGTACCCTATTTTCTCTATATTAAGGAATGGTGCTTCAAATTTTAAAAAGGCTGCTGTAATCAGACCATTTTCTTCCAATGCAATTAGCCTGTTTTTGCAAATCTACTGTGAGGTAAGTGCCAAAAAGTAACCTACAGATTGTATAAAGGCAGCTACCGGAAACATTGTTATTATGTCATTTTTTCCTTTTTGTGGGCATGTAACCATATAGGGATTGTCCTATCTTGAGGATGATCTCCTCTGATCAATTCGGTCTTCAGCGTCCATTAAGGTTCAATTTGGTTGTTCATCTCAGAATTATCTGAACTTTAAGTGTTTTATCGCTTCATTTTATGGTATTTGTGTGCAGCTGCTAATACATTGACAATCTAAAGATGTTTACATTGCGTCCTGGTGTTCTGTGATTGTGTAAATGCTTCCCTGCTGGTTACCTGTTTGGTAGTGTACTGGGTTTGGTATTCTCACTGTCATTCCGTCTGGAAACACTTGATCTACTCAGCATTAGTGCCTAGTCGCTGAAAAGATACGAGGCAATAATAATGACATATGCTAACCCGTTAAATTATGTCACATATATTTCATCCATCCATGGGATTTATGGCCCAAAACATTGCATATGCTTCTCAGAATGTAATAAAAATGCAATGAGATGCTTCAGGTAGGAAATCAGGGAAAATGAATCCTTATTTTATACTTAGTAAAAATTTAGTTAATGAGATGAGAAAGGTAAAAGATTTTCTGCATGAACATGTGGAAACTGGTTTCCTGACAAACATGCCAGATCAAGTCAATTCTAATGTCCATAAAGTATAATCATGTTCATTGATATTGACAAAAAAACTGTTATGTGATAAAAGGCTTATGTGGCCCATTGAGTCTATGCTGGCTCCTAGTAAGTCAGTCCTGACAGCCCTCTTCCGCCATTCCTTCCTCTTAGGCCTGCTAATTATTTTTGTCAGTATTAATGCAGTTACGCTTTAAGAACCCTGACTGATTCTGTTTCCTGCACCCTAATAGATCATAAGTTTCAGATCATAACTACTCCGTCAATTATGTTTTAAATCCTCACATTCCTTTTCTCCAAACTATTAATTCTGTGACAGCAAGCAAAAAGATGCAGTTCCTGAAAATTTGAAATAAAAACTGAAAATGCTGGAAATATACATCAGGACAAACAACATCTGTGAAGAGTGAAACAGTTTACTCCCGAGCCTTGAATCATAGGCTAGCTTTTAGTTTAGAGATACAGCGAGGAAACTGGCCCTTTGGCCTACTGAGTCCGCACAGACCAGCGATCCCCGCACATTAACATTAGGGATAATTTACATTTATACCAAGCCAATTAACCTACAAACCTGTACATCTTTGGAGTGTGGGAGGAAACCGAAGATCTTGGAGAAAACCCATCAAGTCACGGGAAGAAAGTAGACAGACAGCACCCGTAGTCGGGATAAAACCCGGGTCTCTGGCACTGTAAGGCAGCAACTCTACATCAACTTTATCCTGCCCTTTGATGATAACTCCCCAACTTCAATCCTCTCCCACGCTCTGATCCTCTCCCCCTCTCTGAAAGCCCATCTCAATAAATGGTAGGTTTCCCCAAAGTAGACCAGAGATGGAGAAAATGAAATATAGCAACAAATCATGAAAAGCAGTAAAAACAATGTTAGAATAATTTACATGAATTAAAAATTAAGGAAAAGGAAAGAATCATAATAGAACTGAAAGAATTTACTGAAATCATGGATGAAAATCTCAGCTCTGTCTACGTTAGATCTTGTCTTTTTATTTGCAGTGGGTAAATATTATAATCATGAAACTACACCTGAAAATCAAAGAAGCTTTATCACTGAACTACCAAATTACTTCAGCATCGTGATATGAATTCTGGATTTCTTGAGGCGCACTCTTTCTGAGGTTTATTAGTAAGATTAAACGAGAATTTACCAGTTTGAAGTTTGATCTTTATTTTATGAGGAGTAACGTTGAGGGATTACGTGAAGACCCCGTCCAGTACGCATGCATGTCAATCTTCAAAGCAGCGGTGTGAAATCACAGAAAACAGTTGTTGAACTGAACATAGTAAGATAAGAGAACCACAATACCAGTTGAACTTTATGATAGAGGGCTGGGAGCGGAGGGCACCTAATCCCTCAACGTTACTCCTCATAAAATAAAGATCAAACTTCAAACTAGTAAGTTCTCGTTTAATCTTACTATTTTACTTCGGAGTCACGTGAGTGACTACGTGAAGATTTTAAAGCTCTGTGATTTCATGCCGTGGAACCGAGTCCAGGCGTGATACACTGCATCAGTAGGCCAATGATGAGTGAACATTAAGAATGCATTCAGACATGACATAGATATAGACATGTTGATGCTATTAATGTATAATAGTGGCAATAGTAACCTCCCTCAACCTGGAGGGAGTATGAACCATAGCTAACATAGAGTTGGCAAATACCCCTGATCTGGCAATAGGTTTATTCTGAATATTTGGACAGATCAATAGTTTGACCATCCTGCAACCGCTAGGATGTGGTCCATCCCTGCTGCTGAGGTATAGCGGTCCTGGTGGAGTGAGACTCAATGTCAATGTACACTCCTGTATATGCCAGACCCATATAACCATCTGGAGAAGGTTCGTAGTGATTCCTTCTAACAAGATTTTATGTAACTAATAATATTGCTGTCAGTCTATAAAGCTCTTAGGAACCTTGACATACTGGTGTAAATGCGTGATCACACGCAACCCAAGGTCCATGGGATATGCAACATCTAGTTTGGTCTTGTGTCCCTGTCTAATCTGCTTGATTAATCATAAACAAAACATGTTATTATAGCCCGCAGATATGATCATCCTATCCAGTGTTGCAATGACTGGACCCATAGCGCTGTACTCAGTGCCATGGCGTAATCACTAGTACGTGAGTATGACCATGGGCAGGGATGTTGCTGGTGCCCATCGGTGAAGTGACGTAGTACAATGTTAACAACCCATATCTCTGCGTCCCTAAACCTGGGAGGTTAGAAGCTGGAATAGTAACCTAATGTTATAATCCCATAAAACTGAATTTTAATGTGTCAGTCATCCGTGCCGAGTTAAACGTAAGGAAGCATAAACAATGCTTCCCATCTCCTATGCAGATTGCTGCTATTTGGTGTTATCCCTGCAATCTGTAGTGAGCACTCTTAACGCTTATGGTTTGACAACCCAAGCCGCAGAAACGATCTCTCAGAGTCTGTAAGTCTATGATTGATTATATCATGCAGAGGATGGTTTCAACATCACAACTGAACCAGCATCTTTTTATCCGGGATTAACCATGTAAGGTTTTATGTTCATTCTTCGCCTCAGCAGGAGCCATAGGTGTATAACCCAGGCAGGCACTATGAAAACCCGGAAGCGGGAATCTTGCTGAATTTTGCAAAACCCGTCTATTGAGGCCAAATGGAGGAAGACATAAAAGAACATTCCTTCCTAGTGTAGCGAGAATGCACCCTTCGCCACTGTATGCCTCGTTCACTGTTGATTGAAATTGGATGCAAGCAACTCAATAGTTAGTGTTCTATCAACCACATTGTCATTAAATACTTTGTGATCACACATTCAATCTGTGTTGTCATTAATTTTGCATAATAATACACCAGTGCTAAATGTGGTTTGGTAAAACTATCACCGGATACTTTGATTTGATTGTACCTTTGTGATTAACATATACCACCACCAAAGTGTATCACCTTGGACTTGTGCATGCAGTTTATGCATATCTACACACTCTTTAATGCACAGAATGCACCTGGTGTCCATTGGCAGTTGATACCATGACAGAACACTTGATAACTCATGCTAATCCCATCTGCCTCCGTAACTAGAGATGGTATTAGTAAATTACCTATCTTTGGGCAATAGCATCAGTTTGGAAATGACTGAAGATTTACGGATAAGAGGTTTTTGTGGAGCAAAGCTGTCCATCATTGTGACTTTGATTGTTTCAGCTAAAAATAGCAGAGGTCTAATTTTTTGTCTCAGAGCTGATCCCAGACTGGATGATTGTATCCCAACAATCAATAGTTTCAGTTGGTATCAACTTAATTTAAATTTGACTGGACGGGTGAGAACCAATTCCTCAAATATAGCTATGTGGCTGATAAGGCTAACTTTGTAAAATACAGTATGTTCAATATCATCCAGATTGGCCATGCTACTTATTTGTTAGCTCTGTGCAGCCGAAGCACTGATAGTAGTGATTTGGTAAATAATCTGGAAACTGGAGTTAGCCCATTGTAACGCTCTGAGTGAATTGTTGCCTCATCCAGTTAAATTTCAAATATCTTCAACCCTGTGAGCGGAATTGATCACATGGAAGTTATTCAGAAAAGTCTATACTGCACATGCGGGTTGAGGCTGTTGACAATGATCAGTCCACATCCCATTCTTGTGAGCCTTGTCTTGTAAGGCAACTCCAACCATACCTGTGTGCAGTATAAACTAATCTAGTGTTATCCCAAACCAGTGTAAATATTCAAACCAGTTTAATATTACCAATTTGTATCCGTGACAGGAGACATCATCGATGAGGTTCCATACCTTTATCCGAATGGGAGGACTTATGCAACCCGACCAGGAGCTGCCTCAAACATGTGTGCATGATTTTACATCTGCTCCTGGAGGTAGAGGAGCTCACGCACGAGGTTGGCGCATCTTCCAGGAAGGCCGTTCTGGGCTGTGGCCTAAAAAAGACCTTTGTCCTGGTTGTACGGCCTTCAAGCTTTCACCAGCTTCAGTTCATCGTGGTTTGCTGGTGGGTGCGTAGGGGTGCTGCCGTCGAAGATGTGAGGTCTTGTGTGATGATGTGGCCTTCCTGAACCCGACGGCCACTCGTCGAGCTCATGCTGCTGGTAGTGTTGTTCCTGCACCCCCTGCACACTTGTGGTTTCTTCAGCAAAACCCCTGTCTTCAGAGTCAGCCCAGAAGTGACTCCTAATGCACCCCTCTGTCGAGGGAGTTGCATTATGCAGCCCTCAATAAGGTGCTGCTATGGGCGTCCCAGGACCCCCTGGTGACTAGGCTCCATATACCGGAGCATGTCACATTGGAGCTTCTGATCCATCAACCGCTCCATGCGGGATATGCGATCACAGTTGTTCCCACTGACGTCCATTCCTGTAACATATTCTCACAAAATAGCACAAAACGACCTTCGAGTAAGGAATTTACCTGCATGTCCTTTTAAAACCTTCTGCTGCGGGGCAACGCTCCTCCCGAGCCTGGTCTCGTGGTCGTGGTTTGTTACAGCTGGGGTTCCTCTGTGGTCCTTGTAGAAACACTTCCATTGCGGGTTATTTCTCCCCCGAGCTTTTTCCCCGCGGTCCCTTATAACAGGGCTTCTCCACGGTGTTCTCCAGTTGGGGCTTTCTTCCCGCCTCCCCCCCCCCCCCCCGATCTGGGTATCCCCGCAGTAACTGCAGCCTGGATATCCCCGCGGTCCCAATCAAAGGGATAACCGCGATTTACAAAGTCGGGGGGGGGGGTATATGAAGCCGTTGGTTTAACTGCCAGCGGTACAGTACTTACTGCCGTCCGCTCCTCGCCTCCCGCAGTCTACGGAGCGGGTTCCACAGGTCGCTCCCCGTATTCCACGGTCTCCGGAGCGGCTGTCCCGGTGTCCCCGGCACCAATATGAAGCCGCTGGCACCACTGCCAGCGGCTCAAAGGTGAATCCACCGCCGTCCGCTCCCCGTTTCCCACGGTCTCCGGAGCGTCTGTCCCGGTGCCCCCGGCACCAATATGAAGCCGCTGGCTCCACAGCCAGCGGCTCGAGGGCGAATCTGCCGCCGTCCGCTCCCCGTTTCCTGCGGTCTCCGGAGCGGCTGTCCAGGTGCCCCCGGCACCAATATGAAGCTGCTGGCTCCACAGCCAGCGGCTCGAAGGTGAATCCGCCACCATCCGCTCCCCGTTTCCCGCGGTCTCCCGAGTGGGTACTCCACCAATATGAAGCCGCTGGTTTTACTGCCAGCGGCTCAATGGTGAATTTACCGCCGCTCGCTACCCGCATTCCGCGGTTCCGAGCGCCTAGGTCTGTGGGCGGGATTCCCCATGACCGGGGTTCCCTGAAGTCCGAGACTGGGGTTTCCCCTCCGTCCCGACTTAGCCCCGGACTTTTAGCAGGACCTCTAAGTAGAGGTTCCTGCAAGAAGATTTTAAAATCTGAAAGTATTTTAAAAACCTACCTCATGTCTGTTGCTGGCAGGAGAATCACGTTCACCCTGCCAGTCGTCACGCAATGCGATAGACGATATGGACACGCATGCGTACTAGACGGGGTCTTCACGTAGTCACTCACGTGACTCCGAAGTAAAATTATGGGTTTTGTGCACTGCTTGCAATGGATCGATTAAACCTCTGATGCTTAAAAGTTTATAAAATATCAGGAATATTTTAATGAGCAACTCCATCCCTGTGTTATCTATAAAAGTGTATAAAATATAATAATACTGCTAAATTGAAAAATTCAGAATTAGTAAAGACTCCCTGGCCCAGAGTTTAGAAAGGCTTTGGGACCAGTGTGTTCTCAGTGTAGAATGTATTATTATTATTATTATAACTTTGAGTGTAGTTCAAATCATTAATGTTTCAGCAGCCACATACATTTTTAACTACTGTGGAAAGGTTATTGACATTCTAAAAAGAAAGATCACTTTCACATCATGATTGCCTAAGTGGATTGCTGGATTTCACTGCAGAATCTATTTCTACAAAAGTATGTACTGCAACCAATGACACTGCCTCACTGGAAAAACCAGTTGAATTTTACTGTTGCCAGGGCAAAACATATTAGTATGTGCTAACGTAAAAAATATATACTATTATTTTAAATATAGTACTAACAAAAAATATAATGATTCAAAAAAAATTTGTCTGTTATAAAATGTAATACTAACCATACTCGATTTGAAAAGGTGAAACCACTTCTGGCAATTATCAATGCCTATACAACTGTCTATTTTTCAGATCACTCTCTATGTAAGCTATTACCTTGCCCACCCAACCCCACACTGAGTGCACATCAGTAATCGGGGATAGTCATCAACACACATAACATGGCTTTACATCTTAATGTTTCTGTGAATGATTAAGACTTCCACAGGTGCACTGCCAGTCCGCACCAATGGCATGTAAACTTTCATGTGAAATGTTCACATTTTGTAATTGTATTCTACAAAATCCTATTGAGCTCATGTGGTGTCAAAGACTTTATCATCTCAGGTAAAAGAAAGAAAAATACAAGGCGTAAAAGAAATGCAGGAAATTCAGTATCTCTGTAGCTGTTGGTCGGTGTGGGCCAAAGGGCCTGTTTCCACACTCTATGACTCTATGACTGTTGAAAGCTGAGAGCTGCAAAGCTAGACTCAAGATTGGAACTTCAATCATTGGAACTAGACTCAAGATTGGCAGTCAATCATTATTTGTAACTTGCAGTGAGTGCAGTCGGTCGGAACCGACCTGTGACATCTTCTCAACAGGGACGAGGCACCAAAGTTCTCTGAAAGCCGATGTGTAAAATACTTCTCCTTTCCTGTTCCTCTTTCAATTAGAATCACGATTTTGTGGATGAACAAACGTACAAAGAAAATTTTCTTGAACAATCTGCAAAGAACCGATCGCATTCACACAGTCCTTCTCTCTCTTCTCATCATGGTTTAACTGGAACATGCTGCTCCAGGCGTAGCAAAAAACCCTTCCGTCTCCCAAATTCGAATACTTCCTACAGTCGTCCGGGAAATCTACAAGAACTCAGTACTATTCAGATTCGATGTTTACAGGAGAGTGAGCTCTCCAACAGGTAACTGCTGCTTAGTACCTTTTATGTGTCAATTCTGTGACTGATGGACCTAGAATTATATTTCAACTAAATTGTACTGCAACTATTTTGAGGATGTAACAAGTAATATGGACAAGGGAGAGCCAATGGATGTGGTGTATCTGGACTTCCAGAAAGCCATTGATAAGGTCCCACACAGGAGATTAGTGGGCAAAATTAGAGCACATGGTATTGGGAGTAGAGTGCTGACATGGATAGAAAATTGGTTGGCAGACAGGAATCAAAAGGTAGGGTTTACGGGTCCCTTTCAGAATGGCAGGCAGTGACTAGTGGGGCAGGCAGTGACTAGCAAGGCTCGGTGCTGGGACCGCAGCTATTTACAATATACATTAATGATTAAGATGAAGGAATTAAAAGTAACATTAGCAAATTTGCAGATGACACAAAGCTGAGTGGCAGTGTGAACTGTGAAGAGAATGCTATGAGGATGCAAGGTGACTTGGACAGGTTGCGTGAGTGGGCAGATGCATGGTAGATGCAGTACAATGTGGATAAATGTGTGGTTATCCACTTTGGTGGCAAGAACGGAAAGGCAGATTATTATCTGATTAGTGTCAGGTTAGGAAAAGGGGAAAGTACAACGAAACTTGGGTGTCCTTGTAGATCAGTCACTGAAAGTAAGCATGCAGGGACAGCAGGCAGTGAAGAAAGCTAATGTCATGTTGGCCTTCATAACAAGAGGAGTTGAGTAGACGAGCAAAGAGGTCCTTCTGCAATTATACATGACCCTGGTGAGACCACACCTGGAGTATTGTGTGCAGTTTTGGACTCCTAATTTGAGGAAAGACTTTCTTGCTATTGATGGAGTGCAGCATAGTTTCACGAGGTTAATCCCAGAATGGCGGATTTGTCATATGTTGAAAGAATGGAGTGACGAGGCTTGTATTCGCTGGAATTTAGAAGGATGAGAGGGCATCTTATAGAAACATATAAAATTATTAAGGGATTGGACACGCTAGATACAGGAAACATGTTCCCGGTGTTAGGGAAGTCCAGAACCAGGGGCCACAGTTTAAGAATAAGGGGTAGGCCATTTTGAACTGAGATGAGGAAAAACACAGAGAGTTGTGAGTTTGTGGAATTCTCTGCCACAGATGGCAGTGGAGGCCGATTCACTGGATGCATTCAAAAGAGAGTTGGATAGAGCTCTTAGGGCTAGCGGTATCAAGAGATATTGGGAGAAGGCAGGAATGGGGTACTGATTGTGGATGATCAGCCATGATCACATTGAATGGCGGAGCTGGCACAAAGGGCCGAATGGCCTACCCCTGAACCTATTGTCTATGTATCTATGTATCTATGTAACAGGGTTGAAAACCACAAAGGGTAAAGTTTTTTGTATGTTTTGCGTGCAGCTTCAATGCAGATCACCACTTGTTTACAGTCTGTGAGAAACAGCATATTTGTAGGAGTGGAATTGAATTGAATTGAAATTGAAATAATTTAATTGCCACACAACCAAGGTCGGTGGTATTTGGGTTGCCAGCAGCAGTACAATAATAAAGAACACAACCACAATAAAAATTTTACACAAACATCCACCACAGCATTCATCACTGTGGTGGAAGGCACAGAGCTTGGCCAGTCCTCCTCCATTTTCCCCCGTGGTCGGGACCACCACCCTCCACAGCCGTTGCTGCGGGCGTCCAGATGGTAAGGGACAAAGTCAAATTCAAGGTGAGTCCAGGATCGGCTCTTCCCAACCAGAGACCGCGGCTTCAGGCTGGTGTAGGCCGCAGGCCGGCGGTCAAAGTTTTAAAGTACCTGCCGTGCCGCAGCCGGAAGCACCGCAGTCTGCAGGGCCGGCGGTCGAAGCTCCCCTCCAGGGGAGATGATAAGTCCATACCGCGCCCGCGGTAGAAGACGGCCGCGGGCCGGCGGTGGAAGCTTCTTCTTCCCCCCGGGTCCTCCACGTGAGATCCCGGGCTGTAGACGCCGCACCAGCTGGAGTTCTGCAGACCGCTGCTTCAGGCTGCCGGCTGCCGCGGGCCAGCGTTACGGAGCGCTCCCCTCCAGCGAGGTCTCACCCGCTCCGCGCCGAGAGTCCACGCTGCGCCCGCCGCTGAAGCTCCGGGCGCGTCTCCGGGAAAGTCGGCGCCGATCCTTGCTGTTAGGCCACGGGGGAGGCGACCTGAAAAAGTCGCCTCTCCATGGAAGAGGCGGCCGAAACGGTTTCCCCCTTACCCCCCCACACCACCCCCCACACATAACACACAAAGAAACATTAAAAACAGACTTTTAAACATACTAAAAAAATAAAAAAAGTTGAAAAAAGACGGACGCGCTGCGGACAGGCTGCTGCCAGTGCAGCGCCCCCTACCGAATTACCGAACCAACCAACATTGAGCGTAGAACATAGAACAGCACAGGAACAGGCACTTCAGCCCACAAAGTCTGTTCCGAACATGATGCCAAGTTAAACTAATCTCCTCTGACATCACATGATCCATATCGTGCCATTCCCTGCATATCCATGAGCTTTTGAACACCACTATCCTATCTACCACCACTCCTGGCCGTGCATTCCAGGCACCCACCGCTCTTTGTGTAAACAACATGCTCTGCACATTACCTTTAAGGGCCTGTCCCACTTGGGCGACCTAATCCGCGAGTTCTGGCGAGTTTGCCCTTGGCTTATACTCGCAGCATGGTCGACAATAGGTCGAAGGAGGTATTCGTAACCTTCCTTCATAACCTTCCGCGTACTCGTGGCCTCAGCTAGGTCGCGGCGTATTTTTCAATATGTTAAAAAATGCCCGCAAGTATAAAAAAGTTGCCATGGAAAAAATCGATACTTTTTTTACTCGTAGATTTAGTCGTAATAGGTCCTAGTAGGTCGGCATGTTAGTCGTAGGTAGTCGAAGGTAGTCGTAGATAGTCTTCATCATAGTCGAAAGGAGGTCGAAGGGAGGTCAAAGAAGATCGAAGGAGGTCGTCTTCACTCTCCACTATTCGGTGTCCAATTTTCCCGAAGTTAGTCGTAGCTAGTCATAGCTAGTCGAAGCTGGTCTTCAACATAGTCGAAGGAGGTCTTCAACATGTCATTTTTTCAAACTCTTCTAAACTCGCCAATTAGTGGGACAGGCCCTTTACACTTTACCCATCTCACCTTATAGCTAGTCTTTGAGATTGCCACACATGGGAAAAAGGTTCCGTCTTCCTTATCTTTGCCTTTCATAGTTTCATTTACTTTTATCAGGTCTACCCTCAGCCTCTGATGCTCCAGAGAAAACAATCCAATTTTGTCCAACCTCTTCTTATAGCTACTATCCTCTAATCCAAACACCATTCAGATAAACCTCTTCTGCACCCTCTCCAAATCCTCCACATTCTTCATGCAATGGGATGACCAGAACAGCAAAATACTCCAAATGCGGCCTAACCAAGGTCCGATAAATCTCCAACAAGATTTCCTGACTGATACTCGACTGATGAAGACAAGCATACCATCCACCTGCTTTAGTGCTCTAACTACTTGCGTTGCCACTTTCAGGGAGCTAGGGAAGGACCTAGGACCTGGAGATCGCTCTGAATACAATGTTGTTGAGCAACTTGCCATTAACAGTGTACTGTCTCCTTACATTCAAGCTCTAGTACAACATCCCACACGAGCCATGTGCCATCTGGTTGCTATCCGGTGATCTGAGATGATGCTGCAGAAGAAGTGTCCCTGCTTTCATGCTGTGGGCCAAGACCCAGATCCATCAGGCTCTGCTTTCCAGATGCATTTCTCCATGGCTTCATTTCCCGCTCCCTAGCTTTGTTATCCATTATTTATTAACTTAGTCCCATCTCGGTGACCCAGTGTATACTCCAGCCATCTCTTTAGTGCTAAAGTAGGAACATCGGGATATGAGAGTTATGGGCCTGTCCCACTTAGGCGATTTTTCAGCGGACTGCAGGTGACTGTCAAGTTGCCGGCAGTCGCCTGAAAAATCGACAACTGGAACGACGACTGTCAGAGTGGAACACACACACATCACTTCCTTCACCAGCCCGTTATGCAGGCGGGGTTCAGGGCAAGCAGGAGGAGAGCTGTCTAAAACATTCACACGGTGCAAAGCCAATGTGATACAAACACACACCGCGATGAACAGGAAGGTTGACGCTGTAAAAAGACGGCTAAAGAACAGTGTACGGTAAGTCCTTTCAAAGAGGGGGGAGAAGGGGGAGAAGGAGTGGAGACAACTTTCAGGAAGCCAGAGATATACGGCTGTGAAGCTCGGCAGACATTTAACGTTACCGGTCGGTTATCCTTGGTTCTGAAAACTACTGCTTACCTTTTTTTTCCCAATGAGCCAATGAAATTCACCGGTCAGCACCGGCAACAACCTACGAGAACTTACGAGAACCTTTGACCTCCTGGCGACCCACTAGGACCTCCTGGCGACCCACCTATGGCACGAGAATTCTCGCTAATCTCCATGGCGACTTCATTCTAGTCGCCACTAATTTTTCAACATGTTGAAAAATTCACGGCAACCGTAATGAGGTCGCGACTAGTTCCCAGAATACGGGAACTCCTCACGACCATGAAGACGACTCCCCGGCAACCACCCGCGAACATGTGGCGATTGCATAATCTCCTGCACTCACCTAAAAAGCCGCCTAAGTGGGTCATGCCCATTAGGTTCTACTTGGTCTGTTCAGAGTTGTATATGGCAGACTCTTGGAATAAGTTTCAAGGCTGAGCTATACTTTTACTTACATGACTATTTTGTTGCAAAAGATGACTTTATAACATTTGTATTTATATTCTGTTGTTCTTTATGAAATTTTATTTGAGTAACTCACTTGCATTTTATGGGCTATAATAAGTTGTGTTCATTCTTCCAGCCGATCCAGTTTGAATGCAAAGTTTGAGGAAGGTGTCAAACTAAATTGTGAGCAATCGTACATAACAACAGCGGTAATAAGCATGCCCAGCCCTCTCATCGCAACCACCGAAGGAGATCGCAGGTTTGACTCTTCGCAACAAGCAGAAAGAAACATTGTAAAAGTGTCAGCACTGTAAAAATCTTACCACGTCAGATGTGAGCCTGGAAAGTCATCCGACCACCTGTGTTGTTCCTGCTATTGAAAAAGTAGAAAAGAACATCACAGATTGGAAAGCAAAGGGAGAACATCAGCGCTTTCCCTGATAGTTTTGCATTGTGAAGTCCATGACAACAGTGATCATCGCACTGAAGCTATTTACCAGTGAAGTTTGGCCTCAGAGTATGTAACATTGATAATGAGGCGAGCAAAAGGAGGTAACAAGCTTGAAAACTGTTCTGCAATAATTTCTTTGCAGTGAGCACAACGAGATATTTCCACATGCGACATGATCCACCCCCAAAGGCTCGTTTTATTATGAAGTACACAGGAACTGGAGAAGTGTGCATGGGGAAGGAACAACAAAATCAACGTGAAGAACTTTTCATCCTCACAGCAACAATGAATACTGCGAAAGTAAAGCTGTTTAATTTAGAACATAATTGTGAACAGTGAATTGAGGACTGACATATTTAAAATTGAACAGAGAACATAAATGCATGTTGAATACTCCTTGAGGCATTACTTAACATTCATTGTATTTCAATGCGGTGGGCACGTACAACACGTCACCAAGATCTGGATTTGTTTGTAGAGGGAAATGTATAGGGCACCTTGGGACCTTCGCTAGATGGCCACTACTCACTGAAAGACTGTTTAGTTCATATCAGAAGGGAACATAATTGTAGTAATGGGTTTGGATTGCTGATTTATATTAATAGTTTACACAACAATAAAACCTTGTGAATAATACACCTTGAATTCCAAATGTTGTATTGAGGCTCACACAGTTAGACATAGCTGCACCCAAATTTCTTTTTGAAACTTTTCTTTCCTGTATAAGCTTGTCCTATATTGCTTAGAATGAGTGCAAACAATTTTCAGGCAAACGCATTGAATAAGTGAACTGTGGTATATTACAGATGTTATCCTTTTCATTGCAGCTGCAGTAAGACTAACAGACTGCTCTTTCTGCATGGTCTCCCCGACTTATATGGAATTTAGTGGATGGTTATTCAGCAGGCTATGTGCTCCAATCATTGTAGCTATGGAAGTTGTTCTTTGTGCTATAAATATATGTATATATTTTCAGTCAGTACCTTTAAAAGTACTAATTTTCAGTATTAGGTACAATGTTTTTAATTGGAGATTTTAAGTGCGGTATTAATTAAATATTTGGACCTGTTATTTTCCTTAAAATGTCGCTGTATGATATTTTGGGAGAGCAGAATGTCCTGTACTCTCGACCACAGTTCCAAGAAGAGAGGCCCATTCCCTGCATGCTCAGTGGAGAGAGCATGTTTCATTGGGGTAAAGCTCTCACCACTTCCCAGAGAAAAACAGTGCTTCAACCAGAGGTAACAATGACAGAAGCTTCAAGCTTGCATGATTGAAATTTTGAAAAGGCTGTAAACCGTCCTCTAAATTAATTTTCTTTTTGTAATACTGTTGTATTTAAACTAATATATCAAATTTACAAATGTGAATATTATTGATGTGCTATCAAATAAGGTATGGTGCTTGGAAAGGAAAATAAAAAGACGCTGAGGTTTTATTCTTTGTTTCCCATAGATTGTTTTTTGGCTGAAGCACTGAAAAATAATATAGCAATACTGGTGAGAGGTAAAAACTAATCGGGTTGTAAACAAAAATATATATTTGCTTCATACAACTAGAGTCAATGGCAGCAGAAGTTGCACCTGAATTTTCCCACGTACACCATGTATTATTTATGTAAAGTTTCCTTTTCTATTTCTCTCATTGTATCTCTGAGCAGTTTCTATAATAGTGCCCTTAAAGTTGTGTTGTAAGAGTGACTCAGAAATCTGTCCAGGGTTGTAAAATGGCTATTCCAGTGTGCAATGCTCTGTGCTGTAAATTAGTTGTAACTTTGTAGTGTATCATATGAGTTCAACACCTTTGCTGTTTTGCATTTAAACAGCTTTCATAGGTTTCACTTTAATGAAGCAGCATAATTTGCCACCTATTATGCTCTAAAAAATAAAATGTCTGCATGCTTCGGTTGGAAGAGTTGGTATTGTAACTGGAAGTAACGCTTAATAAAGAACAGCGTTCATTTTCTTAACTACTTGAAGGTTAACTCATGTAAAACTATCAATAGACAAATTGTCCAGAGCAAATAATATCTGAAAGCTAATTAAAAACTATTTCTGGAAACAATTTGTGCAATTGATAAATAGAATGTAAGACATAGAACTTACAATGAGAATACGAATAGTTGAGCTGAATAACTTTAACCTCTAATATATACATGGAAAGATGTGTCATTGAAATGGGGGTATTCAATGGTGTAAAGGATCAAAAATTGTGTACTTGCATAGTTTTTGAAACTAAAGGAACATTAAAGACATATGATACATAAAATAACTCCCATGTATGAAAGTTGAAATTAAAATGTTTTAATTTTTGAGCACGTGTTTTCTGTCACTTCAGTAATGTATTATTCAATGACAGCCACTTGTTTCCCACAAAATAACAAGTTTCTTTATTAAAATATAAAACATTGGAAGCATTCTGGTTCTTTAATTATCAGAGCAGTGAAATGTATGACCATTTATTTGAAAGTCCAATCAGTTACATCCACCAACTGCATCAAACACAATGTATAATCTTCCAATGTCACGTCTTGGCTACATTGCTGATATCCTGCCCAAGGATCATCGAGATCTTTGATCCTGCCTTTCCGCTCACCCTGTTAAAAGCCGCTCTTATGTGAAGATATTGGTCCCACACGCAGGCTTAGAAGGTGTATCTTCCTCCAAATATCTATTGTGATCAAAGCAAGCATCTTTGTTGTGCATCATAAACTGTGTATGCTTACCACTCTCCTCCCTTGGAAAGGTCCTGGCTCAAACAGATCTTACAACATTGCTAAATTTATGACTGCATTTCCCTTTCTTTACAAATGCCATCTATTTCTCAGCATGTATTATAACGCTCACCATATCCCATCCATATTCCACTCTTACTCCCATCTATACTCCTGCCGTGCCTAGACTGTCCTAATGGTCCCCTGGCCAGTATCCAACACATAACCTCCAAAATATTGTGGAGGGTACCAAACTCATTGGCGTGTTTAATAATGAGGAAGAGAATATAATGAACTGCAAGTAGATAGCAGAGCAGGCAGATAAGTGACAGGTGAAGTTTAATATGGAGAAGGGAGGCATTTGTGCAGAATAACTGAGATGTATAAAATAGATGAAAGGGCTAGCAGTACTGAAGGGTTAGCAGGAACGTGGGGACCAGAGACCATCCATGCTAATTCTTTGAAGGTGCCAGAAATCCGTGCGCATCATAAATAGGAATGGTTGAAGGATACAGGAGTAAAACACAAGCACAAATGAACAGCCAGCACAAGAGAGAAAAAGGCTGTAGTAACTCAGTGGGTCAGGCAGCATCTCTGGAGGACATGGATAGGAGACATTGTGGGTCGGGACACTTCTTCAGACACAGTACACAGGCAGTACGCTTTTTTGAAATTAGAAATATGCGACCCACGGCTCATTTCAGAGGCTGTAATTTTGGGTCAGTCGTGCAGGTTCTCCAGGTTTTGCTGTAGTTCTGGGAGTAGGAAATCCGTGCTCAGTTACACCTCTACTTCCTGAGAAGGCTTAAGAAATTTGGCATGTCCCGAACAACTCTCACCAACTTCTACAGATGCGCCATAGAGAGCATTTTATCAGGCTTGGTTTGGGAACAGCCCCATCCAGGACCGCAAGAAATTGCAGCAAAATGTGGACACAGGCAAGACCATCACACAAACCAACCTCCCTTCCACTGACTCCATTTACACCTCACGCTGCCTCGGCAAGGCCAGCAGAATAATCAAGGACCAGTCGCACCCTGGCCGCTCCCTCTTCTGCCCTCTCCCTTCGGGCTAAAGGTTCAGAAGTGTGAAAAACCACACCTCCAGATTCAAGGTCAGTTTCTTCCCAGCTACTATCAGGCAACTGAATCATCCTACCACAACCAGAGAGCAGTCCTGAACTACTATCTACCCCATTGGTGACCATTGGACTATCATTGATCGGACTTTACTGGCTTCACCTTGCACTAAACTTTATTCCCTTATGTAACTATACACTAAATGGTTCGATTTTAATCATGTATTCTCTTTCCGCTGACTAGTTAGCATGCAACAAAAGCTTTTCACTGAACCTCGTTGCACGTGACAATAAACTAAACTGATATTGCAAATGGTGGAGAATTAGATCATGAGGACCAGCACTTTGCGCTGGGGTGAAGTGAGTGGAGGTGGATTGTGTAGAAGGTGAGTTAACATGCTATTAAAGTAGGTATGTTACAATACTTACCTTCAGCGGCGCTGCAATTCTGCCACTGGCCGTGTGCGCGATTTTGGCACCTTTGAGGGGGAGGGCGGGGTTAAAACGCGTTTTTTTTCCTACCTTGTCCTGGATTATATTTGGTTGGAGTGCAAGCTTTTGCTGAAGAATCGTTCCGATGGGCGTTCTGTCTATTTTTTTTTTTAATCGCCCGACTCGTTCAGCGCTGGAGTCATTTTAAAATCAGCTTCTAAAACCGTCAACGGGGACGGATTTCATGTAGGTGACAGGTAAAAGAAAGCTGTTTATTTTTATGTATAAAAGTGGTCCTTAAGATACCTTTAGTTCACATTTTAAGTTGCGAAACGGTGATTTAGTCCCCATACCAACCGGTAGTGTTTTTCCTGCCGATATGGGTCTAAATCACTGCAAACCGCAACGTTCCAAATGGTCGCGTTCCAGAAAAACCCACTCGCAAGATGATTTAAATGGCCATTAATTTACAGGTATTAAACATTAAATTCCTTCCATTTGGCCTATAAATCCATGACAATGAGATTTAAAAATTATGTTATATTCTGAATTCTTGTGTGAATGTTATTTGGACACTTAGGCTATTTAAAAATGTTAATCTATTCTTAAGAAATTGATAGATGTTTAGATCTAGTAATTGAATTTTGTAATTAGCTACAATTAGGTGACTAACTAATTATATGCTTTAATTTCAAGTCATCTAAGTAAGATTGTTTCATATTTGTTTCAGAATGCTTCAATCTATAATAACTGAAAATTTATTTCCAGAAAAACCCACTCGCAAGATGATTTAAATGGCCATTAATTTACAGGTATTAAACATTAAATTCCTTCCATTTGGCCTATAAATCCATGACAATGAGATTTAAAAATTATGTTATATTGTGAATTCTTGTGTGAATGTTATTTGGACACTTAGGCTATTTAAAAATGTTAATCTATTCTTAAGAAATTGATAGATGTTTAGATCTAGTAATTGAATTTTGTAATTAGCTACAATTAGGTGACTAACTAATTATATGCTTTAATTTCAAGTCATCTAAGTAAGATTGTTTCATATTTGTTTCAGAATGCTTCAATCTATAATAACTGAAAATTTATTTTAGTTCTCTTAATGTTTAAGAAAGTTATGGCCATTTGACTGTCCTCGATCACAGCTTTTGTGTTAAGTCAATGGAAAAGCAATAGAGAACAAGATGCTAATTTCCGAGTATGAAAATGGCCATAACCTTTTTAATACTGAAGATATGAGAGTGAATTAGGTGACAAATTAAACTTATTTTTATGCTTTATCTGGTGGGATAAATTAAAGACTTGATATTTTTAATCTCAAAATTTTGTAACATTGCAAATTAAAGAGTTAATTGTGTTAATGTCCTTGTAACGCTGCAGCAAATAAGAATTCTATGATTTCACTTCCAGAGAATTGACTTGAGTTGGCTGGGATCAGGGACTAGCAGTACAATGTGGAGAGGGCAGAGCTGGGACCAGCATTGTCAAAGAGGGTGATAACAGGATGGTGGTGGAAAATAAACTAGTCCATGGAATACCGGACAATGTGATCAGTGAAGGATAAAGGTAAGTCATTGTTTAATCTGGGAGGCATCCCTGTTGGCAGAAGGGGAGCAAAGATCCCGACCCAAAACGTCACCTATCCATGTTCTCCAGAGATGCTGCCTGACCCGCTAAATTACTCCAGCACTTTCTGTCCATTTAGTTTAGCTTATTATTGTCACATGTCCTCAGATGCAGTGAAAAGCTTTTGTTTGCATGCTATCCAGTCAAAGCAAAGGCTATACATGAATACTATCAAGCTGTCCACAGTGCACAGAAAAAGGGTAAAGGGTTTAATATTTTGTGCATTTTATCCCCATTGGCAGACCTGTGCTAGTTGGGCCATTTTCTCCCAGGTGCATCAAGCAACATGCATGACCAGGACATTCGGATGAAAGTCATTTTGCAAAGAGAGTTGTATGAAGAATATTATCCCGTGCATATAGAGTCTGGATAAAACATGAAGTGCTGGAGAAACTCAGCGGGTCAGGCAGCATGTGTGCAGAGGATGGACAATTGGCATTTTGTGTCGGGGCCCTTCTTCAGACTGAATATCTCCTGTGGGCCAGGAATGATCTGCGCAAGGGAGATGGGTTTCACCTGAACTGGAGGTGAACCAATATCGTGGCGGGCAGGTTTGGATGTGCCACACAGGTGGGTTTAAACTAGTTTGGCAGGAGGATGGGATTCAGTGCAGAGGTGAAGCAGGTGGGTGGCTAGAAGTCGGCACAGAAGCCAATGACAATGTTCAGTAGACAGGATAGACAGGAGCATGGCAGAAAATACAACATTAAACTTCCCAATGAAGCCTTTGATGCAGGTGTGCTGGCATTCTCCAATTCTCTTTTTTTTACTTAGGGGGACAGGCTATCCATTTAATAAATCAGTCCAAGTACAAATCAATGCACGAGTTTTAAAGTAATCCAAGATGAGACGTTAGCTTAGGTGTGGCATCTTGTCTGGCATGGACAAGTTGGGCCAAACGCTGCATGATTCTGTGACTATTAACCGTTCCAATTTCATGTTTCGCTGCCGGAGAGCAGGGGAGAGGAGGGGCAGCGTGGGAGATTTATGAAGAGCCGTTACTGTGAGGCCAGGTCACATTCACTGTCCACTGAGCAGCTGAGAGGAGGAGATTTTACGAGCAGCTGTTCGTGTCTCGGAGTGACTGCTCCAAGTTCTGTGTGAAGGGAAGGCAGGCACGGGAGGAGCAGCCATTCTGGAGCCGAGGTGTGTTTGAGGGTACACAGAGGCTAAGCAGAGGGTGGTGGCCTTCATCTGTCACACTCTTTGATCTTCGTGCAGTAGGGATGATAGTTAGGGCACTGGTACTACTGTACAATGTGGGAAGTGGAAACGTCCAGTACCCCCGAGGACTGAACGTGTGGAAAGTGTGTCCAGCTGACTGGCTACAAGAAGGAAGTGGAGCTACAGCTGGACAACATCAGGATCGACAGGGAGACTGAGGGCTTCATAGACAGGAGTTATAATGATGTGGTCACAACCAAGGTCCAGGCAGAAGGTAGATGGGTGACCACCGGGAAAGGAAAGAGGCACAGGGTGCAGGAATTCCCCCTGGCCATTCCCTCGATAACAAGTGTGCCTTTTTAGATACTACTATTGACAGCAATGATGGTTCAGTCTGTGGCACCAGGCCTGGCTCCGAAGCACAGCAAATCAGGGTGATGTCAGACAGGACTGTAGTGAGAGGAGACTCCTTACTTAGGGGGACAGGCAGGTGATTCTGTGGCAGCAAACAGGAGTCCACATCTCAGGAACGGCTGCAGAATGTTCTCAAGGTTGTTGCTGCGATTGACTTTTGTGCCGACTTCTAGCCTCTCATCTGCTTCAGCCCTGCATTGAATCCCATCCCTCTGCCTGTCTCGATTAAACCCACCTGCGTGGCACTAGCAAACCAGTATTCGTTGTGCACATTGCCATAGGTGGGAAAAGGGATGAGGTCCTGCAAAGTGAATACACAGAGTTAGACAAAAACTTAAAGCCATGAGAGAAACCTAGCTCAGCGAGGGACAGGAGTAACAGCTTAATGCCTCAGTGTACAGGTGCTACAGGTGAGATACAATCGGAGGAAAAAGAGGAGGGGGAGTTGTTTCACTGATTAATTAATAGTAATCAGTAGTAAATTAGTAAAACAAGAGGAGTCGAGTATAGGAACAAAGAGGTCTTTCTGCAGTTGTCCAGAGCCCTAGTGAGACCACACCTGGAGTATTGTGTGCAGCTTTGGTCCCCTCATTTGAGGAAGGACATTCTTGCTATTGAGGGAGTGCAGCGTAGGTTTACAAAGTTAATTCCTGGGATGGCGGGACTGTCATATGCTGAGAGAATGGAGCAGCTGGGCTTGTACACTCTGGAGTTTAGAAGGATGAGAGGGCATCTTATTGAAGCATATAAGATTGTAAAGGGTTTGGACACGCTAGAGGCAGGAAACATGTTCCCGATGTTGGTGGAGCCCAGAACCAGGGGCCACAGTTTAAGAATAAGGGGTAAGCCATTTAGAACGGAGACGAGGAAACATTTTTTCTCACAGAGAGTTGTGAGTCTGTGGAATTCTCTGCCTCAGAGGGCGGTGGAGGCCGGTTCTCTGGATATTTTCAAGAGAGAACTAGATAGGGCTCTTAAAGATAGCGGAGTCAGGGGATATGGGGAGAAAGCAGGAACGGGATATTGATTGGGGATGATCAGCCATGATCACATTGAATGGCGGTGCTGGCTCGAAGGGCCGAATGGCCTACTCCTGCACCTATTGTCTATTGTCTATCAGTAGTGACATTACTGAAGGATCGACCAATGTGGCAATGTGGGTGGAGTTGAGAAATAAAAAGGGGGTGATTGCTTTGTTGGGATTATACTATCAGTCCCCAAATAATCCATGGGAATTTGAGAAACAAATATGCCAGAAGATAGCGGATAGCTAACTACAAGACTAATAGGGTTGTCATAGTAGGGGATTTTAACTTTCCCAATATAGACTGGGACTGCCATAGTGTTCAGGGCTTAGACGGGGTGCGATTTGTCAAGGCTACTAAGGAATTATTTCCCAGGCAACATACAGAAGCCGCTACAGAGGAGAAGCAAAGCTGTCAACCATCTGTACTTCAGCGCCATCAACGTGTACCAGGGTACGTGCGCTGCTTTGATTCCTGAAGTTAATCAGAATCTCCTGTATCTTGCTGACACTGAGGGAGAGGTTGTTGTCTTAGCACCAGGTTGAAAAGTTCTCAAACTCCTTCCTGTATTCCGTCTCATCATTATTTGATATCTAGCTCACTACGGTGGTGTCGTCTGCAAATTTGTTAACTGAGTTGGATTGGTAAATGGCTGCAGAGTCAGGAGTGTGTGAGGGGGTTGAGGACACATCCTTGTGGGCACTAGTGCCGATAATTATCATCGAGGATGATTGTTCCCCTATCCTCACTGTTTGCAGGCTGTTTATCTGGAAGTCAAGGATGCAGTAACAGAGGTGAGTACTGAAGTTTTTGAAGTTTTCAAATCAGGAGCTTTATATAGTTAATTTATATAAGATTTAAATAAAATCATTAAAATTGTCCTAACAGCTTTTCCACAAAAGAATTGCTCCGTGAATATCAACTCGTATGGTTCTTCCCACGTTCATGTGTATCAAACATGGAGCTTTCTTGCCCATGTATTTTTGATTTATTTTAATGTAACTATCTCACGTTCACAATAAAAGTCGCGTATGTGTATTTTGAAAGACCAGAACAATTGGTCATTTTTAACAGATACTGATTTTTTTTTAGAGAACTCCACACATCTCAAAGGAACAACATGTGCCATACATGGTGACAATACAAGCATCCACGGGACAGCAGTATCACTCAGAGATGCCCCCAAGTGTTTAATAAAGGCGACAGCCCATCTGAATACAAAGCTGTTCAACATTTCACTATTTCACTGTACACAGCAAGGGCACAATTGGAAAGTCTGCCATGTTTTGAGAGTTTAGATTTGTCGTGCCTGCAAAATATCTCCATTAATGAGACATATTAAAGACTTCAGCATAGCTACCATCAAAACGTACTGCCATTAATCATGATTAATGCTGCTGTTTTGTGTTGAGAAACATTCAATCCTGAATCACGAGATAATTAAATAATCAGTAATCAGCAATGATTCATACCCCAGGCAGCATGTGTTTTGAAAAGATTCGAGCATTAGGAATTCAAGGTCACTGAGACTGAACTAAAATCAATGCCCCGAGTGACTGTCGATTGGCTTCCCAACAGCTAAATAAAATGAAAACCTCAAATTGTAAAGGCATTATAAACCAAATAACAACAAATAAAATTAATTGAAATACATTTTCATTTCCAACCATCATTGGAAGGGCAAACGTGCTTGACTGGTTAACTGTGTGTGTGTAATCAACGTGGCAAAGTAAGTTTAATTGAATTCCAGTTTTTGTACCTCTTTTATTTGCAAAACCCTTAAAGCCCAGGCTTTTAATCACAACACTGTAATGAAATGTTTGGTAAATTACATTAGCCACACACATGATGTGTACTCTGTTGTTGTCTAATCAGGGTTTCAATATTGAGATGTTATTTAGAAAAAAAGAATAATCAAGACAGGGCTGGTGGTCAGGTACAGGCACTTCAGCCCACAATGTGTGTGGCATTAGTGAATATCAAGGCATAGCATGCTGTAATAACGTGAACTTGTCTAGTCATGTCTGTTCATTGTAAGCCCCTGTGGATCAAATATTGAGGATTTTAATTAATAAAGGAAGACAAGATTCAATTCAACAGATTACCAGCATGAATAGTAGTTTGGGATAAGTGCTAACAGGTTTGATCACATGGCATGCCATTGTAAAAGCACTAAGCACCCAAGTTGTTTTTAATCCAAGGTAGATATTGCTGGCAATCATTGCAGGTGAAATCACCCCGAACACTAGATGGGACTGGACATTTCCCCATTCGGCGGCAGGCAGTAGATAGGACTGTTTGATGAACTTTTGTAACTTTGTGAGTGCCAAAACGTGTGTGCTGCCAAGGTGAGGTCAGCTAGATGGTTTTACCGGGTTGTATGCAAAACAAAACATTTCACTGCACCTCGGCACATGATAATACAGTATCATTGAATGACTGTTTTGGAGTTCCCAACTGTGTCAGCCACTGACACAGAGGTGAGGAGATATTTCCCAGAGGGAGGAGAATCTTTGGAATTCCCACATCTAGAAGGTTGCAGAGACTCAGCCATAAAACAACATGAGGCATTTTCAAAGAATGGATTCCTAATCTAATTACTGAAATATTCCATTATCCAAGCATTTTTCCATTCAGGGATTTGGAAAACTGGAAGAGACAACCAGAGACACATCCTTCCAGCCTCTACTAATGGTGGCCTTAGCTGTTCTCCTCTCCTCCTTAACACAGAGGACTTCTTTCCAGAGATGCATCACATTGACCTGGACTTGTATGTCCTCTAGTTAAATGTGCTAGCTGCCTCTGCTATGGGGAGTGGGCCTTTAAGAGCCAATGCCCCACTCCCACTGATGCAAAGTAAATTGGCAGAAGCTGCACTCAATAACGCATGGTTCTATCTGGAGTAACACATGCTCTGATTTAACAGAATTATCTGCATGTAATTCACCGAAAAGCAATTTCATATGTTTTTAAGTCAAGTGCATAATATTTTGTTATCACAAATGAGCATTGGTATCAAAATGGTTGGATTTCATCTATTCAATTTCTATGCAAATAACCCAAATTGTCATGTGGGAGTTCACTGAGAGTTACTTTTATTCTTAACCATCTAAATGTTAAGCAATATTTTGAACTTGAAGTTGTGAGATGGGCAGAGCAAACTGCGTCTCGCTTCAACAAAATTGAAGGATAAAATTAAACCACGATGACTACACAGGTGATTATATATGATTCCAATGGTTCAGAAACAGAAATAAAAAAAGAGGAAAAAGGATATGATTTTAATTTGCGTAATTTTCTTGCAAATAAAACTCAATGAGATCCTACATTTGTGATCATCTCCAATCATCTGCTGATGCAAGTTAATTGCTCTCCTGTCGGAACACATTGTCCTTTGAAAGCAGAAGACGCTGGAAACACTCAGCAAGTCTGACAGATGGAAAGGTTCAGTGGAGTGTCTTTGTGCTTAATTGTTTGCTGTTTTTCTCTCCAACAATTTCTGGAATCTGCAGTTTATTGGTTCTTGAGAGAGAGAGAGAGAGAGAGAGAGAGAGTGAGAGAGAGAGAGAGAGAGAGAGAGAGAGAGAGAGAGAGAGAGAGAGAGAGAGAGAGAGAGAGAGATGGAGTGAGAGAGAGAGAAAAAAAGTAACGTAAGCTCGCCATTCAGCCCATGGTTGCTGCTTCCAGCGACATCTGTGGCATCGGTGGCAGGCAGTCTAGGTGCTAGAAAATTTGAGAAAGTCTCCGTAAGACAGGATTACAATTTTGACATTGGCAGCTTGCTGCCCGACTGGAGCAGATCTACTGGCTTCCATGGCAGAACAGTTCCATAGCTGATTATAGCCACAAAATGCTGGAGTAACTCAATGGGATTACCTTCCTGTTGTGATTCCTATAGCTGATTATCACTATTTATACGATATAACCATTTTAATAACTATCTCTCTCAAAATATAATTCTCCTTGATTCCGAATTCCAACTTTCACATAAAGAGAATACAAGGGAAAATATATATAATTAGTTTGTCAGATCAGTCTGAAGAAGTCTCGACCCGAAACATCATCCATTCTTTCTCTCCAGAGGTGCTGCCTCGCCCGCTGACTTTTTGTGTCTACCTATAATTAATTAAAGGCCCGTAACAACACTAATGCATAGAGGGATCTTTAGGTCCAAGTCATAATGCCCTGAAAGTGACAACATAAGTTGATAGACATGGAATGCTTCTCTTTGTTGGGTGTCCTGCTGCATCTTTATGCAACTATGGCTGAGCTGCATTTGGAGTATTGTGTGCAATTCTGATCACCCTCACTACAGAAAGAATGTGGCGGCTTTGGAAAGAATGCAAAAGACATGGTCACTATGTTATAGGAAAGATGTTGTCAAGCTTGTTGGAAAGAGTGCAGAGACGATGTACGAGGATGTTGCCAAGACTTTATTCCATGGAGTGCAGGAGGCTGAGGTGCGATCTTATGGAGGTGTACAAAATCATGAGAACAGATCAGGTGAATGGAAAGAGTCTTTTGTCCAGAGTAGGGAAAATCGGGAACCAGAGGACATAGGTTTAAGGTGAGGGGGTGAAGATTTAATAGGAACCTTAGGGGTAACTTTTTTCACACAAAGGGTGGGGGTATGTGGAACAAGCTGCCGAAGGAGGCAGTTGAGGCAGGTACTATCGCAATGTTTAAGAAACATTTGTACAAGTATATGGATAGGATAGCTTTAGAGGGATATTAGCCAAACGTAGGCAGGTGGGACTAGTGTAGATGCAGCATGTTGGCCAGTGTGGGCAAGTTGGGCCGAAGTGTGGGGTGTTTCCACACTGTATACTAGATGACTAGGAGGTTTAACAGGATAATGCCTGGATCTGGGGACATCAGCTACTAGGAGAGGTTGGACAGACTTGAATAGTTTTCTGTGGAATGCCAGAGGTTACGAGGAGACCCGAGAAAAGTATATAAAATTATGAAAATCATAACATCGATAGGGTAGACAGTCAGACATTTTTCCCAAGATGGAAATATCAAATACTCGAGGGCATAGCTTTAAGGTGAGGGGGCAAAATCTAAAGCAAATCTACGGGGCAAGTTTGTGTTAATGTTACAGCCTGGAATGTGTGGCCGGGGGTGGGAGTGTGGGGGGGAGGCAGATATGATAGTGTCATTTAAGAGGCCCCGACCACAGGTGAACAAGAGGAAGAGGACTGAACTTTGTTGCCTTCCCGGAACATTGATTCTGCAGCGGGGAGATGTTTTAATGTCTTATGTTAAATTCTAAAGTGTTGTGTTTATCTTATTTGTGTGCTGCAAAGTAACTCAAATTTCACTGCACCAATTGGTGTATGTGATAATAAATGTTCTTTGTTCTTTGAGATTTTTGGATAGACAATGGATACGCAGGAAATGAAGAGATATGGATTATGTGCAGGCAGATAAGAGCTGGTTGGTTTTGCCATCATGGTTCAGCATAGGACATTGTGGGCCGAAGGGCCAGTCCCTGGGCCTATGCAGTCACAGGGGATGACAGATGCTGAAATCTGGTGCAAAGTAATCTGCGGCAGGAGTTCAACAGGTTGAGGAGCATGGGGGGGGGGGGGGGGGGGGGGGAGGGAAGAAGAGCTTCACGTCCTGATTCAGGGTCTTGACCTAAAACGTTTCTTCACCCCCTGTTGCTACTGGTTTCCTCCAGCAGTTTACATGCTGCTCCAACTCTCACATGTTGACCCCAAACATTGTTGGAGACATCACTGTGATAATGAGTGTTCCCTGAACCACACCCCTCCCCAAGATCACCACGTGGTCCTGCACTGTCACACTAGCTTCAGAAGCAACATTTCATTGCACATCAGAATTGTTCGTATCTAGAAGTACATTTCACCTTGTACTTCGTTTGACAGTTTCATGAAAACCTTTTAAAGCCCGAGCTTTGACATCTCTTGATTATCAATGTCCCAATTCTTCTTCCTCTACAACTTTCCTTTGATTTTATTCCTCCTTCCAATTTAATTATTTGCTTTACTTTAACAACGTCCTTCTGAGCCTGAAAGATCAGTGCACAAAGGTGAGAGCTGTATCCCATTACACCCACTTCCATGCATTTTGATTATGTACAATTTACACATAGGTTATGTTTCTGTGTGTTGTTGAGTCTATGTGCAGAGTGTCATAGAGTCACAGAGTGATACAGCATGGAAACAGGCCCATCGGCCCAACTTGCTCACATGGCCCAGCTACACTAGTCCCACCTGCCTGTGTTTGGCTTGTATCCCTCCAAACCTGTCTTCCTACCTGTCTATTGGTTTCTTAAATGTTGGGCTAGTCCCTGCCTCAACTACCTCCCCTGGCAGTCTGTTCCATAACCCCACTACCCATTGTGTGGACAAAGTTACCCCTCAGATTCCTATTAAATCTTTTCTCCTTCACATTAAACCTATGTCCTCTTGTCCTCGATTCGCCTACTCTGGGCAAGAAACTGTGCATCTACCCGATCTATTCCGGTCATGATTTTATGCACGTCTATAAGATCACCCCACATCCTCTTGCGCTGCAAGGAATAGTCCCAATCTATTCAATCTCTTCTGTAATGTGATGCTTCTGCAAGCAACATTTTCATAGTAGCTGTATCTCACTACACTTGTGCATAAGACAAGAAACAATTTCAAACCAAACACAATACTGCCCTCCAAGTTCACTTCTGGCATTTTCATTCTACCTGGACTTCTTCAAAGCAGTCAATCAGGTAAAACAGAACTAATTTAAATGTAAGATTTTAATTAAATGTGTTAAATGTTTTCAACTTTTATTTCTTAAAATAGAATTGATGGTTTTTGCTAAATTCAATGTTTTTAAACTTTTCTATAAAATATCAGGCATTCAGAAACTGAAAGAAGCATAGATGATAAAACTGGAAGGTTTCACTTTGAAGCAGAGGTTCTCAGAGCAATGTTCACAGTCATAGTCCATGGAAAAATGTCCCTCGGCCACCACTGCTGCACATCCAACTAAAATATGTTTCCCGCTCCCACTTGCATCCCCAGCGACTATTGCCCTTCTCAATTCTCCTGCCACTCGAGTATCCTTGGAGCTATTTAAAGTAGTCAATTAACATTGCAAATGGCAGAGCTTTGGCATGTGGGAGCACACTGCAGGGGGGGGGGGGGGGGGGGATGGGGGGGGGGGGGGGGTGGTGATGTAAACTCCACATGGACAGCACTCAAAATCAGGATCAAACTCCTCAGACATTTATTTGCAACAATTTTGTCTGTGTATTCTTGAAATACAGTCCGCAATTAATATAGTGTTGATACATGTGGTTTGCAAAACTAATACAAATATTAAATACTAATTAATTATAAGAAATAATTTGTAATTGCTTTGAGTACAGAAGTCTTATCAGGCCCCACCAACATCTACGGTTTCATGAGAAAGATGAAGTTTTGTGACTTGGAATTAGAAAGGAGTTAATTTAAAAAAAAAAGAGAATTAGAACTGCAATTACAGTATGTGCAAAGCAGGACATAAAACAAAGCTGTACATTTATCAAGTCATTCGCACTGGCATCTGTTAATGTAGAATGTAAACACAGAAATACAAACTTTGACAAAATCTGCATCTTCCCCCCCCCCCCCAAAAAAATACAGTAGTCACTTAATTCTGAGTATTCTATAACGTTATAAAGCTCCAAAATATGTTATATTATGGTTCTTATAGATTGGTTAGAATGTTTTTGGCATCAGATGCATAGTATACTTGATGTATTTATACAGTGTAGTTAAACAAGTAACGCTAAGCCTTTGGAGATCAACTTGGGAACTTTATAAAGTCAGAAGCCTTTATTGAGTGAATGACACCAAAAGACACTGGCATTTGAGTACAGGTCTCGTATAGCAGCAGAATAAAAATGCCTCAATCAAAAGAAATTACATTCCATTCACTTCTAGATCATTTATCTCAGTCTCTTATTGCTTTACTTATGTGCAAAAGGTAGGAAGAGTTGTTAAATATATCCAGCATTCTACTGATTGAACCAAATCCAGCTACAATTCCTCGATTTCAAACTGTGTGTAAAAGCTGTTTGCCACCGTATCTGTCTGCTTCAGTTCGTTGCCTCTCGGGACATGTTTCAGTAATTCTGCTGAATGACAGGCTAGGTGCTGGGAAGTCGTCTTCTTTTGGCTTATCGTTTGACCAGTCTGCGGCTCCTTTTTGTCATAATACAACGTCCAAAGGAATGTGACAGTGATTATCATGGCCAGCAGTTGCACAACTCCAATGGATATCCCAAGAAACCTCAGCATTTGCAGTTGTTTTGTGCCACGTAGAAAATTATACATCTTCTGTCCGCAGCCCTGCTACAAAATAAAAAGATGTTATGGTGAATTGCCATGAAATAAAACCCTGCATTAATCTGCTGAAAAGAATGAAGATTAATATAAAGAAACATTATTGTGTAAATTGTATAGCAATTTATTCTGAGATGCCCAATAATTTGCAAATTGGCAAAAGATGCTGGACTGTTTCTGCCTTCTGGCAGCTCAATGCACTGTTTGAAGAAATTGCTGCATCTGTTAAAAACTATTACCTAAAGTTAATACAAAATGGTAGGTCTGCTATTTAATATCACTACCCTTTAAATGATCACAATTGCCTGGCAGCATCATCAAAATACTACCCCAATCTAACATGGGAACAATTGAAAGCAGTGTTTGACATCGGAGACGGAAGATTCTTCATAGAGATTTAAAATACAGCCTTATTTCTTTTCTGAAAAAATAAACTTTCCCCTATGTTCCTCTTTTTGTCTCAAATGCCATTATAAGCTTACACTTACAGAACATTTTAGTGTGAAAAGACTGTGTGTGAGAAGCATTTTAAGGAGTGCGACACAGGTCAGTGTGATCCAGCATATTCCAAACTTTTCTTAAAAAAGTAAATTGAATAAGTATTAATGTCATTCAATATTTCTCATGATGACATGTCAGTAATTGGGTCAGCTAACTTCGATGTCAATCTGATATTTCATGAAAAGGTTTTACTTGTTATTTGTAGAGCAGGTGCAGATATTCTTTGTAACACTAGCATTCATTGTTCATTTCTAACTGCGTGTGAAATGCGAAGGCAGTTCAGTCACGCACAGAGATGGGTCTGGAGTCACGTATGCTACTGCGTCAGGTTACCTTTCACAGACGTCCATAAGATTATTTTGTCCATAAGTTGGAAAAGATACCATCGCTGTGGTCACCATACTACCACATTATTGTAATGCACAGCATCAAAAGCACTCAAAACGTATTCATGAGAGGAATCGATCAGGTAGATGCACAGAGTCTCTTGCCCAGAGTAGGTGAATCAAGGACCAGAGGACATAGGTTTAAGGTGAAGGGGAAAAGATTTAATAGGAATCTGAGGGGTAACTTTTTCCACACAAAGGGTGGTGGGTGTATGGAACTAAGCTACCAGAAGAGGTAGTTGAGGCAGGAACTATCCCAACGTTTAAGAAACAGTTAAACAGGTGCCTGGATAGGACGGGTATTGAGGGATATGGACCAAATGCGGGCACATGGGACTAGTGTAGCTGGGACATGTTGGTTTGTGGTGGGCAAGTTGGGCCGAAGGACCTATTTACACGCTGCATCACTATGATTCTATGACAAAGTGTAGAGTGAGAAAGAAGAAAATATTTCTGCCATTCATATCAATTAACAGATGTACTTTGGACTTTTGAATTTAATAATATGGGACCTGGTTCATATATACAGGTGTCCATAACTCACACATTTGTAACCCAGGGACCACCTGTGTTGGTTAGACTGGCAACGTTCTTTCTCTGAAGCACAGTGAAAGTATTGATTGGTTGATAGAAGCATACAGCATGGAAACATGCCACCATCACCAAGTCCACACTGACCATTAATCACCCATCCACACTCGCTCTGTTATCCCAGTTTCGCCCTCACTACCTATACATTGGGGGCAATTCACAGAGGGAAATTACTTACAGCCACGCTCATCTTTGGAACATGGGAGGAAACCGGGGAACCCAGAGGAAGCCCACGTAGTCACAGGGAGAATGTGCAAACTCCACACAGACAGCACCCGAGATCAGAATCAAATCCTGCTCTCTTGCCGCTTGAGGCAGCAGCTCAACCCGCTGTGCCACTGGGCTGCGACTTTATTCATTAGCAGTTGTGAATATGTCCATTAACTGGTGGCTAGATTCACGCACATTGGATATGCCCCTTATTGTGAATGTATGAAGTGAATGAATTGATTCAAGCTTCTTAATTATAAGCCTTGTCTTGGGAATGCAAAGTTTGCAGATTCCCCTCATTCACAAGGACCACTTAAATTAAATTCCTATGCCTAGTTTCCACAGACATGTTTACATTTGAAGAAATTCACAACCTTACTAATGGTAACTTTGATCTTAATTTGATCAAAACTAAAAGATTAGTGCAGATGCAAATTGCCACCAAGATCTTAGACCCTACTGGAGCCTAGCTTCTTCTATTCTAAAATATAATTCGGTAATCAGTCTGAAGAAGGGTTTCGGCCCGAAACGTTGCCTATTTCCTTCGCTCCATAGATGCTGCCGCACCCGCTGAGTTTCTCCAGCATTTTTATCTACCTATCATTCAGTGAATGTACATTATCTTAACCACATATCTCCCACCCCAAGCCCTATATCCCCTTTTGGTCCCCCCCCCCCCCTTTCCCCTCCCCATCTCTTTCTACCCATATATTTCCCTCCAACTTTACATTTCACTTCCCCTCGCCCTTGACACTCTTTTGTCTCCTTTTCACCTCGAGCCTTTGTTACTGACTTCACCCATCTGCCAATCAAACCCCTTATATTCACCTATCGTGCCAGGCTATATCCCTGCCCCCACCCCTTTTCCAGCTTTCTCTCTCCCATCCCCCCACTCATAGCAATCCGAAGAAGGGCCCCAACCCGAAACATCAATGTCCATTGTCCACTCCCTCCATGGATGCTGCCTGACCCGCTGAGTTCCTCCAGAACGGTTTTGCTCAAGATAATATCGGAAATGACTCCGAGATTAGATGAATATCTTCTCATCCATCCCACATGACAACCTCAATATGATATGACAGACTATCTTATGAAATATATCGTACAAAGTACATGTGCACTTTTCTTATGAAATAAATCTGCATTAAATCACAAGAACAAGGCGATTATTAATATGCACCAAAATCATGTTCAATGGACTCAGACGCAAGGCCAGTCCCACCAACAAATTACATCATTGATTTATGGTGACTATTTGCCTCACTGTACAAATGTATTCAAAAATAGAAATGTCCAATACACAAGTAAAGCAGGACATTTAGAATGACATTTGATGAAATGCTTTCCAGGGTGCTGACATCCTTGTCTCTCAAATGGCCTTTTGGACAGCTCAATCAATTTCCCAGTGGGTTCACTTCCATAATATCCTGAGTATAGTTATTTGCTTGACAGTTTGAAAGTTGATGTATCCACTATTTGACAAGCAATCCTCTGTAGGACATATCAATCTCTCAGAAATGTTCATGTCAAACAATTCTTTGAACGTCACAAACTAAAGTTGAATTTCTTTTGATGAGCGCGATTCTGCCACATTGGCCTGGACAGTCAATCATACAAAGGCACAATTTTTAAGTGGTACGGTGTTAATTTTATGCATTAAATCTATTGCTAAATGATTGGGGACTAGTGGAACCCATTGCACAAACGTCAAACTTCTACCTGCAGCTCCATGCACAAGTGTCCACAACAAAGGGCCATATCCAACATGCCCAAATCTAGCCACTGTAAACACGTAGACCACTGCTC
The DNA here is from genome assembly GCF_010909765.2 of Amblyraja radiata. Classification (NCBI taxonomy): domain Eukaryota; kingdom Metazoa; phylum Chordata; class Chondrichthyes; order Rajiformes; family Rajidae; genus Amblyraja; species Amblyraja radiata. The sequence continues at coordinate 38,759,062 of NC_045974.1, read as the reverse complement.
ACAAATACATATGTATAAAGGGAGATCCATGGGCACATGCTTCCCTTGCCAACAGCCATATTTTTTTAAATCCCAATTGCAGTATTTTTTCTGCACAAATCAGGCAGGCTAAAAGAGACACAAGAGGCAGCAGATGCTGGAATCTGGCACAAAACAAAAACAAACTACAGAAGGAAATCAGTAGGTCAAGCATCCATGGACGGGGGTGAAAGGAACGCTGCCATTTTGGTCAAATCCCAGGACTAGGCCGAGAGTGGAGAGGGAAGATGGCCGGTATAAAGAGGACGGGCAGTGGGTGATAGCAGGATTGAGGAGGTCGTTAAGGATGACAGACAGATGGAGCAGGGAGGAGGTGGGGCAGGATTGTAAGGCAGAGGTGGGTGGGCAATAAGGGGAAGCGGACATTACAAAGGGCAGGTGGGGCCAGTTAGGATGATGGAGGCAGAGACAGAAACTGAAGGGTGATTAGTAGGAGGCAAAGGGAAGATGGAACTAGATGGGAGAGGGCATCAGGTGGGTGAATGGTGTGGGCAGTAGTTGGATGGAACCAGGAGGGAAGGGGGTCAAAGATACATGAAGGGAGAGCTCGAGGTGGGTATGGGAAAGGGGACAAAAATGTAAGGACCAGACGGGAAGGAGAGTGGAAAAGACAGGAGGTTAACGTAGGTGGGTGAAGAGGAGATGAGTTGGCGTGCAACTGGGAGCTCGGGATGCCCACTGTGGACAGAGTGCAGATGCTCTGCAAATTCATGGTCTTGTCCGAACCTGGTCTCATTGCTGTCGAGGCGGCCACATCAGGAGCAACTAATACAGTCATGTATTACAAGGTTGGAGGAGGTGCTTGCGAATCTAAACCCCACCTGGAAGGGTTGTTTCAGTCCATGAGTGATGGTGTGGGAGGTGGTGCGAGAACAAGTGTTGCACAGCCTTTGGTTGCAGGGGAGTGCTGGGGGTTATTGAGGTATTGTTCCAGTGGGATGAGTAGACCAGTGAGCCATGGCAATTATTAAACAGGCAGTGACTTCATCAGTGCCGACCAACATTTGCCTGCTCTATTACCATCACTGTTGTTAAACCTAAGAGGAAGTATCAGATGGCTGTCAGTGTGACCTCAATGACCATCCTACCCTTACTACACATCACCAAGGGATCCATTTCCATAAGCAGCTAGTATCAACCAGTTTAGCAGAGTTGATTAAAAGTAACCTGCACCATGCTTCACGCTTAGACCACTGGGATCTGTTTTGGGGTAAGGGTGAATTGTACAAATGGGAAGGGCTGCACCTGAACAGGGGGGGGGGGGCAGCATTCTGCAGGCAGGTTTGCCACTGCTACATGGGTGGGTTTAAGCTAAATAGTTGGGGGGGGGGGGGGGGGGCAGGGTAACAAATTAACAAATTGGAAATACAAGGATGGAGTTAAAGGGAAATGGAGTATAGGAAAAGTTGAGAAAGACACCAGAATTAACGGGGCAGAAAATTAACGGAGGGATAGGAGAGTATGGCCGAGTGAAACAGGAATCAATGTGAAAGGTGAGGTGAGGAATGGATTAAAAGTATTATATATGAATGCACAAAGTATAAAAAGTAAAGTGGGTGAGCTTGAGGCTCAGTTAGAGATTGGTAGATATGACATTGTGGGGATTACAGAGACATGGCTGCAGTAGGATCGGGGCTGGGAACTGAATATTCAGGATTATACGTCCTATAGGCAGGTGGGCAGAGGAGGTGGGGTAGCTCTGTTGGTGAGGGATGAAATTCAATCCCTTGTGAGGGGTCACATAGGGAGTGACGATGTAGAGTCGCTGTGGATAGAATTGAGGAATTGTAAAGGTAAGGACACTAATGGGAGTTATCTACGGGCCCCCAAACAGTAGCCTGGATATAGGGTGCAAGTTGCAGCAGGAGTTAAAATTGGCATGTAACTAAGGTAATGCTACTGTGGTTATGGGAGATTTCAGTATGCAGGTAGACTGGGAAAATCAGGTTGGTTTTGGACCCCAAGAAAGGGAGTTTGTAGAGTGCTTCCAAGATGGATTCTTAGAGCAGCTTGTATTGAACCCTACCAGAGAAAAGGCAATTCTAGATTTAGTGCTGTCTAATTAACCAGATTTAATAAAGGAACTCAAGGTAACGGAACCGCTAGGAGGTAGTGACCATAATATGACAAGTTTTAATCTGCAGTTTGAGAGGGAGAAGGTTAAATCAGAAGTGTCAGTGTTGCAGTTGAACAAAGGGGACTATGAAGGCATGAGAGGGGAGCTGGCCAAGGTCGACTGGAAAAGGATCCTAGCAGGAATGACGGTGGAACAACAATGGCAGGAATTTCTGGGCATAAACCAGAAGATGCAGGATCATTTCATTCCAAAGAGGAAGAAGTATTCTAAGGGGAGTAAGAGCAACTGTGGCTGACAAGTGAAGTTAGGGATTAGGCTGTGGGCCGAGGAGCTTTATTCCAGTGTTTCGTGACCCAGGTCACAGAACTACATGAAATTTTCACATATTGTGTAAAAAAATTATATAAATCACCCCTGAAACTCGTCATAAACAAGACTTGCACATTTATATTAAATTAGAGAAAAAACGGAACAATTTCAGGTATTTTTAGTCCAATCAAAGCACGTTTAACATTGAGTTGTCTGCCAGTTGGCCAATCACGCGCTTTGTTTCAGACTAGCACACATCATAGCTGAGAGGGCTTCACTGATGCCTGTTTTACTGGAGATTCCGATGAAGGTTCTTTGTCGTGGAAACTTGCAGCAGAGTAATTGAATTTAGTGAGAAAAGCAATAAGAAGTCTGAAAAATGTACAGCTAAGTGGATAGAAGTGGAAGAAAGTCTTGAAAGCAAAGTCCCTGCAACACAAAGTTGTGAAACTTTGTGAATCACCTCAAACTGAAAGGTAAGATCTAAAGTCTGAATTTATGAAAATTAATCTGTATGGATTTTAATTAATTTAATTGCGCCCTTTATGATGTGAAAAAATGAGATTTGGAGGCTGTACATTCACTCATTCACTCATTCATTCACTCACTCACTCACTCACCTCACTCACTCACTCATTCATTCATGAAGTTGAGGGCCTAAACTATATGTATTAATAACAAGGTAAATTAAACATTTTCACTAATGCCATCTTGTTGTAGAGTAATAAGTCTTAATCATCTAATCTCGGAGCTGCCTGCGATAACTTACCGGGAAAAGGTGCTCCGATCGCGGGGCCTATGTATTTAACATAGTGAAGCCGCGGTCTCAATTAAAAAGCAGCCGATTCGCGAACGCGGAGCCGCGGATCTTCTCCGCGGGCGGGGGGAGGGGGGGGGGTGGGGGTGTACATAGTGCCGTCCGTAGCAGCCGTTTTCAGGAAAATGGAGGAATATATCTATCTGGAATATATATATGTATAATAATATATTATATTATTGTATTATTATATTATTATACCTATATTACTATCTGGAATAGATATAGTTATAATAATATATTATATAATATAATATATTATATTATTATACCTATATTGATATCTGGAATATATATAGGTATAATAATATATAATATAATATTATTATACCTATATTACTATCTGGAATATATATAGGTATAATGACATATAGTTTAAATGGACTGCGATACGGAAATAGGCTGCCCATCGTGTAATATGGGCATTGGCCACTAGATGGCACTTACTTTCCCGATCTCATTTTCTAATTAGTTTAATTAATTAATGTGCAACTTTCGGCAATGACGAGTTATGACATCCTTCTCAATTATATTTCATCTATATCTGTGGAAAATGTCATGTAGTTTGGTGACTTGGGTCACGAAAACTGATTTCTAGACACATTTTTGATGCTCGGCCCACAGCCTAGATGGAATAAAGATGGGAAACTTTCAAAGGACATCAGAAGGTAACAAAAGGGGCAATACGGGGTGAAAAGATGAAGTACGAGGGTAAGCTCACCAAGAATATAACGAAATAGTAAAAGCTTCTTTAGGTATGTTAAGAGTAAAAGATTAGTAAAGCCAAATATGGGTCCCTTGAAGGCAGAAACAGGTGAAATTATTATGGGGAACATGGAAATGACAGAAGAGTTGAACAGGTACTTTGGTTCTATCTTCACTAAGGAAGACACAAACAGTCTCCCAGATGTACAAGAGGATCTAAGGAGACAGAGAAACTGAAAGAAATTTACATTTGGCGAGAAATAATATTGGGTAGACTGATGGGTCTAAAGGCTGATAAATCCTCAGGGCCTGATGATCTGCATCCCAGGGTACTCAAGGAGGTGCCTCTGGAAATTGTGGATGCATTGGTGATCATTTCCCAATGTTCTGTAGATTCAGGTTAGTTCCTGGGGATTGGAGGGTAGCTATTGTTATCCCACTTTTCAAGAAAGGAGCGAGAGAGAAAAGGAGTAATAAGACCAGTTAGCCTGACATCGGAGGTGGGGAAGATGCCAGTCAATTATTCCGTCCTCTGCTGGAACTTATGCGCAATAGCACCATCTATTGGACCTTTATTGCGAAAGGTCAGTTGCACACAGGAAGTAGGAGGCAGGGAGTAGTCTCCTGTCTTTGTTTTTTCTGTCATGTTCAGCAGCAAAAGCAATCCATCCCAAACCTAGCTTGCTCCGCTTAAGAAAGCAATGGCTGTAAGTTTATATAGTTCACTGTATGCTTGGAATGCTATATTAGAGAATATTTATGGCAGATGATGTTTAACCCATTTCATTAACTTCATAGCATTTGTGAATGTTTAGATTGTTAGCAGGCGGCCATTTTGTAGCACCTTACATACAAGGAATAGGATTTGCTTTGATTGTTCATTATGTATTTGCCCTATATGTTCTACTGTTTAGAAGATTTGTATATTTCTGTAAAGGAGAGTAATTTGTGTATCTTTCTTCTCCTTTATAGTTTCACTCGTTTTTCAATATTAAGAATGACAGCACTGGAAAATTATTAAACTTAAGAGCAGAGATGCTAACTTTCTGACTCGCGTCTGATTATTGAATCGAGTTTGGCTAACTGTCAATCTACATTCTACTGTTAACAATCACGTAGGGAGGACAATTATTAAAGAAGTAATAATAGTGCATTTGGATAGCAGTAAAAGCATTGGTCCACATCAGCATGGATTTATGAAGGGGAAATCCTGCTTGACTAATCTTCTGGAATCTTTGGAGGATGTGACAAGTAAAATGGATGAAGGAGAGCCAGTGGATGTAGTGTATTTGGACTTTCAGAAAGCCTTTGATAAGGTAATACAGGAGATTAGTCGGCAAAATTAGAGCACATGGCATTGGGTGTGGCGTATTGACATGGATAGAGAATTGGTTGGCAGACAGGAAACAAAGAGTAGGAATAAACTGGTCCCTGTCAGAATGGCGGGCAGCGGCGAGTGGAGTGCCGCAAGGCTCGGTGCTGAGGTCACAACTATTTACATTATATTGATGATGGAATTACAAGCAAATTTGTACATGTCAAAGCTGGGTGGTGGTGTGAACTGCGAAGAGGATGCTAGGAGGTTGCAGGGTGACTTGGACAGGTTAAGTGAGTGTGCAGATGCATGGCAAATGCAGTATAATGTAGATAAATGTGAGGTTATCCACTTTGGCAGCAAGAACAAGGAGGCAGATTATTATCTCAATTGTGTCAGATTAGGAAAAAGAGAAGTGCAACGAGACCTGGGTGTCCTTGTACACCAGTCAGTGAAATAAACATGCAGGTACAGCAGGCAATGAAGAAAGCTAATGGCATGTAAGCCTTCATAACGAGAGGATTTGAGTATAGGAGTAAAGAGGTCTTTCTGCAGTTGTACAGGGCTCCGGTGAGACCCCATCTGGAGTATTGTGTGCAGTTTTTGTCTCCTAATTTGAGGAAGGACATCCTTGCTATTGAGGCAGTGCAGCGTAGGTTCACAAGGTTCATTCCCGGGATTGCGGGACTGCCATATGAGGAAAGATTGGAAAGACTGGGTTTGTATTCACTGGAATTTAGAAGGATGAAAGGGAATCTATAGAAACATATAAAATTATAAAAGGACTGGTCAAGCTAAATGTAAGAAAAATTTTCCCAATGTTGGAGTCTAGAACCAGGGGCCACAGCCTAAGAATAAAGGGGAGGTCATTTAAAACTGAGATGAGAAAAACTTTTTCACCCAGAGAGCTGTGAATTTGTGGAATTTTCTGCTACAGAAGGCAGTGGAGGCCGATTCACTGGATGAATTTAAAAGAGTTAGATAGAGCTCTTGGGGCTAGCAGAATCAAGAGGTATGGGAGAATGCAGGCACGGGGTACTGATTGTGGATGATCAGCCATGATCACAATGAATGGCTGTGCTGTCTCGAAGGGCGAATGGCCTCCTCCTGAACCTATTTTCTATGTTTCTATGCTTGGAAGCTGTAATGGAATTCATTCCAGAGGAATTTCATTGTCACAGAATCACTGAAAGACTCCAGCATCAGAAGGCAGCGTTCACCCCATCAGAATAAAGGTCACAGCGAGAGCACACATGTTCTACTGCTGCACCAAAGTAACTGCCAGGAATTAACAGTCCCTTTAAATAGCAACACTAGGAGTACAGGTGCATGGTTCCTTGAAGGTGGACTCGCTGGTAGATAGGGTGGTCAAAAAGGCTTTTGGCACATTGGCCTTCATCAGAGTATTGAGTATAGAAGTTCGGAGGTCATGTTGCAGTTGTATAAGACGGAGGTGAGGCCGCATTTAGAATATTGTGTTATAGGAAAGATGTCGTCAAGCTGGAAAGGGTAAAGAGAAGATGTATGAGGATGTTGCCAAGACTAGAGCGTCTGAGCTACAGGGAGAGGTTGAGTAGGCTAGGACACTATTACTTGGAGCGCAGGAGGATGAGGGGGATCTTATAGAGGAATATAAAATCATGAGAGGACTAGATCAGGTAGATGCACAGAGTCTTTTGTAAAGAGTTGGTGAGGACCAGAGGACATAGGTATAAGGTGATGGGGAAAATATTTAATAGGAATCTGAGGGGTAACATTTTCACACAAAGGGCGGTGGGTGTATGGAACAAGCTGCCAGAGGAGGTAGTTGAACCAGGGACTATCCCAACGTTTAGACTATCCCAAACAGTTAGACATGTACATGGATAGGACAGGTTTGGAGGGATATGGGTCAAACACACGCAGGTGGGACTAGTATAGCTGGGGCATGTTGGCCGGTGTGAGCAAGTTGGGCTGAAGGGCCTGTTTCCACACTGCACCATTATGACTCTCTGTCCCATTCTTCCTACTCTGCTTGCTACTGGCATGTACGATTACAGTGTGGCCTAATATTATGAAAGCACAAATTAAGATGCTAATTTTTGCAACAAATCGGAAGCAAAGAAACCCCTGTTAGAACCATAAAACTAGTGCTGGGAAGCTGAGTTTCACGAGTGCTCAGGAAGTTATGTATAAGTAGGACAATAAAGATCATTAGAGCTATGACTTACTAAAGTCAATGTAGTAATGTACAGATAAACTACTGTAGGCATCTAAATAGACCATATATTGATCAGGATTTTTCAACATTAGTCTCTGGGGGGAAATAACATTCAGGGAGAATGATAGTAATATTCTCGATGTTCAAATGGTAATACAAATAAAAATGTCAAGATCTGCTGCATATTCTACATTTAGATAGTCAATTGAATTATGAATATTTGTAATGAAAGCTTTACATTTTTTAAATTTAGAATTTACTTTCAACTTCATATGTCTAAGTTATTGCTTCAGAAATGCAATAGTTGAATAGCTATAATGACTTAATAAAATACACATTATTAACATGTACCATAAAAAGATATTCGAATTGTTTTTATAATTTAGTAGAAATGTCTTCGAAAATCTCTTTCACTGCCCCATCCCAAAACAAATATAGTCCCGGATTAGATTTAGTGCGTCATTTGAAAAGAAAAACCACAAATATGTGAATTCCGATTTGCCGCTGTGTACTTATATGGCTACAGTGGGGCATCTTGCACGTATAATCTGAACACTAACCAAGATGAGAAAAAGAAAAAGGAAATGGAAAGTTCAGTTTATTATTTCCTGGCACAAAACACTTCTATGTCAGTTGTCAAATGCCTCAGAGACCTCTTTTGGCAAACAGCATTTATTTGTTGATGTGTTCTGGATGATTTACTATTTTCCAGTTCACAAGAAGCTTCATTAAAATATACCCCGTACATGATAATGCTGCTATCTGACTTAAGGCAGGTTCCAGCACTCATTGCTTCGTCTATTGATACTGATTGGTAATATTTTCATATTGCAGGACTACAGCCAAGCTGCAAGTCAAATTGGAAACTGGTGACTAGAAACTCCTAAGCTTGTTAATGAATATGAGGAAATTGTTGAAGTGCAGAGACTGAAGAATGAAAGCAGAAGAGCATTAAATATTTTCAACAAGCTTGTTATTGGAAGGAAGGAGTAAATGTTTGCCTGAAAGGGCCCTCTGGCAACGTGCAGTGAACACCCACACAATGCATTTCATTTATTTCAGTCGGATGGGTATGTTTAACAATGGACTCATGATTTATTCCACAAGATTAACACTGACACTGAAACTGAAAGGAAAGATTTGCTCACACACTTTAAGGGCCTGTCCCACTTGCATGCGATTGCGTGCGTTTGGCGCAAATAAGCGGAAGCAGAGTTCACGCGTGACGTTATTTACGTCATGCTTACAAATCAGCTGGGCAGGAGGCGGGCCGACTGAATTTGGGCGTCGCACGGCGTCGGGCGGTGATGTCATCACGCAACGCCACGCGCTAGGCGTACGGCGTCAAAACGCTGCATACGCCGTCAAGACGCTGCGAACGACGTCAAGACGCTGCGAATGACCGCAAAGTGCCTGCGTGCGTACGCGGGCCGACATGCCGTTGGTGCGCAAAGATTTCGGTCACTGCAAGAATTTCGGAGCCCCATGCAATGTCGGGACCAGCCCCGTACAATTCCATACCCCTCCGCGCTTCTAAGTGGGACCGCCCCGCGCAGCCATACAGTGCCTGTACGCCTCAAGCGACCACGAGGTCGCATCATTTGCGAGCCAAGGTCGCGTAAGTGGGACAGGCCCTTTAGTCTGTGGTTGCATACAAGATAATTGATTATTTTTTAAGAAAATATTAGGAGAGTTGTCCTTCTACTCTCGAAAAAAAGTTTGCCGTCAATGTAAGCTGCTGCAACTGATAACGGTGAAAGTGCAGGGCAACGAAAACATTCGTGGTCCCATGCTAGTTCAAAATTATAGTGATAACAAAAACATTTATTGGTATCAAGCTGGAAAGGGTACAGAGAAGATTTACGATGATGTTGCCAGGACTAGAGGGTCTGAGTTGTAGGGAGAGGTTAAGTAGGCTGGGACTCTATCTCTTGGAGCACAGGAGGATAAGGGGTGATCTTATTGAGATGTATAAAATCATGAGAGGAATAGATCAGATAGACACACAGAGTCTCTCGTCCAGAGTAGGTGAATCGAGGACCAGAGGACATAGGTTTAAGGTGAAGGGGAAAAGATTTAATAGAAATCTGAGGGGTAACATTTTCACAGAAAGTGCGGTGGGTGTATGGAACAAGCTGCCAGAGGAGGTAGTTGTCACAACTAAGAATAAGCAAAGGAAAAATAATTGTGATTCTTGCCCCATGTTATTCAGTAACTAAGCAAAACAAAGTGCTGGAAGAGACACGATGCTGGTTTACAAATAAGCAGAAGCTGGTTTACAAATAGAGACACAATGTGCTGGCATAACTCAGCAGGTCAGGCAACATCTGTGGAGAGTATGGATAGGTGATGTTTCAGGTCAGGGCTATTCTTCAGCTGGTGGAACTCAGCCGGTTAGGCAGCATTTGGGGAATGGACAGATGAGGTTGAGTCAGGATCCCTCTTCAGACTTTAAGGAAGACTTACTATAAGACTTTACAATTTGAAAATATGAAATAACTTAATCACAGTAAAATTAAATACTTTAAACAATTAATTACCAGTAACCAAGTTTGTTTTGGCATAAATGATGTGACATTGGTATCAATATTTGACCACTGATCACCAGCAGTGAAAATTAGACACCAGAATGGGATGAAAAGCAGTGAGAGATATCTAGATTTTATACTGGGGAAAACAAATATGTGGGCATCAAGTGGCCTAACCCAAAAAGAAAATTTCGCAGAAATTACAGCTAACCTTTCCACAAAAATGGCAGCACAGGAGCCACATCTGGGCCACTTTCACTCTGATCTATCCTCGCTGGTCCATTGCCTGCCTGAAACCGGTTCCTGATCAGTGGGGCCTTGCAAGATCCTTCCCACCATCTGGGTGGCACAGTGGTACAGCTGGTAGATCTCTTTAGTCAGAGGGTGGTGAATCTGTGGAATTCATTGCCGCAGACGGCTGTGGAGGCCAAGTCAATGGGATAGTTTTAAGGTGGAGATTGACAGAGTTTTGATCAGTAAGAGTGTCTGGGGTTATGGGGCTAAGGCAGGAGAATGGGGTTAAGATGGAAAGATAGATCGCCCATGATGGAATGGCCGAGTAGACCTGATGGGCCAATTGGCCTTATTCTGCTCCTAGAATCTATGAACTCCTGCCTCACAGAATGAGTTCATAGCCTAGGTTCGATCCAGACCTTAGGTGTTGTCTATGTGGAGTTTGCACGCTGTTCCTGTGACCACATGAGTTTCATCCGAGTGCTCGTTTCCTCCCACATCCCAAAGATGCGCGGATTTGTAAGTCAATTGGCCTCTGTAAATCGCCCCTTGTTCGTAGAAAGTGGGCGTGAAAATGGGATAACAAGGAACTAGTGGGAACAGGTAATTGATGGTCGGCGATGACTCGGTGGGCTGATGTGCCTGCATCTCTCACTCTAAATAAACATTAGATCCCAGATCTTGAAATTATTACACAGCCAGTTTTCACATTCCCAAAGGCTTACTCTCTCATATAAAAGTAACAAAAAATAAGATTTTAACACTTAAAGATAAAAAAATATTAAATCACAATAAATTGAAGTTAATTTCATACTTTTAACATAACAATTAATTAACTATTACCTGAAAATTGCCCATCTCCTTCATTGGAAATGAATAAAGTCACATTTAATGTCGACACTTATTCTCACAACTGCTGGGGAATTGCAGAAAGTTGTTTACCTCTGCTGATCCACCAATGGACTCCACCAGGAATCCAACAGATTAAATGAAAACAGCAATGCCCTGTCAGGATGTTTAGAAGTGCCATGTATATATCAGTTGATATCAGAAGTCATTTCAATCACCACTGATGTAGTCTGCATTCAGTCTGTGTGCCAGATTAGGTTGGGTAAATTAGGTCAGTGACATGGTAAGGCAGCAATAGGGTTGCTGCCTTACAGAGCCAGAGACCCAGATTCGATCCTTACTGTTTGTACATTCTTCCCTTGACCTGCGTGGGTTTTCTCCGGATGCTCCGGTTCCCTCCCACACTCAATAGGCATGCAACCGTCTGCAGGTTAATTGGTTTCTGTAAAAATTGTAAATTGGTTCTAGTGTGGTGGAACGTGCGTGTGTACGGGGATCGCTGGTCAGCGTGGACGGTGGACGGTGGTCCCGTTTCCACGCTGCATCTCTACACTAAACCAAATGTCAAGGGAGTGTCACGAGTGTTTAATTGTCATATGTACTGGGACGGGAACAATAAAATTCTTACTTGAAGTTCTACAAGCACATTAATGCAATGCAAGTTAACTGACCCGTATTGATCCAGAAAATGCCACTGTGTTCCTTGGGGAAATTAAATTTGTGTAATTAAATAAATATCCAAATTTAAAAAGCTAATCTCAGTAGCGACACCTATGAAATTGTAGGATTATTGTTGAAACCACAACATGTTTATTAACATTCTTTAGGGTAGTAGGTCGGCCTATCATTTTTGTGTGAATCCAACATGAGACGCTCAATAACAACATAAACAGCTCAATACTATTCCCAGCAAAGGAGCTGCCTGACTAGCACCCCATCTAGCACCCATTCACCATCTCCACTACCAGCGAACTACCTCCACAATGAACCAGCAACCTCACTCCTTGGCTTTTATGCTGCCATCTTCCAAAGAAGATAAAGGTCAGCGGGGATGCTGCTATGTGTTAGTTGACATGGTCATCATTGGCCATTCCAACCAGAAATATACTATAAACCCATCTCCTCGCAGGGTACTTCCCTGTGCAGCTGCATGAGATGCAAGACCTATCCCTATGCTCCTCTCCCACATCCATCGGGCGACCCTGGAAGTCTTTCCAGGTGAGACAGAGGTTCACACGCATCTCCTCTAATTTTAGTTTAGAGATATATTGCGGAAACAGGCCCTTTGGCTCACCGGGTCCGCGCCGACCAGCGATTCCCGCGCATTAACACTATCCGTCACCCAATTTTTACATTTACCAAGCCAATTAACCTACAAACCTGTACATCTTTAGAGTGTGGGAGGAAACCGAAGATCTCAGAGAAAACCCACGCAGGTCACTGGGAGAACGTACAAACTCCTTACAGACAGCACCCGTAGTCGGGATCGAACCCGGGTCTCCGGCGTTGCATTCGCTGTAAGGCAGCAACTCTTCCGCTGCGCCACTGTGACCGCCCTCTCATCTACTGCTCCCTGTATGGCCTCCTTTACATTGACAAGACCCAGCGTAGACTAGTGCATGGTCTGGCCTCGTGGATCTCCCATTTGCCAACTATTTTAGCTCCCCTTCCGATTCCCACGCTGACCTTTCGGTCCTGGGCCTCTCCATTGCCAGAGTGAGGCCACACATAAACTGGAAGTGTTTGACCATCATCTGCAGTTCTTTGTTTCAAACACATACAATGATAGTGCCTTATTCGGTTGTAGCGTACAATGGGCAATAAGGTATGGCGGTCCCTCTGCTATGGTGCATTACAACAAGGATTTTGTAAACGGACTGTAGCGGAGGGAGTGGTTAATAAACAAGAGGACACAAAGTGCTGGAGTAATTCAGTGGGTCAGGATCTCTTGAGAGCATGGATAGGTGACATCGGGACCCTTCCTCAGACAGATTCAGTTGGCTGAATTACTCCAACACTTTGTGTCATTTCACATATAGACTAGGTGCCGATGCTACTGGTGTGCAGCATCAAGCCCTTCATCACTGGTTCATGCAGCTACTGTTGCAGCTCACATCGTAGCCCCCAGCAGGATGTGCTTTCTTCAGGCCGCAATCACTAACAGGACACGCTCGGTCACTGTGGGGCTCTCTCCCCTCTCACCCGCTGTCACTTCCAATGTGGAGAATGTCAGCGGCACCAGGGGAGGAGGCAGTGGCAGTGGTTGGGGGATTGGGGAGGGGGGAAATGGACAAGGTCACTGCTGACTATGAGAAGCAGCAGTAGGTGAGAGGGGAGGGATCCCCACGGTGACCAAACACATTCTGTCGGTGGCAGTAGCCAGAGACCTGCCAGTTACGTTGTTGCTCCCATTGTGTAGCTCATTCGGAGCAATGTAGAGGCCAATTAACACAAATTTGTACGACTTTGGGATTTAAGAGGAAACCGGAGCACCCGGAGGAAACCACGCCGTCACAGGGAGAACGTGCAAACTCCACACGAGGTCAGGATTGAACCAGAGTCTCTGGCGTTATAAGGCAGCAGTTCTTCCAGCTGCACCACTGTGGTCTGGAGCTGCGGAAGGAAGCTCACCATCACCGCCCTCCAAACAGCAATCAGGAATGGGCAGCAAATGCTCGCCTTCAACACATTCAAGGACAAAAGTAAACAATCTAGCAATCAAAGTAACTTACTTCATAAAGATTTCTCTGGCCAACATCCAAATACAGGGTCTTATCATCTTGTGCTAGTGCACATGGAGATACATTGAAACTCATGTCTGGCACAGCTAATGATCATGTCAATCAGTTGTGGCCTGAATTCTGCTTCTTCCACCCTCAGGGCCTACTGGGACGTCACCATGTGGTAAACAGGCCATTGCCCCCATCATCTCGTGCTGTGCTAGCATCTCAGTGGCCATCAACTGGGACAGGTAATGTGTGCTCTGCCTGAAGGCTCAGACGCACGTGTCAGCCTTTGTGTATTTAGCTCCTTCACTTTCTCCTTTCCACTTTTAATCTCACTAAAACTGGCAATTGGTTGAAATGACCAAATATGCACCAAATATTTTGTGCCCTTATTAGTTATTTGCTATTATTTCTACAGATCTAATTTAGTTTAGTTTAGAGATACAGCATGGAAACTGGCCCTCCGGCCCCCCGGGTCCATGCAGACCAGCAATCCCTGCATATTAACACTATCCTACACACACTAAGGACATTTTTTTCATTTACCAAGCCAATTTACTTACAAACCTGCACATCTTTGGAGTGTGGGAGGAAACCGATGATCTCAGAGAAAACGGGGAGAACGTACAAACTCCGTACAGACAGCACCCATAGTCGAGATCAAACCCTGGTCTCCGGCGCTGTAAGGCAGCAACTCTACTGCCTTTTATTGTACCTATAACTTGTTCAAAGCTGCATTCGGTGCAATCACAATAAGCTGACTATTACAAATGCGTATCACTACAAATACAATGTGTACTCATTTCTGACCCACATCAACTTTCATTTGACTGAATATATTCGAAGGAAGAGCCTTCCTACCTCTTGATAGATGTCAACATGGTCCCCATAATAGGCTTGCTTCGAGCATCCTGGAAATTCTCTAATGCAGCAAGATTCTGGAGGCCACTCCATTCCTGCCATTTCTAACCAATCTGTAAAGTATAGCACTCCGCAACACTTGAACTAGGGGGAGGAAAAAAAACACACAAACCTGTAAACATCTTGAGCTTCATGAATTGTTAGCCTGAGAACGTATGCACCGTTGCCAATGACATTCTGTTTATACATATAACAACATCCACAATAAACATCAATTGCTGAAAAGGTTTACAATTTTGGACTAGCCATTCACTTCTTCCAGCAGATGACGAACATTAGAAACAGCTTTTAAAGTCATAAAAGGAGGAGATACAATCCAGAATAAGCAATTTTCAATAAAGTGCAAGACGGAACAAAGCTACCACCCTCAAGCACAGTAACATGTGGCAGAGGCAAGAGCCGGAATTGAGTTATGTTCATCATCTCACACAGATTCTACATTTCTCACTTGCCTAACTGAGCTTGCATTATTCACTGGACTATAACTTTGAATGCCCTTCTTCAGGCAATCTTACAGTTATTTTCTAGATGATGTGATTTAGTAGGTACCCAGATTACATTTGTCAACTGCATTAATCCAGCTCTCTTCCATGAGAAAATTGGAAGATATTGCCTAGTGTCCCTTTTCTCTCTCTGTGCCCAGCACCGTATAATCATCAGCATGTTGGTAGACACAAAATGCTGGAGTAATTCAGCGGGACAGGCAGCATCTCTGGAGAGAAGGAATATCATTGCAATGTTAATTGTTTGTGTTTGGGCACTTTTCCCTCTTCCTCCAAAACACTTCATCAAAACCTACTGGCTACCCAACCGAGTTGACAACAAAGTGCTGGAGGAACTCAGCGGGTCAGGCAGCACTTGTGGAGGAAATGGGACAATTTACGTTTCAGGACTCGTTTTGTCCATTTCCCTCCACAGATGCTACCTTTCATGCTGAATTCTTCCAGCAGTTTGTATTTTTCTCAAGATTGCAGCATCTACGCTCGTGTCATCAAGTAGACTCAATATCTCTAACTATCACCATTTACCTTGTTAGTCCAAGGTTCTTGTATGTATTACTGACACAGCTATAAACTAATTCCCCAAAAGTGACTGAACATAATTTTACACCCTTTCACCTTAGTAATGCAGATATCACAATGAACAAAACAAAATGCTAGAAATAGTCTACAGGTCAATCAGCATCTGTGGAGAGAGAAACATAGTTGTAGTTTCATATCATGTTTCAGATGAAAGATAATCGGAATGGAAAACTGTTTCTCTTTCCACTCATGCTACCCGCCTTGCTGAGTCTCACCACTTTGTATTTTTTGGTTCAGATTTCCAGGATCTGCATTTTTTTTTTAATATTTCAAATGTCATAAGGATTCCTCATATCCTTATTAATTGCCTATTTTGTGAATTGTCCTTTCCTTGCTTGCATTGCTACTTATCCCAAATGACCAGGCACACCTTCAATAATGTTTTCCTTCCTATGGTTCATCCTGATCGAAGGTCTTCATCGCTTCCACCTTCCAATTTGCACGGGGAATCGGACAGTACCCTAGCTATTGGAACGACCATACCAAAGCTTCTGCACTTCCTGCAGATGGGTGCAGGGAGAAAAAATAATGACTGGGGCGGGACAAGACTTCGAATATATTGATTGCATTTCTGAGGCAGCGTGAAGTGTAGATGGAGTCAACTGTGGGAAGTGTGGTCTGTGAATTGGACTGGGCTCCATCTACAACTCTCAGCAATTTCTGTAGTCTTGGACAGAGCTGTTCCCAAACCAAGCAGCGATGCAACCCGACATTATGGGATGCATGTTGGGGTAGCGGTAGAGTTGCTGTCGGACAGCGCCAGAGACCCCGGTTCGATTCAGACTACGGGTGCTGTCTGTACGGAGTTTGTACGTTCTCCTTGCGACCTGTATGGGTTTTCGCCAAGATCTTCGGTTTCCTTCCACATTCCAAAGGAGTACAGGTATATGGGTTGATTGGCTTAGTATCAATGTCTAAAATTGTGCCTCATGTGTGTAGGGTAGTGTTTATGTGCGGGGATCGCTGGTCCGTGCGGACTCGGTGGGCCGAAGGGCCTGTTTCCGCTCTGTATCTCTAAACTAAATATGTTTTTTTATGAACTTCAAGAGAACAAGAACATTTTTGCTTACTCTCACTATAAATCTTGCGACTTTTACAACCGAGCCAAAGCCTATCCAAGACTACTTTGCCAGGCTCACTGTCCCAATGGTAATTTGACCTAAAGCTAAGCTTCAGATTCTAAGACCCATCATCATCGAGATCCAATCATAGCCACCTCTTATTATTATTATTATTATTATCACTCTCAGATTTCATAGTACCAAACTAGCATCAGAATGCTAACCACCGTTGATTAGGCTGCAACTAACAATAGAAAACCTCAAAGCAGACCCATCAAACAGTCTTCTCAGCACTGACCACTTTCTGCAAGTGACAACCGACCCAAATATCTAAATATTATTCTAACCAATTTGGGTCATTTGGCGTGTGCTTAAAAAGGCCATTTTTGAGAAGCAATTTTCTGCTTGAAATGCTGGCAAAATGAGAACAATTTACCCCAGACTTTTGCAAACTCTTCCTTGCAGATTTTCGATCTCCGCACTACATAACTTTGTTAATCATCCAAAAATGGTCTATTGTTGTCCTATATTAACCCGTATCTGTTGCTATTTCCAATAACCCAATCTATTTCTCTCTAGAAATATTCAAATCTTCAAATCATTACCTCTAACCCCTTCCTACACAACCTCCAGAAAATCTTCCCCGGCTGATCAATGCTCACGAGAATTGACCACATTCTCTGCTGCATTACTATTTACTCTAAGCTTTGATGGGAGAACTCAAGCTACCAAGATCTAATTAGAATCAAAGAATCATGAAGCACGGAAACAGGCCCTTCAGCCAAACTTGTCCATGCCGACCAAGATGCCACATCCAAGTTAGTCCCATTTCCCCGAGTTTGCACATATTCCCCCAAATCTTTCCTATTCGTGTACCTATCCAAATGTCATTTAAATGTTACCGTGCCTGCCTCAATAACCTCCTTTGGAAGTTCGTTCTACATACCCACTATCCTCTGTGTGGAAAGAATGCCCCCTCAAGTTTCTATTAAATATCCCCTCTTACCTTAAATCGATAACCTCTCAATCTTTATTCCCGAGGAAAAACATTCTGTGCATTCACCCTATCTATTTTTCTCATGATTTTATGCACTCTATAAGATCACCCCTCAGCCTCTTGCGCTCCAAGCAATAAAGCCCTAGCTTAAACCCCCAAGTCCTGGCAACAGCCTAATAAATCTTCTCTGCACTCTTTCCAGGGTGACCAGGTATGCGACTGCAATGTCTTGTATAACTGTAACATAATGTGCCAACATCTAGGCTCAACTCTATAACTGATGAAGGCCGAAAGCCTTCTTCACCATCCTATCTACCTGTGATGTCAGTTACAGGAAACCACATACATACACACGGATCCCTCTGCTCCACAACACACCCAGGGCCCTACTGTTCACTGCAAAGGTCCTGCACAGGTTGGAGAGGCCAAACTGCAACACCTCGCAAATAACTGCATTAAACTTAATTTGCCATTCCTCGACCCACTCACCCAGCTGATCAAGATCCCACTGCAATTCTTGATGACCACCTTCACTGTCTACGATACCGCCTACTTTTGTCATCTGCAAACTTACTAATCACGCCTTGTACCTTCTGATTGAAATTGTTGATATAGATGACAAACAGCAGTGGCCCCGCTATCCACCCCCCTGAGGTACACCACTAGTCACAGACCTCCAGTCCAATAAACAACTTTCACCAACACCCTAAGCTTCCCATCATGAAGCCAATTCTCTAACCTCCAGAGCAATGTACCACGCAACATCTGATCAAAGGCCTTGCTGAGGTCCATACAGATTACTTCAACAGCCCTGGCCTCCTCAACCGCCTTAGTTGCTTCATGGTCTCCCACTTACAAAACCATGCTAACCATTCCTGATCCACCCACTGTTTAACCAAAACTGGGTATATCTTATCCCTCAGAATCCTCTTCACTAACTTTCATACCACTGATTTTTGTCTTGCTGGTCTATAGTTCCCAGATTTTTCTTTGCAGCTTAAATAGAAGCACAACATCCAATATTCAGGCACCTCACCCGTGTCTAATGATTCATGCAGCTCAGACAGGACACCTGCAATCTATTCTCAAGCTTCCCACAGTATCATTGTACATTCTAATCAGGCCCGAGATGTCCAGCACCTCCAGCATCACATGGATTGCCCTCAAGATCTCTTCATTAACCGCCCTAGTCTTTATGTCTTCCACCAGAGCAAAAGGAGGGGAGAAATATTCATTGAGGTCCTTGCCCATCACCTGCAGCTCCACCCATAAAGGGGAAATGTGTCTCTCTTTAATGACCATTTGCCCTTTAATATACATTTTAAATCTATTTGTGAATGTTTGGAATAAAATCAGAAAGCACTATGGATGTTTATTTGGCCATGTCTCTTCTATAGTCAAAGGGTGGTAAATCTGTGGAATTCATTGCTACAGAAGGCTGTGGATGCCAAGACAATGGACATTATTAAGGCAGAGAGCGATAGATTTTTGATTAGTTTGGGTGTCAGGGGTTATGGGGAGAAGGAAGGAGAATGGGGGTTAGGAGGGAGATGGATCAGCCATGGCGGAGTAGATTTGATGGCCTAATCCTGCTCCTATCACGTATGAATTTATAGAGAATGGAAGACAAGATTAATGGTTCAAAGGTTTATGGTTCATTGAATGAGGTTTCCAAAATTTCCATTTTTAATTCCAAATCTATGTTTTCTCCAGTTATTTGGACCTCCTTCTCAAAATACCTTCTTGCTTTTTTGACTTGCTCATAAGCTTTAAGAAATCCCTAAAAAGGTATATTTCCAGTCAATAATTTGTGTTTCTTCTTGCAATCTACCTGTAAAGGCCATTTACTGCTGAAGCTGCCTCACTATTGATCCCAAAACTCTCATATTTATTCCAATTTTAAGAAGCTCTGTTCAGATTTTTCTACAATGCATTCTATTAATAATGACAGGAAGTTCAAAATTACACTGACAAATGTATTCAATTTGATTTCTGCCACCCAAGCTACAAACTAATGGGTTAATTAAATTTGAAATCACTGAGCATTCAATGCACCGTAACCAAGTGTGAGAGAGAACAAATAAATCTTGAAAACGCAAAAAGATTTAACCTCCCTAAAAAAAATTGCAAACACAACGATAATTTTAAAACATTTATTCCCTCAATTGACAGTTCAATCACATTTCAATTATATAACTTTCATAAAAGTAATTCAGATGCATCTTTCTTTTTAGTTTAGTTTAGAGTTGCAGCACGGAAATAGGCCCTTTGGCCCACGGAGTCCACACCGACCAGTGATCCCCACACAAGCACCATCCGACACACACTGGGGACAATTTACTATTTTACCAAGCCAATTAGCCTAGAAATGTGCACGTCTTTGGAGTGTGGGTGGAAACTGGAGCAACCAGAGAAAACCCACGCAGATCAAGGGGAGAACATACAAACTCCACACCGATAGTTAGGATTGAACCCAGGTATCTGGCGCTGTTAGGCAGCAACTCAACCGCTTTGCCACTATTTTTGTTGAATATTTTCTTATTTGATACTAATGGGTAAATTAGCAATCAGCAATATCCAGGCAAGAAATGGGGGCACACACTGGCACAGCTTCTACCTCACTGCACCAGAGACCTCGGTTCCATCCTGACTTCAAGTTGTCTGTGTGGAGTTTACACGTTGTCCCTGCGAACACATGGGTTTCCTCCAGGTGCTCCAGTTTCCTCCCACATCCCAAAGTGGTGTGGGCTTGAAGGTTAATTGATGTTGTAAATTGCCCCATGGTGTGTAAGAAGTGGATGCAAAAGTGGGATAACACAAGTAGTGTGAACGGAAGGTGAATGGTTGGCATGGACTCGGTGGCTCAAAGGGCCCATTTCCATGCTGTACCTCCAAACTAAACTAAATTGAATTAAATAGCTAAGTGTCAACATGAGTAAGAATAATGCATCCTTACAGCAAAAGTAGATTCGGCACTGAATTTACCTCTCTCTGAAAGAAATTCCAGGCATGGGTTAACCGCTGGTATGCACCCATACCAAAATGGGACATTCTTGATTTCAACCCAAGCATATCGGACCTTTGTATGGAGATCTGAAACAAAGAGTAACTTCTCAGTGACATCATTATAATTAAACTGTGACATTTTTGACCAATATGGAAGATGCAAAATATCAACCACATATTAAATACCAATGTCTGTATAATAATAATAATCTGTTGCCAGTCTCAATGAATGATGATGTATACGAACCAGAATATACATACATTACGGAATATCAAGTGTTGTTCTTCCAGTTTGTGTGTGGCCTCACTCTGGCAATAGAGTGGAATGGCAATGGCATTACAAATGGTATTAACAATGAAAACACACAAAATGCTGGAGTAACTCAGCAGGACAGGCAGCGTCTCTGGGTAGAAGAGTTTCAACTCGCATCTGCAGTTCGTTCCTACAATGATAACTAACCCCTCCCCCTTTCTTTCCCTCCCCCTTTCCCTATTCCCCACCTGCGTGCACCCATTTCTCCCCACCCCTTCCACCTACATTCCTTCCTCTAGCTTCACAATTTGCTACTCTTCAATCCTTATCTCACATATTTTGGCTTTTCATTTCAGGCCTTTATCTGCTTGCGCAAAGTCTGGCTCATCTACATCCACCGATCACTTTCATGTTTCGTCCCTCCTCTCTCCAGCTGTCTTCTCCGCCCCCCCTCCCCCCCTCCCCTCCCCTCAACGTCAACACAATCAGACTGAAGAAGCGTCCCAACACGAAACACTGCCTAACCTCGTTCTCCAGAAATGCTGCCTGACCCGCAGAGTGACTCCGGTACTGTGCGTGCTTTAGAAGTAGCTCCTTTCATCCATTTTTGTTGGTGCCGATTAGCTTTAAAATAATCATGTATTGTTTGACAAAAAAGATTAAACAAATTGGGAACATGCCCAACATTTTGTTGGGTTTTTTTTAATAACAAAAAAGTTAAAATCTCCTGGAGGTACATACTCCAAATGATTATGATCAAATGAGGCATTCAAGCAGTCCCATAAACTTCTTCAGGTCATAGAGCAAAAACAAAGGTCGAATTGGCAGCACGTACGTTTCTGTGCACAATTCTCTGCCCACGAAGTATTCAATCTCTGTCAGACTTAAGTGAGATGTGCCAAAGAAAGGTTAATTGACAGGACATCAGCCCAACCACTGCAGTACAACCAAGTTTCATTGGGACTAATTCAGATGCAGTTCTGGTACAGTCTTGAGAAGAGGTTGATTGCCATGGTGCATGTAATAGGAAGAAAATAAGAGATAACATAAAAATAAATGTATTTTTTGAGTTGCACTCTGTAGCCTGGAGTTACAGGCTTCTGATTCAATGCACTCAAGTGTTTTGGGAGGACTCAACTGCTCAGCGTGCAGTAACAGCAGGATCTTGGATTACAGACCTCCTTTTCCCCACTTCCCAATCCACCCCCAAATTGTTGGATAGCAGTACTAGCTATAAAACCTACTGCCCTACAGAGGAAACTTGCTTGGTTTTCACCAAGTCCTTTAGTCTTTGGAAAATCCCCTACAAAGGTGGTGCAGTATTGGAGAACCTAGTGTAATACTGGGTCATTACATAGAGTAGACAGAGTTTGTCCTATTCCAGAACCCATCAGACAATAATTCCCCAAGAAAGGAGAAATGAAAAAACATCATTGGATAAACTCAAGACATACAACTGAATTTGGTTCCACACATGATCAGGTCTTTTGAAGCACATTTCAGAAACCAAAATGCTATGAGGAGAAATAGCTCTAATATAAATTGCATTTTTTTGTTCAGTTGTATGAAGCTTAAAAGAATATTGGTGCAAGGCATCATTTTAAAAAGCCAGCAATTTACGACAATTCTAGTATTGTTTATATTGACAAAGGAATATTTACTAGCTGATTGCTTCTAAACATAATTAGAACAAATGGCTCATTCCAGGAAGATATGGAGGTTTTATAGAAGGTACCAAAGAGGTCTATGAGGATGCTACCTGGATTAGAGGGTATTAAGGGTCTGTCCCACTTGCCGATTCTTTTGGCGACTGCCGGCATCATTGACTGACGTATCAGGTCAGCAAAAAAGTCGTGGCGTGATGCGGCGTAATGTTTGACGCGCGGTGTTTTTTCAAGTGTCGCAACATTCTTTTTGTCGCCGCTGGATTTTGAAATGTTCAAAACCATTTGGCAACACTAATATGATGCCGGCAGTCGCCGAAAATAATCGGCAAGTGGGACAGGCCCTTTAGCAATAAGGAGAGGTTGCACAAACCTGGATCGACTACTCCAGAGTATTGGCAGCTGAAGGGAAACCTGACAGAAGTGTAAAAAATTATGAGAAGCTAGAGTCAGAACCTTCCCCCACCCCAGGATGAAATACCCTGGGGCAAAGCTTTAATAATAATAATAATGGATGGGATTTATATAGCGCCTTTCTAATACTCAAGGCGCTTTAAGACCAGAGGCAGGTTTAAAGGAGGTGTGTACGGCAAGTTATTTTACACAGAGAATTGTAGGCGCTTTGAATGCTCGGCAAGGGGTGGAGGCAGATACAATAGTGGCATTTAGGATACTTTTAGACAGGCATATGCCTCAAATTTACAAACGTGAGAATTAGCAGGGTCAAGCTAGCCATCATACTAACGCATAAATGACACCCAACTATTATTGATTTGACTGCCCAACAGTTACAGGCAGACATAAAAGATTGGGCATGACTTGCTGGATGAAATCTGGAACTACTGGGATCATGTGATCAATTGTATGGCAAGGGTTTATTGGTATTTATTTTAATCTCTGCTTGCCACCTTGCACACTGTTGGGTTTAACAGATGATCCACTGTGAAGAGAGAATGCCTGTGTTAGAAGGATGCAGCAAGATCCACAGCAGTGTTTCATCAAAGACTCCTGCACACGGGTCTATGGACTAGAGGTTATGTCAACAATTATGGAGAGAGAGAGCGAGATTCTGGTTCAGAGGTATCACAGGACACAGAGAGTTTGAGTTATGGCAATTGTTGGGAGTTAGCATGTGGGGTATAAGCATACAAGGATTAAATTATGTATAAGAATTTATTGTTTAACTCATATCACATGTACTAAACTGTATTCCATTTTCCTAAAGAGATGAAATATGAACTGACAAATTTTAATGAGGACATGTGGGGTGGCAAATGCAATTTTGGGTGCAAACCAAATTTACTTTAAGACTGCCATCCTTTTAAGTTATGAGTCCATAATTATATTTAGTTTGCACCTGTGTTTATAGGAATTTCCAATGATGGTAAAATAGGTAATGTCACATATGTTAAAGGAATTCAAAAAATATACTAAACCATTTTAACCCGGCACCTTTGTGGATTGCAGAATAGTACATGTCTGGAACCTACAATCAGAAATGAGAAGATACAAAAAGAAATCAGTTCTAAAAACATGATGCGACACGATGGACAGCACGGCACGGTGGCGGCGTGGTAGAGTTGCTGTTTTACAGCACTTACAGTGCCAGAGACCCGGGTTCGATCCTGACGATGGGTGCTGTCAGGGGGTATGTTCCGCGTGTGTTTTGGCTGAGATCTTCGGTTTACTCCAAAGACATACAGGTTTGTAGGTTAATTGGATTGGTAGAAGTGTAAATTGTCCCTAGTATGAGTGGGATAGTGTTAATGTGCTGGAATCGCTGGTCGGTGCGTACTCAGTGGGCCAAAGGGCATATTTCCGCGCTGCATCTCGAAACTAAAATACATCACAACTTTGGTGCATTCTTGGAAATTGCAGTGCAAATTGTGTGGATGAAATGACAAGCATATCCAGGCCAGGTTACGAAACACACTGGATTTCATTTTCAAATGGGGATACAAATTGACGGCATCTATGAAAAAGCACTAAAGATGCTAAAATGAATCTCTGCTGCCATGGAATATCAATGCAAAGACAGCATATGGATAGGAGCCCTCACAAGTACCAAAGACATGAACTGCTTTTCTGTCAAGAAGCTCTGCCTTTATTGCAGTGGGAATCATTCAGTACAAGCGGCCCAATTCAGACTAGCAGGTCATAAAATGCAACAACAAAGTCTCAGTTTGCAGGGCTAAATTGAGCTTAATCCAAAGTTGGGGCAGAAGAGGAACGACCACAAAGCACAGAAAGCAAGTTCCTATAAACACACAGGAAGGCGAGCAATTCAAGGAGCGTATTTTGTTCACATTTATATCAAATGTGAAGTTGTGCATGTTATGCAAACATCACTACACAAGCAGAAGAGATTGTCTGTGTGGCAGAATGTATCTGCTGCAAAGTGCTGGTAGGTTACAGATGGGACATTATAGAAATAGTGAAGATAAATTATTCTAGTAATTGTTATGTGGATTGGTGAGAAATTCTGCAGTCTAAGCAGAGCACACTCCTAGCACATGATGCCTCTGAGATCCCCACAGAAGACAAGATTCAGGATGTTCCTTAAACAAATCCCAGGATTGTTCAGCACCAGAGATTTCTGATGAGATTCAAGATGACAGAATGCCATAGAGTCCAGAGATGGATTAAAACTCAACATCTTATGTAGCTGCAACTTCAAAATAACTAATACCAGTACTGCCACAGTGTGCAAAAGCCAGAATTAAAACTAATGTCCGTTTATATTTCCTCTTTAGAAAAATGGAATGCATTTAATACATGTGATACGAGTTAAACAATAAATGTTCAATTTAATTATTCATTTAAGATAGCTATATCTTTAATTACATCATATGACCGAATCTCCTCAGGGTTTTCACAATGTTTACAGAAATGTTCAGTTATTTCCTGATTGAATAGACTGCATTCCCCTTTGAATTTGCAGTTTTGCTAGTTTACAACCCGTACAGTCTGCAACAGACTTTGTTGAAAGTTAAGGAAGCACTGCATAGATGGTGTACAGTACAGAGGATTATGGAGAGGGAGAGATCTTGGGCTATAATGATCAAGAGGTAGTTTAGTTTGGTTTAGAGAAAGAGAGCGTGAAAACAGGCCCTTCACCTATCGAGTCCGCACAGACCAGTGATCACCGCATATTTACACTATCCTACTGCTAGGGGCAATTTATACATACACCAAGCCAATTAACCTACATACCTGTACATTTTTGGAGTGTAGGAGGAATCGCGGAGAAAACTCATGGGATCACGGGGAGATCGTACAAACTCCGTACAGACAGGACCCATAGTTGGAATCAAAACCGGGTCTCCAGCGCTGCAAGCATTGTAAGGCAGCAACTCTACCGCTGCGCCACCATGCATAAAAAGGGCAGAGATACATCATGGAAACTGAGAGATCATGGGACAAATAGCTTGGGGAGCAGGTGGCCATATTTGGATATAAACAGGAGTTAAGATCATGGGGAACAAGGGAATGGTGCACCAACTCAATATTGGGAAAGCCAAGTCTTTGTGGAAGACTGCTTGATGGGCTAAAAGCAATTTTTTGACCTAAACAAAATCCTGCCTCTTTTTAGAAAAATAGAAACATAGAAAATAGGTGCAGGGGTAGGCCATTCGGCCCTTCGAGCCAGTGCCACCATTGAATACGATCATGGCTGATCACCCAAAATCAGTAGCCCGTTCCTGCTTTTTCCCCCATATCCTTTGATTCCATTAGCCCTAAGAGCTAAATCTAACTCTCTTGAAAACTTCCAGTGAATTGGCCTCCACTGCCTTCTGTGGCAAAGAATTCCACAGATTCACAGCTCTCTGAGTGAAAAGAAATTGTACCCAATCTCGAGAATACCAGGCCTGAAGCTCAGCTAAAAGAAGCTCCTTTCTTCAAAATTATAGTTTTCAAACCTCATTATCATGTTTCAACGAGGAAGAGAACTTCATAGAAATGTGATCATTACTGACCTGCCTCTAAACACCAGGTTAAACAGGTGTCCCGAAAACCTGCTTTGGCTCCCAGCACACTGGATTCAGATTGAGCTCTGCCATCACGTGATGGAAGTGCACTTGGCTCATTGGACTTGTGCCTCATCTCCACAAGAACCATCAGATGTTCTTGTCAGGGCAGCTCTTTCCATGTTATCCTGCAGCTTTTCCTCACACTAGTGCCCCTTTTAAAAATGATTACATTTGCTGATTTTACCCTCTCACATAGTGAAATCTGGTGCACGACCACACACTGCACGATAGGATTTTTCCTCATATCACCCCGGGTCTTTTGCTAATCACTTCAAATTATTTGCCAGAGGAGGTAGTTGAGGCAGGTACTATAACAGCATTTAAAAATAACTTGGCCAGATACATGGATAGGAAAGGCTGGGAGGGCTTTGGGCCAAACATGGGCTAATAGGAGGTACACAAAAAGCTGGAGAAACTCAGCGGGTGCAGCAGCATCTATGGAGCGAAGGAAATAGGCAACGTTTCGGGCCGAAACCCTTCTTCAGCCCAAAACATTGCCTATTTCCTTCGCTCCATAGATACTGCTGCACCCGCTGAGTTTCTCCAGCTTTTTTGTGTACCTTCGATTTTCCAGCATCTGTAGTTCCTTCTTAAACACGTGGGCTAATAGGACTTGGATTACTTCGATGGGGGATCTTGGTCGACATCGACCCGTTGGACCGAAGGGCCTGTTTCTGAGTTGTATGTCTGTATGATTCTAAATCTGAGTTTGCTGTATATTGAAATTTCCTCAAATTTGAACATTTTCTCTTTATTGGCCCTGTGCAGTTTTGAAAACCACCATCATCGGCACCTCCTGAAGTCCCCATTATGTTTTTTTTCTCCACTAACAAGAACTGCTCCAACATTTCCCACCAGGAGATAAAAAATTCTCAAATGCTGAAAATGATCAGTAGATGCTGTTCGTTAAACAAATCATGTACGACTAAATTAAATACCTAATCAAAAGTGAAGGAACTGACTACCAGTAGCACAAGGCTAATAGGTTATTAATACTAAGCAAAAAAATTAGAAATAGATTTGACTTCATAGCCTGGAAAATTCAATAACACAAAAATTCTATTACTATTGAATGGAATGTCACATGATTATATTTAATATCTGTCTGGGGGCTTTTTTTATACAGTACACAAATTCCCCAAGATGGTGAGATATGAACACAAGCTGAGAGAACAGGATTGGTTACAATGGCCCCTCAAGCCTGCTTCTCTGCTCCATGTTCTTATTGGATCCCTTGACAATCTAATTATATTACACTCCAAAAAAACTATTGATTTTAATCTTACAACTGTTCCAAGGCAAAGAATCCATAATCTTGAGACAGAAAAATCCATTCTTCCCCCAATATGACTGATCCTTTTCCTGAAGCTATGCCCTTTGTTCTTACCCTTTAACCCGAGGGACAAGCTCTCAGTACCCACCCGATCACAATCTTACGTTTTAAAAGACTAGAGCTGTGGAATACATAAAATATAGATTGGCATTCAAGAAGTAATCAGTAAATGTTGTCAAATAACCAGCAATTGAATGACCAATAATTAAGAAATGTAGCTTATTGAATCATTACGAAATGTAATCCAATTTTTCCCAGTCAGAATTAAACCCATGACATGACCACACATCAGCAAAACCACTGATCTTGTTGCTGTGATATTCTTTTACTTTCAAAATACTATGAACAAAAATAAGTGTTTTGAAATAGAAGACTCTAATTTGACACATGGAACTGATATTCTGATTGATCTGTCACCAAAATGTTGGAAATCAATAAATAGTATACTACTCTCCGATATCAAATATAACAGTGTTTGTGCCAAGTATTCTGCATCCATATTTCATCAGATTATTTATTTGAAGTACTGTTCTTTCAAAGTGACAATTTCATCTGGTAACTTGGTCAAATGTCACCCTTGGCAACCTCCTCAGGCACTGGCATGAATTTTCACATTCGTCAGTCAAGTTATTATGAACATCATAACTCATCTTAAAATAAACTATTACCGATTTATTTTAGATTACACATTTTTCTGGGATGCCATTGAAGTGCTCGAAGGAGGGCTAAATTCTGAGGCATAGATAAGGTAGACAGTTGGTATAGTTTTGCCCAGAGTAGAAATGTCAGACTAGGGAGCATTTTATTAAGGTGAGATGGGCAAAGTTTAAAGGAGACTAGACCAAGGGCAGACCCGTTGGGTCTGCTCCCCCAACGCAGCCGTTCCCTACCCGTAGCCCCCACGGGAGACGTGGTCCTCCAACTCAAGCGGCTCAGGAATGAGCAGTGCGGCTGGTTTTAAATGGCATCTTTGAGGCGAGATGCGGGCGCCAGCAGCCGTTATGGTCGCTGGCCAGCAGGAGGCGACAAAATGAGTGAGTGGGGGGGGGGGGGGGGGGAGAAGGATTTAATGAAAAATGTGGACATAAACATAACGAAATCTAATGAGGAGTGGATAGTTGGAATGAAAAGTGAAATGTCTACCGAAATGGCTGCTTCTATGGGTGAGAAGCCAGTTTATTTTTGAAATATTGGGGGGTGGGGAGAAGGATTTGATTAAAAAGGTGTACTTAAACACGACGAAATGTAATGAGGAGCGGATACTTAGAAAGAAAAGTGAAATCTCTACCGAAATGGAAAAGATCTCGGCGATTGTGCGTCTGGATTCGGCGTGGCAAGGAATCAAAGGAAGAAATGCAGCCGGCAGCCGTACATGTAAATGGATCCATTCCGATTGGACATCTGCGAGCATCGGCCATTCCGATAGGACATCTGCGAGTATTGGCCATTGTGACATCACACGATGGAACAAATCGAAAGGCAGAAAGGCAGCCGGTCGGCAGGCGGCAGCCACAGAGTTTTATATAATAATAGATAGATAGATGTGCGAGGCATGTGGTAGGAGCCTGGAATGTGCTGTAATGCTGGTGATCAGGGCAGATTAGTGGGATTTCAGAAGCTTTTAGATGGGTGCATGGATATTCCGGGGATGGAGAGACCAGTGCGACCCCTCTCTACCAGATGAACTGAACGAGTTCTACGAGTTCTACGCACGGTTTGAGGTTAAAAACAGCACCCAGATACGTGCACTACTGCCATCTCCCAGTGACCAGTCGCTCAGGCTGTCCGCAGCCGGAGTTAAAAAGGCCTTTGCCAGCATCAATCCACGCAAAGCTGCAGCGCCAGACAACATTCCTGGATGCGTTTTAAGAGACTGCGCCGAGCAACTGAAAGATGTCTTCACAGACATTTTTAACATCTCACTCAGCCAGGCAGTAGTGCCCAACTGTCTTAAGAGTGCCACCATCATCCCTGTCCCGAAGAAACCAAACCCAGCCTGCCATAATGACTTTCGACCAGTGGCTCTAACACCCATAGTAATGAAGTGTTTTGAGCGACTGGTTATGCAGCATATCAAAAATAGTCTACCTGCCGACCTAGACCCACTGCAGTTCGCCTACAGAGCCAACCGATCCACAGAGGACGCAGTCTCAACAACACTGAACCTCGTACTGTCACACCTTGATCGGAAAAATACTTATGCCAGGATCCTCTTCATAGACTTCAGCTCTGCTTTTAACACAATCATTCCGCAGCAGCTGGTGGAGAAGTTGGAGCTATTGGGGGTTGATGCTGGCACATGTAACTGGGTCCTGAACTTTCTATCGCAACAGCAGCAGATAGTCAGGGTGGGCAGTAGGACATCAAAAACCATAGCCGTGAGCACTGGCTCGCCCCAAGGCTGTGTCCTAAGCCCCCTGCTGTTTAGTCTGCTTACACACGACTGTACTGCTAGACTCAACAACAACTTCATCAATAAGTTCGCTGATGACACAACAGTGGTGGGTCTCATCAGTGACAATGATGAGTCGGCGTACAGGATGGAGGTGGAGCTGCTCACAGGATGGTGCAAATCCCACAACCTCATTCTCAACGTGGGAAAAACTAAGGAGATGGTGGTTGACTTCAGGAGGGCGGGAAAACAACACCATACACCTCTGCACATCGATGGAGCTGATGTGGAAAGGGTCAGCAGCGTGAAGTTCC
The DNA here is from genome assembly GCF_010909765.2 of Amblyraja radiata. Lineage (NCBI taxonomy): Eukaryota > Metazoa > Chordata > Chondrichthyes > Rajiformes > Rajidae > Amblyraja > Amblyraja radiata. Next base: position 38,728,209 of record NC_045974.1, on the reverse strand, counting down.
TAGGACTCCACCTGTCAGATGACCGAACGTCCACGACCAACACCACAGCACTGGTCAAGAGAGCCCAGCAGCGACTACACCCTCTCCGAAGACTACGGAAAGCAGGTCTCCCCATTACACACCTACGAACTTTTTATAGGGGGACTATCGAGAGCACATTAACCTACGGCATCACTTCCTGGTTCGGGAGCTGCAAGGCGTACGAACGGCACCAACTAGACAGGATTGTGAAGACCGCCAGCAGGATTATTGGTGCTCCACTCCCTTTCCTGCTGGACATACACAGGAAGAGATGTATCAGCAGAGCCATCTCCATCATCAAAGACCCCTACCACCCATCGCATCACATATTCTCCATCCTGCCATCTGGGAAGAGGTACAGGAGCATTAGCTGCAAAACCAGCAGGATGCTCCTCAGCTTCTTCCCGCAGGCTATAAGACTGATAAACGGACTTTACCCCCTGCCAAAGTGTCGCGCACCAACCTGGACACACTGCAGCAGAGCCACTGTCGTGCCGCTGCCGATCGGAACGCCTGTTGATGTTTAGTAGAGAGTAGAGTGTTTAATTTGTTCATGATATATGTATTTTTATTTCTATTTATTTTTTACTGCACACTGATTGAGCAACGTTTTTTTGTTTCCTCTGGGTATGTGAGTACTCAGGAAAATGACAATAAAGATATACTATACTATACTAGGCCGATTAGCTTAGTTTCTTGCCATCAAGTTTGGCACATATATTGTAGGCCGAAGGGCATGTTCCTGTGCTGTACCTTTCTATCTTCTACATTCTACATTTGCACTGACGTACCCCATCAACTGCACCTCAAGCCTACAATAACACTTAAACTATCATATCTACATAACCAACAATCCTCATCAACCGAATCAAATATAAATGTACTCTATCATGCCTACATACTGCTGTAAGCCTATCACCCACCATGTTTAACAGGCATTTAGAGAAGCATGTAAATAGGAAGGGAATAGAGGGATACAGGCCATGTGCTGATGGATGGAATGAATTAGATTGGTATCATGATCAGTACAGCAAAAAAAGGCCATTTGGGTGCTGTACTGTTCTTTGTTTTGTGCGTTGTTTAATCAGGTCAACAATTATACAACTATGACAGGTATAGTCTCAGAACAACAGCCCACGAGGGGAAAAGCAAGACCAGGTGGCCTTATCACCATGAGATTCCATCCCATCAGTGGCACCAAATGCAGAGCCAAAGCCACCTTCCCTGTCCAATTTCTCTCAACCAAATTACTGCTAATCCATTATATCTTCAGAATTACAGGCTATGTGGCACAAGTATACAAGTATGCATCTCTTATTTTCACCCACACCTATTCTCATCTCAAAACTATCCTTCATATCTTTCTCCTTTCAGATACCCCATAGCTGACCAGATGATAAAAGAACAGTGAGGATAAAGAAACACCACCACACAATCCACTGTCTCCATCAGCTCCATTAATAGCTTTATGCACATTGTTGGGGTCAGGTGAGAAGTGGAATCCACACTGGGCAAGTGAACAGGCACAAATGGCTCCCAACCAGGAAAAAGAGAAAGGGCAATGTTTACTTTAGCTTCCTGGAGGATTGAGCTGTAGTGAATGTTTAGATGGCAGGGATGCATATTCAGCCTTTGCCCTTGCAAGTTCATGGCTGTGAAGAGCAGAGTTCAAAAAAGGTTCCAGGTTGTCACGTTAATCTAGTAAACGGTCCTCCAGTGGATGATCAGGACAATCCCAGGGGATAGAGGCTCCACCAAGAGCAGATATCCAGCTGACCCACACTTCCCCGGTCTAGATCTACAAATCAATTGTTGATAGCTACATGCAACCTGGGCCTAACTTGGATGACCCTGCGTGGAGCCCCAGCCTTGGGCATGGAATCAGGTGATGAGACCCATAAAACTCTTGTTCTGAAACACTGTCAGATTCCATGCCCAGCTTTGCTCCACTTCCTTCAAACCTTTCAAGGTTTTGGGGTGCTTTTTGTTGCTCCTAATATTCAAAAGAATTTTTAATTTGTGTTTTTTAAAAAAAATTGTGGCTAATAAACTGCTTGAAAATTATATCAAATACAAATTGGAAAGATGCGATTTACCCTATTCTTACCTTTTTGTGAAGCTAGAAAATCACCAATAAAATGAAGATCTTATCATCTTCAATAAAATGAAGAATTTATCATCTTCAATAAAACTAAGATTTTATCATCTGCATGATATCAATGAATATTCATTGATGGTCAAATGGTCATATCTAGCAGATGGCCTGTGCGCAGATTTTTCCAGGGTAAACCGTAAACCGTTTTTTTTCCTCCAGAGATGCCACCTGTCCTGCAGAAATATTCCAGCATTTTGGGCCTATCTTCAATGTAAACATTTTCACTACTCTTCACAAACTGACTGATTCACCACTGGAACCACAGCAAGGTCACGTCTTCAGTGATAGAAGGGTTTCGGCCCATAATGTCACCCTTTCCTTCCATCCAGGGATGCTGCCTTTCCCGCTGAGTTACTCCAGCTTTTTGTGTCTATCTTTGGTGTAAATCAGCATCTGCAGTTCCTTCCTACACATCTTCAGTGTTCTGATATGGGAGTACCAAGGTGGATATGTCAACCATTCACCACAAGCATTTTTCTTTTTTTTTTAAATATAAAACATAACGGCACTACAGGAATCTAAGTATTAATATAAAGTTTTGAAATAATAAATTGGAACTCACCAAATAGTCCTGATCATAGTTCCATACTCCACAGGCAAGTTCCACACAGAAAATTATCAGCAGGATAGCAAAATACTAGAAAAGCACAACATTGATCATTTTTGAAGCAATTCATGTGGCTGAATTTATATTTATTAAATATCTTAGACCATCCATCTTTCATTGCGAATTAGTCAATAAAATTCCACACAACTTATTTCACTTTAAAATCTTCAACATTTCTTCATTCAATTTGTTGCTTGGGTCCAACTAATACAAAACAAAAATCCTTGTATTTTTGCAGAGGCTCTCTCAATCTCCGGATCTTGCAATGCACTTTAAAGGCAATTAAGTACTTCAAGTGTAGCCACTAATGTAATCTAGGAAGCATGGCAACCTAATTGTGCAAAGCAAGCTCTCCACAGAAAGTAGCAACATAAATTTCAATTGTATAATTAATTGTGTTAAAATTATTAAGAACTATAATTGACCCTTTGTTGATCTAATTTCTTCAGGCGGTGAGTTGTTATAGAGTTTCAATACATCAATTTAATGTTGTCCTTAATTGTCCTTTGTCCCCTCCCAATGTAATTTTGCTTTCCCTCATGGATTCTCATTAACTCTTTTGTCACTCTCCCGACTCTCAGTATGAAGAAGGGTATCAACCCGAAATGTCACATATTCCTTTTGTCCAGAGATGCTGCCTGTCCTGCAGATATATTCCAGCATTTTGGGCCTATCTTCAATACCAGCATCTGCAGTTTCTCCCTCTACATTACTCACTCCCTTGCCTTTCCACTGTTTGCTTCTCATTATTTTAGTCACATTAATTACAGAAATACTGTGTTCGTTTGTCATGTTGTCAAGATGTCCAAAGTAATCACTGCACAATTATTAAGTTGCCCTTCCAGCAACACTTTAGGCAAAGATTTGTAAACTCAAACCATCCACCAAAAGTTTAATTAATAGGATATGGTGCAATATATATTGCAAAGTCTATGTTAGTTACTCTTCCCAAATTGGGGAATAAGTATGGAAAATTCTAACATTCAGGCAAGAGGCATTTGCACATTCATTCATCTGAATTGGATTATCTTCTGCTGAAAGCATACTCACCCAAGCAAGGAGCAATGGATTTCCCTTTACCGCCCCACAGCAGCCCAAGATCCCAACCATTATTAAAAAACAGCACACAGTGACCATTAAGGGATGGATCACTGGAAAATACGTCAGGATGAATGCTTCTTCCAGCCTGCAGAAGAATACCAAATTTACATTAACAGCATTCAAACTAAAAGTTACTTGTGAATAATAATAGCAACAAATCCTTTTGCACCAATAACTTCCTACAACTGCATTGCACCTTGTATTTCGAAGACTCAATGATTATAAGTGATAGGAGTAGAATTAAGAATAGAATAGTAGTATATAGAATAGTTTCTTTATTGTCATTGTAACATGAACCATGTACAACAAAATTTAAAAATGTCAGCCAGTCAGTGCACCATTCAAACATTTCTAAAAGCTAACGATACATACAAGGTAAAATATTAAAAAAAGATAAACAACTAAAATAAATATCATGAAAATAGCACGCATAAACACCCAACCCTACATCCTTCTGTGGATTTCACAGTGTACCACAGTCCCTTAGTATGTATCGCCTCTTCGTTCCTTGGCAGCTACATTTAGTGCCTTTATAGCAGTGGGGTAAAAACTGTTTTTAAGTCTGTTTGTCCTTGTCCTTGTAGATCTGTACCGTCTGCCTGATGGCAACAGTTCAAACAGGGAGTGTCCGGGGTGGGAAATGTCCTTTATAATACTCTGGGATTTTTTGATGCAGCGGGAACTGTGTAAGTCCTCCAAGGTAAGGAGAGGGCAGCCGACAATCCTCTGGGCGTTGTCAATGGCCCTCTGGAGCGCTTTCCTCTGAGCTGCTGTGCAGCTGGTGTACCATACGCATACACAGTATGTTAGGATGCTCTCAATGGAGCACCGATAAAAGGACAGCAGCAGTCTCTGAGTGATGTTATTCTTCCTGAGCACCCTCAGGAAGTGCAGTCTCTGCTGGACTTTTTTCAGCAGCGCAGAGGTGTTCACGCTCCACGTCAGGTCCTCTTGAATATGGATTCCCAGGAAGCGGAAATCCGCCACCCTCTCCACACAGTCCCCTCTGATAATTAATGGTACCATGTCCGTTTTATTCTTCCTGAAGTCTATTATTATTTCCTTTGTCTTTAAGGTGTTGAGGAGCAGGTTATTTTCTCCACACCACACTGTCAGCTGCTCCGCCTCATCTCGGTAGGCGTACTCGTCCCCCCCGGAGATGAGTCCCAACACCGTAGTGTCATCCGCAAATTTGATGAGCCATTCGGCCCATCAAGTCTACGCCACCATTCAATCATGGCTGATCTATCTCTCCTAACCCCATTCTTCTGCCTTCTCCCCATAACCTCTGAGACCTGTACTAATCAAGAATCTATCTATCTCGGTCTTAAAAATATCCACTGACTTGGTCTCCACAGCCTTCTGTGGCAAAGAATTCCACAGATTCATCTCCTTCTGACTAAAGAAATTTCTCCTCATCTCCTTCCTAAAAGAACATCCATTAATTCTGAGGCCATGACCTCTCGTCCTAGACTCTCCCACTAGTGGAAATATCTTCTCCACATCCACTCTATCCAAGTCTTTCACTATTTTATATATTTCAATGAGATCCCCCCCTCATTGTTCTAAACCAGAGCGAGTACAGGCCCAGTGCTGACAAACACTCATCATAGGTTAACCAATGGTAGACACAAAATGCTGGAGTTGACTGAAGAAGGGTCTCGATCCGAAAAGTCACCCATTCCTTCTCTCCAGAGATGTTGCCTGTCCCGCTGAGTTACTCGGGCATTTAGTGTCTAAGAAAATAATTTCTTCTACACAATGTTTTGTGACCTCAATTTTTACATGCAAACTAACTTCAATGTTGACATGATTTCTTACACATTCTGGATTCTTCTCAGAGATGTGTTGAAATCAATGCAAGATTTTATAGATGAGAAGACGGAAGATTACCTTCAGAGAACCATCTACAATTTAAATCAATGCAGGTAATTAAGATTTTAGATGTAGTCAAGCCACAGTATAAAATGCCTCTAACTTTGGTGTAGCCAATAACAATGCGTTATACAATTCTAGTTTAATAAATTAAATTGGGTTTAGTTTTATTAATCCCACAACATATTTATTTTCATGCTTTTGCTCATTTTCTCTCCCACCCTTCTCTGAAATTTCTCCAAGGGCATCCATTTCTGTTTTACAGTATACTGATAATTTGTTGCAATGTTTATTGTATATTTTGTTGCATTAGTACAACTCTAAAAGCTGTGGGGGGGGGGGGGAATCATTATTCTGTTTCTGGTGCATGACAATTAAACTCTTAACAACTCTGAAGAGTCTCCGTGCACACCAACACCTTGTGCTAGTGGTCATGTTTAACTGAAGTCTAAATAAGCTAATTGAAGTGGGCTTCAAGTTATTTTATCATGCACAAACTGGCAGAGGGATCCCATTGTAGACCCATTATGAGAGAAAACCTCATACAAAATGTATTCGTAAATTCATTCAAGACAGATTTTATTTAAACTCCAGATTTTATGTAAAATCTTATTAATCCTATATTGACAGGAGTTAGTTAAGAAGCAAAGCCCGCTGTTGTCAAAAGATGGTTCTGAACGTGTCTACCACATTATAGCCATTCACCTTTAACTCTTTGGGGGGTTTTTTTAAAACAGTTTTCATCCAGTAACTGCTTCATACATACCTGGTTTCTGTTGTTAACACAAGTACATTATTCAGGTAATCTCTCATCCATGCAGACACACCCAGAACACAGAGTGACATCAGCTGTAAAATATGCACACCTTTTATTTACTGGCCTGTAAGCAAATATTTAAAACTGCATATTTTCTTTTGTAAATTTCCTTTTGCTGAACAGGTTTCCCGTTAATATTTTTATCAGAACAAATGGCTCTAATTTACTAAAATGTAGGTGTGAGCACATGTATTTGTGAATTAATGTGTTTGCTAAATAGTGAAATTCAACGTTTCATCAAGACCATTTGTTTTTTTATTTTTTAATTATTGTGTAACATCTGCCTACAACTGCAAAATATTTTATGCTTCTCTCAACATTATCCGAAAAAGGCTGACCACATAAGACCCATTTTAATGTATCTTTTTCTGACACCGATGCAACTCTGCATGGACTTAGTTACCAAAATTTTAAAAAGGCACAAATAAACATGCATCATATTTGTAACAAAACTAATTATAGACATCGGACTGGATTATGCATGCATCAGCCTGCTATCTGGAGAGTATCACTTTTACCAATCCTGTCCTGCCTGCTGTGGCCATCCCACAATGTTGAGCAGACAGTGGCAACTCAAACCCAGAGGCACCACAACTCAAATTGCCCTTAAGCTTACTGCTTAAATGTTCTTTGACCAGTTTATAAATGTAAGATACCTTAAATAATCTACACAAACTACAAAAACAATTAAGTAAGTAACATAATGAAAAATGAACGTCTTGCCTGCACATTCCTGTTTAATAAAGGAATGGTATACCTATTCATTTTTGCACTAGCCGTCCATGGCTTAAAGCTAATGAGTGGTTTGTTGGGTGCCTGGACTGCGTCAAGTTGTACAGCAGGTGCACCAGCATTTGACTCCTACATTTCAATAAGCAGTCACAGAATTCAAGAGGCAAGCTGTCCTAGAAATTGCAGTCAGCCACGGGTTCTTTATTGAACCATCAGTTAACATAGAAACATAGAAAATAGGTGCAGGAGTAGGCCATTCGGCCCTTCGAGGCCCATTCAATATGATCATGGCTGATCATCCAACTCAGTATCCTGTACCTGCCTTCTCTCCATACCCCCTGATCCCTTTAGCCACAAGGGCCACATCTAACCCTCTTAAATATAGCCAATGAACTGCCTTCTGTGGCAGAGAATTCCAGAGATTCACCACTCTCTGTGTGAAAAATGTTTTCCTCATCTCGGTCCTAAAAGATTTCCCCCTTAACCTTAAACTGTGACCCCTTGTTCTGGACTTCCCCAACATCGGGAACAATCTTCCTGCACCTAGCCTGTCCAACCACTTAAGAATTTTGTAAGTTTCTATAAGATCCCCCCTCTATCTTCTAAATTCTAGCGAGTACAAACCGAGTCTATCCAGTCTTTAATAGTTGTAATAGAAACATAGAAAATAGGTGCAGGAAGAGGCCATTCGGCCCTTCGAGCCAGCACCGCCATTCATTGTGTTCATGGCTGATCATCCCCTATCAATAACCGTGACTGCCTTCTCCCCATATCCCTTGACTCCACTAGCCCCTAGAGCTCTATCTCACTCTCTCTTAAATCCATCCAGTGACTTGGCCTCCACTGTCCTCTGTGGCAGGGAATTCCATAAATTCCATTGTAGATCAGCATGTCCAGCCCCTTGATAAATCGTACACATTTTATATGCCAACTATGAACAATGACTCTACATGCAAACACCCATTTGAAGTTGTATTTGAAAAAAAGATCCTACTAGTGCCTATTACCCTTTTATTTTAAATGCACAATTACAATCCCAATCATTTTTAGGGATTTCTATGTATACATACAATTGCCTACATAGATTTGCACAGAACGAGCATCACAGAAGCAGACAATTCAACCCAAACTGTTTCTACCAGAGTTAATGATTCGCACAAGAATCCACCCACACATCTTTGACCCAACCTTTTAGCTATCTACTATGTTGTTCTCTTCAGCATTTTGATCTAGTTTCCACTTTCACACTTCTGACTTCTCCCATGGCCAAATGAAGAAAAGTAGATAAATCCAGGAAAAACATTTCCACAGTGTAGTGCAATTTATGTTACACACGTTGCCATTTGGCTCAAATGGGGTGAAGAAGAACAAAGCGAATGACGAGTATTGTAGTGGAAAATGACACAGAGGAGGAGAACAAAGAAAAATCTAAATTGGGAATATCGCACTCCACATCAATAAGGCTGTTTAAACAAGCAAAAGATATATATTCATATACATTGAGAAATTCAATTCCACAATCTATATTGCCTTTTGTTCAGAAACTTGAAAGTCTTTACATAGTTGGGGAAATATTTTCTTTGTAACATTTTCTCAATTTTATTATTCTCTTTTTTCCCCAAAAACTCACACCTTGCAAATTCATATCTAACCAATTCTTATAATTTGAGGATTAACAACATTGCACATTATTTTATTCCAATTTACATAAAGCTCCATACTTCTGACTTCTCCCATGGCCAAATGAAGAATTGACTATGACTATCCAGATTTTATACATTTTAACCAGAGAGCAAGTAACAGGAGCATGATGACACTGCACATAGAGCGTTCAATAGATAAAAATTACCAGGAACAAACTTCTTTTTCAGCCACATCCAAAGTCCAAGTAAAAATCGATTACTTCAACATTGGTGGAAAAGGCTTTCGTAACTTTGTTCAGCACGAAAACCTATCCAGTTTTACAGAGGGAATCCAATTCATTAGAGTCGATGACAACTGTAGTCTATGAACCGTGTGCGGAAGCAAACGCGTATCTAGTTTACTTAATCGTACTCACCCAAAAGAGAAAATTCAAAGCATAAAGCGAGCAGCGTAGACATTTCACGGAATCTTCCCTTGCCATTCTAACTGAACCTCAAAGGTTGACCCCATCATCCTGTTTCACACCCCGTCATCTTAAAATAAAAAGCAAAACCATGACTGCGTGAAATCGTCGATAGTGCTTCAATTCTAATTTCAGAATTGTTCTGGTTGTAAATCCAATTCTATTATCATTGCGCTGGGTTGTTTGCGGGTTCTTGTACTTTCGAAGCGTGGAAGTGAGAATAATTTATATGAATGTAAACGGATTCGCACGCTCCAGTTCGCTTGCAGAACAACCATGACTGGCCAGTTAGGAACGCTATGCTGTTTCAAAGTGATGGGAGTTTTACAATTGGTTACAGCTATGTGAACTGTTTGAAAGATGAAACAACATTAGGCCTCGTTGTATTGGTCGAGACCGAGTTAACAGCGAGCTGTCAATTTAATTCAACACAACTTCCACTGTGCAGAAAGTTCTAAATGAACACAACTGAGTTACAGGTCTGGAATTACCTTCATTTTAAATAAAACATGCCTTTACACTATTTTATATACACAAGGATATAAATTACTAGTAGAATATAAATTTGTGAGAATGCACCAAAAGCGTTTATCAGTCAATTGGAAATCAATGCATTGAAAATTAAAATGTAAAAGTTTAAGAACTGACCATTCTTTCTGTGTTCACATCTTTCACCAATCCATTTCACTCTGCGGAATCATTCGGTCACTCTTGCCTAATTCCAAATGTTTTCATTCTTTGCTAACTTTCCTGATAAAATGAAATGTTAGCATTGGTCGATTCGCCCAATTGCCCGGCAATCTCACCAGGATGATTAACCCGTAACCCAGAGAGCACGGTAATAAATAACCTCTGCCACTGTCCTCTCGGACAGCTCTATTGCTTATTTACCTGGGCCAAACATCGCGTACGAACACTGCTACTGAGATGCAGAAAGAGAGGAATGCCCGACGAAGGGCCCCGACCCGAAACGTCGCTCATCCATGTCCTCCAGAGATGCTGCTTGTCCCGTTGAGCGTTTTATCTTCCACGCAAGATTCCAGCATCTGTAGTTCCTTGCGTCTACTCTATAGGGAAATACAAAACCGTTTGGCTTGTTACTTTTAATAAATAGGTACACAAAAAAGCTGGAGAAACTCAGTGGGTGCAGCAGCATCTATGGAGCGAAGGAAATGGGTAACGTTTCGGGCCCGAAACGTTACCCATTTCCTTCGCTCCATAGATGCTGCTGCACCCGCTGAGTTTCTCCAGCTTTTTTGTGTACCTTCGATTTTCCAGCATCCGCAGTTCCTTCTTAAATACTTTTAATTAATACCCAAGTCACCAATAGGTAAGAAAATTCACATTTCAACTCACAATACCACCACTAGAAACTCGCAGCACAGCAAACCGTTTTTTTAAAGCTGCATGATCGATGCCAGAGACGATTTTCTTCCAATTGACTCTTACACTAAACTAAATAAAACTGGGCGAAGTTACAACTCACTGGTTGTGTGGGAAACGCGTGTTGAGCGGCGTCTCCTCCGTCCAAGCAACAAGATTGCTTCGGTGAGTGTGGTTTACCTTTGGAGATTCCAGCAGCACTTGTCCCTTTCGATTGCACCTTTCTTGCTTCCTGGATAAATGCTGCTGGAACGGCGCCATGCCCACGCCCTTTCTGTGATTCCGGAGGACTTTGACAGCACAATCGACCACACGCTGTGCGCTTGCGTCTTCGTCAACACTTCTCCAAGTACCCGAGAGTTCTCGCCGAGGTCCCATGATTTCCAGCCGCTGATGCCAATGGAGAGATTCAACCATGCGAGACATTCCAACCAAACCCCTTGCAAATCCAAGGAAAAGACCTTCGTGACTAAACCTGTTACCTTAAAAATGTCAGAATATCAGTACTCTTTTTGTTCTATTATGAAAACTGGACGCATAAATGGCTCATAAGGAGTGTTTCCAACCAAACCTTCCCTGTTGGAATTGCATACTTCTCCAAGATATCAAAGCCCATAATTTTGACATTTTCAAATGCTTCTAAACCCACCACCTATCATTTTTCATTTTAACCATCTGAGAATGGTGCATTCTTCCAATTCTGGCCTCTTATTCATCCCATATTTGCTACTTTTGGTGTCTCTTGCTCCATTCATTCAGGCCTTTGTGGTTTAAAATACCTTTATATAACCATATAACAATTACAGCACGGAAACAGGCCAACTCGGCCCTTCTAGTCCGTGCCGAACACTTATTCTCCCCTAGTCCCATCAACCTGCACTCAGACCATAACCCTCCATTCCTTTCCTAAATCTTTCTTTACCTTCTATAAGATATCTTTAAAAACCTACCCCTCAAGTAGTCTTTTGATCACCTGTTCTATATTTCTTCCAATGTCTCAATTACCACTTTGATTCAATATAGACATTGCTTGTTTCAGCCAGTAAAGGATGATTTATCAATATCTGTTGTTTTGAACTCCTATTGTATGCCCTGATGTGCAATGAGTGATTTAATGCCCTATCTAGCTCTCTCTTGAAAGCATCCAGAGACCTGCCTCCACCACCCTCTGAGGCAGAAAATTCCACAGACTCACCACTCTCTGTGAGAGAAAGTGTTTCCTCGTCTCCGTTCTAAATGGCTTACCCCTTATTCTTAAACTGTGGCCCCCTGGTTCTGGACTCCCTCAACATTGGGAACATGTTTCCTGCCTCTAGCATGTCCAAACCCATAACAATCTTGCTGAATGGCAGTGGAGACTCAAAGGTGCTGGTCTGTGCTAGATGAGTCCAGTTGGAACAGTGATAAGAGCAATGTTTCAATTCGCTTCCGCTCCTTCGTATCAAGAGACAGTAAATAAGTCAGTTTTTGTCTTTAATTACAGCAATAATTAGCCTACAAGTCTATGGTTTCCATCTCTCACAATTCCTAAAAACAGAGTGCAGTACAAAATTTAAAATTCAGAAGAACAATTCCTAAATGTAAAGAACTTTGGAAAATGTATTTGGAACATCTGTAATATTTTCACCTTCTTCCTTTAAAATGTTGCAATGGAAACCATCTTGGCCTGGGGATTTGTCACTCTTTAGTGCAATCATATCTTTCATTGCCATCGTTTGACTTACAATCAAAAGCTGGTGATTCTATGTACTTCCCTTGGACCTTCACCATGCTGACTTCTTACTCTAAATACTGATGCAAAATAATTATTCAATATTTGTTGCTATTTCTTTATTTTCCATCACAAAATCAATCTTATGGGTTGTTCAGTTTTCCAAGACATCCATACCATTAACAACCCAACTTGGTTCTTCACAGTAACGTGGTAATCAAGAAAGAACATCAGCATATTTGCTCTCTTTAGCATCAGAGACGATTCCACAAGTTCTCTCAAACCTCTAGAGATATGCAAATAAAAGCCTTCTGACAGGATGCACAGCTCAGCTGGATATGGCAAATGCACTGCTCTTGATCACCTGAACCTGCAGAGAGTGGTGATCACAGGCTCGTCACTTCCTTCCATCCCGTTCATCTTCACGGTACTGTGCATCAGGGCGGACTGGAAGTATTGTCATGTATGCCTGCCATCCTGGCCAATCCCTTTTCTCTCTATCCACTGGGAGAGAACACAGGAGTTTGAAAGCCCAGATCCCCAGACTTAAGGACAACTTCTTCCCCACTGCTATCAAGCTCCTGAACCAATCAACTCTTTCACACACCCTTCCTGGGTGAGCTGCCACGTACCCTTACCCTACCTCATTTGGTTATTGTACTTTAATTTATTTTGCCATATTTTGTATTGCACTAGAATCTTGCTCCATTCTGCAGTTTTGAACCTAAATATTTGTTGTAATTGTCATTACTTTATGTATACTGTTTACCCTATGAGCAAGGAATTTAATTGTACCCCGAAGTATATGATAATAAACTGATCTATTCAAATCTACAAGAATTAGTATGCACATGGCAATACTTGGGGGTGAAAAAACATTCATATTCTTGCTTGTTCCTGTGGAAAATGGGATATATTGAGCAGTTGGAATTTGATGTTCATCCATGTTCTTGTTGAAGAGCAGTGTGGGCTCAAAGGGCCAAGTGGTCTGTTCCCGAAACTGTGTCATATGATCCATGTGATCCTTTCCCTTCACTTTTTCCTAATGTAAGTGCAAAAAAACATTTATGTTTATTTTAGTAAAAAAAATTAAATTTCTCTTGCAAATTTCTTTTTCTGTGGGTATTATTTAAATCTTTAAAGGTAGACAAAAATGGAGAAACTCAGCGGGTGAGGCAGCATCTATGGAGCAAAGGAATAGGTGACATTTCGGGTTGAGACCCTTCTTCCGTCTTAGTTTCTCCAGCATTTATGTCTAGTCGATCATTTTAGAGGGTACTAACCATCAAATGCCTTCTTAATGAGCACCAGTGGGTAGTTTAAAAAATATTTAACAATATTCAGAACAGCCATACCTAGCACACTGACTTGCATAGTTTTCAGTTATGACTCCATTTTTGGCAGCACCAAAGGATTTCAAATATCTAAAGTAGCAAGGGCAATGGCTCCTTTGCATTTTAATGTAAATTCTTCAATGTGAATTCAATGACTGAAAATCTTCAGTTAATGTACACCAAGAATATTTTATGTGTTATTTACTGAAAAGCCATAGGGACTCAAGAAATATAAAATATTTTATGTATAAATGTAGGTCATTGCTGTAGCAGTTTGCTTGGTTTTACATGCTAATACTGCAGTTGTAATAAAGGAGCAACGGTCTAGTAAGCCAGAAGACTGGTAGAGGGAGCACTTGAGCATATAATTTCTGCTGTAGTTTTGAGAAGAAAACCAAAAGTTATATAAATGTTTTACAATTAAATGTGTTTACTGCAAATTTCTATGAAAACTCAACAACAACATAGTTAGTTTCTAAACACGACTTATTTATGTAAAAATAAATAAAAACAGAACTCCGACAAGAAATTATTAGACAAATTTACAATTTACTAACAAGCAGGGAACTCTAGCTGTTGATATAAACAACTAATCATAAAAATAAGTAAAATACATGGTTGTATATGTTTCAACAAATTTTTATAAAGGTCAGAAAGCAATTCAAATACATTACTGCGATAATGCAATATGTAAAAGCCAATAAAATCAGACAGACAAGAACCTGATAACTAATTTGGAAGCATTAGTCATTGTTTTGGATAATGGGATCAGTTTAGCTTCAATAAGAAAAAATGATTGACAAAGTATTTATTTTATACTTGCAGGTTTGGATAATTTCTACAAAATGATTCTCAACAAAATAATTATTTTGCTTTCTGCTTAGTTTAGAGATACAGCATGGAAACCAGCCCTTTGGCCCACCAAGTCCACACCGACCCATTCACACTAGTTCTATATTATTCCACTTTCTAATCCATTGCCAACAAACCAGGATCCAATTAACCTACAAACCCGCATGTCTCTGGGATGTGGGAGGAAACTGGAGCACCTGGAGGAAGCCCACATGGTCACAGGGAGAACGTGCAAACTCCACACAGAAGCACCTGAGGTCAGTATCGAATCCAGGGTTTCTAATGCTATGAGGCAGTAGCTCTACCAGTGCTGGCTTTGTAAGCTTTTATTTTTCTGCTTGGACTCTTACCCGACTAATTGCAGGGAAAAGAAACTCAAGATCAGTCAAGTCAAGTCAAGTCAAGTTTATTTGTCACATACACATACGAGATGTGCAGTGAAATGAAAGTGGGAATGCTCGCGGACTTTTGTGCAAAAGACAACCAAACAAACTATAAACACAATCATAACACACATATTCTTTTACATAATAAATAATGGAAGGAAAAACGTTCAGTGGAGTTAGTCCCTGGTGAGATAGGCGTTTACAGTCCGAATGGCCTCTGGGAAGAAACTCCTTCTCAACCTCTCCGTTCTCACCGCATGGCAACGGAGGCGTTTGCCTGACCGTAGCAGCTGGAACAGTCCGTTGCAGGGGTGGAAGGGGTCTCTCATGATATTGTTGGCTCTGGAGTTGCACCTCCTGATGTATAGTTCCTGCAGGGGGGCAAGTGAAGTTCCCATAGTGCATTCGGCCGAACGCACTACTCTCTGCAGAGCCTTCTTGTCCTTGGCAGAGCAATTCCCAAACCAGATGGTAATGTTCCCGGACAAGATGCTTTCCACCGCCGCTGCGTAGAAGCACTGGAGGATCCTCGGAGACACTCTGAATTTCCTCAATTGCCTGAGGTGGTAAAGGCGCTGCCTTGCCTTACTCACGAGTGCTGAGGCGTGTGATGCCCATGTCATATCCTCGGAGATGTGGACTCCCAGATATTTAAAACAGTTCACCCTATCCACAGGATCCCCATTTATCCTCAATGGAGTGTACGTCCTCGGATGATGTGCCCTCCTAAAGTCCATGATCAGCTCCTTCGTTTTTTTGATGTTCAAGAGGAGGCTGTTATCCTGGCACCAGAGTGCTAGACCAGCCACCTCCTCCCGGTAGGCCTTCTCGTCGTTGTCTGAGATCAGGCCCACCACCACAGTGTCATCAGCAAACTTAATTAATGAGTTGGAGCTGAACCTAGCCACACAGTCATGTGTGTACAGGGAGTACAATAGGGGGCTGAGGACACAACCCTGGGGCGATCCTGTGCTCAGGGTGAGGGACTTCGATGTATTCCCTCCCATCTTGACTACCTGGGGCCTGGCGGTGAGAAAGTCCAGGACCCAGGCACACAGTGCAGAGGAATGCCTGTATTGTGCAGCTGGGCTGTTACCAGCATTCTATTTTGTAAGTCGTGATACATTTTAGGACATTCCTGAGTTTGGATATCTTGGTCTTGGGAATCGTTGGAAATTAAATGTATTTACTAAACTGCGTCAAGAAAATCTTTGTTCTTTCTCTGACCAGTTTACCAAATTCTTTGTTGTAATACTGCTCAAAACATTCCAGGAGGAAAATTAACACATTGCATAGAACCAGAGAAACCAACTCGATTGAAGAGGACAGTTCGGCCATCGTGTGCACAAACTGTAAGGACTCACAGTTATACAGCACGGAAACATGCACTTTGTCCATCTCGTCAATGCCAACCAAGCTACCATCTAAGCTACTTCCATTTGCCCACATTTGGCTAAACCTTTTCCATCTATGTCCATATCCAAATCCATGAACATGATAGTTGTACTTGCCTCTATAGCTTCCTCTGGCAGCTCATTTCATATACCCACCACCCTGTGTGAAGAGGTTTTCCCTCAGGTTCCTTATAAATCTTTCCCCTCTTCCCTGAAATCTATGTTCTCTAAATTTTAGACGTCCCTAACCTGGTAATAAGACCAATCATCCCATCTACATAAATGAATGAATAAGTTTATGTCAAGTATGTACACATACATGGAATTTGCCATGGTGCTCCGTTCGCAAGTAACAACATGACACACAGTAAAAAAGAATAAAACATAATACATTAAGAATAGAACATTATAGTTTAAATATGTGAATGAAATAAAATACCAGAACACAAGGAGGCTACAGACTTTTGGCTGTTGAGTAGAGCTACTGCTCGTGGGGAAAAAAGCTGTTTTTATGTCTGGCTGTGGCGGCTTTGACAGTTCGGAGTCACCTTCCAGAGGGAAGTGCTTCAAAGAGTTTGTGGCCAGGGTGAGAGGGGTCAGAGATGATCTTACCCGCCCACTTCCTGGCCCTTGCGGTGTACAGTTCGTCGATGGGGAGAAGATTGCAGCCAACAACCATCTCAGCTGAACGGACAATTCGATGCAGCCTCCGGATGTCGTGCTTGGTGGCTGAGCCAAACCATTCTATGATGGAGAAAGTGAGGACAGACTCTACGATGACAGTATAGAATTGGACCATCATTGCCTGTGGCAGATTGTGTTTCCTCAGCTGCCACTATTAGAAGCAGTGTACAAAAATATAAGCAGCGGCATATGACATAATACAGTTATTGTACAGCTTCAATTTTAATTTTTAGCTAAAAATGAGAGAAAAGAGAGAAAAAGCAAGAGAGAGAAAAAGTGGATGTGCAAGAATAGAACCCCTAGACTACCAAATTGGTGTAGCCAAAGAGTGAATAAGTAAAAGAAGAAAGAATGTATCCTTTATTGTCATTCAGACCTTCCGGTCTGAAAGAAATTTCGTGCCTGCAGTCATACATATAATAAAAATAACAAAAACACACAATAAACACAAATTTAACATCCACCACAGTGAGTTCACCAGGCACCTCCTCACTGTGATGGAAGGCAAAAATCTTAAAGTCTTTGTCTCTTCCCTCCTTGTTTTCCCTCTGCGCTGAGGCGATCCAGGCCTCCGATGTTGTGACCCCGCCGGGTGCTGGTAAGTAAGTCAGTCACGCGGCTGAATCCAGCTCCGCAAACGGCCCGGTTCAAACTCCGCGGCCCGGGGTGGTCGAAGCTGCCGAAGCTGCCGCCCTCCAGTCCAGCGGACGAAGCTGTTGTTGCGGGAGCTCCGGAAAAACAGGTCACCAACCTGTGACCTGCGAGCTCCCGACGATGTCGTCCACTGGGCCCGCGGCCGATCCTCCGAAGACGGGCCGCCGCTGCCGGAACGCTGCCACAGCCCCTGAAGCCGCGCAGCCGCTGCCGCCACAGCTCCAAGTTGGGCCCGCCACCGCCGCTGGAACGCCGCCACAGCTCCAAGTCGGGCCACCGCTGGAACATCGGAACGCCACCATAGCCCCGAGGCTGCCAGCTCCGCCAATAGGCCTCAGCACAGACGGAGACGGAGACGGGGGACACAACAAGAAAAAGTCGCAACCCCCCGAAGGAAGAGACTAAAACCATGTTTCTCCCCCCCCACACTTACACAACCTAATAAACTAAACTAAAACAGACAAAAGAAAAAAAAAAAAAAGGAAAAACAGATGGACTGCAGGCGAGCCGCAGCTGTCAGGCAGCGCCGCCACTTTGAAATAAGAAAGACGTAGAGAAATAAAAAGACAAAAACAGAAAGAAAAACAAAAGGTGATGATATACCTGCTTCGTATCCCTCCCCACCCATCACCCAACCCGTAATTAGATTTAACTCCAAAATAGTGTTGCACCAAACTATCCTTGTAATAAATCAATGAATGGTATCCATGTGTTCGAAAAATGCTCTGGTTTTTTTGTTGGGCCTTTTTGACTGTGGAGTCAATGGTGGTGCCCCCCCCCCCCCCAATCAGGGTTGTGTCATCTGCAAACTTGAGAAGCTTGACATAGCAGTCTGTGGAGGTGCATTCGTTGGTGTAGAGAGTAAAGGAGAGGGGAGAGTACGCAGCCTTGCGGTGCTCCTATGCTGAGGGTCAGCGGGTCCGAGGTGTACTTTCCCAGCCTCACATTCTGCTTCCTGTCTGTCAGGAAGTTGGTGATCCGCTGACGGAGAGGTTCAGGAACGGTAAACTGGGAGAGTTTGGAGAGTAGTAGCTCTGGCACAATGGTGTTGAATGCAGAGTTAAAATCCACAAACAAAATCCTTGCATAGGTCCCCTGGTGGTCTAGGTGCTGGAGGATGAAGTGCAGGCCTAGGTTGACTGCGTCATCCACTGATCTATTGGCCCGGTATGCAAACTGCAGAGGGTCCAGCAGGGGGTTTGTGATTTTTTCAGGTGGGCCAGCACATCTTTCAAGGGACTACAGAGGTCAGTGCGACAGGCCTGTCTGTAGCCTTTAAGACCAGTAATCCTTGTATTTTTGGGTACAGGGACAATAGTGGAGACTTTGAAGCAGGCAGGGACAGTACAGGTTTGCAGGGACTGGATAAAAATGTCTGTGTACCAGTTGTTCGGCACATAGCTTGAGGGTAAAGAGGAAAATATTGTCTGGTCCTGGAGATTTCTGGTTATTCTGTCTTCTGAATAGCCTCTCCACCTCCTCAATTTCTATTGTTGGTGATGGAGAGTGGCCAGACTGATGTTGTGCAGCATGGAGGGGGTGGATAGTGGACGAGGTCCCAGTCTTTGTAGACTGGAGTCAGGCTGTAAGTGGGTGTTAAGTGGGGAAGGGCCCAGTCTTTGCAGACTGGTCAGGCTGTAAGTAGGTGTGAAGTGGTAATTGGGGAGGAGGGGGTTGTGGGGGAGTTATGTTTCTGTTTATCGAACCTGCAGTAGAACTCGTTCAGGTTGTTGGTCAGCTGACGATTGTCCAAGGAGCAGGGTTTTTTCTCTCTAGTGATTTCTTGTTAGCCCTTCCAAACTAAAGAAGAGCCATTAGCTGAGAACTTGCTCCTTAACTTCTCAGCGTACCTTTCCTTGGCAGCTCTGATTCCTCTTCTCAGCTTGTACTTGGCCTGCCTGTAGAGGTCTACATCCCCACTCCTGTAGGCCTCATCTTTCGACTGGCGGAGCTGTCTGAGTTCTGCTGTAAACCAAGGCTTGTCATTGTTGAACCTGATCCGGGTCCTAGTGGGATTGTAACTGTCCTCACAAAAGCTGACATATGATGTCAAGGTGTCTGTATATACACCGAGGCTTGTGGTTGCTTCCATGAACTCATTACAATCAGTGCAATCAAAGCAGGACTGTAGGTTCTCAATACCCTCTTTTCATTGTTCTGACCACAGGCTTAGCAGATTTTAGTTTCTGCCTGTAGGTCGGAATAAGGTGAAGTAAACAATGATCAGAAACCCCCAGACCTGCCCGGGGAACAGAGCGATATGCTTTCTTGATTGACAGTCAACAATGGACTATTGTGGGCTCCTTGGCTTTTTTTGTTCTGTACCTTTTCTACTGTCCCCTCTCCCCCGACTCTGTCTGAAGAAAGGTCTTAACCCGAAATGCCGCCTATTCATTTTCTCCAGAGATACTGAGTTACTCCAGCATTTTGTGTCCATCTTCGGTGTAACCCTGCATCTGCATTTCTTTCCTGCGTACTTTTAAAATGTGATGTTACTGCCTCTACTAAACTTTTAGGCTATGAATTCCAGACCTCCAACTCCACCCCTTCCAAGGAGAAAAAAGTTCACTTTGCTCCCAAAAATTCTTGTCTATTACTTTAATGCCCTATTACTGATACCCAGAAACAGTGGCTCTTCAATGTTCGCCAGTAGTACTAAAAAACAAAAGGAACACAGATAAACTCAGTATATTTAAACAGGTGAGAACTGTATGCTATAACAACACTAGAGGGTGTGTTGCAATTTTGTTATATTAACCCCAATCTGCAAACTTGAAAGATCGGCTTGGTGCAGAAGTTGACTCATCTGTTTCGGTGGCACGATCTGCTGAATGTGTGTCTCAGATTTATATTCTGCTTTCCTTGGTGCATCTTCATAGCAGAAACTCAGCTGCGACTTCAATCGGAGGCTCCAATATACTAATCAGGCAAAGAGTTTCTCGTCAAAAATAAAAAGCTGCAGATAAGCACAGAATCAACAAATCAGGTCAAAACTAGGAGAAATTAGAAAATAAAAAAATTCAAGTTGCAGAGAAAGAGAAGGGGAGGATTACAAAGACTTTAAGGAATGCCTCTTTTTTCTCCCATCTGGCACATTACTATCCCTTGGACTTAAAATTGAATTTAACAATATCTAAATCCTAAAAAAATCATAGTCATGTGAGAGCTCTTAAAATTTGCAAAACATCTTTACCATGCACTGCAGATGGAATCTCCAGAACAGCTAATATCGTGGAGTTATAGCGACAACATTATAGTACTTTATTCAACTGTGTCCAAGATGATTTGTATAGGGTGGACAATATTGAGAGTAATGACTCAGTAGTGATTATGTCACATGAGGTGTATCATGCCATGAAGAAGATTTTCAGCTTGTATTAGAGCTGGCTAATTCTGATGACAAATAGCGTCATGGAGTACCGAAACAGGTCCATCAGCCAAACTTGCCTTTGCTGACCCAGATGCCCCATCTATGCTAGTCCCATCTGCCATTCCTATCCATGTACATATCCAAATTTATTTTAAATGTTGCTTTAAATGTTTTTAATCTTCAATTTGTTATGTTAACACCACTCTCCAGAGATGACGCCTGATCAGGTTTTTTTTAACGCATTGATTTTTAGGGTCTTCGCACCATAGCCAAGGTCAGCATTTATTACCTATCCCCCTAATTGGCCTAGAGAAGATGGTGGTGAAGTACCTTCTTGAACAGCTGAATTCCTTCTGGAGAAGAAACTCTCACTGGGCTGTTGGAAATTTAGATCTAAGCCTTATGATGAAGGAGAAGTAATAAAGATAAAGTTCCAAGGCAGGGCTTTTCCCAACATGAAGAACAAGCACCTGCTGCCCTTCTCCGTTTTAATGGCAGAAATCATATGTTTGGGGGGATGCCATTGGAGTACTCTGGGTGGGTGACTACAGTGGATTTTGTAGATTGTACATACTGAAGCTATGTGTAGCAGCAGTGGAGGGAATTAATATATTATGTGGTTAACAAGGTGCTAATGAAGCCGATTGCATTTTCCACCATGGAATTTAATTTCCTGTTTAGTGTAGAGATACAGCGCTGAAACAGGCCCTTCGGCCCACCGGGTCCGCGCCGACCAGCGATCCCCGCACATTAAAACTACTCTACATTTAATAGGGACAATTTTTAAATTTACCAAGCCAATTAACCTACAAACCTGTACATCTTTGGAGTGTGGGAGGAAACCGAAGATTTGGAGAAAACCACGCAGTCACAGGGACATGCGCAAAAACTCCGTACAGACAGCACCCATAGTCAGGATTGAACCCGGGTCTCTGGCGCTGTAAGGCACAATTCCACCGATGCATGACCATGCCACCCAATCTGTGCCTGCTAAGAGTGAAAACATTTTCAAACCCCCGATTCAATGAAACCATCCCTTAAAAAAACCTTACCATATTTAGACTGGCAAAATCACTGCTTAAAATACTGCAACTTATTAGGAACATAAGAAAAGTAGACTTATTTAGAGTAACAATTGTTTACACATATTTTGATCATATATTTTTTTTTTTTTTTTTTTTTTTTTTTTAAATTTTTTTTTTTTTTTTTTTTTTAATTAGAAGTACGGTAAATTACAATAACACACAGCACATATATCTTAATACATTTTTTGTACCGCTTCATTTTTTTTTTTTTTAAAGCTTTAAGAAAAAGATAGAAGTAAGGAAAGTAAAGAAGGTGCGCAAGAGTTGTGAAGTGCAGAAGAGTGTTGGGAAAAGAAAGCCCCTTAGAAAAGAAGTTAGAGAAGGAAGTAAAGTAAGAAAGTAGACCCTAGAAAAGAAAGAAAAAGAAAGTAAGGACAATCGCTCTATTATAACATTAAACTCCGCAGAAAGACTACCAACCAAGTCTGTTTTTGTTGTTTTATCTCCCAATGCCAGGTCCTGATACCATTTATTTATTTATTTATTTATTTTTAAATTACTATTGCACCTCATGCTTGTAATAGGTCCATAAACGTAGACCACGTCTTTTGGAATTGGTTTGCTTTATCTGCTAAGAGGAATCTCATCTCTTCCAGATGTAATGTTTCAAACATATTTGATATCCACATTTTTATTGTTGGTGTGGGCGCATTTTTCCAGAATTTAAGTATGAGCTTTTTTCCCATTATTAGCCCGTAATTGAGTAAATTCTTCTGATACACGTTTAATTCAGGGATATCTTCCGATATCCCAAAAATGATCCATTCTGGTTTTGGTACCAGTTTTATTTTAATTACTTTTGAAAAAATATCAAATATTCCATGCCAGAATTTTTGGATTTTTGTACAAAAAATAAAAGAATGCGCTATGGTAGCTTCTTGACACAGACATTTATCACAGATTGGTGAAACATTGGGAAAGATTTTATTTAATTTAGTTTTTGAATAGTATAGTCTATGTAATGTTTTGAATTGGATAAGCGTATGTCGTACATTGATCGAGCATTTATGCACCTGTAGTAAATGTTTATCCCAGCTCTCTTTTGAAATTTTTATAGCTAATTCTTGTTCCCAGTCTCTTCTAATTCCATCTGTTGTGGGTATTTCTATGTTTAAAATGATATTATATAAGTACGATATTAAGTTAGCTGATTCCGCCTTTGTCTTCATTGCTTCATATATTTTTAAACTACGGTTGCCTAGGTTTATACCAACATCATTAATGTTGTAATACTTGCTCTGATTTGGGAATTCAAAGTGGCTTTTGTATAGTCTTTAAGAACAGATGGATTAAAAGCTCTTCTTGAACCTGGCGGTCACAGTTTACAGACCCCACCCTATACCTTCTTCCTAACGGTAGGAGTGAAATGTGAACATGGCCAGTGATGTGGGTCTTTGATGATTAGCTGCATTTTTGAGGCAGCAGCTCCTGTAGATCCGTGCGATGGTGTAGGGGTCAGTACCTGTGATGGATTGGGCAGTATCTACCACTCTCTGTAAGCTCCTTTGTTCCTGAGTGTTCAAAATGCCAAACCAGGCTGTGATGCAATCAGTCAGTCTGCTTTCTATTGTAAATATTTCTATTTTAAATTCTTTTAAAACACCTATTTATTTTTACTAATAAGTGTACATATGTGTCAATGTTTGTCGTGTTTGTATTGTTTTTAACCGGAGGAGATGTAATGGAATTTCGTTGCACAGTATTGTGCAATGACAATAAACGTATTCATTCATTCATTCATTCATTCATTCATTCATTCATTCATACATCTGTAGAAGTTCAAGAGAGTATTCGAACGACATACCGAATATCCACAATGTTCCCAGGAAGTTGAGGCATTGATGGTCTCTTTGAGATTGCAACAATGTCCAGAGCCAGGACGGATCTTTAGAGATGTACACGCCATGGGACTTGAAATTATTGACTCTCTCCACTGCCAACATATCGATGAAAACGGGTTTGTGGATCCTTGACTTTCCCCTTCTGAAGTCAACAATAGCTCCTTGGTCATAAGGGATAGAAGAATTAGGCCATTTGGCCCATCAGGTCTACTCCACCATTCAATCATGGCTAATCTATCTCTCCCTCCTAACCCCATTCTCCTGCCTTCCCCCCATAACCCCTGACACCCGTACTAATCTGGCGCCGGATGTCTGGTCTTGCTGGCGGAAGAGCAAGATTGCTGTTCTGGCACCATTTTCACTCCTCTTATACTTAAATGCCGAGCTTTAGTCGACGAACAGCAGTCTGGCATACGTGTTCTTATTGTCCAATTGTTCCAGTGTAGAGTCCGTGAGATCGCATCTCCTGTTGATCTATTATAGCAATTGGCAAACTGTAGTGGGTCCAGGACCTTG
The DNA here is from genome assembly GCF_010909765.2 of Amblyraja radiata. NCBI lineage: Eukaryota > Metazoa > Chordata > Chondrichthyes > Rajiformes > Rajidae > Amblyraja > Amblyraja radiata. The sequence continues at coordinate 38,703,584 of NC_045974.1, read as the reverse complement.
CTGAGGTGAGAATTGATATGTGTCATAACCAACCTCTCAAAGCACTTCTTCACCACGGATGTTAGTGCCACCAGTAGGTAATCATTGACACAATCACCTTACTCTTCTTGGGCACCAGCGGTGTTGATGTTCTTTTAAACCAGGTGGGAACCTCGGACCTGAGTAATTGGAGGCTGTAGATGTCTGCCAAAACTCTAGTCTGTTGTTCTATGCAGATTTTAAGAACACAGCCAGGTATACCATCAGGCTGGACTTTTTTGAGAAATCACTTTCTGATGCCAACGAATTGTGCAGAACTATTTTTGAGTAATCTGGTATACATAGTACAACAAATTAATATTTAAAAGTCCTGAACTTTAACAAAAGTGATATGATAGTTTAGTTTAGTATATAAATAGCTGTGAGCGTTAATGTTTCTAGAAACCTACAAAAAATGGCAAATACTGCACTTAATTATAATGGCATCTGTCAAAATCCCTGGAGATAGCAAGATTTGAAGAATAAATGTCTTATCCTTGAGTAAGTTCTACAGTCAACAAAAGTGATATAACAGCTGTTATCAACAAAAAATATACATCAAGGCATTAAAACATGTTGTTTTAATTTGTTAAACATGCAGCAGCTTCATGAGCCATTAAACTGGCATATATTTGTTACTTCGTGTACTGGCAATTATATTAGCATCAAAGGCATGGCATTATCACTAAATTAAGATATGCTGAGTAAAAGCAAGGCATTTATTTTCCAGTAGAGGGGCAAAGAAGCACTGCCTTGTCAAGTCAGTGAAACTTTCCATGTTAGGCTGAAATAGCACAAAAAATAAAAATATATATATATCCTCAGAGCAGTCTTCTTTCTGTGTTCAGAGTCTTTGCAAGGTCAATTTTGAAAGGGCTGATATATTTGTGAGAATGTGATATAATGAAAAGGGCCTAACAATTGTAATCAGCAATATGTCATGTGCCCCCTCAAGCATTCTTCACCATATTTTGAATCCAGTATCTCATTCAAATCCCTCATAAGATCTATTTGATTTCTTGTTTCCAAATTCAATTGAGCACAGGCATGAATACAACTTAGCAGTCAAGATGAACTTTCAAGTTTACAAGAGGTAGTAAATTAAAAATACGGCAAGAAAATATTTTTTCCAAAATTAATTAAACTACTGACCTAAATATGTATTTTCAAGTATGAATACCTAGCCCTTTCCCTTCCCCATGTAGAATGCAACTTTTAGAGGTCAAAATGGGAAAGGAAACTGCGGCCCTGCTATTAAAGAATATAATAAAGATAGTGGAGAACAGCAATCTTGTCTTAAAAGTTCTTTAGTAACTTTAGTAAAAGGTTCTTTAGTAACTTTGTTGAACTAAATTAAGGCGCATGTTGCAATCAAAAACGCTTGAACAATTGGTTGGGAAGAAAGCCAAACTGTAAGAAAGAAAACATCGAACAATTGCAGTTTTGATGAAGCTAAGAAAAAAAGATAGAGAATTTGTCGGTTGTATATAGTTTGCAAAACTGTAGTTTTACTGCAAGGAATAAATCAAGAAATTAGTACAGCTTACAAGGATACCATAATAATCATAGGAATCTCCATATTGATTTAGCAGTAATAATGTAGAGGATAAATCGATAAGGTGTAAATGATGGTTTCTCAATATTGATGAACAAACAAGATAACAGCTTCTTTTATATCTGATGGTGTAATAATGAGAGAGCGAATGATCTGGTAGTTAAACAGCCTTTAGGGAACTGTGATAGAAATTTACATTGAAATTATTTAGTTCAATCTAAAACAAGGATCATAAATCTGAATAACACAAATTTCAAAACGTATGGGAGTTAATTGGGAACTACATGCAAGTATATTATAGAGAACCAGCAATTATGAACATTTACAGGATTTATGCATAGTTTTCTAGTAATACAGATTTCTATAAGTATAAAGAACAGGAAAAATAATCGAACTCTTGTCAGCTAAATGAAAAATAGTATTTGAACTAAGAAAATTACAAGGTTTTTAAAAGAAGACTCCAGTAAATGTGAGGAATGGGAAAATATTGTAACTTTTAACAAAGGAGACCAGATAAAGGTATGGAGAAACTGCAACAGGAAATAAGAAAATCGCAATGAAATTTACTGCTTGTTCTCATGTGAGCATAAGAAACCTCCTAGAATGAACTCAACACTGCAAGTCTAATGTATGAAAATAGTTTTGGTAAGAAATTAGTACTGGAGAATTTAATCTACCTGAAAAGTATTAAGATTCAGGGCTTGATGGCCTGCATGATAGGGCCTAGCTTCGAACATAGTAGATGTACGAACAACTTAAAATTCTTTAGACTGGAATTGATCTCATTAGAGGGTGGCATGGTGTCGTTGTGGTACAGCTACAGTGCCAGAGACCAGTGTTCGATCCGGACCACGGGTGCTTGTCTGTAAGGAGTTTGTACATTCTCCCTGTGACCTGCATGGGCTTTCTCCGAGATCTTTGGTTTCCTCCCACACACCAAAAGACGTACAGGTTTGGAGGTTAATTGGCTTAGTATAAATTTAAATTGTCCCTAGTGTGTGTAGAATAGTGTTAAGAGTGCGGGGATCGCTGGTCAGTGCAGACTTGATGGGCCGAAGGGCCTGTTTCCGTATCTCTAAAACTAAACTAAACGGGTGTAAATGTAACCCCAATATTTCAGAGGATGTAGAGAGAAAACAGGGATCTGCAGTCTGACATCAATACCAAGGAAATTCTAGAATCCATAACAAAGAAATAGTTACAGGGCAATTACAAAAAAAAGATTGGACATAGTCTATACAGATTTAAGAAAGTGAAATTATATTTGATAATCCCATTGGATTTTGTAAATTGCAGAATAGCTAATGCAAACCAGCTGATGAGCTGCATTGGGATTGTCATAAGGCATTTAATATCTCCACATGGGAGATTATTAAACAAAATTATACTAATGCCCCTGTCCCACTTTGTAAACCTAAACGGAAACCTCTGGAGACTTTGTGCCCCACCCAAGGTTTCCGTGCAGTTCCCGGAGGTTTTTGTCAGTCTCCCTACCTACTTCCACTACCTGCAACCTCCGGCAACCACTTGCAACCTCTGGGAACCGCACGGAAACCTTGGGTGGGGCGCAAAGTCTTCAGAGGTTTCCGTTCAGGTTTCCTAAGTGGGACAGGGGAATTAATGATTTAGGGGACAACATACTGGCGTGGATTGGGAATGAATTGAATGAAAATAGAGTTTTCAAATAAACGTGTTGAGGGTAATACTGGTGTTTAGGGACGCGAGATGGTCAAACGAAATATAGTCATGACCTGTGGAATTTGCTGCCAGAGGACTGTAGTGGCCAAAAGGTATCAAAGGATATGAGTAGAAAGAGGGAATATTGGATTGAGATAGATGATCAGCCATGATTGACTGAGTGGCTGGAAGATGAAATAGCTTATTGCTGTTACTAGTTTCAACACTTTTCCTTCTGAATATAAAACTAAGACGGTGCCTTTTTTTTTTCACTTAAATTTTTATTGATTTTTCACAGAGATATATACAAAACAGTGCAACACCATCACCATAAATAAAACAAAATAAAAAAATAAATAGATAGGGAAAAGAAAGAAGTGAATAAATTTTTTAAATGGAATAAGACCGTGTGGTTCACTTACCAAATTAAAAAAACATTACACTGATTAGTTATCTGGAGATATTTTAATATTCACACAAACATACCATCTAGTTCTATATAACACAATCTTCCCATATCTAGCTCGGCATTTATCTAGTTGGTGTCATGGCTCAAATAAACGGTCCATTTTTCCCAGATCTTCTCAAATGAATTATCCTTGATTCTCAAGGAATATGTCAGTTTCTCCATATTAAAGATGTCTAGCACAATTTCTAACCATTGTTCCTGTTTTGGTCTTTTTTCATTAAGCCACTGCCTGGTAATGGCCTTCTTACTTGCTGCAAGCAAAACTTTAATCAAATATGCATCTTCTATCTTTACTATATCTTTAATGTGCCCCAGATACATCACAGGGCAGGTATTTGGGATTTTATAAACCAAGATATTTTTAACAACTGCGTTAACATTTTCCCAGTATGGCCTTATCTTTACACAGTTCCAGAAAATATGCGAGTGGTCTGCCTCCATACTCCCGCAGTGTTGTTGTACAGCAAGTTGTCTGCTTTTTATTTTGGGTGTTATAAAAAAGCGAGTTAGATTCTTCCAGCAAAATTCTCTCTATACTAGTGAGCTTGTGAATGTACATTGTGTTTCACACATTTGATACCATTCTTCTTCTGTTATTTGAATTTTTAATTCTGCTTCCCATATTGGTTTTATGTAGAGCGTTGATTCTCCCCCGCTTCCCACCAGAACTTGGTAGAAAGCAGAGATGACCCGAGACCCCTTCTGTTTGTATGCATCCACAATCACCTTGATCACATTATTTGAAGTTTCATCTAGCTCTTTTGTAATGTAGTCTCTTAATTGCAAGTATCTAAAAAAAATCTTTGTTTTCGAGACCATACTTTGACTTTAAAACTTGGAAGCTCATAAACTCGCCATTTTCTGTAACTGTATACATTGCCGTTATGCCTTTTTGTGCCGATTCTTTGAATCTTGAATTATACACCCCTGGCTTAAACTTTGAGTCATATGCAAACCACTTCAATGCATGAACCCCTCTTTTTAATTTGTATTTTTCCATAACATTCCATATTTCTAACATAAATGCTACTATTGGATCCATAGTATGTCTCAAAGACCCTCTCAGACCTTTGGTCTCCCACCAAAATCTGGTGACTTTTCAAAAAACAACATTGCGAACACTTGGAGTTCAGCAAAGCACAATCAGTACTTAATGCAGCATAACAAGTTGGAAAAGATACATAAATTACCACAGGGCATATTTTCGATGAGGCACATTATTGCCCTTTCTGCTCAGTAGTGATTTTTATTATCCTCATTTATAACTCTTTGCCTTGTATAATAATTCCTTTTGTAATTTAATGTCCTACTCCATTAGACTTTCCCCTTTGTTTTTGACACCCTGTCTTCCTTTTCACCATTCTAAAATTAGTTATCTCTATTATCACCAGATTAAAACACATTATTTCCACATGGATGCTGTCCGAACTAATGTTTCCAACACTTTTATTGTTCCATTCCATTTTTATCATAAATGTTACCTGAAGGACATCTCAAGACCATGCAGAATGCAGGTCATCACAATGACCTGATTTAGTTTAGAGATACAGCGTGGAAACAGGCTGTTCAGTCCACCAGTCCATGCCGACCATCGATTACCCGTTGACACTAGTTTCATGTGATCCCACTTCCTACACACTTGGGCCAATTCACTGAGGTCATTTAGCTTACAATCCTGCAAGTTTAGTCTTTTTTGTTTTAGAGATACAGAGCGGAAACAGGCCCTTCGCGAGTCCGCACCAACCAGCGATCCCACACATTAACATTACCCTACACACACTATTACACCTATACCAAGTCAATTAACCTCCAAACCCGTGTGTCTTTGGAGTGTGGGAGGATAGCGAAGACCTCGGAGAAAACCCATGCAGTTACAGGCAGAATGTACAAACTCCGTAGATAGCACCCGTAGGAGTGATCGAACCCAGGTCTCTGGTGCTGCAAGCGCTGTAAGGCAACAACTCAACCACTGCGACACCGTGCCACCCTTTGGGATGTGGGAGGAAACCAGAGGAAACCTACGCGGTCATAGGGAGAACATGCAAACTCTTGACAGCACCCGAGGTCAGGATCGAACCTGGGTCTCTGCCGCACTATGCCAACCCATCAGTTTAGAGTTATGCTCAGATCACTAGACCGATTCTAGCTAGAGCAACAGTCAAGAGCATGTTTTTGACTGTCATATGCATCGGAAACAGAACAATACAATTCTTATTTGCTAGCATTTTACAGATCTGTTAATGCAATACACATGAATAAACATACAAAATCAATAAAACAATAATTTAATCATCAGTAATACTTGGTAACCAGACGATAATAGCCCAAAATCGAAGTGCAACCAAAACAAAATCCATAGTTGATCATAGATGCTGAGATGGGGTAGTTAGTGGTGTGTAGTGTTCAAACGCCTAATAGTTGTTGCGAAGATGCTATTCTTGAAGCTGGAGGTTAGTTTTTAAGCTCCTGTATATTCTTCCCAATGGTAAATAGCAACAGACCAGGCAACACCTAGCACTTTCTGCAGCCTCCGTGGCTTGATTTACCAAACCAGGTGGTGATGCAATCAGACAATACGCTCTCTAACGTACACCTGTAGAAGTTCCATGAGCGTATTCTGCAACAAACCCAATCTCCCAAGGAAGTAGAGGCCTTATTCAGCTTTATTTGTGGCTGTGTCAGCATGCTGGGCCCAAGACAGGTCTTCAGAGATATGCAGGCCCAGTTACTTCAAGTTGTCTCTCTCCAATGCCTTCCAGTTGATGAAGAAAGATTCCTGGAACTGACAAGCTTATAGCAGCAATTTTTTTTTTTTTTAACTGTTAGCTAGCTTACAACCTCACCATATGAACATTGAATTTGCCAACCTCACACAACCCCACCACTCCCTTTATGCCCCATTTGGACACACACCTATTTCTCCCCTCCCCCTACATTCTTTTATCTTGCTACACAATTCGCAACTCTTCAATCCTTTTGTCACACGTTGTTTTTTCACCTTTGGCCTTTGTCCAATCCTCTGACTATCACCCACCCCACCCCCTCCCTCACCTTGTTCACCTATTACCTTCCACACTTTGTCCTGTTCCTCTTTCTCAGAATTAAAGGAAGTTCCTTTAAGAAGATGAGGATGGATTTCTTTGGTCAGAGGGTGCTGAATCTGTGTTATTCTTTGCCACAGAAGGCTGTGGAGGACGTCAATGGACATTTTTAAGGCAGATATAGATAGATTCTTGATTAGTTCGGGTGTCAGGGGTTTTGGGGAGAAGGCAGGAGAATGAGATTAGGAGGGAGAGGTAGGTCAGCCATGATTGAATGGAGTAGACTTGATGGGCTGAATAGCCTAATTCTGCTCCTAGCACTTATGACCTTACAACATTCTCTCTCCCCCCCCACCCGACACATTACCTATCCATGTTGTACATGGATGTTGCCTGACCCCCGAGTTACTCTAGCACTTTGTCTTTAAAATAAAAAGTCTGTTGATTTAATAATAACCTGTTATGCTCAAATTTATATTGCAATTTGAATAATTTGGTAAGTACACAAAATCATTTCAAGCATTTGCCATTTTATTTTGGAAAATCACTTATGAAGACCACAAAATAACTGTCAAATCAAATAACTTGTACAATTTGCATTATTTTAGAGTGTGATTTTTTTTTTAGAGCAACGGTATTAAACAAAATAATCACCCACCAACTTTTAATACAATGCCTGAGTGTTGAGGTTCAATATTAATCTTCATAAATGATTTTTTTTCTTTCAAAAAAGAACGATAGAAATAGAGGGAATAAACTGCATTGAAAATTTATTTCTATGAACCAACATGGGCAAAAGGCCTCCTCCTTTCGTGCATAAGCCTTCTTTTCAGTACACATTTTACCAAGGTCCAATGCTGATTAAACTGTGAAAGTTAACCCTTTCCACAGACGCCGAATATTTCTTAACTAGAGTTCTAACATCTGCAGCATTTGATTTTCAAATTAAACAGCGCGCCTGCTGCCTTGGACACCAAAGATCCTATAGCGGAGGATCTTTGTTGGACACGTTGCAGCACAATCGGAAACGGAAACGCGCTTAATTGTTAAACAAAAGCTGATGCAATAACTGAAAGGGTCCGTCGATGCGAAAGTTAAATTTTTCGCATCGTTTCTCACCCTGGTTACCTGGCTTTAAGCCAGCATGCCCACCGAGCAGATAATGTAAAAAAGAGACGGCCTCCATTCGCGAAAGCGCCCCAGGTAGAAACAAAGATAGACACAAAATGCTGGAGTATCTCAGCGGGACAGGCAACATCTCTGGAGAGAAGGAACGGATGACCTTTCGGGTCGAGACCCTTCTTCAGACTGAGGGGAGGGACATAGAGATATGGAGGGTAAAGTGCGAAAACGACAGATCAATGCAAACGTTGATCAAGGAAATGTAGACTGGTTCAATGGGAGGGGAAGGCGACTACGCCATACTGAGTAATATTAGTACGAAGAATCAGTATGAATATATATTTCACTAACCCTTGCTTTCCCACTATCTCTGTCCCTCCCCAACCCTAGTTTCACTTTCCTTTTGATTAATTTTACTCTGTGTATGCCTCCTTGTCACCTTCCCCTCATCTAACATTGAACCATTCTACATTTCTGAGTCTGAAGAAGGGTCTCGATCCCAAACGTATTCGGTATATAAAGCAGCATCTGCATTTCCTTCCTACACATTTCCTTGATTAGCGTCTGCTTTGATCTGTCGTTTTCACACCTTACCCTTCCATATTTCTAGTGTCCCTCGCCTCTCAGTCTGAAGAAGGGCCTCGACCCGAAAGGTCACCTATTCCTTTTCTCCAGAGATGCTGCCTGCCTGTCCCGCTGGGTTACTCCAGCATTTTGTGTTGTCTTGGGTGTAAAACCCAGCACCTGCAGTTCCTTCCTCCACCTTTCCTCTGCAGTTCCCTCCGACAGGTAGAAGCGGCGAAGAAGAACTACATCTCCCGTCATGCTCAGCGCGCGGAGGGCGGGCGGATGACGGCACAATACAAATGGTGCGACCGAGCCAATGGGAGTGCATGTTTGGGAGGCGTTGGGCCGCGGACTGCCCCTCCCCCCTCTCCGCCGCCTCTCGTCAACGAACGACCAGCACTAAGCTCAGGCGCCATATTGGAACCATTTTAGGAAACAAAACAGTAACATTTGGTCGGTGTAAAAACCCTGCACTTTTTCAACATGCTGTACTTGGAGGATTACTTGGAGAGTGAGTATCGAGGGGAATCGCAGCGGCGAGAGGGGGGGTTGATAGATTTATTTTAAAAAATAAATAAAAAGCCGTATTGGTCGAAGCAATAATGTCGGACGGAAAGAGAAGCCGCCCCTCCATTGACGACGCTGTTGTTTCTCCCCCCCCCCTCCTTCTCTCGACAGTGATCGAACAACTTCCCATGGATCTCCGCGACAGGTTTACGGAAATGAGGGAGATGGACCTGCAAGTACAGAGTACGCAGCGCCACGTTAGTTATGCCAGCGCCGCACACCACACTCACTGCCCACCTCCCCTCATGTTCGCTCTGCCTGCGGTACATGTTCACGGGTGGGGGCTGGTGCCGCAACACATCCCCATCAATATCACTCATCCCTTGCCTGCCGCAATGCGCGGTGCAATATCATCAATAAAGAACTCCCCAACCCTAACGCTGATTAATAGCTTGTAAGAGAAAAGTTCAAACAAAACGCTCCCCCACTTTGAATAGTTGTTTAAGTAGTTTTGGCATTTTAGAGGGGACATTATAGTTTTGGCATTTTAGAGGCACATTAATGGGGAGGAGGTCCATTTTTTGTTTATACACAAGTCTGCAACCGTGATTAAGCGAATCGAGTCAGCTAACACCATAGCAACAGCGTTCCTAGCTCCGTGTACTTACCGCGTTATCTCAGAGGAAGTAATTTCTCCCAAGTTTGAATCATGTAATTAATTTGATTAATTGTGCAAACCTTTTTGAATGGGATTGCAGTGAAAAATGCACGCGTTCTGGGAGCGAAAATGTGGGAAGTTTCCCCGATCTGTCTTTGGGTGCTTGCATTCACTCGTTACCTTTTATTCAGGTATTAAAAAGTAATTAAGAGGCAAGTAATTTGTTTAGATATTGCACACATTAAGTAACGAAATGGCCAATTGTGAAAATGAACACTGAATAAGTTCTTATCTACTTCTCATTTAAGATTGAGAACATATAATGTGGATATATTTAATTTTGTGAATCAAACAATAAATGGAAAAATGCAATTTAAATTTTATTAAGATTTATACGTTTAAAAAAAAAATCAGTTTTTAAAACCATCACTACAAATGCTTACCACGTAAGTTTTTGATTAGTCCGGCTTAAATATGTATGTTTAGTTCAATTTCAGTCCACTTAAAACCCAATTAGGCCATTTCCATTCACATTGAAGCTTTGTTGCTCATGAAAAGGTGGTTGTTGGTGTATAACCAGTCACTTAACAGAAAAGCTGTAATTAACCCTTCAAGATGCAGAATTCATGTTGATACTCCAGTTAAATGAATTGTGATATGTGAAGAATTAGTGACATTACATAATTTTCACTATGATTATTCTTACTGATCAAACTTATTGTCAACTCTTCCCATTTAAGAAACTTTAATAAACTGCATTGTATATATAAATAAAAGTGTTATGTTGTGAGCTATCTTTCCCCAAATCATTCAATTATGAATTGGTCTCTGAGGCTGATTCAATTCAAATTAATAATGTTCAGAAAACACTAATATTTAACCAATTTGATAAATGTTCAAAAACAGCACTTACAAGATTTCTTATGGGTTTTTTTTAATATTCACCTGAAATCCCATACAGTAGAGTGTAGATGGTTATAATTATGGGACATGAAAATCAAACAACTGCAGGTGCTTGAAATCAGAAATAAAAACAGAAAATGTTGGTAATTATCAGCAGGTTAGGCAGCACCTGTGGAAAGAAACAAAGTTCATGTGTCGGGTGAAAGACACTTCACCAAAGAGGGATTTGACCTGAAGCATCAACTCTGTTGCACATTCCAAATATGACCTACTGAGGATTGCCTATTTTTAAAATGAAGGGAACATTTTATAAATACCAAATAAGCTAAAATTGAAATTGAAAAGGGTAAACTCTTTAATTTTAAGCTGTGCCGACTATATAACTATATTGTATAAACACACAATTTAAAAACAAATTATGATTAAATGACTTATTTTTGAACAATTATAATTATTTTTATAATGGAATGATTTTTAGAATGAAATAATTATAATTATTTTTAAATAGTAATTACTTGTAATCAATTATTTACTAAATTACTGATGATATAAATTTAGACTGGTGCCATTACATATGGACATATTGAGAGTACTTTGCTATTTAGCATTACTGAAATTTGACAAAATATTGGTGCTGACTAGAGAAGGGCTAGATTGTCTTCCTCAGTTGTAATTATCTTGACTTCTTGTTAAGTATCATGTACCTCTTTTTTCTTTTACATTAAACGTAAAGTAGATTTATTGGAAAATAAATAAATAGTGATCTAATAATCATTAAAATGTGTTATAATAATAGACACTTCGTATAATCAATGGTGTCTTTAATGTGCCCCAAAGAAAGTGATGCTTCATGAGCAATAAGCAGGTGCTGCATTTTACCATTTACATTACATCTTTTATTTATTTCTATCTGCATCTTAATTGGTCTGAGTAACCCTTGGTTGAAATATTTATGCAAATATAGTTGATAGATGTAGTTTATGCATGTATTCCATTCAACAATATTTTGCATAACCTGAGAAAAGGTATTATACAAAAAATGTATTATACAAAAATATTTGTAAATCCAATAAGAGAAAAATAAACTGGCAAAGTGTTTCATTGGCATTGGATAGAATTGTGTTGTAGACTCGTAATTATCATTGATTATAGAGGAGCCAATTTCATAATCACTGATCATAATCAATTTTTTTGTTAATCACATCATTATTGTAGTACAGGCTTTTTCCAAAGTACTTGCTTCAAGTCAAAAGCATGCAATTGAGCTGCTCCTTCATTGAGAATGATTTTTCGTAACTAAGTACAATTTGAGCACCAGAAATGTATATGATTCTGTTCCATTTACTTTTCCCAATGACGTATCAACAAATATTAATTTGAATTAAACCTGCATGTTTGTTCGATTGTCCCCTGCGTTGTGAAAATAGCTGGTTTTCTTTCCTCCTTGAACAGATGCAATGGATCAGTTAGAACAAAGAGTCAATGAGTTCTTTATCAATGCAAAAAAGAACAAGCCAGAATGGAGGGAGGAACAAATGGAAGCAATAAAGAAGGCAAGTGCAGTTGGATTCATTTTTTTATTACTATTTATATTTAATATAGCAATTGCCAATTTTAAGAGTAGGAAACCTATCTGAAAATGCATTTGGTAAAAAGATTTAACATACCAAAAATAGCTTTGAAATAAATGTAACCTAGTCTCTTAATCATATTAAAGTTTTACAATATCAACAACAAATTAGAATGGTTTATTGTTCTATTTGTTTTCTCCTTCATTTTTTTCCCTTTCTTGTTCTGGCTGTGTTCTTTGGCAAAAGCAAACAAAGCTGTGGATTTTGGAATCTGAAATGATGATCTTCTGTACATTGAAAAAACTACACACTTTGGGTGGTTGCTTTGCAAAACATATGCATTCAGTCCACAGAAGTGAAACTGACCTTCCATTTGCCTTCCACTGTAATTCACCATTCCACACCCATTCTGCCTGTGGCCTCTTGCACTGTTACAACATGAGATTGACAAGCATATCTAATTTTTCATTTGGGCATGTTACTGTTTATGGAACTCAATAATGGATTCTCCAACTTCAAATAACTTGTTCTTCTTTTCTGTTTGCATCTTTACTGGCCTTTTGTGCTTGCCATGCTTCTCCATTTTATTTTTCATTTATGTATCCTGACCTGCTCAGTACACCACAGTAGGCCAGACTATACAACATCTCGCAGACTTCACAAAAGCAAAGGAGCTTAATTTCCTTTCAATGGCTACATCATTTCAACTGATTACAGTCATTTCCTTTGTTCCACACATAGCTTTCCCTGTCTCCTCTGTTACTTACACTAATTTGCTTTCTCTCTTTCTCAATTCCGATGTAAGGTCTTCAATCTGAAATGTCAACCACGTTCTTTTTCTACAGATGCTGCTTGACTAGCTGAGTTTTTCCAATATTTTTGTTGTTAAATAGCCATTCATTTCTCAGTCACCACAGACAACATGGATTTTCTAGATTTGTGCAGGTCAGCTGATAATTAGATAAGCTTGCCAGAATGTCAAGGAGCACTCTGTTTCTTCCTTTTTTAATTAAAAGATTACTGACCAACAATTACTTCTAAGACAAATATTGGCATTGAAGGTTCATGAAATAATTTCCAGATGGCTGAATCCGGTCTCCCATTGTAACTTTATGGACAAACAGAAGAAGCCCCAGAGAAATGTCAAAAAAGGCATTTTATGTCAATTTTATAAGTTAACGTGGAAAATCAGGGAGCATCCATGGAAACTACACGTAAATGATGTGAGCCCTTCATGCATCAAACTGTAAAGTTTAAAACATTGAAAATAAATGGAAGTTGTTAATATTAAAACTTAAATATAAATGGCTTTTATTTTCTAATAGAACATTTACAGACTGTACCTGAGCCTTCAGAATGCTTTTTGATTTGTAATTTAGAGTTCTTGCAGTAGAATGCAGCATCATATTTTGTAAGAAATATATAAGTAAATATTTGTGGCACTGTGTCATTTTTTTCCTTTACCAATAAGCGATTTTTAAATGTTTTTAAAGGACTACTATAAAGCTTTGGAAGATGCTGATGAAAAAGTGCAGTTAGCAAATCAAATTTATGATTTGGTGAGTAAATGTCAATCAGTATTTTTATTTAAAAATCCATACAAAAATTCTGGTATCTGCCTATGTCTAACAATAATATCTGGAAATACATTGCAAACAGCAATTATGAGAAAAAGGATCACCCGGATGAAAAATAATAAGGTAAATGAAAGAGAATAATTCTAGCTGGCAAACTGCTGTGATTTTTATTGAGAAAGTGACTTTCCAAGCGAATAGTAGAAAATTATATAATATTCATTTTATCCTCAATTATCTCACAGAATATTACTCTTGAAACGGATATTAAGGTAAAATGACAGTATGAATAAGAAATTTACAAAGGATAGAATTATGGTATTCAGATCAGAACATGTGAGCTTTAGGAAAATTTAATGTTGAATCATTTAAGGTGTTTTAAGAATGGAAACTGTCCATCAGTTCTCTCCTACCCATTCAGCTGTTAGTCACTTGGTGATCCACTCGTTATTTGGACAATATAGATACACAAATCCATTTGTACTTCGGTATCCCATGCAGCAACTGCAGGATATTGAGTTGATTGGCATTGCACATTATTCTAGCAAGTTTTCACATTCCTTAGCCTAATGCCAATTCTTGACACTCCTTAATTTGTAAACTTTTAACCTTATACCAATAGTGGCCAGATAGGTGTGAACATAATTAGTCCACATTTTATTACTGAATAAGTTTTATAGCTGTAGCTATGATTATTTTTGCGTTAATAATATTCAAATGTTCACAGATAAATTTTGCAATCTTGCAAGTAAATCAGCAAAGTAGATTGCAAGAATACACCAAAGCTCAGGAATTCTACAAACCTGAAAATATCAGACCTATTAAAAACGAGATAAGTCAACACTATTTCATATAGAACACATTTAAACAGTTCCTGCTTGATTACATTGGCCATCCCCAACACTGGTGGAAATGCTTCCCCTACATTTCCTTGAGTAGTGAGTGCAATTTACAATCCCAAAGACCACCAAATCTAGCATAATAAAACCTGCTGGGGCTCAAGAAGAACCAGATATAGATTGTTCAATGGAGAGATTTAAAAACAAATACAAATTCCATAATGCTTGAAAAGATTGCAGAATTGTCCAAAATGGCACCCTGCTTGATCTGTTAAAAGCAACTTTTTTTTTCAACTGACATAGGGACTTAGGGCGGCACAGTGGTGTAACGGTATAGTCGCTGCATTACAGCACCGGAGACCTGGGTTCGATCATAACCACGGGTGCACTCTATGGAGTTTGTACGTTCTCCGTGTGACAGCGTAAGCTTTCTCCAGGTGCTCCGGTTTCCTCCCACACTCCAAAGATGTACAGGTTTGTAGGTTAATTGGCATCGATAAATTTTTTTGTAAAATTGTCTCTAGTGCGTAGGATAGTGTTAGTGTACGGGGTGAAGACTGGTCGGTACAAACTCAGCCTGTTTCTGCGCTGTATCTGTATCTCTAAAGTCTAAATGGCAAATCCTTGGTTTATTTTCTCCAATTTATCTATAAAAGTGCTTGTGATTGAAATTGCAACAAAGAATTTTTCAATGGTAAATAATGTTATTAATTCATTGTATTTTGATTGTCCAGGTGGATAGACATCTGCGTAAATTGGACCAAGAACTTGCCAAATTTAAAATGGAGCTTGAAGCTGATAATGCTGGAATTACAGAAATATTAGAAAGGAGTAAGTACATCAATCTTTCATTCTGATGTTTAAAGTCTCATCGTTTAAAGATATTTTTGAACGCTTTGCCACTGTATTTGGTATTTGTACGTTATTGTAATTCCTCCAGTCACACCGGTTTTCTCCTGTACCTGGTGAGCCAGATGCTAAACCATTGAGATTTCTAAATAGTGGCATAGCATTATGTCAAATTTTTACTGTAACAGTAAATTGCCAGTACAATTTCAATTGGTTTGTGTAAATGTGTACGCATAATAAAGATAAAAGAACACAACAAATCAGAGCAAACCAGAGAAAGTCACAGCAGCACTAAGAGAGGACATTCTGAAGGGACCATTCTTTCAGGCAATATGGGGAGAGCTTAAAAATAAAAAAGGTGCATTCAAATGGGATTATACTGTAGCCTACCTAATACCCAGCAAGAGAAAGAGGAATAAATATGGAGATGGGTTATGCAAAGATCTAAAAGCAACAGTGTTGATGTAGTGAATGACTTTAGCTCCCCCAGTATTGACTAGGCCTTTCTCTATGCGAAAGGGGAAGACGGGGCAGAATTTATTTGATGTGTCCAAAGGGGTCTCTTGATAAACTGCGTGAATTGTCCAACTAAAGGAGGGACCAAAACCGGGGAAATTAGCCTGGCAGATGATTTCAGTCAGAGAGCACTTTGGGAACAATGATCAGAACTCTTTAAGGTTTAAGATAGTTATGACTAAGATAAGCCTGGATGTTGGGGTAAAGTACGAAATTGGGGGAAGGAAAATTACAAAAGGCCAGCTTTCTTAAATTGATATGGAATATAATCGTTTACCCCAACCTCATCTAACACTCCCACAAGACGATATTTTGGAGAGGAATACCATGGCTTTGCTGCCTCTGATCTGAATTCGTTTCGATTTTGTCTGTTTTAATGATATCCCCTGGTGTTTGTGAAATCCTTTACAGCATTCTCACTTTTACTGTCAAGTTAATATTCTCCTCTCAAAAATAATTTCTCTTAACTTCTATATATCACTATATATCAAATAATGAAGGGCATAGGTAGGGTAAGTAATCAGTTTTTTTCCCCAGAGTGAAAAGGTCAAATACTTGAGAGCGTAGGTTAAGACGAGAGGGGCATTAAGGACATGTGCAAGGGATGGTTTTTTTACATAGAGAGTGATAGGTACCTGGAACACAATGCCTATGGAGGTGCTAGAAGTAGAAATGATAGCAACTTTGAAGAGGCATTCAAATCTGGCAAATGTAATTCATTTAAATTAGGATCAAGGTTGGCACAGATACAGTGAGCTGAAGAGGCCGTTATTGCGCTGTACTTTCTATGTACATTTTCCATTAATCTCTGAAGCACCTGTCCCACAGGCGATTTTTTTTCGCCGACTACAGGCGAGTAGGCTGTCGCCACATGGTTGCGGGGTGACGCCTGTATGGTCGTGAGTAGCCTCCACAAGTCGCCTAAAGAGTCGTAACGTTTTTCTGGTCACCGCTGGATTTTGAAATGTTAAAAACCTTTCGGCGACTGTGGGCTTGACGTAGCTTGTCTTCTCCTGTCGTTGGTGCTGTCATAGGTTGTCGCCAGGATGACGCAGGTTGTCGCCGGGTGACGTTGGTTGTCGCCGGGTGCTGACTTCGGTGAATTCCATGTGCGACTACCTACGTCAACTGGTGACAGGTACCGGCAACTGAATTGTCTTCAGTTGTCGCCGACAGGGTCATTGCTTGTCGTAGCTTGTTGCGGGTGGGCGTAGGTTGTCATAGGTTGTCGCCTGTTTGGTCGTAGTTTGTGGTGGGTGTGGTCGTAGGCGGACGTCCTAATGGGTCACCGGTTGTCGGTAGCTTGACGTTGACTAGGTGATAGGTTGTTGTAGCTTGTCGTAGACATTGTCGTGTGGGGGGGGGGGGGGGATCCAGTCGCCGCTTTTTTGGCGACCTTTTCCGACTGTGACAGTCGCTGGTAGTCACCAAAAAAAATCGCCCAAGTGGGACAGACCCTTAAGGCTCTTGACTCATCAACACGTCGCCTTATTAAATCCAGGTTTTATGGATTCTATATCACCAAAACTATTTACATAACCCAGTCAGAGCCTTCCTTAATTTTAATCTAATCCATGTAGCATGAATGAGAAAAGTTATTATAAAACCTCCCCTTGCTGTCTGTAACATTTTTGCTTTGTACTTTAATGTGTCTAGGCAGTCTATTCCAAGGACCTAATTTGCATGCAAATGACATTGCTACATGATGTCACCGGTGCCACCTTCAAATATCACGAGGAGAGCTAGTGCACAAATTGTTGCCTATAATCAGGTCCAAAGAAATATGATGTAAAAACAATTTTAATTAGCATCAATATCCTTCCAATATGTGAAGAAAATAAATAAATTATCAATCTGGATTGGTAAAGTTGTTAAATTTTATCTATTATAAAGCTAAAATGAGGCAAGCTTTGTATTGATCAAATTAAATTTGCATTTTGGATGAGTTTGTTGCTGAATTAGAATATTTAGGAAATGTTAAGTACTGACATTTACTTCAAAGTTATTCCCATGTTGACTCGTCTCAACTTGCCTCAATTCTCAGTCAGTATTATAAATTAATTTGTCATTAACACAAATGGCAGATAAAGAATTGTGACTGATAGTGGAATATAAAGTGCTGGAGTAATCTCTGGCAGCATCTCTGAAGGACACGGATAACCGATTAATCAAGTCGAGACCCTATCCACGTCCTTCAGAGATGCTGCCTGACCAACTGAGTTACCCCTGCACTTTGTGTTTTATGCAGAATTCCAGCATCTGCAGTTCCTCGTGTCCTGTGTGATTGATAGTCCCAGTTGCATGTGGGTTTTCATTAGCATTTCTGATTGGCTGATGGCTTAGCCTTACTCCTGTTAAGCTATATTGTTTATTATCTCTACTGCTCATTGTT
Source organism: Amblyraja radiata (assembly GCF_010909765.2). Taxonomy (NCBI): domain Eukaryota; kingdom Metazoa; phylum Chordata; class Chondrichthyes; order Rajiformes; family Rajidae; genus Amblyraja; species Amblyraja radiata. Next base: position 38,685,326 of record NC_045974.1, on the reverse strand, counting down.
CATAGAGTCTAAACATACAGCACGGAAACAGGCCATTCGGCCCATCTTGCCCATGCTGACCAAGATGCCCCATCTACGCTAGTCCCATCTGCCTGCGTTTGGTCCATTACCTTCTACAACTTTTTTTTGTTTAATTTTATTCATATAATGTATTGTATAGGTTGGCAAGAACCAAATTTTGTAAATCCCAGTTGTATTCTGGAGGTATTACTAAAATGAACAGTAAAACTGAAGCTTACTACTACAAAACACGTTTTTTTTTGTGGTTAATGTAGTTAGAAGGGTACAACTTAAAATGGTGCTAACATGCAGATTTAGCTGGAGCCAAAAGATAAGAATCATGACCTCCAAGAATAATTCTCCGTAGTCAAAGAATGATTTAACTGGTATTGTTTCTATTTTCCTTTTCAGGATCTTTGGAATTGGACAATCCACCTCAGCCCGTTAATAACCACCATGGCCACTCGCACACTCCAGTAGAAAGTGAGTGCTGAGCAGTGACTTTAAAAATAATCTTGCTGGTTTGATTTCACTTCATGTACCTTGCATAGATCAGAAAATATCTGTAAAAATGTAATATCATTTCTGCTAGTATTGTTACATCTATACTTGGCAGCTCCAGATAATTTTGCATTTGATTATGTAATATTTGTTGATTTTGATTACGAATCTGTTACTGGATAAAGAAAAAATACTGTTAAATAAGTAACTTTCATTAAACTGATCAGCATTTGATTTTTTTGGTGACATATTTGCAGAAAGGAAATATAACCCATCGACGCACCATTCTGTGGACCACGTTCCTGAGAAGAAATTCAAATCAGAAGCTCTTTTATCAACACTTACATCAGATGCTTCAAAAGAAAATACACCAGGTAATTTGAATGGTCCACTAGCTAAAATAATTCCATCATTTTAGACGTAACCATTTCACATTTTTTACAGTTCTTAGTGCAGCATTATAAGTGATAATGAGTTGGCTCATCTGACGTAGGCACCGTAATTGCCACTATTTAACTTTGGTTTTGCGTGACCAGTTCAGCAGACTAGCTTGCTGCACCGAGCGAGTTACACTCAACTTCTGCTGATTGGTCAGGCAGATCCCTCGTCGTGCTACTGGAAACTAGGATCTCCCAGCCTTTCATGAACCAATTTTCAACTGTGATGCTAGTTTACACTGAAGATAGACACAAAATGCTAGAGGGCCAGGCACGGGACGGGCAGCATCTCTGGATGGAAGGAACGGGTGATGTTTCGGGTCGAGACCCTACTTCAGACTGAGAGTAAAGTAAGAGGGAGACACAGATGGATCAAAGGGGACGAAAATCAAGGAAAATGTGGAACAGTTCATTGTTAGCGTGAAGGTGACAATGAGGCGTACAAAGATACATTTTAATCAGGAGGACAGTCAGACTGGTAGGAGATGGATGGAGAGAGAGGGAAAGCAAGGTTCACTTGAAGTTCGAGAAGTCAATATTCATACTGCTGGGTTGTAAACTGCCCAAGCGAAATATGAAGTGCTGTTCCTCCAGTTTGCCTTGGGCCTCACTTTGACAGTGGAGGAGGGTCAGGACAGAGAATGGGAGGGGGAGTTAAAGTTTTTAGCAAACGGGAGATCCGGTTTCCTGTTAATTTCCTGCCAATACAATGATGACAGAAGCTGGATCTCAATCTTATGTTAAACTATTTTTAAACATTTTCAATTTTCTGCATATTTCAATTGGAAATCCCTGGTGATTTTTCACAGCTGTCTCTTTGTGTTCAAGGATATGAGGTCTCTCCTACCTCAAAAAGGGACATAGATAAAAACATACCAAGGTTCCTGAAGAAGGGTCTCGACCCGAAACGTCGCCTATTCCATTGCTCCAGAGATGCTGAGTTTCTCCAGCATTTTTGTTTACCTTCGATTTTTCCAGCAACTGCAGTTCTTTCTTAAATGTTCTTTCATTAATCACTTGTGAAATGCAGAAGGTTACTTCATCTATGCAGGTGAGGGCTGGTCATGTGATCCCCGCATTTCCCAATGATTAGCAGGTAAACTTGAGCCCACCAGTCAGGAATTTTGCACGATTGTTGATCTTGCATCTGCAACACATGTAGATGCATTTACAAAGTGAGTGGAGGCTGTGGCAATCTGGTCCATTCGTTGTTGGGAGTAATGATATTATTTTTCTTGTACAGATTGGACAAGATTAGGAAAAAATTAATATTTTTTAATTTTGATGTTTATGAGGATAGTTTCTCTTTTGATGTAACCAGTTCTTTCCTGTTTTTTTTGCTGTGAAAGATAGCAAGTGGCATAACATCTGAAGCCTCCTTTCCTCTATTTCACTCTTATTCAATTTTTTACATCTCTATTTCCACCTTGTCCTTTCTCTCCCATTTTTTTGCCATACCTTCCTTGCATAATGAAAGGAAATGAATTGGTCTAGACAGGGTGAGTAAATTTTAATCAAAGGTAGAAAATATGTTGGAAGTAGAATCAGCACTTTCACAAACTGAACTACATAAACTCCTAGTGCTGAACTGTGACATGGAGACAGTAGGGGGTGGTACTGTTTGAAGCTTTACAGTCCTGATGAGTAGAAAATTCCTTTCAGCTCCGAGTATGTGCCCAGAAGCTCAGAACAGTGCAAAACTTGCTAGTCTCAATGATGTGGAAAAGGCCTGAAGGTTTTTTTTTTACAAAAGATCCAAGAAGTAGCAATGGTAGCAGTATGACATTACAATGACTTGGGGGTTGATATTGCAGAAAGGAGCTGGAATGAGGAGTTAAGAGTCATGGAGAAGAGCCTTGCGATGAAAGAAATGTATTCATAAAGTGCCATCAAGAAAAATGGAACTGGCCCAAGAAGCTTGGTAGAATAGGAGCAGCATTTAAATTTGGAAGGGAGAGCGTCGAGGCCTTGGACAATTTTACTTGAATAAAACCGGTGTTGAGTAGAGTGACGAAGAAGGTTAAAGTTGTCCTAAGACCAGACACAAAATGCTGGAGTAACTCAGTGGGTCAGGCGGCATCTCTGGAGAAAAGAAGTAGGTATTTTTTGGTCGAGACCCTTCTCCAGACTGAGCGTCAAGGGCCTGTCCCACGAGCATGCGACTGCATGCGGCAAGCGCGACCTAACGTGGTTGCTTGAACCGTACGGCCTCGCGGGGCCGGTCCCACTTCGATCGCCGGAGCCGTATGGAGTTGTGCGGAGCTGGTCCCGACATTGGTTCCGAGAAACTGACACTGTCCAAAAAACTGATTCTGTCCAAAATTTCCACGCGGCAACGGCCTGCCGGCCCGCAGCCGCATTGAGGCCGTACGCACCGCCTCGACGGGTGTGCGCAGCGTCTTGACAGGCGTACGCCTAGCGTGAACTTCCCGCGGACTTCGCTCGAACTTCACGTCAACTCGTAAGGGATCACTCGACCTTCGCGCGGCCCCCCCTTCCGGTTTGGTCGCGCTTGCCGCGTTCAGTCGCATGCTGGTGGGATAGGCCCTGTACGGGGATCACTCAACCTCCGCGCGACCCCGCTTCTGGTTTGGTCGCGCTTGGTGCATGCAGTCGCACGCTCGTGGGACAGGCCCTTCAGGAGAGAGTGAAACTAGAGGTGAGAAAAGGTACAGAACAAATCAGAGCCGGCACCGATGACTCAGGAAAGGTGGAGCTCACTAAGGTCCATTGCCCATTGCACTCATGTTGCCCAAGCTTAAAACCCAGCAGTATGAATGTTCTCTCTAATTTCAAGTAACCATTGCATTCCCTTTCTCTCCATCTTCTCCCCCCCCCCCCCCAATCACCACCCCCCCCCCCCATCCTAATCTTGCCAGCTCGTCTTGCTCGTTTCACGGTTCGTATCTCTTCGTTAACATCTCGTACACAGCCAACAATGGATCATCGTGGGTTCCACCTTTCTTGAGTCATTAGTTCTGGCTCAAATTTGCTTTGTACCCTACCTCTAGTTTCTCTCTCCCCTCAGTCTGAAGAAGGGTCTCGACACAGAACATCACCTATTCCTTTTCTCCAGAGATGCTGCCTGACCCGATGAGTTACTCCAGCATTTTGTGTGTATCTTCCATGTAAAGCAACATCTGCAGTTCTTTCTTACTCCTAAGAACAGAGTCTGGCCAGTGTTCAAATAACAAACTAGCTCATTAAGTAAATGAGGAGAAACATTTTCTGGTGGAACGAAACTTCAATAATCATTGGAAACAGAATTAATTTAATTGACAAAAGAAGGATGACATCATATTTTCTTTGTAGGTCAAATTGAATGCACTACCTAAAAAATACATTGTAAACAGAAACATAGAAAATAGGTGCAGGAGTAGGCCATTCGGCCCTTCGAGCCCATTCAATATGATCATGTGCTGATCATCAAAAATCTGTACCCCGTTCCTGCTTTCTCCCCTTATCCTTTGATTCCGTTAGCCCTAAGAGCTATATCTAACTCTCTTGAAAACATCCAGTGAATTGGCCTCCACTGCCTTCTGTGGCAGAGAATTCCACAGATTCACAACTGGGTGAAAAAGTTTTTCCTCATCTCAGTCCTAAATGGCCTACCACTTATTGTTAAACCCCTGGTTCTGGACTCCCCTAACATCGACTAGATGAAAGGTAATGTTTGGAATTATGGACTAGGAAATCTGGTGAGAATAGCAGAGAAATATGATGAATTAAATAACTTGTGAAAGAGTTGACACTCGCACAAGAGGTAGTTAAACTATATACAGGACAACAGGTAGTGCAAAGAGAAAATAAACAGTGCAGAATACAGTGTTACAGCAATTGAGTGCAGATAAAATAGTGCAAGGTCTGCAATAAGGTAGTTTTGGAGATCAGCATCCTTAGCTTATGAGAGGCCCATTCAAGAGTCTTATATCAGTAAAGAAGAAGCTGTTCCTTAAGCTGGTGGTACATGCTTTCAAGCTTTTGTTTCGAAAGCTTGACGGAAGAAGGGATTTTGTTGGCTGCTTTCCCAAGTCAGTCAAGTATTGATGGAGGTGAGATTGGTTTGCATGATGGACTGGTATGCAACCATAATTATTTGCATTTTTTTGAGCAGTTGTCAAGTTGTGATGCATTCAATTAGGATGTTTCCATGGTGCATGTACATAAATTGGAAGTTTTGGAAGTTCTGGTTGCATTTTAGTCCCACGATACAGGTGTAAGGCATTGGAGGTTTTGTCAAATTCCTTGGTCTTCTGAAGAAGTAGAGGCATCCGACCGTTTTCTTGGGTGTAGCGTCAATTTGGTTAGAGCATGACAAATTGTTAGTGAAATTTATGGCTGGGAACTTGAAGCTCTGGACTTTCACCACTTAAGCATCATTTATGCAAACTGGGACAAGTACGTCACCCCGGTTCCCAGAGGGGTTGGTGAAGTGTGGGGAAAATGTTAGTTTTTACTGTGATGGAATTGGTTCAAGAAGTTCCAGATGAAGATGAAATAGTCACTAATCAAAATATAAAAATGTAGTGAACATTAATATAGCTGGAAGTTTCCTTGTGCTTGATCGGCTAAATGACATGATAATCCTGCACAAACAAAAGATCTGCTCCACACCACCACCTAGTGGCTGGAGCCTAGAATGCATATAAAGTTTTTAATCGCTCAGGTACACAAAAATGCTGGAGAAACTCAGCAGCATCTATGAAGCGAAGGAAATAGGCTACGTTTCGGGCCGAACCCCTTCTTTAATCGCTCATGTTTGTTCTAAAAACTAGACTATTTTGTCAAAGAACTATTACTTGTTGGAATGTAACAATTGTAGCAGAATCATCTTTAAATCCTGCAAGTATTGATAGTAACAATTGTTTAGTAGGGAGTTTAGCTCACATTATCTCAACATTCCTGACCAATTAGCAAAATAATTACAAAAATGTAGATCTAATAATTTGTTAATTCATTAAGCAATAAATGTGCCAAGTTAATATTTTAATGGATACTGGACCAAGTGGGACCCGTCGGGCCCCATCCCCTAATAAGGGGGGGAGGGGGTGCGGCGTCGGCACTCACCCCTCACAAGGAAAATTATGGAATTTATGGTGGCAATCAATTGTCGGGGGGGGGGGCAGCAGCGAGGGATTGGGGGTGGGCCGAGGGGGGCAGGAGGGGTGGTATGGGGGGGGGGGCGGGGGGATCTTGTCCAGGCCCAGCAGCAGACTGACAGGGAGATTCCCCCTCCCCCCCCCCCCCCCCCCCCCGATCGGCCCTCCGCACTCCCTGCCTTGTGTCCAAACACCAGGATCGTGGGACTAAAATGCAACCAGAACTTGAGGAACAGCCCCTTCAGATATTCGTGGTGGGGATAGGGGGGGGGATGGTGGGGATGGGGTGCGGGGGGGATGGTGGGGGTAGGAGGGTTGTGGGGGTAGGGGGCATGTGTGGTGGGGGGAGGGGTGGGTGAGTGGAGGGTGGGGGAGGGGGGTTGTAGGAGGGGGATGTGGGGAGGGAGAGGGGTTGTGGGGTAGGGGAGGGGTGTATGTGGGAGGGGGTGGTGTGGGCCCCCGCTTGCAGAACAGAGCACAGCCTCCGCTCGCAGAACAGAGCACAGACCCCGCTCGCACTCTGCTCACTACGTTCCTTCAGGCTTATTCTCAGGCCGGTGATTGATAATGGGTGCCGGAAGGGGCGTTGCCGTCCTGGTGAATAACAGACCAATAACTTTTCCAATATTTCACCGATCGGAACAAAACCTATTTGACTTGCAGCAGAGGAAAATGGTGAGTAAGGTGGCGAAAAATCGTAGCGCTATGGGGATCATTTTTGCGCAAATTTAATTACAACGCAGACAACGTAAAGTGGTCAAGATGAAGTTTTAGTAATAGTATAGACAGATTAAAAGTGAAATGATTCATTCTCTAGTCTTTGGACTGAAATTTCAAATTTGTGAATAATGCAAATGGCATAAATATATCTCTGCATTTAAGAATTTAAAGAAATCTATTGTATTCAGTCTTCAGTGTTAAAATAGAGACCTTAATTTATTTCTGCATTTTAATTAATGTACAATAACATGTCTGCAAACACATGAGACAGGTTGTTTGGCCCAACTGAAAATCGATGATGTTCAATTTTTCTTCTCACCTCTTTATCAGACCCAGTCACCAAACTGTTCCATTATTTCCTCATTCATATTCTTATCTAACTTCCCTTTCATTGCATCTGTATACCATGTCCCTACTACCACATGTTGCAACAAATTCCATATTCACATTCGTTGTTAGTAATGTTTTCCTAATTTCCTACTTGCAGTGTGGGAAATAATTGAAATGTAATTACATAATCATGATGCATGTCTTTAGCAGTCGTCATTACCTTAGCGACTAATTATTTTCCATTTACATTTTGATCATTTATTCAAATTTTCATAAAGTTATGGCATGACTCTTGATATTTCATAATAACTTGCAACTTTACGCAAATTTTAATATTTTTCTATTAAACATTCTAACTGAAAGAAAATAACAATAATTTGTTTCATTAAAGTTTAGTTTCACTAAAACCAGTAGATTATTATCTATCCAAAAAGTGCATTGCTGATCAGCAAGTTAAAAGAGCCATAAACCTGCGCGTTCCACCCTGGATCTGACGGAATTTCTGGTGTGAAGTAGAATGCAGAGCTTTTTACAAGCATGTTTAATGTTGCTGAGTGGAACGGAATTTCTCAAGATGGGTAATCTTTCTCATGTTAATAACATTTGAACCAAAATTCTCCATTTCATGTTCTACTAAGAACTAGAAAGTGCCCATGGTAAGACCATTCTGTAAGGACTGTTAAAATAATAACAAAGTGAAACTATGTTTTGAGAGTCTGTGATACATGATATGTTGTTACTTTATAGCCATTGATAAAATGTATTCCTTTTTTATCTAGTGTTTTTTTAAATTCTTTTCAGGGTGCCGTAATAACAACTTAACATCAACATCTAACAGTGCCTACAATGCTAATTCATCACAGCCCCTCAGCTCGTATAATCTAACCTCATTATCTCCAGGAGCGGGACCAGGAGCTGTAGCTATTACAATGGCAGCAGCCCAGGCTGTTCAAGCCACTGCGCAGGTAACAAATGCTTTTCATAGATTTTTTGATGCGATAGAACAACTTGCGTGGTAGCATATGTTGTTTCTTTCAAACAATTTTTTCTCAAATATCTCTCTAATTATTCCACACGTCTTCTTACATCAGACATGTGTTTCTATATATTTGGCAATACTGTAAGCAATAACAAAATTTGTAAAGGAAGTTGTTTGAAACAGTTGTTAGAAATAAATAAAATTAATGATGCAGCTGTGTTACATTTGTATTTTGCCTTTATATATAAGATGAAGGAGGGCAGAAGAACATCTACTATAAAGGCCACTTATGAAGCATTCAAAAACAATGATTTTCAGCTGGCACGAGAATTCTCCATTTCAAGAGAATCAACAGGTTATCCATCGACACTTGCCTCGACACTTACACAGACATTACCTACATCAGCCACAGATTCACGAAGTGGTCGAAAAAATAAGTAAGTGTTTTCATTATTGATTGATTCATTTATTTTTGTTACTTATTTGGTTAACGTGGTTTTATTTATCAAAGTTCAGAATATATTACATATTGTTAATAATGAACTTGTATCAATTGCATGTTTGTTTGTATGGCTGTGGAAACAGAATTTCGTTTGAGCCTCACTGAGGCTCAAATGACAATAAATTGTATTGTGTTGTATTGTAATATAAATCTCATGGTGGTCAAATGTATCCTGAAATAATTGCTCATTTGATCAATGGCTTTTCAATTTCAAGTATGTGTCCAATACATATCTGGTGACTTGTTAATACAAGCTGGGATAAAGTTCTCCATTGGGGTAAAGTTCTCCATTGGGTCAAAATTCATGTTGCTTTGTTGTCGTATGTGATCCAGAATCTAAATTCAAGTTTTGTTTGCCCCTTAAAAACTGTGTTAGAAACAGTTAGTGACAAGATAATAATTTCAACCTGAATCATAACTTTTCTGTCTTAAAGAAGTCATCAAATCATTTAAAAATTACAACCAGGAATTTGTCTGGTTTGCTCTAAAGCTTAATTTAAGTAGTTAATACCAACTTAAAATATGTAGAGGATGGAAGATGTTTTAAAAATCAATAAAACTGCAGATGCTTCAAATCTGAAACAAGAAAAAAAATTCTGGAAGCATTCAGCAGTTCAGGTAGCATCTGTGAAAAAAACTCTCACAGATATTATCTCAAGTCAAAGTCCTTTCATTGGCATCTTCATTTGTAAAACATTTGGGATTGAATAAGATTTATAATTGATTTAAAAAAAAATCAAGATCCTGTTATTTTTATAAATTTGCAGTTTGTTCATAAAGTAAGAAACAAACTATTCGTGTATGATATGCTTTGTATATAAAGAAAATTCAGTTTTTATTATGGCAAAGAAAACTTTCTTATGACAAAAAGCCACCAAAATTCCTTGTTGAAACTGGTAAAATGTGATTTTGGTTTTCTGCTTTTTTTTGGGTTCTTTTTTTAATGTGAAGTGAATATATGGAAGTGTCAACTTATATTTAGGTTTTGTACCTGTTTTGTAGTTGATTGTCATCTTGAAGTTGTTTGTTTTTGATATGTTGTTACTTGTTTTGGTGGGTGAAGGACAAAAGACCAAACTGGCTTATACACCAAAAAGTTGTTGTTATAAACTGTGAAAAAAATAATTTGTAGAAAATGAACACCATTCAAGAAGTGTGAAGCGAGGCCTGAGACCATTTAAATTGGGGAAACTGAACCAGGCAATGGCAGGAGCTAGGTGTCAGAATTCTCAAGAATAAACCAGCCCAGCATCTCAACAACAACTTCCACAGAAATAGTAAATATCTTATGATCCTTCAGCTAATTTTAATAAAGAACCAACACGCTGCAGTCAATAATGCATACACACCCAACCTTAAAACTGAAAAAGTGTCCAAGGAGGATCTCTATTCCAATCTTGAAAGAAATTCTGGTCGCCAAATGGAGAGAAACTGATCTTCTTGAGTGACTTTAACACCAGAATGGGAAGCATTCAACCCAATGGTAAGCTACAATCAATAAGACAAGAGCATGAAGACTAAATGCTGCTGTGTCCTTCCATTAATGAAATGCTTGGAACATGGCCCTGTCATAATAAATAACCTCTTTCATCAGAAGGACAAGAACAACACTTCGTGGAAATACTTCCAATCTAAGTGTTCGGGTTGGATTATATTATTGTCCAGATGATGGAACCCAAATATGTTGGCATCAAGGCATCATTGCAGGCATTTTTGACTGCTTGATTGACCACAACTTAATTCCTCTGCTATCTTTTTCTACATGACCCCAAAGTGTATGCATTAGCGGAGATGTTGCCTCAACAAGATCAATGTTGAACCTCTTGTGAATAACACAGGACGAGTGTCAAGTCTCGGACTAACACTGTCGCAAAATATCCACAGTTTATTGGCTTCTCTGAAATCTGCCGCGATACTTGCCACGATTGAGACTCTTGCTTTGTCCATCAAGAAGAACTAAGAATGGTTTGATGAGAATGACAAGATGATTGAGTAACTAATCAGGTGCAAACATAACGTGTTCCAGATTGGAAGTTCCACCTTTGCTCTAGGAGAAAGGAAAAGCTATGCAGAGGCCCAGCAGAAAACCGATGACCCAGAGAACGAATGGTGGATGGAGAGACTGCTGGAGGCTCAGCGATCCACCAAAAGACATAAGGTGCATGAATTCTACAGTGCTGTAAAAACCACCTATGGCCCAAACACCCAAAGCTCCACGCCACTGAAACAAGAACAGAGAAGAGGTCAATGTCTACTGGAAGGAATACCCCCAAAGATCTTTCAATTGCAACTTTGTCCTTACGTGAGCACCCTTGAGTCCATCCTGCAGCAACATTTTTGGGCTAGTCCTGTCAATTCTAACAAGAAGTCAAGAAGGTCATATATCAATTCTAAAATAACAAGACATCTGGACAGACAGTATCCCTGCTGAAATTCTAAAACACAGCAGTGAAGAGCTTCACAAAACTTTGCAATCTCATTGTTTATATCAGAAGAAGAGGATATGTCGAGGGACCTCAGAAATGCCATAATCAATGTTATTGTTTATGGCTGCCTTCCATTAGGAAAATCATTACCTGGGTCCTCCTCACAGTGGCCAAAGAAGATCTCCCCACATCCGCATCCATCTAGAGGCACAGTAAGCTTCATCTTCACCACACAAGTTGCCTAACCAAGCTGGTAACACTTGTCTTCGCTTGGTTAACATCCCTGCAACCGTTTCCTTTCCATGTTTCTGTCCAAGTGTCATTTTATGTCACTTTCTTTGACACTTTTTCTGGCACCTCGTTCTGCTGTGTGATAAGGTTTCCTTTTATATGCTTCCCCTCTTCCCTTAAATCTATACCATTCAGCTTTAGATGCCCCTTTCCTGGGAGAAAGACTGTGGCTAGTCATCTTATCTATGCCTCTCATGATTTTATATACCTCTATAAAGTCATCCCATAGGCCCCTACACTCCAGAAAAAGTCCTAGTCTTCCCACCATTGTATGGAAGTAATTGTGTGAAGCACTTTGGGGTCAATGCAAGTTGACTAAAAATGTGCTGTATAAATAAAAGACATTATTATTATTATAACTCAAACCCTCCAGATGCGGTAACACCCTTGGAAGTTTATTTTGCACCCTTTCCAGTTTAATGGCATCTTTCCTATAGCAGTGCAACCAGACTGCACTCATTACTCCAAATGTAGCCTTATCAACGTCCTGTACGGCTGTAACGTTACGCCCCAGCTCCTGTACTCAATACCGTGACTGATGAAGGCAAGTGTGCCAGAATCTTTCTTCACCACCCTGTTTAACCTTGCTGCCACTTTCATGGATCTATGTACTTGCTCCCCTAGATCTTTCTGTTCTACAACATTCCCCAACACCCGTTCTTTTACTCTGTAAATCCTACCTTTTTAGTTTGTCTATCTGATTACAACCTATGGCAGCTCGTTCCATATACCCATCATCTTCTGAATGAAAAGTTTGCCTTCTGGTTCATATTAAATCTTGTTCCTCTTGCCTTAAATATGTCCTCTTGTTTTTGATACCCCTACCCTGCGTAAAAGGCACCGTGCATTCATCCTGTCTATTCCCCTCATGATTTTATACACCTCTATAAGATGACCCCTCAACATCCTGCGCTTAAGGAAACAAGCTCTAGCATGCCCAACCTCTCCCTATAATGTTCTTCTCTTGCCACTATACCACAAAATTTCATGTAATCTGCAAGCATACTAATAATGCCACCTACATTCTCATTCAATCGTTAATGAAGATAACAAACGCCGATCGACCCACCACCGATCTTTGTGGCATGCTACCTTCAACCACCATCCTCTGTCTCTTGCATTCAAGCTAATTTTGTAGCCATTTGGCTAGATCTAACTGGATCCCATCTACTATGACCTTCCAGAACAATCTTTCTAAAGTCCATATAGGCAATGTCTACTACACTGGCCTCGCTAGTCTTCTCGGTCACCTCTTCACAGGTATGGAGTTAATTTTAAGAACAAATGGGAAACTTCTATATGTAGCAGCTACACTCTGGAACCAAGGTCACCCAGTACTCATGCAGCATACAGACGATACTTGTGCACATTTGGAGTTTGGGCTCCAAGAATTTGTGGACTTGTTCACCAAAGCATACAAGAGTATAAGCATTACATGCAGGATCCATAAACAGGTCCTCTACCACTTTCTGCCTCCAACATAAAATGGTTCACAGCTTGCCCACTTCTCATATATCAAGAGCCACCTCTCAACAAAAGCAAACACCATTAACAAAATTGACCACTGCCTTTAAAGCACCGGCACAACACAAGGTTGATTGAGGAAAAGGGTCTTCAAGGCACAAGACCTCAGACCTGGCGCAAAACCTGTGGTCTATTAGGTAGCAGTGATCTCAATCACATGCTTCTGAGTCATAGACTACCCAGAGCAAGCATCTGAAGGCACAAGAAAAATATGATCAATTCTGCCTGCAAAATCATCCAAATTTACTCGAATAATAAGTGAACAAATGTCAATTTTTCCACCAAGCAATATTTTCAGCAATGAAACACCAGCTACACACAATTAACTTCTTTGGGTAGACTATATAATTTGGGTGCCTGACATCATGGTCCTGAAGCAGACAGTCTAGTCCAAGCACAGTAATGGGTAGTGATGGGTCAGAGACCGACTTCGGGAACTCCAAGCCGCAGGAGCAGGGGCTTCAATCACCCCGACGCAGGGGCTTCGACCGCCGGTTGCGGGAGCTTCGATCGCCCCAACAGATGGTTCGACTGCCCCGGCCGCGGGTGAAGAATGAGGGAAGAAGATTGGACTTTATTGCCTTCCATCACAGTGAGGAATGTGGGGAATCCGCTGTGATGGATGTTTATGGTAGTTGTGTGTCTTGTTGCTTTTTTTGGTATAACTATGGTAATTCGCATATCACTGTACCTTAATTGGTACACGTGACAATAAAAGACCGTTGAAACCTTTGATTACCAAATGGATAGGTGAAAAGATTCAATGATGTAGTCAAGCCTTCACTGAAGAAACACAACAATCCCACTGACACGTGGGAACCTCTGGCCCATGATACCTCAAAGATGAGAAGAAGCATTTTGGATTGAAAACATCGAGGACATGCCTCAAGAGCATGTGGAAGCTCTGCAGAAGTGCTGGAAGGAGCTCACCACCTCACAAACAATCCTCCAATCACATCTAAATAATCTTCCAATCACATCTATGGAAGAGAGTGTTATTCCCTCATTGACATCATAAGCCACTTCAGAATTCAAAACTGGAGTGGAAGCAGGTTATCCTCGATCCCAAGGATCTGAAGAAAATTTCACCAGTACTAGAATCATCCAAACGCTATTGTCCACTCAGCCCTCCACCTCATCTGCTGTCTCCTCAACCTGTGCCTCCACTTATGTATGAAGATATGAATTAGGAGCAGGAGTGGACCGTAACCTGCTGCATCATTCAATGAGATCATGGCTGATCTGATTAAATCCACAATTTTGTATTCCTGCCCACTTGGAAGATGTATAATCCTATGTTGTTTCCCATTGTAAATTGAGACATGTCTGTATGTGCATGACACGCATGATCAAAATTGTGCTCCGCCAAAGAGGAATCTATGCTTCAGTGCCCCTTCATGCACCAGTAAATAATAGTGTGGCTGGTAGAGCTCCTGCCACACTGGTTCAGTGACTGGCTCACCCTGACTATTTTTGTCTGCGTGGTGTTTGCACTTTTTCCCTGTGACCAGGTGGATTAATTGGCCACTGTGAATTGTCATTAGTATGTAGTGAGCATTATAATCTGGGGAACATTGATGGGGATGTTGGAAGAATAAGTTCCATAAAAATGTAGTTAAGGAATGGGATTTCTCTCAGTTGCCATAGACTCAATGAGCGAAAATGGTTTCCTATGTCATTAGGAATTCTAAATATAAAGTATCAGCTTTGATTTTGTTCTTTCATGCTGCTATGTTCCCAGTTTTACTGAAATATTCTAATTTGTATTTTATATTGTTATAGATTGGTAAAATATAAAAATCTTTAGTTAGATTGCCCATTTATAATCTTTATATCCTTTTTCTCTCAGAAGCAGCAACAAGTCTTCAAATCACCAGTCGTCATCATCATCTTCATCATCATCATCATCTTCATCATCAGTAGTAGCACAAGAAATCCCTCAGCAGACCCCAGTTTTACCAGAGTCTGATTCCAATAACCAAGTCGATTGGACATATGATCCCAATGAGCCTCGGTATTGTATATGCAATCAGGTAAGCTTGGAGAAGCAGATAATAGCGGCATTCAAAATAAACACACCTTATGTTCTGTTACTTTTATATTTTCAAAGATGAAAGTCGCAATTATACTAGGGTTTTCTTTTCTAGAAATTGTACTTTAAATTTTTATGGTAGTTCCAAAAAATTCGAATTAACTTTATCTGCAGAAATGTGTAACAGAAATAGAATATTTTGTAGCCTGTACTGAGAGTGAAAAAATGTTGGTTGAGTTTCCATTTAATGTAAGTGATAAGTAGTATGTTAAAAAAAATTAGCGATGAAAGATTTCTTGGTTATATCTAACATCAATTACAAGAAGCATGTTTAATTACTGTAAGTTCTTTTAGTTTTGTTGAATAAATCTCAACTAATGCTGCTATACATTAATGAACCTAATTCTAACTGCCACTTCCAAGCACTAAGTGGGGTCAACATACAGTATGATGCAAGCTTCAAAGAACCAATGACTGAACACACTTTTAAATATTCAAATACATTTGTAAAGAAGAGATGGACACCATATTAGCTGAATTGGTATTAGTTTATAATTAACACGTACCAAAATACAGTGAAAAATGTTGCATGCCTTCCAGTCAAATCAAACTGTACCTGAGTACAATCAACCCATACTCAAGAACAACTGGTAGTGCAAAGAGAAAAATCCCGGAGTACAAATCAAAAGTTCATAAGTTAGATGCAGAATTAGGCCATTTGACCCATCAAGTCTACTCTGCCATTCAGTCATGGCTGAACTCTTTTTGCCTCTCAACCCCATTCTTCTACCTTCTCCCTATAACCTCTTGACAACCGTACTAATCAAGAATCAATCAATCTCCTCCTTAAAAATATCAATTGTCTTGGCCTCCACTGACGTCTGTGGCAATGGATTTGACAGATTCACCAATATAGATTCACAGAATTTTAGCACTACAGCTACAGAGAAAGTGCAGATAAAGTTCAAAGGCTGAAATAAGGTAGGTTGGGAGATCAGGACTCTAGGTTTAACTTATGAGAGGACCGTTCAGTAGTCTGATGACAGTGGGGAATATGCTGTGCTTTGTGCTTTTCAAGGTTTTATATCGTCTCCCTGATGAGAGAGGAGAGAAGGGTGAATGACAGGGATGTAAATGGTTCTTCATTATATTAGCTGGTTTCCCGAAGCAATATGAAGTGTAGATGGAGTCTGTGGGGAGAGGTTGTTTTGTGTGATGAACCGGGCTACAGTGGCTTGCAAAAGTATTCATACCCCTTGAACTTTTCCACATTTTGTCACATTACAACCACAAACGTAAATGTATTTTATTGGGATTTTATGTGATAGACCAACACAAAGTGGCGCATAATTGTGAAGTGGAAGGAAAATGATACATGGTTTTCAAATTTTTTTACAAATAAAAAACTGAAAAGTGTGGCGTGCAAAAGTATTCAGCCCCCTTTACTCTGATACCCCTAAATAAAATCCAGTGCAACCAATTGCCTTCAGAAGTCACCTAATTAGTAAATAGAGTCCACTTGTGTGTAATCTAATCTCAGTATAAATACAGCTGTTCTGTGAAGGCCTCAGAGGTTTGTTAGAGAACATTAGTGAACAAACAGCATCATGAAGCCCAAGGAACACACCAGACAGGTCAGGTATAAAGTTGTGGAGAGGTTTAAAGCAGGGTTAGGTTATAAAAAAATATCCCAAGCTTTGAACATCTCACGGAGCACTGTTCAATCCATCATCCGAAAATGGAAAGTGTATGGCACAACTGCAAACCTACCAAGACATGGCCGTCCACCTAAACTGACAGGCCGGGCAAGGAGAGCATTGATCAGAGAAGCAGCCAAGAGGCCCATGGTAACTGGAGGAGCTGCAGAGATTCACAGCTCAGGTGGGAGAATCTGTCCACAGGACAACTATTAGTCGTGCACTCCACAAATCGGGCCTTTATGGAAGAGTGGCAAGAAGAAAGCCATTGTTGAAAAAAAGCCATAAGAAGTCCCGTTTGCAGTTTGCCACAAGCCATGTGGGGGACACAGCAAACATATGGAGGAAGGTGCTCTGGTCAGATGAGACCAAAATTGAAGTTTTTAGCCTAAATGCAAAACGCTATGTGTGGCGGAAAACTAACACTGCACATCACCCTGAACACACCATCCCCACTGTGAAACATGGTGGTGGCAGCATCATGCTGTGGGGATGCTTTTCTTCAGCAGGGACAGGGAAGCTGGTCAGAGTTGATGGGAAGATGGATGGAGCCAAATACAGGGCAATCTTGGAAGAAAACCTGCAAAAGACTTGAGACTGGTGCGGAGGTTCTCCTTCCAGCAGGACAACGACCCTAAACATACAGCCAGAACTACAATGGAATGGTTTAGATCAAAGCATATTCATGTGTTAGAATGGCCCAGTCAAAGTCCAGACCTAAATCCAATTTAGAATCTCTGGCAAGACTTGAAAATTGCTGTTCACAGACGCTCTCCATCCAATCTGACTGACCTTGAGCTATTTTGCAAAGAAGAATGGGCAAAAATGTCAGTCTCTAGATGTGCAAAAATTTCAGTCTCTAGATGTGCAAAGCTGGTAGAGACATACCCCAAAAGACTTGCAGCTGTAATTGCAGCGAAAGGTGGTTCTACAAAGTATTGACTCAGGGGGGCTGAATACTTTTGCACGCCACACTTTTCAGTTTCTTATTTGTAAAAAAATTTGAAAACCATGTATCATTTTCCTTCCACTTCACAATTATGCACCACTTTGTGTTGGTCTATCACATAAAATCCCAATAAAATACATTTACGTTTGTAGTTGTAACGTGACAAAATGTGGAAAAGTTCAAGAGGGTATGAAAACTTTTGCAAGCCACTGTATATCCACAAGTCTCTGGAATATCTTGCAGTTGCAGGCAGAGCTGCTGCCAAACCAAGTTGTGATGCATCTCCTTAATGTTTCTATGGTGCATCTGTAAAATGTTGGAGTTGCTGGAGACAACTTCGTCTTCTGAGGAAGTAGAGGCATTAATATGCATTCTTGGCAATAACTTCAACATGGTTGGTCCAGGCCAATGCCTAGCAACATAAAGCTCTCAAGCATTAATGCTGACTGGGGTGTGTGCACCACCTTGACTCCTGACATCAACAGCTGGCTCCTTCATTCAGCTTGCATTGAGGGAATGGTGATTGTGTTAAATTATCCAACTCATAATGTACTTCTTGCTGAGGCATAAAATATTGTCACAATATTTTAATCATGAACAAAAATGGTTTTGGTGCCAAAATTGCAGCATAAAAAGTTAAAGGATTAATTTTAACCTGGCAATTAAGGTTGGCGTTAATGTAACAAATCTGAAAGACAAATTGGTGGCGCCCGCAAAAAGGCACAGTGATTCTTAAATTGAATCCTTTAGTTAATTTAGTACACCAATAATTCACTGAGCATCAATATATATTTTTACCCCCTCTTTTTTCAGGTATCCTATGGAGAAATGGTAGGATGTGATAATCAAGATGTAAGTAATTTCCGTAATCTAATTTTTGGGCCATTACAGCCAGATACAAATTATATTGCTTGGTATAATTATCAATCTTTATTCAAGATGTTCTGTGAATAAATAATGTAATAAATGAAGCAAAAAAAAAGGGATAATTCCCTGGGGTAAATATAAGATGCATATTCAGATGTTTACAGATGCTGTGAGGCATGTTTCTATAAAGTAAATTGGATGTAATGCAATTGACAAATTGAGGGATACAATTTGTTTTACACAGGCAGAATTGGTTATATGATTTTCATTGGGAACTAGAGAAAAACCTTAAAAGTTACTTTGGAAATTGTCAAGCCGGGGGGAAAAAACTGTCTTGGAAGTAAAAACAGTCAATTGAAAAAATACAGTTTCCATGTAATCTCCCTACAATAATCAGACATAATTGTTTCTTGAAGTACAGTCAGTTTCACGGCAGATATCACCGAAATTGACAAGCAGTCACTTCCATTAAAGTCATTTGTGCAATGATATAATTAAATAATGTAACAAATGGCCTTTAGTATTTTTAACAAACTAGACCAAGTGAGACCCGTTGGGTCCCGACGCAATATTCCACCACTCATCCGTTCCCGCAACGCTACCCGTTCCACCAACGCAATATTCCACCACTCACCCATAGCCCCCAATTGCGCAGGCGCGGCTCATTTCTCCTCATCCCCCAGCACTCCCTCTCCCTCCTCTTCACTCTCCCTCTTTTTAAACTTTAAAACATTGACTTTTCATTTAAAAAAATCCAATTCCACTTGCTGCCCCATGCCGTTACAATGTTACAAATGACAGGACTCCCAGTGTCCTGTCATTTGTAACGGGCAGGGGCAGCAAGTGGAATTGGATTATTTACAGTGAAAAGTTAATTTTTTAAAAGTTTAAAATGTGAATAACTTGTAAAGTATACCTTCAATCTGAACAAAACTTGATACAGTACACCGCAGGACAATGACGAGTAAGGTGGTCCAATTTGTAGCGCTATGGTATACCGTTTTGGGGTAATTTCAGGACATCACAGACACGCACACAGACAGACATAGTAAGTAAATAAGTTTATTGGCCCGGTATTCACATACAAGGAATTTGCCTTGGTGCTCCACCCACAAGTAACAACATGACATACAGTGACAGTTATGAATAATTCAGAAAACACTAAACATTAATAATAATAAAACATTAATGATAAAACACCATTGATCAAGCATGTGAACCAACAAAATACCAGATCAAAGGGAGGCTACAGATTTTTGGCTGTTGAGTAGAGCAACTACTCGTGGATAAAAACTGTCTGGCTGTGGCAGCTTTGACAGTCCGGAGTCGCCTTCCAGAGGGAAGTGATTCAAAGAGTTTGTGGCCAGGGTGAGAGGGGTCAGAGATGATCTTGCCCGCTCGCTTCCTGGCCCTTGCAGTGTACAAACAAACAAGATAAGAATTTTAGCAATATATAGATAGATTAACCTAAATTAATTTGTAGCAATTTAAAAAATACCTTTGAACATCCTGCGGGATGGGAAAAAAAACATTGTTGCGATTCTGAAATCCTCTAGCCCTTACTGCTTTCTCCCTTCACTCTTCCCACCCATCATTGACAATTGTTTTAAGTAACACAATTGGTATAACGTGAGGTTCCTTGGGAATTCAACTGTCATATTATTGCAGAACAGCACATACATGAAAAAAAATAAATAAAAAAACCAGTTGAACAAGCAAAATGAAACTGCTTTGCAATCTGCCTAACAACATTTAATTTTCTTTCAAAGTGCCCCATTGAGTGGTTTCATTACGGATGTGTCGGGCTAACAGAAGCTCCAAAAGGAAAATGGTACTGTCCACAATGCACTGCGGCAATGAAGAGGCGTGGCAGCCGCCACAAGTGAAACTGAAAGACTGAGGAATTAATGTGACTGGTGCTTTGTACAAACAAACAAACAAACTTTAATAATAACATTGAATGGGAACAAACAATTACTGCAATATGTGACTTTTTTTGCAGTACCCATATCTGTTCATATCTGAGAATGTAAAGCTTATTGATGAAAATTTGATTTTCAATGTTTGTTTTAAGATGCAGGATGATTAATTATCAATCTCAACAATATTCTCTGAATAGTCTAACTGAAGCAAAAAAAATCCCAAATGTACAGTTCATATTTGTTTAAAGATGCTTTACTTTTGTGTTTAATTATTACTTCTGGGAAACTTAAAAGTTCAGCTGGCTGAAATAAAACGCAATATGGGCAATAAAATCTTGTAAAGCTAACAAATGTTAATGTCCTGATACATGAACAAATATTTCTTTATCATGTGAATGCCAGTTTGTGCCATTAGTGTTCAATGTTTTGGTGCAGCACGTTTCTTATAAAGAATATAAAAATAAAATTATCAGGATGTCTTTGATACTTAACAGAGTAAAAAACATTATGATGTGTTTATGGAAACATGTTTTTTCCTCACTTGTATTAGACATGACATTTGTGTTTAACCAGTAAAAACATGATGATTGGTAAAGTGTGAGTTTTTTTTAATAGTGTCTGGAACCAAGATTGAATTACAGTTGCAGAATGGCAAAATTGTTTTCATGAACAAACTATTTTGTGCATCTTTATTGCATTGTGTGATAACACATACATTACTGCAGTTTTAACACCAAAAATGGTCCATTATCTCTTCATGGTTTTGCTGTCATGAAAGACACTCTACAAATGCAAGTATTTCACATAGAATATACTTCTGCGACGTTCAGAAATTGTTTAAAATACATTAAGGCTTGAATCATTATCCTTTTGTCTACATTTTTATTTACAGACTACATCAGACCCCTAATATTTTTTTAAGTTCTAAATATACGTTACTCTGAACATCTAGGTCTAGCCTAGGATGTTTTAGTTAGACTTTGAGCTAATCAACATGGAGTCTGAGTTCTTTAAAAAGTTGATTTACTCCTTTTTCTAGACTCAAAGTGAAATCCACTATTATATGTGAGCTATTGTTACAAGCATTAAGGTTAAAGGAACTAATAACCTAATATCATCTTCATAAGATTGTCTGTTTAGATAAATCATGGCACTGAGATACAGATTACTTGTCGTTACAGACATTATCGTGAATCCAGAGATGCTGCCTCACCCTCTGAGTTACTCCAGCACTGTCTTTTTTTTATCGTTCTAGGCATTGCATTTAGAATAGTTCCAGATCTGCGCAACAGCTGAACCACATTTGTATTGTAAAACAATGTTGTTGTACAAGTCTAAAGTTGCTGTATAAACTAACTGCTAGATTTACAACTTGATCAGCTGCTGGCTCTAACAAGTTAACATCAGACCTTGTTTCTAGTTTGGGTTTTGTAATCTTGTCTGCTGACTTTTTATGCTGGAAGCATGTGATGTATTGCTATTTGTGGCAGTTGTCATCATCTTGTCCTGGCTCGGCAATCTTGCAAAAGCATTTATAATGTTACTGCAACTATACCGTGTGCAGGCTTCATGCTACGCTTACAACATGAAAGTAAATAATGTGGCAATGCACTTTATTAAGTTTACATCAGTTATATATTGAATTTTGTCTATGAAAACCTGTTTTCATTTGTACAGAGAAGTCCAATATATATACTCCAGATGTATAGTTTTGTAATTTTACTGTTGTGATACATGTGGCTACTGAATGATTCTTTATAAATAGTTTAATTGCTGAAATTTCAGCTTACAATTCTGGATCTTCTTGCTCTTGGCCATATCCTTTTATTTCTTGTCCTGTCGATAAAATTAAATTTTAACATCTGAAGAATGAAATTTTAAATGTTACTAAGAAAATGCCCTTTGGAGTTCTAATAATAAAACTGAGTAAATGTTAATAGAACTCCTTCTAAAGCATCATTTTTTTGTCATATGTCAGCAGAAATTATCCTTTTGAAAAAAAAATCAACTTATTCAATTTTGTCTCTACTGGTCAATTGATGTGCAAATCAATTGGGGCTTACTGGTGCAGTCTGGTGTTAGTTTGAAATTAGATGGACAGAATATTGGTGTTGGAAAACTGAAATATAAATAAACAAGACCAAAGAAGCATTTGGGAGGGGAGGAAAAAAAAGATCATTTACGGCTGGTAATGTAAATAAATACTGGAGAAGGGAAGAAAAAGCAAAAGGGAAAAGCTGTAATAGTGCGGTGCACAAGACAGAATAAATGAACAACAGAAACATTACTGGAACCTGCTATCTGAACAAATATAGGAGCAATTGTTATGCTATGAAATTGTTGAGCTTTGAGTTAAGGCGGGAACAATGTATGATGCCTTATTGAAAGATGAGTTGGTGTAGGAGGCTATATAAGTGAGACCTGGGAACTAGATTGGTTTCAGATATTGTCATTCCATCTTGATCCTATATAATTACATCTCTAATACAAAAATAAAATGCTGGAGATCTAAAATGGTGAAAATACTGGGCCAGTCTGACAACTTATGTGGAGATGTACTTCTTATTAAAGATCAACAATCTGAATCCTCCCTGATATACTGTGTATTTAAAGCATTTTCTGTCATCAATGATATAATTAAAACAATGCCTAGTTAATATATTTTTAAGAAACCAGGCTGTCACAAAACATTATAATTTCAGAGTTAACCATGAATTAAAAAGGGAAAACAATTAGAAGGGATTGCTCCAATTTGCGCGCACACACACCACATTGTACTGCATCTACCATGCATCTACCCACTCACCCAACCTGTCCAAGTCTCCCTGCATCCTCTTCACAGTTCACACTGCCACCCTGCTTTGTTTCATCTGCAAATTTGCTAATGTTACTTTTAATTCCTTCATCTAAATCATTAATCTATATTATGAATAGCTGCGGTCCCAACACCGATCCTTGCGGCACCCCACTAGTCACTGCCTGCCATTCTGAAAGGGACCTACTATTTGTTTCCTGTCTGCCAACCAATTTTCTATCCATGTCAATACCCTACCCCCAATACCATGTGCTCCAATTTTGCTCGCTAATCTGTGGGACCTTATCAAAGGCTTTCTGAATGTCTAGGTACACTACATCCACTTGTCCATTTTACCTGTACTTGTTACATCCTCAAAAAATTCCAGAAGATCTGTCAAGCATGATTTCCCCATCGTAAATCCATGCTGACTTGGACCGATCCTGTTACTGCTATCCAAATGCATCCCTATTACATCTTTGATAATTGACTCCAGCATCTTCCCCACCACCGATGTCAAGCTAACTGGTCTATAATTTCCTGCTTTCTCTCTCCCTCCTTTCATGAAAAGTGGGATAACATTAGCTATCCTCCAATCCACAGGAACTGATCCAGAATCTATAGAACACTGGAATATGATAACCAATCTGTCCATGATTTCTAGAGCCACCTCCTTGTGTCCCTGGGATGCAGATTATCAGGGCCTGGGGATTTTTCAGTCTCATCAGTCTACCCAACACTATTTCCTGACTAATGTGAATTTTCTTCAGTTCCTCCATCACCCTAGGTCCTCTGTCCCCTAATACATCTGACTAGTGGGGTACCGCAAGGCTCAGTGCTGGGACCCCAGCTATTTACAATATATATTAATGATCTGGATGAGGGAATTGAAGGCAATATCTCCAAGTTTGCGGATGACACTAAGCTGGGGGGCAGTGTTAGCTGTGAGGAGGATGCTAGGAGACTGCAAGGTGACTTGGATAGGCTGGGTGAGTGGGCAAATGTTTGGCAGATGCAGTATAATGTGGATAAATGTGAGGTTATCCATTTTGGTTATCCATTATCCAATCCGCTCAACACCACTCCCCTGGCTCCCTGTCCTATCCAACATAGCCCCTCCACACATCCGGCGAGTAGTCCTCACTCAAAGGATGCTCCAAAAGACCAAAAACTCCCCTCATCTGCCAATTCACATGGACATCTTCAACCCACCCACTGCTCGACTTCCATCTAGACGACCAATTTGGAAGAACCCACCACCAGCTGATTTCACCATCCAATCAGCTTGGAAAAGGGAATGGGAGTCCAAGGACGTCCCAAATAAACATCTGGTGTCAGACCCCACCCTACCGGTCCCTGGCACCAATCTCCCAAGGAAGCAGTGGACGACGCTGAATAGATTCAGGACTGGACATGGCCCCTGCTTGGCCAGCCTTCACAAATGGGGCAGCGGTCCAACCCCATGGTGTGCTTGTGGAGAGCAGCAAACAATGCAACACATCATTGAAGCATGCCCTCAACAAAGACTCAAAGGAGGACTTGTCACCCTTCATACAGCAGATCAAGAGGCAACTGCTTGGCTAAAGGACTTTGCATTCGCTAAATAAAATCCATTTTGGTGACAAAAACAGGAAAGCAGACTATTATCTAAATGGTGGCCGACTAGGAAAAGGGGAGATGCAGCGAGACCTGGGTGTCATGGTACACCAGTCATTGAAAGTAGGCATGCAGGTGCAGCAGGCAGTGAAGAAAGCGAATGGTATGTTAGCTTTCATAGCAAAATGATTTGAGTATAGGAGCAGGGAGGTTCTACTGCAGTTGTACAGGGTCTTGGTGAGACCACACCTGGAGTATTGCGTACAGTTTTGGTCTCCAAATCTGAGGAAGGACATTATTGCCATAGAGGGAGTGCAGAGAAGGTTCACCAGACTGATTCCTGGGATGTCAGGACTGTCTTATGAAGAAAGACTGGATAGACTTGGTTTATACTCTCTAGAATTTAGGAGATTTAGAGGGGATCTTATAGAAACTTATAAAATTCTTAAGGGGTTGGACAGGCTAGATGCAGGAAGATTGCTCCCAATGTTGGGGAAGTCCAGGACAAGGGGTCACAGCTTAAGGATAAGGGGGAAATCCTTTAAAACCGAGATGAGAAGAACTTTTTTCACACAGAGAGTGGTGAATCTCTGGAACTCTCTGCCACAGAGGGTAGTTGAGGCCAGTTCATTGGCTATATTTAAGAGGGAGTTAGATGTGGCCCTTGTGGCTAAGGGGATCAGAGGGTATGGAGAGAAGGCAGGTACGGGATACTGAGTTGGATGATCAGCCATGATCATATTGAATGGCGGTGCAGGTTCGAAGGGCTGAATGGCCTACTCCTGCACCTAATTTCTATGTTTCTATCTGGGAGATTGTTTGTGTTTTCCTTAGTGAAGACAGAACCAAAGTACCCGTTCAACTCGTATCCCATTCCCCATAATTAATTCACCTGTTTCTGTCTTCAAGGGACCCACATTTGTCTTAATGTTTTCCTCTTCACATACCTAAAGAAGCTTTTACTATCCTTCATATTCTTGGCTAGCTTACTTTCATCTTTTCTTCCGGTATTGCCTCTTTAGTTACCTTCTTGATTAACTGTCAAAGGTATGGGGAGAAAACAGGAGAATGGGGTTGAGGGATAAAAATAGATCAGCCATGATTGAATGGCGGAGCCGACTCGATGGGCTGAATGGCTTAATTCTGAATGTCTTATGGCCTTATGAAAAAATAGGAATCTGAAGTGGCGTATCAAGAAAGCACTGTAAATAAATACATATATGCCAACCTTTACGCCCAGCTATTCATGATGCATCTAAAGGTTGGCATGATATCATTAAGCTGAATGTAACTATAATGCTCTGCTAAGCCAGGGTTTTAAAATACCCTGACTATATGATCTGGAATATTTATAGACTTGTGCAAAGATTTGTTAATTGAGATAAAAATTCATTCGGAGCATCTATGACCCTGTTCAATAACATCTAACTGCAACCTTTGCACAATTTTAACATTGGGACAACAAAAACAAAACATGATTCTAGGAGAAAAGTTACCCACTGCCATAACCTAACAAAGGAATGCAATTTTCTTAATTCCTGTATTAAATAATTTAACTATGAAATAGGTATTGTCAGTGACAGCATTCAGAATCACCACATTATCAACGTCATTGCAAGGATGAGAAGAGTAAACATTGGTTGGCCGGTTTGCAAATTGTTTATTTCCGTACTTAAGGTTTTTATTTAAGGAACATACAGTGCTTGGAATGTAGAATTGTTTGCAGCGCAAAAGAAGGCTCGTTAGCCCATTTGAATCAATGCTGCTTCCAAAATAGCAAAGATAGACTCAAAATGCTGGAGTAACTCAGCAGGACAGGCAGCATCTCTGGAAAGAAGGAATGGGTGACTTCAAACTGAAGAGTCAGGGGAGGGGGAGATACAGAGATAAGGAAATGTTAGGTGTGAGAACGAGACATAGCAATCCCGTGAGTCTCATTCCCCAGCTCTTTCCCCATATCACTGCAAATTACTTTCTGAGTGCCAATCCATTACCTTTTTCCTAAAATGTTAAATGAGTGTCCCTGCTCGTCGTATCACCTTACAGTTTCCCTCTGAACAAACCAGACTAATTGTGGGTTGACTCAATCATGCAAGTGCTGGCATAATTTCTTCAGTTTCACTGGTTTAGTTTGGTTTAGTGATACAGCGCGGAAACAGGCGCTTCGGTCCATCGGGTCCGCGGTGACCAGCAATCCCCGCGCAGTAACACACAAACAAGGGACAATTTTTACATTTACCAAGCCAATTTACCTACATACGTGTAGGTCCTTGTGGGAGGAAACCGAAGATCTCGGAGAAAACCCATGCAGGTCATGGGGAGAAAACGCACAAACTCCGTACAGACAGCACCCGTACTCGGGATCAAACCCGGGTCTTCGGCGCTGTATCCGCTGTAAAGGGCCTGTCCCACTGTACGAGCTAATTCAACAGCTCTCCCGAGTTAAAAAAAATATCAAACTCGTGCTAAGTACGTAGCGGGTACGTCGGAGCTCGGGACGGCTCTTAGCGGCTCGTAACGCTAACGGCAGGTACTCCGGAAATGCGGTAAACTCGTGAAGACTCGTGAAGATTTTTCAACATGTTGAAAAATGTCCACGAGAGCCCCGAGTACCAACGAGCGGCTATTACCGTAATTCTCCGAGTTCGAATCGGGAAACTCGGGAGAGCTCTTGAATTAGCTCGTACGGTGGGACAGTCCCTTAAGGCAGCAACTCTACTGCTGCGCCACCGTGCCACCCGACATGGTCATCAACCTGCAAACCCTTTGATGATGTTACTTGGCTGGTGTCCTTTGACATGTTGTGTGGCTACCTACCAGCAAACCACAAAAGAAGTACACAGCTGACAAATGTCCCCAGACTTTCCATGTCGTCTGGGAAGAAGGGGGGAAAAATGGGGGCAGTTTCTGCCTCCATATAATAATTTCCCAAAGTAATTTCTGCTGCGTTGGCTATTGTTTGGGCAAGCAATCTTATGGGCAGTGTCAACCAAATTTGCTTCTTGAGAGCCCTCCTTCCACTGCTAGAGTCTCCATGTGAATGTGACACCATAGAAAGGCAAAGTAGGATCTCACTCAGCCAAACGCCCATCACCATTCAAACATACAGTGATGCTGTAAAAATGCAGTCCTTGATTGCTGTATGGTAGGGCCTGTTCTCTGCTGCTGATGCTGAGACAAGAGATTCTAGCTTCCAGGCTCTCAATAATTTTCTGTCTATGCCCAGTCAAAGGCAGTCAAAAGGTAACTGGCACAAAAATCAGTTGGTTACTCCACTAATCCATCTGACTGGATATAGAAGTAGAAACCAGTGGTAGAGCAGCTACCTCAACAGACCCAGAAACCAGGTTTGATCTTGACTACAGGTGCTGTCTGTATGGAGTTTGTACATTCTCCCTATGTTTTCTCCAGGTGCTCCGGTTTCCAAAGACGTGCAGATTTGTGGGTTAATTGACCTGTAAATTGCCTCTAGTGTGTAGGGTGTGAAGGTAAGATAACATAAAATTAGTGTTATTTTAGTGTTATTAGTGATCAATGGTCGGCGTGGACTTGGTGGACTGTAGACCCTGCTTCCACATTGTATCTCAAACTTAAATGTCAGTTTGTTCTTTGGAATATCTAGCCCATCATGAATCTTAGAACATACAAAGAGGCACAGCTGATAGAGCTGCTGCCTCACAGTGCCAGAGACCTAGGTTCAATACTGTCCTCAGCTGCTGTCTGTGTGCAGTCCACACTTTCTCTCTGTGACAACATGGAATTTCTCTGGGTGCTCCGGTTTCCGCCCACATGCCAAAAACGTGCGGGTTTGTACGTTAATTGGCCTCTGTAAATTGCCCCTAGTGTGTATGCAGTGAATGTGAAAGTGGGATAACATAGAACTAATATGAACTGGTGAGCCAAAGAGCCTGTTTCCATGCTGTATCTCTAAACTAAACTAAACTAATTCCATTTCCTCTACAAACAGATCTCTTAACATACCTTGCTCTTTAGACTACATCCTCTTGCCCATGACGTTGCTCAATTTTAAAGATTTACAATCTATTTTTTCACAAAGGTCACAATTAAATATTGCAAGTGTATTAAATGATGCAAGCTAAACTGTTACAGGCATCATGCACTGATTTCTCACAAGACAGAGTTGCACAATGTCACTCATATTTCTAGTCATATTATTTGTATAGTTCAAGTGGCTCATTTATATGTTAAATTGGTGAGATGACAACTAAAATCTAACTGATGGCTAAATTCCTGCTAATTGTAAAATGAAATCCAGGAAGCCAAAATAAATAAAGGTTTTGATGCAAATAGAATTAACACTTTAAAGTTGCCTGGAGCACCGTTGTAATTTAAAAATCAAGAATTAATTTTGTTCTCTCTCCAATTAAGTACAGGATGAGTCAGATAATGAGTAAAACCAAACGTATACATTTCCTGTAGAGCCATCTGCTATCATTGTTAATATAAAGTATTAATACTGCTCAGCAAGCCTTCAGGAACACAGTACATCATCCTCAGTGAATAATAATCATCCAAAGATCAACGTCCACCTATCCAGGCAGCAATAAGCCAATGGACTGTGAAGGTTTAGTTGATTAAAGACTTCAGATTAACCAGAGAATAACATGGGATGAAGTTTTGCTTTGATTTGCAGTTGGTCTAAAATTATACACAAGAGACCGCGTTTCCATTAATTCAAATTTTATGACAGTGTCGTTATGTTTGGATTGGAGAAATTATCCCACGGTATGTAAAATGTCAGACCCTGGATATTATCTGTGCTGGCGATTACATCTTGCACGTTGAAATATCCTGGAGGTTGAAGTGTACCTGAGTTTATTTCATCACTTAATGAGCTGACGAAAATGAATATTTGAGAACATGGTCCCCTCGCGAGGACACCAAGTTGGAAATGGATGTAGCCAGAAGGAGACCTGAATATATACAAAAATTAGTTATCAGTAATAAATCAAGGTAGAGTAAAGATATATCCTTTATACCAGTGTCATGTCACCAGTGTGGAATAGATGTTTATACATTTGTTTACAGCATTGTAAAGGCCTTGAAAGTAATGGTTTGCTTGATCATTTCTATTAAACCTCATTGATATGTTCAGAATATCATGCGCTATCGAGGCCAGCAGGCAGATTGATTTCCTGGACATGAAAGAACGAAATAAGATTTTATCATAATGCGGTAGTTTCATGATCACCATTAGTTTAAAAAAAATTTAATTTTGCAGTTATTTAAATGTATATTTCCGAACTGTGTGGTCATAAGATCATAAGGGATATGAGCAGAATTAGGCCATTCAGCCCATCAATGGCCACTCCGCCATTCAATCATTGCTGATCTATCTCTCCCTCCTAACCCCATTCTCCTGCCTTCTCCCCATAACCCCTGACACCCAAAGTATCAAGAATCTGTATATCTCTGCCTTAAAAATATCCATTGACTTGGCCTCCACAGCCTTCTTTGGTAAATAATTCCACAGATTCACACCTTTTGTTGTGGTGGAATTTGAACTTGCACGTTGAAAGTCCAAGATCAACAGTCCAAGCTTTTGGATATTTGTTCTGTAATTTAACCAAATTCCACCATAACCTACGTGGATTACAAAAACACATAACAAAAAGACTGGATTTGAAGGTGAGGAGGAGGTGAGTTATAGAGGGCAATAAATTAATTACTTTTGTAGCTGTTCCTTAGAAATCCAAAGTAACTTGTTACCTCTAAAGTATTAGGCCTAAGGGAGACAAAAGTTTCAGGAAGTGAAAGTGAAGTATGTATGCATTGTGCACAATTTGGAACAAATAACATATCAAGAATAACACCGTTTGCCAAATGAGATGGATTAAAATGAGAGCCTTCGAGATTATAATATCAGGATACTTGCTGCTCACATATAAACTATTCAAACATAGGGATATAAACAAAGGAACATAAGACAAGAAAATAGATAGCAAAAAATAATATGTTTTCTTAGAATACCAACATCGGTTCATGGAAAGAGGTGGCCTGCACAGCAGAATCAGAGTCACCAGAGTAGAATGAGAAGCTTTGGTCTCACTGGGAGAGTAATTCACTCCACTGGATAGGGTTTAAATTAGCACACACCACAGGAGGTGAAACGGGCAGGTAGCTATCCTGCAAGTGAAGTAAAAAGAGCAACATGCAGTGAAGTATGCTGCTGATGGAGTAAAGGACAAGGCTGAATGGAGTAGGGAACCCCAGATGACAAGCAATATTGAAGGGCAGGTCAGAAAAGGATGAAGGCATGGGTTAGGGACAAGCAGCTGGGAACAATGGAATCTCTGGAGGAATACAAGAGAATACAAGGGATGCAAGAAGGAAATCAGGATATGGGATGGCTTTGGCAGAGAAGATGGAGAATCCAAAGAGATTTTATAAATATATTGAGGGAAATAGGGCAATTAGAGAGAGAATAAGGGCCCTCAAAAAACAAACTATGTGTACATGTACAGTTGCAGGAGCTGGGTGAGGACCTCAATAAATATTTCACCTGTTTTTTCCATGTAGAAAGACATGTAGACTCAGAAAAGTTAATTGGAATCTCTTCGAGAAAGTCCCCATCACAGTAGAGGCAGTGATGGACAACTTAAAATGTATGAAGGAGATACATCTCCAGGGCCTGACTAGGTACATCCAAAAACACTGTGGGAAGCTAGACAAGAAATTGTGTTCTCCCTAGCTGAAATATATACATCGTCATTAAATACGGGCGAGATGCT
This sequence comes from Amblyraja radiata, assembly GCF_010909765.2. Lineage (NCBI taxonomy): Eukaryota > Metazoa > Chordata > Chondrichthyes > Rajiformes > Rajidae > Amblyraja > Amblyraja radiata. The sequence continues at coordinate 38,653,908 of NC_045974.1, read as the reverse complement.
GGAAGACTGGCGAGTGGCTAATATTGTGCCTTTTTTTTTTTTAAACGTTTGCTCAGAAAATCCTGGAAACTATTAAACACGTAAGCCTAACAGTTGTGGTAGATAAATTACTGGAGGGGATTCTAAGGGATAAGATAAACAGGAGTTTATTAAGGATAATGAGCACGGCTTTTGAGCATGGGAAACCATTTCTCATGAATTTTATTGAGTTTGCAAAGAAGGTTGATGAGGGCAGGGCAGTAGACATAGTCTATATGAACAAGCAGGTCTTTTCATTAAGTTCCACATGGTTGGCTGCTCTGAAGTTTAGATTGCTTGAGATCCAGGAAGAACAAGTTAATTGAATGCATCATTGGCTTCTGGGCGGGATGTTTGTTGTTGTTTGCCATCTACAGCAATAATTTGATGAAACCATACACGGTACGGGGAGCATAATAGCAAAGAGGCCTATGTTCCCTGAAAGGGACATCACTTGATTCATACTTTATTGTCACATGCACTTGGTGAACTTCTTTGTTTTGGACACATTATACAAGTATGCAAAGAGGCCCCACATATAGGGAACCGACAGAGTTACGAAAAGTATTCAATATAGTACTGATGGTCTCTCTTCCTTCTTGCCCCCCCCCCCCCAAACCCAGGTCCCCCTTTGTTCTCTGCGGCGCATTCTCCATCAACCGCAGGGACTCCCGCGACCCATCCTCGCGGCCAGTCACGCGGGCCAAACACCGGCACTCATGCGGGCGACGGCTATCTGACGGCACTCCCCTCTCTCTGACTACCCTCCTCACTCACCGACTGTCCACAGGAGGTGAAGTATTTTGGCTTCACTGATGTAAAAATAGACAATAGACATAAGGTGCAGGAGTAGGCCATTCGGCCCTTCGAGCCAGCACCGCCATTAATGTTATGGAGCACAATAATTGATGTTATGCTGCAATTGTACAAGATGTTGATGATGGGCACTCGGAATATTATGTTGTTTAAGAAGGAACTGCAGATGCTGGAAAATCGAAGGTAAACAAAAAAGCTGGAGAAACTCAGCGGGTGCAGCAGCATCTATGGAGCGAAGGAAAAAGGCAACGTTTCGGGCCGTAACCCTTCTTCAGACTGATCGGGGGTGGGGGGGCAGGGAGAAGAAAGGAAAAAGGAGGAGGAGCTCGAAGGCTGGGGGATGGGAGGAGACAGCAGGAGATCTATATTGGTGAGACCAAGCGGAAGTTGGGCAATCGTTTCGCCGAACACCTCCGCTCGGTCCGCAATAACCAACCTGACCTCCCAGTGACTCAACACTTCAACTCCCCCCCCCCACTCCATATCCGACCTCTCTGTCCTGGGTCTCCTCCATGGCCAGAGCGTGCAACACTGGAAATTGGAGGAACAGTACCTCATATTCCGCTTGGGGAGTCTGCACCCTGGGGGCATGAACATTGAATTCTCCCAATTTTGTTAGTCCTTGCTGCCTCCTCTCCTTCCTCAGCCCTCCTGCTGTCTCCTCCCATCCCCCAGCCTTCGAGCTCCTCCTCCTTTTTCTTTTCTTCTCCCCACCCCCCCCCACCCCCGATCAGTCTGAAGAAGGGTTTCGGCCCGAAACGTTGCCTTTTTCCTTCGCTCCATAGATGCTGCTGCACCCGCTGAGTTTCTCCAGCTTTTTTGTGTACACTCGGAATATTATGTTCAGTTTTGGTCACCCTGTAATAATAAAGATGCCATTAAGCTGGAAACCGTGCAGATAATATTTATGAGGATTGGAGAAGCTTAGTTTTTGTAAAAGGATGGGCAGACTTGGACTTTATTCCTTGGAGCATAGGAGACTGAGAGAGATTTTGTAGACGTGTCTATAATCACCCCAGAAGGGACATACTGTAGATAAGATGAATGTGCACAACCTTTTTCCTATGATGGGGAACCAGGAACTAGAGTGCTAAAGGAGCTGTCCCACTTGGGCGACTTAATCCGCGAGTTCTTGTGAGTTTGCCCTCGACTCATATTCGCAGCATAGTCGACATGGGGTCGTAGGAGGTCTTCGTAACTCTCCGTCATGCTCGAGAGTGGTCTCCGCATACTCGAGGCCTCAGCTAGGTCGTGGCGTATTTTTCAACATGTTGAAAAATGCCCGCGAGTAAAAAAAGGTTGCCATGAAAAAAATCGGATATTACTCGGAGGTTTAGTCGTAGTAGGTCGTAGTAGGTCGTAGTAGGTCGGCATGTTAGTCAAAGGTAATCGAAGGTTGGCGAAGGTAGTCGTAGATGGTCTTCAACATAGTCGAAGGAGGTCGAAGGAGGTCTTCTACATAGTGGAAGGAGGTCTTCAACATGTCATTTTTTCAAACTCTTATAAACTCGCCAATTAGGTCGCCCAAGTGGGGCAGCCTCTTAAGGTTTAAGGTGAGAAAGGAAAGGTTTAATAGGAACCTAAAGAACACAGAGGGTGGTACTTATTTGGAAAGAGCTGCTGGAGGTACTGTTCATCCAGGTACAATGACAACATTTGAAGCACATTTGAACAGGTTTATGGAAAAGAAAGATTTAGAAAGTTATGGGTCAGAATTGGGCAAATGAGACTAGTTTAGATGAGTTGGGCTGAAGGGCCTGGTTCTGTGCAGTATGACTCCATGACTCTAAGTACAGAAACAATTGAGCTAATATTATTAAAAGATAAATAGAGTTAGTAATAATGTAAGTGGCAAAGACAGGAAAGTGTTTTATCGTACTACTTCCTGCATCATCATGCTTTTAGTCCAACATTCTAGGAAAGGAAATAGATTAAGCAGACAAACTTCAGAAAAGACCAGCTGTTCCATTCTAACAGACAACTACATAACAAGGCTTATTTATGCGAGTTCTACTATCAACTGTACAATGCCTTTTGTTTGGCGATGTATGAATGATTTGCTAGCCCCATGGTTAAGCTAAAAGCCAAGTAGTTCCGAGCAAGATAGAAACAAATTCAGATTTTAAGAGAAATCAGTGGATTAATTGTGGGAAGCTTTCTTTCTGGGCGACCTGGGCGACCTGGTGAGTTTGCCCTCGATTCATACTCACAGCATGGTCGTCACGAGGTCGTAGGAGGTCTTCGTAACTCTCCTTCGTGCTCGAGAGTGGTCTCCGCGTACTTGAGGCCTCAGCTAGGTTGCGGCGTTTTTTTTTTCAATATGATACAAAATGCCCGTGAGTAAAAAAAGGTCTCCATGGAAAAAATCGATACTTTTTTTACTCGTAGGCTTAGTCGTAGTAGGTCGTAGTAGGTCATTGTAGGTTGCCATATTACTCGTAGGTAGTCAAAGGTAGTCGTAGATGGTATTCATCACAGTCGAAGGGAGGTCGAAAGAGGTCGAAGGAGATCGAAGGAGATCATCTTCACTCTCCATTATTCGGTGTCCAATTTCCCCGAAGTTAGTCGTAGCTAGTTATAGCTGGTCTTCAACATAGTCGAAGGAGGTCTAAGGAGGTCTTCAACATGTCATTTTTTAAAATTCTTCTATACTCGCCAATTAGGTCGCCCAAGTGGGACAGGCCCTTAAGACAATCACAGATTGGTTGCAGGATCAAAGGTACATTACCCAAGATCTCGTGTGTTTTCTGCCCAGGAAGTGCCAACAACTGTATCTAGTAAGTCCACCAGCTTCTGTTTCAACATTTGCAGGAAATCTCCGCTCACTGCACAAGCCAACAACTTATTCCAATAAAATATAACTTATGAAAAAGGTAAACAATCTGACATCTAATTCTTGTTAGAGGAATACATGATTTGTCTTTATTTCTTCTTTACCCTAATTGTAATTCAAATAATTTGTCGAAATGCACACCATCCTCAGTACATAATGAAAAGTAGATTTCCATCAATGCGAACAAGACATAATTAAGGTACTCAGAAGTTCAGTGCACAAAGATAAACAGAATTAATGCTTATGGGTGATGTTCTTTTATCAGAAGTGGAGGTGGACAAGTTTTAAAGTGAAGATAAAGGTGTAAAGGGAGGTGAGCAAATGAAGGTCTGTAAGGCAAGAAACAAAATAAAATGACAAAAGGGATGGTTGTGCAATGTGGAAAGGAGTGGTATTGGAATGGAGAGCAGCAAAAGACCAGCTTAGAGGGCATCTAGGTGGCAGAAGCAGAATAGTTATCTGAAATTTGAGGCGGAAAAAACTGTAGATGCTAAAACTTGAAATTAAAACCAGAAAATGTCAGAATGATCAGTGTTTAATCCAGAAGACTATAATGTACAAAGTTGGAAGATGAGGTTCTGTCATTTGGAACAGTAAATACCTGCGACAGAGGAATTGGAGTGATGGAGATAAAATGATTAGCTGCCAAAAACTCAGGGTTACACTTATGGACTGAAAAATGGAAATAGAGTCTACATTTGGCCTAGTCACTAAAGGGGAAATTGGATTTGAACCAGTAAATGTAGAATATAAAGTTAAAGAGATACAACCAAATCCCTTGAAGATGCATATGTCCATGACCACATTGGTAGAAGTGACCACTGCTCAGTTCTGTGGAGACAAAGTTTCATCTTCACATTAAGGCCATGCTCAGCCGCTTCTTCGGCAACTTTCCTTGCATTATATACTCACTCTATACCCATGACTATGTAGCCAGACATAATGCAAACCCCATCATCAAGTTCGCCGATGACACCACTGTTGTTGGACGAATTACAGATGGTGCAGAATCAGAGTATAGAAGTGAGATCGACCGATTGACCAAATGGTGCCAGCACAACAATCTGGCTCTCAATATCAGTGAAAACCAGGAACTGATTGTGGACTTTGGAAGGGGAAGGATGAGGACCCACAATCCTGTTTTTATCAATGGGACGATTGTGGAGAGGGTCAAAAACTTCAAATTCCTGGGCGTGCATATTTCCGAAGATCTTTCCTGGACCCAGCACACTGATGCAATTATAAAGAAGGCACATCAGTGCCTCTACTTCCTGAGAAGATTATGGAGATTCGGTATGTCAAAGAGGATTCTCTTGAACCTCTACAGATGCACAGTAGAGAGCATACTGACTGGTTGCAGTCCTGGTGTCCTAGTTTGACAACTTGAACATCCAGGAGCGGAAAAGACTGTAAAAAGTTGTAAACACTGCCCAGGCCATCACCGGCTCTGACCTCCCCACCATCGAAGGGATCTATCGAAGTCGCTGCCTCAAAAAGGCAGCCAACATCATCAAAGACCCACACCACACTCATTTCACCACTGCCATCGGGAAGAAGGTACAGGAGCCTGAAAACTGTAACGTCCAGGTTCAGGAACAGCTTCTTCCCTACAGCCATCAGGCTATTAAACACGACAACAAATAAGCTCTGAACTACAACAGACTATTATTATTATTACACTATATTTGATTATTTATTAAGTATGTGTGCATGTGTATACACACACTGAACTTTTTTTCTCCCGTTATGTACTATGTTTACATATTCTGTTCTGCTGCAGCAAGTAAGAATTTCATTGTCCTATCTGGGACATATGACAATAAAACACTCTTGACTTTTGACTCTTGACTCTTGTATGTCTGAAATGGGAATGTTTATTGTTGATTACTTTATGTTAATTCCGTTAGGAACTCCTCAGCAAATGAAGCAGACTTCAAGCGAACCTGGACAGCGTTCAGTCCTGTGCTGAATAGTGACAAGTAGCATTCATGGCACCAAAGTGCTTCGCTGGGCAATGACATCTCCCCAGAATGATTGCAACTCCATTGACAATCAAGAAACTCAACAACATCCAGGATAAGGCAGACATTGGACTGGAACAAAACGAACCACCCTAATCAGTCTGAAGAAGGGACTTGACCAGAAACGTTACCCATTCCTTCTATCCAGAGATGGTGCCTGTGCTGCTGAGTTACTCTTTTGTATCTATCTTCACCCTAAACGTTCATTCCATCTACCACAGGCTCAATGTTGCTGCAGTGTGTAACATCTACAAAATGCTCCCCTTGCGTACCATGGCAGCCTCTTCCGTTACTGTGACCTCGACCATTAAGAAGGACAAGTGCAGCAGGTACAGTATATGAGATAACTTACCCAACTTACAGATTTCTCTCCAAGTCGCATGCTTCTCTGACTTAGATATAAATCACCAATTGGACTTCAACGAAGCATTCGACAAGGTTCTGCATGGTAGGCAGTTCTGGAAGGTCAAATCGCATGGGATCCGAGGAGAAATAGCTGAATGGATAGAAAATTGGCTTCATGGAAGGAAGCAGGGGGTGATGGTGGAATATTGCTTTTCAGACTGGAGGCCTGTGACTAGTGGTGTACCTCAGGGTTCGGTGCTGGGCCCGTTACTATTTGTCATCTGTATCAATTAATTTGATGAGAGCATACATGGCAAGATTAGCAAGTTTGCTGATGATATAAACGTGGGTGGTTTTGCAGATAGTGAAGATGGTTGTGAAAATTTGCAGCAGGATCTTGATCAATTGGCCAGGTGGGCTGAGGAATGGTTGATGGAATTTAATTTTCCATTTTGCATTTTGGAAAGTCTACCATGGGCAGGGCCAACACAGTGAATGGTAGGTCTCTGGGGAGTGCTGTAAAGCAGAGGGATCTCGGAGTGCAGGTGCATGGTTCCTTAAAGGTGGAGTCACAGATAGATAGGGTGGTCAAAAAGTATTTTGGCACATTGGCCTTCATCAGTCAGAGTATTGAGTTGGGAGGTCATGTTGAAGTTGTATAAGATGTTGGTGAGGTGGCATTTAGAGATATTGTGTCCAGTTCTGGAAACATTTTATAGGAAAGATGTTGTCAAGCTGGAAAGGGTCACAAGGATGTTGCAAGGACTAGAGGGTCTGGGCTATTGAAGACTGAAAAAGGTGAATTTATTATGGGGAACAAGGAAATGGCAGATGAGTTGAACAGGTACTTTGGATCCGTCTTCACTAAGGAGGATACAAACAATCTTCCTGATATAGTAGTGGCCAGAGGATCTGGGGGTGACGGTGGAACTGAAGGAAATCCACATTAGGCAGGAAATGGTGTTAGGTAGACTGATGGGACTGAAGGCTGATAAATTGCCAGGGCCTGATGGTCTGCATCCCAGGGTACTTAGGGAAGTGGCTCTAGAAATCGTGGATGCATTGGTGATAATTTTCCAATGTTCTATAGATTCAGGATCAGTTTATGTGGATTGGAGGGTAGCTAATGTTATCCCACTTTTTAAGAAAGTCAGGAGAGAGAAAACAGGGAATTATTGACCAGTTAGCTTGCCATCGGTGGTGGGGAAGATGCTGGAGTCAATTATAAAATATAAAATAGCAGCACATTTGGATAGCTGTAACAGGATCGGTCCAAGTCAGCATGGATTTACAAAGGGGAAATCATGCTTGACTATTCTTCTGGAATTTTTTGAGGATTTATTAGGAAAAGGGAGAGCCAGTGGATGTAGTGTACCTGGACTTTCAGAAAGCATTTGATAAGGCCCCACATAGGAGATTAGTGGGCAAAATTAGGGCACATTTTATTGGGGGTAGAGTGCTGAAATGGATAGAAAATTGGTTGGCAGACAGGAAACAAAGAGTAAGGATTAACGGGTCCCTTTCAGAATGGCAGACAGTGATTAGTGCGGTACCGCAAGGCTCGGTGCTGGGACCGCAGCTATTTACAATACACATCAATGATTTAGATGAAGGGATTCAAAGTAACATTAGCAAATTTGCAGATGACACAAAACTGGGTGGTAGTGTGAACTGTGAGGAGGATGCTATGAGAATGCAGGGTGGCGGACAGATTGTGGGAGTGGGCAGATTATTATCTAAATGGTATCAAGTTGGGAAAAGGGGAAGTACAACGGGATCTGGGGGTCCTTGTTCATCAGTCAATGAAAGTAAGCATGCAGGTACAGTAGGTAGTGAACAAAACGAATGGCATGTTGGCCTTTATAAGAAGAGGAGTTGATTATAGGAGCAAAGAGGTCCTTCTGCAGTTGTACAGGGCCCTAATGAGACCACACCTGGAGTATTGTGTACAGTTTTGGTCCACTAATTTGAGGAATAACTTTCTTGATATTGAGGGAGTGCAGCATAGGTTTACAAGGTTAATTCCTGGGATGGCGGGACTGTCATATGCTGAGAGAATGGAGCGGCTGGACTTGTATACTCTGGAGGTTAGAAGGATGAGAGGGTATCTTATTGAAACATATAAGATTATTAAGGGTTTGGACACAATAGAGGCAGGAAACATGTTCCCGATGTTGAGGGCATTCAGAACCAGGGGCCACCGTTTAAGTATAAGGGGTAAGCTATTTAGAACGGAGACAAGAAAACACTTTTTCTCACAGAGAGTTGTGAGTCTGTGGAATTCTCTGCCTCAGAGGGCGGTGGAGGCCGGTTCTCTGGATAGTTTCAAGAGAGAGCTAGATAGAGCTCTGAAAGATAGCGAAGTCAGGGGATATGGGGAGAAGGCAGGAACTGAGTACTGATTGGGGATGAACAGCCATGATCACATTGAATGGCGGTGCTGGCTCGAAGGGCCGAATAGACTGCTCCTGCACCTATTGTCTATTTTCTATTTTCTATTGCCTATTGTATATAGGGAGAGGTTGAGTAGGCTGGGACTCTATTCCTTGGAGTGAAGGAGGATGCGGGGTGATCGTGTAGAGGTGTAAAAAATTATGAAAGGAACATATTGAGTAGATGCACAGAGTATTTTGCCCAGAGTAGGTGAATTGAGGATCAGAGGACATAGGTGTAGGGAGAAGGGGAAAAGATTTAATAGGAATCGAAGGGGTAACTTTTTCACACAAAGGGTGGTGGATGTATAGAACAAGTTGCCAGAGGAGGTAGTTAAGGCTGGGACTATCCCAATGTTTAAGAAACAGTTAGACAGGTACATGGATAGGGCAGGTTTTGAGAGATATGGGCCAAATGAGGGCAGGTGGGACTTGTGCAGCTGGGGCATGTTGGCCGGTATGGGCAAGTTGGGCCAAATTGACTCTAATACTTCATTGTTACTGGGTATGAACGCAAGAACTCTGTACGCAATATTATTGTGGGAGCATCTTCAGAAGGACTGCATCATCTTAAGAAAGTTGCTGACCATCGCCTTCTCAAGGCCATAGCGGTCGATAACAAATGCCAGCCTTGCCTGTGATCTGCATATCATGAAATATCAATTAAAAGTAACTGATTTTGTGTTGTCTAATTCTAGATTCCAATCAGTTATGGTGAATCAGAACTCATTTTTCTACTTTGTAACCTAACAGCAACATTTTTCATTCATTAACCTGATTTAAGTCCAGATTTTCAATGTAAGTGAATATGCACTAAACTTTAAGATGAAGGTAAAAATATATAAAGCCCATCTAGAATGAAAATGCATGGCATTTGACTGGCATCTTTTATAATATCGATGCTTACTTTCATTTTCAATAAATGCATCTGGTAATGATAAAGAAGGAGCATTTCAAACACTATAAATCTCGCTGAAGATCACGTCAACTTGTATGAACTCCAACATCTTGGCTTCCAACGTTGACATTAGTTTAGCATATTCAGTGTTTCTACTCTGAACAGGAAATTAATGATTTGGTTTCAGTCAACATTTTGATTGAGATTATAATGCCTACCGGCAGCTAATTTATTTAAACTAGTTCTGTAAATAGTAATAAACCTTACCCAGAAGTTGATATTGTAGGTATCTCCCCATGTTGGAAATTTTAAGAGAATATTTGTGGAGACTAACAGATAAGGTGAATGAGGAGGAATTTTTTTAAATTTTACTAGAAAAACAACGAAGCTGAGATATCTAATGTGGGGTAGACACAAAACGTTTCGGGTCGAGACCCTTCTTCAGACTGATGTCAGGGGATGGGGTAGGACAAAGAAAGAATGTAGGCTGAATTTAAATAGTAATGATATTAAGGCCTGGTGCTCGTCTGTGGGATCATGGTCCAAGGATAAGTAGGAAGAGTGTCCGAGAGTTGTCGCCTGGCCTCAGTCCTGTGGAGGTCAGCGCGCCAGACTACCACGGCACCTCCCTTGTCGGCGGGTTTGATTACCAAGTCGGGGTTGCTACAGAGTGAGCGGAAGACATTTATATTTGGGAACAGTTTAATTTGGGAACAATTTTCAAAGATTGGATTAAGTACAGTTGAAGAGATTGTCAATTTCTTACACCTTGATATGTTAATGGTAGAGAATAGGAGTTGGGAAGTAGACATCAACATAGAGGTTTTCTTTCCCAGTCCTTGAAGCTAAAGAAGCTTGTGAATGTTTAAAGGTTTTTCTAAATGAAGGCACAAATTTGTAAAGCAGTGCTTCATATTGCTGGAGATAGATGCAAAATGCTAGACTCATCGAGTCAAGTAGTATTTCTTGAGAAAAGGAAAAGGTGACGTTTCTCCAGAGATGCTGCCGACATCATCGGTGTAAAGACAGTATATGGTGTGCTTGGTCAGGGCATTGAGTACAAGAGTCAGGAAGTCATGATGCGGCTTTATAGGACTTTGGTTGGGCCACATTTAGAGTTATTGTGCTATTCTGGTCGTCCAATTACAGGAAGGATGTGATGGTTTGGAAAGGGTTTACCAAAATGGTGCCTTTATTAGAGGGCATTAACCACAGGAATAGGTTGGACAAACTTGGAACCCCGGAGGTTGTTGGGAAGCCTGATAGAAGTATATAAAATTATGAGAGGCATAGATAGGGTAGACAGTCAGAAGCTATTTCCCAGGGTGGAAATATCATAGCTTTAAGGCGAGAGGGGCAATGCTTAAAGAATATGTGTGGGGCATGTATTTTTCAGCTGTCGCATGTGGTGGTGGATGCAGATACAATAGTGACATTTTAGAGACTTTTGGAAAAGCACATGAATAGAGGGATATGGATTATGCACACATAAGGTCTTGGCATCATTTTCAGCACATACATTGTGGGCCAAAGGGTCTTTTCCTGTGCTGTTTTGTTCTATGTTCTATGTAACAAACTGAATCAAAAGATTTTATAAAAGGAACTTACAATACATTAGGTACATTTCAAGAACGGAACCAGTTAAAACAGCATCCATGGACCTCCATGCAATTAACAAGCGTGTTTAATTTTATATGCATCCATGACTGGATCAATGAAATTCTGACTTGGTTCTAGCTCTGCAGGTAAATTAAATGCAATTAAATGACCAATAAATATACAATAGATTGTCAAGTATTCTAGGTAAACCAGACCATGATAGTGCAAGCCAAAATAAATGTACAATCTCAGACATGCAGAATCCACAGTCATTCGATGCTGAGGTAGGATTGTTGTTAGAGGTAAAAAGAGAGGTCTAATAGTCTAATAGAGGGCTGATGGGAAGAAACAGTTCTTGAACCTGGAGATGATGTTTCTCAGACTCTGCTGCCTCCTTCCCACTGGTAGCAGCGAGATGAAAGCATGGACAGAGTGGTGTGGGACTTTGACAACATTAGCTGTCTTCCTGAAGGGCCTGTCCCGCTTTCACGACCTAATTCATGACCTTTTTTACTCGTGGACATTTTTCATCAGGGTAGAAAAAACACCGCGACATACTTGATGCCACGAGTACCTACGATTAGCATCACGACCTGCTATGACCTACCTACGACCTCCTACGACCTCGTGACGACCATGCTGCGAGTATGAGTCAAGAGCAAACTCGGCAGAGGTCGTGAATTAGGTTGTGAAAGTGGGACAGGCCCTTTAGTCAACATTTCCTGTAGAGTCCTTCAGTGGTGGGGAGGTCAATAGCCAAAAAATAGAGGAAGAGAAGGAAGCATTGGATAGAACATATAGAACAGTACAGTACAGGAACGGACCCATCAGCCCACAATGTTTGTGCTGAACATGATGCCAAGATAAACTGATCTCATCTGCCTGCAATATCATCCATATCCCTCTGCTCTCTGCACTTTTATGTGCTTATCTAAAAGCCTCTTAAACATAGAAATATAGAAACATAGAAAATAGGTGCAGGATTAGGCCATTCAGCCCTCTGAGCAAGCACTTCCATTCAATATAATTATCCAAAATCTGTACCGTGTTTCTGCTTTCTCCCCATATCTCTTGATTCCGTTAGCGCAAAAATCTATATCTAACTCTCTCTTGAAAATATCCAGTGAATTGGCCTCCACTGCCTTATGTGGCAGAGAATTCCACAGATACACAACTCTCGAGGTGAAAAAGTTTTTCCTCATCTTAGTCCTAAACAGCCTACCCCTTAAGGGCCTGTCCCATGGCTATTTTTTCAGTGACTGCAGGCATCATTGACTGACGTATCAGGTCACCAAAAAATTTGTAACGTGATGCGGCGTAACACGGCCGTGACGCGGCGTGATGACGTATTGATGCGCGGTGTTTTTTCAAGTGTCGCAACATTTTTTTGTCGCCGCTGGATTTTGAAATGATCAAAATCTTTTGCCGACCCTGATATGACGCCGGCAGTCGCCGAAAAAATCGCCAAGTGGGACAGGCCCTTTATTCTTAAACTGTAACCCCTGGTTCTGGACTCCCCCAACATTGGGAACATTTTTCCTGCATCTAATCAGTCCAGTCCCTTAAGAATTTTACATGTTTCTTTCAGATGCCCTCTCATCCTTCTAAATTCCAATGAATATAAGGGCCAGTCGATACATTCTTTCATCACCATCATACCTGCCACCATCGTACCTGCCTCCACCATTGCCTCTGGCAATGCGTTTCAGGCCCCCACCACTATCTATGTAAAAATCTTATCCCGTACATCTCCATTAAACTTCCCCCTCTCACCTTAAAACTATGCCCTCTAATGTTGGGCATTCCCACCCTGGGAAAAAGGCTCTGACTGTTTGCCCCATCAGTGCCTCTCATAATTTTATATGATTGACAATGATGTCTCAAAAAGGGACATAGATAATTGAGTATTTCAAAGTTATAGTAAATGCAGTTCCATTATTGCTGTCAAGTTGATGGGCAAGAATTCATTAGTAATTATACCAATAGGTCACATTTTTTTACAGTGCAACTGTGCTCATTCTTGACATTACTATTAGGGAAAATGCTGGGATCTATTAATAAGGAAATGCTAAGAGGCCACTTGAAAAATAATACCAGATTTGGGCAGAGTCAGCAGGAATTTACATTTGACAAATCGTTTGGAATATTTTGAAATTGTAACCATAGAATGAATAAGGCAAAATAACACTCAAAGTGCTGGAGTAAGGCAGCATCACTAAAGAACAAAGGGAGGAGGGGCAGGACAAAGCCTGGCAGGTAATAGATTGATACAGGTGAGGCAGATGGTGGACAAAGGTCAGAAATTACGAGATCGAAGGTGTGAGACAAATGGATTGAAGAGTTGCGAATTACGAAGGTGGAGGAAGGAATGTACGTGGAAGGGGAGGGGGGATAATAGGTGTGAGGCCAGAGGGGGGACGGGGAGGAGAAGGGAAGTGGGTGGGAGAAGTTGGGGAGGGCGGGTTAGAGCGGAAGACAGTAGATGGAAAGATTATGCAGTTGCCTAAAATTGAAGAAATCAATGTTCGTACCGATGGGTTGTAAATGAACCCACAGTATATGAGGTGTTGTTCCTGCATGAATGTGGCCTGATTCTGGCAATGGAGGAGGCCCAGGACAGAAAGGTCAGTATGGTAGTTAGGAGTTAAAAGCTGTCAAAAGGAACTAAAAATGGTAACTCTATAATTATTCCATCTTAGGGGAAGAGGGAGTGAGAACAGAACTATGGGACACAGTGTAGATGTGGGTGAGGGATCCATCTGTGACAGCAGGAGGGGAACCGTGTTTAGCCTCTGTCCCACTTTCCCGAGTTACTCACGAATTCTCCCGAGTTTTTCCCCTTGATTCAAACTCGGAGAATGTCCATAGCGAGTCTGTAGGAGTCCGTAGTGAGTCTGTAGGAGGCCGTAGGAGTCCGTAGATATTTCGTAATGGCTCGTAATGCCAGCCGTAGGTATTTGGGGCATCAAGTCAGTCGGGACGCTTTTTCAGCATGTTGAATAGTGTGCACGAGTAAAAAATATAGTCCCAAGTACCTACTGCTGGCTATTACCGTAATTCTCCGAGTTTGAATCAAGGGGAAAAGTCGCGAGAATTCGTGGTAGCTCGGGAAGGTGGAACAGGGTCATCTCGGATGTCCTAGGATGGAAAGCTTAATTGGGAGAAGATGCGGCAGACACTGAGAATTTGAGAGTAGGGCACACCGTCTTTGCAAAAGGCAGAGTGGGAGTAACTGTGGTCCAGAAAACTGTGGGAGTTGGTAGGTTTAGTAATGGATGTCAGTGGATAATAGCCTGTCACCTGTGATGGAGACAGAGATATCAAGGAAGGGGAGAGAGAGGTGTCAGAGATAGTCTAAGTGCATTTGCAGGCAGGGTCGCAGTTAGTGGTAAAGTTAATGATATATATGAGTGCTGCATGGGTGCAGGGGTCAGCCCCTATGCAGTCATAGATGCAGTGGAGGAAGAGTTTGGAGATGGTGTCAGTGTACATTTGGAAAAGGCTACTGTATCTACAGCTTCCACTTTTCCCAATGTGGCCACCTCTGCATCAGAAGACAACGTGTAGACTCGGCAACATTAATGGCCCTAACCCTAACCCAACGGAATTAATAAGGTACACAAAAATGCTGGAGAAACTCAGCGGGTGCAGCAGCATTTATGGAGCGAAAGAGATAGGCAACGTTTCGGGTCGAAACCCTTCTTCAGACTGATATTTGAACTTTCAGTACGACACCACTCAGAAGATAATTAAGCAGCATTTTGAGCTTATAGTTTTGGGGATGATGTACTGGTGTGGATCGTTAGGTCAAAGATTTGGATGAGGGGATCTGGTATAATAGAACATTGAACAGTACAGCACAGGAATAGGCCCTTCAGCCCACCATGCCTGTGGCAACCATGATGCTAATCTAAGATAGACACAAAGTGCTGCAGTAACTCAGCGGGACAGGCAGCATCTCTGGAGAGAAGGAATGGGTGAATTTTGTAATCTAACTTAATCATATTTGTCTATACTGTACGTGGTCCTTATCCCTCTATTGCCTGTCTGTTCATATACTGTACATGAGTTTTGCTGATAATATCCATGGTAGTATGAGCTGTTAGAAGGATACAAAGAAGTTTAGGGGGGATAAAGATAGGGAAAGTGAAAGGATAAGATATACAGTAAATGGAGAAATTACAGGATACATTACCTGTAGAAAACCAGTCCATATACTTTGTAGAAAAATCAAAAGACAGTAGTTTTTAGAGAATGGAAGATTAAAAGAGGGACCTGAATGCCCTTGCACATAAATCTCTGCAAGTTAATATGCGGATACATGAAAGCAATTTATTGCATGGAATTTAAGCACGAGCATAAGATTCAAAAGAATCAAGGGTCAAGAGTGTTTTATTGTCATGTGTAACGTCAACAGAACAATGACGTTTAGCTTGGCAGCGGTAAGGCCTTCAGCATTGAGCTGCAGTAACGGTAAACCTTGACAGTTGCCGGCGTTTAACGGTGCCGCCTGGCCTGGGGAGGCATGGCTTTTAGCCGTCTCCATAGTATGGCTATGCTGATGACCTGGCCATCCTGGGAAGCAGCAGAAGAGGGCCTCTCTGAAGACATGAATATCCTGTCTTCATACCTGAGGAACTGGCGCCTTAAGCTCAGCATGGGTAAGACAACATCTTCAATGGTCCACCTCAACAACAGGGAAGCGAGATGAACGTCATGGTGGATAACGCCCGGTTACGGTCCCAGGTGTGAAGCTCGACAGAACGTTGTCATTCAAACAACACCTGGAAGGTGCCAAGGCAAAGACAAGCGCCCGTGCCGGACTGATACGCCGCCTAGCAGGCACCACATGGGGAGCCACGACGAAGACACTGCGCATGTCCACAGTGGCCCTGGTGTTCTCAGCCGCCGAGTACTGCGCCCCGGTCTGGTGCCGTAGCCCTCACGCCAAGAAGCTGGATGCTGCCCTCAACAGCACCCTGCGGACTGTCTCCGGATGCCTACAAGCCACCCCAGTAAACCAACTGCCCGTCCTCGCTGGCATCGCCCCAGCCAACATCAGACGGGAAGCAGCCACGCTGGCCCTCTCTCGAAAGGCACAGACCAGTGAATCCCACCTCCTCCATCAGATCGTCACAGAGACACCACGACGAGTGCGCCTCAAGACACGCAAGTCCAAGAGCTGCTCTGCACAACACCGGCTGATGCCTCTAAGGCCGCCTGGGTCAAGACGAGATGGAGAGACCAGTGGAAGTCAGCGGAACCATCTAGGCTACATCAGTACATCAATGACCCCATGGACGTCCCTGGCCAGGGCCTGCCCCGAAAGCAGTGGACAATCCTCAACCGCTTGAGGACAGGCATCGGACGCTATGGATTAGCGATGAAGAGGTGGGGCCTCGTGGACAGCGAGTGTGGGGACCCAACTCAGACAGTGGAGCACATAGTCACCAGTTGCCCCAAACACCGGCCACCAAATGGTGAACGAGGCCTGATTGACCTGGACGATGACACGGTGGCCTGGCTCGCCTCAACGGAGCTGCAGGTCTAAAAGACACACGACAGAAGAACAGAACAATGACATTCTTACTTGCTGCAGCTTTACCGGCTCATTTACGCAATAACATAAAAACAAATATACAATAACCGATAGTATAAATTAATAAGCAGTAATATATGGTAACCAGACCACATGATTGCAAAACTGAAGTACGTAGTGCAATCAAACCAAAATCATAGTTGTCTGTATAGGGTTGTGGTTAGCGTTAGGCACTGTTCAAGTGTCTGATGGTTGAGCTCACAGTTTTCAGGCTCCTGCATCTTCTTTTTGATGATAGAAGCAGGTTGAGAGCATGGCTAGAATGATGTGGGTCTGTAGATATTGGCTGCCTTTTTTGATACATCGCCTCTTGTTGATCCCTTTGATGATTGCAGCATCAATACGTGATGGATTGGGTAACTTCTACCACTTTCTGCCATCTCCTTCTTTCTTGGGCATTCGAGTTACCAAACCAGGCCATGATGTAACCACTCAGTATGTTCTGTACCGTACACATGTGAAGGTCAATAGAATATTTGGGTCATATCGAATCTCCTCAATCTTCTACGGAAGTAGAGGCATTGATGAGTTTTCTTTGTGACTACATCAATATACTGGTGACAAGGACAGTTCTTCAGAGATATTCATGCCCAGGAACTTGAATTTCACTCTCTCCACCACCGTTATGTTCACGAAGGCAGGTACATGGATCCTTGGTTTTTCCTTCCTTCCTGTCAACAATGAGCTCCATGGTCTTGGTAATGTTCAAAGCAAGAAAGCACGATTATTGCTCTAGCACTAGTCAATCAAATGATCAATCGGATTATCAATCTCCCTTTGTGCAGACACATTGTGCATAACTCTAATGAACTGCCAGGTTCCTATTGTTCATTGTTCTGTTCAAGGAAAGCAGAGGTTCAAGTCCAGCACTGCTTTGAGTCGGTAGACTGGGCAAAGTTCAAGGGCAGGGTAATGGACCTGAACACATATGCTATGGTTGTTACCAATTTCATAAGGAAATGAGCAGAGGAAGTGTGTCCCCACCATAACCATGCAAGTTTTCCCCAACCGGAAGCCTTGGATGAACCAGGAACTCCACAACCTTCTGAGGATCAGATCTCGGGCATTCAAGTCTGGTGATGCAGATCCATGCAGGTACAGGTACAACCTGGATAAAGCCGTCAAAAAGGCTGAGAGACTCTTTCACTCTAAACTGGAGAATGGGACGAATGTTCAGCAGTTACGGCAGGGCTTGCACGCCATTGGTTCCTGCAATGCAAAACCAAGTGACAGTGAGGCATCAGTCTCAGACATACTCAGTGTATTCTATACATGCTTAGAAAAGGAGAACACTGATGTGCCTTCTCAGTCTCCCATAGCCCCAATAACATTGTCATCTCAGTCATCAAGGCAGACATCAGAAGATCCTTCATGAGATGAACCATTGTAAAGCATTTGGACCTGATGGTGTACCTGCTCATGTTCTCAAAAACTGTGCCGACCTACTGACTAGAGTTCATGCAAACATCTTTAACCTCTCATCACTGAGGATCCCACCTGGTTTAAAAAAGCATCACTCACACTGGTACCCAATATCCCTTCTTCTTGCATATGGTGTGCACAGCCTAATGTTGTAGGACAACTTGTTCTATTTGCATTTATCGAAACAGGGCAGACCACGTGAAAGTTGCAATCTTCCACCCCACCCAATACCTCAATGACCACCTACTGGTAGCACTATTGTCCATGGTGATGGTGATGAAGTGCTTCGAGAGGTTGGTTATGGCACTTATCAACTCCTACCCTAACAATTTGAACCCACTACAATTTGTCTTCGGCCACAATAGATCAATGGGGATGTGATCTTGCTGGCTCGGTTCATCGACTACAGCTCGGTGTTCAACACCATCACCCCCTCCAAACTTGTTACGAAGCTCAGGGAACTGAGTCTGTGCATCCTTTTGCAGCTGGATATTCGACTTCCTCATTAACACATCACAATTGGGACAAATTGGCACCAACACTTCCCCTTTGGTAACCATCAGCACATGAGCACCACTCCAGTGGTGTGTGCTCAGTCCCCTGCTCTACTCACTCTATACTCATGACTGTGTAGCAGTACCAACACCATTTTAAAATTCGCCACTGACGCCACTGTTGTTGGACAAATTACAGGTAATGATGAGTCAGAGTATAGGATGGAGATCCATTGTCTAATTGAATGGTGCCAGAACAACAATATGCTCTCAACATCAGTATGACCAAGGAGCTGACTGGTGACTTTAGAAGAGAGTTGCCAAGGACGCACTAACCTGTCTTCATCGACGGGTCGGGATGGAGAGAGTCAACAACTTAAATTGCTGGGCGTGTAAACTGTATCTCTGAAGATCTGCCCGAGGCTCAGCACTGATGCAATCACAATAAAAGCCCAATCAATGCCTCTTCTTCCTTTGAAAATTGAGGAGATTGAGTGTGTCGATGAATACTCGCTTGAACATCTAGAGGTGTATGCATCATGGTACACAAAATTGCTGGGGAAACTCAGCGGGTGCAGCAGCATCTATGGAGCGAAGGAAATAGGCGACGTTTCGGGCCGAAACCCTTCTTCAGACTGATGGGGGGTGGGAAAAGAAAGAAGGAAAAGGGGAGGAGGAGGAGGAGGAGCCCGAGGGCGGGCGGATGGGAGGGTGGGAGGAGACAGCTAGAGGGTTAAGGAAGGGGAGGAGACAGCAAGGGCTAGCCAAATTGGGAGAATTCAATGTTAATGCCATAAGGACGCAAGGTCCCCAGACGGAATATGAGGTGCTGTTCCTCCAATTTCCGCTGTTGCTCACTCTGGCAATGGAGGAGACCCAGGACAGAGAGGTCGGATTGGGAATGGGAGGGGGAGTTGAAGTGCTGAGCCACCGGGAGGTCAGGTAGGTTATTGCGGACAGAGCGGAGGTGTTCGGCGAAACGATCGCCCAACCTACGCTTGGTCTCACCGATGTAAATCAGCTGACATCTAGAGCAGCGGATGCAGTAGATGAGGTTGGAGGAGATACAGGTGAACCTTTGTCGCACTTGGAACGACTGCTTGGGACCTTGAATGGAGTCGAGGGGGGAGGTGAAGGGACAGGTGTTGCATTTCTTGCGGTTGCAACGGAAAGTGCCCGGGGAGGGGGTGGTGCGGGAGGGAAGAATTGACGAGAGAGTTGCGGAGGGAGCGGTCTTTGCGGAAGGCAGACATGGGGGGAGATGGGAAGATGTGGCGAGCGGTGGGGTCACGTTGGAGGTGGCGGAAATGGCGGAGGATTATGTGTTGTATTTGCCGGCTGGTGGGGTGAAAGGTGAGGACCAGAGGGACTCTGCCCTTGTTGCGTGTGCGGGGATGGGGAGAGAGAGCAGTGTTACGGGGTATGGATGAGACCCTGGTGTGAGCCTCATCTATGGTGGCGGAGGGGAATCCCCGTTCCCTGAAGAACGAGGACATTTCCGATGCCCTGGTATGAAATGTCTCATCCTGGGAACAGATGCGGCGTAGGCGGAGGAATTGGGAGTAGGGGATGGAGTCTTTACAGGGGGCAGGGTGGGAAGACGTGTAGTCC
This sequence comes from Amblyraja radiata, assembly GCF_010909765.2. Classification (NCBI taxonomy): domain Eukaryota; kingdom Metazoa; phylum Chordata; class Chondrichthyes; order Rajiformes; family Rajidae; genus Amblyraja; species Amblyraja radiata. Next base: position 38,633,820 of record NC_045974.1, on the reverse strand, counting down.
AGATAGCCATGTGAGTCAGTGGGTTTGTAATGTATGTCGGTCAGGAGTCTGTCCCCTGCGATGGAGATGGTGAGGTCAAGGAATGGTAGGGAAGTGTCGGAAATCATCCAGGTGTATTGGAGTGCCGGATGGAAGTTGGTGGTGAAGTGGATGAAGTCAGTCAGTTGTGTGTGGGTGCAGGAGGTGGCACCAAAGCAGTCGTCAATGTAACGGAGGTAGAGGTCGGGGATGGGGCCCTGGTACGTCTCGAACAAGGATTGTTCAACGTACCCGACAAAGAGGCAGGCATAGCTGGGGCCCATGCGTGTGCCCATAGCTACGCCTTGTGTTTGGAGGAAATGGGAGGAGTCAAATGTAAAGTTGTTGAGGGTGAGGACCAACTCCGCTAAGCGGAGGAGAGTGTCAGTGGCTGGGTATAGGTTGCTCCTCTGGTTGAGGAAGAACCGGAGGGCTCCGAGGCCATCCTGGTGGGGGATGGAGGTGTAGAGTGACCGGACATCCATGGTGAAGATGAGGGGGTGAGGGCCCAGAGAGTGGAATGCGTGGAGGCGGCGGAGAGTGTCTGAGGTGTCTAGAACATAGGTGGGGAGGGATTTGACCAAGGGGGATAGGATGGAGTCAAGGTATGTGGAGATGAGTTCGGTGGGGCACGAACACGCAGAGACAATGGGTCTGCCGGGAGAGCCGGGTTTGTGGATTTTGGGGAGAAGGTAAAAACGGGCCGTGCGGGGCTGGGGAACAATGAGGTTGGAGGCTTGGTCAGGTAGGGTGTGGGAATTGATGAAGTCGGTGATGGTGCTAGAAATGGTGGCCTGGTGCTCGTCAGTGGGGTCATGGTCCAAGGGTAAGTAGGAGGAGGTGTCCGAGAGTTGGCGCGTGGCCTCAGCTTTGTAGAGATCGGCGCGCCAGACTACCACGGCACCTCCCTTGTCGGCTGGTTTGATGACCCAATCTGGGTTTTTGCGGAGTGATTCGATGGCAGTGCGTTCAGAGGGGGAAAGATTAGAGTGAGACAGGGGAGTGGAGAAGTTGAGGCGGTTGACGTCGCGGCGGCAGTTCTGAATAAAGAGTTCCAGAGCCGGGACTTTATGAGGGGGGTTCCATGAGGAGGGGGTGCGTTGGAGATGGGAAAAGGGGTCATCATTGGGGGGCGAGGACTCCTTCCCATGGAAGTGCGCTGTGAGGCGGAGACGACGGTAGAAGCGCTCCAAGTCATGGTGGGCGCGGAACTCATTGAGATGGGGACGGAGGGGGACAAAGGTAAGACCTCTGCTGAGGACAGACCGTTGGGTGGGGGAGAGGGGGAGGTCGGGGGGGGATGGTGAACACCCGGCAGGGGTGGGAGTTGGGGCCAGAGGAAGGCAGGTGGGTAGACTGGGGACGGGGCGATGTGTGGGGGGGGGGGGTTGTGGGTGTTGGAGGAGTGGTGGGTGGTCAGGGGGTGGGGGGGAGAGAGGGCTGTAATGTGGGTGGGGAAGAGCGGGTGTGACATGGTTGGGGGAGGGTCAGTGGAGCAGCCACTGAGGTTAGCATGGCTGGGCAGACGGGCGCTAGGACCCAGTGGAGTTAAATCCAGGAGAGTGGGAGTAAGCAGCGTGGAGGCTGCAGGCCCAGTGCAGAGTCCGGGCTCCAGGTAAGGCGACGGCTGTGGGTTGCTGGAGGGGGGTGGAGTGGCGCGGGTCACCGGACCCGATGGTCGGAGTCGAGCGGCGCGGGTCACCGGACCCGATGGTCGGAGTCCAGTATGCATCATGGCCTGGTTCAGCAACTCGAACACCCAGGTAACAAGGACATTCTAAAAGGTGGTGGACACTGCCCATTCCATCACCGGTACTCTCCTCCCCAACATTGAAGGCATCTCCAGACAGTCAGCGTCATCAAGGACCCACACCACTCAACCCACGCTCTCATTTCACTCCTGCCATCGGGAAGAAAGTATATGTGTCTGAAAACCATGACCTCCAGGCTCAGGAATAGTTTCTTCCCAACAACCACTGCAAACACCAACAAAACTTCAACTACCGACTGACTTGCTTACACTGGGGACTCTGGGCTTCTGTCTGCATTAATATTGTTTTTATTCTAATTTAGTCAACTTTTTTTATTGTATTGCGAATGCATTTGGGAAAACAATGGATCTTGTATTTCAAGTTTTAAGTTTTTTGTTTAAACACAGAGGAATAAGCTGAGCTGGAACATTTGTGACCTGTTTGTGAGCATTTGAATTGAAAGTTGTATTCAATGAAAAGTGACCTAATATGTGCAATAACTTTCACTTTAAATATAAATATTGAAAGTGTTTCCGCCGACCCTGCCTGCGCATGGAGTCTGGCGTCATCCTGAACTGTTTACTTTTGGGAATGTTAACGGAAACCATAAGTTATGGAAAGTGAGGTCTGAATCGGGGTGGAAAGTACAAAAAAACAAGATTTTGTTTGGCTTTGACAATCCTTTCCCTTTTTAACAATGCAATTGGTCACCGTTTCATGCCACAGTCTACTTCTGTGGAAGTTTGATTTGCCTTTATCGTGATGTCGGGGAGATGCAACTGGTTTTAATCATTGAGTCGGGAATCGCTTCCCGCAGTTACAGAGAGCTGCCGTCGGTGTCCGCTGCACGGCACAGACTGAATTAATTTTTAACTGGCAACTGGGGGGGTGGGGAGGAGGAATTAACTTCGGTGACAAGAAACGTGTGCCACAGAACGACTGCTATTTGCACCGCTCGACGCCGACGTATATTTGCAAGTTAAAGAAATTCCAACCTCTGAAGAAGAAGTGGGAATGGTGATATTTTTATACCAAGATGGAACAAAAGGCTGGGAGAACTCTCCTCCTTTTTGGGGCGTGAATTAAAAAAGTTTCCAACTGAGCATCAATTGAAGATACAGTTTGTCCTCGTTTTAAAAAAACTTTTCTCGCAGTTCGCGTGATTTAGAGGAATTCTTGAAAGCTGGAGCGGTGCTGGGATTTTGCTGTGATTTCAAGGACAGACCCATGCTGGCTAAGTGACCCCCCGGTCCTGTGTGGGGCGGCTGCGATGTGACCGGTCCGGTGTTACCGTTATATTCCTGGACGAGCAATTGAATGGAATTGGCCTCCAGGATTAGGCAACAGCAGCAATCCGAAGAGATGTCACGGACACACGGCCAGGTGCCACACACCCAGGGGACACGGGAAGGGACGTGGTCGGTGTAGAGTCGTGACTATTGCTTCTTGATCTTGTGCCATTTACAAACACAGAGTGAGGGCGCAGAGCGCACAGCGCCGTTGACATGTGCGTTCGCCAAGTCGTGCCACACTGTCGCCGGCTGAAATGCTCTCATCCTTTCGTGTTGGTGGCGGCGATCGCCGTGTGCTTGGTTTACCCCTCGCTCACCGTGTACAGACTGAGAGCGGGCGGCGTCAGTCCTCTAGGGCTGAAGCTGAGAGCCTGGAACAAGTCGACACAAGTCCCTGCGAACGGGCAGGAATATGACGGGAATCTCAATTGCGTCCCTGGACCTGCTGCGCTTCAAAGCCTAACCGAGGTGGGAAACAATTACCCTTCGCTTTTGTAAATAGCGGATAGTAAGCAAATCTTTGGATAAACAGTCAATTTCGCGTTTCCCCCCTTTGTTTCATGGACTTGGGACTTTGCAGGAGTAGGACAAACAGTACACTGCCATTAAATCAACATAAAGCAGAACTGGGCGTTGCTTTTAAACTTAGTGAGATTTCCACTGGGGAACGCGTTTAAACTGTAGGGTCACTGATATGTCCGGTTGGGATTTGGTGACTTGTCGCTTGAAGTTCAAATGATGGCCAATAATAAGTAGGGCATGAAAGATGGATGAAACGTTATTAATAGGTTTGAGAGCTGACAACAAACAGCCGCCGATTGATGGATAGAGTTGAACTTATTTATAGTACCGGACCCGCTGAAACGCTTGCAAACCAGCCTATGGTACAGGACCTAGTTGAGGAGTTCAGAGTGAGGGATAAATCGGGTTTAGAGCGCGCATCAGTCAGTAATCTGATTTTTAATTTGAAAAGTGATAGCAGGAACTGTTCCAGAAACGTTACTTCCGATTATCCCATTGCAATAACATCTGGTAGCTTCAATGTTATGTGCAAAAAAACTGCAAATCGCCAATAAATTACACGACAGCGCCATATTAGCGACACACGCCGGAGATTTGCGCGTTTTTGAAAATTAAGTGGATAGAATCTGAACATCTTTATACAATAAATAATGAACAACGTTATTGCAACTTCGCATTTTCGGTGTACTTTTCTCAAACTTTGGGGTGAAAAGTCCTGAGGTGAGAAGTTTTAAGCAATCGTAGAAATTTACCCTGGACTTATTACAATAGACTATTACATTGGACGGCCCTTTAAGATTGTTATCCTTATTTCCGTGGTCGTTGTTACAGATGTTACATCCTTTAGTTTGGAAGCTACACGAAACGATTAGCAAGTATTGTCAAACGAAGTTTTCGCGTAATATGTCACCCACTGATATGAAACTTCTTAACCTGGCACGTAGACACAAAGAACTGCAGATACGGACTTATTAAAAAAAAAGACACGACGTGTTGGAGTAACAGCAGATCAGAGATGCTGCTTTATCTCCTTATCTCGCTACTTTTTGTCTTTTCATCACTTGTGCAGGAAGGAACTGCAGATGCTGGTTTAAACCGAACATTGACATAACATTCTGGAGTAACTCAGCAGGACAGGCAGCATCTCCGGAGAGAAAGAATGGGTGACATTTCAGGTTAAAAAAAAGGGTTATGTCCCAAAATTTACCCATTCCTTTTTTTTCAGAGATGATGCCTGTCCCGCTGAGTTATTCCAGCATTTTGTGTCTATCCACCTATCACTTGACAGGTTTTGTCTCGTCCCTACCTCTCTTCCAGCTTTCTTCCCACCCCCTCTCCCTTCCACTCTATTACAATCAGTCTTTAGAAGGGTCCCGACCTGAAACATCGCCTATCCATTTTTTTCCAGAGATCTCTAAACTAAACTAAACTACAGATGCTCACTGGGTCAGACAGCATCTCTGGAGAAAAAAGAATAGGTGATGTTTCGTGTCGAGACCCTTCTTCAGACTGAGAGTCAGGAGAGAGGGAAACGTTTCCCTTTCCTCTGACTCTCAATCCGAAGAAGGGTCTCGACACAAAACCACCTATTTCCTTTTCTCCAGAGATGCTGTCTGACCACTGAGTTGCTCCAGCTTTTTTGTACCTATCTTCGGTTTAAACCAGCATCTGCTGTTCCCTCCTGCACATATACTAAAGATGCTGCCTGCGTTACTCCAGCACTCTGTCTTAACTTCACAAACTGGATAAGCTTGAAGGTGTAGATCTTTAGTATATATGCAGGAGGGAACAGCAGATGCTGGTTTAAACCGAAGGTGTAGAAGCAGGAATTGATATGTTGTCATTACTTCTGGAAGGATAGATAATATTAGATATAGCAACACCCCTGAACTCAATATCCAACTTCTGCATTTAGTTATCTTGGAGATTTTTGTCGAAAAGATGTATTCCAAGTAGATGAGGTTGTTATCTGTGGCAGCCTTGTCTTTTGCTGGAACTCCTAACAAGAAACAAAGGCTTTCATGTTATCTAATTGTTTCAAAAGATTTTAAACAGGAACATGGGAACTCACTAATTAGTCTAACACTGTTGAGTAGTGAGTGATGAAGAGGGACCTATCAAATGCAATCGATTTTTAAGTGGTAGTTATCTTGGGTTTTGTAATGTAGACAAAAATGCTGGAGAAACTCAGCGGGTGAGGCGGCAAATAGGCAACGTTTCGGATCGAGATCCTTCTTCAGACTGGGTTTTGTAATAGTGTCTTGGAATGTTTCTGCTTAGCAGGGGGCCATCCAATCTATTCTGGGTCTTTTTAAGAGTTGCTCAGTTCGCCATTCGCATATTTTTTCCCCATGTTTTTCATTCACATGTTCAGTTTCCTTTTGCAAACTTTAAAAAGTCATGTATTGAAAATCTGGCACAAAATCAGGACATTCTGGAAAAACTCAGCAGGTCAGCAACATCTGTGGAAAGTAGCAGGTTCACCTTCGCAGACAGCGCATAATCCTCCGAAATTCTCGCCACCTCCAACAGGATCCCACCAGTAGCCACTTCTTCCCTTCTCCACCCCTTTCCGCTTTCCGAAGGGACCGTTCCCTCCACAACTCCCTGGTTAACTCATCCCTTCCCACCCAAACCACCCCTCCCCAGGTACCTTCCCCTGCAACCGCAGGAGATGCAACACCTGTCCCTTTACCTCCTCCCTCGACTCCATTCAAAGACCCTGACAGTTCGTTCAGGTGAGGCTGAGGATCACTTGCACCTCCTCCAACCTCATCTACTGTATTCACTGTTCGGCGAAACATAGGCTCGGTGATCGTTTCGCTGAACACCCCCACACAATCCACTTAGGGCTACGCAATCTCCCAGTTACTAAACACTTTAACTCCCTCTCCCATTCCCAAACTGACCTTTCTGTCCTGGGCCTCCCCTACTGTCAGAGTGAGGACCAATGCAAGTTGGAGAAACAGCACCTCATATTTTGCTTGAGCAGCTTACAACCCGGCGGTATGAATAAGAATTTCTCTAACTTCAAGTAACCCTTGCATCCCCTCTCTCTCAGTCCCTCTCTCATCCTAGTTCTCTAACTAGTTTCGCTATCCTCCTTCCCCTCACCGACAATAAACCAATCTACATTTCCTTGATCAACGTGTGCTTTGATATGTTGTTTTCACACCTAACCCTTCCATATTTCTCATTTCTCTCTCTCCCCTGACTCTCAGTCTGAAGAAGGGTCTCCTCCCAAAGCGCCACCCATTCCTTCTCGCCAGGAATGCTCCCCGTCCAGCTGAATTACTCCAGCATTTTGTGTCTATCATTTTATTAACCTTTCAGCTCTACCACCCTTCCCTTTTGGCACTTGCACTTGAATGGGCAAGAAACTCATCCGCATTGTGGCTACAAGGTAAAGATAATTCTCCTTTCTGATTCTTTAGGCAATTATTTAAAATCTGAGTTATGGTTGTAATTGTGAGTCCCATTTGGTAAATTTGTACCATTGAGTAGAATATGCCTGGAATTATTGGGATATAATGTTGAGCCAGTCTGGCAATTCGGTTGAACATATTACATAGATGTTCGGAAGAAGTTTGATTATCCAAGTTTGATTTTATTTTGTTTTAAATAAAATCCATGGACTATATTTAAGCATAATGAAAAATGTAATTTGTGGAATAAGTGAAAATCCATTTCAGGAAGTTGCAACAGCTATTGGATTGTCTTTCTCAAACTCTTAGGAATAAGTGAAAAATGTCTGAGTGGTGATTTATTTGATTATTATTCACAATTTACACACAATTTGTTACTACTTATGCTATGTTCATAACACATAGGAGCAGAATTAGGGTACTCGTCCCATCTAGTCTACTCTGCCATTCAATCATGGCAGATCTACCTATCCCTCACATCCCCATTCTCCTGCTTTCTCCTCATTATCTTTGACACCCGTACTAATCAAGTACCGATCTATCTCCCCTTTGAAAATACCCAATGTCTTGGCCCCCGCAGTCGGATGTGGCAATGAATTCCACAGATTCACCACCCTCTGGCTAAAGAAATTCCTCCCCATCTTCCTAAAGGTGCGTCTATTCTGAGTGTGCCGTATTGTCCTAGACTCTCCCAATAGTGGAAACATCCTTTCCACATTCACTCTATCTAGACCTTTCATTATTCAATGTTTCAATGAGATCCCCCCCCCCTCATCCTTCTAAACTCCAGCGAGTACAGGCCCAGAGCCGTCAAATGCTCATCATACGTTAACCCAATACTCCTCTGGTTCATTCTCGTGAACCTCCACTGGACCCTTTCCAATGCCAGCACAACCCTCCCACATATGGGACCCAAAACTGCTTCAAATACTCCAAATATGGTCTGATCATTGACTATTAAGCCTCAACATTACATCCCTGCCTTTATATTCTAGTCCTCTTGAAATTAATGCTAATATTACATTTGCCTGCCTAAAAGCCCTGTCCCACGGTACGATTTCATTCCAAGAGGTCTCCCGAGTTTGCCCTGATTCGAACTCTGAGATTTACGGTAATGGCCACTCGTCGGTACCCGGGGTTCTCGTGGACATTTTTCATCATGTTGAAAAGTCTTCCCGTGCTTACCTGCCGTTAGCGTTACGAGCCGCTTAGTGACGTCCCCGAGCTCCGACGTACCCGCTACGTTCATTCTCCGTGCTTACCACGAATTTGATTTTTTTAAACTCGGGAGAGCTCTTGGAATGAACTCGTACCGTGGGACAGGGCTTTTACTTGCAAATGAATCTTTTGGGATTCCTGCATCAGCACTCCCAAGTCCCTTTTCATCTCCAATTTCTGAATCCTTTCCCTATTTAGCAAATAGTCTATGCCTTTATTCCTTCTACCAATGTGTATGAGTGCACATTTTGCTACACTGTATTCCATCTGCCACTTCTTTGCCTCGTCTCCCAACCTCTCCAAGTCCTTCTGCAGACTACCTGCCCTCCGCCTGCTTATGTGCTTGCAAAACTCTGCATCAAATATTTTATTTTGAGTGGCTGCCATTTGCCTTTTAGAAGCAAGGAATTGATATCTCTAAATAAAAAGGAAAATACTCATTAGTGTATTAATACTAATGGGGCTGACACACACAGAAAAGTTTGAAACTTTGGAATATTATCAAAATGATACTATTATTAATGTAATTAACTATCCACTCTACTGCCACATGACAGGTTCATGGAATGCTTTGGATTTTAACATTGATCTGTCATAGTGGAACCATGAACATCACCAAAGCTAATAAACAAAAATGCAGCTAGCAAGATTATTAATCACTTAAAATTAACAATATTTGTTGTAGGTAAAAAATAGCTGTATATATATCGTATTCTTTAACATTTCCCTTCTAACGAATCCCAAAACATTGAAAAGGGTTGAAAATGGCAATGTGAATGACACAAGAACCTACGACTCTTGTGTAGCTATTAGAAAAAGTCATAGAATACGGGTGTCAGGGGTTATTGGGAGAAGGCAGGAGAATGGGGTTAGGAGGGAGAGATAGATCAGCCATGATTGAATGACGGAATAGACTTGATGGCCGAATGGCCTAATTCTGCTCCTATCACTTTTGACCTTATGACCTTAATTTAAAATGGATTTTGTGGCGGTAAATATTTTAATGGTTAAAACATCCAAAATCGCTATGAGAAACATAAATAATGATTCTTGAATTGAATACCAAATAAAACTCTAAAAGTTAAATCTCCTTTAAAAAAAATAAATGCTGGTATTGGTTTGACCAATTTGGTTGATGAATAAAACAAGAATGAATAGATTGGGAAATTCAAATTCTGAATAGCTGCTGGATCGAAAGATTCAGACATTAATAAAAATTTGTGCTATTCTAAGCATTTTAGTCACAGTTCAGTAAGGTACTGTAAAGATTACCTCTGAAATAGATTGTAACTTTGCAGATTTTCTCTCAGGAGTTTTAAAGCTGTTAGAAGCCAAAAATAACAAACCGTAATATGAAAGCAGTAAGTTGCAGTCTTAACCATGACTCTATAGTCCTACTCCAGAGCCTTGAGGACATCATTTACGTCGGCACATCTGTGCTGCACTAAGAGTATTTTATTGTGGGTTTTGTTAACTTTTGGAGATAATTGCAAAAGTGATCCCCATCTAATCTGTTAGTGAGTTATATTGATTAACGTAAAAGCTTGCAATTCTATTCAGTTCCATTTGTGAGACATACCTTTTCTCCTGCATTACAACAGTGTCCAGTTTATTTGGCTATAAGATACTTTTGGACAGCTTGAAGTCAGAAGAAGTATAGAACCATAAAAATGGAATTCTTCCTCCTCATTTAATGTGCTGAATAGTGTTTCTTTTACTATCTCAAGGGTAGGTAGTTGTAGCAGGTATTGTAACAGCATTTAAAAGATGCTTGGACGGGTACATTAATAGGAAAGGTTTGCTTAGATAGGGTATCTTGCTCAGCATGGATCGGTTGGACTGAAGGGCATTAATACGCTACGATTCTATAAATTTATTTAAAATAGTTGAACAAAGAATTAAACGCACTTGCTTGCCTTTGGTCATAGGAAAAGGCGTCCCGATTCCCAGAGTCCGTGCGATCCACGGAGGAATCGCAGGTCTCCATAGACGGCCTCTCCCAGAGGGAGTAATGGCCGCCACGGCCACCTTACCGCCGCGTTGTCCCGCGCCCGCGCAGCAATAACGACCTCCGCCGCAATGTTCTAGAACTTCAATACAATACAATACAATACAATACAATACAATACAATACAATACCTTTTATTTGTCATTTGAACCTCACATGAGGTTCAAACGAAATTTGGTTTCTGCAGCCATACAAGAAAAGAACCAAGACACACACCAACACAATTTACACAAACATCCATCACAGTGAGTCTCCTCTTCACTGTGATGGAAGGCAAAGTCTTGTCTCTCCCCTGCTCTCCATTCCTCTCCCGAAGTCGAGGTCAAAGCCCCCGGCGGGCGCTAGCAAGTCCGTGGCCACTCAAAGCCGCGCCGGGCGATGTAAGGCCCTGCCCCGGGTCTTGGTGTTGGAGCCCCGGCGGGCCAAGAAGCCCAGCATGACCTGAGCAGGAGTTTAAAAACGCTAAGTGACAAATTTTAAGAAGTGAAAGTTAAGAAGCCAAGAAGTACAGAAAACAGAACAGGGTGACGTCACTCACAGCAGCAGGCAGTCAGATCCATTGTGACATTATCAGCGAGACCATCTTGTTTATTTTCTAAGTTATTTGAGATTTGTGAACATTTTCATAAATAACTCGAGAAATAATGCATGAATATTTCAGATAAGGCGACTTTTGACATCATGGCGTAAATCCCTATTGGAATATGTAAAAATTTCATCGTCGTGTTTTCGAGGAGATGTTAAACGCACACGAACATCACACACAAATACACACACATCCAAGATCAGGGTTTTATGTATAGATATGGTTAATATTGGTGAGCACAATTATAACGACATAAGATCAAAGAATTATTCTGTAAAAGTCCCATGTTGAGTAAGATTTAGTGCTCTGATTTTTAACATTGTGCAAATGTTATTAGAATAAAGTTGAATGAATTATTAAGAAATGATAAAAGAACAAATTGGCTATTTCAGTCTTCTGGCTAAATTGAATGATTGGTCTTGTTTGGAATTGCTGGCCTGTGCTGCACTTGTAATATAGAAACATAGAAAATAGGTGCAGGAATAGGCCATTCGGCCCTTTGAGCCAGCACCACCATTCAATATGATTATGGCTGATCATCCAAAATCAATACCCCTTTCCTGCTTTTTTCCCATATCCCTTGATTCTGCTAGCCTTAAGAGCTAGATCTCTCTTGGAATTAGAGTGTTTAAAGTTTGCTGGGAACATAAGCTTAATGTTTTGACATCGGTGGCACATGCAGAGACTCCTGGTCATCAAATACGTTTGAATTCATGAGGCAGGCAGAGCTTGATCTGAACACAAGGTATTTGTACCAATGCAATCTCAGCCTCTGTTAAAACAATCCTTGAGTGTGGCCACAGGGGTCACTCTGTTTAAGCAATGTGCTTGCCAAGAATATTAAAGACATGTACTTTTTATACTTCCAGCACAAAATCTACTTATTTTTCTGAAACTGAATAACACTAAATATACAATAGGACTTTGTTTATTCTGTGAAGAACCAGCTCCGAGGGTAGGTTCGAAACTGAGGTAATTTCCCAGTTTAATTGCAAGGATATTTATGTCCGTTTTGTCTTTCTTGTTGAGACCAAGCTGATTATTATTATAAACACCCAATGTGTAAGATAGCTCTGTACCAGTTAGATTTTTCTCCTTTGTTATAAAATTGTCAGGATTTATGTCAACACTTGTGCATGTGCATCAGTTCTCATATATCGACAAGCTAGGTGACCCACAATCTACACCCTAGACAACATAGATTGTGCCAGAGCACTTCATTCAGTCCAAGAGTAGATGCTTAAGGGCATAATTTAGTTTTGTCTGTTCAGTGCAGTACTCGGTGAATGTTAATTGAAATGTCTTTTCGATAAATAAGGACCTACAAAAATAGGAAGGAACTGCAGATGCTGGTTTACATTGAAGATAGACACAAAATGCTGGAGTAACTCAGAGGGACAGGCAGCATCTCTGGAGAGAAGGAATGGGTCGAGACCCTTCTTGAGACTGAGGTCTGAAGTCTGAAGAAGGCTCGACTCGAAATGTCACCCATTCCTTCTCTCCAGAGATGCTGCCTGTCCTGCTGAGTTACTCCAGCATTTTGTGTCTTTCTTCTCAGGACCTACTGATGGTTCCCGTTGATGATTTTGCAGTATTGCTTGGGGAAGAGGAAATGGATTTGCTGTTTTTTTTGCTAATATTCTTCCTTTCACCAACCCCTCAAGGTACAGACACCAAGAAACTGTGGGCTATTCAAATCCAAGTTGTTTTCTCCTCTTTAAATTGTTCTGACTTTCATCTACCATTTGTGTTCTTTTTCTGAAGACAGTGGAACAGTGGAATACTAAAATAATACTTAAGGGCTAGAAAGTCCATGCACGACTCAAATAATAAGGGTTGTGCTGTGAAAATGGGCTTAATTTAAAGTAGAGCAGCACTTATCATTTAACGTGTTTCAGTGCCTACTTTTGGGCCAAATTTCTGTTTGCCTAAGCATCTGCTTTCCAGTATAACATTTCTGCAAGTGATGGCAACAGTAATGCAATGTCCCATGTAATTTTTAAACCTCGTTAATCTGAATAAACGAAAGTTCCATTGGCTCGCCCATCAATCAGCTTTTGCTAACGTGTGATCCCCATGAAGCTATATTATTGAAAGGAGCAATAGTCAAACTGAATTCTTTGTCCTTGCTGAAATCTGTGACCTGAAATACAGCCTTGCACATGTGCTGTGACTGCTCTGCTCGTAATAATCAGGGTCACAGTCACTCTTGGCTTCCTTTCCTTCAGATCATTCCAAGCTGCTGCTGCTGATCACTGCTGATTCAAGGCAGGTCACACACGCTCCAGATGGGGGCAGATGGAACTTCACCCACTTCCCGTCAGCCCAGAGGAGCAGCCAGAGCGGACACCGGCATTTGCCTGCATTCCCATGTCCAACTATTCAGATATTGCAGTTGCCATCGAGTCATAGATACAGTGTGGAAATAGGCTCTTCGGCCCAACTTGCCAACACGGGCCAACATGTCCCAGCTACACTAGTCCCACCTGCCAACATTTGGTCCACATCCCTCCAAACCTGTCCTATCCATGTATCTCTGCCTCAACTACCTGTATCATAGTCTCTGCCTCAACTACCTCCACTGGCAGCTTGTTCCATACACCCACCACATAAACGTTACCCCTCAGATTCCTATTCAATCTTTCCCCCTTCACCTTAAACCTACGTCCTCTGCAATGGAGAGTGGTGACATTTTCCATGTAGCTCCTCTTAAGACAGCCCGCTGTGCTCATTTTTCCTTATCAATCTGTCCCAGCGCTGAGAAAGCCTCATTGCTAAATCAAAGGAACTGTTGGAACAACTAATCTTTAATAGACCTCTCTGCTACAGGCAGTTAGCTGTGAGTACAAACAAACCACAGAGGCATGGCAGTCAGTTAGAGGAGGCGTTCAGGTCCGGCTAAAACAATGAGATTCTGACCTTTCATCTTCCCAGCATACTTCATGCTAATGTTGAATTACTCAAACAAACTTGTAGAGCAATGGGGCTGTCCCACTGTACGAGCTAATTCAGGAGCTCACCCGAGTTTAAAATAAAATCAAACTCATCTAAGCATGTAGAATGTACTTAGCGGGTACGTTGGAGCTCGGGATGTCTCTTAGCGGCTTGTAACGCTAACGGCAAGTACTCGGGAAATGCAATAAGCTCGGGAAGACTCGTGAAGACTTTTCAACATGTTGAAAAATGTCCACGAGAGCCCCGAGTACCTACGAGCGGTTATTACTGTAATTCTCCGAGTTCGAATCAGGGGAAACTCGGGAGAACTCTTGAGTTAGCACGTACAGTGGGACAGCACCATTAGGCTACTGATTTGTTTCGGAAGGAACTGCAGATGCTGGGCCAATTCCTTCTCTCCAGAGATGCTGCCTGCCCCGCTGAGTTACTCCAGCTTTAGGTGTGCAAGGCTACTGTTTCATTGGGAGATCAGAGGCTGACTGCTGTGTTCTCTGTTTCACTGGAACATGGCTCACCCCTGTCTCACCTCACCCCTGCTTTACAAACTGGAGGTATCTTCATTTATTGCATGGACTGTACGAGATCCTCGGGGAAGGGGAAAGGCAGCAGCGTTTGCTTTTAATCAATGCATCGTGGTACATGGATGTGACGGTCTTTGCTCAATTCTGGTGCCCTGACCTCGAAGATCTGTTCATAAAATGGTGTCCCTTTTATATAGTGAGGGAATTGATCGGTACAATCTTTTCAACAGTCTACATCCAAGGTGGAACTGGACAAATTAAACTTGGCCATCAACACTCTTGATACAATAATCCCTGATGTTCTGTTTATCATCGCTGGTGACTTTAATCAAGCTAACTTCAGGAACACACTCCGCAAATACCAACAGTGTGTCTCTGGCATCATGTGGGGTGTTAACACTCTAGACCATTGTTGCACCACCATCAAGTGTGCCCATCGCTTGCCCTCACGACAGCGGCTCGACAACAGTCCGTCTGTCTTTTTTTTTTTTTTTTTGTCTCGTTAAATGTATGTCTTGACTCTAGTTGTTATTATTTTTTAGCTGTGTATATGTGGGGGGTGAGGGAAACCGTTAATCTCTTCCCAGTACGGGGACCCGACTTTTTCCCTGTCGGGTCTCCGATGTCGTTGGGCCTAACATCGTGGAGCCGGCGGCAGCCTCCAACCGGGACCACACTGAGGGCTCCAGTCGCGGAGCCTGCGGACTCGCCATCGTGGAGCTGGCCGACTTCGGAGCGGGGAGAGCTGTAGTGGCGTGCGGCTGTGACCCGACTTCGGACCCTCGGAGACTCCGGCTGCAGGCCCGGTGGACAGGAACATCGGGAGCTCGCAGGTCCTTGGTGGGAGACCGCTTTTTGGAGCTCCCGCAACGGCAACTTCTCCCGCTGGAATCGCGGGGTTTAACATCGCCCGGCGTGGCTTAAACTGCCGTGGGACTTACCACAGTGAGGAGGTGTTGGAGATTCACTGTGATGGATGTTGGTGTAAACTCTGTTAAGTGTGGGGCTTGGGTTTTTTTTGTAATGTAAGACGAGAAAATACAATTTTGTTCAAACCAAGTTGTTTAAATGACAATAAAAGGCATTCTATTCTATTCTATTCTATTCTATTCTAGCGGCCTGTCTGATCACCTCTAGGTGCTGATGCTGCTAATTTACAGTCATATCAAAGTGCGTGTCATCGACACAGTGGAGTACAGCAGTGAGCAGCACTGGACTTCCTACCAGCAGACCTCCGTCGGTCAGAATTGGTCATAACATGTCCTCCACCCTGACCCTCAACACTGGTGCTCCTCACGATCCCCATGTGTGCTCAGTCCACTGCTTTACTCCCTGTACACCCATCACTGCGTAACCAGCAGAATGCTAAACAATCTTTGAGTTCACCGATGATATCACAGTCGATGGATCAACAGTAGCTTCGAGAGAGTACAGGAGAGAGATCGCAAACTTTGTGCCATGATGTTGGAACAAGCTCGCCCTTAACATCAGCAAGCTGGAAGATTTGATTGTTGACCTAAGGAAGTGAGGGGCGAACACAATCGTGTCTTCTTCAATGGGGCTGCTCTTGAGATGATCCACGCCTCAAATTCATATCGCCAGTGAATTAGCCTGGTTCCTTCACACCGATGCAGCAATGAAGAAAGCCAATCATGGTTTGAACTTACTTAGGCCTCTGAGAATATGTAGCCAGAAGCTGCCGAGAGTGGTGAACACAGCCCAGACCACCATAGGCTTGTCACTTCCTTCCGTATAGTCTATCTTCCTGGTGTGTTGCATCTGGGAGACTAGAAGTATTGTCAAGGATGCCTGCCACCCTGACCACTCCCTTTTCTCTCTTCCACCTTCTGAGGATTCAGGAGTTTGAATGCCTGAGCATCCAGACTTAATACAGCATCCATTCATCAAGCAGACTCCTGAACCAATCGGGTAGTTTTCACCTCTTCCCCAATAGTGCTGCCACATACTCTTACTTTTAATTCGATCTTATTTGGTTATTCCAGTATTGCACTTTAATTTTTTTTTGCACGACTTCAGATTGCAATGCAATCTTTGCACCATTTAGCTGTTTTACATTAGCCATTATTGTATGTATTGTTGCATTTGTAGTAGTGATTACATATGAGCTTCATGTAAACTAGGAATTTCATTGCACCCTGGTGTGTTTGACAATAAACTAATCTAATTTCCTCCTTGTAATTCCTTGTAAATGGATGTTCCCTGTGGTGAGAGGTTGTGCTCCCTGTTGTTTGCTGGCCTACTCGCAGTTGTTGTAATCCCTTGTAGACATCCTCTTGCCTCTCTCCAGTCATTGCATCATCAATTCACTAACAACACTACCTCTTCTATCCAATTGTATCCATTTGATTCGGCATCTGGCTCACCCCATGGCCCAGAATGTGACCCCTAAATGTGGATAGATGTGCAGCCAGAGCCTGGGGTTAGGACTGTGAGCCGAGTACGTGGCTGGAGTTGGGGTCAAGATGCACGTCCTTCATTCCTGCAAATGCAGGGATCCTGAAATGAAGGGAGTCTGAAGAAAGGTCTCGACCCGAAACGACACCCATTCCTTCTCTCTAGAGATGCTGCCTGTCCCGCTGAGTTACTCCAGCTTTTTGTGTCTATCTTCTGAAATGAACTCCCTTCTGAAGTTGTTTGAAGGTTTCAAGGTCAGTTTATTGTCACATGAACCAATTAAGGTACAGTGAAATTCGAATTAACCATACTGCCATACTAAAAAAAAGCAACAAGACACACAACTACATAAAGTTAACATAAACATCCACCACAGCGGATTCCCCACGTTCCTCACTGCCCTGGATGGCAATAAAGTCCAATCTCCTTCCTCTTTATTTTCCCGCGGTCGGGGCAGTCGAACCATCCACAGTCGCGCAGGCTCCCGCTGTTGGAGCTCCGAAGACGACCCCGACAGGGATCGCAAACTCCGAGATGGTAAGTCCGCAGGCTCCCGTGATGGATCTCCTGGTCGATCTCCAGCAAAGGCTGCCAACACCTCGATGTTAGGCCGCAGTGCGGACGGAGATACGATACGGAAAAAATTGCATCTCCGTCGAGGTGATTAGAAAAAAATTCCAACAACCCCTCCACCCCTCCCCACATAAAACAAGCTAAAGAACACCAAAAAAACATACATTTAACACATACAAAACAGATACAAAGAAGGAAAGGACAGACAGACTGTTGTTGAGGCAGCCATTGCTGGCGCCAGCTGGTGGAGAGCAATCTGGCATTCACAAGGTTGGTTGAAAAGTGTGTTATACCATGTAGTGTGGGGTGGCGGTGTGGGGGGGGGGGGGGGGGGGGGAGGTTTACGTGAAAAATAAGTGTTTGGATTTTTACAAGCCATTTTCACAAGTCTGGAAAATCTGCAGCCTGGCACCACCAAAGTCCCAGGGTGCCAGATTATTGGCGTTTTACAGTTGTAATGTTCTCCTGAAGGTGCTAATTTGAAAAGACATACGACCTACCAGGAGTGTACTTGGCCTTCTCTCAATAAATATTGACCAGGTTTTTACATGTATCATTAATGAAAGGGCAAGAATTTGTATAAAATGATCTCCCCTAATACCTAAATGACCAAGATGCAGTTAATGCTGAATTTGGGGAGTTCCAACACAAAAGTCACAGGTTTTATATACCAAATAGTCTTTGACCTTGATGTCTGTATCTTGGGTTATTTTTAATTTAATTGTATTCCCAAAATGGCTATGAATTCAGCTGCAGGAAAAATGTAAATGAATCTTGGAAATTATCCATTATTGCTGTTTTATAAATCTCAGTAGCAATTCAAATTAAATAATTAAGTGAAACATAGGGGAAAATTGTCCCTAATATTACAATATTACCTTCTGCTAGATTTCAATAATCAGATCATACTTTTAACACTTTTTCTCACAGAGAATGGTGAGTCTGTGGAATTCTCTGCCTCAGAGGGTGGTGGAGGTGGGTTCTCCGGACGCTTTCAAGAGAGAGCTAGATAGGGCTCTTAAAAATAGCAGAATCAGGGGATATGGGGAGAAGGCAGGAACGGGGCACTGATTGGGGATGATCACATTGAAGGGCCGAATGGCCTACTCCTGCACCTATTGTCTATTGTCTATATCTGCGCAAATTTAGAGCAGAATCTTGTGATTGCTTTTTGAGGGAGTTCAGTTCTGCAGAACAGGGTGATATGGTGGCGCAGTGGTAGAGTTCCTGCCTTGCAGCGCTTATAGCACCAGAGACCGGGGTTTGATCCCGATTATGGATGCTATCTGTACGGAATTTGTACATCCTCCCCGTGACTGAGTGTGTTTTCTCCGAGATCTTCGGTTTCCTCCCACACTCCAAATACGTACAGGTATGTAGGTTAATTGGCTTGGTGTGTGTGTAAATTGTCCCTGGTGTGTGCAGGATGGGTTTAAAAAAAAAAAAAAAAAAAATAATATTTTATTTTTTTAGACGTAAGTACAATCATATGCACCAAAGTGCCTAATATATATTTTCATAATACATTTTATGTACAGCTTCTTTGTTTTTTGTTATATTAAAGAAAGATTAGAATAAGAAAAAGAAATTAGATAGTAAAGGATAGAAAGACGTGAGATATATAGTGTGTGAAGAAAAAGAAAAAAGACGAATGAGTGAAGAAAGTTGAGAAAAAGAAAATAGAAAAAAGAGAATAAAACATTAAAAAAAATAAATTTAAAAAAAAGGTAAGGAGATCATTGTTTATAATCTTGACCAATCCTCGTCCAGTCCTGAAACAGTTATTTTTTACAATTGTGTTGCACCATATGATTCCAAACAGGATGGTGTTAATGTGCAGGGATCGCTGGTCAGTATGGACGGTGGGCCGGAGGGCCTATTTCCGCGCTGTATCACTAAATTAAACTAAACTAAGAGATGGATAAATATGTGCTTGAAAAAAATTAATGATTAGAGTTGTGTTCTATAAATAGCTCATTCTAAGCTTCCCCCAGGCTAGTTTCAGTCAATAAAATACTGTCAAGCACTTGCGAATCCAAACTTTATTTTGGAAAAACACAATAACAGTTCCCACTACTATACCTAACCACCGAGGGTTCGATCCTTGTATCTGCCAGCCTCGTGCAACCAGAGACACTCCAGAAGGTCACGCAGTCCTAAGCGTTCTCCCAGAAGAGGAGCGGCCTTTTATAGGTCCCCGAACCTTGAGGGGCCAAACCACATGGGGTGGTCTCTATACTGTCCAATAACAGATATCGATTAACACAGTACATGATAGACATTTCCCTAACCGAATAATACAGTGACTAATACAATGTATTTGACAAAGTGTCTAGATGCAAGATAACAGAGATGAATTATGCAACATGTGCCTAGATATTCAAGAAACCCAGACAAGGCTCAACACTTAACCCAATCAACATCTAGCAAAGTAAAGCTTTGCACCAATATTTACAATGCGTATGTCTAGTTTGCATTCACCCAATCCGTTCCATGCAATTTACATCTAATTGTCAGAATCTGCAGATGTTCCATTCTCTTCCTGCAACTCTTATCTGGGCTCTAGACCAAGTGGCACCATTCTGCAGCTTGCCCCATTTCTGCAGAAGGCACATTTAAATTGACCAAATGGCCTCGCAGTCCAGAAGCCTTTACTCAATTTTAGTGTCCTGGGATCTCCAATTAGGCCAGAAATAACAGTTCCACAAGATGTAAAACAAATTATACGGGTAGGAAAATTAATGTTGTAACTTAAATCAAATTCTGAGAAGAGGGTAATAAAAGAACATACTTTGAAACTAGTGAAAGAGAAATGTTAAATTTCTGTAACAATGAGTACAAGGAAATCTCTCTCCACTCTTGAGCATGTGAGGGTCATGGAACAGACACACGACAAATAGCAAATCATTTCGGAAAGTTGAATATAATTAAGCCTGCTCAACGTTGTTTTATGAAAGATAAATCCTGTTTGACAAATTTGCTCAAATTCCTTGAGGCTGCTACAGGGAGAGTTGATAGAGATCTTGTGGACATTTCCAAAAGGCATTTGACAAGGTGCCACATCGGAGGGTGGTGCATAAAATAAAAGCCCATGGTATCGGACACATTCCAGGTAGTCCTACTGTAACATGTATTTCCACAATGTGAACTGAATATAATCTGATTGATGAATCAGGAAACACTATTGTTTTTATAACCATTTCTATCGGGAACTAGACAGCCAGTTAATAGTCACTTTGGGAATTAACAAACAGACATTAGATCCAGGTTCAATCCTGACCTCGGGTTCTGTCTGTGTGGAGTTTGCATATTCTCTCTGTTATCACGTGGGTCTCCTCCCACATTACAAAGATGTAGATTAATTCGCTTCTGTAAATTTATCCTAGTGTGTAATAATAATAATAATAATAATAATAAATACTTTATTGATCCCCTCAGGGAAATTCAGATTCATGTAATGAGTGGATGCAAAAGTGGGATAAAATAAAATTGGTGATCGGATGGACTCAGTGGGCTGAAGGGCCTGTTTCCCTGCTGTATCTCCAACAAAATCTTCAAACACCAAGTTATATTGGAGGAAAAACAACTGTCCAGGGAAAAAAAACTGTTTCCATGTAAACGACCCACAGAAAGCAAAAACCATAATCTCTTAAGAACACAGTCTGTCAGTTTTATCAACAGTGGCTACTGCAATTGGCAAATAATAGCTGTTACTGACAATTGGGAAACAATGTAACATACAAGCTTTAGCATTTTTAGCTTGTAGTTACAAAATAAAATTCTAGATATTAAAAAGAAAGTCCTGCTAGCGACAGAAAAATGTAACTGCGAGTCTGAAACTTCCTCACCTCTTACCTCTTTGCCCTGTTGACATAATTGTTTTTATGGCATGATTTCCAGTAATGCGAGATTTCCTAGAAATACAGCTATTACCTTGCAGAAAAACAACCTGTATGTTAGAATGGATTGAAAACTGGCTGAATCATGGAAAGCTAAGTAGGAATGATTGTCCTTTTTCAGACAGGAAGGAGGTAACTAGTGAAGTACCACACGGTTCAATTATTGTCCTACAATTATTTTAATGAGCTGGAAGAAGGAACGTTATGTAAATCTTCCAAATGTGTTGATGCTACAAAAAATATATAAGAGGGCAAATTGGGATATGGATACTGTGACGGAGTATCGATACATTGTGCAGGTGGGCACGACTGCTAAATGCAGTTAATGTGGGACATGTGAAATTGTGCACTTGTGGGTAGGAGAAATCAAAAGGCGGGTTCATATGAAATGGAGATATGAGTGAATTTCACAGAGATCTACATGTTCTAGTTACCCGAATCACAAAAAGGTAACAGGTGGGTCCAAAAAGTGGCTCAGAAAAGCATTGCCGCCCACATTGCAAAGGGATTTGAGTTATTTTAGTTTAGTTTAGAGATACAGCGCGGAAACAGGCCCTTTCGGCCCACTGGGTCCATGTCAACCAGCGATCCCTGCACATTAACACTATCCTATACCCATTTTTACATTTACCAAGCCAATTAACCTACAAACCTGTATGTCTTTGGAGTGTGGGAGGAAACCAAAGATCTCGGAGAAAACCCACGTAGGTCATGGGGAGAACGTACAAACTCCTTACAGACAGCACCCGTAGTCAGGATCGAACCCGCGTCTCCGGCGCTGCATTCGCTGTAAGGCAGCAACTCTACAGCTGCGCCACTGTGCCGCACATATATATATTATAAACTAGACTAAGTGGGACCCGTTGGGTCCCAGCATCACAACGGAGGGCTGGTCCCCCAACACAATATTCCACCTCTCCACCAATTCCAATATTGGTGGCCAGTGCGGGGGGCTTTCTGGAGAGCTAGAATGGGTGTTGCAGGCTGAAGGGACTGGTTTCCAGAGGGCGAGTATGGACATTGTGGGCTGAATGGATTCTTGGGCTGGCGGCTAAGTCACTCAAGCCTGTTGTGCTGGCAGCTCACTCACTCACGGCTGGTGGGCTGGCAGTTGACACGGCTAATCCTTGAAATTCCTTTTCAAGCAGGGTGCAAAGCCACCAAATTCAAGTGCAGTTTCATACCATTTCAAGCAGGGTGCAAGGCCACTAAAGACAGCGAGTCGTGACCTCTCCCTCCTCCATCTTGCAGAGACTGAGCCACGCCCACACTTCCGGGTTTTATAGTCCTTCCCCCTCCCACCAGAAGGGGTGTGGCCTTCACAGAGTGATTGACAGGAGAGAGAATCTCAACATTTTCTAAACACTAATAACTCTTTTATTTTTCATCGATGGGAAAAATCCTCGGCATCTGATGAGCAGAGGGGGACTGAGTAAGATAGCCAACAATCACAGCCATACGTGGTAGAGTTTTTTCTAAAATCAATATAAAGGGCAAACAGGAAGTGGTCAAGATTAGACTTTTAATTATATCGAAGGCAAGGCAACTTTAATTAGGCATTTCCAAACCAAAGGCAACACAGCTTTAGCATTTCCAAACCAAAGGTAACACAACTTTAGCATTTCCAAATTACATTTTCAACCCACATTAAGGGCACTGACAGGTCAGTAAAACCACTCACAGTTTAGTAGACATGTGTTCAGTGTTATTCACAGCTCAGACTGAGAGACATGACTCTCTCGCTCCCCCATCTTGCAGAAACTGACTGAGGCACTCAACACTTCATAGAAACATAGAAAACCTCCGGGTTTTATAGTCACTCCGGAAGGGACGTGGCCTTCAGGAGAGAGAATCTCAATATTTTTTAAACACTAATAACTCTTATATTTAATCGATGGGAAAAATTATCGTGTCCTGCGCAGCGGAGGGGGACTCTGAGTAAGATGGCCAAAACTCACAGCCGTAAGTGGCAGCATTTTTTATAAAATCAATATACAGAACAACAGGAAGCGGTCAAGATCAGACTTTTAGTAATATAGATAGAGAGGCTTTTTTGCAATCTTACAGGATGTTGGTGAGGCCTCTGGAATATTGCATTTTGTTTTGGTCCCCTAACCAGAAAATAATATTATCATTGGCATCAATATAAAGGGATTAGCCAGGCTAATTCCTCGGATGAGAGGGTTGTCATACAAAAAACGACGAAATACTTTTGATCTATATTCCTTGTGGTTTTGAAGAAGGAGGGGAGACCTTTATCAAACATGTAGTATCCTAGAGAATCTTTCACTAGTGGGAGAGTAGAGAAGAACGCATAACTACAAGATAAGTTATCGGTCATTTAAAACTGATGTGCGTAGAAGTTTTTTCTCACAGAGAATGGTGAATCAGCAAGAAAAAGGTGATTGTGATTGACTCCAGGAACAAAGCGGTACACACACCAAGTCTACATCGATGGCACTGAAGTAGAAATGGTTGAAAGCTACAAATTTCTCGGATTAAATATCATCAACAATTTGTCCTGGACCAGCCACATGGAAGCTGTAGCCAAGAGAGCACACCAATGGCTCTACTTCCCTTGGAGGCCTTGGAATCTCGGCATGCTCCCAACAACCTTCAACTTTTACAGATGTGGCATAGAAAGCATTTTATCAGGATGCATCGCAGCTTGGTTTGGGAACAGCTCCAACCAAGACCACAAAAAAATTGCAGAGTTGTAGACATAGCCCAGACAATCACACAAACCAACCTCCGTTCCATTGATTCCATTTACATGCTGCCTCGGCAAGACCGCCTTCATAATCAAAGATCAGTCTTGCCCATGTCACTCCCTCCTCCCCTCCCATCAGGCAAGAGGTTTTAAAGCACATACAGTACCTCCAGATTCAGGAACAGTTTCCTCCCAGCAGTTATCAGGCAATTGAATGGTCCTCAGACTGTGGTTCTGAGATCGCATCCACTTCATTGGAGACCTGTAAACTATCTTGAATCAAATAACAATGCTATATCTTTGCACTCTTTATCTGTGCCCTGTGGACGGCTTGATTGTATTCATGTTTAAAAAAGACTGCAGATGCTAGAAAAATCAAAGGTAGACAAAAAATGGTGGAGAAACTCAGAGGGTGAGGCAGCATCTATGGAGAGAAGGATTTGGCGACATTTCAGGTCTGAAGAAGGGTCTCGACCCGAAACGTCGCCAATTCCTTCTCTCCATAGGTGCTGCCTCACCCGCTGAGTTTCTCCACCATTTTTTGTCTACCTTTGATTGTATTCATGTCTAGTCTTTTTGACTGGATAGCATGAAAACACTAGCTTTTCACTGTACAGAAATACCGTGACAATAATAACAATCTAAACTGAACTGGTGTGGAATTTTCCTCCCTGGTGGGTGATAGAACCAGGATTGTTAGAAGTATTTAAAGTGGAGGTGGGCACATATTTAGTTGATTAATGAATACAGGAGTATGGGGAAATGGCACAGATGAGAAGCTAAGGCCAGCAGAGATGAGCCACGGCAATGTTAAATGACAGGGAAAGCTTGGTGGAGCTCATGGCCGAGTCCAGCAACATTCTTGTATTCTTGTGTCCCTTGTTTGAACATATGGGGAAGACAAATGCCAGAAATGTCGGGTCTCCGATGTCATTGGGCCTAACATCGTGGAGCCGGCGGCGGCCTCCAACCGGAACCAACCTGAGGGCTCCAGTCACGGAGCCTGTGGACTCGCCATCGCGGGGCTGGCCGACTTTGGAGCGGGGAGAGCTGTGGTGGCACACGGCTGCAGCCCGACCTCGGAGCTTTGGAGGCTCCGGCCGCAGGCCCGGTCGACAGGAACATCGGGAGCTCGCAGGTCCCTGGTGGAGACCGCATTTTCGGAGCTCCCGCAATGGCAATGGCCGGAATCGCGGGGTTTAAATGACTCGGAGCG
Source organism: Amblyraja radiata (assembly GCF_010909765.2). Classification (NCBI taxonomy): domain Eukaryota; kingdom Metazoa; phylum Chordata; class Chondrichthyes; order Rajiformes; family Rajidae; genus Amblyraja; species Amblyraja radiata. Next base: position 38,608,711 of record NC_045974.1, on the reverse strand, counting down.
GGGCCTAGCATCGCTCGGCGCAGCTTAAACGGCCGCAGGACTTACCATCGCCCGCCGGGGGCTTTATCATCGTGAGCCCCAGTCACCTCGACGCTGCAGTTGGACTGCTGGACCGCGGGAGAAGAACAAAGGGAAGAGATAAGACTTTTTCCTTCCATCACAGTGAGGAGGTGTTGGCGATTCACTGTGATGGATGTTTGTGTAAATTGTGTTAAGTGTGTGTCTTGGGTTTTTTTCTTTGTAATGTCATTACTGCAGGAATTAAATTTCATTCAAACTTTGTCTGTTTGAATGACAATAAAAGGTATTCTATTCTATTCTCTTAAACAAAACGTGAATTAAAAGTGTGTTAGGTTATTGATGGGAATAACATCCAGGAAGATCAGCTCGACTTGTACCAAACACCTGAACGTGTCAGATTATTGGCATATTATATTTTATTTTTCATTTTACGTGACGTTAAAGCTTATTTTAATCTTTCATGTTTTAATTTTAATTTTGTATATTTTTGATATCTATAAAATGTTTTTAATATTAGCTAAAACTGGTGTTTTTTCCATCCTATCTGTAAACATCTTTTTTGAGATTAGTTGCATAGGGAGTTTAATGCAAGCACTGTTACTGGGTACAGGAATTGCCTGATGGACAATGCACAGAGATGACTAGGAGGAATCACAGAGGGGTTGCGGAGATAGAATTTGTGATAGGGCCAGTGTATGCCTGGTACAGGGATTGTTCGACGTACCCTGCTAAAGAAGCAGGCAGAGCTGGGGCCCATGCGAGTGGATTTGGAGGAAGCGGGAGGAGTCGAAGGAGAAGTTGTTAAGAGTAAGGACCAGCTCTGCGAGGCGGAGGAGAGTGTTAGTAGAAGGAAATTGGCTGGTACTGCTGTCAAAGTTGTGGAGATAGGCCTTTGTGTGGAGATTTCTTCGTCAATGTTCTTGTTATTGATAAGAAAATAACAATGGTGTAAGACTTTATATCTTTATTTTGCATTCTATGGAGAGAGGGTGACAGTTAACTCCATCTTCAAGATTGCTCATTTTAGATTTTAATATGAAAATCTCATTAAACTGTAGTTTCATATTCAAATTGCATTTTGTAAACAACATACAATGAATCATTTTGAAGAATATCGTTTGGAGACTTTTGGCTAAAATCTAAAATAATAATCTGAATTACTATTTAATTTTTCACAGAATGAACCCACAAAATCTAATGCCTTCAGCAATCGCAAGAAAACTGTTGTCCTAGGAGGATATAATTCCATTAGTTCATCTGACCTTCGATTATATCGGCAAATCTTTGCACAATACGGTTATGAACTTGTCCTATCGCCACAAGTTGGAGGTTCCAGCTACAATGGAGTATATAAAGATATTGGTAAGAAAATGGTTACTTTACTGCTGCGTTTTTTGCAATTTCTCAGTCTGCCTCTTGCAACGATTGTCTGAAGTCTATTTTTAAACGTTGAAAGGTCTTGTGCCCTTCTCTGTGATCCTACGACTCAGAAGCCAGCTGGAGGGAGCAAAGTTCATAACTCCATATGCTCTGACAGCAATACCACTCCATGTGCAGTCATCTCCCAGACGTTGTACTGAGCGAAGTCAGAGGGAAGGTCTATATTTACACTCCTGAAACCTAACAGTTTTCACTGTTGCAGATGCATTACCATGTGCATGGAAAGGGAGTCAGAAGACTTTTAATACTGGAAGTTTGCATCTGTGAAATTGAGCATTTGAATGACCAAAAGAGGAAATGAACTGTAGGTCTTATGTTGCAGCAGCCACAGAAATAACATCAAGATGCTTTTACAGTTGCTTTCTCTTTGCTGTGAGGTTTAGTTTAGTTTAGAGATACAGCGCTGAAACAGGCCATTCAGCTCATCGAGTCCGCACAAACCAGTGATCCCCGCACACTAACCCTAGTTCTACACACGCTAGGGGCAATTTACATTGATACCAAGCTAATTAGTCTACAACTCTGTACATCTTTGGAGTGTGGGAGAAAACCGGAGATCCCCGTGAAAACATTAAAAACTCTATCAGACAGCACCCGTAGTCAGGATCGAACCTGGGTCTCTGCCACTGTAAGGCAGCAACTCTAAATCCATTCTGTTTCCGCATGTTTACTATGCTTGGGGCAGGGTTGGAATTGAGAAGTGAAGCTAATTGCAAGAAGGATTGCAGCCCAATTAGTTTCTGGCACAGTAGCAGGAATCCTGGTTGACTATCCTTTCTATCAGGTCTTCAGCTTCCTGTTCCACATAATTCTTTCAATGATTAAGCAGTTTATTCTATTCTCAGTGAGGATCCAGGTGGTGGGGTAATGTTTGAACAGTCTAAGTTTCAGTAAAAGACTTGCCCCTTGCAACGAAATGCATAATCCCCTCCATCGCAGTACGGTAGTACCATGCTGTGACACCAACCATTGCTATAATAGATGGCCTTTGACAGGGCGTTTAACTAAACCATATCCCATCATCAACATGGGTATAAGATCTAGGTATTCTTTAATACCCTGACCGCATTAAGTCCCTCTACCACCCACAAAACCAAAGTTAGGAATGTGGTAAGGTAGTTGTCATATCAAAATGAGGTCAGCTGCACCAACTAGTTCACTATCATCATGGGTTAACGTACATTTGATCAGGACTCCATGCTCACCACCGCCTTCATCAGTGTTTGGTAGTTGCAGAATTTGTGGGATACACAGGAACAACATACCAAACATCACGGATTCACAAGCCCTAATATGTAGCGGGGGGAAAACAACAAGGTCTTGCAAATCAACAGCAAGTTTGTTTACAAATCAAATACCATTCTGACATTCTCATTTCTTGATCTTCATCATTGGACCTCACCACTACAAGTACTATTGTGATTCCAACTGTGGTATTGCCATCTTTTCATATGGTTTAGTTTAGTTCAGTTTAGAGATATAGCACGGAAACAGGCCCTTCGGCCCACTGAGTCCGTCAACCAGAGATCTCCGCACACTTACACACCGCACACTTACATTATTTGAGAAGGTCCCACAAAGGAGATTAGTGGGCAAAATTAGAGAACATGGTATTGGGGGTAGGGTGCTAACATGGATAGAAAATTGGTTGGCAGACAGGAAACAAAGGGTAGGAATTAATGGGTCCCTTTCAGAATGGCAGGCAGTGACTAATGGGGTACTGCAAGGCTCGGTGCTGGGACTGCAGCTATTTACAAATATATATTAATGATTTAGATGAAGGGATTAAAAATAATACCAGCAAATTTGCAGATGACACAAAGCTGGGTGGCTGTGTGAACTGTGAGGAGGATGCTATGAGCATCGCGGGGCTGGGGCTGCGGGCGTCCGGCCGCGGGCGGCGCTGGATTTGGAGCGCCGCAGAGCCAGGTTTCGAGTTCGCTGGGGTCGGAGCTACAACCGGCGCGGCCTGAGGACTACGAGTGCCCCGGTCCCCAGGGAGGAGGCAGCCGCTCCAGACTTCTCCAAGCCGCTGAGGAATGTTTCACCCGACGCCGAAGTTCCATCTTCACGGCAAGAGGGCTCTGAAAATCATCGGACTGGCTGCAAGGCCACAAATGGGCCCCGACCTCAGGTGTTTCACAGAGGAAGAGGACTTAACTTTCTGGTGCCTTTCCCCACAGTGGAAAGTTTTGATTCTGCTGTGGGGGGACGTTTGTGTTGAACTCTAAAATGTGTTGTGTCCATTTAATACATTTTTTTTAAACCTTTTTCTATGGTTTGTAATGGAACTTATTATTTAATTTATGTAAAGCACTTTGCTGTTATGTTGTCTGTTTATGATGTCTTGTTTATTCTTCTGTACAGCACTTTGGTCAACATTGGTTGTTTTAAAGTGCTTAACAAATAAAGTTGGATTGGATTGGATGAGGATGCAGGGTGAATTGGACAGGTTGGGTGAGTGGGCAGATGCATGGCAGATGAAGTTTAATGTGAATACATGTGAGGTTATCCACTTTGGTAGCAAAAACAGCAAGGCAGATTATTATCTAAATGGTGTCCAGTTGGGAAGAGGGGAAGTACAACAGGATCTGGTGGTCCTTGTTCATCAGTCACTGAAAGTGAGCATGCAGGTACAGCAGGCAGTGAAAAAATTGAATGGCATGTTGGCCTTCATAACAAGAGGAGTTGAGTATAGGAGCAAAGAGGTCCTCCTACAGTTGTACAGGGACCTGGTGAGACCACATCTGGAGTATTGTGTGCAGTTTTTGTCTCCAAACTTGAGGAAGGACATTCTTGCTATTGAGGGACAGCGTAGGTTCACAAGGTTAATTGGCGGGACTGTCATATGTTGATAGATTGGAGTAGCTGAGTTTGTATACTCTTGAATTTAGAACGATGAGAATGAATCTTATTGAAACGTATAAAATTATTAAAGGTTTGGACATGCTAGAGGCAGGAAATGTGTTCCCAATGTTGGGGGAGTCCAGAAACAGGGGCCATAGTTTAAGTATAAGTGGTAAGCCATTTAGAACGGAGATGAGGAAAAACTTTTTCACACAGAGAGTTGGGAGTGTATGGAATTCTCTGCCTCAGAGGGCGGTTGGGGCTGGTTCTCTGAATGCTTTCAAGAGAGAGCTTGATAGGGCTCTTGAAAATAGCGGAGTCGGGGGATATGGGGAGAAGGTAGGAACGGGGTACTGATTGGGGATGATCAGCCATGATCACATTGAATGGCGTTGCTGGATCGAAGGGCCGAATGGCCTACTCCTGCACCAATGGTCTATTGTCTATCCTACACACACTAGGGGCACTTTACAATTTATAGCAGCCAATTAACCTACAAACATGCACATCTTTGGAGTGTGGGAGGAAACCTGAGCACCTGTAGAAAACCCATGCAGGTCACGAGGGTAATGTACAAACTCTGTACAGACAGCACCCGTAGTTAGGATCGAACCTGGGTCACCGGCAATGTGCGGCAGCAACTCTACAACTGCTCCACTGTGCTGCAAAATTTTAAAAAAGTTGGATAAATATTTGAAGGAAAAATAATAAAGGATTATGGGGATAGTGAATGTGGCCAACTGGATTATTCTTCAGGAAAACGAGCATGAACATAATGATTTTTTTACAATTTCGTTGTACATGGTTCATGTTACAATGACAATAAAGAAACTATTCTACTATTCTTCGATTTGAATAATCTCCTATTATGCTATTTGATTCAATGATAAATATGGCCTTTGATGCAAATGCTATTCAAAACAAAGGGCAGAAATTTGTTTTGGGTGGTTCGTGTTAAACGAAGGATTGAGCAATTGTGTTCACAATTCAGCTCCATTGTCCATTGTGAAAAGTAAATACAACTGGCAGCTAATCCTATGTACATATTTCTTAGTGACCAAAGATCAATTTTCACCCGAAATTATTCTAAAAACTGATGCACGTTTATTTCTTTTAACATTGCATCCATATTCTGGCATCTCAATTGGATGTTTCGAGTTTTGCTCAAGAACTCATTTTGCAGACTCATTTTATGAGTTATTTTATCGTTAAAACATTTCACCTACAGTTACATAGTGTTAAAGATAAAGGTCAGGGGTACGAATTTTTCTGTGACTATTTTATTTCTATTTTATTATTTTGCTGTATCAAGTATTAGAACATAGAAGACTATGGCGGCACAGTGGCACAGTGTTAGAGTTGCTGCCTTACAGCGCCAGAGACCCGTGTTCGATCCTGGCTGCGGGTGGTGTCTGTATGGAGTTTGTACGTTCTCCCTGTGACCGTATGGGTTTCCCCCCAGGTGCTCCAGTTTCTTTCCACACACCAAAGACGTGCAGATTTGTAGGTTAATTGGCTTCTGTAAATGGTCCTTAGTATGTAGGATAAAACTAGTGTATGGGTGATTGCAGGTCCTGTGCTGTACTCGTCTATATCCTATGGTCCATTTGGTAAAACCTTCAAGAAATGGAAAAGACATGTTCATTAGAATATACTTGCCTACCTGTCATCCTTTCAAAATTGCAACATGAAATTGGCTTATGTTGCTAGTTTGATCTGCAGCACCATTTTCAAGGAGCATTTTTGATCTGGAAGGAAATTCAACATCTGGATGAACTTCCGACAATGTGGACATGATATGCATTTGCAAATAAAATATTATTCTCATAAGTTCACATGTGACAGGAGCAGAATTAGGCCATTCAGCCCATCGAGTCTACTCCACCATTCGATCCTGGCTGATCTATCTTTCCCTCTCAACTCCATTCTCCTGCTTCTCCCCATAACCCCAGACAAATGGAAGGGAAGGATTCAAGTTGAGAAACACGATGGCGCCAAAGCAAGGCAACTCTCTGCGTGTTGGTCCCAGAAGTGGATCTGTAATCACGCATTACAATTGCTGCAAATGTTACGGTGATTCTGCGCAGTTAAGAATACATTTATTGTGACCTTTATCTCAAACATGCTGGGATGATTGTCAATGTTAAAGATTCTACATAGTCACGTAGTGGTGATTGATTATAAGTGTTAATCATGCTTATTCAATGCACTCTTATGCAAGTGTACTTGGAGAGGCCTGAAAACTGCTATTTCACCAGCCCCCAAACAAGGTACTGATCTGTGGCATTGCATTTACTTGATCAGGTTTTTATAGCATTGATGCTCCAAAGTGTGTATCAGTTCATAGCTGAACCCTTTCAGAAGTGTGGTCTTGCTGTTCTACCTTTATGCTCTCAATGTTTAACCATCTGCTTTCTGAAAAGCGTTCAAAGTACAAAATGTCTTACCATGTGGTAGTTCAAATAGAATCGATCAAAGTAGTCAAGAGAAAATGAGAGGAATACTCGAAACCCAACTTAAAAGTGGAAAATGTCTGTGGTCATGTGAAACGATGGGATATTGAATTAGATGCGTTAGTTGCAGTAAGCTGCAGGCAATGATAAGCGGCATGATGAGCTGAATTATTTTCTACTTCTGTCTTTTTCTATGCTTTTTGCTATAAATGGCCAAAAATATTGTTGATTGTGCTTGCCCTGTTGTATTTCAGAGAATAATGTGTGTTTTGTGCATTGCACTCTCTGCACTTGAAGTTTGTGTTGGCATAATGAATAATATCTTTCACATTACATATTTTATTTTGAATCCGTTGCTGTGGTTACATCTATCCCAAAGGCCACATTTTCTTACAGCACCCAGCCCATCTGCAAAGTTCAGAAATGTTTATTGGCTGCAGGCTAGATTCCCCACAGCGGTTGAAGCAACATATAAAACTATAAATACTCAAATACCATGACTTAAAAAATAGTTTTGTTACCCTGCTAAGTAAGCAAGCACTTGCATTTTAATATTGCACCCAGAAGATAAAAGGAAGTGTGGGTAAAGATGCAGACAGTCTGACGACAGAATGCCTTTGTAATCACAGGACTATAAACTATGTTCAAAATGTCATGGTTTTTCTTTTCAGCCTGAAGCAATGAACTAGTGTAGAAAGTGAATGCCAGTTAAAACATATTTCAGCAGCAAATACGCAGTTGTTTTATGAAATGTAAATATTTTCAAATGATCCAGAAAATATCATGCAGCTTGCAACTGAGGTTTGACTAGAAAGGGGAGGTGGCTAACAGAGGAAGCTATGATTCATTTTGTTTGGAGCACCTGAAATGTGTCTGTTATATGGAGGGGCATGGGATAGACTGGGACTCTTCTCCCTGAAGCGCAGGAGGCTAAATGATGACCTTAAAGAAGTTTATAGAATCATGAGTGGCGTGGCCACAGTCTATTCCCCAGGGCAGGAGAGACTAAAGCTGGAGGACATAGGTTTAAGTTGAGAGGGGAAAGATTTAAAAGGGATCTGAAGTTCAACTTTTTCACATAGAGGATGGTGCATATGTGGAACGAGCTGCCAGAGGAAGTGGAAACAATGAAACATTTAAAAGACACAAGGACAGATACATGGATGTATTTTTCATGATATGGACCAGTCACAGGCAAGTAGGTTAGGCAATTTGGTCAACATGGATGAGTTGGGCTGAAGGGCTTGTTTCCATGCTGTATTGCTCTACAACTCTATATCTCCAATCCAATCTGGGAGCTAAATGATTGTAGATTTTGAGATGAAAATTTCTTCCATAGATTTGAAAAATTAATGGTTCACAATGCAGAACAAGATGAGGAATCACACCTGTATCCATGCAGATTTTTCCAGTTAAATTATTAATGGGAGGAGCTTCATTACCAAAGGTAAATATAATGTCTAAATAGTCTAAGGTGAATGGGGAAGCAATGGTCAGTTTACAGAAGGCTGTAGAGGCCAAGTCAATGGAAATTCTTAAGGCAGAGATAGATAGATTCTTGATTAATACGGGTGTCTGAGGTTATGGGGAGAAGGCAGGAGAATGGGGTTAGGAAGGAGAGATAAATCAGCCATGATTGAATGGTGGAGTGGACATGATGGGTTGAATGGCCTAATGCTGCTCCTATCACTTTATGAACTTATTACTCCTTCCTTTCTAATTCTGCGTAATTATTCTGAAGATAGACACAAAATGCTGGAGTAACTGAGCGGGTCAGGCAGCATCTCTGGAGAGACGGAATAGGTGACATTTCAGGTCGGAACCCTTCTTCAGACTGAAAGATAGAGAAGGCCAGAACAGAACGGGGAATGCCACAGATGACCTCAGAAAGGGTGGAATCCATAATGGGCCATACTGGCTGGGGAAGATGCGCTAACAACAGGGATACAAGGATGTGAACAGTGGAACTGGAAGGACAACTAGTGAGGGGAGAGGGGTGGGGGAGAAGGAATGGAGGAGTTACTTGCTGCAGCTGAAAGGATGTTGGGGTCCCTGGATGAAGTTGAGCAAGGAGGTATAAGGACAGATGTTACTTCTTCTACGGTTGCAGGGGAAAGTTCCTGGGCAAACGGTGGTTTGGGTGGGAAGGGATGAATGAACCAGGGAGTTGCGCAGGGACTGGTCTCTGTGGAAAGCGGAAAGGGGTGGAGATGGGAAGATGGGACTAGTGGTGGGATCCCGTTGGAGGTGGTGAAAATGTCGGAGGATGATGTGTTGTATGTGGCGGCTGATGGGGTGAAGGTGAGGGCTGGGGGGGACTCTGTTCCCGTTACAACTGGGGGGGAGGCGGAGCAAGAGTGGAACTATGGGATACAGAGGAGACACGTATGATGGCCTCATCTATGATAGAAGGGGGGAATCCCCATTCCCTAAAGGATGGGAACATCTTGGATGTCCTTGTATGGAACACCTCATCTTGGGAGCAGATGTGGTGGAGACAGAGGGATTGGGAGTGTGGGATATAGTCTTTTATCCTGTTGTAGCTTGTACATTTTTTATTTATTTTTATTTCAACAATTTAAACTATTAACTCTATTTCTAGGGTTAGCCACCCAGTTCAAGTTTTTCTATTTGGCCAGTTGATTTTCTTATGATTTAATAACAACTAAGACTTCGTAATGGAAATCTAAGTGTTGAGACTACACATCTGGGCTGCATATGTTTATCGTTATGTTGGAAGCTGATTTTTTTTATTTGTGAACCTCGTATAAGACCTTGTTCCTTGGATATAAAGCAGAACTTAAAAATATGTGGAGGAATAGTAAGCAGAATTGATTGTAATGCTATTTTGTATAGATTCAACACCATAAAAAGGGAGATCACAATGTGGAATTCTTACTGTTTAAGATCGAAGATGAGATTGGTTTACAAATTGCTCAAAATAGAATTGAATCATGTGCATGTGGAATGTGTTCCCCCTCCCCCACTTCCGGATAACAATGTTTGCTGAAACCACTAAAATGGGGGACAAAAATTGTATCTCATGATTGCACTGTGTCCAAAGAACTGTTACTCGAGGTAATCCCACACAATATCCAAGGCAGCCATCCACTTTTATGATCTTTATTGGTTTCTGTGCATGAGAAACCTGCAGAGTGCTGAAAGTTGAAGAGATAATAATGCAGGCCCAGGGATGGTTTGGACAGCAGGCATAAGGAAAATAATGGCAAGTGTGGACAGATACTGGAGGCCAGATGGTCAAGGGCTGCAATATCCGGAGTAAATGCTGGATTTCAAATGCTGGGAAAACAAGAAAGATAATAACCAGTCCAAAGGGCAGAGATAGACCATAACAGAATGTAGGTGGGAGTAGAGGCCAGACTGCTGGCAAGGCGCCAAAGGGAAAGGAATCGTAGTAGGATTTTAAATTAAATTTAAAATTATTATCTGTTATATAATGGGAAAATTGAAAATATGTTCATTTTGACAATGTAAAGAGAGGGCCATCATGGGACTTAAAATAAAATGGCGGACATATTTAGTTGCAACACCATCTTGTGTTGGGTAGATTGAAAAGTTAGTCATCTGATAATCAAGGATAGTTTTTGTTTCTCTCTGTTGGTCTAAATATTAAAGTTTTACTGTACCACGTTCCCTAATTATCATGGGGAAACTTTATGATCCTCGAGGGACAGGAATTGACATTGAACAGTTCCATGAACTCCAATGCAGCTGCATATCAGAGGGGCTCATAATGGGAGGTCAGTAATTACAGTGCTCGATCAAATCAAAGGGACATTTCAAACCCATTATATCTTTGGCCACAGCTTTTAACTTGTAAAAAATATCCTTCAATCCTTCCAAACTTATTATTTTGAACTTTATTGAACTACAAATATTATGAAGAAATCAATCTCCATGCTTACTTTCATTAACCCCTTCTGTGAAACATTTAGGTTTTATAAAATGTTGACTGCAGGTGCTCCACAGATGGGTTTTATTATAATGTCCTTTTGTGGCACAACAGGGAGAGGTCTACAATAGCTTATTGATCCTGATCGTAACAGCACAGTTCATTGACTTGCTCCATTTAACAGCTTGTGTAAACACCAAATGCCACTATTTTCTCCTTTATTTAATCTCCAAAGGGTGATGAGCAACAGCCAATGTGTAAACTGGTCTGATAATCGCAGAGTTTAGACTGATCAATGGAGGATTTTGTCAAATATTACGCATGCTAAACTGAGACTGGATGGTGCCCACACAGGTTACAATAGACAATAGACAGTAGACACTAGGTGTAGGAGTAGACCATTTGGTCCTTCAAGTCCATTCAATGTGATCATGGCTGATCATTCCCAATCAGTATCCCGTTCCTGCCTTCTCCCCGTACCCCCTGACTCCGCTATCTTTAAGAGCCCTATCTAGCTCTCTCTTGAAAGCATCCAGAGAACCTGCCTCCACCGCCCTCTGAAGCAGAGAATTCCACACTCACCACTCTCTGTGAGAAAAAGTGTTTCCTCGTTTCTGTTCTAAATGGTTCCAAATAGAGTTTAATCCAAAAGTTGAAAGCATAAAATTGATTAAAAAAACACCTTTCACCTTTGGAATACTTACTTACACCGAAGATAGACTCAAAATGCTGGAGTAACTCAGCGGGACAGGCAGCATCTCTGGAGAGAAGGAAAGGGTGACGTTTCGAGTCGAGACGGGTTCAGTGTGAAGAAGTGTCTCGACCCCAAACATCACCCATTCCTTCCATCCAGAGATGCTGCCTGTTCCGCTGAGTTACTCCAGCATTTTGTGTCCATCAGGAGGTGATGGTGGAGGCAAACATGATTGTGGTATTTAACTGACTACTGGATATGCACGTGGATGTGCAGGGAGTGGAGGGATATGGATTATGTGCAAGCAGATGAGTATTGGACTTGACATCATGTCTGGGGAAAACTTTGTGGGCCGAAGGGCCTGGTGCTATGCTGTACTGTTCTATGTTTTAATTGTTGATTTTACTTCGGAGTCACGTGAGTGACTACGTGAAGAAGGGCCGTCCGTCTGCGTGCGCGTCATTACGTCTGAACGCAACGCGCGACGGACTGGCAGGCACTGTGTCCTCCCAGACCGTCAGATTGGGCAGGTAAGGGAAGTTGAATTACTTACCTGCTTTCTTTCGGGCTTGAAGCTTTTTATAGTTTCAGGGCCCAGATGTCGTGGAGACGGTCCGCGGGGAAATCGGCTGCCGAAGACCGCAGCATTCCCAGTAGCTGGCGACGGTGTGGGCAAGTTGTGCCGAAGGGCCTGTTTTCACACTCTATGACTACATTATACCTCCACCATGCATGAATGCTTCAAAATCAAGTGATTGCCTTCCAGGACAGGTGACAGATGGAGGATGTCACTTCATCCAGGTTTAACTCATTTGTGCAGTACAGACTTTCAGAAACAGCAATTATTTCTAACAGCAATTATATCTAACTACTGTTTTATAGGAGCTTCCTATAAAATGGTCACATGGCATGCATCGACCTCAAAGCTGCATACTATTCGGTGTCTATTCACTAAGAACAGGAGATATTTGAAGTTTAACTGGATGGCATGGCTTTGCCAAATGGGTTGACATCAGCTCCTAGACTATTGACTAAACTACGGAAACCAATTCTGGGACTACAAAGGTCTCAAAACCACATAGTAATGGCATATTTGGAGGACATTTTCATTTTTGGAGTCACCAAGAATTGGCAGAAGCATCAGTCAAAGCAAACCAAAACCCTGTTTGAAAGAATTGGTTACCTCATCCATCCAGTTAAATCAAAATTGACACCTACAAGGGTAATTGATTACCTAGAATTTACTATCAAAAACAGTAATATGTTGGTGACTTTGCCTAGGGGCAAACGACAATATTAATTAAGCCTGCAATGACCTGATAGTCAAATACTAGCCATCTATCAGGCAAACAGCGAGTGTAATTGGCAAATAGTAGCTGCATTCCCAGCAGTACGTCACAGGCCTTTGCATTACAAGAATTTAAAGCAAGCAAAGGAACGAACACTCAGATTACATGCAGGCCAAATTGGCAAACTATGGATTGCCAGCAGAGGCCATTGTTGAATAACTATGGTGGATAACGAATGGGAAACAGCTCAAGGGATGGCTCGAAAGCCATCGGGGGTTCTTCAGACCTATGCAAGCGGCTAAGGATGGGGAGCCACCAACACAGTCTAGAGCTGTGGGGGCAGATGGAATGAGCAGGAGTCTGTAATTCCCCAACACATGGAATCAATTACCCAGAATTGTTGGGGGCACAATATGGACTCAAGGTTCTCTGTAGCGATATGCAACCGGTTCTTGTTCAAATTCAGATTGATTACACCACTGCGGTGGCATATATCCATTAACAAGGATAGTGTCAAATCTGTATCTTACGACAGATTGTCGAACCTCATTTGGCACTGGTGTATCGAGAGGAATATTTGGGAAATCTACGAGGTAGATATAACACGGTGACAGATGCTGGATCACAAATGTTTAATAACACACAGAATGGATGTTCAATCAGACAGTATTTAATGAAATAACTACATGATTTGGCATACCAGATGTTGATCCGTTTGCATCTAGACTAAACCATTAGTTACCCAGATATGTGTCCTGCGAGCTGGATCCAGGAGCAAGGCAGTGGATGCTTTCTCCCTCAATTGGGGAGGAATGTTTATGTATGCTTTCCGCCAATTTGTCTCACAAACCGATGCTTGACAAAAATCAAGCAAGACTAAGCCACAGGCATATTGGTAGTGCCAGATTGGCCTACTCAAGCCTGGTCCCCAAAAGTTTTGGGAATTATAGTCCAGTCAGTTATGGCTGTACCCAAGAGCAGGGACCTCCTAGTGAACCCAGTTACAGGGAGCAATCATCCGCTACATGATTGTATTAACTTGTTGGTCTGCAGATTCTGAGGAGGCCATTTCAAGGCATAGGACTGTCCGAACAAATACAACACAGTTCGGATAACGGATGTCTTGGAGTTCCTATCAACTCTGTACTATAACTATAAACAAAGTTATAGTGCAATCTATAGTGCCAGAGGCGCACTCTCCTCCTATCTGATGCCGGAAGCAGGGCACGGTTCGATAGGAACGCAGTGGTACAACAAAATTCATGAAGGGAATTTACAATTTAAGACCTCCAAGGCCAAGGTACATGGACACATGGGATGTGAGCGTGGTACTAACCCTACTTTGACAGTGGGGACCGCCTATAACTAACCCTGAAGGTGGTATGCTGACAAAGAGTCCAGACACTGCAAAAGCTACGGTTGGACTACATGACCACCAATATGAACAACATAACATTCCTAATCAGGAACCTGATAAAACAGAGCAGGCCAGGAATGCCAGGGATGGAGATCCAGTTCTTGGCATATCCAGAGGACCAACGGTTGTGTGTGTGGTAACATACTAACACCACTATCTGAGAGTTACGGAGAACCTCAGAGGCTCAGAACAATCGGTCCTCATCAGCCATAAAAAACCACACCAAAAGGTGTCAACTCAAACCATCTCCCGATGGTCAAAGAGGTAATGGCGGTAGCAGGAGTAAACATTTATATGGTTACATCTCACTCCACCAGGGCTGCATCTACGTCGGCAGCAAGAGCTATGGACGTGCCCCTTGACGACATCCTAGTGGCTGCAGGATGGACGAATGAAATAACGGTCCACCGGTTTTATAACAAACCCATAACCGGACTGGGGGTGTTTGCACATACCATTTTAAGTTCTGTCCCTTAGTTTTCCCCCAAGGTTGGGAGGGGTAACTATTTTTTAAAAGCTTTTCTTTCATTTAAAGCATCAGTGTCTTTACTTAACTGCGTAATGTCTGAATGCTTTAATGATTACACGCATCCATGGTCAACCCATTCAGTGTGTGACGCCTGGATTCGTAACGGGCGTAAAATCACAGAGCTTTGATATCTTCACGTAGTCACTCACGTGACTCCGAAGTAAAATAGTAAGATTAAACGAGAACTGACCAGTTTGAAGTTTGATCTTAATTTTATGAGGAGTTACGATGAGCGATTACGTGCCCACCGCTCCCACCCTCATACTATCAAGGTCATATGGAAGTTCTAGTTTCTTCACAATCTTACTATTCTCAGGTCTTCTTTTTATCTGTGATTTAACACCGCTGCTTTGAAGATTGACGCGCACGCAGACGGGCGGCCCTTCTTCACGTAATCGCTCATCTTACTATTTTTTAGCATTTGTTTAAAAGATTATTACAAAACAGGTGTTCTGTTGTTAATTCATAAGATTTTCTTCAATTTGTGAAATCTTATAGAAATTGTTTATTTTGTGCCTATCATTGGAGACACAGCATTTAAAAGTTAACTAAATCACCCTGCTGACCACTGCTGAAGAAGGGCTTTCTAAAGCCATGTTTCTTCTTCAAGATTCCATGCTGCT
Organism: Amblyraja radiata; assembly: GCF_010909765.2. Taxonomy (NCBI): domain Eukaryota; kingdom Metazoa; phylum Chordata; class Chondrichthyes; order Rajiformes; family Rajidae; genus Amblyraja; species Amblyraja radiata. Next base: position 38,593,485 of record NC_045974.1, on the reverse strand, counting down.
ATTACAACCTCTTCCATGTGCAGCCCAGGAAGTGGTAGTGGGATAGCAAACATGTTGGCATTGGGTCTTCCTTGCATCCCATCACCATCCACTGCAGGTCTTTGTGCTCCTTGCGAAAGGGGCTGGCAGCAATAATTGTGTCATGATAGAAGGAACTCTTGAAGCAGATCAGAGCTTTTTCAGTCATTCCTGATAATGGCCAATGTCGTAGAGAAAAATCCCAGCTTGGATACTCAAAGCCTTGTAATCAACTTTGATCTATCCACATATTTTGGCCTGGCTTGGTAACTTGAACTCCCGGGAGTGAAGAAGACTGTAAAACATGGTGAACACTGCCCAGTCCATCACTGGTACTGACCTCCCCACCATCGAAGGGATTTACCGGAGTCGTGGCCTCAAAAAGGCATCAGAGACCCACACCACCCTGGCCACGCACTCATTTCACTCCTGCCATCGAGAAGAAGATTCAGGAGCCTGAAAACTGTAACGTCCAGGTTCAGGAACAGCTTCTTCCCTGCAGCCATCAGGCTGTTAAACACTACAACTTCAAATAAGCTCTGAATTCCATAAACTTGGGGGGATTGGTTTTGTCTTTTTGCACTACTATTGTTTGTTTGTTTTTACTTGTATGTATGTGTGTGTGTGAGATATATATATATGTATGCATGTGTGTGTATACATGTATATATATACACACATGCTGAACTTTTTTCTCTCGTTTATTACATTGTTTACAGAATACTATGTTTACATATTCTGTTGTGCTGCTGTGTAAGAATTTCATTGTTCTATCTGGGACATACGACAATAATGGCAAAGATGGCGGATGTGCAGGAGTGGGCGCCGTCTGTGTATGGCAGCCTGCCCGCAGTCCGTCTCTTCACCTTTTTTAAAATTTTAAGTCCTGTCAAAAAATGTTAGTTGGAGGTCTTTTATGTGGTGGGTGGGGAAGGGGGAGACTTTATTTCTTAGTCCCCTACCTGGTCGGAGAGGCAGCATCCCTCCGAGCTGCTTCTTCGCCCCGTCCTCGCGGCCTACCATCGAGAATGGAGCGGCATTTCCTGTCGGGACCGGCTGGGACTACAGCTTCGGCGGCGGTGGCGCAGCTCTGGGATACCAACACGGAGCGGGCGATGCCTTACCGGGTCTCCGAGCGGTAAGCTCCAGAGCACTGTGGCCGCCAACTCCCAACCACGCGGAGCTGTGGCTGCGGGCGTCCGGCCGCGTGCGGCGCTGGATTTGGAGCACTGGGATCGAGTTCGCCGGGGTCGGAGCTCCAACCGTCGCGGCCTGAGGACTACGAGTGCCCCGGTCTCCGGGGAGGAGGCAGCCGCTCCAGACTTTCCAAGCCGCTGAGGAATGTTTCACCCAACGCCGGAGTTCCATCTTCACGGCAAGAGGGCCCTGAAAATGATCGGACTGGCTGCAAGGCCACAAATGGGCCAAAAAGAGGATCTAACTTTCTGGTGCCTTTCCCCACAGTGGAAATGTTTGATTCTGCTGTGGGGGGACGTTTGTGTTGAACTCTATAATGTGTGTCCATTTTCTTTATTTTTTTAACCTTTTTCTATGGTTTGTATGGAAACATTATCTATTTTATGTAAAGCACTTTGGTGTCAATGCGAGTTGACTTAAAACGTGCTATATAAATAAAACTTACTTACTTACTTACTTACTAATAAAACACTCTTGACTCTATTTCTCAATATTTAAAAAAAAGATAGAGGTCGACTCATCTTCTTATCATTTAATTCTGATAAAGTAATTGAAGCACATTGCAAGTATTTGTACCTTATTTAAAATCTGTCTTGATGATAGTATTGTCAGTTTGTTAATAACAATGTTTATTTTGGTCAGATCTCATTTGAATCTACATATGTAGCAGCAGTTTGCATGGATAAGGACAAAATTGCCCTAATAATTATCACTAATTGCAATATGCAATTCAGTTTTAACTGCACAGTACATCCACTGTAGCTTTTTTTCCTTCAGCTAACAGGCTGAATCGTGCTGTTTTGTGGAGTAATACTACAAACTATTTGCATCTTTGAAATGTTTATTATCACTTTAATTCGTAGCTCTGTAGAAGTGTTTACCTTTTTCTTTAATCAGACCAAGCTGTTCTTTTAAGCAGGGTTCATTGAGAAAGTTCCTTTGCATACAAACTATTTTAACTTTTTCCGATGACCTTACACCAAAGAATTCTCTTTCTGCCATAAATGGTCTTAAAAGAGACGGTTGTGTCTGGTTTCTACGCCAATGAAATGTGACTGTTTCCTAAACTGGATTGCTTTTGCTGTTTGTAAATGACAACCAGATGTTTTATGCAACACACTGATTGTCATGACAGTATATTCTGGGCCTTTGGGGGCCCTTTATAATCCTCCTTGTTCAGAATAATTGACATTTTTCTCCGCTGTGTATTGATTAATTGTGTAGTAAATGTTATTAATGCATAAATTCTAAAGAGCAGGAAGTCTATTTGCAACCAGTAAAAGCTTGCACCATGTTTACTGTTTGAAATGTGACAGCCTGAAGGTTTATAACTTGGATTTCAGAAGTTTTAGAATTATCCAGAAAGTGGGCATTTAAAATGTATTGTGGCCCCTGCACATTAGTTAAACAGCATTAAAAGTATGACATTATTGGAGATTATAATTAGCACTAATAATTCCAGTTGCCAGCATGCCACAGGAATATAACAAAATAAAAACAAAAGTGGCATTAGGCATTTGTTTTATCTTGTAAATACTGCGTCTTTGATATTTCTGAATTTTCTTTTGATTGCCTTTTGAAAAAACTGTGTTGATCTGGTAAAAAGTGAAAAATTATTTGGGAAGACTCATCACCTCAATCACCTGCAAAGAAGTGGCTGCCAACATTTTATACTATAAAAATTGCCACTTGATACTCTAAAAATGGACCAGTATTACATGCCCTATTAAGGAAGAGCACACTTAGAAGATTCATACTTCATTTTTGCTGGCAGATAAAAATTTGTTAAATGAGAACAGCTTGCTTTGATAATTTAAGAGAAGGATTTGTCATGCAGAGTGTAGGTAAGAAGAGTTGGACAGAAGATATCTGCCTCAAAATATATAACATGAAGTGGTGCAATGAGCAAGAAGAGTAGATTTATTATAGTCTGCGGAAAACATGAACTCAGATTCAAATAAAACAGATGACGTTTCACCTGATAAAAATTACACTAAAATTCCAGAAAGCCTTCCAACGTTAAGTATTTTTCCAAGCAAGACCTGCTACAAATTGTGCCACATAATGTATAACTCAGGTTTAAACCTCCACGTTTTATGAGGATGTAGCCAGGACTAGAGGTTCAATTACAGGGAGTGGTTGAGTAGGCTGGGTCTCTATTCCATGGAGTGCAGGAGGATGAGTGGTGGGTGTATGGAACAAGCTGCCAGAGGAGGTAGTTGAGGCTGGAACTATTTCAACATATAAGAAACAGTTAAACAGGTACACGGATAGGACAGGTTTGGAGGGATATGGACCAAACGCAGGCAGGTGGGACTAGTGTAGCTGGGACATATTGGCCAGTATGGGCGAGTTGGGTCAAAGGGCCTGTTTCCATGCTTTATTACACTGTGACTGTGTATCCTAAGCATTGCTGCATTATAGTCCTATAAAGAATGAAACAGTTCTACCAATGTAAGACAAATACAAGTAGAAAGTTGGAACTGACAGATGAGATCTTTGTTAAGATAAACTAGCCACTTGTTTCATGTTCATGAAGTAATTAATAAGATCATATGCTGCACATGGCTGTACAATATTGAGAGGTTTGGTGTACAATTCTCTGAACAAGCTCTGTGCAAACCACTCAAAGGTTCAATGTAATGGAAGACAGCAACAAGTGATTCCAAGTTGCAATTAAAATTCTAAAATAAAATGGGATTGCAGTTAAAAAAATCTGCTGTTTTCATCATTCAAAGCATTGAGTATAAAAATTGGCAGGTCTTGTTGCCGCTGTAAAAAACTTTGATTTGGCCACATTTGGAGTATTATTTACTGCTCTGGGCAGCACGGTGGCGCAGCGGTAGAGTTGATGTCTTACAATACCAGGGACCTGGATTCGATCCTGACTATGGGTGCTTTCTGTACAGAGTTTGTACATTCTCAACTGTGACCGCGTGGGCTTTCTTCGGGTTCTCCAGTTTCCACCCACAGACCAAAGCCGTTCAGGTTTGTAGGTTAATTGGCTTTGGTAAAATTATAAATTGTCCCTGGTGTGTAGGAAGTGCTAGTGTACTGTATCTCTAAACTAAACTAAATTAAATAGTGGTTGACATTTATCAGAAGGATGTGGCAACCTTGGAGAGGGTGCAGAAGAGGTTCACTAGGCTAAACTTATTTTCATTTCTACATTTCATTGCATGTTGCCTGTATTGGAGAGTTTCTATAAGGGGAGGTTGGCGAAACTGGACTTGTTTTTTCCAGACCATCAGAGGCACATGGGAGACCTAAGAAATATCCGATTATGCGAGGCATAGATAGGATAGGTAGACTTTTTTCCTGGATGGAAATGACAAAAACTGAAGTGCTAAGGTTTAAAATGGGAGGGGAATGTTTAAAGAGGATTTGTGAGGCAAGTTTTGTTTTTTCACGAGTGGTTTCGTTGAGGCTAAATATGAGGCTTTGGCTCAAGGAGCTTTGGCGAGGAGGCGGAGTAAAGGCTGAGCAGAGAGGGGCAAGAGTTAAAGGTACAGTCCGCTGTTTCTTGTGTGTGATTGGTGTGTGTTTTTCCTCTTAGCTTTAGTGCAGTGGTGATGGCAGGTGGAATGGTGCAACGTTCCCCCTGCAGGATGTGGGAAGTCAGGGAGACGGCTGGTCTCCCTGGTGACTACAACTGAGGGAACTGTGTCCAGGGGCATCTCCTTACAGACCGGGTCAAGGGAACTGGAGCTGCAGCTGGATGACCTCAGGATTGTCCGGGACAATGAGAGCTTCATAGAGAGGAGTTACAGCGAGGTGGTCACGGCTAAAGTACAAGAGTAGGTGGCTGACCATGGGGAATGGGAGTAGACAGAGAATACAGCTGACCCCTGTGGCCATTCTCCGTCAAAAACAGGTCTACCCTTTTGGATGCTGTTGAGCTGCAGAAGCACCAGGGAGGCAACACTCCATCCTGGAGTCTCGATTGCTGCTACAAAATCTCCCATCTACCCCCTTAACTAACAAGTCTCCAACCACTGCATCTGTGCCTGACATTACCCTTCCCCATTGCGCCTCTGAGCCAGGCTCATAGTGATAATAATGTAGACGTGGTGGCCCAAAGGACTTATTCCTTTGCTGTACTTTTTATTTGTTCTGTTGGTTTTCATTGCTAAGTTTAATTATTAGCAATAACTCTTGTCTTAGGCACTCATTGCTTCTGTACTTGCTTTGCTCGACAAATTAAATCCTCCAAATTTGATTCCAATTTTCAGCAGTTATTTTACATTGACCATCTATGATTATTTGTGCAGCTGAATTTGTCTGTGAACTCATTAGTCTGTAATTTGGGTTTTGCCCCAGGGGCCTGTCTGTAATAATTGGAGGAAGTTGAGGATTAGACAAGGAATGCTTGTTAGATGCCATGTTTAAATGCATCCTGATGTTGTGCTTCATGTGTCCACGGAATGGTAAGCTTAACTGGTTGAGGAGTTTGGACTTTAGGGGCCCACTTTCCGAAGACCTGTGCCTTGTAAACCATTCCTGCTACTGGCTCATTCATGCAGTAGCCTCATTCTTTGTTTGTCTCTAGGGTATCCTTTGCTTCCCAGTTCATATCTGCGGTTACTGAAGCTGACTAGACTCGGTGGTTCCAAACTACTAGCTTTTGAGTGTTTCACGAACACCTCCTGTATTTGTGTGACCAAATGTGAAACTCTAACTTGGGTTGTGATACCGAAGCCCCTTTGCTGAGCCCCATGTAACAAACCCCCTCTGCACTGAGACATGCCCTCTCCATCTCCTACTGAGCCTATCTGCTATGGTATAAGATCAGTTCCACATTCATTACAAAGGTGATTTATAGCCGAAAGACTCGGAAGAACAAGTTGTCTTCATACCTATTTTTACTTGTTTATTTTAGGGAGATTTTAATGTTTTTTTTAATTTTATGAGCCATTTTAAAAGGAGGATGATTATGTTTAATTTATAAAGCAGTCTGATGAGACTGGAATGCAATGTACAATATTGTTCATTTAAAGAAGAATGCATTGAAAGGAGTTGAGAGAATGTTTAGTTAAATTTTTACTGTGTGAACCCACCTAAGTTCAATTTAGTTTAGGAATACAGCATGGACACAGGTCCTCAGGCCCACAGATTCCATGCCAACCAGCGACCCCCTCACACTAGCACTACGCTTCACACTAAGGACAATTTACAATTTTATCGAAGCCAATTAACCTACAAACCTGTACATCTTCAGAATGTGGGAGGAAACCCGAGCACCTAGAGAAAACCCACGCGGTCACACGGAGAACGTACAAACTCCATACAGACAGCACCCGTAGTCAGGATCAAACCCAGGTTGCTGGCGCTGTAAGGCAGCAACTCTACCCAGGGCCAGATTTAGATTTGATGAGGCCCTAAGCTATTTGAGATAATGGGGCCCTTTATATGTCCAGATGTCCTATGTTGGCGACAAATCGTCGCTGTTTTTTGTGTTTAATATACTATATGATTTTTTTGGGGGCCCCCTAGAAAGTGGGGGCCCTAAGCTATAGCTTGTATAGCTTATACGTAAATCCGGCACTGACTCTACCGCTATGCCACTGTGCCGACCAAACTAATGTGCCACCTCTATAAATCCCATTTACCAGCACTTGTTCGATAGCCTTCTATGGCTTGGTGAGCTAAGCTAGATGCAATAAACTTTACTTTAGATTTTAGTGATACAGTGTGGAAACAGGCCCTTTGGCCCACCGAGTCTGCACCGACCAGCGATCCCCCCCTCCACTAATACCTAGTAGGGACAATTTTACAATTTTTACCGAAGCCAATTAACTTACAAACCTTTGGAGTGTGGGAGGAAACTGGAGCACCCGGAGAAAACCAACGTGGTCACAGGGAGAGCATACTAACTCCATGCAGACAGCACCTATAGTCAGGATCAAACCCGGGTACCTGGCACTGAAAAGCAGCAACTCTACCACAGGGGCCAGTGTGCCACGAGATCGGAGAAGCAGAGTGTATGAATATTATTGCGTCAGAGGTAGATAGATTCTTGATGAGCTGGGGGATGTAAACAGGATGGCAGAGTTGAGGTTCTGGTCAAATCAAGTGATGATCTTGATAGCTTGAAGCTGAGTGACCTTCTGCTCATGGTTTCTGTATACTAGTAATAATTTTTACATGTCACCAAATAACACATTTAACAACTCTGGAGATATGGAGAAGCTCTTGGGTTTGGATAGGAGGTGAATCTTTACCCCAGTTTTTTATCCTATCAAAGGCCGTTCCAGGCATGTGGGATTGTGAAATCAGCCCGCACATCCAAAGCAAGCAGGGGAGGACCATGGACGGTGATTTTAGCTGGTGTACTGGACCCAATGGGATTCAGCCTATTGCAACAACCGTCATCCAATCTAGTTGATGGCAACTAGATGCCTCGATCACTGCCACACAAGTTGTTTGCACAGATCTCTGAAGGGGCAGCCAAATCTACTTGTTTAAAGGTGGTCATATCGTTCTGTGCAAATTGCGGTCTGTTTGGAGCTCACATCCTCTACTAACCCATGAGAACATCACAGTGGGGTGAAAAACCAGGGACACGGGCCTTTCTTTTTGAGGACAATTAGGAATACTCCTTCAAAGCCCACTGGGAAAACTGACAGGAATGACCTGTTCTCACTCCTATAATATCCCAAGAGATATATCTTCTCTAGTGCCATTTCAGCAACTTCCTGTCCAATCCAATAATCGTCTGCAAAATCTCTACATATCCCTACATAAAATCCCCCAAACTGATTGCAATTATGTCATCTGCATTTATTTCAGTTTATGTCTACCAATATATATATTTTTATTTGAACTTACTCCACTTTCAAAGTACTCCCCATTAATAATTACTAAAAGTGTTTTTCTTTATGTAAGATCAAAACCGCATGCAGCTAGCAATCTCTTTCCACATCTAAATGTCTACATGAGTTCTAATGCCTTGTTGCATTAACAATTGGGAAACTTGTTTTTTTACTGTCTTTATTAAAGAGAATAGTACTTCCTGAAACACCAAAGAAATGATTTCCTTTGCGAACTAACTTACTGTCAAGAAGATTTTCACATAAAGTGAATAAATACAAATATTTAACCATTTTTACATATTAACAAAGATTTAATATTAGGTTAAATATTTTTATATATAGCAAAATATATAACCAGCAGCTCTATTAGTTGCACATTGACGCAGCTGGTGGAGTTGCAGAGTCAGAGAGCTGGGTTTGATCCTGATCTTGGGTGCTGTCTGTGTGAAGTTTGCATGTGCCCCCTGTGGCCTGTGGGTTTCCTCCGAGTGCTGCGGTGCCACTCTCACGTCCCAAACACATGTGGGTTTGTAGGTTCTGCACCCGCTGAGTTTCTCCAGCATTTTTGTGTACCTTCGATCTTCCAGCATCTGCAGTTCCTTCTTGAACACATGGGTTTGTAGGTTAATTGGCTGCCGTAATTCGCCCCTAACGTGCGGGGAGTTGATGAGACAGAATTGGTGTAAACAGATGATGGATGGTCAGCATGGACTGGGTGGGCCGAAGGGTTTGTTTCCCTGCTGCAGCTGTAAAACTCAATGTAATCTTGAATGTGACCTTGCAATTGAAATGTGGTGCTATTTTCTAGTCAGCAGCAGGACTGAACTATGAGGAGTTTGGAATGTTATCCCATACAGGGAACGTGGCTGTAAGATTTGCTGTTTGCAGCATTCCTCATCTCGTTTTTGTGAGGTCATTTAAGGTAAAGCAGCTAAAATAACTTTTGTTATTACTGTACCCAAATCAGGGCTGCCAACATTGGGTGAGAGTTGGGAGTGAGAAATTTGCGAGAGACCAAGCCCGAGGGAGCATGTTCCGTACCAATGCCCCCTCCCATTGGTACGGAACATTTGCATTTTTCAGCTTGAAATTGTGCAATATGGTGCATACTGTAGCGAGTCGTCTAACTTACACTTGAATGCAATATATATGCTTTAAATTGGATTGGAGCGTTTTTGAAAGGGGGGAGGCAGTGCGATCACTGATCACTGGCCTTGAGGGTACCTGGTGAGGGAGTGGAGCAACCGAGTGGGGAGAGGGTGTGGAAGAAGGGTAGGAACTTTTTGAAATTTGATGTATTAAAATCATGTTTTAGTGCACTGTAGAAGTATGATTTCAATGTTTTTTGTATGAAGTATTTTTAAGAGGTAACTTTTTAAGGGGTAACTTTATCCACACAAAGGATGATGGGTGTATGGAACAAGCTGCCAGAGGAGGTAGTTGAGGCAGGGACCATCCCAACATTTAAGAAAAAGTTAGACTGATACATGGATAGGACAGGTTTGGAGGTATGGACCAAAAACAGGTAGCGTAGCTGGGACATGTTGGCGGGTGTGGGCAAGTTGTGCAGAAGGGCCTGTTTTCACACTGTATCACTCTATGACTACATTATACCTCCACCATGCATGAATGCTTCAAAATCAAGTGATCGAGTTTTATTGCCATATAATCAAGCATAGAAACATAGAAAATAGGTGCAGGAATAGGCCATTCGGCCCTACGAGCCAGCACTACCATTCAATATGATCATGGCTATTCATCTAAAATCAGTACCCCTTTCCTGTTTTTTCCCCATATCCCTTGATGTCGTTAGCCCCAAGAACTAAATCTAACTCTCTCTTGAAAACATCCAGTGAATTGGCCTGCATTGCCTTCTGTGGCAGAGAATTCCACAGATTCACAACTCTCTACGTGAAGAAAGTTTGTCCTCCATCTCAGTCCTAACTGGCCCCCCCTTTATTCTTAAACTGTGACCCATGGTTCTGAGCGCCCCCAACATCGGGAACATTTTTCCTGCAGTTACAGTAAGTGAAAATCTAGCAGGCCATCTCTCTCCCCCCCTCTCCCTCTTCTCTCTCTCCATTCACTCCCCCCCTGTCTCTCCCCTCTATCTCCTCTCACCCCCCCCCTCTCTCTCTCTCTCTCTCTCTCCACAGTCTCCCTGTTTCCTTCCCCTCTCTCTCTCTCCACCTCCCTTTGAGAGTCTGTCCCTTCGGTACAGAGACTCTCGCGGTAGCAGCAGCGGCAGCGGCGCAACGCTTCCGACGCCTCCGACGCCCAGGACTTGCACTGTCCGGAGTGCTCCATGGCCAGAGCTGCAGCGAGCGACACGCCGGCCCCGGCAAACACTCGTCCGTCCCGGCTCCCCGCATCTGTTCCGGCCGCTGGTGCTGCTCCCATCCCTCCCGCAGCCCCTGCTCTCCAACACCCGTGGACCATGCAGTTTATCCAAGTTTTGAAATTTTCGTTGATCACAAAATTTCTCACCACTGAGCGTGAGAAATTTCTGATGAGCGTGAGGGCGTGTGAGTTTGCTTGAGAGCGTGGGTCTCACGCTCAAAGCGTGAGAGTTGGCAGCCCTGCCAAATACAAATATTAACATATTCATGGGAGGTCATTTTTTTCTGCCTCAATAGTTTTTTCTCAATTTTTACCCATTTTCCTCGCCCTCTGTAAATGATTTAAAGCCCTGTCCCCGGTACGAGTTCATTCCAAGAGCTCTCCGAGTTAAAAAAAAAATCAAACTCGTGGTAAGCACGGAGAATGAACGTAGCGGGTACGTCGGAGCTCGGGGACATAGAAACATAGAAAATAGGTGCAGGAGTAGGCCATTCGGCCCTTCGAGCCTGATCATCCAACTCAGTATCCTGTACTTGCCTTCTCTCCATACCCTCTGATCCCTTTAGCCACAAGGGCCACATCTAACTCCCTCTTAAATATAGTCAATGAACTGGCCTCAACTACTTCCTATGGCAGAGAATTCCACAGATTCACCACTCTCTGTGTGAAATTTTTTTTCCTCATCTCGGTCCTAAAAGACTTCCCCCTTATCCTTAAATGTTTGCAGCCTCTGCAATGGGACGTCTCTTAGCGGCTCGTAACGCTAACGGCAGGTACTCGGGAAGACTCGCTAACGGCAGGTAAGCACGGGAAGACTCGTGAAGATTTTTCAACATGATGAAAAATGCCCACGAGATCCCCGAGTACCGACGAGTGGCCATTACCGTAAATCTCCAAGTTCGAATCAGGGCAAACTCGGGAGAGCTCTTGGAATGAACTCGTACCGTGGGATAGGGTTATAACGGCAATGGAGACAAGGTATTGGCCCATTGCTTTTTGATTGGGAAACTGAAAAGCAAAATTAAATACCTTTGCTCAAATTAGTTACCCTGTCTGTGCACTCTGATTATGTTTCCTCAATAAAAGCATCTCACAAACGAATAACGCAGCACACTGGCATACAGTAGCTGGTGGAGCTGCTGCCTCACAGCGCCTGAGACCCGGGTACGATCCTGACCATGGGCGCTGTCTGTGTGGAGTTTGATCATTCTCCCTGTGACCGTGTGGGTGCTCCGGTTTCCTTCCACATCCCAAAGATGGGTTTGTAGGTTAATTGGCCTCTTAAATTGCCTCTAGTGGATGGGAAAGTGGGATAACATAGAGCTAGTGTGAGCGAGTGATTGATAGTTGGCAAGGGTCAGGCTGAACACACTCTTCCATATTGGGAGTTTCTGGAGATCTGAATTTCCTAGTCTCTAATTATTGCAGTTCTCCTCCTGAAGAGTGGTGGCACAATTGATGTAAGGATAGCACTAGATGCTGTGACTTCAGCTGTGCTTCTCATGATGATTTGGTTGTAAGTCTACAGAATGTGAATGCACTGTTACTGCTTCTCTTAAAGTCTAATATTCAGCCTTGCACTTAGAAATCAAGGGTGAAACTATATACAAGAAAAGATGCAAAGTGCTGGAGTACTGGACAGCTGAACATGGACAAACCCTTCTTGAGACTGGTTGCAGTAAGGGTGGAGAAAGCTGGAAGCGAGAGGTGGGGCAGAACAAAGCCTGGAAAGTGATGGGCGGATACAGGTCAGGGGCTTTGCGATTGTCAGATGGTTGAATAAGGCCAGCAATGAAAAGATAAAAGGTAGGGGATAAGGGTAGGGGAGGAAAAGGAATATAGCTGGAAGGGGACGGGTATTGGGGGAAGGGAAGAAATGGGTTAAAGTACCGGTATGCACGCTGCACCTGATCTGCAGCTAATCCGGGAATCCTAACTCATCCTTTACTTTGGCTGAAGTTTTTTAATCAGATGATGAAGAGGTTTATGTTCCCAATCCACAATCCAAGATAATATGGGAACTCTTTATTCCCTGAGTTCATTACCAATGCAGGGCAGCATGTTAGTTGGCCACAGTAAATATAATGAAGATCTGAAAAACCTTGCCTCAGTTTGTAAATAGTTAACTATATTTTGCATCTACTGCAAGAAGTTTAATGGCTGTTGTGCGGTCATCCACAAGTCCACACATCATTTACTGAGTTAATCGGATGTTACTGATGGAAGTGTAAATGAAAACGGATGGTGCCAAGATCGAACCTGGAATGTCCCATTATTCTGAAATCAAAGTTTGCTAATCAACTGATGTGTATGGAGATTGCAGTTCATGATTACAATGATAATTTTCACGGGATTAATCCAGATGTTTTCAATAGTCAACCATGTCGTAGGCCATGGGTTGAGTCCTGACTAGTTACCATGTGCTTTATTTGTACTTGGTCAATTTGTTTTGTTCAGGTCCGAAACCCACACTGCTGCTTTGTGATACCTTCATCAAAGAATTGCATGTCTTCTGCAATGGCATCCTTGCTAGGAGCTTGAAACGTGGTAATATGGAAAATTAGCAGGAACAGGCCATTTGGCCCTTTGAGTCTGTTTTGCCATTCAATACAATCATGACTGATCCTCTGGCTCCACACCATATTCCTGTTCTCTCTCTTCATTTATGAAATGTGTATCTAGAAATATATCTATCTCTTCAAATATATTCAGCAATGTCTGTGGTAAAGAATGTCATAGGGTCAGTACTCTGAGTGTAGAAATCTTTCCTTTCCTTACGCTAAATGTTTTGCCCATATCCTGAGACTGGGAGTTCTGGTTTTATAGCCTTCAACCAAGTGAAACATCTTGTCTGCAACCACAGATAGTCACAAACAGCTGGCGTAACTCAGCGGGACAGGCAGCATCTCTGGAGAGAAGGAATGGGTGACATTTCGGGTTGAGATCCTTCATCAGGCCTCCTGTCCCGCTGAGTTACCCCAGCATTGTCTATCTTCGGTTTAAACCAGCACCTGCAGTTCCTTCCAACACATTCTATTTGCATCCAATTTGCTAGAATTTTCTATGATGGGATTATCTCCAGTGAATACAGACTAGTCAACTCAATCTCTCCTTAAGTACCAGTTTATTGATACATGATGTACATTAATAACAGCACCTTTAATAAAGTTGGATGGCTGCTTTACTTACTTTCAAGGTGGTGATGCACTCTGCATGTTGCCCTAACTAGTTTATCTAACCAGAAGCATGTACAGTGGTTAAGAAGCCTATCCATTAGTTGACCTAGGTTTTCAGAGAAATTTAAAAATATATATCATATTTTAAAAGTTTTGTTTTAATACATTTCTTTCAATTTCATTAATTTTTTAATATTCACTGGAGTTGCCGACAGTGCAGCTGATGCCCAGTTTCAATTTAACCTCTGGTGTTGAGTTTGCATGTTCCAATAGACAATAGGTGCAGGAGTAGGCCATTCGGCCCTTCGTGCCAGCACCACCATTCAATGGCTGATCATCCCCAATCAGTACCAGTTCCTGCTTTCTCCCCATATCCCCTGTCTCTGCTATAGGTTCCAGAGGTTCCCCTCTGACTACATGGGTTTCCCAAGGGTGGACTAGTTTTCTCACACATCTCAAAGACCTGCTGGCTCGGCAGGTTATTTGGCTGCTGTAAATTACCTCCAGCATAGATGGTCAATAGGGAAATGGTTTGTCGGAAACTAAGTGGGGAGAATGGAATTACTCTGAAAAACAGCATAGGCTGAATGCCCTTCCATTTCACAAGAATATGTGATCTAGCATTGAATATTATAAGTGTAACAAACTTGCAGCACATAAACAGGCTCTTCAGCCCATTATGTTTGTGCTTCACAATTTTTTAATATTACTATCATCCTAATCCATTTTATTCTCCACACACTTCCATAACACCCACCTATTTCTAACACCACAGGTCGAACAAGGGGAAAGATAGAGTGCAGAATATAGTTCTCAGCATTGGAGTGCATCAGATCCAAAGACAAAGTCCACTCCACAATGGGATAGAGATCAATCGAACGGTACCCTAATTTATGGAAGGACTATTCAGGTCTGATTATGGAAGGGAAGAAGCTGTCCCTGAGTTTGGCAAAGAAAGAATGCCCAGGATTGCTATTACCCCATTCACACACACACGTCAGAGCACTGGTTTGGTTCACTGATAAACACAACATATGTAGTTTTAGAGCTAGTTTAAGAGCAGCACCATTCATCCAATACTGAGAATATAATCTGGCCCAGTGTGTTTCATTGGTGTCATAGAAATGTTGGCAGCAAACTCAGTAACATTCTGTTTTCTTCTTAGGAGTTGAACATTGGGACTTACTAATCTGTTTCACATCAAATGAGGTTGATGGTGACAGGTGCATTCAAAAGGGAAAGTTTGATCAACTTCTATTCCACCAGAAGGTAACCACATTTCCTCTGAATTATGACAGATGTGGTCTTTTGTTTAAAATCATGTTCAGTGTTTTGCTTTTGCCAGGCACATCCAACTTCACAATCTGGTAACAATTGAAAGTGACCTTCAAAACTCGAGATACTAACTAACGATGTAATTCATAAATCATTGTATGATCATTGCTTATTATTGGCACTTTGATTGTCCATAATTATGACCCTTTGATTGAAATACAGCTGCCATAAACTGAATACAGTGCTATGACTGCCTAGCCAAAGGTCTGATGTGATCTAAATCTAAGATGCTAGTTTCATAGAATCAATGGTACTGCTATCATGACAGCACATTATGTAAATATTATTTTTCAAGCTTAGAAATGTTTCCACACATGTTCGGTGATAGTCATGTACAAAGTAATTAGTTATTGTCATTTTATTTTAATTTCCATGACATTAAGTATCGTTGAGTGCAGTTGTATTATTGATGGATATTGTTGGCAAGCCTGAATCTTTCTAGATAGGCCCTTATCTTATTGACCCTTAAGGGCCTGTCCCACCAGCATGCGATAGCATGTGTCTAGCGTGACCAAACGTGGTTGCTTGAGGCCTACGGCCTCGCGGGGCCGGTCCCACTTCGATCGGCGGAGGCTACGGAGTTGTGCGGGGCTGGTCCCGACATCATGCGGGGCTCCATAAATCTTGCACTGTCCGAAAATCCCGCGCGACAACGGCCTGTCGGCCCGCAGCCGCATTGAGGCCGTTCGCAACGCTTCGACGGGCGTACGCAACGTCTCGACGTCGTACGCAGCGTCTTGACGGCGTACGCCTAGCGTGTGGCGCTGCGTGATGACGTCACCGCCTGGCGTGCCGTTGCGTGATGACGTCACCGCCCGACGCCGTGCAATGTCCAAATTCAGTCGGCCCGCCACCTGCCCAGCTGATCGGTGAGTTTGACGTAAATTGCGTGAACTTTGCGCGAACTTGCCGCGTACTTACCGCTTCCGTTTGGTCGTGCTAGACACATGCAATTGCATGATGGTGGGACAGGCCCTTTACAGAGCTTGAAATTGTATTTAATTATTTATTGATTGGTCTTTTCTGACATTGGTCTAATGTGCCAAAGAATAGATTAACACTGGAATACAACGCAAAGGCAGGGAGATCCATAGTGGGTCTGGATGATTCACTGTGCTTCGACAATTCTTCCAGTTGTCATCTTTATTTCAGCATAAAGTGCATTCAGAAAGTATTCAGACCCCTTCACTTTTTCCACATTTTGTTACGTTACAGCCTTATTCTAAAATGGATTAAATTCATGTTATTACCATCAATCTACACACAATACCCCATAATTAAAAAAGCAAAAACTTGCTGTCTAGAAAATTTGGCAAAGTAATGAGAAAGAAATGACTGAAATATCACATTTACATAGGTATTCAGCCACTTTGCTATGACACTCAAAATTGAGCTCAAGTGCATCATTGATTAGTAAGTATTGATTAGTTTCCATTGATTATCCTTGAGATGTGTCTACAACTTGATTGGAGTCCACCAATGGTAAATTAAATTGATTGGCCATGATTTGGAAAGACACACACCTGTCTATATACGGCCCCACAGTTGACAGTGCATGTCAGAGCAAAATCCAAGCCATGAAGATGAAGGAATTGTCCGTAGACCTCCGAGACAGGATTGTGTCGACACACAGATTTGGGGAAGGGTATAACACAACTTCTGCAGCATTGCAGGTTCCAATGAGCACAGTGGCCTCCGTCATTCTTAAATGCAAACATTTCTAAATTTCGCTTTTTTATTATGGGGTATTGTGCATAGATTGATGATAAAAAAATGAATTTAATCCATTTTAGAATAAGGCTGTAACGTAACAAAATGTGGAAACAGTGAAAGGTCTGAATACTTTCTGAATGCACTGTAGACTGAAATAAACAAGTTTGATTCTTGCCTATGATTGATCCAAGCAAACTTGTTTGTTTTCTATTAACCAAGGTTGTGGACTTTTAACAATTGATCGAGTTTCTTCACTGTAGTAACTCAAACTTTTTCAGGATGATGTTTATAAGTTCATAAGTTCACGTTATTGGAGTAGAATTAGGCCACTCGGCCCATCGAGTCTACCCCGCCATTCAATCATGCCTCCTAATCCCATTTTTCTGCCTTCTCCCCATAACCCTTGACACCCGTTCTAATCAAGAATCTGTTGATCTCTGCCTTAAAAATATCCACTGACTTGGCCTCCACAGCCCTCTGTGGCAATGAGTTCCACAGATTTAAGGGCCTGTCCCACATGCCGATTTTTTTCGGCGACTGCCGGCGTCATATCAGTGTCATCAAAAGATTTTGATCATTTCAAAATCCAGCGGCGACAAAAAAATTGTCGCGACACTTGAAAAAAACACCACACGTCAAACATCATCACGCCGCATCACCGTCAGTGACCTGATACTTCAGTCAATGTTGCCGGCGGTCGCAGAAAAGATCGCCAAATGGGACAGGCCCTTTAGTAACTTGACTGTTCAAAAGTTAATTTGACAGCACTGGAAAATCAAAATAATTTATCACATTTTTGACATAATTTTGTATTAAACGGTACTGGTAATTATCAACAAAAATTATATATTTTTTAATTGGCCATTTTATTTTGTAAGGTAAGAAATAGCATCAATGATCGTGTATTTCTTTACAGGTAAACAAAATACCAGGATTAGAGAGTACACTTTGCAGAAAAGATGGCTTTTGCCAAATTATGAAGATAGCTCAAAGTCTACCAGGTAATGTCCTTCTCATTTTCTGTATTTGTTTGTCTTACTGTGGCATCTTGGTCGGCATAGGCAAGTAGGGCCGAATGGGCTGTTTCCTTGCGGTATGCCTCTATAATTGCAGTCTTGATTGAGATACTTAATCAAACAATTTTATAAATTAACAAAGCTCTATTTGGTCAGGATTGCTTGCGGTAAACTTGTTACCTAATAATCCATAACATTATATCAAAAGATTGCAGTACAGCACAGCTCATTAACTGAGGTTAATGTAGAATGTTACAAAACCTACCTTCAGCGATGCTGTAGATCTGCCACGGACTGAGTGTGCGACTCCGGAGCATTTTGGGGGGGGGGGGGGGGGGAATTAAAATGCAGGTTTGTATTGCTTGTCAGAGAGGGATTTCCTTGGGCTGCTTGTTGATGAAGAAAAATCGATCGGACCTCCGTTCCCATTTTTCTTTTTAAATCGCTGGACAATTTAATCTTTGGATTAAAGTAAAAAACTACTTCTAATGCCCTCAACGTGACGGATCGCAATATCAGGACAAAACAAAAGGCAAGTTGTGTATTTCACATTTAATCTTGCTTCTTGGGGTGGCTTTAGTCTAATTTTACGATGCGAAAATGTTATTTATTCCCCATACGAATCAGCCGTGTCTTGCCTGCCGATATGGGCTTAAAATTTACGGCAATGGCAACGTTCCAATCGATTACATTCCAGAAACACCCACTCTCAAGATGATTAAATTTCTCTTTTTTTATTGGACTATCATGTCTATATTTTGTGTTATTGTCTATCCATAATCAATATTTTCACACTAAATATCCACAACAGTTTTAGTCACATCTATTGTGCAGAAAATAGTAATTTTGATTATATTGAGAGTGGATGTTTCTTGATTAATTTATGGGAATTAAACATTAAATTCCTTCCATTTGGCATATAAGCTCATGACAGTGAGATTTAAAAATTATGTTATATTGTGAATTATTTTTCTGAATGGGATCAGTTTGTTATTTGGATACTTAGGCTATTTAAAAAATTTCGCCTTTTCTTAAGAAATGGACAGGTGTTTAGATCTAATACTTGAATTTAGATGAATTTAATTGATTTAATGAAACTGATGAATATGAATTTTTTGTTGGGTATTTACTATTTGTTTTAGCGTTTAACTTTATAATTTCTACCTTTTTTCTAAAACTGCAAATAATAACTTGTTTCTGTTAAAGCTGTTCAGTGTTTTTTTCCTTTACATTTTAAACAGATGTCTCTGAAAAAGAAATGCAAAATTGTCAATCCAAATGGCCATCAAAAGAGACTGATTTAGACAGCATTCGCAGAGATTATCCGAATTTGGACTACTCCAAATGTGATGATCTACAGGACATTCTTAATGGGAAAGTAATGGACAGAAAGGCATGCCATGCGTGGTTTGAGGAGCAAAAACCTGTGGTTTACAATGCCAAAATTGAAAAGTTGAGGGAAAACAAGGTGTACAGAGTCGCTTATTGATTGCAATCTGAGGAGTATGATGATGCTATTGATTATGATATGCAACTGATCTTCTCCATAAAGACTTGGTCTATTGCTAGAAATTGTAATATCTATCCATTACGGACACAGCATATAATACAATAATATTAAAGTTCTGATCTTGAGAATATCACATTTTTGAATTTTCAAGGCAGTCTGGGTGTTTATTACTATTTCCATCACAACGGTCAATTTTGTAATTAGCTCCAATTAGATAATTAACTAATTATATGCTTTAATTTCAAGTCATCCAAGTAAGATGTTTTATATTTGTTTCAGAATGCTTCAATCTATAATAACTGACAATTTAATTTTTAAGAAAGTTATGGGCTTTTGACTGTCCTCGATCACAGCTTTTGTGTTAAGTCAATGGAAAAGCAATAGGGAACAAGATTCTAATTTCCGAGTATGAAAATGGCCACAATTTTTTAAATACTGAAGATATGAAAGTGAATTAGGTGTCAAATTAAAGTTCTCTTTATGCTTTATCTGATGGGATAAATTACAGACTTGATTTTTAAAATCTCAAAATTTTGTAACATTCCTAATAAATGCTGAGATAAATTCTCATATACACCTGTGTGTTACGTTCTGGAAGTTGGGACCATGCTGGACATCAAATGCAAAGTTCTACATGCTGGTTAGTTCCACCATGGAGTTCAACCTACACACATGGCAGGAAAATGGGCCACGTCCAGAGTAGGGTCTGGCATTGAGCAGAAGATTTATATGCAGTATGGTATCATTATATATGGTAATTTTAATGTCCATTCAAAATTGTATAGCCCGTCATCTGGCTCTGCACTGTACGTGAGTGAAGTAATGAAGACAAGATCTGGTGTCAAGAAACAAACCGGATTACTTTAATTGCAAAGCACACAATCCATATCTTCAGCAACTATAAGGCTAATGTCATATGAATCACTAACTTGATCCACTTTAATTATCTTATTCTGTTTAGAATGAGCTTTAAGCTATTTTAATAACTCTCACTTACACTTGTCAAGTAGTCTAAGATGGATGCAATGTCATCATTTAACTCTAACATCCTGGACATGCTTATGACAATCTATCTGGTTGCAGCCTTTATACAAATTGTTTTGCCACAGTGTCTTTTGCTATGTTTATTTTAAACCAGTGAGAGAAATTTACAAGACGGTTTAAGTAATATGTGACAAAAGAATGCGTGGATTAATTAATACGGGATGCATCTATAAATAAGTTCTGGTCTCGAAGAACGGAAATATAAAACATAACATCACTGTCTATTTATTGTTCTAATTCAGTTATTTTTAATGCATTTCAGATCTCAAGAAGAATATGGGAACATTTATACCTCTCACTAGCAGATATTTATTAGAATGTTTGTTTGACTGTATCTCTGCTAAGATTCTACTTGTCTACACTTGGGTGGAATCTTGATTCTTGAATGATTTTCTCAAACTCCGCATTGGCATCTTTGTGCGATGCTGTTCTTCATCCATAATAATCATGAGAAAGGAGGAGCAACTAAATGCTGTAGAATTGTCAGTAGTAAAGAGATTGTTTCTAAATGTTGCAAAATGGGAGAAAATTAACGTCAGTGCTGCCACGAATTGTCCCTTCATCTCAGTGACTTGACACGCTTCTTCAGAGAGTGGTTAGGAGTCTACTTTGGTTTGTGAATCTAAAATGGGCCAGACAGGATAAAAGTAGTACATCTCTGCTCTGAATGGCATCAATTAACCAGGTGGGTTTTTATGACAAACTGACGCTTTCAAAATCAGTATTACTGATATCAGCTTGAAAAGCGCATTTTGTTTTAGAGTCGATGATTCCCTTTAATTGCTAAGTAAATAGAATTTTAAAAAACCCTTAAAAATAGAATAGCATAATACCAATTAAACCAAAAGGAAAAGATTTAAATGCCACACAATCTGGAGCTAATAATTATCTACGCTGTTTCATAGTTCATCTTCAGATGTACTCCAGCTGGAATTGTACCTACATAATCCATACCTACATAAGGCCTAAGTTTTAAACTTTATGGCCAGCTTATTGCACAGATCATTTGGTGATTCTGCTTGTTTAAAGCATTGGGATTGAAACAGTTGGGATAAAATTCCCATTTAAGTCTTTGACGTAGAACTCTCAGTGGCGTAGCCTGATTCATTATTTAGGATTCATGACAATCATTTCACATTTGGGATTAAAATCTACCATAACTAAACTAAGTGCGTAACCTTCTGATTTGATGGAACTTATTGTTAAATATGTACAATAGACAATAGGTGCAGGAGTAGGCCTTTCGGCCCTTCGAGCCAGCAACGCCATTCAATGTGATCATGGCTGATCATCCGCAATCAGTACCCCATTCCTACCTTCTCCCCATATCCCCTGACTCCGCTATTTGTAAGAGCCCTATCTAGCTCTCTCTTGAAAGCACCCAGAGAACTTGTGGCATTGTGGCATTGTTGGGGAGGAGAAGGTGGAGTGAATAAATGTGTTATTTTTATAGCAAGAATGTTGTGGACTAATCGCTAATCTTGCATTTTTTTCTTCTTCTGGGGAAGACTACAGCAAGTCCATAAAGCAAAATAATACATTGAGATAGTTTCTATAGTGTTTGTTAAATTTGCATTATACTTTTGATTTTCAAGAAAACATATATTTGTAACAAGAAAACACATGATCAGCAATAACAGCAACTGTTCTATTCAATATTTAGTGGCTTTTACTGTTGGTGTTTAGTTTAGTCTAGTTTAGAGATAAAGCATGACACATACTGAGTCCGCACTGACTATCGTACACTATTTCTATACACTAGTTAAATGCTGGGATAGTCCCTGCCTCAACTACCTCGTCTGGCAGCTTGTTCCATACACCCACCATTACCCAAAAAGTTACCCCTCAGATTCCCATTATATATTTTCCCTTTCACCTTAAACCTATGTCCTCTTGTCCTCAATTCACCTACTCTGGGCAAGAGACTCTGTGCATCCATCCGATCTATTCCTCTCATGATTTTATACATTTCAATAAGATCACCCATCATCCTCCTGAGCTCCAAGGAATAGAATCTCAATATTGTTGGTGAACAAAGATAGCTGCAGAATTGTGGAAATGCCACATGAAATGGTTCCAAAGAAACTCCATAATATTCTGTTATTCACTGTCTTGCAGTGCTTCAGCCCTTGGTCGTTTCTCCTTTGTGCTTTGACCACTATTTGGAATTGGAAACTGCCAGTGACAAAAGAATGCATGGAAACTCCATTCCTCATGATGAAAATACTCCTCTAAAGCGGCAGAAGCTGAACAACGACATTGGCATGAAACAGTAAGAAATATGAGGGAAATTACGATTTTTTTGACAAACGTAGCCCTTTTCAAGTGCTATCATTTTTAAATTGGCTACTAATCTCTTAATCTTTTTTCTCAACCAACCCATTGAAAGTGGTGACATCTTGCCAGCAACAACAAACTGAAATAAGAACTTACTAACCTGATGGAGTTTTTTGAGGAGGTGACGAAGGTGATCATTGAGGTTAGAGTGGTTGATGATGGATTTTAGTAAGGCATTGGATAAAGTCCTTCATGGTAGATCCAGTAAATTAGGATGCATGTGATTAACGGTGACTTGATCATAAGGATTCAGAACTGGCTTACCGATAGAAGACAGAGGGTTTTGGCGGAAGGACAATATTCAGGCTGGACGTCTTTGACCAGTGGAATTCCACAGGGATCTGTGCTGAGACCTTTGTTGTTTGTGATAGATAAATGACTTGGACACAAATGTAGATGGGTTGGTTGGTAAGTTTGCAAATTACACCAAGATTGCTGGGGTTGCAGACTGTGAGGAAGGCTGTCAAAGTATACAGCAAGATATAGGTCACTTACATAAATGGGTGGGGAAATGGCAGATGGAGTTTAATCAGAGCAAGTTGGAGGTGTTTCATTTTGAGAGGTTGAATGTAAGGAGAAAATATACAATTAATGGCATGACTCTTAACAGCGATGATGTGCAGAGGGATTATGTGGTCTATTTCCATAAATCTCTCTGAAATTGGTAACGCAAGTAGATAGAGAGGTAAAGAAGGCATATAGTGTGCTCTACATCATTGGTTTGGGCATTGAGTATAAGACATGAAGCATTCGTCATGCACTTTGTGATTTCCTCAAGTTTGCAACATCTGTGGCTCCTTGTAGGGCCTGTCCCACTTACGCGATTTTTTTGGCGACTTGCCGACACCCGTCATAGTCACAGCAGGTCGAGAAATTTCAAAATGTTGAAAATCCAGCGGCGACCAGACAAAGGTATGATTCTTTGGGCCACTACTAACGACCATACAGGCATCACCCCGTGACATGCCGAAAAATCGCATAAGTGGGACAGGCTCTTGTGCCTCCCGCTTAGAAATTGACACCTGATTTTAAGCATAAGTTGCATGTAAGAAGCAACTGTTATCTGCTGTGTGTTTGCTCTCATTTCTGATAGAAGTGCTGCCCACTGGGAAATTGGACTAGACCTTTCGACACATGATTAACATTAAAGCAGGCTTCATTTGCGCATTGTTTCCCAAGCTTGATGGATCATCAACACAACCTGGCTCAATTTAGTAATTTAATCACAGAAATTAGATGGAAAGGTGGTGATTTTTATGGTTAACTCACAATAAAATACAAAAGTACATATGTGGATAATAATGAACTTTGTAAAGATTAAACTATCTATCCCGCCACTCAAGACATTGTCTGCATATTAAACAAATGCTCTATTTATTTATTTTATTCAAAAGTTTCCTTTTGCCTCCCCATTCGCCAATGTCAGGCTACCATGGGAAGCTCTATTTAAAAATATTGACCTACTGGATGTTTGTAATTTGATATTAGCTCCAGGCCCAGGAACTCTCTAGTCCACCATAAATCTAGGCAGATTCCTTTTACCAATGTGTAACAAAATATGTTACATGATGCCTTTTTGATATTTCTTTAGATTCTTTTAAAATACTGGCCTTTAACTAATATGTGTGAAAAAACAAAATATTCACTCTGGTGCAAAAGATTGCAGTTTACCAGAAGAAGCTTGATTTTTAATCTTATCGGCCATGTTTAATGCTGACTGTTCATTGCAAAATGATCTGACCCATAGTACGAAAAATCCTTCCCTCAGGGGGTGGGGGGAGAGAACAAAGGAGGACTCGGCATGGGGGGAATCGCCGTAGCGGGGGTGTACAAAGGAGGACCTCGCATGGGATACATTGTAACTTTATCGGCACGTGGCAACTCTTTGCATACCTTGCGTATGCAAACCAAAGAATATCACTGTGACGTCACATGTGACAATAAAGTATCATTCATTCTTTCATTCATTCATTCATTCATTCATTCATTCATTCATTCATTCATTCATTATTTCCTTCATACATTCATCATTCATTCAGTATAAAAGCCACCAAAATAATATTTAATGCAAAATAGCTCACAGTTAATCTAAGAGGTTTTTTTTCTGTGACTTCTCTGGAAACTGTTATTTTTTAACAAATCTATCTCTAAGTATGCATTTCTAGTTCTGACTTTTTTAAATTCTTACCGCTGTTTTCTTATTGCTTTTTAAAACGTACGACTTTTTACATCATTTCAATATGTTGTGATCTCTTCTAGATATTACGCACTTTCAGAAAATGCACTCTGGGGAAGGAAACACAATGCTCCGATAGAAGGTCTTTCTGCAATTCTCAAAGTGTATGTTTTGGTGACCTCGTTGTCTCCACTCCGGGCATTTATTCATTCAACTGGACTTGTCCAAGGTGTACCCAATAAGAAGTTCTTTGTTACCAAGGTATAACTGTTTATACTTGGACTTCACTTGGAACTGTTACATTGGGAAATCTGTAGCCAGGGGAAATTCAGAAACTAGCATGCTCTAATATTCAGCATTTTGAGTTGAAAATTTTCAATGCTTTTGAATTGTCGCCTAACCTTTATGAACGCCTCATTAAAAGTGACATCTAAGGAGCAATATTCGCGTGAATTAAAAACGACTAATTTCTCATCTCTAAGTTTTATTTAAATTTTACTTCAGGAAAACATGATGTTTTGATAAATCAATATCTAATATTTTAGCTTCTTTATCAAATTCACTAATTGGTTAGAAATGCAGATAATCTAACCTATGATGGTTAACATAAAACATAGAACATCACAGCACAGGGCAGACCCTTCAGCCCACTATGTTCTATACATGATGCAAATTCAACTAATCTCCTGCACATAATCCATAACCCTCCATCCTTTGCATATTAATGTGTCTATCTAAAAGGCTCTTATGAGTCACTATCATATCTGCCACCACCACCACTGCCAGTGCATTCACCCACCACTCTTTAACATATCCACTATGGTAAAAAGGTTCTGACTGTCTACCCCATCTCTATCTCTCATAATTTTATATAGTTATATAATTCTCTGATGCACCAGAGAAAACAATCCATTGTCCAAACTCTCCTTGTAGCCTCTACCCTTTAGTCAAAGCAGCATTCTGGTAAACCTCTCTGCACCCTTTCCAAAGCCTCCACGTCCTTCCTTTAATTGAGTGACCACAATACAATTAATACAATACTGTAAATGTGGCCTAACCCCAGTTTTATAAAGCTGCACCGTGGCATTATAACTCTCATATCCCAAGTTCAGACCAATGAATACATGCATACCCACACGCCTTCTTTCCAACCTATCTCATAAGGTCAAAGGGAATAGGAGTAGAGTTAGGCCATTCGGCCCATCAAGTCTACCCTGCCATTCATTCATGGCTGATCTATCTTTCCCACCTAACCCGATTCCCCTGCCTTCTCCCCATAACCTCTATGTACTAATCAAGAATTTGGGTTACCACTTTCAGAGAGCAGTGGACTTAGACCACAGATCCCTCTGTACATCAATGCGGTTAGGGGGGTCTTGCCATGAACTATATACTTTCCTCATACATTCGACCTCCCAAAGTGCAACACCTCACACTTGCTCAGATTAAAATCCACTGTAAAGATGTACTGCCCATGATGAAAGCCAGGCAATAGTCCTTCAATTGTGTTTAGGCAAATATGCATTGCAGTAACCTAAAATTTGTTTGTATTATCATGTCAAACATTATAAATCACACCTCCTGCTGGGTAGAAAACTAAGCAAACAAACTGACCTTACATGGAAGAACAAATTGTGGACAGCCCATTACTATGTCAGAGTGAGCACTTGTTTCCATTTTACACACTCCAGCTTTAAATTCGGATGCTTGTGACTTAATCAATTTGCTATGATAGAATAATTATTAATGAATATATTCTCCCATACATAACTTACTTGTGTGGCTGTCAGTTCAATTAAACATGGCAGCAACAGACTAAAGACAAAGTGTGAGAGTAACTCAGCGGGTCAGGCAGCATCTCTGGAGACCATGGATCGGTGACATTTCAGGTCAGGAAACTTCTTCAGGAGGAGGTGGAGTTACAAAGCTGGAAGAGAGGAGGGGCAGGGCATGGCCTGGCAAGTGATAGGTACCTCTTTACCCTTATCTCACATTTCTGGCATTTCATCTCTGGCCTTTGGCTCCAAACATCTGCCCATCTAAAGAATCTGTATCCAGCTATCACTTACTAGGCTTTGTTCTGTCTCTCCTCTTCCAGCTTTCTTGTCCCCCCCCCTCCCCCCATCCCCCCACCACTACAATAGGTCAAAAGAAGGGCCCTGACCTGATAGGTCACTTATCATTGTTCTCCAGATGCTGCCTGACCCACTGAGTTACTCCAGCACTTTGTGTTTTTTTTTTGTAAACCAGCATCTGCAGTTCCTTGTTTTGACAGAATAAGTAAGTCTGCACCTGACATTGATCAAGTTTGGGCTAGAAATTCTCCCTCGAGGGGGAGGGGGGGGGGGGGGGGGAGTGGATGGCAGGTGAACGGTTGTGAGATTTGGTCGAGATGGGGAAGGATGTAATTGGGCCTGATTGGGGCATGATCCAGGGTAAGTCAGCCAGATGTGAAGGCGAGGCCCCCTAGGG
Source organism: Amblyraja radiata (assembly GCF_010909765.2). Lineage (NCBI taxonomy): Eukaryota > Metazoa > Chordata > Chondrichthyes > Rajiformes > Rajidae > Amblyraja > Amblyraja radiata. The sequence goes on along the minus strand of NC_045974.1, from coordinate 38,566,339 downwards.
GCAATGGCAGCAACTGCAAGCAGGGTCTGGAGAGAGCGGAGGGATAGAACTTTAAGGAAGATGGACATCTGCGTGGAGTTCTCTGGGCCAACTCAAGGGTCAGCTCGATGGTTTTGAATGCACCACCTGTTAATTTGAGCTATAAACCTGATTATTGCACGCAGCTGGCTCTTTTGCAGATGTTTTCATAACCTACACAGAGACTGCAGGCATTGCAATGGGATTAAATGTAACACATACTTTGAAGTTATTTGTGTAAATAACATAACCCACTCAGTCCTTGACTGGATGGTTGAGATCTGGCCTGGCAGTAGATAATGAGGGGGGGTGCTGAGTTTACCAGGACCACTGTCATGTAAATTTCTTCCAACCACTGTTCCCCCCCATCCCTGCTCACTATTGCACCCATGGCACCTCCACATTTAGCCAATCCTACCCAGATCCAGCCCGATCATGATTCTTCCTAATTGTTTCTGCTCCACCGCCTATTGTTTGGCCATCAATTTCCTTACCATTTCCAACTCCAGACCCCATCTTCTTTAGCTTGTTTTCCCCGGCTACACACACCTCCAATGGTCCTCTTCCTGTCTTAACAATTGTAAACATGGACTTTCTGCATCTCTGCTCTTGATGCTGGTCTGTGCCTGAGTCAGAACTTCGCACACTCTCTTCACACAAAGTGCATACAATCGCTTTAAATGGGCAATATAATTTCCCTCGAGAAAGTGGACTTTTCATGTTATAGATATCTCACATGTTGCTCATCAATAACCCTGGTCCATTTCTCATGTAGCTCTGAATGTAGCAAAGCCACCACAGCCTGACATAAAAACAGCTTTTTTCCACAAGCAGTAGCTCTACTCAACATTCAAAAGTCTGTAGCCTCCTTTTTTTCTGGTATTTTATTTCATGCTTCACATATTTAGATTATAATGTTTTATTTTTAATTGTTTACTGTATATCGTGTCGTTACTTGCGAGCAAAGCACCAAGGCAAATTCCTTGTATTTATACATATTTGGCCAATAAAATTTATTCAATTCAATTCAATTCAATATAAAACAAAATGCTGGACTAACTCTGCGGGTCAGACAGCATCTCTTGAGAGAAGGAATGGGTGACGTTGCAGGTTGAGATTCTTCTTCAGATTTCGGACTAATGTAGCCGAGTTTGCCTCTTCTGTCTGCAACTGACCTATAACTCAACTGAGCAAGATAATAATAATAAATTTTATTTATGGGCGCCTTTCAAGAGTCTCAAGGACACCTTACAAAAATTTAGCAGGTAGAGGAAAAACATGTAAGGGGAATGAAATAAATAGTAGAGACATGACTAGTACACAAAGTAAAGACATTTGTTAGTGGAGTGATTGCCTAAGTTCATCGTCCAATAATGAACAGAAGTGTATGAAGAATGAAAGTTGCAATTTGGAAAAACGGCAAGATTTCAGAGAGGGGATGGAAAGCGCTGTGTGAGGTGGAAATGCAGTAGTGGGGAAAAGTGGTCTGAGAATAGGCTTCAGATTCCAATGAAAGGAGATGTGGGTTGAAATTTGATTTGAAATTCAACATAAATAAAGTCAGTGGACAGAATGTAATGAGACAATTAAGAGTGAAGAGGGACAATTATAGACAAAAGGTGCAGGAGTAGGGCATTCGGCCCTTCGAGCCAGCACCGCCATTCAATGTGATCATGGCTGATCATCCCCAATCAGTACCCCGCTCCTGCCTTCTCTCCAGACCCCTTAACTCCGCTATCCCTAAGAGCTCTATCTAACTCTCTCTTGAAAGCATCCAGAGAACCAGCCTCCACCGCCCTCTGAGGCAGAGAATTCCACACACTCACAACTCTCTGTGTGAAAAAGTTTTTCCTCATCTCCGTTCTAAATGGCTTTCCACTTATTCTTAAACTATGGTCCCTAGTTCTGGACTCCTCCAACATTGGGAACATGTTTCCTGCCTCTAGCGTGTCCAAACCCTTATTAATCTTATATGTTTCAATAAGATCCCCACTCCATTACAAATTAGTAATTAGCTCTAACAATACCATCACCAGGAATTGAACTAAGGACAGGGGCAGAGGCAGACCAAAATGAGAAGAGACAGGCTGAGTCACGGGCCACAGGCAGAGGGAGAGGTGCTCTCTTTGGATGGAATTCAACATGCATGTGACCAAAGCAATCCACTGTGGCACTGAATGAGCCAAGAATATTGTACTGCTTTACACTGCCACCCAGTGGGCAGAGCTGAAAAATGCAGGGAAGTACAAATTATTATTTTTTTTTAATTGAGAAATAAATAAATGTGGTATAGAAACATAGAAACATAGAAATTAGGTGCAGGAGTAGGCCATTCGGCCCTTCGAGCCTGCACCGCCATTCAATATGATCATGGCTGATCATCCAACTCAGTATCCCGTACCTGCCTTCTCTCCATACCCTCTGATCCCCTTAGCCACAAGGGCCACATCTAACTCCCTCTTAAATATAGCCAATGAACTGGCCTCGACTACCCTCTGTGGCAGAGAGTTCCAGAGATTCACCACTCTCTGTGTGAAAAAAGTTCTTCTCATCTCGGTTTTAAAGGATTTCCCCCTTATCCTTAAGCAGTGACCCCTTGTCCTGGACTTCCCCAACATCGGGAGCAATCTTCCTGCATCTAGCCTGTCCAACCCCTTAAGAATTTTATAAGTTTCTATAAGATCCCCTCTCAATCTCCTAAATTCTAGAGAGTATAAACCAAGTCTATCCAGTCTTTCTTCATAAGACAGTCCTGACATCCCAGGAATCAGTCTGGTGAACCTTCTCTGCACTCCCTCTATGGCAATAATGTCCTTCCTCAGATTTGGAGACCAAAACTGTACGCAATACTCCAGGTGTGGTCTCACCAAGACCCTGTACAACTGCAGTAGAACCTCCCTGCTCCTATACTCAAATCCTTTTGCTATGAAAGCTAACATACCATTCGCTTTCTTCACTGCCTGCTGCACCTGCATGCCTACTTTCAATGACTGGTGTACCATGACACCCAGGTCTCGCTGCATCTCCCCTTTTCCTTGTCGGCCACCATTTAGATAATAGTCTGCTTTCCTGTTTTTGCCACCAAAATGGATAACCTCACATTTATCCACATTATACTGCATCTGCCAAACATTTGCCCACTCACCCAGCCTATCCAAGTCACCTTGCAGTCTCCTAGCATCCTCCTCACAGCTAACACTGCCCCCCAGCTTAGTGTCATCCGCAAACTTGGAGATATTGCCTTCAATTCCCTCATCCAGATCATTAATATATATTGTAAATAGCTGGGGTCCCAGCACTGAGCCTTGCGGTACCCCACTAGTCACTGCCTGCCATTGTGAAAAGGACTCGTTTACTCCTACTCTTAGCTTCCTGTTTGCCAGCCAGTTCTCTATCCACATCAATACTGAACCCCCAATGCCGTGTGCTTTAAGTTTGTATACTAATCTCTTATGCGGGACCTTGCCGAAAGCCTTCTGGAAGTCCAGATACACCACATCCACTGGTTCTCCCCTATCCACGCTACTAGTTACATCCTCGAAAAATTCTATAAGATTCGTCAGACATGATTTACCTTTTGTAAATCCATGCTGACTTTGTCCAATGATTTCACCACTTTCCAAATGTGCTGCTATCCCATCTTTAATAACTGATTCTAGCAGTTTCCCCACTACCGATGTTAGACTAACTGGTCTGTAATTCCCCGTTTTCTCTCTCCCTCCCTTCTTAAAAAATGGGGTTACGTTTGCTACCCGCCAATCCTCAGGAACTACTCCAGAATCTAAAGAGTTTTGAAAGATTATTACTAATGCATCCACTATTTCTGGAGCTACTTCCTTAAGGCCTCTGGGATGCAGCCTATCTGGCCCTGGGGATTTATCGGCCTTTAATCCATTCAATTTACCCAACACCACTTCCCGGCTAACCTGGATTTCACTCAATTCCTCCAACTCCTTTGACCCACGGTCCCCTGCTATTTCCGGCAGATTATTTATGTCTTCCTTAGTGAAGACGGAACCAAAGTAGTTATTCAATTGGTCCGCCATATCCTTGTTCCCCATGATCAACTCACCTGTTTCTGACTGCAAGGGACCTACATTTGTTTTAACTAATCTCTTTCTTTTCACATATCTATAAAAACTTTTGCAGTCAGTTTTTATGTTCCCTGCCAGTTTTCTTTCATAATCTATTTTTCCTTTCCTAATTAAGCCCTTTGTCCTCCTCTGCTGGTCTCTGAATTTCTCCCAGTCCTCCGGTATGCTGCTTTTTCTGGCTAATTTGTACGCATCATCCTTCGCTTTGATACTATCCCTGATTTCCCTTGTTATCCACGGATGCACTACCTTCCCTGATTTATTCTTTTGCCAAACTGGGATGAACAATTTTTGTAGTTCATCCATGCAGTCTTTAAATGTCTTCCATTGCATATCCACTGTCAACCCTTTTAGAATTAATTGCCAGTCAATCTTGGCCAATTCACGTCTCATACCCTCAAAGTTACCTTTCTTTAAGTTCAGAACCATTGTTTCTGAATTAACAATGTCACTCTCCATCCTAATGAAGAACTCAACCATATTATGGTCACTCTTGCCCAAGGGGGCACGTACAACAAGACTGCTAACTAACCCTTCCTCATTACTCAATACCCAGTCTAAAATAGCCTGCTCTCTCGTTGGTTCCTCTACATGTTGATTTAGATAACTATCCCGCATACATTCCAAGAAATCCTCTTCCTCAGCACCCCTGCCAATTTGATTCACCCAATCTATATGTAGATTGAAGTCACCCATTATAACGGTTTTGCCTTTGTCGCACGCATTTCTAATTTCCTGTTTGATACCATCTCCAACTTCACTACTACTGTTAGGTGGCCTGTACACAACACCCACCAGCGTTTTCTGCCCCTTAGTGTTTCGCAGCTCTACCCATACCGATTCCACATCCTCCAAACTAATGTCCTTCCTTTCCATTGCGTTAATCTCCTCTCTAATCAGCAACGCTACCCCACCTCCTTTTCCTTTCTCTCTATCCCTCCTGAATATTGAATATCCCTGGATGTTCAGCTCCCAGCCTTGGTCACCCTGGAGCCATGTCTCCGTGATCCCAACTATATCATAGTCATTAATAGCTATCTGCACATTCAACTCATCCACCTTATTACAAATGCTCCTTGCATTGAGACACAAAGCCTTCAGGCTTGTTTTTACAACACTCTTACCCCTTTTACAATTATGTTGAAAAGTGGCCCTTTTTGATTTTTGCCCTGGTTTTGTCTGCCTGCCACTTTTACTTTTCACCTTGCTACCTATTGCTTCTACCCTCATTTTACACCCCTCTGTCTCTACGCTCACACATTTAAGAAACCCTTTCCCTTTAACTCCATCCTCCACTATCCCATTCGACACCCCACCCCCCTTATTCAGTTTAAAACCACCCGTGTAGCAGTGGCAAACCTGCCTGCCAGAATGCTGGTCCCACACCTGTTAAGATGCAATCCGTCCCTTTTGTACAGTTCCCCCTTACCCCAAAACAGATCCCAGTGATCTAAGAATCTAAATCCCTGCCCCGTGCATCAGTTCCTCAGCCACACGTTCAGGTCCCGTATCTCCCTGTTCCTGCTCTCGACAGCACGAGGAACATGTGATACAGTTATTTGGTGTTACAAATATCATAATGGTTAATACTGAAGAACAAGACAGCTGCAACTGTAATATTGCAAGAAACTTGATACCTGGTCTTAATGTTCCCAGTGGGACATCAGAGTTAGAATGGCAAAGAGGCGTTGGTACACATTTTGCAGTATTGGGCACCATGATGTGATTACAATTTAAGCATTATCGAGGTAGGACCCCAGCTTGTGTGCTACAGGTACTTTTGGCATAAATGACATAAGTAACGAGAGTATTTGCTGCCTTTATAACATTTTCGGGGTGGTGGGAGATGGGGGTTTGTGGCAATACTGAGATACACTGGGTGAAGGTTGAAGTTTTCATGCATGCTAGCAAAAGCTAATGACCAGGTTTCTAGCTCCTGTCATGGATACTCAGCAATAACAGCTTGCATTTATATACTTTTAACACCATTACCAGGAGTGTTAACAAACAAAATATACTGTAATGCCAAGCCACATGAGGAATATTAAGAGAGGTACTACATGGAACTTCAGATGCTGGTTTACAAAAAGAGACGCACTTAGGAGAGGTGATTGAAAGCGTGATGACAAAGCTGGGGCCTGGACGACTGAAAAAGCACAAATTATAAAAATCTGATCTACAATATCACAATTTGCAGAGACGTTTCCTCATTTCTACTGTGAATTTTGTGCAGTGCCTTCCTGACCTGTGATAGTTGAGGACTTCTTTACTGAGTTATATTTCCCTGAAAATATCAATAAATGTCAATCTCCCACTCGGTCACTCAGCACAGGGGCTTCACAAGGCTCTATACCTCTACTCTATAACTATGATTGTATAGCAACACACAACACGAACACCATCATTAAATTTGCAGACGACCTGACAATGGCGGGGCTGATCACTGAGGACGTTGAGTCAGCTCACAGGGAGGAGGTAAAGAGGCTAATAGGCTGGTGCTCAGAAAACGACTTGGCACTCAACACCAAACAAACAAAAGAGCTCATCATTGACTTCAGGAAGAAGCAGGGTGACCATTCCCCACTGCACATAAACGGAGAAAGAGTGGACAGAGTTTCTAGTTTCAGGTTCCTGGGCACCCACATCTCAGAAGATCTCAGGTGGTCAACTAACATAAACTCTCTGGTAAAGAAAGCACAACAATGACTTCACTTCCTAAGAACACTCAGGAAAGTCAACTTGCCACAACAGCTGCTAGTGTCCTTCTACCGTTGCTCCATAGTGAGTGTCCTGACACATGGCATCCTGGTGTGGTATGGCAACAGTTCTGCTGCTGACAAGAAGGCTCGGCAGAGAATCATCAGCACAGCCCAGAAGATCACCAACACACACCTGCCTGCCCTGGAAGACATCTATAGCTCTTGTTGCCTGCGGAAGGCATCCTGCATCCTAAAGGACCCATCTCACCCCGCACATCACCTGTTTGCCCTTCTGCCCTCAGGAAAGTGCTACAGGTCCATCAAAGCGCACACCACAAGACTAATAAACAGTTTCTATGCTAAAGCCATCACCACACTGAACTTTGCACTGAAAGCACAACCCCTCATAGTCAATATTTATACTGTACAACACACACCTTTGTGCAATACTGATATATTAATTTATAATATTTATTTTTATAATACTATTCTGTGCAATATCTTATATTCTGACAATTACCTTCTAAGCACAATATCTTATATTCTGGCAAGGGTGTATATGTAGGAATAATGTGTATGTGTGTGTGTGAATCTGTCACAGAATGTGCACGTGAGGGTATGAACTATTTTTATTTTCATCACCTTTTTGCCGTTATTTTATTTTATTTTTTTATCTTGTACATTTGAACGCCGCTCAGGCTGTGTGCCTGAATTGTATGCACCACTACAATAACAATAACGTCGTCAAGTCAAGTCAAGTAAAGTAATTATAAATACACTGCACATTTATGAAGGAATTCCACTTTATAGCACATCTATTGAGAACATTTGGTAAATGGAAATACAGGTTGTCTAAGCAAGTATGAAATCTTTGACAGCTTCTGGAATATTTTGAAAAATACTTTGGTACAGCATCCTCCGCACAGGCCTTTGAGAACATGAAGGAGCTAATTACGCAAGTTTTATTAATAGCGGAAGTGAATATTGAATCCTCCATTAATAGTCAAGGAACGTCAGAAAGGTGAGTAACCTGACTGCTATCATTGGAGTTTAATCTTTGTTTTCTATTTTGACATCTAAATTGAACTTTATCGAATCATTGAACTTTAACGGAGTAATCTACAGTATGAATTATGTTACTGATTTCTATTGCTATAAAAATTAAAAAATGTTAGGTACCGTATTTCTCATGAATCTGGAAAATGATAAATGCAAAATTGTTTATGTTGTTGGTGATATGTTGGCTGGGCTTGCAATTTTATGTTACTGAATCCACTGACTTCATACCTCTGCTGAACGCAGGACTTACAATTATTACAGATCTTGCTGTTAAATGTCTGGGACTTCAAGTGTTTACCAGTGCAAATATACGTAATAATGCTCTGAATGATGACCAGAATATTGCGACCTTCATAATTTGAAATAGATCTTAAAATCTAACCACGCTTTTTTCTTGGCAGCAAGTTTCAGTTATTAGCTAATCATTTTCAGTAATTCCCTCCTAGTGTAGGAAGAAAAGAGAACAAAATGTTATTCCAGGAGTGACAACATGACTCCCGATACACGGAAAAGCAATGGATGTTGGAATCTGGAGCAACAAACAATCTCTTTGGCTCGAAGATAGACACAAAATGCTGGAGTAACTCAGCGGGACAGGCAGCATCGCAAAGAGCAATCACTTTGGCTCACTGAGTTGCTCCAGCAGAATTTGTCTATCTTTAAACCATTTGTATTTACAAGTCCAAGCAAGACAACCTTTCCGACCCTTACAGATACGATGGAAATTTATTTGTGGACTAATGTGCTACACATTGTATTTTTTGAAACTCAGTTCATTAGAATTCAATAAAGGTAGTTCATAGTAAAATACAATATCTTGTCCACTGGGATGTAGCCATTTAGTGCATGTGACTGAGGACAAATTTCTATCTTGTGCAGGCCCGTACGAAGCTTTTCAAAAGGATTACAAAAAACGTAATGTGAGCGAGCGCGAAGCATGAAGTCCCTCGATGCCAGGGTCCAGGGCCCGCTTAAGGGCCCTGGAAGCTCAGGGGTTTTAGATGCTCTCTGATGCATTCTTTTTTTAAATCAAAATATTTTTTATTTAGTTTTCAGGACATAACAAAGAGCAAAGTTGTCTATTTGTTACAGACAGAGGGTACGAAAAGAATAAATAAAAAACAACTTATGCTAACATATAACAAGACAACAACAATAAAAGAAAAATGAGATACCAAAAATAATCCCTCCTCAGTCACTGCCAGTGAGCATATGCAAATATCAGCCTGTCACAACAATAATCCACGATAAATGAATGGGTAGACTGTTAAGCTGTTACACTGTGCTTGATGATCAAGCATTTATGAAGTCTGGAATGCATTTAAAAAAGGTCCCCATGCTTTCTGAAACCTTCCATTTGAATGTTGAAGTGAGTACCTGATTTTCTCGAGCTTTAGGCAGGACATAATATCTGTTAACCATTGAGTATGAGTGGACGGGGTAGGTTCCGTCCACCTGAGCAGGATTGTTCGCCGATGCATTCTGAGCCTTATATTGGAGCATTTTTGCACCAAATTTATGACCAATATTTCAGAAATTAACAGGAATCTGAGAGGTAGCTTTTTCACACAAAGGGTACTGGGTGTATGTAACGAGCTGCCAGAGGAGGTAGTTAAGGCTGGGACTATCCTAATGTTTAAGAGACATTTGGACACGTACATGGATAGGACAGATTTAGATGGATATGGGCCAAACGCGTGTGAGTGGGACTAGTTTAGATGGGACATGTTGGTCGGTGTGGGCAAGTTGGGCTGAAGGGCCTGTTTCCACACTGCATCATTCTATGACTAAAAAGTGAAGAAGAAAAAATGCACGTAGATAAGTAGAGCAAATTTGAAAGAGCTGTGAAATGTAAAGGCAGAGAGAGGTTTATGGGTGGAAAGGAACATAGGAAAGGAGGGGGGAGAGTGGGCTTGGGCAGATGGGTGAAGAGAAAATAGTCACAAAGTGCTGGAGTAACTCAGTGGGTCAGGCAGCATCTGCGGAGAATATGAATAGGCGACCTTTCACAGAGTACTGGAGTAACAGCGAGTCAGGCAGCATCTGTGGGGAACATGGATAGATGACATGTCACAGAGTGCTGGAGCAACTCAGTGAGTCAGGCAGCATCTGTGGAGAACATGGATAGGTGACATGTCACAGAGTGCTGGAGTAACTCAGTGGGTCAGGCAGCATCTCTGGAGAAAAGGTATAGATTATATTTCGGGTCAAGACCGTTCTCCAGTAATATTCATGATGTGACATGCATAGACATTCCTGAATGTTACCCAAACCATCGTGAGCTACTTTGTTACGGTGCTTGCCCTCTCCTATAACATCTCTGCTGCCTTGGGTGATGCAGGACAGGACACAAGCTTTGGGACATGGTGTGAACCTGTTGCCGTTTGTCCCAGCCTGTTACAAACCTGGATGGAGTGGATTTGGAGAGGATGTTTCCACAAGTGGGAGAGTCTAGGGCCAGTGCCCACAGCCTCAGAATTAAAAGACATTCCTTTAGGAAGGAGATGAGCAGGAATTTCTTAAGTCAGAGGGTGGTGAACTGTGGAATTCATTGCCACAGACAGCTGTGGAGGTCAATGGACATTTTTCAGGAGGAGATTGATAGATTCTTGATTGATACGGGTGTCAGAGGTAATGGGGAGAAGGCAGGAGAATGGGTTTGAGAGGGAAAGATAGTCATAGAGTGATACAGTGTGGAAACAGGCCCTTCGGCCCAGCATGTCCCATCTGCACTAGTCCCACCTGCACTCGTTTGATCCATATCCCTCCGAACCTGTCCTATCCATGTACCTGTCTAACTGTTTCTTAAATATTGCGATAGTCCCTGCCTCAACTACCTCCTCTGGCAGCTTGTTCCATACACCTACCACCCTTTGTGTGAAAAACATACCCTACAGATTCCTATTACATTTTTTGCCCTTCATCTTAACTCTGCTCCTCGATTCACTTACTCTGGGCAAAAGACTCAACCATATCTATTCAAATCATGATTTTATACACCTCTATTAGATCATCCCTCATCCTCCTGTGCTCCATGAAATAGAGTCCCAGCCTACTCAACCTCTCCCTATAGCTCTGGCCCTCTAGTCCTGGCAACATCCTCATAAATCTTCACTGTACCCTTTCCAATTTGATGACATCTTTCCTATAACGTGGTGCCCAGAACTGAACACAATACCCTGAATGCGGCCTCACCAACTTCTAATGCAACTGCAACATGACCTCCCAACTTCTATACTCAGCCTGACCCGCTGAGTTACTCCAGCACTCTGTGAAACGTCACAGAACAGGGCAAGATTAGCAAGTTTGCTGATGATACAGAAGTGAGTGGTTTTGCAGATAGTGAAGATGCTTGTGAAAGATTGCAGCAGGATCTGGATCAATTAGCCAGGTGGGCAGAGGAATGGTTGATGGTTGCATGGTTCCTTGAAGGTCGTGTCGCAGGTATATCAGGTGGTCAAAACGTATTTTGGCACTTTGGCCTTCATCAGTCAGAGTATTGAGTATAGAAGTTGTGAGGTCATGTTGCAGTTGTATAAGACATTGGTGAGACCGCATTTAGAATATTGTGTTCAGTTCTGGGCACCATGTTATAGGAAAGATGTCAAACTGAAAAGAGTACAGAGATCCCCATCCTGGATCAGTCCAATCAGGGTTGTGTCATCCGCAAACTTGAGAAGCTTGACAGAGGTATCTGTGGAGGTGCAGTCATTGGTGTGGCGAGAGTAGAGGAGAGGGGAGAGTACGCATCTTGCGGTGGTCCTATGCTGAGCGTTTGAGGGTTCGAGATATGCTTTCCCGCCTCACATGCTGCTTCCTGTCTGTCAGAAAGCTGGTGATCCACCGACAGAGTGGTTCAGGCACAGTCAACTCAGAAAGTTTGGAGCGTAGTAGCTCTGGCACAATGGTGTTGAATGCAGAGATAAAATCAATAAAACAAAATCCTCGCATAGATTCCCTAGCGGTCTAGGTGCTGGAGGATGAACTGCAGACCCAGATTGACTGCATCATCCACAGATCTATTGGCCCAATATGCAAAATGCAGAAGGTCCAGCAGAGGGATTGTGATATTTTTCAGCCTGGCCAGCACAAGCCTTTCAATGATCTTCATGACTACAGAGGTCAGTGCGACCTGCCTGTAATCCTTAAGACCAGTAATCCTTACCTTTTTGGATACAGGGACAATAGTGGAGACTTTGAAGCAGGCAGGGACAGTACATCTTTGCAGGGACTGGTTAAAAATGAGTAATTGGGTGTGAAGTGGTGATTGGAGTGGGGTGGGTGTAGAAGGGCCCAGTCTTTGCAGACTGAGGTCAGGCTGTGAGTGGGTGTGAAGTGTTGGTTGGGGTGGGAAAGGGTCCACTCTTTTCATACTGGAGTCTTGCCTTAAGTAGGTGTGAAGTGGTGAATGGGAAGGAGATGGTGCAGGGTCCATTCTTTGCAGACTGGGGTCTGGCTGTGTTTGTTGGGGAAGGGGTACCAGGGTTGCATTTCTGATTTTCAAACCTGCAGTAAAACTCATTCAGGTCGTTCGTCAGCTGACGATTGTCCAAAGAGCGGGGGGCTTTCCTCTTATAGTTGGTGATTTCTTGCATGCCCTTCCAAACTGAAGAAGAGTCATTAGCTGAGAACTTGCTCCTCAACTTCTCAGAGTACCTTTCCTTGGCAGCTCCGATTCCTCTTCTCAGCTCTTTATCGATTAGGCTATCTTTTAGCTCTTTAACGATTAGGCTATCGGCTTGATGCATATTTGCCCCCAACCTCCCGCCCCCCCTCCCCCTGATCTCGAAATGGAAATGTTACATCTGTATATAATGATCCCATTAAAATGTGTATTTATGTCACAAACCATGGAATTCATATTTTTCAGTATTGTTATCAAGGAAACGAAAGCAGTTCCAATTGTTTGATATTATATGATATTGTTTAATATTATTCATATGGAGAAAATATAATACAGGTGCACAACCTTTTATCCGAAAGCCTTGGGACCAGACACTTCTCGGATTTCGGAATTTTTCGGATTTCGGAATGGAAGATTTTTAGCGTAGATTAGGTAGGTAGCGCGGGCGGCTTGAAAAGTCTGGCGCAGCTGCCTCCTCCCCGGAGACCGGGGAATCAATGTAAATCATTGCTTAAATGTTAGTCAGTTAGTTTGGAGGGATTTTATGTGGTGGGGGGGGTGAAGGGGGAAACTTTAATTCTTAGTCCCCTACCTGGTCGGAGAAGCGGGGAGCGGGCAATGCCTTACCGGGTCGCCGTGCAGCAAGCTCCGGAGCGCTGTGGCCGCCAACTCCCAACATCTGGGGCTGCGGGCGTCCGGCCGCGGGCGGCACCGATTGGAGCTCCGACCCCGGCAACTCTGCCCCTGGCTGCGCGGCGCTCCAAATCCAGCGCGGCCCACGGCCGGACGCCCGCAGCCCCAGCTCCGCGATGTTGGGAGTCGGCGGCCACAGCGCTGGGATACCAGCGGGGAGCGGGCAATGCCTTACTGGGTCACCGTGCGGTAAGCTCCGGAGCGCTGTGGCCGCCGACTCCCAACATCGCGGAACTGGGGCTGCGGGCGTCCGGCCGCGGGCGGCGCTGGATTTGGAGCGCCGCGCAGCCAGGGGTAGAGTTGCCGGGGTCGGAGCTACAACCAGCGCTGCCCGCGGCCGGCCGACCGCAGCCCCAGCTCCGCGATGTTGGGAGTCGGCGGCCACAGCGCTCCGGAGCTTACTGCACGGCAACCCGGTAAGGCATTGCCCGCTCCCCGCCTCTCCGATCAGGTAGGGGACTAAGAATTAAAGTTTCCCCCTTCACCCCACCCCTTCACATAAAAGCCCTCCAAACTAACTGACTAACATTTAAGCAATGATTTACAGATATTTAAGTGTCTCCCCGGTCTCCGGGGAGGAGGCAGCCGCTACAGTAGTACAGACCTGGGTTGACCGTGGGTCATTTCGGGTCAAGTTTGGCGCCAAACGTGAGCTTTGGTGTGCAGACGACATCCTGGAAAAAATGCCCGGTTTTCGGAGCTTTTCGGTTTCCGGAACTCCGGATAAAAGGTTGTGCACCTGTAGCTCCAAAACCTACCTTAATTTTGCAATCTCACTAAAGATAATCCCCCTTTCCCTCTCCCCTCCCCCATCTCTCTCTCTCCCCTCCCTTCCCCTCTCTCTCTCCCCCCTCTCACATCCGCCCTCTTTCTTGCCGGGGGGGGATGGGGGAGGGGGCGAAGATGAAGGTGGCGCGGGCCCAGCGGGCGTGGGGATGAAGGTGGCGTGGGCCCAGCGGGGGTGGCGGGGGCCCAGCGGGGGTCAGTGGGGGTGGCGTGGGCCCAGCGGGGGTGGCGTGGGGTCAGCGAGGATGGCATAGACCCAGCGGGTGTGGCGTGGGCCCAGCGGGGGTGGCGTGGGCCCAGCATGGGTCAGCGAGGTTGGCGTGGATCCAGTGGGCCCAGCGGCGGTAAGCGATAATGGAGTGGACCCAGCGGGTGTGGCGTGGGCCCAGCGGGGGTCAGCGAGGGTGGCATGGACCCAGCGGGGGTCAGCGGGGGTGGCGTGGGCACAACGGGGTGGCGTGGGCCCAGCGGGGGTGGCTTGGGCCCAGCAGGGGTGGCGTGGGCCCAGCGGGGGTCAGCGAGGGTGGCGTGGACCCAGCGGGGGTCAGCGGGGGTGGCGTGGGCGCAACGGGGTGGCGTGGGCCCAGCGGGGGGTGGCGTGGGCCCAGCAGGGGTGGCGTGGGCCCAGCGGGGGTGGCGTAGATCCAGCGTGGGTTAGCAAGGTTGGCGTGGACCCAGTGGGCCCAGCGGCGGTAAGCGATAATGGAGTGGACCCAGCGGGGGTGGCGTGGGCCCAGCGGGGGTCAGCAGGGGTGGTGTGGGCCCAGCTGGGGTGGCGTGGGCCCAGCGGGGGTGGCATGAGCCCAGCGGGGGTGGCGTGGGCCCAGCGGGGGTCAGCGGGGGGGAAGGTGGCTTGGGCCCCGGCGGCGGGGGGAGGCGAGGGGAGCGGGCTCTGTCGCAGCGGCGTCTGGTGTTGGGCTTACAGTCATTGGGTTTAGATTCAGCCACTCCCGCCCGGCGACGGGAGAACAGAGAACTGGCCGTTTCCAAAGCGGTTCTTAGGGGGAGAAAAAGGGGGGTGCGGTCGCATCCAACGCACCCCCCCCTTCGGACGGCCATGCTGTGGAGAGACTTGTATTAAGGCAAGAACTGGAGCCACTTACTTTAGAGATACCTGTAGCCAAGAACTGATAGTTGTCAGCGACTATTGTTCTCTAGAATGTTTGCAAGTGGTGTAGCAGCTAGATTTATAAATGGTCAAGAAGCCAATAGTTGAGAAGCACAGATATCTTGGAGGAAACTATATAATTAATGCTGGTGTGCAGGCGCAGGTATTTGGAAACAAAGGCGCCAGTTTTTAAATGGACGTTCAAGAATGGTTCAATAAGATTTAGAGTGAATTAGGACCCTGACAGCAGAATACATAGTGACCTTAAATTTAGATCAAGCAAGGCCAGACAGAATGCAATGGATTATTCATGTAAGGAAGAGTAACAAATTTACCAAGTGCAAGGGAAATTATTGGAATCCCTGTTTGGGTTGTTAATTAGAGCAGAGTAGCTTCTGTGAATAAAAAAAAAATCACTAAATCAAAAATGGATGTGATCAATAGTTGTCAAACACACCAAAGCCTGTTTCTAGACTCTGCCCAGTGTTTGTATCAGTCGTGCGCTGTATCAGCTACCTCTTGCCTACTCTATGCTGGAGGGCACATTACAAACAGGAACACTTGCTCCCTCTAAACATACAAGGGCAGGCAATTAAGTTTTGAGTTATGATTCCACTCTGTCCCATTGTACTCTGGC
The DNA here is from genome assembly GCF_010909765.2 of Amblyraja radiata. NCBI lineage: Eukaryota > Metazoa > Chordata > Chondrichthyes > Rajiformes > Rajidae > Amblyraja > Amblyraja radiata. Next base: position 38,550,621 of record NC_045974.1, on the reverse strand, counting down.
CTGCCACCAACTAGCAGGGGCCTCTGTTTAATACTATGTAATTTGAAACAAAGAGAATTTAATGGAAAAAATATCACAGCAGTTCAGTCCCATTTCTGACCAAGTAAACTCGAATGGTATTGGACAATGAATCATTGAAGCCAAATTTAAAGGAACATTTAATTTTTGGTCGACATAAAATGCTGGAGTAACTCAGCGGGGCAGGCAGCATCTCTGGAGAAAAGGAATAGGTAACATTTTTGGGTTGAGTCCCTTCTTCAGACTAAGTCAGGGGAAAGGGGAATGAGTTTTTGGTGTTTGGAAGGATCATAGTTTGACAAAGACCAGTTTTACAGCTTCCATTTTAGTTTATGCACCCCATTGTCACCATTGCTCTTGATTTCTTTGCCAGTGGCTACTGCTAGTCTGTTACACAAGGCATCTGCACTGGAGCTTTCTGCAGCTCGTTCCTATTAGTTTCAAGGAGGAATGCAAGAGAGCTTGGAGAACTGCAGTGGACGCTAGCTCTCAGAGAATCATTTGCTCACAACCTTCTCCTGAGGCAGATCCCGGGGATCTAGGATGACTTGCTTCCACTCTGAATGTGTGGTTTCTGAGGTAGTTAAGGTGTGAACCATATGGGGCAAGAGTGACCGAAAGGGGGGAGCAGTTAGATAGATTGCAAGATGCCGTGCTCCGACCACTCCTTATGCAGGACTTTGTGCGTGGGCTTGCACTGAGCATCATATTGCCATCAAGGTGATAGCATCTGCCATCAGCACTGGGCAATAGAAAATATTGTCATTTCATCAATACTGCAATATACTTGTCTGGTGATGTTTATCTATCTGACCTCCTTTCCAGGAATGTGATGGGATGGATTGGAGGGAAATGGAAAGCACTAGTGGATAATAATTTGCCGCTATATCTGAGCATTCTATGTGCAAGCAAAACCATTGTGTGCATGATTGGAAAGTTCTGCAGCATGTACTTATCTCACGATGTCTCAGAACTCCCGATAACATGTCCTGGAGTTTCTGTCGCATCAGACTAGACCCGAGTTAAGAATTACTACAATAGATAATTGTCGGTCCTATAAAGTAAGGAAGGATTTGTTGGATTGGTGAGTTAATCAGGCCTTGAACTTCATAAAGAGTTAGCAGACATCTGAATGAATTTCTGTGAAAATCTGCTGGAAATAGACAAAAAAAAAGCTTATCTGCTCAACAGGGGTAGTTTACAGCGATTAATTGACAATTCCAACCCGCATGTTTGTTTTGGGATGTGGGGGGAAACCAGTGCACCCAGAGGAAACCCACACAGTCACAGGAAAAAACATGCAAGTTCCACACAGACAGCACCAGAGATCAGAATCGAAAGCAGGCCTCTGGTGACATGAGCCAGTGGCACTTCCAGGGTGTTGCCCTGGTAACTGAATTTGATAGAAACATATAACATCCTTGGGGATCTTGACCAGATGGATGTGGAGAATCTAAAATTGGTTAGCACGTTTAAGACAGTGATTATAGTCTCTTTCTTTCCCCCGAGGGTTGTGAATCTATTGAATTCTCTTTGTCAAAGTGTGGTGGATGTAGAATCTTTGAAGGCATAAACTGATACTTGCTAACCAAGTGGGCGGACGAACTGTTTCGTAAGTTCTGTATTTGAATGGGAAAGAGGAACTTTGGTTGCATTCAGAATTGCCATGACTTTGTTAAATACTCCAGCAGGCAACTCCTCTCTCGGGTCAAGACTACTTCTTCATTCCTTCTCTCCAGAGATACTGCCTGTCCAGCTGAGTTACTCCGGCATTTTGTGTCTATCTTCGGTGCAAACCAGCATCTGCAGTTCCTTCCAACATCAATCCCGGACTGAAGGTGGAGGCAGCTAGCACCAGCATCACCAGAAATACAAGAAGGAACTGCAGATGCTGGAAAATCAATCCCGTTTACCACCAGCAGAGGGAGTGCGATAAAATATTTGGTTTAATAATAATAATAATAATAATAGATTTTATTTATGGGTGCCTTTCAAGAGTCTCGACACCTTACAAAAATTTAGCAGGTAGAGGAAAAAAATGTAAGGGGAATGAAATAAATAGTAGAGACATGACTAGTACACAAAGTAAAGACAGAATACAATTCAAAACACAATAATAATAATAAAGCTTTATTTCAGACAGGTCCATATAACACATCATACAGTATAAGGAGATACAAAAATACATTAAAAATTGCATATTAGCCTATAAAATATACAAGCTATTGCACCAATGCCGTCTTAGCCTAGAAGTGAATCTATAGCAGCTTTTCAGAGGGCTGACTAGGGCTTCAATTATGTGATTCTCTGACTTGTCCAGGCGACACATAAAACTAAACATCAGCTGTCTTAAGAGTGCTTCACAGGTTGGCACTCTAGTGGACACAAACAATTGACTGGCACTATGCCATCTAGGGACACGAAGCAGCAACCTCATTGCATCATTGTATGCTACCTTGAGCCTCTGCATACTCTTTTTCTTATAGTTAGACCACAATTGAGCAGTATATAACGGTGTGATGTAGGTTCTGAACAAGGAACACTTCACAGAGTCAGAGCACAGAGAAAACTTCCTTATAAGCATGTTAGCTTGAAAATAAATTTTACAGCGCTATCGGTAGAGGTCTTTGTCATCCGTCCAGTCATCGGATATGACATGACCTAGGTATTTAATTTCCTCACACACAGCAAGAGGACTGTCTGACAAATAAAAGGTCGGTTTAATAATAATAATAATAATAAATAATCATAAGTTTCGAGTTATGATTCCACTCTGTCCCATTGTACTCTGGCCTGCCACCAACTAGCAGGGGCCTCTGTTTAATACTATGTAATTTGAAACAAAGAGAATTTAATGGAAAAAATATCACAGCAGTTCAGTCCCATTTCTGACCAAGTAAACTCGAATGGTATTGGACAATGAATCATTGAAGCCAAATTTAAAGGAACATTTAATTTTTGGTCGACATAAAATGCTGGAGTAACTCAGCGGGGCAGGCAGCATCTCTGGAGAAAAGGAATAGGTAACATTTTTGGGTTGAGTCCCTTCTTCAGACTAAGTCAGGGGAAAGGGGAATGAGTTTTTGGTGTTTGGAAGGATCATAGTTTGACAAAGACCAGCTTTACAGCTTCCATTTTAGTTTATGCACCCCATTGTCACCATTGCTCTTGATTTCTTTGCCAGTGGCTACTGCTAGTCTGTTACACAAGGCGTCTGCACTGGAGCTTTCTGCAGCTTGTTCCTATTAATTTCAAGGAGGAATGCAAGAGAGCTTGGAGAACTGCAGTGGACGCTAGCTCTCAGAGAATCATTTGCTCACAACCTTCTCCTGAGGCAGATCCCGGGGATCTAGGATGACTTGCTTCCACTCTGAATGTGTGGCTTCTGAGGTAGTCAAGGTGTGAACCATATGGAGCAAGAGTGACCGAAAGGGGGGAGAAGTTAGATAGATTGCAAGATGCCGTGCTCCGACCACTCCTTATGCAGGACTTTGTGCATCTGCCATCAGCACTGGGCAATAGAAAAGATTGTAATTTCATCAATACTGCAATATACTTGTCTGGTGATGTTTATCTATCTGACCTCCTTTCCAGGAATGTGATGGGATGGATTGGGGGGAAATGGAAAGCACTAGTGGATTATAATTTTCCGCTATATCTGAGCATTCTATGCGCAAGCAAAACCATTGTGTGCATGATTGAAAAGTTCTGCACCATGTACTTATCTCACGATGTCTCAGAACTCCCGATAACATGTCCTGGAGTTTCTGTCGCATCAGACTAGACCCGAGTTAAGAATTACTACAATAGATAATTGTCGGTCCTATAAAGTAAGGAAGGATTTGTTGGATTGGTGAGTTAATCAGGCCCTGCTCTTCATAAAGAGTTAGCAGACATCTGAATGAATTTCTGTGAAATTCTGCTGGAAATAGACAAAAAAAAGCTTATCTACTCTACAGCGGTATTTTACAGCGATTAATTGACAATTCCAACCCATGTGTTTGTTTTGGAATGTGGGGGAAACCAGAGCACCCAGAGGAAATCCACACAGTCACAGGAAAAACATGCAAGTTCCACACAGACAGCACCAGAGATCAGAATCGAAACCAGGCCTCTAGTGCCATGAGCTAGTGACTCTTCCAGGGTGTCACTCTGGTAACTGAATTTGATATAAACATATAACATCCTTGGGGATCTTGACCAGATGGATGTGGAGAATCTAAAATTGGTTACCACGTTTAAGACAGTTATTATAGTCTCTTTCTTTTCCCCGAGGGTTGTGAGTCTATTGAATTCTCTTTGTCAAAGTGTGGTGTATGTAGAATCTTTGAAGACATAAACTGATACTTGCTAGCCAAGTGGGCGGATGAACTGTTTCGTACGTTCTGAATGGGAAAGAGGAACTTTGGTTGCATTCAGAAATGTCATGACTTTGTTAAATACTCCAGCAGGCAATTCCTCTCTCGGGTCAAGACCCTTCTTCATTCCATCTCTCCAGAGATGCTGCTTGTCCAGCTGAGTTACTCCGGCATTTTGTGTCTATCTTCGGTGTAAACCGGCATCTGCAGTTCCTTCCATCAATCCCGTTTACCACCAGCAGAGGGAGTGCGATAAAATAGTTGGTTTCCATGCCAATAGGTTACTGCATTAAAAAAACTTTTTAATTCAAGTATCCTTGCATGTTGAAGGGTAGTTTGGGGACCATTTTATGGTTTTGATAAACTATTAAAAGCAGCAATGTACATCAAGTTCGATAACTAAATCAGTTTGTACATCAAAAGGGTTTGTATGAAATAGTCTGTAATGTTGTGATTCTGAGTCTTGGACTGAAAGTGTAAATTGAATCTGTTTTCTGAGAACAAGGGAAATGATGCAATGCTTTTTAATTTTCAGTGAGGTAATGTATAATGACAAAGGTTCTCCCTGAAATTCCTGCGAATTTGCTTGTGCCTGCCAAGATTTTGGACGGGAATGATGCATCATGCAGATAGCCTGCCTTTGGGTGGAGTCAGATCCAAGCTAAAATTTCAAAGAAAAAAACAGAAAATGGGCAGCATATTTTTAAATAATTAAGCCAGGGAAGAAATCTCGTTTTTTTTTCTACAGAAATGGAAATTATAACTGCTCCAGTCGAACTGCAACTTGTAACATCAATTCCTGACCTAAACAATTGTTTAGCTGTAGTGTATTAACTTCTCACATAATCTTACCTGTTGTATCGAGTGGGTCTGCATGCTTAAGATTCAACCTCAGCCTGTTACTTAAATAGCTCTAACCAAAAGGAAAAATACTTGTTTGTGTTTAGAACCACAAGGTTGTAGAGGTGACTTGGGCTCCCCAAAATCTCCCTCAGACTTCTAAAGGGGGTTTCCTTTCCAATGTAAAGAAACCATGTCTGTTCAGCGCAAAGTGGAAGCTTCACATAGCTGAATGAAAATTGTGCCATTCACTGGTACATTGGATGAATTTTAAAGAAGACCACAAACAGGCAAAGCAATGATTTTGTGACACAAAATACTGGAGGACAGGCGGCATCTCTGGAGAGAAGGAATGGGTGACGTTTCAGGTTGAGACCCTTCTTCAGACTGGAGTGGAAATGGAAAGGCTCTGCAAATGCTGCTCCACCATATCATCAAAAAGTAAGGAGAGCCCTATAGCGATCCCATACAAGGCTGAAGCACATATCATGAGGCCTTTGTAGCTTAATTATGAAAAATGCAAATTGCAGCACTTTACAAGTCAACTTTTGCCCTTGCCATTATTCCAGAATATCGGCAATATAAGTGGCCTTATCATGGAAGTCCAGTCAAGATGATAAGATTGCTGTAATCCATGATCATTCTTCTTCTTCTTTACGTGCCCATCTTGTTTAAAATGTTTGTTATCGCTGTCATCGTCCGTCCTGAAAAGGACGCAAGCTTCCGGCAACAATCAGTGGAAGCCATCACATGCCGCAATAGATGACGGTGGTAGCAGAATTAGCTCAGGATACTTCCAGTTTCCAGCCCCATGACGTGGGCGCTTCTGTTATGGGGCCTCCATGGCCGTTGAGATGCCAGTAAAAAGTATCCAAAACTCACTTATTCCCCTGCCCCTGAGTTTCCTTGTTGTCACTTGAGTTGCTGGACATTCAGTTGGCATTCCCTGATTTATTTAAAGGATTTAGCTATTTCACAATGCACTCAACATATTCAATGTTTACCCACATTGTATGGCATTTTGCTCTAATGTATATTCAAAACTTCATCCCAATTACCAATCATCCACATCCATTCTGCTATCAATTTTGCTTTACCACATATATTAAATATCTTTTTCAAATCAAGTGAATGTGTGACTTCCACTTTATTAGGGTTTATTTGAACAACACCACTAAGGAGACGGGCAAAGGTAAATTTATAATATTCTGTGATAATAGCCTGAAGAAGGGTCCAGACCCAAAACATCACCTATTCCTTTTCTCCAGAGATTCTGTCTGACCTGTTGAGTTACTCCAGCTTTTTGTGTCTATAATCTGTGGCTGGTGGGAATGTTGATGCAGAGAGGGAATTCTGTTGAGATATGATGACCCATTGCATGCCATGCCAAAAGATTCCCAGTCACAACTGGTGAGTGAGCCACAAATACTAGATTCCTGGAGCCCATGTTGAAAATTGCCATCCAAATCAATCACCACTTTTATAATATAAGAAGCAAAAATATTGAAAGTTGCATTCATATTACGTTATGTAAAATTATGTACACTGCAAGGGCCAGGAAGCGAGCGGGCAAGATAATCTCTGACCCCTCTCACCCTGGCCACAAACTCCTTGAATCACTTCCCTCTGGAAGGCGACTCAGGATTGTCGAAGCTGCCACAGCCAGACATAAAAACAGTTTTTATCCACGAGTAGTTGCTCTACTCAACAGCCAAAAATCTGTAGCCTCCCTTTGATCTGGTATTTTGTTGGTTCACATGCTTGATCAATGGTGTTTTATCATTAATGTTTTATTATTATTAATGTTTAGTGTTTTCTGAATCATTTGTAACTGTCACTGTATGTCATGTTGTTACTTGTGGGTGGAGCACCAAGGCTAATTCCTTGTATGTGAATACTTGGCCAATAAACTTACTTACTTACTTACTTACTTACTACATTACTGAGACAAAACCAATCCTTGTAAAATAAAGCATATTCTTTCCTTTTAATTGTCCAAAATCAGTTTAAAACATGGAATAATACTTTTTCTGCATTGTTTAAATGTTCCTTGCTATGATGATTAAATATACTGATGTTAATTTATTTTTCTCAGATGTTGTTCATGTTTTCAGCTGTTGGCCTTTGATCTTAGCTTTGGCACATCTGTCTATCCAGTAATTGTTGAGGTAAGAATGTTTTGTTTTGCCTGGTCAAAGGGGATAGAGCAAATCGATGACATTTGCTTTGGAGAACGAGTCGTTAGTATTATTGAATGACTTGGATTCTACAGTTCTGAGGCTGACTTGGAGCTGTAAAATTCAGGAAACATGTTCCTATAAAACTATTTAAAGTTGTATAGTGAACCTTTTTATAGAATTTGCAGTGATCCACTCATGATGTTTCACAGTGAATGTTCAGAAATGCAGCATAATTCCCCAATGGGACAAACTTATCAATTACACTGCATGCCAGCAAGTACATAAACGACAATAGAAGTGTTAAAGGGAATATTAATTATGGGCAGTAGGATCTGGACAGCGTAAGCTGCTATGTGATTGCTGTGATAACTGCTGTATCTCAGCAGATATACGAGGGCCTTGGGCCCAGAACCAGGGCCTCAATTTATATTGCCTCTATCAGGGCAAAATTGGCGAGACTCTAATAAATAAACCCTAATAAATTCCATCCAAATTAAATAGGCATTTAAAAAAAAAAATCAGTTTAGTTTAGAGATTCAGCATGGAAACAGTTCTTTCGGCCCACTAAGTCCATGGTCGACCATGTTCACACTAGTTCTGTTATCCCACTTTCTCATCCACTCCCTACACAGTATAGAGGCCAATTAATCTGTAAACCCACATAAGGATGCGGGAGAAAACCAGAGCACCTGAAATAAACCCACGTGGTCACAGGGAGAATGTGCAAACTCCACACAGACAGCCCGAGGTCAGGATCCAACCTGGGTTTCTGGCTCTGGTAGTCAGCAGTTCTATCAGCTGTGCCACTGTGCCACAGTAGAACCAGAAGGACCGGTACTGAGGCTAATTAAGTCAAAGTGCCAAAAAATGAATGCCCAGTCAATGTTGAAGCACAACGCCACACAAAGACAATGATCATTTCAAGTCAAGTCAAGTCAAGTTTTATTCGTCACTTCCACATAAAGTGCAGTGACATGAATTTGCCAGCGGCGGTACAATAAAAAAAGAACACACAATACAGAATAAAAATTTAACACAAACAACCACCACAGCATTCATCACTGTGGCGGAAGTCACAAAGTTTGGTCAGTCCTCACTCCATTTTCCCCCGTGGTCGGGACCACAACCCTCCGCAGTCGCCGCTTTACCTGCCACTGGTTTGCCTGCCACTGATGCAATTAACAGACGCACTGGATCTGAGAATTTGTTCTACAAAGTCTTAATAACAGGTTTGAACGGGGCTCCTCAATTTATGTCAATTGAGTTGGGGTCCTAATTGCTTCACAGGACCCCTATTGTTCAGGTCATTCGGAAACATGGCCACCTCTGGGCTTTCATCAAGTAAGCTGGATAACACAGATCAGTAGAAATGACACAAGAGTGAAATAAACAAGTGATCATTAACAGCCCGTCCACCCATCACATTTGTTACTCCTCTTCAGGAAGTTGTTTCCTCTACTGCTATTCAGAAAAAAAGAGCAAGCTTGTAATATGTACATGAACAGATGAACAATTTTACTTTGGATGGACTTTTCCCCATTATAAATTAATGGGCATTGTGTTAAAAAAGTAAAAATTTACTTTGCAATATGAAAGTATTTCCTCACATTTATGTCAAGCTCATATAGTATTGGGCAACACGGTTGCAACAGCGGTAGAGTTGCTGCAGCACCGGAGTCCCGAGTCAATCTTGACTGCGGGTGCCGTCGGTATGGAGTTCGTCCGTTCTCCCCATGATGGTGTGGGTTTTCTCTGGGAACTTCAGTTTCCTGCCACACTCCAAAGACATACAGGTTTGTAGGCTAATTGGCTTGGTGTAAATGTAGATTGTCCCGAGTGTGTGTAGGATAATGTTAATGTGTAGGGATCGGTGGTCCGTGTGGACTCAGTGGGCCAAAGGGCCTGTTTCCACGCTGTATCTCTAAACTAAACTAAACTAAACTAAACTAAACTAAACTAAACTAAACTAAACTAAACTAAACTAAACTAAACTAAACTAAAAACTATTAACCATATATATTTTCGGCCTGTGTCCAAGAAAATTTTAAAAAAGTGAGAGGGGATATGATCAAAGTCATGTTGAGTCATAAGCACAAATACCGTGAGGTACAGATACAATGAAAACCTTGCTTGCAGAAGTGTCACTGGCACTTAGACTTGGGCGACACACAAAAACATAAATTGTATATAAATTGCACACACATTGAGGAAGACCATATAAAGAAAAACATCAGTGCACAAAGACAAGAAAACAGAAAAGAAACAAGTCCATGATAGTGCAAGAGGTGGTCCTTAGAGTTCCATTGCCAAAACACATAGTAGGTATGTTGCAAAGCCTACCTGAAGCGTCGCTGAAAATCTGTCGCTGCGGGTGTGCGCGATTTTGGCGCCGTTTAGAGGGGGCGGGTTTAAAACGCGATTTTCTCTAGGCTGTTCAAATCGAAGATGTTCAGCCTAGTTAATTATTAACGAAAAATCGCTGAAAGACCCCGTCGCAAAAGCTATTATTAGTTTTAAAGGCCTCGTATAATAGTTATAATAGTTTAAAAATCAATCTCTAAACCCGCGACCGCCAGCAACCGCAGGGTCTCATAAAGCAAATAACTGAAGGAAGGCTGTATATTTTTACATTAAAAAGGGCTTCTAAAGATCCCTTTATACAAAGTTTAATATTGCGAGTAGCTCATTTTGGGCCCATTATATCCCGCAGTATTTTTCTGGGCATTTGGGGCACAAATCTACCGCAATGTGAACGTTCTAAACCAGCGCGTTCCACAGGGACCCACTAGAAAGCTGATTTAAATGGGCATTTATTTACAGCAATTGAACACTAAATTCCTTCCATTTGGTCTATAAATTAATGTAAATGAGATTTAAAAATCATGTTTTATTGTGAATTATTTGTGAATATTATTTGGACATTTAGGCTATTTAAAAATGTTAATCATTTATTAAGAAATGGATAGATGTTTAGATCTAGTAATTGAAGTCTGAAATTAGCTACAATTAGGTAACTAACTAATTATATGCTTTAATTTCAGGTCATCCAAGTAAGATTATTTTATATTTCTTTCAGAATGCTTCAATCTATGATAACTGAAAATTTCATTCAGTTCTCTTAATTTTTAAGAAAGTTATGGGCTTTTGACTGTTCACGATCACAGCTTTTTTGTTATGTCCATAGAAAATCAATAGGGAACAAGATGCTCATTTCCCAGTATGAAAATGGCCATAACTTTTTAAATACTTGAGATATGAAAGTGAATTAGGTGTCAAATTAAACTTATTTTTATGCTTTATCTGATGGGATAAATTGCAGACTTGATTTTAAAAATCTCAAAATTTTGTAACATTGCTACACATAGTAGTCACAAAAGGATATACAAAATAAGACAGGGCCTGAGTAACTCATTGGGACTGGACTATCTCTGGTGAACATGAATAGATGATGTTTTGGCTCAGGACTCTTAGAGTCATAGCGTCATACAGCGTGGAACCAGGTCCTTCAGTCAAACTTGCCCATGAAGACCAACATGCCCCATCTACATTAGTCCCACCTGCCTGCATTTGGCCTCTGGCAGGTCGTTCCATATACCTACCACTCTTCGTGTGCAAAGTTGCCCCTTAGGTTCATATTATATCTTCCCCCCTCACATTTAACTTGTCTTCTTGTTCTTGATTCCCATACTCCCCGTAAAAGACTCCATGCATTTACCTTATCTATTCCTCTCATGATTGTATCTGCCTCTATTAGATCACCCCTCATCCTCCGGCACTCCAGGGAATAGTCCTAGCCTGCTCAACCTCTCCCTGTAGATCAGGCCCTCCAGTTCTGGCAGTATCCTTGATTATTTCTCAGCACCCTATCCAAACAAAATGTTTCCTATACAGGGTGACCAAAACATAACACAATACTTTAAATGTCTTGTACAACTGTAACTTGATATGCAACATATACTCAATACTCTGACAATATCAAAAGCCTTCTTGACAACCCTATCTACTACCTGATTTATTCTGACTGGTTGTGGTGGTGGGGGTAGAGGGGCAGGAGGAGGGGCGAATGCTGGAAGGCAGAAGGGGCAGGATGAAGCCTGGCTAGTAAGAGGTTTTTTGATTGGCAGATGGTTGGACAAAGGCCAGAGATGAAAAGAAAGAACATGTGGGGCAAAAGGATTGAAGTGCTGATCAAACCCACTCACCTGCATCCACCTATCACTTGCCAGGCTTTGTCCCACTGCCACCATCTCTCTTCCAGCTCTCTTCCCCCTCAGTCTGAAGGTGGTTTCCGACCCAATATATCACCTATCCTTGTCCTCCAGAAATGCTGCCTAACCCACTGAGTTACTTCAACACTTTGTCTTATCTGAGATGTCTTCATGCTTTAGGGAATGGGGGTTCCCCTCTTCCATCATGGTTGAGGCCCTCACATGTGTCTCCTCTGTCTCCCACAGCTCTGCTCTTGCACCCCCTCCCCCCAGTTGCTACAGGGACACAGTCCCCCTAGTCCTCACCTTTCACCCATCAGCCGTAGCATACAGCACCTAATCCTCCGACATTTTCACCACCTCCAACGCCTGTCCCGCTGAGTTACTCCGGCATTTTGTGTCTCTCCCTGGAAAACATGAACCACTTCTCAAGGATGTGCTGAAAGACTTCTTGTACAAAACATCCCCATTGACTTTTGGGACCCCTTGGCTCATGACTGCCCAGTCTGGTGCAGAAATATTGAGTATTGTGTGGGGGACACTTGCCAGCTCCATTAACTGGCAGAACGAGTCCACCACCTTGCCCACCGCATCGACACTTACTGCCCCACCTGCGGAACAGGCCGTGATTCCCACATTACCCTCACCAGTCCCTCAGAACCCATAATACTAGAGTGGGAGCAAGCCATCCTTGATTCCAAGGGCCTGCATAAAATGTTATTCTTAAGGTTTCTTTAATTCCCCATGAAGTTAATGGGAGTTAAGGTATAGTATTGCAGCAATAAATATTGAAAACATATTATATCTATGATGCAGTCTTCTATGACACTACGCTTCACTTAGATTATTTTTGTTGTTTATCTTGGATCTTGGCTTGCATGTCATCATTCAGCAATATTATTTGATAGCATTTTAACCCCTGTGATCTGCAATGTCTGAATATATTTAAAAAATATATCCACTAGAGGCCAGCAGAGCACAAGAGACTAAGGATCAAATGCATTTTTATTTCTTCACTCAGAATAATGGGCCTTCAGTTGGAGGCTTGACAACATGTTAAAAATAGTCCTATATGGTCTTGCATATGTGAACCAGCCAAAAGTGGTTTGGGTTTCAAAACTCAAGTATAGGTGGGTGTGCATCATGTACGCAGATATAGACACAAAATGCTGGAGTAACTCAGCGGGACAGGCAGCATCTCTGGAGAGAAGGAATGGGTGACATTTCTAGACTTCTTCAGACTTCAGAATCTGAAGAAGGGTCTCAAAACTTCACCCATTCTTTCTATCCAGAGATGCTGCCTGTCCCGCTGAGTTACTCCAGCATTTTGTGTCTATCTTCGGTGTAAACCAGCACCTGCAGTTCCTCCCTACACATGTGCACAGTTATACATTGACTCCACATATTTTCTTTACATTAAAAATAAAAAATGTTGAAAACATTTTTGTCGTTCATCTTTGCAAAGAGAAAGAGTTGATGTTTCTGTGCCAAGACCTTTCTCTTTCTAATGGAGGGTCTTCAACTTGAAAAGTAAACTTTGTTTCTCTTTCTACAGATGATGCCTGACATTCTGCTTCCAGCATTTTTAATTTCTATTTATTATTTCTAGCTTCTACAGTTTAGATTTTTTTTAAATTTTTGTCTTTATTATTGTACCACATAGTGTCATAGAGACACAGTGTGGAAACAGACCTTTCGGCCCAACTTGCCCACACTGGCCAACATGTCCCAGCCACACTAGACCCACCTGCCATCATTTGGTCCATATACCTCCAAACCTGTCCTATCCATGTACCTGGTACCATGTACCATTCTTAATTGTTGGGATAGTCCCTGCACCAATGACCTCCTCTGGCAGTTTGTTCCATACACCCACCACCCTTGTGTGAAAAAGTTACCCCTCAGATTCCTATTAAATCTTTTCCCCTTCACCTTAAACCTATGTACTCTGGTCCTCGATTCACATAGTCTGGGCTTGAGATTCTGTGCATCTACCTGATCTATTCCTCTCATGAAAACCTCAAAAATATCTTGTGTAAAAATGCCTCAAGGTGTCGACCGATTTCTACATCAATTTGCCGATTGAAAATTTTGGTTCAATTTTCTGCACACATGTTTATTTACAGGGAATATAAAATTAAATATAATGCAAACACTAGTGGTCCCTGCTGGTATGGATAAAAATGACTAGGCTGTTGTCTTGTACTATTTTTAGTCACATCCGTGTTACCAATATAAATACAGGGACATTATAAATGGATTCCACTTGAAATAGCTTGTATTTAAAATATTATGCAGAATTCTTCTTAAATTGCAAAATTCTTGGAGATTTCCTATACTTTGAGGACAAAAACCTTCAAAAATATTTTAATGCTGATCATAAAAACAGTTTATAAAATGGATTGTCAAAGTAATTGAGAAATTCTGTTGGATAAATGCTACCAAATGTTCCGTGTATATTTTTAGTAATGGTTTGAGAAGTTGACATTTTAATTAAGTTGCTATCAGCTAATGGGTTGTTCCAATTGATTACAGGTCTGACCCATATGTCAGGCGCATGTTTTATAAGATAGTGTGATCTTCCTGTGATTAGGTAGAAATTTAAACACATTTAATTAATTAATCTGACTGTATGAAAGGTTTTGAGATGTTTGAAATCGGAGCTAAAAACTAATCTTTTAATTCTTAGGTACATGAACAACCTGTTTTTGAAGCAAATGATAACATAGCTTTTGAAGATCGTATCACCAAAGATTTCATACTGGAAGACACTTTTGAGCTTCTGTTATCTGGCTCATCTGCAGTAAGTGAAATATCTGAAGCTTTAGAAAATATACATCAAACTGAACGATTGAAGGTAAGACTTTGAAAGGGTATTTTGATCATATTATTCCACTATGTGAAAATCCAACAGTAGAGATACTAGCCATTTGACCCAGGTGATCGTTCTGTGTGGTTATACATTAGTTTATTTGCCCTCCTGTATCTCTTTATCCCACCTAAATCTCTCCCTTCATGTCTGCATCAAGTCCGTTAGCTTCAGCCACACAAAGTGCCGACAAATTCCACAATCTCTTCACTGTGGTAATAAATTGATCCTAAACTCTTTGACCTCCCTTGTTCCAGAGCAAAAAACAAAATGCTGGAGGTGGTAACAGCTCTTAGTGTGTAATGCAGAGTAATGCTATGACAGTCCTTTCAATGATGGCCATCCCTGTACTCCTTGTGTTGTTGGTCAGCATTGCAGGATGGATCAACTAATTTGACTAATTCGTTATGGTTAATCATGTTCAACAAAGGCAATTGGAGGGTGGAAACGAGGCGTTGAGTAATAGGAAATCATTTTATATTTTAAATATCAGCATTTGCCCAATTTGCGGTGAGAAACGACTCCATCTAGCAGAGGTAAGGAACCACAGTTTTTTTATTTTAAAGTACAGCATGGACACAGGCCCTTTGGCCCATTGAGTCCATACTGACCGTCGATCACCCTTTCACATTAGTTCTATGTTATCCCAATTTCTCATCCACTCCCAACACGTCTAGGGCGTTTTACTGAGGCCAATTAAGCCACAAACTGCACGTCCTTGGGATGTGGGAGAAAACCAGAGCACACGAAGGAAACACATGTGGCCATAGAGACAACATGCAAACTCCACACAGATAGCACCAGAGGTCAGGATAGAACCCGGGTCTCTGGCTCTGTGAGGCAGCAGCTCTACCAGCTGCGTTACTGTGCTACCCATTGAAACTTTGTTTATCAAACTGAAATATATGTTTATTTTGTTGGAAAGTGTACTGGAATCAGGGACCAATCAATGTTGAGGCACTCTCTTTCCATAGATGCTCTCTGTCCACCACAGTATTTCCATCATTTTCTGTTTGTATTTCATTTGGTATCAAGTTCACTTTACTATTAAGTATTCTTCACCAGATCATTCTTATTACAGAATCACAGCCGGTTCCAGAAACATGATCTTTGTCTGAGTTCAAGAGATATAACAGTCATTCGTAATTTTCATATGGAATTCAAGAACCAAGGGAAGTTTCAGTTGGTATGTAAATTGGGCTTTAGGGTTACTTTGGTGCCTCGAACCAAATGTAGGTCTTTATAGAAGAAGTTTTTCAGGTTAAAAGTCCCTTTCAATGCATCCAACACATTTAAGATGTTTCTGGTCCCAAGATGTGCTGACAGAAAGCCTGAGGTTCCAACACAATTCCAATGGACAACAGCTGCTTTGGCACAGGGTTCTTGGATGAAAGGCAAAAGTCTAAGTAGTGCAACGTGGGCGTCTGCCATTGGACTCATATTGAGCCTAGCATTGATGCAATGATGTGTTCAAGAGGCCCCCTTCATTCGCTAATTCTGGGAGGCGGGCAAGAGAAACATTTGTCACCATTCATTGTAATGAATAATTTAAATATTAGAGTACTTTGTCTTCAATTTTATATTTCTTATTCACCTAATTATAAAATTTCTCAACTCAGATCTTTAAAATCTTTTTTAAATAAAACATTTGGCAGCAGGGCCTCAAGATAAACCTCTGAGGCCTACACGCCCCTGATGCCTGCTCCACCTCAGGGGCCTCATCTTTGCAGCAGAAGGTCAACTTGTACGGCCTACTGCATCTGCTTGCAGTAAGTGTACTTGGAAGGGAGCAGGAGCCAGGATGTTAGGCCTGCTGAATTGGAATCCCTGTGTAGAATTGTTCCTGAAACCTCAATTATTTGTTCAGCTTAGTCCATTTTGATTCTCTGACTTGCAAATTATTATATTTTTATAATTAAAGCAAGGCAAATTATTTTTTAGAATCACTACGAACATATGAATGTGAATTTAATTTATTTTTGATTTTAATTGTGTTTTTTTCTCTCCAGCTTTATCCATCCACTAACCCAGACTATCAAAGAATATTGTATGCACTATATCACCATTTTGATTACACATCCAGAAGAAGATCTAATCTAGGGATGCATCTGCTTCTCTCACAACTAAGAGACCAGTTCCAAGCTCTTCAACTAAAGAGCAACTTGAATTATTTTCAATGGTAAAAATATCAGATTTCGTCATTATATATTTTAATAGTTTAGAAACACTATTGAGAAGATCAGGTCCTATTTTGGTTTATAACATATATCACTGT
Organism: Amblyraja radiata; assembly: GCF_010909765.2. Classification (NCBI taxonomy): domain Eukaryota; kingdom Metazoa; phylum Chordata; class Chondrichthyes; order Rajiformes; family Rajidae; genus Amblyraja; species Amblyraja radiata. Next base: position 38,533,873 of record NC_045974.1, on the reverse strand, counting down.
TGTATAACGTATAAGCATAAAACATTACAGCACAGGAGTTGGCCCTTTGGCCCACAATGTCTGTGCCGAACATGATTTTAATTTATGTTCATTTCTTTCCTTTAATTGCCAAATTTAATTTCTTCTACCTGCATGGAATTCATATCTCTCCATTCATTGCATAGTCATGTGCCTGACTAAAAGCCTCTTAAATACCACTATTGTATTTGCTACCATCAGCACATCTGATATTGCTTTCAGGTCATCTACCTGTCTCTGTGTTTAAAGACACTTGCACCGCACATTTTTTTCAAAATATCCCCACTGGCATTAAAATGATATCCCTTTAATGTTTGGTAGACAAAAATGCTGGAGAAACTAAGGTTCTCGACCCAAAACATCACCTATTTCCTTCGCTCCATAGATGCTACCTCACCCGTTGAGTTTCTCCAGCATTTTTGTCTACCTTCGATTTTCCAGCATTTGCAGTTCCTTCTTAATCTCTTTAATGTTTGATTTCTCCACTGTGAGGAAAAGATTCTAACCGTCCACCCTATCTATGCCTGTCATAATCTTATATACTTCCATCAGGACTCTCCTCAGCCTCCGATACTCCAGAGAAAACTGTTCACATTTGTCGAACCTCTCCTGAAGACTAATGTACATTTGAGGGGCTCATTAATGGAGTGGGATAATCTTTCTGATTAGAGGATTAGAAAAGTAATATAGGGAATGTTAAGTACTGTTCTACTGTACTTGTAATTCAGGCAAGATCGTTGTGTGATACATCTGACAAAAGGTCTTTGCCCTGAAAGTCTATTTCTCTTTCCACTGTGGCTGTCTGAGTTGCTGAATGTTTCCAGCATTTTCAGTTTTATATACAATAAATTAGTTTGATATTCACCCATCAATGTGTGGCTCTGATTCTATTTTATTCAGACGGACTCCTCTACTACCATAACAATGCTTTGTCTATTGCCCTTTGCACAAGTACATGCCAGGCATAATGAAAATCTTACTTGCAGCTGCATCACAGACAAATAGACTCAAGCAAGCACACTAAAACAAATTATACATAAATTCCACGTAAAATTTCTAAAAGAAAGAAGACTGTCAAAAAAATAAGACATTAGTGCACAACATTAAAGGGAAGATTAGGATTGTGCAAGTTGGTTCAAGAACCTGATATTTGTAAGAAAGTAGCTGTTCCTGAACCTGATGATGTGGGATGTCAGACTTCTGTACCTCCTGCCCGATGGTAGCAGTGAGAAGAGATAGTGGGAACTTTGATGAAAGATACCACCCTCTTGTGGCAGTGCCTGATGTAGATGCATTAACTGGAGCGGCCTGTGAAGAACGATTACTTGGTCTTGTTGACGTCGAGTGAGAGGTTATTGTTGCGGCACCTGTTAACCAGGTGGTCTATCTCTCTCCTATTTTCTAATTCAACACCACCTGTAATTCCGCCAACCACAGTGGTATCATTGGCTGATTTGTAGATGGCAATGGAGCTGTACTTAGCCTCGCAATCAAGGGCCTAAAGAGAGTAGAGCAGCCTTGAACCAGCTATTTTAATGGTCAGTGTGGAGGAAATGTTGTTGCCGATCTGCGCAGACTGAGGTTTCCCCTTGACGTCAAGGATCCTGTTGCAAAGGAAGGCACGGAGACCCAGCTCTTGGATATTGGTGATTAGTTTAGAGGAGATGATTTATTCTTCTTCTTTGGTTACTATGATTTGTTTGTACATGTGTCATATATTAAAATTAATGTTACTACATTTTCTCTTCCATGGTACTGCTGGAGTTAGTTGAACAGCAGTTCAAACCCTGACCCAGTACAAGCACAAGAATAGCTATAACAATGGGACTTTAGTGTTGTTATCACATTGATATGAATCGGGGCGGAGATTGCAACCTTCACATGGTCAGCCCTGTTTCGACGAATGCAATCAACCTGGCGTGCACAATCAAATAAGATCAAATAGAACAAGTTGTCCTACAACTTTAGGCTGTACACACCATACGCAAGAAGAAGATTGATTTAAACCCAATTGCAAGAGATAACAATGGTTTATTGGCAATAAATACTTCATGTACAAATAGACTTGATCCTAGGAAACAGCCTTGCAACCCTCACGCAGGGGAAGAGTTTGCATCTATTCAATTAATCTCTTCAAGTATCGCAGCTTGATTATTCTCAATTACTGCAGGCATATAATAATGACATTCTGATGGATGAGTGGCTTGGCTATTTGTTATTATTCATGAAGCTGGGCAACTAACTTGGTTGTGTTATATTCCTTTTTATGACAGGGAACCATTTCAGACAATACCCCCTCATACATTTGAAAAGATTGACAACAAGATGGGTAAGATATTTAGTCTCCGATGGATATTGTTTACCATACAAAATTAAGTTTTGAAGTAATTCTGCATATATTTTAATTTAAAAATACTAGCATTTAGGAGTTGGATTATTTTTGTTTTGGAGATATAAAATGAGCAGAACAGTGATGTTACAGGTCGTGCAGCTGCGATGACCAATATGTGATCCTGTTGCCCAGTGCTATCTGTGTGGAGTTTGCATGTTCGCCCTGCAACCACGCTGGGTTCTGGCAAATGCTTCAGTTTCTTCCCAAATCTCAGACATGTTGAATGGTTGGCCATTAATTGGCCACTATAAATTGTCCCTTGTGTAGTTACAGTAGCTGGTGGGAAAGTTGGGCGATATTAATAGGAACATGGGTTACGGGAAACTAAGTGGACAAAGGGGAATGCTCAGAGTGTTACTATCAGCCTTGGTCAAGTGGCTTTCTTCTATGTTATAAGGAAAAATAAAAATGAAGTGATTTACTTGAAATAATATCTTACAATAAATCATTTCTATACAGCAGGAAATTACAAAGCGGGATTACAAGAATGTAGAAAACCATAAGATGTAAATAATGGCTCTGGAAGTAGCAATAATTTGAAACTATTCATTCTCTGAAAAAATTACAGAAAATAATTGACTAAATATTACATTTGCGATTTATCATTTCTTTAATTGTCAATATTTAATATTTTTATGCAGGTCGGAACAAGCAGAAAAACTGCAGCACAGGTAAAAAAGTGTTGATCAATTTCTGTGAACTGTAGTTTTTAATTTATTGAACAGTGGGAGTAAAAAGTGTCAAGTAAATTCTTCTGATTTACTGTGTTTATTGTGAACATTTAAAGGGACACAAAGATGCCGATGCTGGTTTAAACCGAAGATAGACACAAAAAGCTGGAGTAACTCAGCGGGACAGGCAGCATTTCTGGAGAGAATGGGTGACATTTCGGGTCGGGACCCTTCTTCAATCTGAAATGTCACCCATTCCTTCTCTCCAGAGATGCTGCCTGTCCCGCTGAGTTACTCCAGCTTTTTGTGTCTATCTTCGGTTTTAACCAGCATCTGTAGTTCCTTCCTACACATTTAATGTTTGCAGTAAGCGCTGTAAATGTGCCCTGACACCTCCTTTGTTAAAGAAAGGAATGAATTTGCCTCTGGCCATCTACCAAAGGGACCTGCAGAAGCTTTTGGGAGGAGTCCCTCCATTGCGGCCCCATGTCTTGCAAGAGCCTTGCGTGTTCTTAATGGGCATCACATGGGGAATTCCTGCTCATAAAATGTGAAAAATGTATTAATAACTCAATAAGCCATATCCCCATACTTACCCAGAAGTTCCAATCTGAATATTTCTGCAGCATTCAAAATATTTGTAAACTCCTTAAACAGAAAATTAATGAATACAAATTAATATGGGTGAAGAATTTAAAATATAATTCAAACAAAAGACCCTCAGTTGTAATTACTCTTGAGCACTTACAAAACATTCAACTCTAAACACTTGAATGGCTTAACTTAGAAATGTTAAAGATTCAAAATTCTTGCACAGATTAGAAAGGGGTTTTTAGTTTAAAAGTTAAAACTAATCAGAAAAATATTTTATATTAATAAGTTCTTGGCTGGGAATCTTGCTAGAATTCCCTTTCTTTGACCCCAAGAAGAGAATCAAGTGTTGCAGCTCTTAGACCTGACACAGAATTCTTTGGCAAGAAATGTTTGCCAATGTTAGACACTTAGAACAAGATGCCCTGCTTGTGTCCCCATGAGTCTGAAGAAGTGTCCTGACCCAAAACGTCACCTATCCATGTTCTCCATGCTGAGTTATTCCAGCATTTTGTGTTCTACGCAAGTTTCCAGCATCTGCAGTTCCTTGTGTTTTCTCCCTGTTCTTGTTGATCTTTCTGAAGAGTCAAGACACGAACATATTATGAATCATTTCTACATGACGGTGTACGTGTACAGTAAATCTGAAAGCGCTGTCAATTATGTGGGATGAGGAAACACTGACATTTCCACCATTGTTGGCCCAGAACATTTGTATTAATAGGTCCTTATCGCCTTGCCCTCTACCACATGTTTTTAATCCATGTAATTTCAGCAAGTAAATCCTAAAAGTAGCATAAAACAGAATATAGTAAAATGGCAGTGTGTGATACTTGACCATCAGAGAATGTACCTTTTTGTTTTTACATTTGTGAGATTTGGGTAGAAGTATGTCAAGAATGGTGAAACAAAGCTGCTTAGCTCGCGATGTCCCTTTAAGGATCCCATATAAGTCAGTTTGCACGCTTGGGGCTCCTGATTTACTGTACCTTCAACATTTGATGCAGTTAAATTAATCTCTTTGCTGGCTAAGGATTTTCTCCCACGTGACTTTTGGAATAGAATGGGCTAATTTGGGATAACCAGCGTGGCTTTGTATGTGGCAGGACCTGTCTTACTTAAGCCCCTGTCCCACTTTCCCGAGTTACTCACGAATTCTACCGAGTTTGCCCCTTGATTCAAACTCGGAAATGCCAGCCGTAGGTACTCGGGGCTATTTTTTTAACTCGTGGACATTTTTCAACATGCTGAAAAAACGTCCCGACTTACCTGATGCCCCGAGTACCTACGGCTGACATTACGAGCTGCTACGGCCTCCTACGGACTCGCTACGGACATTCTCCGAGTTTGAATCAAGGGGAAAACTCGTGAGAATTCGTGAGTGGTGGAATATTGCATTGGGGAATGGGTTGCTTTGGGGGACCAGGCCTCCCCTGTGACTGGGACCCAACGGGTCCTACTTAATCTAGTGATACTCTATTGCTCGGTTATAGTGGACAATCTTGAATAATGGACACCATTATTATATAGTAATATATCTGTTATGCTGCTCTGACTAGTTATTGGAAGATTTACTGGTTTTGATCTAACTTAGTAAAGTATCCGTTACCGGCATCCGTTAGGGTGCAAGTTGTTTGATATTTACTACAATCGTCAAGGGGAGCTTGTAGCATGTTATTAGTGGATGATCCTTTTTTATAAAAGGATATCCTGTGAAGGTCATATTCTTCAGGCACTACCAGTGAATTGTGCGTGGATCTGTAAATATATACACAAGCATATCAGCGGGTGTCTGTAATATTTTGTTGCCATTTAATAGCTGAGCAAGCCTTTCCTGTTCCAACTCATTATCCGCGACTTTAGGATTGTGAAGAGTATCTCCATTATAATGAGCTTTCTGTTTGCACTGTCCATACTACAGCTTTTCCAAGGGTCAATAACAAAAGATTTAGCAAAAAATATTTTGCAGTAATGAATAATGGAGTAGGCAAAGATCATAAACCAACAGTGATTGTGGTTTAAGATAAAATGATGATCTCCTGAAAGAGGAGGCGAATTAACTAAATTCTATTGATGACAGCACACAAGGCTGGGGTAACTCAGTGGGTCAGGCAGCATCTCTTAAGAAAAGGAATAGGTGAGGTTTCGGGTCGAGACCCTTTTTCAGACAACAGATGTCAGTTTCAAGCCAGCGTGCGGTATTGGTTGCCCCGTTTCAGGAAGGATGTGGAGGTTTTGCAAAGGAAGGAGAGGAGGTTCACCAGAATGATGCCGGGATTAGGGGATATTAACTGCATGGAGAGGTTAGACAGACTTGGATTGTTTTTTCAGGAATGCCGGAGGTTGGGCCAAGACCTGAGAGGAATATATAAAACCTGGAGAGACATAGACAGAGAGGCAGGCAATCAAAATCTTTTTCCCAGGATGGAAAAATCAAATACCAAGGCCATAGGTGTATGGTGAGCGGGGCAAAGTTTAAAGGAGATGCGTGGGGTAAGTGTTCTTACAGAGGATGGTGAATGCCGGGAAGGTGCTTCCAGGAGTGATGGTGGAGGCAGATACAATAGTTGCGTTTAGAAGAATTCTGGATAGGAACATTGATGTGCAGGGAGTGAAGGGATATGGATTATGTGGAGGCAGATAGGGGTTGGTGTTGGCATAATGTTCGGCACAGGTATTGTGGGCCAAAGGGCCTGTTCCTGTGTTCTTTGAGTAAATACTTGGTAAGGAAAAAGCTCTGCTAACCTTCTGGCCAGTTCCAAGAGCTTAATGTTTCCGCCCTGAAATATCTACGTAACACCTCTCAAATATGTTCATGACATTTCATTCCACTGCCGCCATGAACCCCAATGCATTCTTCATGAGGGAGAAGGTTAATTCTTTCCATTCCACGCTATCAAAGTATCATTTGGCAACATTAGAATTTACCAAGCTCCCAGAATGCTGATCACGCCCTTCTTACTTTGTGTGACAAATCATTTAACAATGGAGCAACTGAGCCTGTAAATGTTTCAACATTTGGTGCCTGATATTTCAGCTTGTGAGGCATTTCTCAATGATATTGGGGACGTTTGTACCAGGTACTGAGGCTGTGGACTATTGACGTTCATATTGAATGGTGGTGCTGGCTCGAAGGGCCAAATGGCCGATTCCTGCACCTATGTTCTATGTTTCTATGTTCTATGGTTCTATGTTCATGGTCACCTGCCTGAGGGTTGAAAAGAATGGGCATTTCTTTTCTCTGGCTGATCTCCAGACAGTGGAGAATTCGTTCTTGTTCAGGAAAGTCTCCGCCACTGTTTGCAACACCACTTCATCTACATTTCAAACCCTTCACTGAAAGATTCTTCTGACTGTGTTGCCACGTACTGAACCCATCACATAGCTGAATAAGATCACATGATCTTATCGAAGTGTATAAAATCATGAGAGGAATAGATCAGGTAGATGCACAGAGTCTTTTGCCCAGAGTAGGTGAATCGAGGACCAGAGGATATAGGTTTAAGATGAAGGGGAAAATATTTAATAGGAATCTGAGGGGTATCTTTTTCACACATAGGGTGGTGGGTGTATGGAACAAGCTGCCAGAGGAGATAGCTGAGGCAGGGACTATCCCAACGTTTACAAAACAGTTAGACAAGTACATGGATAGGACAGGTTTGGAGGGATATGGACCAAACGGTGGGACTAGTGTAGCTGGGACATGTTGGCCGGTGTGGGCAAGTTGGGCTGAAGGACCTGTTACCACAACTGTATGACTCTATGACATGGCATATTTTGCTTTTGTCAATGTCTCATGATCACTACTGTCCGGAACAAGACAGGAAAACGATAAAACAGATACTGCACCGTAAAATGTCAATAACCCACTCTTAATATTCAGTTGACGGACATAAACTGCCCATTTATTGTTTGTGGAGTTTATGCTGAACTACAATGAAATTGCATTCTTATAAATGATTTTATTATCTGTGATGCACTTCATTGGCAATTTGAAATGTTTTTTTGTTGTACTACTAATCTAAAAGGCATTCTGGCTGCATAAAGGCTGGAGTCCAATAAATTAACAAATGGTTATGTTGATCGGTGACTGATACACATTAAATATTTATTGCATATTTTACAATAATCCCATTCATGCAGTCTGTATAGAACAGGTCAGTGATAATCCATATCAACTGCACACAATGGCAGGAACATTTTCATTTGAAATTTTCATTTGATTCTATGCCAGTCTCATTTATTAACTTTAGAATGACTGTGCACTAGCCGTGATAGGTTGGTGAAAAATCTGGTAAACTGGTCTCCACAGCTGAAAAATTATTAAATAACCTGGATATTCCAAGACTACTCCACAGAAAGAACAAATCCATTATTCACTTCTGTGAAAGTAACCAAATGTCTCAAGGGGAAGAGGCACACTATATACAAAACACAGAGCCAGCAAGTTTAGTTGATGCCAGTGGTAAAATACAGCAGTTCTTAAAAAGCCGCAGAATAATGAAAACAGCGCTGTACTAGGAGGCAGTGAAATTGAATCCTGAGCCTTTAATGAGATTAACATCTGCAAGTTTGCGGAAGACACAAAGCTGGGTGGCAGTGTGGAGAATGCTATGAGGCTGCAGGGTGACTTGGATAGGTTGGGTGAGTGGGCAGATGCATGGCAGATACAGTATAATGTGGATAAATGTGAGGTTATCCACTTTGGTGGCAAGATCAGGAAATCTGATTATTATCTGAATGGTGTCAGATTAGGAAAAGGGGTCGAACAACGAGACCTGTGTGTCTTTGTACATCAGTCATTGAAAGTAAGCATGCAGGTACAGCAGGCAGTGAAGAAAGCTAATGCCATGTTGGCCTTCATTGCAAGAGGATTTGAGTTTAGGAGCAAGGAGGTCCGACTGCAGTTGTACAGGGCTCTGCCGAGACCACACCTGGAGTTTTGTGTGCAGGTTTGGTCTCCTAATTTGAGGAAGGATATACTTGCTATTGTGCAGCATAGGTTCACCAGGTTATTTCCCTGAAAGGGTTATGTCCCCTTTCGTAACAGACATATGATGAAAGAATGGGTCAACTGGGCTTGTATTCTCTAGAATTTAGAAGGATGAGAGGGCATCTTATAGAAACATATAACATTCTTAAGGGATTGGACAGGCTAGATGCAGGAAAAATGTTCCCGATGTTGGGGGAGTCCAAAACCAGGGGTCACAGTTCAAGAATAAGGGGTAGGCCATTTAGGACTGAGATGAGGAAAAGCCTTTTCACCCAGAGAGTTGTGAATCTGTGGAATTCTCTGCCACACAAGGCAGTGGAGGCCAATTCACTGGATGTTTTCAAGAGAGAGTTAGATTTAGCTCTTAGGGCTAAACGCATCAAGGATATGGGGAAAAAGCAGGAACGGGGTACTGATTTTGGATGATCAGCCATGATCATATTGAATGGGGGTGCTGGGTCGAAGGGCCGAATGGCCTACTCCTGCACCTATTTTCTATGTTTCTATGTTTCTTTGCCACTAGGGTAGGAATTTTAACATTTACCTTTATGTAGAGGTGCGTAGAATCCACGGGCCTGGTTTGTATCTGGTTAATACAGGCATATTTCCAACATGGAGAGTGTGGGAGTGGCCAGAGAGTGGGTGATGGGGGCTATTCCTGATTCCTGGCCATTGTACGTACACCCAGATTTGTGATAAAGGGCTTGTCTGTCTCCAAAAAGGAATAATATAAAATTAAAACAAAATTACAACCCTATCCAGGTAATCCTTGCCTGGAACATTCTCCTTCCCCACTGAGTTATATTCTACCCTAAAGAAAACATAGCGTGCTAGAGTATCTCAGCGGGTCAGAACAGCATCTCTGGAGGACATTTCAGGGCAGGACCCTTCCTCAATCTCTGAAGGGTTCTGACCCGAAGCGTCACTTACCCATGTCCTCCAAAGAGGTGCTGCCGCTGAGAATCTCCAGCACTTTGTGGTTTTTTTTGTAAACCAGCATCTGCTGTCCAGATACCACCCTTCCAGATGTGATGTGTGCCAATGTGGTCTAACGGCCTTGGGACTTGCTGCCTGAAGCACCTGCTCCGGGCATTTCCTTTGGCTGTCATTCGCCTTTTAAGGAATGGAAGTGATGGTTCCATCTTTAAACAGGACGAACACATCTCCCGAATCGGTGGAAATTTTATTAAGCCTATGACAGGTGGCCCAGAATATAAAAATAAAGGAGGTAGACTATGAGAGTGCAGTAGCAAATAATATAAAAATATACAATAAAGTCTTCTCGCTCAATGTCAATAAGAGCAAGAAATCGTCCATTACAGGCACAGCCCACCCTCCATTGAAAGCATCTACATTAGGTGCTGCCTCAGGAAGTCGGTATCTCTCAAGGTTCCCTCTTCTTATTGCTACTGTTGTCGGGTAAACAATAGTGAAGGGCTAATAATGAGTAAATAGGGATGTGGATTGTGCTAATGTGGTGACAGGAAACCGCAGACAAGGCCTAACAGGCATTTCATTGATTATGTGTGCACCCATCATTGTAACAGAGATTTGGATTTACTGTTAACGAATTTGGACTTGTGAATAATCATTTCATTCTGTTGGTGACCTAATTAAGTCTTTCTGAATTCCATTGTGCCATTAAGACTGTTACTGTTAATCAAGTTTCTAAGTAATCTTGTCATCTGAGAATATAACAAACGTACCAATGTCACAGTTGACAGGTCATCTTTGGCTGGCCTCCTGGTGCACACCAGTTTAATAAATCGCCTGTTACTTCAAACCCCAACTCTCCGTGGCCTTTGCATTTTGCTCCTACACCTACCACCAGGCAGGATGTACAGAAGCCTGAAGTCCCACACATTATCTTCAGGAACCATTACTTTCCTACAATGATCAGATTCTTGAACCAACCTGCCCAACGCTAACCCTCCCTTTTTTCTTCTAATTGCATTTAGCACTAAATGCCTTTTTTTTTTACTGTCTTCGTTCATTTAGAAATTTTACGTCATTTAAATATGAATTGTTTGCCTGCATCTATTTTTGATGTCGCTGCAAGTAAGATTTTCATTACCCCGATGCCTCACCATACTGTTTTACTTTCCTTTGAAGGATACGACTGGGAATTGTGAATAGGGAATTGAGAAATGGTAGAACTTCTAAATATGTTGGATTGTTGTTAACTGCAGAAAGCACTGAAACATTACTGTAATAATAGATTTATTGTTAGGCTGTGAAGAGGGATCACCTTAAAACAATCTCTTTAAGGTGATAAGGTTGTAAGTGATAGGAGCAGAATTAGGCCATTCAGCCCATCAAGTCTGCTCTACCATTCAATCATGGCTGATCTATTTCTCCCTCTTAACCCGATTCTCTTCCCTTCTCCCCATAACCCCTGACACCCGCACTAATCAAGAATAACTGGAGAGGGGGGGTCACTGAATATATTCAGGGTGGAAACTAACAGACATTTAAATGGCAAAGTGAATGGGGAAGTGGTGATGAAACCTAGGTTAGATCAGCCATGATACTACTCCTTCTCCAGTTTATCTTTTGCAAAGACTTCAGGCATTCAGGTGTCTGCTGGTTTTTAGGGCGTTTTCCAACTTTCGCAGCAGGCTTGGACCCTTAACAGAATTTTTTTTTTGAAATACTGATGTCAGTGCCAGAGCTATTGTTCAGCAGTAACTGATGGATATTGTTAAGCTATGACCTGAATATCGAGTTACTAAAGGGCATCAACTGATACATTGCTGCCAACTATTGTTCTTTAACGTCTTGTTTAACTACGTTAATTAGTTTACCTTTTCCTTTCTGTTTTGTGCAGCCAAACACACTCTGACACATATCTCTCGCATCCTTACCAGACCGCAGTTGAAACTGAATCCAACCTTCACGTCAAAAAACAAAGTGTACTATTCCGAAGTCCCTTTTGATGTGGTGATAATAAAGATTAGAGCAGAGGCAGCCAATTGCCACTGTCAGGTGCATTTAGATGAGAAAAAGGGATCCAGGTAAAATAGTATTTATTATTCCAAAAAAACATTATTCAGAATAAAAAATATATAGTCAAAACAAAAACTGTGCTAAAAACTCTTCCGACAATCTCAGTGTCTGTACATTCATTAGTGTTTTACTCAGTATGCTCCTGTCTTTAAATAAATCATCCTTGCTACTCATGTGGCCCTCTGGGGTGATATCCTACCCTTGTTTGAGTCTGTGTCCCCATCAAACTCAAACTGCCCCCCAATGTTCAGCAGCAAAGTGCTTTAGACTGTGACCCCGACCCATCCTCACAGAGCCTTGGTGTTGGCTGCATCGGGCTTCAGGTAGTCTCTCAGCACATACTCCTGCAGCCTGGGAAGTGTCCATCAGGCAGTGGTTAGCACGGAACATCCTGCAGGCACTGCAGGAAAAGGACTCGATGGATCCTGTAGCATGGCTCTCATACCAGACTGCCCAACTTGTCAGGCAAAATGCCTCATCGCCAGAACTCACCAACCAAGCACGAAGACCTGGCTTGACTGGCGGTGAGAGGAGCCCTCCCCGTCTGGTCCTTCCTGCACCATCGGAACCTCACTACCAGCGCACGCTGCCCTCTGGGCGGCTGCAATGGAGACAGTTGCCCATCTCTTAGCAGAGTGTGGATTTGTGAAGAGAGTCTGGAGAATGATGCAAGGGTCCTTGTCACGGTTTATCCTGAACAGCTCTGTGACAGAGGACTCTCTGATTTATGGACTGTTCCCAGGGACACGTTTGGAGACGCATATCAAGTGCTGCTAGACGGTCATCAACTCTGTGAAAGATGCTCTTTGGTCTGCCCGAAACTTGTGGATCTCCCAGCTGAGCGAGATGTCCATCAGCGAATGTTACTGACTGGTCCATTCCTTCCAATCAATCTTCTTCTTCTGGCGTATGGCATGCACAGCCTAAAGTTGTAGATCAAGGGTAGACATCCAGGCCAGGGCAGCATCGGTTTCTGGGTGGATGGGCTTTGATGCCACCAGGGAAAAGCCTCAGTGAGCATCATTCACAATGTGTAGGATGGTCTGGTCTGGATGTCCGCAGTCGCAAGCAGGGCTGTCTGTCATCCCCACTTATGCAGGTGATGGACTGTTCTTGCATGGAGGGTGCCGATTCTGTTCAAGGTTAGCCATTGCTTGTGATGGAGGCCAAAACCCGGTGGTTTCACTGTGCGGTCTGTGATGACCTCTCCGTTCCAGTCAATGCGAAGGGTTCTCAAATCTATGAAATTTTGGAAGATGACAACCTGCACATTCACAAATGCCAGAGGTCTAGCAAACTCAGTCAAAACCTTAGTTATTAATATCAGCAGGTTCTGCACACCTACTGCCTTTCAGTCCAAATCATTTATTCTTTTTTTTAACCATTGCATTTTCATTCATCTCCTCATTCATTCTATCTGTATGTTTTCCATTTTGTACACTGAGAAGACAGTCACAAAATAGTGGTCTAACATCTCCTGACTGACTAATATGATTCCCCCTATCTTAATCGCAAAAGACAGGCTATCACATAATAGCTGTTCCCTCAGTCTGTTATTCTATTTCCCCTTTCCTTGTTAACTTTTTTGTTGCTTGGCCGAATTCTGAAATGTTCTCAATTATCAGACTTATGCCCCTGTCCCACTTAGGAAACCTGAACGGAAACCTCTGGAGACTTTGCACCCCACCCAAGGTTTCCATGCAGTTCCCGGAGGTTGCAGGTGTTTGCTGGAGGTTGCAGGTAGTGGAAGCAGGTAGTGAGACTGACAAAAACCTCCGGGAACCTCCGGGAACCGCACAGAAACCTTGGGTGGGGCGCAAAGTCGCCAGAGGTTTCCGTTCAGGGTTCCTAAGTGGAACAGGGGCATTACTCTCCACTATTCTGCAATGTTATAGCCTTTCCTATTGAACTAATTCTATCGTGAGCTTCTCAGCCACAGTTGGCGAAATTTTATTTTGTGTTGTTGTACTTTAAAGAGGTACAAATTTGTCATATTATCTACTAATTATTTAACTATTGCTCATTACTAAAAAAATGTATTAGTGGTTTCATACCTTTATAGTTTGCTTTGTTTAGAATAATACCCTAGTTTCACAATATATAATTTTTGACATTTTGTATGAATTTGTAATATTTCAATCCCTGTTCTCCAACAAGACACATAATTTTACCTCCATACCATTACTACCACTTTTGTGTGCCAAGCCCATATATCAATTAATACCACCTATGGTGATTATAGTATCTGTGTTTTGTGTGCATCTAATTTCCCGTTCTACTACATTTAGGTGTGGGTGGTGGGGACAATAGACTATCTCAATCAATGTCTTGGTGTTGCTTAGCTCCACCAAAAATAATTGCATTCATAATTCTATCGTTAGTTTTCTGATGTTAGATGAGATTGCAATTACCAGTAAAAAAAAAAATCACAAATCATTTTTGTTTTCTTTTTGATTAATCTCAGCATCGCCAATTATCCTCTTGGCCTAGGAAACAACAGAATCCATATACTGGTATCGGATGAGTCTCGAGCCAAACCTGCTATTATAGCAACGTACACCATCAATGTTTACCGCCACAACCGCCCCAGTCTTCCGGCACTGGATGGAAGTATAGCGTGCAGCTTTGTGCAGGTAATCACTTTGACAGCTGGATATGACCTCACATTCTATCACAGATGAGGGGAAGTGAATGAGTAAGTAAGTTTAAGTTTAAGTAAGTTTAATTTATTGGCCAAGTATTCACATACAAGGAATTTGCCTTGGTGCTCTGCCCACAAGTAACACATGACATACAGTGACAATTACGAATTACTCAGAAAACACTAAACATTAATAATAATAAAACATTAATGATAAAACACCATTGATCAAGCATGAGAACCAACAAAATATCAGATCAAAGGGAGGCTACAGATTTTTGGCTAATTGGAAAGTATTTAACATCAGAGATTAATATACTGTCCTTGTATAAAATCATGAGAGGAATAGATCGGGCAAATGCACTGAGTCTCTTGTCCAGAGTAAGTGAATCGAGGACCAGAGGACATAGGTTCAAGGTGAACGGGAAAAGATTTACTAGGAATCTGAGGAGTTACTTTTTGACACAAAGGGTGGTGGGTGTATGAAACAAGTTGCCAAAGGAGGTAGTTGAGGCTGGGACTATCCCAACGTTTAAGAAACAGGTACATGGATAGGACAAGTTTGGAAGGTTATGAACCAAACACAGGCAGGTGGGACTAGTGTAGCTGGGACATGTTGGCCGATGTGGGCAAGTTGGGCCGAAGGGCCTGTTTCCACACTGTATCATTCTATGACTCTATGAGAATTGTAGGAGAGTAAATAATGTTGACCGGTTCACTATTTTCAACAAGTGAATCTATGAAGGATGAAACCATGCTAACATTGGGAAATAAGTCTTCTTGATACTTGAAGCTATTCCTGTGCAGGTGACAACTAGTATGAAGTATGAATGTCGGGTAATGTTATTCCGTGTCAGGCTTTCCTAGAGCAGTATTAACTAGCTTTATTGTAGCTTTATGTAAAAGAATAAATGTATGTGTAAGAAGCCTGAACACAGTAATTATACAAATTGGGGGACGAATGAACTGGAGGAAAATTAAACTACCTGGATTTGTCTATTTAGTAGCTATTATAATTGACCCAAAAGGGCATATGTAGCTAACAATTGTAGTATTGATTTCGTTATGGGGTGGGGTGGGGTTGAGTCTATTGTCTGTTGTGATTATTTGTTTCCTGGTTTGTAGACAAATCACATATTTAGCCGTTTTTTCTGATGGATGATTGCTGTAACTACCCTTGCACTTACATTGCAATCAATCTTCCATAGAGAATTGCGACAGTAGTATATAAATACATCAATTAATGCATTTTAAAATCATTTATAGTTATAATTATGATCTAAGTGATTTGGATCAAGCGTTTTGAGTGTATATGAAAAATTGCTTTGTTTCTCATGACTGGAAATCAATGCTATATTTTATACTGCAGTTAGTATGTTGAAAGCTTCCTCTGACAACAAAGGCACAGAGGTCGCTATTTCATTTTGCTTTTGCTGATTTACTGTGTCAGGTTGATTCTCTCTCCCCACAGAGGAAGTGGTATGGACTGGCAGAGTGAGTGGTTTCGTACTTGTCCTCTCCATAATCAAACACCTGTTTCGGTAGCAAAAGGATAAATACGGTGTGAACAGCTAGTCTTCCTGAGACACGATTAAACACAACTGGCATCATGCGGAGGAGGATAAGGTCACTGTCAGCAATGTGGCCTTTTCTCACAGTAGTAATCAGTTCAACTAATCCAGGGTATTTATTTCTAGTTTTCTTTTATGTTTAATCCCATTTGGATATTCAAGTTTCAGTGCAAACTGATACCGTGCTGAAGGTTGCAAAATCAGAAGCAAGGGATGTTACTTCCCTTTGAATGGTATATTTGAGTAATCCTGGATTAATTTTAAGGCCATTCAGTTAAAAAAAAGTGTGCAGTTCATAGTAGCATAACTTCTATGCTTTTTCTACACTTTCTTTTAAAAACCTTGAAGCATTTTGTAAACCAATTTAGTACGAAGTGTTTTAAGTTTTAACCAAGCATCTTATCAATAGAATATCAGGTTGGGGTGGGAGAGGTCTTGGGCAATTATCAGTTCATTCTATAGAGAGAAATACATGCAAATCATTTTGGTTCAGATATTTATATTTTCTGGAGGAAATACTTCAGTCTCTGTGTCAATGTAAGCTTTATTCCTAAATTAATGCTACACACTTGGAGCAAACAGAGAACATTCTGTCATGATTTTACCATTGAATATCTTCCTCTTGTTCACCATCTGCTGAAATGGTTTCACCCTCATTTCAAGAGTGTTAGATTTTTAAAACATAGATTAAGGACCATCTCTGTGAGCAGGTGCAAGTGGAAGTAAGTTTCATTGGAAAAAGCATTCCAGTCAAATTTATCTCGGAACAAATCCTAAAAGATTCTTATGTAAAATACTTTTCACTTGGCATCTCTCGAAACTCGTCTCTCCTATTTCGGTACCTATTTAGGTAGTAATGCCTCAGAATGAAGTGGACCTGTATCTTAAATTGAGAACATAAGCCAATATCTCACTAAATATTAGTAAAAAATGCTTCATTCATTCTCATTTGATATGTATTTACTTGTGCCACAAAGAGAAAGAGAGCAAAAGAAATTGGATGTGATGGAAAGCAAAGTTAGAAAGGATAGGTAAAAAAGTAAAATATAACCTTTTAAAATATTTAAACAAAAATTAACTACGATATGACCTTCTAGGTTTTGATTGTTCACTCTTTAGACTAGTAAATTGATTTGTATTCATTGTAGATTTTCCAACAAATTAAAATTAATTTTAACTTGGATCCAATACTAGCATTCAAGAGGCATTTGGATAGGTAGATGAATACACAGAGAATGGAGGGATATGGATCACGTGCAGTCAGAGGAACTTAGTTTAACTTGGCATCATGCTGGGCACATACATTGTGGGCTGAAGGGTCTATTCCGGTTCTGTACTCTTCATTGTTCTATTTCTAAAATTGTTGATTGCAAAACATTTGTAAAATCAAAGAAGCTGGCCAGTTGGAGAATGCACAATAAATCTACCGCCATTTACAATAGAGGATGATGTAAAAGACATTTGAAGAGGGTGGGGTGTTATGGGCAGGAATTTCCCTTTAGTGTGGAGTTTAGAAAACATAATTAATAACACCCCAATCCTGCACTTAGTAATCAGGAAATCAGTAGAGAGAGAGAATGTGTGTCGAGTGTGTTTAGAAGCAAGACCAAGCTATCCCTATTCTAAAGTGGAGATGAACGTTAGGGAGCAGGAAATAGACAGCAGCATCGAGAAACAGACATGAATTAATTTAAGAAAGAACTGCAGACGCTGGAAAAATCGAAGGTAGACAAAAAAGCTGGAGAAACATCAGTCTGAAGAAGGGTCTGGACCCGAAATGTCGCCTATTCCTTCATTCCATTGATGCTGCCTCACCCGCTGAGTTTCTCCAGCTTTTTTGTCTACCTTTAATTAATTTAATGCCATTTCAGATACTAAGATGGAATGTACTTCTGGAACTATTTACAAATGAATGTTGCTGCCATTCATCCTGTTTGTTATGCATGCCTCATAGTTGGTTATCACAAGAAAGTGTGCATTTATTTTAAACACAAAATGCTGGAGTAACTCAGTGGGGCAGGCAGCATCTCTGGAGAGAAGGAATGAGTGATGTTTCAGGTCGAGACCCTTCTTCAAAGTTTGAAGAAGGGTCTCTTCCTGAAACGTCACCCATTTCTTCTCTCCAGAGATGCTGCCTGTCCCACAGAGATACTCCAGCATTTTGTGTCTATCTTCAATGTAAGCCAGCATCTGCAGTTCCTTCCCACTGCATTCATTTTAATATGAGTTCTTGGCCAACAGAGGACATTGATGTGCCTCCCTCCAGTCTATACATGCTAACTAAATTGCCAGTGGGCAAAGGACTGGAAAATTACATTGTCATTCTGATCTGTGTGGAGAGCGCAATGTCACAATGGAGATCTTGCTAGATTAACAGAAGGTTGTTAAACCTATGGTAGACAAAAGTGCTGGAGAAACTCAGCAGGTGCAGCAGCATCTATGGAGCGAAGGAAATAACCAATGTTTCGGGCCGAAATCCTTCTATCCTTCTTCAGACTGATGTAGGGGGGGGGGAGGGGGGGGGGGGGGAGAAGAAAGGAGAAAGGAAGAGGAGGAGCCAGAAGGCTGAGGGAGAGCTGAGAAGGGGAGGAGACAGCAAGGGCTACCGGAAATTGGAGAAGTCAATGTTCATGCCGCTCAGGTGCAACCTGCCCAAGTGGTCTATATGAGGTGCTGCACCTATGTTGGTCGGTACCTGTCAAGCTACAAGAAAGGCCACTCATTAGAGGAATAGCTGTGAATGGCTTTCGGAATGTTCAAAGTTCATAAATACATTAATTTAAAAACGTAAACTCGCAAATTCTAGCAATTAATGGACAGAAATGAATATGAAAGTTAAGAGTCACCTTTGTCCAAGTGGAAGGTAAGGGCGCCTTTTCAGAAAAATGTACAAATGCAAACCCTGAGGGGGAAAGGGCATATTGTTCTTGAATTAGCAAATAAAAAACATTCCAGTATTGCTTTCTTACAACAGCATTCTACGCGAGCTTTTCCAGTGATGTTTATCATTGCATGTGAAATAAGTGCAAATGAGTTGAAATATTTAAAGCTAATCATTGAAGATTACAGAGTTAACTTGTCTTTACTTGCAGGTGTTAAAGTATGTATTTAAGATCAAAATAAGATCATAAGACATCAGAGCAGAATTAGGCCAATGAGTCTGCTCCACCATTCTTCTGAAGAAGGGTCTTGACCTGAAACGTCACCCATTCCTTCTCTCCAGAGATGCTGCCTGCCCCGTTGAGTTACTCCAGCTTTTTGTGTCTAACCACAATTCGATCATGGTTGATCTATTTTTCCCTTACAACCCCATTCTCCTGCCTTCTGCCTGTATCCTTTGACACCCTTACTAATCAAGAACCTAACAATCTCCGCTTTAAAAATACCCAATGACTTGGCCTCCACGGCTGTCTGTGGCAATGAATTCCACAGTTTCACCATCCTCTGGCTAAAGAAATCCCTGCTCATCTCTATTCCAAAGGTATGTCCTGTATTCTGAGGCTGTGCGCTCTGGGCCTAGACTCTCCCACTACTGGAAGCATTCTCTCCACATCACTCTATCTAGGCTTTTATTTATTCAGAAGGTTTCAATGAGATCCCCCTCATTCTTCTAAACCCCAAAGCCATCAAATGCTCCTCATACGTTAACCCAATCACCCCCGATATCATAAGCCTCCCCTGGACACTCTCCATGGCCTGTACACCCTTCCTCAGAGATGGGGCACAAAACTGCTCACAATATTCCAAATGTGCTCTCACCAATGCCTTAAAAAGATTCAGCATTACATCACTGCTTTTTATATTCTAGTCCTCTCAAAATATATATATATATACTGTATGTAGGAAGGAACTGCAGATGCTGGTTTAAACTGAAGATAGACACAAAAAGCTGGAGTAACTCAGCGGGACAGGCAGCATCTCTGGAGAGAAGGAATCCGCTCCCCATTTAGAAAATGATCTATGTGTTCCTTCTTCTACCAAAGTGTATGACGGGACACTTTGCTATTCAGTATTCTATTTGCCATTTCTTTGCCCATACTCCCATTGAATTCCACCAACTTATTTTTTTATCACAATTATAATGCTTCATCACAGTAACAAGTTAATATTTTCCTTTAGTTTTGCTTTCATTATTTACCAAATTGGCATTTTTTTCCAAAATATAATTCATTGCCATTGGAATTTGGTTCTCTGGTTTTCCTGTTGTTCAATCATCCATCTTCTTTAACCTTCCTCCACTTTGCTCAAGCAGTCGACAAGCTGCCGTGTGTTCCTTGGCCTCCGATCTTTTGGCTAATATATAATTCTGGTGCCATTAAATTTATTTCTATGAAACTGCGCAGGTTTCACCCCCACCTAGCAACCAGCCTGGGAGTTGTTGACACATGCAGTCACTAGAAACTTAGAACAATGGGTAAAACGTTGTTGTCGTTAACCACGTCCATGTTTAACAACGCATAGTGTGCCGTGCGCCAATGAAGAAAATGGGGCTTGTTGCACCACAGGTCAATCAATTGTCATCTCACTACTGAAAGATTCAAATGTGCGGGCTTGGTTACTAATGAAGTGGGTAGTTGACCTGTTGCTTGTGAACTCAATAAAATGTACGGGGTGAAACAGCACACATACAGCTTGGAACGTTAGTCGGTTAAACCAGCTCTTTCAAAGACCTTGATGGATTGTACCCAACCCATTTCACCAACCAAGAAAACATCCTAAACTTTTTCCTCCCATCTTTCCAAAGCTAACTTGAATTGAAACTTAAACACGAGGAACTGCAGGTGCTGCTTTCCACAAAAAAAAGACACAAAGTGCTGTAGTAATTAAATTGAACTAACCTTTGCTCTCACTAATGTGACTTTGTTTAAGCATGCTAAGGATAGTAGGACTCACTACCTAATTCTGCTGGAGAAGCGGTAATATTGTTCAGAATATTTTTGCTAGAAATAAATGTCTGCATCTCATTAGATTCAAGAGTTACTTTCTGTTAAAGAAAGTAATAAACATGTTGACTTTATTTGTAATTTGGATCTCAGCTTTTGTGCACTTAAACAATGTACTTTAGGAATCATTAACGTTGGCAAAGAAAATGTAAGAAAGATCTCCAGATAATTTAATTCCTATGTGTACAATTTTTAGTGGTATAAATTTTGAGTGCCATTTCATTTTGGCTGCAACAATTTTGCTGCACTGTTCACCAATAACAGGACTTCTTTGTGATCATCAGCAGTAAAAATATAAACGGTTAGGACAACTGTAACGTGGCAATAAAGTTGTGGTAAATTTCCCATAGCTAGAAATGTTGGCTAGAAATGGGAATGGAGGAATTCTTTGCAAAACATGGAAATGTTTTGAAAGAAGAGGAAATAGAGTTTTAAATAATAGTTCCGTCAGTGACTTAAGGTATGAAGAGTTAAATTAAATGGCGATGACCCTGATATTCTGTTGGGAGATTTGCCACTGATGTTTCTGTTCTGTTGAATAAAGGAGAATACGATTTTTTTAAAACAGTGGATGCTTATAACATTGGGTATGCATCAAATGCTGCTCCTGTGACTAAACCTTCCAGTGGAAAATGAACTTGTTGGAATTGAAGGCAAAGCATTTAAATAGACACAAGAATTGGTTCATTTTAGGCATCCCCATTTATTTTATTTAGCGAATGCAAAGTCCTTTAGCCAAGCAGTTGCCTCTTGATCTGCTGTATGAAGGGTGACAAGTCCTCCTTTGAGTCTTTGTTGAGGGCATGCTTCAATGATGTGTTGCATTGTTTGCTGCTCTCCACAAGCACACCATGGGGTTGGACTGCTGCCCCATTTGTGAAGGCTGGCCAAGCAGGGGCCATGTCCAGTCCTGAATCTATTCAGCGTCGTCCACTGCTGCCTTGGGAGATTGGTGCCAGGGACCGGTAGGGTGGGGTCTGACACCAGATGTTTATTTGGGACGTCCTTGGACTCCCATTCCCTTTTCCAAGCTGATTGGATGGTGAAATCAGCTGGTGGTGGGTTCTTCCAAATTGGTCGTCTAGATGGAAGTCGAGCAGTGGGTGGGTTGAAGATGTCCATGTGAATTGGCAGATGAGGGGAGTTTTTGGTCTTTTGGAGCATCCTTTGAGTGAGGACTACTCGCCGGATGTGTGGAGGGGCTATGTTGGATAGGACAGGGAGCCAGGGGAGTGGTGTTGAGCGGATTGTTCCTGTGATGATCCTCATTGTTGAGTTCAATTGGGTATCCACATGGTGTGTGTGGGATGACCTGGACCAAACAGGGGCACAATATTCGGCTGAAGAAAATGCAAGGGCTAGTGCTGAAATGCGCAGTGTGGGGGCTGCTGCCCCCCACTTTGAGCCAGCAAGCTTACTGAGGAGATTGTTTCTGGACTTCACCTTAGCTGCTGTTCTTTTAAGATGTTCCTTGAAGGATAGGGTCCTGTCAAGGGTCACTCCGAGGTAGGTTGGAGTGGGGGCATACTTCAGTTTGGTCCTGCTCAGATAGATGTTTGGTTCTCTTGTGGCTTCTGCATTATGGAGGTGGAACACACTGGAGACCGTTTTTGCTGGGCTTGGTTTTAGGCGCCAGGTTTTGCAGTACTGCATGACATTGCATCTTGGTCTCAAAATGTTACCTTTGTTTTGGTGGGTTATTATTGATCTGACCTCTTTTTAGCACTTTAATCATTTCAGATTAGGTTATTAATATTATAGAGAGAGACCAAAAGCTTTTCTTAAAGTTAATGGGTCAAAGCAAGTTTAAATACTTGGAACTTAATCTCAATGGGCTGGAAATTAGAACTTGGTTATCCCCTGCAATGCCTTTTGGAGTGATTATCGGCTTGGAAAAGCTATCCAGACGGCTCAGCCTAGTTTCTCTGGAACATTGAACCAGTGCCCAGAAATAAATAATTTGTTGCAAGCTACATTGGTCCAACATTGTTTTAGACGGTGCTTTTGTAGTGGAAAAAACTAGAAGATAGCAACTACACCCACTTAAAATTGGGGGGAAAATCAGAGACATTTCCATCCACAAGGTCGGTCCATTGAGAACCAAATACAAGAATTTAAGTTAAAGTAAACCATCATTAGCCCTGGACTGGCAATTGTGAGATATACTGTAGTTACTTCAAAAAGATCATAAGGGGCCATTTCTATTTCTTTGCACATTGTTTATCCCTGGTTAGACACAAAATGCTGGAACTCAGTGGGACAGGCAGCTTCTCTGGAGAGAAGATATAGGTGACGTTTCAGGTCGAGACATTTCTTCAGACATCTATCCCTGGTGCCCAGTTTCCTGCTAAGCAAAGCACGTAGTCACTTATCTGAATGAATGGTTCTCCCTCATTCCCAGAATTTTGAGAGATGCATAGCTAAAAATCTGTAGTGTGAGTCTCCAGAAACTTTCAGATATACTGTAGTTACTTCAAAAAGTAACTGGCCCTAAAACTTTGTTTGCGTCAGTTGCTTGGCCCAGGTATAAAACCCTATTGTGTTCTTAATAGGCAGGCACAGAAATGTCAAACTCTAAGCCCTGGTTCAAGTTATAGCACTTGTGTTGACTGATGGGGTTTTATGTTCAAGACTAGAAACCTCACGGCAACACCTAGGAAGAGTTACATTCTCAATGGTACCGTCTGCTGCAGATGTGAATCAGGACATAACTAATTTTTGGCCTCGTCTTTGCGTGGGGGGGGGGGGGTCACAAGAGAATAATCTCCTTGGTATCTTGGCTAATATCAGTAAAATTGATTATCCTCTTGTCAAATTGTTCCTTTTGTGAAAATTGGTGAATGTAATTCCCCATTCTCTAGAATTTTCAAGCTATTTGATATATCACAGATGTGTAGGGTGGTATATTTCACATTCAATATAATGGTGGATAGTTGTTATTCTGGCTGGAGGCCTGTGACAAGTGGGATGTTGCCAGGGTGAGTATGCTTGTGATATATATAATCATATAACCATATAACCACATACCAATTACAGCACGGAAACAGGCCATCTCGACCCTACAAGTCCGTGCCGAACAACTTTTTTCCCTTAGTCCCACCTGCCTGCACTCATACCATAACCCTTCATTCCCTTCTCATCCATATGCCTATCTAATTTATTTTTAAATGATACCAACGAACCTGCCGCCACCACTTCCACTGGAAGCTCATTCCACACCGCTACCACTCTCTGAGTAAAGAAGTTCCCCCTCATGTTACCCCTAAACTTCTGTCCCTTAATTCTGAAGTCATGTCCTCTTGTTTGAATCTTCCCTATTCTCAAAGGGAAAAGCTTGTCCACATCAACTCTGTCTATCCCTCTCATCATTTTAAAGACCTCTATCGTCCCCCCTTAACATTCTGCGCTCCAGAGAATAAAGACCTAACTTATTCAACCTATCTCTGTAACGTAGTTGTTGAAACCCAGGCAACATTCTAGTAAATCTCCTCTGTACTCTCTCTATTTTGTTGACATCCTTCCTATAATTGGGCGACCAAAATTGTACACCATACTCCAGATTTGGTCTCACCAATGCCTTGTACAATTTTAACATTACATCCCAGCTTCTATACTCAATGCTCTGATTTATAAAGGCTAGCATACCAAAAGCTTTCTTTACCACCCTATCTATATGAGATTCCACCTTCAAGGAACTATGCACGGCTATTCCCAGATCCCTCTGTTCAACTGTATTCTTCAATTCCCTACCATTTACCATGTACGTCCTATTTTGATTTGTCCTGCCAAGGTGTAGCACCTCACATTTATCAGCATTAAACTCCATCTGCCATCTTTCAGCCCATTTTTCCAAATGGCCTAAATCACTCTGTAGACTTTGGAAATCCTCTTCATTATCCACAACACCCCCTATCTTGGTATCATCTGCATACTTACTAATCCAATTTACCACCCCTTCATCCAGATCATTGATGTACATGACAAACAACAAAGGACCCAACACAGATCCCTGAGGCACCCCACTAGTCACCTGCCTCCAACCCGACAAACAGCCATCCACCATTACCCTCTGGCTTCTCCCATTCAGCCACTGTTGAATCCATCTTGCTATTCCTGCATTTATACCCAACAGTTGAACCTTCTTAACCAACCTTCCATGAGGAACCTTGTCAAAGGCCTTACTAAAGTCCATATAGACAACATCCACTGCTTTACCCTCGTCAATTTCCCTAGTAACCTCTTCAAAAAATTCAAGAAGATTAGTCAAACATGACCTTCCAGGCACAAATCCATGTTGACTGTTCCTAATCAGACCCTGTTTATCCAGATGCTTATATATATTATCTCTAAGTATCATTTCCATTAATTTGCCCACCACTGAAGTCAAACTAACAGGTCTATAATTGCTAGGTTTACTCTTAGAACCCTTTTTAAACAATGGAACAACATGCGCAGTACGCCAATCCTCCGGCACTATTCCTATTTCTTTCTCCTCTTGTGTCCGAGTGCTTCCCTTTTCTGCTTCCTGCCTCCCATTCTGTCTACTAGCTTTCTCTATTTGAGTCCCTCGCCCCAACCATTCTAGTTTAAAGTCTCCCCAGTGGCCTTTGCAAATTTCCCCGCCAGGATATTGGTCCCCCTCGGGTTCAAGTGCAACCCATCCTTTCTGTACAGGTCCCACCTTCCCCAAAAGAAGTCCCAATGATCCAGAAACTTGAATCCCTGCCCTCTGCACCAGTCTTTCAGCCACGCATTTATCCTCCACCTCGCTCCATTCCTACTCTCACTGTCGCGTGGCACAGGCAGTAATCCTGAGATTGTTACCTTTTTGGTCCTTTTCCTTAACTCTCCTCCCAACTCCCCAAATCCTCCCTTCAGGACCTCTTCCCTTTTTTTACCTATGTCATTGGTACCTATATGTACCACGACCTCAGGCTCCTCTCCCTCTGATTTCAGGATATCTTGGATGCGTTGAGACACGTCCGAGACCTTGGCACCAGGGAGGCAGACCACCATCCTGGTCTCCCGACTGCATCCACAGAATCGCCTATCCGACCCCCTAACAATAGAGTCCCCAATTACTATTGCCCTCTTCTTTTTTTCCCTACCTTTCGGAGCAACAGGGCCGGTCTCTGTGCTGGAGGCCCGTCTGCTGTCGCTACCCCCGGGTAGGCTGTCACCCCCATCCGTACTCAAACAGGAGTACTTAATTGCAAGGTGTACCGACATTGGAGTACTCCCTCGTTCCTGCCTCTGCCCCTTGCCCTTCCTTAGCGTGACCCACATGTCTCTCTCCCATGGTTTTGGAGTGACCACCTCCCTATAACTCCCCTCTATGACCTCCTCACTCTCCCTGACCAGACAGAGGTCATCGAGCTGCTGCTCCAGGATCCTAATACGGTCCCTTAGGAGCCCCGTCTCTCTGTACCTGGTGCAGATGTGGACGTCTGGAGGGCTATCCGACACCATGACCTCCCACATCTGACATCCAGAACAGTACACTGCTCTGACTGTCATTCTCTCGCCTTACCCTGGATCCGATACCAGTATAATACAATAGAAACTGCTGGGAGAAATCAGCAGGTATCTGACTCACAAACAGCTGCTCCCTCTTGCCCTTTAAACTGCACCTTTATTATATAAACAAAAAGCACTGTACCTTTAGCCCACTGTACCCTTAGCTCACTGTATCTTTACTAAAGCACTGTACCTTTAGCTCACTGTACCTTTACTAAAGCACTGTACCTTTAGCCCACTGTACCTTTAGCCCACTGTACCTTTAGCTCTCTGTACCTTTACTAATGCACTGTACCTTTAACCAGAAAGCAGAAATGCTAACCTGAGGTTGCACCCAATCAGCTGCTTCCTCTAGTCCGCCTCCACCAATCAGCGACTTCCACCAGAACCCTCCCTATGGAGTGTGGAACGTTACGGATTTTGGTCACTGCCCTGACCCTCCTCCACTCGCTCCAACGGTCCTGGGCCTTTGTGAAAGAAAGCCCCGCGCCTGATTTAAGTACTCACCGCCCTGACCCTCCTCCACTCGCTCCAACGGTCCCGGGCCTCTGTGAAAGAAAGCCCCGCGCCCGATTTAAGTACTCACCGCCCTGACCCTCCTCCACTCGCTCCAACGGTCCCGGGCCTCTGTGAAAGAAAGCCCCGCGCCTGATTTAAGTACTCACCGCCCTGACCCTCCTCCACTCGCTCCAACGGTCCCGGGCCTTTGTGAAAGAAAGCCCCGCGCCTGATTTAAGTACTCACCGCCCTGACCCTCCTCCACTCGCTCCAACGGTCCCGGGCCTCTGTGAAAGAAAGCCCCGCGCCCGATTTAAGTACTCACCGCCCTGACCCTCCTCCACTCGCTCCAACGGTCCCGGGCCTCTGTGAAAGAAAGCCCCGCGCCTGATTTAAGTACTCACCGCCCTGACCCTCCTCCACTCGCTCCAACGGTCCCGGGCCTCTGTGAAAGAAAGCCCCGCGCCCGATTTAAGCACTCACCGCCCTGACCCTCCTCCACTCGCTCCAACGGTCCCGGGCCTCTATGTAACCAACATGAACATAAATGAGGATGCATTAGTTTGTAAGCTTGCAGATAACATAAAAATACAGATACATGCGGAGTAATGACAAGTGGAGTTTAACCCGGGCAAGTGAAAATATTGGGAAGTGAAAATATTTACACAATTCCCCAAATACTTTCCAAATCATTATATCATTACAAGCTTGTAATTTCCTTCAAAGATGTGGGAGAAGACTATTGAACCCATCATTTGTTAGTCAATCTACAAACACCCTACATGCTACCTTCTGTTAAAGAGAAACAACAGCAGGTCAGGCAGAAGCTGTGGAAAGTGGAACAGAGTTAAGGTTACAAGATAATGCCCCTTCCATCAAAATCTTTCTGTTTCTGTTTTTGCTTTAATTTTAATTTTATGGTAAAACACGTATCTTGCAGCCTAGATATATAATTTCCAAGAATCAATTAGAGATTAATTAGACACAAAATGCTGGAGTAATTCAGCGGGACAGGCAGCATCTCTAGAGAGAAGGAATGGGTGACGTTTCGGGCCGAGACCTTTCTTCAGACTGAATTCTCAGGTTGGTATCACCGTTGTTTATCTGAAGTTGTGTTTGAATTCCACTGTGGCAACTGACAAATTTAAATTAAATTACAAATAAAAAGTTAGCTACTGTCAGTAAGGGCGATCATGAATCTAACATTGTTGTACCAATTTCTCCAATGACCTGGTCTGGCCACACATTACTTCATACTCCAGACTACTCTAGATTCACAACAGTAAGCACAATGCTCCAGCAAGGCCACTAGTTTAGGGACATTTGGGACTGGTAAATCGCATGAACACATAAGCAAATATAAATGTCTTAATCTGTGTGTTTCTATACAATTAACCTTGAAGTAGCTGACAAATTATGCTAAAGTCAGGTGGTAGAGTCCTTCTCCTACACTTGTTTTGGGAGTGTCTTTATCTGGAAAGGAATTTTCTGTGAATAATTCTCTATGAATTCTTCACTGTTCTAAGAGGTCATGCACTATTTACTAGAAATATATCATATCTTGACATTTTATGCTTCAGTGATGATCAAGCGTTTGCTGAAGTTATCCTCACTCCTGCAATTAAAATATATTTCAATTACATTTAAATGTTCATCCCACCCAGAACATTACTATTTCAGAATGCTATGTATTATCACCAAAAGATTAGCAGAATACGAATGACACACTAGCATAAAGTACTTTTGTTAAACTCAACAACAGCTCTCAAACATTGGTTCCTTGATCATGGTGGCAAAAAGAAATCAGATTCATCATGGAATACACTGTTGATGGACCAGTGCAAGAAACTTATCTTAGGTGGAAGGGTAGATGAGGCCAATGTTGAACTTAAGACCTACCATGAAGATGTTGTGGATGTTTGCTCATTAAAATAGGCAATAGACAATAGACAATAGGTGCTGGAGTAGACCATTCAGCCCTTCGAGCCAGCACGACCATTCAATGTGACCATGGCTGATCATCCCCAATCAGTACCCCGTTCCTGCCTTCTCCCCATATCCCCCAACTCCGCTATTTTTAAGAGCCCTATCTAGCTCTCTCTTGAAAGCATCCAGAGAACCTGCCTCCACAGCCCTCTGAGGCAAAGAATTCCACAGACTCACAACTCTCTGTGAGAAAAAGTGTTTCCTCGTCTCCGTTCTAAATGGCTTACTCCGTTTTCTTAATCTGTGGCCCCTGGTTCTGGTCTCCCCCAACATCGGGAACATGTTTCCTGCCTCTAGCGTGTCCAAGCCCTTAACTATCTTATATGTTTCAATGAGATACCCTCTCATCCTAAACTCCAGAGTGCACAAGCCCAGCTGCTCCATTCTCTCAGCATAGGACAATCCTGCCATCCTGGGAATTAACCTTGTAAACCTACGCTGCACTCCCTCAATAGCAAGAATGTCCTTCCTCAAATTAGGGGACCAAAACTCCACACAATACTCCAGGTGTGGTCTCACTAGGGCTCTGTACAACTGCAGAAGGACCTCTTTGCTCCTATATTCGATTCATCTTGTTATAAAGGCCAACATGCCATTCGCTCTCTTCACTGCCTGCTGTACTTGCATGCTTACTTTAAAATGAAATGGTATCATAGAACATTGAAAAAACAATGAAGGAACAGGCCATTTGTCCCACAATGTATGTATGCCAAGCCCAATTCTTACCTGCCTGCACGTAATCCATATCCCTCCATTCCCTGCAAATCCATGTGCTAATCCAAAAGTCTCTTAAATGCCACTATCACATCTATCTCCACCATCACCCCTGGCAGCACGTTCCAGGCACTCAACAAAACATGCCCGCACATCTCCTTTAAACTTTGCCCCTCTCACCTTATAGCTGTGCCCTCTAGTATTTGATATTTCCATCCTGGGGGAAAAAATCCATCCTCAGATAGTGCAGTTCATCTTTCTGTTTGCCACAACGTAGTATCCAACCCCTTGGTGTCTCTTTCTTCTCGTTAGATCGTTTTATTTTTCCTTTTCAGACAGTTCTTATGAATAAATTATTGCATTTGGTGAACAATTTCATTTTATGAAGCTGCACGCAAGTGGGGTTTCCATGTAATAAGATGCCCAAATCATGAATGTACTCTTGATATCAGATATTTAGAGTCAAGAGAGACAAGGGTATTTTATTGGCGTATGTCCCAAAATTGCACAATGAAATTCTTACTTGTAGCAGCACAACAGATATGTAAATATAGTATAGATAGAAACAAAAAGCAGGAGGGCGGCACGATGGTGCAGCGGTAGAGTTGCTGCCTTACAGCACTTGCAGCATCAGAGACCCAGGTTCGATCCCGACTACGGGTTCTGCCTGTACAGAGTTTGTACATTCTCTGTGGGTTTTCTCCGAGATCTTCAGTTTCCTCCCACACTCCAAAGACGTACAGGTGTGAAGGTGAATTGGCTGGGTAAATATTAAAAACAAATTGTCCCTAGTGTGCGGGGATCGCTGGCTGGCACGGTGGGCCAAAGGGCCTGTTTCTGCTCTGTATCTCTAAAACTAAAACTAAAACTAAAAGAAGCAGGAGTAACTCAGTGAGTCAGACAGTATCTTTGGAGAAAATATAGTAATCTGTAAACACCAAAATAAACAACAAAAAGAAGTTCCATATATAAAAAAATGAAAACAATACAGCAAAGATAAAATAAATGCCCATCCAAGTCTATGTAGTTTGGAGCTACATATAGGACAGTTAGTGTCTCTATGTAGATAGACGTCTGTCTAAATAGACAGATATCTGTCTGGGCAATCGGGAAAAATCAGGAGGATTAATGAGAATACTGGAAGAATAAAATTGACCTGAAATCTGTTGAATGGATGAGGTCTTAAAATAGTGGGAGCTGGACACATAATTCATATTTTGACAAGTTTAATTTAACAAATGCCAAGTTAAATTAGTCAAAGTATTCCTGTTGCAGAAATCCCAATGAAACACTGGAATGTGTATGAGCAGTAAGGTTATGGAACATATTTCAAGGTATGGGGGGGGAGAGGGAGCAAACTTTAAACATCACAGATGTGTGGGTGAGATTTCCACCAGAAAAGTGGATTTATGTGATACATTGCCAGTGCATTAGTGTTGCTGGGTCTAAATACAAGAGTGCTCTATTCAAAATTCATTATGAGAGTGTCTTCACCAGGATTGCAACAGTCCAAGATGGCAGCACATTATGACCTTCAGTTAGATAGAGCTGTTTGGGGCTAACGGAATCAAGGGGTATGGCGAGAAAGCAGGAATGGGGTACTGATTTAGGATGATCAGCCATGATCATATTGAATGGAGGTGCTGGCTCGAAGGCCGAATGGCCTACACCTGAACCTATTTTCTATGTTTCTATGTTTCACGAGGGCAATTATAGAGGGGCAATAAATGTTGACATCTATATCTTGAATAACGAATAAGTAAAAGGCTTGTTCAAAAATTAGATCAGTATTTTGCATAAACAGTATTGTATCTTTCAACAATATAAAGTCATGCTTGCGTGAAATGCTTTATTGTTTCAATTATTTTAAGAGATTTTTTGAGAGTCGCAGGAATGTGTTTTGTTTTGTTTTCTTTTAGAGAGCGTTTATGTTCCCTGTGTGCTCTGTTTGTGAATTACACAATTAATAGAAGAAAAGGTTGCTGGTAAATGGAAAAGAGAGTAAAGGGCCTGTCCCACTTGGGCATCATTAGCGCGTAATTAACGCGTCATCATTTACGTGTCACGACGCAGGCGTTGTGCCACGCACGTGATGGTGCGCATTACGCGTGCATGGTGCACATTACGCGTGCGTGGTGCCATAGTCAGTGCTATGCGATCGCGTGCGGCGCCCCGGGATTTTGGTATGTACAAATTCTTTGCGCTCGAAGAAAACTGGAAGAGAGGAGGGGCAGGACAGAGCCTGGCAGCCTGACAAGGTAGAGGCAAACACGGATGATCAGCATTTTTTGATAGGCAGATGGTTGGACAAAGGCCTGAGATGTAAAGACAGAAGGTGTGAGACAACAGGATTGACGAGTTATGAATTGTGAAGCTGGAGGAAGGAATGGAGATGGAAGGGGAGGGAAGAACTCGGTCCGAGTCCAGGTGGGGCGCAGAGGAGGGGAAGAGGAATTAATTAGGGACGATCAGCAAGTCGTGTCTTACTAACTCAATCAA
This sequence comes from Amblyraja radiata, assembly GCF_010909765.2. NCBI lineage: Eukaryota > Metazoa > Chordata > Chondrichthyes > Rajiformes > Rajidae > Amblyraja > Amblyraja radiata. The sequence goes on along the minus strand of NC_045974.1, from coordinate 38,501,833 downwards.
ATTTTACGAGGAGGTGACAAAGGTGATCGACGAGTGTTGTCTACCTGGATTTTCGTAAGGCATTTGGTAACGTTCCGCATGGTAGGCTGATCCAGAAGATTAAGATGCACAGGATTAATAGTGACTCGGTAAAATGGATTAGTATGGATAGAAGACAGAGGGGTTTTTGTGGAAAGACAATATTCAGGCTGGAGGTCTGTGACCAATGGAGATCCGCAATGATCTGTGCTGAGACTGCTGCTGTTTGTCATAAATGACTTGGACATAAACGTAGACGGGTCGGTTAGTAAATTTGTAGATTACACCAAAATTGCTGGATTGTGAGCTGTGAGGAAGACTGTCAAAACAGGATATACAGCAGGATATAGATCAGCGACAGAAATGGGCAGAGAAATGGCAGATGCCGTTTAATCCGAGCAGGTGTGAGATGCTGCACATTGGGAGGTCAATTGTAAGGAAAAAATATACAGTTGATGGCATGACCTTTAACAGCGTTGATGTACAGAGGGATCTTGGGGTCCAAGTCCATAAACTCCCTGAAAGTGGCAACACAAGTAGATAAAATGGTAAAGAAGCCATATGCTATAGAAACATAGAAACATAGAAATTAGGTGCAGGAGTAGGCCATTCGGCCCTTCGAGCCTGCACCGCCATTCAATATGATCATGGCTGATCATCCAACTCAGTATCCCATACCTGCCTTCTCTCCATACCCTCTGATCCCCTTAGCCACATGCTTTCATAGGTCCGGGCACTGAGTATAAGAATCAGGAAGTCATTTAGGTCTTTAGTGAGGTGGCATTTGTCCTATTGTGGTAGCCCATCACAAGAAGATTTGGAGGCTTTAGAAAAGGTGCAGAAGTTTAACAGAATAATGTATGGATTAAAGAGTGTCACCTATAACAAGAGGTTGGACAGACTTGGATTATTTTCTCTGGTTGTGGGGAGACCTGATGGACATATATAACACGATGTGGGGAATAGATGGGGTAAACAGTTGGAATCTTTTTATCCAGGATGGAAAATCAAATACCAGAGGGCATGGCTAAAGTGAGGGCAAGGTTTAAAAGAGATGTGCGGGGCAAGTTTTTTGCACGGCGTGGTAAATGCCTGGAACAAGCTGCTGGGGGTGATGGTTGAAGCAGATTAGTGACATATAAGAGACTTTTGGTTAGGCACATGGAGAAGCAGGGAAGGGAGGGGTACGGGTTATGTGCAGGTAGATAGGTGGTGGTCATGGCATCATGTTCAGCACGGACATTGTTGGCCGAAGGGCCTGTTCTTGTGCTGTACTATCCTACATTCTAAACTAGAAAGGGTACAAGCTTTCAGCATGTCACCGTCTGGAGAGTTTGAGTTATCGGAATGGGCTGGGTCTGTTTTCCCTGGATCTTAGTCACAGTCACCGGGTGGTGAATCTAAAACTAAAGGGCATAGATATAAGGGAAGAATGGAAGGATTTAAAAGGGACTGAAGGGTAACTTTTTCATGCAGAGGAACGAGGAGCTAGGAATATCAGTAGAGAAAGTGGCATTTAAAAGACACTTGGGCAGGTCATGGATGGCAAGGGTTTGCAGGGATATGGGTCAGGCAACGCAAATGGGACTAACTCAGTTAGGCAACTTAGTCAGCATGGATGAGCTGGGCTCTGTGACTAAGAAATTCCTTCACCCTCCATAAAGTAGATCTTTGCAATGCTTTCCCCAAGAGGGCAGTGGAGGCTTAGTCACTGAATATGATCAACACAGAGATTGATAGATCTTTCAATATAAAAGCTATCATGAGAGGAAGGGATTAATGCAGAAACCATTGAAGTTAAGATCGGTCACAAGGGACTGAATAGCCTACTCGTGCTCTGTTCATGTTCATATCTAAATGTATTTTGTACACTTAACCTTTTAATCACCAAGATGGAATTAATGCTTTACTTGATCATATTCATTTAGTGTAAATAATGGTGGACCATACTTAAATATAAAAAACACCTAAAGGGCCTGTCCCACTTGGCGATTTTTTCAGCGACTGCCGGCGTCATTGACTGACATATCAGGGTCGCCGAAAGATTTTGAACATTTCAAAATCCAGCGGCGACAAAAAAAATGTTGCGACACTTGAGGAAACGCCGCGCGTCAATACGTCATCACGCCGCATCACGCCGCGACTTTTTAGGTGACCGGATACGTCAGTCAATGATGCTGACAGTCGCCGAAGAAATCGCCAAAGGGGACAGGCCCTTAAGATGTAGAAAACACCTATTATGTTTAGTTTGGAGATATATCATGAAAACAGGCCCGTTGGCGCACCGAGTCCTCGCCGAGCATTGATCACCCATTTACACTTGTTCCATGTTGACCCACATTCATATCCACTCCCTAAACACTAGGGGCAATTTGCAGTGGCCAATTAACCCACACGTCCTTGGGATGTGGGAGGAGACCGGAGTTCCTGGAGGAAACCCTCACAATCACAGGGAAAATGGGCAAACGCCACACGGATAGCTCTCGAGATCAGGATTGAACCCTGGTAGAGACTGTGAAGCAGCAGCTCTACCAGCTGCACCATTGTTCCACCTTCTCTGGAAAGTTGATATTCTGTGATGCATTCCCAAGGGAATACTTTCTGGATGGTAAGCAGATCATTCTATCCTTGTTGCCATTATTAACAGATTTCAAAACTGGCAGTAATTGCTTAGCTTAATATCATTATAAGCAATTATCACATTGATCGAGGGAAGTTTTTTTTCCTGGTCTTTATGACTGAGATGCGTCTGCGCTTGCCTTTCATGTGTCTGCGGTGTACATTGTGAGAGCTGAAAGCTGCTGCAGCTGCCATTGCTGATCAGTCAGTAGTTACAGCCCCTTGGGGAGGCACCAGGAACAGCAGATAGAGGGAGGTACAAACCCATGTAGACGGGGACTGAGAGCCGGTAAAATTACACTCCACTTCTGTCCAGCTCATCAGCCTCAGAAATATAATTTAGATGATTATCTACCTTGCCATTAAACCTTGTGACCCATTAGAAGTTGTTTGAAGTTTGCCTGCTTAGACATGCTAATATGAAGAATAGAAGGATTAACTCGGAGGTCATATAATCAGAGGGAAGCACAGAAATACAGAAATTGCCCCCTAAAAAAAATTGGGGGGAAATGTTTTTTCCCTAAATCTATGAGCAGCAAAGAAATGTACTGATGTCATCAATGATAAAAAATAAATAAAAATCAATAACCAGAAACTTAGTAAAAAAAATTACATATTCTTGAGAATCATTCAACACAAGTGTAAATTATTTTGACATGGTGTATTTATCTTGAACTGTGTCTAAAGACTCAAGATTAATGTTTGATTGTCAGGTTAGAGAACAAGCCATAATTTCTTCAGAATGTTGAACTAGAAAGTTGGGAAATTATCCTGATCCTGCATGCACAAAACGTGTAATTTCCAGATGATGAGAGCCAGGTATTTGAGATTTTTAAATGTATTTTTATTTATATGAAATTCACGGCAGCTAAAATGAAGTTTCTGTCAGTCTGCCAGTGGGGGTATGGGGTGGTTTTCAAGTTATTTTGAGATTTAACCGTTACCAGAATCATTTTTAAAAAACGGGTGACTTCAATCGTGCAACACAAATCAATCACCTATTTCCCAGAGGATTTTTTTAAACTAACTGTTTAAGTTGTCAGGGTTTTTTTAACAAAGGATTTCACGTGACCCTAGAGCAGCTTCTTTGGAAAAGAAATGTTACCAGATAGTCAAAGCAATGAATTTGTACAATAAACGATAATTAAGTCAAGCAAATGTTTCTGCATCCGATTAAGCCCATAGGAAGCAACAGTCATTCAATGTTACATGTTGAGACGGTTGTCCTACTTGAACGGTTGACGTATCAAGTTGCACACTTTCATTAATCGTTGCCATTTCATTTATACGAATACTTATTGTTAACATTCCTCAAACGTCCCATATTTAAACAAAAGTGAAGCATTCTTCAGGATAATGTCCTCAAATTGTGAATTGAAACATTTCTGTTTTGTATTATTTAATATATTTAATTTTTTAGCACCATGACTGAGTTCAAACTTGTTTATTTGAATTGAGACACATGTATGACCATAGATCGATGAGCTTAATTATGAATGGAGCATTGAAGGACTAATATCCTCCACCAAGCTGTTTTTTCAAACAACAATGTAATTCTAAACATAATTTGCAATGATTTACGTAACTTTATATAACCATATTAGGTCCATTGATGAGGTTCTTGAGAACAAGTTAATATCTATTATCTACATTAAGACTATGATCAGCTTAGGTCAGAAGCTTAAACACTGGGTAGAATCAGTTACTCAAAATTGAAGTTAATTCTTTTTCATATAATTTTATGCTTTGTATAAAAAGTCTCAGTTGACTGGCTAATATTTCTTAAAAGAATGAGCAATACCTCCTCATGGAGCTGCAGTTTCAAAAGAAAAGCTGACAATGACTCATGATTTTCAAAAGATTTCTGCCATAGTTGGCACAATGTCTATGATGGTCCTAATGTTCCAGCTCCCAAAGTTCATATTGAGGAGTGGAAGTTGTTTGACAACTGCTAATGTTGGGTAGTTTTCTCATAAATAACATCCAGTTTCATCAAAGAAGAAAGCATAAGACTTCACAGCAACATCCTGATCCAGACATTGGCGTGTGTCACATTATATCACTGCCCCTGCAACAGACAGCAAGGATATCCGCATAACCCCCTCCCAGTTAGATACTGTTGAAAAACATTTTGGGTCGAGTCTTGTTCGGGTCGGGTCTTGACCAAAATGGTTTCTGAAGTGAATGAGACTCTGGAGATGGATCCAACCCAAAACATCACCTGTTCATATCTTCCAGAGATGCTGCTTGACCCGCTGAGTTACTCCAACAATTTGTGCATTTTTTTACTAAACCAGCATCTGCCGTTCCTTGTGTCTCCAAAGACTGTATTATTGCCCAAATTCTTTTTCACAGTCCTTCTTGCAGTAAATATCCACCTCACCTCCACCAATCATCCTGATAGAACATGACTAATAGTAAGATTAAACGAGAACTTGCCAGTTCGAAGTTTGATCGTTATTTTATGAGGAGTAACGTTGAGGGATTACGTGAAGAACCCGCCAGGACGCATGCGTGTCATTCTTCAAAGCAGCGGTGTGAAATCACAGATAACAGTAATGACTGAACATAGTAAGATTAGAGAAGAGGATACCAGTTGAACTTTATGATCAACGGTGGGAGCGGAGGGCACGTAATCCCTCAACGTTACTCCTCATAAAATAACGATCAAACTTCGAACTGGTAAGTTCTCGTTTAATCTTACTATTTTACTTCGGAGTCACGTGAGTGACTACGTGAAGATTTCAAAGCTCTGTGATTTCATGCCGTGGAAACGAGTCCATGCATCACATCTGCCTTAATTGACTAAGGGAGGAATTGTGTTAACATGTTTAAACATGAATCCGACATTGAAATCCATGATAAATTTATTAACAACAAATTATAGCCCCTATTTCATGGGGTGAAATCATATTACAGAACTTAAAATTGATTCTGCAAAAGTTCCAGGTTTAACCACTGGTTTATGGTAGAATTGTTGCAACGTTTTTTCCCTTGACCATCCTGCTGTCTCCAGGATTTGGTCCATCGGTACGTCCAACTCCATAGCTGCCGATGTAGCTGCAGCCCTGGTGGAATGAGATTTGAGTATGTTAGTATCCACCCCAGCTGTTGTTAAAACCTGTTTCAGCCATCTGGAAATAGTTTGAACCGACACTTTTTTGTGGGGTTGCTTGTGGCTGATTAGTAGTGCCATCTCATAGCCTCTGATGTTTTTGGTGTTCTCCATATATAACAATAAATGTCTTATTATACAGAGATGATCATCTATAGGGTAAGCCCTAAATTCTATTTTGAGGTCTGATGGTCCCGGTCTGTTCTGTTTGACTAATTCGTGAATATGAAAAGTTATATTTCTTGTTGAAGAAGTCATATTGTCCAGCCTTAACTTATGTAAAGACTGTAACCTTTCTGCTGTGACCAAAGCCATCAGCATGACTGTTTTATGCGTCAGTTTTTGCAGAGACAGAGCTGTTGTTGGAGACCAGTTCCTTAGCAACGTTAGGACAATACTCACATCCCATATTTGAGAGTACCTGGTTCTTGGGGGATTTATATAAAAATTCCCCTCATATGTTTGGTTACCAGGGGGTGAGTCCCGACAGAATGACGCTCTGATCTTCGCAATATATATGCTGAAAGGGCACTTCTGGCGCAGTAAATGGCACTGTAACTGAGCCCCTCATCATAATGGAGGCCTGCCAGGAATTCCAGAACAGACGTTATGTTCATCGAGCTGTAAGTGATGTTGTTTCTGTGACAATATATCTCCCATTTCCTGATGTATACCAGATATTGTTTTTTGGTGGACTGCCTGTGAGCCGCTGAGATAATGTTCAATGTTCAGTCCATCAGTCCCTGTTCCAGTAGAGGTTTATTTAGACTCTACAAATTAATAAGTTTGTCGTATTATGACATGGATGGCTATCCCCAGTTACGGGATGAACCAACAAATCTGGTCATTTCAGGATGGTGATACATGGTTCTAAGACCATGTCGAGTATCACAGGGAACCATGGTTGAGTAGGCCAATAGGGCACTATCAAAATACCAGATGCCGAGTCTTGGTGTATTTTGCGTAATACCCGACTGATGAGGCAGAAAGGAGGGAATGCATAGAAAAACAATTTCCCCCAATGCAGCGAAAAAGCATCTATCGCTGATGCCCCAGGGTCTGGTTCCCAAGAAACATAGTTTGGTAACTGGTGATTGAGTCTAGATGCAAATAGATCGATATCTGGTGTTCCATACCGTGCTACAATATCAGCAAATACTTTTATATCCAACATCCATTCGATGTTTTCATTGAATTTGCGTGACCTGGTGTCTGCCACTGAATTTAGGTTACCTAGTAGGTAAGTAGCTGATATCCAAATATTTCTCTGGATACACCATTGCCAAATTGTATTAGCCGGATTGTCACATGATGTCGATTTGATTCCACCCATATGGTTAATATATGCCACCCCGGTGGTATTGTCAATCTGTAGTCTAACATGCTGGTGATATATTCCAGAACAGTATGACTTTAGGCCATAGAACGCACCCAACATTTCCAGGTAGTTTATGCTAAGTGTCTGTAGTAATGATGCCTCCTATGCATTCCATCTACCTCCACAGCTGGAGATGGAATTGGTAGCACCCCAACCAAGTGCACTGGCATCAGTTTGTAGCACCACTGAGGGGTTGCTGATAATGATAGGGCTGGAACAATGCCGAATGTTATCCCTCCACCATTTTAATTCCATAATTGCTTTGATTGGTAGCTTCATTGGTCTGTCGAAATGACCAGCATTAATTTTGAGTGCTTGTATTTTTGCCCTTTGTAAATTTTGATAGTACAAAGGTCCAAATTGTGTGGCTGGAAAAGCAGCCATTTTTTTTGCCAATCACCCTTGCTGCCAATCTGATAGAAGGTTCACTGATGTCAATGAGGTTGTTGCAGGCCTCAGTTAAGACTGTAGCCTTGTCCTTTGGAAAAGTCACCGACATGTGAACTGAGTCAATAGTGAACCCCAAATAATCCATTATGGTGGAAGGTGTTAGTTTAGATTTAACTGGATGAATGATAAACCCCAGTTTCTCAAACAATTGTTTGGTGGCTGATACAGCTAGTTTGGTTAATTCCAAAGTTTAGCCCACAACCAATATGTCATCTAGATAGGCCATGATCATATGTTTTTGTTTCAGAAGAAACGCTAGGGCTGGTTTCAAAATTTTTGTAAACAGCCTGGGGGCTGATGTTAAGCCATTTGGTAGAGCTCTATACTGCCAATACTGCCCCATCCAGTTGAATTTTAAATAACGTCTGTGATCAGTCCGTATAGGCACTGAATAGTAAGCATCTTTTAGGTCGATGCTAGCCATGAAGTAGCCTGTGGAAATCAATAACAAAGTTTTCCATTATGAAATGAATATACTGCACAAATGTATTCAATTTGGTCAAATCTATGATGATGCGACAACCACCATCTTTTTTGTTTTTGGTAAAGATATTAGACACAAATTCCAGAGAATCGTGTTGGGTTTTTTCAATAACCCCCTTAGCGTGGAGTCTCACCAGTTCAGCATGTGCTTCCAATTTTTCTTTTCGTGAATGTACAAACGTTCGGTTCGGTACATGCTGAACTGGGGGCTATTTTTGTGCACAAATTCAATGGTATATCCCTGGATACTGTTTAGGATATAAGTGTCTGTTGTTAATGCACTCCATGCCTCCCAAAAGAAGTGTAATCTCCCACCGATATGTGTATTATCCACACTTCCTATAATTTGTAAGGGACCAGACCCACCTACCTCCATGGTTACCAGTGGAAAGTTTACTTCTTCCTGTGTAGTCTTCGAGGAGGTTGAGGCGCTGGTGTCTGGGTTTGGGTTTGGGGTTTGCGCATTTTCCACGAAGGCCGGTCTGGGCCATGGCCTAAAAAAGACCGCTGTCCTGTATGTCCGGCCTTTGAGCTTTCACCAGCTTCTGATTGTCTTGCTCTGCTGGTGGGTGCGTAAGGGTGCTGTCTTTGAGTGTAGGAGGTCCTTCCTGTTGTCGCCTTTATGAGCCCCAGGGTTTTTGCCTCCTCATCGAGCTCCTTCTTTCTCCTTCCTGCACCCCCTGCACACTTGTTGTTTGTTCAGCAAACCCTCTTCAGGGTCAGCCCAGAATTGACCCCCAGTACTCCCCTCTGACGAGGGAGATGCACTGTGCTGTGGGTGTTTTGTATAACCCATGGTGACTAGACTCCATCTCCCGGAGTCTGTCACGTTGGAGCATCTGCTCCATAAGCCGCTCCATTTGGCGCCAGCAACGCTGGTCCCCGCGGCATTTCTTGCAGTCCGACTTGTCAGAGTCAACGGCTCTGTTCCGTATAGCCTTCCCGCCCGGCCGTGGTGTTGATCTGGCCGGCGCGGGTGCCAAGTCGGGCACAGCTGATCCCACTCATGGTGATCTGGTGCCGTCAGCCGCTGCTAGCTGCCCGCAACTCCGCGGTTCTTTCCAGCCAGTGCAGCCCTGTGGACTCTTGTCCATAGTTTCCCCTGTGAAAAACAGCACGGGAAATAAAAAACGACCGCAGAGTAATTCCCTTACCTGTCGGTCTCGGTTTTAAACTTGCCGCTGCGGGGAAACGCTCCCTCCGCCTGCCGTTTCGACTTGTCAGAGTCAACGGCTCTGTTCTGTATAGGCTTCCCGCCCGGCCGTGGTGTTGATCTGGCCGGCGCGGGTGCCAAGTCCCACTCACGGTGATGCTGGTGCCTTCAGCTGCTGCTGGCTGCCCGCAACTCCGCGGTCCTCCCCAGCCAGCTTAGACGCAGCCCTTGTGGACTCTATTTTTGTCCATAGTTTCCCCCTGTCAAAAACAGCACGGGAAACAAAAAACGACCGCAGAGTAATTCACATACCTGTCGGTCTCGGTTTCAAAATTACCGCTGCGGGGGAACGCTCCACCCCGCCTGTCGTTTCGCAATGCGTGAAGCGATATGACGCATGCGTCCTGGCGAGTTCTTCACGTAGTCACTCACGTGACTCCGAAGTAAAATCAATAGGACAAGTGGGAAACTCTTTAACCTGCATCGCCTCTTCATCAGAACAAGATCACATGGGGCACCACGGTGGGGCAGCGGTAAAGTTGCTGCCTTACAGCGCCAGAGACCTATCGATCCTAACTATGGGGGCTGGCGGTACGGAGTTTGTACATTCTACCTTTGTCCGCATGGGTTTTCTCCGGGTGCTCCAGTTTCCTCCCACACTCCAATGATATACAGGTTTGTAGGCTAATTGGCTTTGGGTGTAAATTGGCCCTAGTGTTAGGATATGGCTATCATACGGGGATCGCTGGTCAGTGCGGACCCGGTGAAATAGCGTTTCTGCGCTATTTCTTGAACTAAAAATCACTCCATCCTCGCTCATGGAGCTGCAGTGTGCTGACGATTCTTGCTTTTGAGCAGTTTCAGAGGCCAAAGTCTAAGTTATCACTGACTCCTTCACCGAGGCATATGAGAGAATGGGGCTAGTGCTTTAAAAAAAAACTGTTGTCCGACTCAGGCCCCAGTGCACAATGCCTCCCCTTGACAACACAGCTTTAAAAAAACAAGTGAAAAGCAAAAAAATTGCAGATGCTGGAACTGTAAAGTAAAAACAGAAAATGGTGTAAGTTGTTAGCAGATCGGGATACGTCTACAAGAAACAAAGCTAATGTTTCGGATCAAAGACCCTTTCATCCGACCGGAAAAGTTTTGTAAATGGCCTGTCCTTCTTGGGCGTTATTTGCACGTCATTTACGCGACATCATTTTTGCGTCACGATGCACGACGCAACATAATTTACGCATCACTTCCGTGTTGTGATGCGCGCATGGCGTGCATTATGCGCGCATGGCGCGTGGTGCGTGGTGAGACATGGTGGCATAGGCAGTGATGCGCGGTCGCACGCCGCCCCCCAGGATTTTGGGATTCACAAAATCTTTGCGTGACGCGCAAATGACGCCCAAGTGGGCCAGGCCCTTTACTCTTTGGAAAGATGTTGCCTGGCGAGCTGATTATTTCTGCTTCTTTTATTTTAGAACACCCTAGCTTCTCTTACCGTTTATAAAACTGGAGGGGCAGGTATGAAGTTAATGCGTCAACTCAGCTCAGCAGAATTGCATTGAGGCCGGTTGCAGTGGTGTCCAACCTCCAGTGCATTCTGTGTTCTATACTGCAACGTGCAGGGAAATGCTGAGTCAGGTGTTGCTGTTAACCAGGTACTCTGTGGAGCAGATGAAGAGAAGCTCAAACCAATCATTGTGTCCTGGCATGTCTGTATGGAAAGGCAGATGCTGGCTTTAATGACGGGAATAAATAGTTCAACGCTGTTAACAATGCATTAAACGTTCGATGAATTAGAAGCATTAATAGTAAGATTAAACGAGAATTTACCAGTTTGAAGTTTGATCTGTATTTTATGAGGAGTTACGATGAGGGATTACGTGAAGACCCCATCCAGCACGCATGCGCGACATACTTCAAAGCAGCGGTGTGGAATCACAGAAACACAATAATTGAAATAAACATAGTAAAGATGAGGAGAACTAAGATACCATTTGATCTCTATAATTGAGGGTGGGAGCGGAGGGCACGTATTCCCTCATCGTAACTCCTCATAAAATACAGATCAAACTTCAAACTGGTAAGTTCTCGTTTAATCTTACTATTTTACATCGGAGTCACGTGAGTGACTACGTGAAGATTTTAAAGCTCTGTGATTTCAAACCGTGTAACAGTCCATACTTCACTCGCTGCCGAAGTCATCCAAGGGAGGAAGTATGTTATCGTAATCAAACCTGAATCTATTTGTAAAACAACAATGGTATTATTTGAAAATAATAACAAAGAAATTAATGCTCCCCCGGGCTAAATTATTTATTTTTTGCAGCGTCTAAAATTCTCTCTGCAAATGAAACAGGTTTTAATGGCTTGTTGTAGAATGTTTGAAAGTTCTTCCCATGGACCACCCCGTTGTTACCAGGTTAGGTCCAGTGGCACATCCATACTGTTAGTCGCCGACGTGGATGCTGCTCTAGTGGAGTGAGATGTGTAAATATCGGTATCCACTCCAGCAGCTCCCAATACCTGTTTGAGCCATCTAGAGATGGTTTGACTCGGTACCCTGACCCAGTGGCTTTTTTGTGGCTGACCCATTTTGTCTCCCTCGGGAATTTTAGGTTGTGTTGATAAATTGTAGAAGGTGAGTCACGACATTTAACGGTGGTCAGGTGGGTACGCCCGGAATTCCATAATGAGTCCTGAAGTTCCTGGTCTGCTCTGTTTTACCAGCTCCTGAATGGTGAATGTTATTTGGTCTGATGTTATGACCATATTGTAGGTAAAAGACTGGACCCTTATGCTGAGACTAAGCCATCAGCATGGCCGTATACAGTGTAGCTGTTTTCAGAGTAAGGAATCTGGCTGGTGGCCATCCCTTAGGTATGTCAGGACAACGCTGACATCTCAGATCTTGGTATATCTAGGTCTAGGGATTTTTAATAGAAGGTACCTCTCATTAATTTGGCCACCAGTGGAAGAGACCTATGGCCTGTTTCCCTTGGTGCCTGCCTTAGATAGGTTGACAGTGCACTTCTAGCACATTTGATAGTGCTATAGTTCAGACCTTCATCGTGGTGAAGGCTGGCCAGGAACTCAGGTACATAGGTATGGTGGTTGATTAGTAGGTTGTCTCTGTTCTTGAGCAGTATGTTTTGCATTTTCTTATACTGGAGAGATATTGTTTCTTGGTGGAGTCGGTGAGATGCTGTCATCGTGTTCATGGTCCTATTTGACAATCCCAGGTCCATCAAAAGGTCTTTTTGGAATCTGCAACCCAGTAGGCTTATTCTGTCATGGCATGGGTGAATTTCGCCTGATACAGGGTGGATCAGTAGATCTGGTCCGCTGGGAATGGTCATGGGTTTCAATGACCCTGTCAAGGACCACTGGGAACCAGGGATGTGTCGGCCAGTCGGGTACTACCAAAAGTCCGAAGCAAAATTCATCTGTATTTTGCATAGTACCTGACTGATGAGGCAGAAAAGGGGAGAAAACATAGAGATTAGTTCTCCCCCCCCCCCCCCCCCCCCCCCCCCCAGTTCAGTGAGAATGTATCCATCGCCGCTGCCTCAAGGTCTGGTTCCCATGCGACATACATCGGTACGTGGTAATTCAGTCGGAATGCAAAGAAATCGATATCTGGTGTTCCATATTGCTTTGTAATTTCAGCAAATACTTTGGTTTAACATGTCTGCCACAGTATTTAGCTCACCTGGTAGGTAAGTTACTGATAGCCAAATATGTTTGACGACATACCATTACCAAATTGTGTTAATCAAATTGTCACATGATATCGATTTTATTCCGCCCATGTGGATTAGTATAGGCCACCACTATGATATTGTCAAATTTTAAACGAACATGCAAAATGGTGCACTATTGAACAATATGCTTTTAACCCATAGAACGCACCCAATATTTCCAACTAGGTTTTATGTCCAGTGTCTGTAGTGGTGATGACTCTAGATTAGTCCATTTACCACCTGTTCCGGATATGGGTTATTTTGTTTAAACGCTAGCACCTTAGCTCTAATGGAAAGGTCCAAGTTAAGTAGCTGGTAATGCTGCTACTAATTTCCCAATTACTCTTGCCACTTTGTCGAATGGTTGGTTGATTGTTAACCATTAATTTGTTACAGGTTTATGCCAATTATGCTGACTTTCCTTTTGGCAACGTTATAGACATGTGGACTGAGTTAATTGAATACCAGATAGTCCATAGTTGTGGATGGTGTCAACGTAGATTTATCTGGATTATATGACAAAGCCCAGGCTAAATAGGTTTTTAGTAGCTAATGCTGCTGTTTTAGCTAATTCCATGGTTTGTCTGTTGTTAAATATCATCAAGATATGCCATGACAATATGTTTCCTTAATAGTGTCAGGGCTGGTTTGAATATCTTGGAAAAACAGTTTTGGCTCATATTTAGCCCATTAGTCAATAGTTTATACTGCCATAGTTACCCCATCCAGGTAAATTTTAGGTATCTCCGATGATTTTTATGAATGGGTACTGAATAGTATGCATCTTTTAAGTCGATGCCTACCATAAAGTATCCTTAGGAAATCCATGTTTGGCAGTTACAATTTCCATTAAAGTGTGTATACCTGGTGAAAGTATTCAATGTGGTTAAGTCAATGATGGTGCGACATTCACCATCTTTTTTCTGTTTTTTTGGTAAATTTAATACGGGTTCCAAAGGTTCATATTTAGACTTCTTTATGAGCCCTTTGTATGTCTTCTCCAGTTCAGCTTGTCCCTCATGTTTCCTTTTTAGTGAGAGGGTAAAACCCCTTTGGGGTGCATGCTGAACTGGTGGCAAGTTTTTCTTAAATTCTATTTTTGTCCTTGAATACTTTTGGTATATAACTACCAAGTGTGATAGTTCTTCATGCTTCCAAAACCAGGTGTGGTCTGCCCCCCCCCCCCACCCCCCCCCCCCCCCCCACCCCCCCCCCCCCCCCCCCCCACCCCACCCCACCCCCCACCCCACCCCCCCCCCCCCCACCTGTTAGCACAATCCCCTCACCTTTTATGTGATGGTAGGAACCATACTCACCTACGTCCACTGTTGTTTAGTGGTGTGTTCATTTCTTCGGTTTCTGGTTCCATGTCTGTCGGGGTGGTGTTGTTGGGGGATAGCACGTTTTCCATGGGGCCCGCTCTGGGCCCTGTCTCGAAAGACTTGCGGGGACGGTATGCGGGCCCCGAGCTTTCACCAGTACCTACTGGTGGATGCGTAGAGGTACTGCTGTCTGGGTTTTTGAGTGGTTTGCTCATTCCAGGTCCTGCCCTCATGAGGCCAAAATGCCTTGGATTCTTTGTCCAGATTTTAGGCTTGATTTGGTAATTGTTTGCCAAATAGCAGGATCTGTGGTTTTGAGGTCGACGTTCTACACAGTCCTGCGAATTTTTGAGGTTGAGGGCAGGTTTTATGACCTCCTTCCGGAGGTTGCCAATCACATACTGTAGAGCCAGGGTGTTTTGACATGTCAACCCTGTCCATGGAATGAGCATGTGAAATGATAGCCGACGTCAAAGGTATCTACATTTTTTGCAATTTTAAGTTTTTTGGGTTTTTTTTACCCTGCTCAATGTACCCCCTGTAATGGCAGGCAGATTGAGCAAATGCAATTTTGGGGGAGGCGTGAATAAGTCCAACGCCTCAATGACTACCTGTCTTGAAGAGGTTTGAAGGACAGGTAGTAAGCTGGCCGCCAGTTTAGGCTGTAACGGCCGTTCCGCTCGTGGTGTTGCCACGTAGCGGTTCACCACACCCAGCAGCTCTTCCTGGTCCTGTACCTCAAGCATACTCCCGATTTTGTTCAGCCAGTGACCCCTCTTCTTAACCAGCCCAGCCCTGGTCGCCAACGCTCCCCTCTGTTGAGGGAGATGCGATGGCCAGTGCTGTTAGTGCACTGGAGCGGGAGTGTTTGTGCTCCCTTGGTGAGCTTGCCCCAGCTCCCGGAGCAAGTCTCGCTGGAGCTTTTGCTCCATGAGCCTTTCCATAAGGCTTGAAACGGTCACCTTCTCGCTCTCGGGCGGTAGTCTACCGTGCCGGGCTCTGCTGAGTGAACCGGCCGGTCCGACTTCCGTGTGCCTGTTCTGTTCCTATTTAAAATAAAGCAGAACAGGTTTTCGAAAACGCCATGTCCTCAGAGTAAGATTTGCTTACCTGAAGGTCCGTTTTCAAATTGTTGCAGGAGAGCTCGTACTCCCGTCCGTTGCTGTGCACTGCGTGAGACGCTATGTCGCGCATGCGTGCTGGACGGGGTCTTCACGTAGTCACTCGCGTGACTCCGAAGTAAAATTTGTGTAGTTTAGGGCAGATTTATATGGAAGTAATTAGTGTTACAATTAAATAAAGTTTTCTTAAATAATAATACACTGTGCATCATATTATTTCATAATTAATAACCTATGAAAAATCATTGCCCAAATAGATAAAATAACAAACAGAAATGTGCTTTCTGAATAGTAAATGAATTTTACATAATTTCTTGAACAGAAAATAAAACCTAATGAAAATTCTTAATGTATTTGTTAATTGTGTATTAATAATGAAAGATTCACCTTACATGGGTTTACACAAATATACGATGATGTGAATTAATTTTAGATGATTTGTTTTCATCTGTCTCTGAAATGCTTCCAGCTGGTGAAGCCCTTCTCTCAAGCTTTTCAAAGTTGTCAAGGAAATTGAATGTTTCCAAATGACTCTGATGTTAAAATGCTAGGCAGCAATTTAAAGTGTAGAAATACACTAAAATCAGTACAAATTATATATAATTTTTAATAGGGGAAATGCCTTGCACTCATGTTTACAGTCCTTTTATCTTGTTGAAATCAATGGTCTAGCCGGACATGCCAGACTAACTATTAGGAAATCTTCAATAATTTGGAGTCCACGGGTCTATCCCAGAGGGGTCCAGTCATGCAGCTCAGAAGAGCAATGTTCAACCACATGGAGCGGATGCCACTTCTGCCTTTGCTCAAGTTCCTAACTTTCACCCTCCTACAGAAGTAAAAGTTGGCAGTTAGAACGAGGTATTGCTCCCAAATGGAAGATGTAGTCCAATGTTCTCAAAGATTTCTTTCAGCTGCTATTAATTTCATTCTCAGTTATAGATTTGCTGATATTGGCATCTTCTCCATGTACATTTATTTTAGTGTGTGATGTTTTTGGCCGAGGAAGCTTTTGTAACTACTTGGAAAGCTTCACCACTGAAAGGCAACATCGCTATTAGGAAAAGGGATGATTTATCTTACTTCCATTAAACTCTTTTTCAAAGAAACATACAAAATGCCACTACAAGATAAATACAGAACTTGATTCAGCTCAACACAAAGCAATTGATGTTCTTGTTATTTGATCCAATTGAATTTTTTAAATGTGATTAAGATTAAGGTCCTGGTCCACCCTCTTGTTATCACCTTCATTCTAATTTCCAAAGAACTGCTTAGTATTCACATGACTAATTTTATAGTTAATTCATTAAACTAAGAAACGGTGAGGAAAGTGCAGTTTATATGGTATAGGTCTACGTACAAATGGAACGTGAGAGACTATTGTCTAAAGCATTTAATATCAAGGTTAAAGTCTGTGGAATAATAGGGACAGTTTTAACATGGCTGCAAAATTGTCTATGGCACAGTAAACAGAGTATTGGTCAACTGTTTTGTCTCTGGGCTGGTGGGAAGAGTAGTAGTCAACTGTTTCTTCTCTGGGCTGGAGGGAAGAGTATAGTTTTGTTCCCCAAGTGTCGGTACCAGGACCATTGCTTTTCTTCAGTGCGCTGAGTACAAGATCCACATGTACAAACTTGGATGCACACTGCACCAATGAACAGCGAAGAGGACAGTAACAGACTGGCAATTTGGACAGACTGGTCGAATGGGAAAATCTGTGGCAGGTGGAACATTGTATAAAATACGCAAGGATTTCCATTCGGTTAGGAAAGAAAGGAGAGGTAATAGAAACCAGAAAAGATATAGAAGAAATGTTCTAGAAGAATTGTGGGACATGTGAACAGGAGGACGTTCCCCTCACAAGACGGCATGGTGGCGCAGCGGTAGAGCCAATGCCAGAGACCAGTGTTTGATCCTGACTATGGGCGCTGTCTTTATGGAGTTTGTACGTTCTCCCTGTGACTTGCGCTAGTTTTCGCCCGGGATCTCCGGTTTCCTTGCACACTCCAAAGACGGACAAGTTTGTAGGTTAATTGGCTTTGTAAAATTGTAGATTGTCCCTGGTGTGTGTAGGATAGTGTTAATGTGTGGGGATCGATGGTTTGCGCGGACTCGGTGGGCCAAAGGACCTGTTTCCACTCTGCATCTGTAAAATAAACTAAACTAAACTAAAAGACAGGAGGTTGAGAAATCTGAAAGGGTTTTATTTTT
Organism: Amblyraja radiata; assembly: GCF_010909765.2. Taxonomy (NCBI): domain Eukaryota; kingdom Metazoa; phylum Chordata; class Chondrichthyes; order Rajiformes; family Rajidae; genus Amblyraja; species Amblyraja radiata. Next base: position 38,484,223 of record NC_045974.1, on the reverse strand, counting down.
AATTATCAAGGACCCTGACAGCGTAGGTGTACTGTTGGATTGTAAGCAACCTCCTCATTAAAGAGGCCTCAGTGGAGTGTTTAATCCAGATCACCAATTAAGATTTCCAATTTTGCTTCAATTTCTCAGTACTGCCCTGGAGAGCCAACAGTGATTTTTCCGCTCATTTCCCTGGATTGAATCCACAACACAACCTTTGTCTTGGCGCGGGATGAGTTGGATGCCTGCTATCGCTTTGGCGGCACGTTCATAATTTCACATTACAGGCCCCAGCAAAGGTGTGGAAGATGGGAAGTGATGACATCTGCTCATGTTACTCCAAATATTAAATATTCTTGCCTCAGTTCCTTCAGTGTGATGGTGCTGTGAACGACTCCAGCAACATTTCAAAACATCTCTGGCTTCTCCATCTTGTGAAACTATGTCACTGTCTTAATCTGACTTTTTATGAAAACAACCTTTTTTCCATCTTCTTACAATCATGCTTATCAAAGCCATTGTGTCAAACTATTCCTATGTGTCGAATTCATTTCACTAAATCTCAGTGAAGGAAAAGGTTCTGTCTTTATTTAATTTCCACATTTTCTTAGTCACGTTGTCACAGAAACATCTCTTCTGTAATCTTTTTACAGTTTCCAATGCAAAATACTTCAGAGTTGTCATTCATTTTTATTTATTCAATATGGCTGGTCGGGGGGAAATTACTTTCCTTTAAACTAGATACTGTGGAAAAATACCATGATGTCATTCTTGATATGCTATATAAATGTGTTCTTGTTAAATTCTCCTTGAACTTTTGCTGAGGATGTTTGCTGTGTTTTCTGGGGGGGGGGTTTTGAAGTGCTGCAGTGTGAAAGGACCAAGTGCTAGTTTGGAACTCAGTATATCTCTGGAAGAAATTATCTTGAAAGTTATTCTCAACATTCACAACAGTTGAGTTCACAGGTCGGTTTCCAGCATGATCTACATGTCTACTCACGCTGAAGATGATGATTTTGTTCCTTCTACCAGACTGTGATGGAATCGTAGAGTTGAACAGCACAAAACCAGTCCTTTTGGTTTAGGTTTAGTATTGTCATGAGAAACAGTGACAGATATTGGTTTGCATGCTATCCATTCAAGTCAGATAATACTACACATAAATACAAACAAGTTCAAAAACAATAGATAAAGGGGAGGTTAAAGAGGGCAGGATATAATTATCTCCAGGTAGTAGAGAGATTTGAAAGAGTTGCACAAATAGTCCACATGCTCCAGCGCCATCTCGCCTCATCCATCCAACAAACATGACACCTATCTGCGCTAATCCTATTCACCAGCATTAAGTCTGCATCCCTCGGTGCCTTTTGAATTTCAGAAAATTCTGGAAGAAACATTGGAAAATTGACAGCAGTTGGTGTTTTCCAAAAATAAATCGTTTTCTATAACTTACTCATTGACTTTATTTTGCAAATCTACTAAAATGCACTGAAAGGTCTGAAGTCTGAAGAAGGGTCTCGACCCGAAACGTCACCCATTCCTTCTCTCCAGAGATGCTGCCGCACCCGCTGAGTTTCTCCAGCACTTTTGTCTACCTTCGATTTTCCAGCAACTGCAGTTCCTTCTTGAACATTGGAGCGAAGGAAATGGGCAACGTTTCGGGCCTAAACCCTTCTTCAGACTGATGCAGGGTGGTGGGGGGGGGGGGGGAGGAAGAGTGGGAGCCAGAGGGCTGAGGGAGAGTTGGGAAGGGGGAGGAGACAGCAAGGGATGCTACTCCCTCACCGCTCCAGTGATCTGGGTTCAGTCTTGACCTTAGTTTTCTCTGTCTGGCAGTTTAATGAACTACTGTAAATTACCTGTTTAATGTTGGTTGGTGGTGGGACGATCAGGATGGAGTTATTGGATGGGTGAGGCAGAGCTGCCATGGATTCTGAAGAATTATTAGTCTGAAGAAAGGTCCCGATCTAAAACATCCTCTGTCCCTTCCCTCCCCAGGCGCTGCATTGCCCGCTGAGTCCATCCAGCACTTTGTGTTTAGCTCACCTTCCAGCACCCGCATTTTCTCGTGTCTCCATCCTGCTGATATGGATTTGATGGGTTGAATGGCCTTCTTCAGTGTAATACAATATGACTTAGTTTTTCCGAAGTCTCTTGTCTGTGCAATTAATTACACAGGGTTGAAAAGTGAAGCAGTTAGTTGTTGTCATTGCGAGAGTGGGGAATTTGTGAGGTCGGTGGGCTTGGCATTTGTGAATGTACACACAATGTATCATGAGAACTTGGCCATTTAATGCAGCATTGCCTGGAAACAATAACGAGCTGAAGCTTTCAACACACACGTTTGGAAAATGTAGAACTGGCAATTGAGGCTACATCAGATGTTAATTTTAAACCTGAGATTGATAACCTTTGGTTCACCAAAAGCATTTAAGGGATGTGACAAAAGGTGGATAAATGGAGTTGGGGCATCGCTCGGTGGTGATCAGACTGAAAAATGGAACAAGCTTGAGGAGTTAAACGTTCCTTTTTTCCTGTGTCAATGTTTATATGACTCTTGCTCTGATAGCAGTATAGTTAATGACTTTCAGAATTCATTCTTATCGAAATGGCTGTCAGCCAGATACAATTCGCTACATCTGTTTGAAAACCTGCATGGGAAAATACATGAGTCCAATCTCTCTTTTATATCAGCTGTGCAGCATATGTTTATCCTCTGGTATGCTAATCAGGACATAATACAACAATAAATCATCCTGTAAGGTAAAATATTCAGATCTTTGAAGTTGAAGATCATAGGAAGAACCAAAGACGATTTCTTTTCCACCTACAGTGGCTGTACAACAGCAAATCCATGTTAAGTTAAAACTAACCAAGGCTCTGAAAATCCAGAACTCTTTGGAGTTTACTGAGGGACTTCCTGCTGCGTTAAGCAGACATTTGTCAACTCTGGCTGAAAATAAAATCAATAACATCTGACATAATGCTTGGGTGACCAAAGATCTATTGGAAACAGATTCTTCTTGATGGTAAGCCTATAATAATGATAATTCCTCATTATGGCTGCAAGCAATGTTATTGCTCAATTCTGATTATACTAGATGATCTAATTACCAAAGACCCATTGTTTCCCATTATAATGTCTTTGCTATGAACTATTCAGATTCCAAAACTGTTTGCAGTCACATGATGTAACTAGTTACCCAGTGTTTAATTGTCCATGTGTACCAAAGAATGTTACATTCCCTTGCATTGCCCCACAGCACAGCACAGCACTTGTTTTCATTGCTTCCTTTTGGATTACTGTGTGCAAGTTGGGATTTAGGTAATGAATATACCAAATAATCCCCTCAGCTGCTAATGCCTGTAAAAAACCTCTTGAAGCTCTGTAAGTGCTCAATGAATAAAGGTAATGTATGATGGCATGTCAAGCAATGCAAATCCATAGTGAGCAATCCTGATGCAGGAAACATTAGACCAGGGTAAACCCAAGTAATGCTGCTGCTTGATGATCACCAGAGGGAGATTAGACACAGAATGCTGGAGTAACTCTGCGGGACAGGCAGCATCTCTGGATTGAAGGAATGGCTGACGTTTCGGATCTCGACCCGAAACGTCAGCCATTCCTTCTATCCAGAGATGTTGCCTGTCCCGCTGAGTTACTCCAGCATTCTGTGTCTATCTTCAATGTAAACCAGCATCTGCAGTTCCTTCCTACACCAAAGGGCGATTCATTGGTGAGTTGTGTTCCCGAACCAATGGATAGGTTACCACTCAAAATCTACCTGACCACTGACCACTCACATGTCTGGAGCTGGGAACATAGAACATAGGACGGTCCCAGTCCACATTAAAAACATGAATTTTTGGCTGGAAGAAATGGACCAACAACCAGATTGGCTAATGATGGAAAAGGAAGACTGTCTACCTTTTGAAATTGGACTGATCATATTTGCCCCCACAAAACTGCACAAAAAAACCTATAAAGAAAACCCCATAATACATAGTGGAATACGAATTTGGGAACAAATAAAAAAAGATTTAAAATTGAATAATATACCACTCTGCCTTCCCATTGTAAATAATCCTTTATTCAAATCATCCTTTATGGACAAAGGTTTCACACAATGGAAAAATCATGGAATCAAAAATATAGGACATCTTTATGGGAAAGGTACTTTTCTTTCATTTCAAGAGTTACAACTGAATTATGGACTGCACTCAAATAATTTCTTCAGATATCTACAAATTAGAGATTATGTTAAATCTAAAACACAAGTTTACAGGAATAGGGAATCAGAAATTCTTGATGAATGTCTGAACAAGCATCCTAATACTGAAAAACTAATAGCTTATATTTATAACACCCTACTAAATAACGAGGTACCACCGACCGAACCATATAGATACAAATGGGAAAATGAAATAGGTCATCCTATCACGAAAGATATGTGGGACGAAAGTTTACAACAAATACATCAATGTTCATTAAATGCCAGACATACTTTAATACAATTCAAGGTCTTACATAGACTACACTTCTCTAAAATAAAACTAAATAGAATCTTCCCACAAATCTCTCCTATTTGTGATAAATGTCTACATTTAGAGGCTAATTTAACACATACGTTTGCAAACTGTATAAAACTTAAACATTTCTGGACAGATATTTTTGAAATAACTTCAGAAGTTATTAATACAAAACTGGACCCAGACATAAAATTAATAATACTTGGAATATCAGAACAAAGCTTAACACTCACAACAAACCAAAGAAACTTCCTCAATTACAGTATAATAACCGGAAAAAAATTAATATTAAAATTTTGGAAAGGCCCTACAACCCCCACAATTAAAATGTGGATTACGGAAATGTCGGAGACCCTATACTTAGAAAGAATTAGACTTGTCTTAATGGACAACAAGATCTTTTCCATAAAATTTGGGCTCCATTCATTAACTATCTGAAGAGATAGATTGGCACAGCACGAGGACCCAGCTGAAACTTGAACTCAGGAACAGATGAAAATCTATACTCTATGCTTTATAACCTACGAACCTATCTCCATTGATGTATTATAGGTAACCCATTCCACCTCCCTTGTTTTTCTGTTGTGTTGTTTTTTGGTTTTTTTTTGCTTTCTTTTTTATTTGTAACTTTCTACCCTCTCTTTTTCTCGCTTTCTATAAAAAATAAAAATACTAGAAGCAGAAGTAATTGATAATGGAAAATTTTAATAATGTATGACTGATGTATATGAAAAGTTTTTTTTTTTTTACTATAATATGTAACTACATTTTATAATATGTCTACTTCTAATAAATAAATAAATAAATAAATTAAAAAAAAGAACATAGGACGGTCCAGCACAGGAACGGGCCCTTCGGCCCACAATGTTTGTGCCGAACATGATGCCAAGTTAAACTGATCTCATCTGCCTGTACACCATCTGTACACCTCTATTCCCTGCACTTCCATGCCCCTATCTAAAAGCCTCTTAAACATCGCCATCGTGGGAGAAGGCAGATTTCAAGAGAGAGCTAGATAGGGCTCTTAAAAATAGCAGTCAGGGGATATGGGGAGAAGGCAGGAACGGGTTATTGATCGGGGATGATCAGCCATGATCACATTGAATGGCGGTGCTGGCTCAAAGGGCAAAATGGCCTACTCCTGCACCTATTGTCTATTGTCTATTGTCTCTGCCTTCACCACCACCCCAGGCAATGCATTTCAGGTCCCCACCACTCTCTACGTAAAAAACTTAACAGTGAAATAGAGGGATATAGAACACATGAATGAAACATTTCATTTTTTTATCCATTTCAAGGTTTCATTCGTTTGCTGTATATCTCTCTATATCACCATCTATATCTCTCGTTTCCCTTCCCCCGACTCTCAGTCTAAAGAAGGATCTCAACCCGAAACGTCACTATTTATTTTCTCCAGAGATGCTGTCTGACCCGCTGAGTTACTCCAGATTTTGTGTCTATGTTCGGTTTATAACAGAATCCGCAGTTCCTTCCTACACCAATCTAATTCATCATGGGGAGAAGGCAGGAGAATGGGGTCAGGAGGGAGAGGTAGATCAGCCATGATTGAATGGCGGAGTAGACTTGATGGGCTGAATGGCCTAATTCTGCCCCTATCACATGAATTTATGACCTTAAAAGCCTTTGCTTGATGTACATATGCACACATCCAACCTTCTACCCTCATTATCTACTGCACGACCAGTTCTTGACTGGCTAATTAGTGTATTCCCCACTGACTCACAACAGTGCCATTTCCTGAGTATTGTCACACAAGCCTGGACTGTTAGGTTACGATAGGAACAGTTTGCCCACCCTTGTGAATGTTAAGTTATCCTTCAAGTACACTCTGCAGTCTTTACCAGTTGTCCTTTTAACATAATTTTTTTCTGTCTCTCTCCATGGGGATCAATTAGTTAATTCCATAGCAAACATGCACAACAAAAGCCAAGTAATAATTTTTAAGGTCCTAATTTTTCGAATTTGAAGTGGTCGTTACATATTTTTTTAAATTGATAAATTAAATGTTTAAGAATTAGTTCATTTTAGATATTTCAATTTTCTGAACGACAGATATGCAATAATATTTACGGCTTTAATCAAAGCTGGGTGAAGGTCTTCACCAGTTGTCAACATTGTAAGTTGTGTATCAGGGACAGGGTTCTGGTGCATAACTGGAGACCCTGGTACATCGGCCATGCTGGTGGCATCTGAGATGCTTTGGGCCTGATTGGTAGATCTTTGCACTAGGACAGGTAGGCTTTGACTTGGTGAGAGCATGAGTAGCATGACTGACATCAGAATTTAGCTGAGTGACATTTGATATATCTGAGTATCTCTGGGTACCTCTCATCCAGATATAGAGGACTATGCAACAAGTGTTAGTAAACGGAATTGGTATAGATGGTTTATTGATGCTTAGGCCAGATATGAGAGGCCAAAGAGTCACCTACTGTGCTGTAAGATTCTGTGATTGTATTTGGCAAAGAGATATTTGAGAGACGATCTTATGTGTGTATGGAAATATTTCATTTTGAAGGCTGACTTAAAGATCATGGCAAGTGAAATTGCCATACGTGGCACAGATGGTAGAGCACCTGCCTCATAGCACTAGAGAAGAGTGTTCAATCCTGACCTCGGGTGCTGTCTGTGTGGAGTTTGCACGTTCTCCCTGTAACTACATGGATTTCCTTCGGGTGTTCCGGTTTCTAGTTTCCTCCCACATCCAGGAAAATGCATGAAGCAGCAAACATATCCTCTCAGGAGGTAGCTGGTGTCTGCAAGTTCACTGACGCAGAAAAATGGCACCATATTGAAATGAAGCAGAACACTAGTAAGTAGCAGAGAGAGAGGATGAATGCAGAAGGCATGATGCATAAAGTTTAGAAACATAGAAACATAGAAAATAGGTGCAGGAGGAGGCCATTCGGCCCTTCGAGCCAGCACTGCCATTCATTGTGATCGTGGCTGATCGTCTCCTATCAATAACCCGTATCTCTCCATATCCCTTGACTCCACTAGCCCCTAGAGCTCTATCTAACTCTCTCTTAAATCCATCCAGTGACTTGGCCTCCACTGCCCTCTGCGGTAGGGAATTCCATAAATTCACAACTCTCTGGGTGAAAAAGTTTTTTCTCACCTCAGTCTTAAATTACCTCCCTTTTATTCTAAGACTGTGGCCCCTGGTTCTGAACTCGCCCAACATTGGGAACATTTTTCATGCATCTAGCTTGTCCAGTCCTTTTATCATTTTATATGTTTCTATAAGAACCCCCTCATCCTTCTAAACTCCAGTAAACTCCAGTTTACTTTCACATTAAACCCAAGACACAAATTATTCAAGCTAGAATGAAATAATGAACTCTTGAAACCTTTGAGTGTCTGTTTCAACAATCCCACTCACTTAATCAGGAACCACTGTATTTGTGCAGAGCCATGAAACAAATATTATTTCACTAATTTGTGTAATAAATTAATAAATTCCATGCAATCCATTTAAGTATATACTCCTTAGAAAATCTGCCACAAAATTTCTCATCCAGAAAAATTGAAAGTCTTGATGAACCATGTAATTTGCAGATTTTTGTTTTTATCCATCAATATTACAACCTTTTCATTGGATTAAAATATACAAATCTTTGTAATATATTGAAAGGACCAAGCCTTTAGTGAGCTCGGTCTGCAGTAATATTAATTTACGGAGCATATACTTCTCTTTATAATATGTCTGATACTATATTGTCAGCAAATTAGAGTCTGGAAATATATATACATAATTCTTTACCCACCAAAGCTATCAATTGGGAATTGAAAATAATCCTTTTTTTTTTTGCTTAGTCAATGGGCTAAATGTTTTTTCCATGCAATAAGATTTCTGATTCTTTATTATTTTAAATGGAAACTTAAAAATATAACTTAAATTCTTACTCTCTATATTAATAATGTATCTATCAATTATTCAAAATCAATGAAGTAGAGTTCCTGCATAATTACAATAATAATTTGTCCCTTCTCAACAAAGCCTCGATGAACAATTAAATGTTGTGTAGGAAGGAACTGCAGATGCTACACCGAAGATAGACACAAAATGCTGAAGAAGGGTCTTGACCTGAAACATCATCCTTTCCTTCTGTTCATAAGGTCATAAGTTCATTAGTCATAGGAGCAGAATTAGGCCATTCGGCCTAGCTAGTCTACTCCATCATTCAATCATGGCTGATCTATATCTCCCTCCTAACCTAATTCTCCTGCCTTCTCCCCACAACCCGACACCTGTACAAATCAAGAACCTATCTATATCTGCCACAAAAATATCAACTGACAGCCTCTACAGCCTTCTGTGGCAAAGAAGTCCACAGATTCACCACCCTTTGACAAAAGAAATTCCTCCTCATCTTCCTAAAGGAACGTCCTTTAATTCTAACGCTATGAATTCTAGCCTGAGACTCTGCCACTAGTGGAAACATCCTCTCCACATCTACTCTATCCAAGCCTTTCACTATTCAGTACGTTTTAATGAGGTCCCCTCTCATTCTTTTAAACTCTAGCGAGTACAGGCCCAGTGCCATCAAACGCTCATCGTATGTTCAGAGATGTTGCCTGTCCCGCTGAGTTACTCCAGCTTTGTGTCTAATTCAATGTCGTTACTTAAAGCCCTGTCTCACGGTATGAGTTCATTCCAAGAGCTCGCCCAAGTTTAATCAAAATCAAACTCGTGGTAAGCACAGAGAATGAACGTAGCGGGTACGTCAGAGCTCGGGGGCGTCTCTTAGCGCTAACGGCAGGTACTCGGGAAGACTCGCTAATGGCAGGTAAGCTCGGGAAGACCCGTGAAGATTTTTAGACATGTTAAAAAATGGCCACGAGAACCCCGAGTACCGACGAGTGGCCATTACCGTAAATCTCCGAGTTCGAATCGCAAACTCGGGAGAACTCTTGGAATTAACTCATACCGTGGGACAGGGGTTTAATTCTCCAAAATGAACGACATGATTTTGAATTCTTCCACAAACTTCCAGTCGTTGCTTCAATGTCCATTTTCTCTCTTCTATACATATCTTCAACTTTTTCTTAACTGCGCCTATGTTTTTAAACTTGCTCTGCAAAAGCCGATCAAGCTCATTTAGAAGCATTTGCTTTTCTGCCAGATCTGGAGATTGGGAAAAGGTAAGAGCACCACTGTTTAAGCAAACCTCCATTCTCCAGTGGAAACAATTCAATCTTGTTTGCCCTGCCCCGGTCTCTGAGCACACAGTATCCTTTTAAAAATAAAAGATGATTTGGCCCATCTTAAGTCAACCCTCACTTAAAACAATAAGATGCCACAGGAAGTCCAAGGTTTAATTTCAGCATTTCTCATTGATATCTATTTCAAATATTTTCATCAGCCTCTGCACACAGGATGATTGTTGGTTCTAGAATCAACTTACTTAAGCCTTAATTCTTCAAAGTGAAATACAGTCCATCACTAAACAGCATTGGTCTATTGGAATCCTGATTCCCCTCTTCTAATGGCAAATGAACAATCCCTCTGCATGGGAAAAATGTCTCGAGAGCTTATTAGGATTGTTTAAATTATCCATGGAATCCAGCTGGATTGGCAGCCACTCTCAATCACAGGTGCATCTGGGAACAGTGGTTATTTTGAGATTTGGTATTTCCAGGAAGGTAAAATAATAAAGAGGCAGAATTTGAAGAATTTTAGGTTTAAAATTCTTCCTTCAAAAATGTAAAATAATTCCTTGTGCCCACACTAATTGCAAAACTATAATAAAGGTATAACAGCAATTGTAATACTGCAAGGAAATTCAAATCTATGTGTAGATTTAACTTAATTGTAGAACATTCTACTTTAGGAAAATTGATGCTCCACCTCTATAAAACTGGACAAAGTTAAACTAACGGTACCTATGCACTTTTCCCTCTGAAATAGTGTGCAAAGCAGCAAGCACATGTTTTGAGTTATTTCTAAGAAAGTGAAGATAAATACTTATCTTCAAATTCATTATTTAGAAGATTTGTGTCAACTCGTTAGTTAGTGGACACATTATGGAAATTTTGAGGAATGTGACCTAACATAGTGAAACTGAAACAGAGAGGTAAACAACATTGTATGTTTTATCTCAAGGTTTGTTAGTTGAGGAATCGCTGGGACAGATGGGGAGATCCTCGCTGGTTGGAGATGGGTAAATAAACCCAAATCCTAGAGTCAGCGTATCGGGACGAAAGATAGACACAAAAAGCTGGAGAAACTCAGTGGGACAGGCAGCATCTCTGGAGAGAAGGAACGGGTGACGTTTCGGGTCTGGAATCATTTGTACTGGCAGAAATTGAGAAAATGTGGAACTCTTTTCAATAATAGTGGGGAGGGGAAAGGAGTTGGAGGGATTACTTGATAATTTTAAGATTCAGCAAAATTTTTGTTCACTGATGGTGTTGAGACGTATGGGGGAATAGATGTTGTTAGGAAACGGTTTTTTAGTAGACATAAAGATCCCAATAGGCCCATTTAATAAACATACGTGTTCTGTTGCCAGAAAAGGAAAATATGATTAACTTTGTGGAGGTGTCAATCCAATCTACCAGGGTGTACCATCACTAGTGTTAGGTCTGTCGGCCAGCCAGTCGACAGAGACATCTGCCCCTCTTGCACTAATGATGGAGTCCACATTTGGGCAGCCATCTCCAAAGGTCCCAACCCGAAACATCACCTATCCATTTTCTTCAAAGATGCTGCCTGACCCGCTGAGTTACTCCAGCACTTTCCATCTATCTTTGGTATAAACCAGTATCTGCAGTTCCTTTTTTTATTATATTCCAGAAAGCTCCTCTTCCAGAGTTATCAGCAGTTTCCTCCACGAGAACTTAACCCCCTGCACTAGCCTTGATATCGCACCAACTAACAACATTAAGACGTAAAGGCAGCTGTAATATAGCAATCAGTTGACCTCTTGCAGAATATAGCATCATGTCATATATAAATGTCACATAGAATGTGTATATATCTTTTGCATTATTAAGGTGAATGCAGTGACAGGGGAAATTAACAATTTGTTGCTGAATGGAGTTGTATTACATGGGGCTGATACCCTTCGTGGGCTGCTTAGTTACTCCTCTCCCTCTCCTCAGCTGCTTATCATTGAATCGGTAGCAAGAAATGTGCTTTGTAATGCATGGTTGTTCAGTGCACTGGTTTCACCGTGGATCTTGAGAGCTGCATGTTGAAAGAGTGGAATTACTTTCATTCTCCATATAGGAGTGTATTGGACAACAGTGCCTGCAAAGCAACATGTGTGTAGTCACTTGCACCTCACACCAATGAACATCTCACAGACATCATAAAACCTGCTGACTGCCGATGTTTGACAGAGAATGAAATGTAATTGGCTCTGTCTGAAGCAAAAGGGTCAGTGACCTCTTTATAAAACACTGCAAAAGGTTAGATGCTGCAAGTATCTTCAGTGTCATCAGCATTCGTTGCCACAGACAACTTCATCACCCTTGGCAGTGCAGTCTTTGCCATTTTCGGAGGTTTCCACTATATATGTAGCAGGCGATAAAACTGGAGGTGCAGAAATCCCACAAATACGTGATAGGAGCTGAATTAGGCCGTTCAGCTCATCAAGTCTACTCCTCCATTCAATCATTGCTAATCTTTCTCTCCTTCCTAACACCATTCTCCTGCCTTCTCCCCATAACCCCCAACACCTGTACTAGTCAAGAATCTATCAATCTCTGCCTTAAAAATATCCATTGACTTGGCCTCCACAACCTTCTGTGCTTTAATTAGGAGAATTGCTCCCTGAACACCTTGAGGAAACATAACTACCAATATGCTTTCTCCACCACCTCCTCCATCTCCACCTTCTTGCACAAAGTCTCCTGAGGTTTCCGTTCAGGTTTCCTAAGTGGGACAGGGGCTCTTAATTCAACAACCACTCCACGTAGAGCTTGAATCTGCCAAAATATAAAGGTCCAAACTTTTGTAGATGCAGAAATACCATTAAGGAATCAACAGGCAACTAACCTGCAGTTATCATTTCTTAATTAATGTTGGTGATGTGGTTGGTGTATTAAGTATGCTTCTTCATCCTGATATCACACTGATTTAAATAAAACATTACCTACTACTTCTCTCTTCAGTCAAATCAATTATATAAATAATTAATAACATGACTATTCACATTAATTGTCTCCAGTATACTTTGCACATGCTCTGAATGATGTTTAACTGTGCTCATGGCATTGCACAATAATACATAAAACACAAACAGATTTTTTGGGTTCCTAGATTGGAAAGTCTATTGAGGTTCAATCTTGTTTCAGTTACATTTCTTTCTGAAAAAAATGTAAGGTAAGAGGACTTAAGTATATTTAGGAAACCATTAACTTGTTGCCAGAAAATGTAACTATAAAATGGCATTTTAAGTGTTATTTGGTAAATTGTTCGAAGAATATATTCTTTAAGCTTATGTCCAATTACATAGACCTATAGATTCTGAGATTGTGTCACTTGGTATTAACTTCAGAAAAACGCTGAATGCATTAGGCGGCCATCTCCACCAAAATGGAGGTGGGAAGAATTCAAATTAATATGTTAATTCTAATAATTTCAAGGTCATGGTGAATTAATAAGATTTATATTTTTATGTAATGTTTACTATTGAAATGTGCAGAAGCCTTCCAAAATAATACGTTACAAAATACGCTCAAAGATAGAAAAGCAGTATTGGAAGTTAAAAGGGTGGTCTAAAACTGCAAGCTCTCATTACAAAGATGTCTTAACTTTAAAAGAAGCATCATGGTGTCACTTTATATTTTACAATGGAGAAGCTTATGCTTCGCTCCCTTCTTTTGAAGTTTATTTGCCCTCAAACATTCAAGGGTGTCAAGAAATGGCAATTTTTTCTAAGCTAGAAGTTCCAATCTCCAGGGACTGCCCTGCCACAGCAATCCTTCGGAAAGGGGATACTGTTTGTCAGTCCATGAAATTCTCTAATTATGGCATGTTGGAAAACTGCCTTTAGTTTTGCCTGTTGGTATTTTAAGCTTACCTCAATTTTCAAAGAGATGGACAACATATTCTTTCTTGCTCTCTCTACACAATCTGCATAAACAACATTCCTCTGTCCAGTCATCCCTTTCCCCAGACACAACAGTAGTCCTCTGACTCTCCTGGCTGGCAATGCAGTTCTTCCATAGAATTCAGTGAATTGACATAACTTTATACAATTACTCTAATCGACTGTGAGTACAGAAAAGATTTGTGAGCAAATTGTGGTCAGAGATTTATGTGAAATGATGAAGGAATGTGACCGCTGTAAGCCAGGACTATTTACTCATGGGTAGCTAAATGAAAAGAGGAGTTAAAATGCTTTTTTATTGCATTAAGTGGACTTTTAATAAGTACAAGATGAATATTTTAGGTGAATTAAAATATTTTGAAGACAGATAAAACTATTATGTTAATGATTGAATATATATACTTTGACCTTTTTTTTTAATCCAACCTGGGATAGATTAATATCTCTGTAAAAATTGTGAATGTAGAGAGAGAGAGAGACTATATCTGCCAGTTTCATGACCGATCAATTCCAGGCTCCAGTTTTTGCTTCATTAGGTTGACCTGGATGATTGCACTTGGATAACTACTCAGGATGTCTAGTGCCTAGTTTTAAGAATTTCCCTTTGTTGCATTTATGGCATATTTAGAATTTTGGAACCGATTCGGATGTGGGGGGGGGGGGGGGAGTTTTAATTCTGGCTCCTGTTGGCTCACAGTTAAATTATTCGATTGGCAGCCAAGCGACCTGGATCATTGATCCAGAGAAGAGTTCCAACCCCACAAATTAACTCTTAAGGGACTGTCCCACCAGCATGCGATTGCATGCGTCTAGTGCGACCAAACGTGGTCGCTTGAGGCGTACGGCCGCGCGGGGCTTGTCCCACTTTGAACCGCGGAGGCGTATGGAGTTGTGCGGGGCTGGTCCCGACATCATACTCACCAATCAGCTGGGCAGGAGGCGGGCCGACTGAATTTGGACGTCGCACGGCATCGGGCGGTGACCTCATCACGCAACGGCACGCCAGGCGGTGACGTCATCGCGCAGCGCCACACGCTAGGCATACACCGTCAAGACGCTGCGTAGGACGTCAAGACGCTGCGTACGCCCTCAATGCACCTGCGGGCCGACAGGCCGTTTGCGCGTGGAATTTTCGGACAATGCAGGATTTTCGGAGCCCCGTGCGATGTCGGGGCCAGCCCCGCGCAACTCCATACGCCTCCGCGATTTGAAGGGGGACCGGCCCCGCGTGGCCGTACGCCTCAAGCGACCACGTCTGGTCGCGCCAGACGCATGCAATCGCATGCTGGTGGGACAGGCCCTTTATCTGCCACCTCACTTCTGGGGCAATTAGTGATGGGAAATAAACACAAATGTCGTCAGTGATGTCCACAACCTGCATATGAATGAAAACAAAATGCTGCTCCCATTTTCATACCTTCATAAGAGGAGCGTGTGGTGGTTGGGTGGCCCTCATTCACAATGCGAATAGGAACTTCTGAAAATATTTGTGCTGAATGTTTACTCACGATGGACTCCTCGGCCAATGCTGGCCAGTAATGTGAGGTTTGCTGTAGACGAGGAAACAAAATGTAGTCATGCAGATGTAACCGTTGGAAGATGGGAGGAATTAATTGTGGAGACAAGCCACATGACAAATAACATTTCAAGTGGGATCAAAGCTACTTCCCAGGTCCTCTGCCTTTATCTCCAGGTAGTTCCTGGGTTCTGGTCATGTCACAGGAATGGAGGAGTTGCCTCATGCATCTTGTTTAGTGTTTACTTAAGAGATACAGCATGGAATATGGCTGACCAGCCCACCAAGTCCACACCGACCATCGATCACCCTTTCACTTTAGTACTATCCCACTTTCTCCTCCCATGGTCCCTGCATGTTTGGGGAAATTTTATAGAGGCCAATTAACCTATGAACTCGCACTTCTTTGGGATGGGAGAGGAAAACACAAGATCACAGGGGGAACATGCAACCTCCACAGAGACAGCACCCAAGGTCATGGTTGACCTGGGATCACTGGTGCAGTGAGGTAGTGTCTCTACCAGTTGCAACACTGTGTAGAGAAAAAGAGGATGCTATCTTTTCCACCCAGAGAAAGATTTGAGATTTGGATGGATATGCTGGCAGGGAATGATACCTTATTTTTCAATTGGTTCTGCCAGATGTCCTGAAAAAAATCCAGGACACAATTAAACATAATAGGATAGGGAGATATGGAGGTGATTATAATTTGTTTTACCTCTTTTGATCTGTTCTTCCTTCCTAAATAATAATTTTAGATCCATTGTTTGAATTACATGTAACTCAAATCTTCACAATTGAATTATTTTAAAGACGCTATCCCTCTTATTGGCAATGGAAAATCAAAAACCACAAACTTTATGGTTGGTTTTCAAAATAGATGATTCATTAAATAAAATTTGGAATTTAAGTAAAAAAACAATAGTAGGTTTCAGTTGCTATGAATCTACTGGATTGGTGCAAAGACCCATCTGTTCACTTGAGTCCTTCAGGAAATAAAATTGGCTTTCCTTACCTTAGTTAGGCATAAAGTGCTGGAGTAACTCAGCGGGTCAGGCAGCATCTCTGCAGTACATGGACAGGCAACGTTTAGGACAGGCAACGTTTAGGCTCCGGACTTATCTCCCGACCACTTCATCCAACAGCGCTTACCCAAGTTGGTCGATGTATGACTACACACCCATTCGTGTGGTTGAGTCTTAATTGGTCCCTTGATTCGGGGTCAATTAGAGATGATCGATAAATGCTGGCTTTACCAAGGAAGTCCCTCTCCAGTGAAGGAGTTGATGGCCCCGTCTGCAGGTAGCCGCAGGAGAGCAAAGGATCACCAGAGTCATGGCTGCAGCCCGCGGGTGGCTGGAGTGTAGATAAACGTCAGCGGTGGCCGCGTCGTTGGCAGCCCGGCCTGGTAGCGGCCGAGGAAGCCATGTAGGCCGGTGGTGACATTGGCAGCCCACCCTGGAAGTGGCCGGGGAGGAGTCCATCCACAGTAACCAAAATCCGTTATAAAGAGGTTCGTAATAATGAGTGTTTATTGTACTTATAACTTTAGGTCGGAATGCAGCTCAAAAATGTGCTTTGGGAAATGTCCTCATTCATGTAGTTAGTCTTTCTGCCTGATCTGACACTTTGGTCTTTGTGAAAATGGTAACCTTTATATCCCTCTCACTGGGGGGGAAAAAACAGGCTGACAGTTATTTTCCTCACCTGCTGGTGAACAAGCAGTTTACTAACGTGTATAACAATTTCTCACTGTTCCAAGGCCTAGTGGGGCACCTGTCATATCTTTAACCTTGTTCTTATCTCTGTGACAGTACATAGTCTCGATTATCCTGAAGCAACATAAATATTTTTCAAACTTAGTTGTTTCCCAGTAACATTGTTCAATTCAGTGGTTTCACAGTTTATTGTTCTGTGCTCTATTATGTTTGCAACTTTCTGAACCATTACATTAGTGTTCATTAAAGTCAAATTTAAAAGTCCACAATGAAGAGTCCAAAATACTGCACCTTAGCGACTTCAGATGAATTCACTCCAAGTTCTTAATTTTCTTTCCAACATATTACCACATAACTAATGCAAGCTGTTATGCAAACTAATGTTTTTCATAAAATAAAACAAAATTGTGGAAACCAGAAAAAAACATTTTTTTGAACTTCACAAAATTCCAATTTGCAACCATATGAGAGTTTGGCTTTTGGCTGCCTAATTAGTAGAGTATGCAAACTGTTTGATTTTTCCAGTGATGCAGTGGCCCCTGCAAATTGTTTTGTTCTGGCGTCCTTTACAATTGCCAGGCAAATTGGATGACAACCAATTAGCGCTACCTGCAGCTCACCAGCTTCAGTGCAGGAACATTGGCTAGAGTATGGAATATAACCTTAGAAGCTTACCAAAATGATAAATATAAATGATTTCCTCTATTAACATTCGGTATTGCTTTACTTTGGCGAGATCTGCTGTAACTTGCATGGTAGGCTTCTTTGAAAATGGTGTTTCCACATCTCGGGCATTAGCTGGGTAGAAGGATATTCATATGCCAAGTATACATTACCAAAGATTTTACCTTTGTTACAATTTCATGTCA
The DNA here is from genome assembly GCF_010909765.2 of Amblyraja radiata. Lineage (NCBI taxonomy): Eukaryota > Metazoa > Chordata > Chondrichthyes > Rajiformes > Rajidae > Amblyraja > Amblyraja radiata. The sequence goes on along the minus strand of NC_045974.1, from coordinate 38,466,528 downwards.
CTGCAAAGATTTAAAAATACTTGCTGGGGGGAAAAGATCCACATTCATAATTTCATAATCATTACCGATAGTAATTTGATTACTTTGATAGCTGATGGATGCTCAGTGGTAAATAGTAAGATCCTGAGAACATATCCAGCAGCATGAAACTATTGGAATGCACCTTCTCTGGGTGGTACTGGCTGTATCCCTCCAAAACAAGGGCCAGTCAACATCATTGGAATCCTCATCACATCCCAGATAATCACGTAGGTCCATATAAGCATGGGTTCAAATCATGCATATATGTTTGCAAACATGAGAATAATTGTAAATATATATTAGTTTTGAGATACAGCATGGAAACAGGCCCACTGAGTCTACGCCAACCATTAATCACCTGTTCACAGAAGTTCCATGTTATTTCATTTTCCAATCCACTCTGCACACTTGGGCCAATTAACCTACAAACCCTCATATGTTTGGGATGTGGGAGGAAACTGGAGCACCTTGAGGAAACCCATGCGGTCACAGGGAGAACGTACAAACTCCACGTACTCACATTCTATGTGACCTTAAGGCACCCGATTCTGTGTTGGTGTATTCTATTTGTCAGTTTAAGTATGCATTTGGGCTTGATTTTCATGCAGTTTCTCACCATGTGTTTAGTCTAGTCCTACTTTGCTGTGGTCCAGCATATGTTGTCTGGCTATTACAGTCATGTTTGGTCTTTACAGATTGTGGTTAACCTTTAATCAAAACCTTCAGCATTACACATGATTGTAAACATGAGTGCAATAAATTAAAATGCAGAATATGTCATCACAAAATAATTGAAAACTCTTGGTGATGTGTGAAGAAGTATTCTGGTATATTACCAATAGAGCTATTTGAAAAAGAATGTTGAGTGTCAAGCCAAAATATTATCAGCTTGAGCAGAATAGTTTTAATTTTGATTGCATTGCAGTTTTTCGGAGAATCAATTTTTCGGAGAATCACTAGGTTTTCCTGGATCTTACCTCGAACACCCATTGCACACATTCTCTCAGATGATTCCTCATTTAATATACCAGCTGTACTTATAGCATAGACTAACAACAGAGGGAACCTTATCCTTCTGAGCTACAGTATGCTTGTGAGCTTTGTTGACTGATAGTAAGTGGCACAACATTCAGACAGATTAGGCTCAAAACTGCAATTTGTTTAAATTATACTTAGATTACTTCCAAGGACACATGTGGGGAAAACCTCTGAGGAAAATGGAATATTCAATTCTCTTTTACTTTGCATGTAAACAAAATGTAGTCTTGTACAATTAGTCTTGTTGCTTAATTGTACTTAACTATCTAACATTCTGCTGGAGTAGAATCAACATGGTAATAATAGAATTGCTGACACAGATTTTTTTCTGGCCTTCTGATTGTTTATGCGATTTTGTAAAACAAAATAACGAGCATTTCTCACAACTAAGGGGTTTAGATATGGTTGAAAATTTCTTCCAGTCGGTTTCATTTTATATACAAAATATTTTTGGCTCCAGTATTTTGCACAAAATGTCCCAGCTGCACATTGATAACTTTTTATTCCTGACAAATTTTTGTCTTGCCTCAAAATTATTAGTCCATTCGTGTTTAAGGATATAATTTTGAATCATGTTGGAAGGGCTGATACTCTAAAGAATTCATGGAAATACTTGTGAAAATTTTAGGCTTCCTGGAAGCCAATATTTATGATGCTGGAGGGACATGGCTATATGCTAATTTCAAACCAAATACTATGGTTTCTACACCGCTCTTCCTAACTTCATAACAAGAGGATTTCTGTACAGGAGTAAAGAGGGCCTTCTGCAGTTGTATAGGGCTCTGGTGAGACCACATCTGGAGTATTGTGTATAGTTTTGGTCTCCTAATTTGAGGAATTCCCTGCCACAGAGGGCAGTGGAGGCCAAATCACCGGATGGATTTAAGAGAGAGTTAGATAGAGCTCTAGGGGCTAGTGGAATCAAGGGATATGGGGATAAGGCAGGCAAGGGTTATTGATTGGGGACGATCAGCCATGATCACAATGAATGGCGGTGCTGGCAGGGCCAAATGGCCTCCTCCTGCACCTATTTTCCATGTTTCTACGTTTCAATATCTTTTATCTTTAGTTAATTTTCACCTTTAGCTTTTCTGGTATTGAGTCTCATGCATATTGGGCTGTGGGGGTGGGATGGAACTAATTTCCCTGTGTGTGCTAGGTTGGCTCAGAAATCCTTTGGATAGTTCATGTAACCACATCGGCATTATGTAATTTTAATTCTCAATTTTCATCAAAATCAATCAACCAAATGTAGACACACGGAATTGCAGATGCTGGTTTACAAACAAAGTCACAAAGTGCTGGAGTAACTCAGCAGGTCAAGAAGGGTCCCAACCTAAAACATTATCTATCCGTGTTCTCCAGAGATGCTGTGTCTTTTTTTCCAATCAACCACATGATGAATTGACTAGAGAGATACACTTATGGATGGATGTGTATGTTTTAGGATAGGTTTTCTTCCAAGTAGTGTTTAGCTGCCTGATTGCAGAAATATCTGACCCATTGACATTAGTTTTGGGTAATGACTGTTCATAAGATCATAAGTGATAGGCGTAGAATTAGGCCATTCGGCCATCAAGTCTACTCTGCCATTCAATCGTGGCTGATCTATCTCTCCCTCCTAACCCCATTCTCCTGCCTTCTCCTCAACACCTGTACTAATGAAGAATCTATCCATCTCTGCCTTAAATATATCCACTGACTTGTACTCCAAGGCCTTCTGTGGTAAAAAAATTCCACAGATTCACCACCCTCTGACTAAAGAAATTCCTCTTCATCTCCTTCCTAAAAGAACGTTCTTTAATTCGGAGGCTATGATCTCTAGTCCTAGACTCTCCCACCAGTGGAAACATCCTCTCCACATCCATTCTATCCAAGCCTTTCACTATTCTGTACATTTCAATGAGGTCCCCCTTCTAAACTCCAGCGAGTAGAGGCCCAGAGCCGTCAAACACTCATCATAGGTTAACCTACTCATTCCTGGGATCATTTTTGTAAACCTCCTCTGAACCCTCTCCAGAGCCAACACATCCTTTCTCAGATTTGGTGCCCAAAACTGCTTACAATATTACAAATATGGCCTGAGCCATATCACATCTCCTGCCTTATTTTTCAATGGTCCAAGATCCACTCTTGCCTCTTTCTTACTCGTTATATAACTGAAGAAACTCTTGCTACCTATCCTCTTTTATATTATTGGCTAGCTTACCTTCAGGGCCATCTATAGAGTCATACAGTGCGGAAACAGGCCCTTCGACCCAACTTGCCTTCACTGACCAACATGTCCCAGCTACACTAGTCCCACCTGTCCACATTTGGTCCATATCACTCCAAACCTGTACTATCCTATTTAACTGTTTCTTTAATGTTGGGATAGTCCCTGCCTTAATTACCTCCTCTTGTTCCATACACCCACTGCCCTTTGTGTGAAAAAGTTACCCCATAGATTCCTATTAAATCTTTTCCCCTTCACCTTAAACCTATGTCCTCTGGTCCTCGATTCACCTACTCTGGTCTAGAGACACTGTGCATCTACCTGGTCTATTCCTCTCATGATTTTATACACCTCTATAAGATCTCCCCTTATCCTCCTGCATTCCAAGGTATAGAGTCCCAGCCTACTCAACCTATCACTCAGACCGTCTAGTCCTGGCAACATCCTCGTAAATCTTCTTTGTACCCTTTCCAGCTTGACAACATCTTTCCTATAGCATGGTGCCCAGAACTGGACACAATACGCTAAATGTGGTCTCACCAACATCTTATACAACTGCAACATGACCTCGCAACTTTTATATTCAATACTGATGAAGGCCAATGTGCTAATGTTTTGACCACCTGATCTACCTGCAACTCCACCTCTGCTCTACAACACTACCCAGAACCCTACAATTCACTGTATAGGTCCCGCCCATGTTAGACTTCCCAAAATGCAACACCTCACATTTCTCTGTATTAAATTCCATCAACCATTCCTCTGCCCACCTGGCCAATCGATCCAGATCCTGCTGCAATTTTTCACAACCATCTTCACTATAAATCCACCCACTTTTGTATCATCTGCAAACTTGCTAATCTTGCCGTGTATGTTCTCATCCAAATCATTGATATAGATGACAAACAGAAACAGCATCAAACCCACTAGTCACAAGCCTCCAGTCCGAGAAGCAACCTTCCTCCATCATTCCTTCCATGAAGCCAATTTTCTATCCATTGAGCTATCTCTCCTTGGTTCCCATGTGATCTAACCTTCCAGAGCAGCTTACCATGCAGAACTTTGTTGAATGCTTTGCTGAAGTCCATGTATACAATATCTACAGTTCTGCCCTCATTAACCTTTTTGGTCACAATTTCAAAAAACGTAATCAGATTTGTGAGACACGATCTCCCACGTACAAACCCATGCTGACTATCCCTAATCAGCCCTTGTCTGTCTAAATGCCTGTATATCGTATCCCTCAGAATACTCTCCATTAATTTTCCAACTACTGGTGTCAAGCTCACTGGCCGATATTTCCCAGCATTTTCCCTGCAGCCCTTCTGGAATAGAGGCACAACATTTGTCACCCTCCAGTCTTCCAGCACCTCTCCTGTATTTAAAGACGACTCGTAAATCTCGTAAAGTCATTTTAACTCGACCAACTTGCAAATTTGGGTGTTTGTTGTGTTGGAAGGAGACACGCTGTGAATGCAGCTGAATGTCCAGAAGAGGTATGGATGAGGACATGGATTTTTGGGAAGTGGGTTGCTGGTACATCAGTGGCCCGGATTGTATTCCCTTTACTCCCAAACTCACTGAAAACACTGAGAAGCACAAAGTCTTCTTGACCTTTGTGCTACCTACTGAATTTGTTCTGTGTGTATTTACACATTGCCTGCTCCATCCAGTTAGGATTACTTAAAATTTCAAAGTCGTGCAGAAAACAGAGGGATATGAAAGGCAGTGAATTTCAGAGAGCCCCTTGCCTATCAAGACAGCAAAAGAACATCTTGATACCCAATGTTCCTATGACCATTCTGGTGTAGCATGGGTTTTGTTGAATAGATTCTCAGCTGCTATTCTGACAGTTCTTGTTCTAATTATTATTTATGGGAGAAAGAAGTATGTCACACACAAGCTATCTATTCATGTGATTTGCTGTCTTTGAAGAGGTCACGGGAGAGAATTCCAAAGGGTGAATGCGCCTCAGCAACTTACCGTACATCAAATTTGATGTGGATGATTCTTTGTAAGTTTTCACGAACCAGCTGCAAACAAACCAAGTAATAACCTCTTGTTCAGGTCATGACAATATTTATTAAAGGAGCTTGTAAAACAGTGTGAGTGCTATCTATTGCATCTGAAGTTTCTTAAAATAAATCCTATACAGTAAATAGCCCTATTAAACTAATGTGTAGGAAGGGACTGCAGATGCTGGTTTAGGCTGAAGATAGACTGGAGTGACTCGGGCAGCATCTTTGGAGAGAAAGAATGGTTAATGGGTGACGTTTCGGGTCGAGACCCAAAGATTATTTCTCTCCAGAGATGCTGCCTGCCCCGCTGAGTTACTCCAGCTTTATGTGTCTATCTTTGGCTTAAACCAGCATCTGTAGTTCCTTCTTACACATAGTAAAATGAATGCATTGCTTAGCAGGAATGAAATAACAAATAGGATTTATTTTGCACAAACATTATATATATCAGGTGATCTGCATTCAGAAATGCATTCATCAGATAATTGATAATATTCCTGGGAGTTGGGAATTTTATCCGGTTTGACATTACAGCAGAGCGTAAGTTTAATTGGAAGAGAGACAGTCTGAAGAAGGGTTCCGACCCGAAACGTCACCCATTCTCTCCAGAGATGATGCCTGTCCTGCTGCTACTACAGTTCATTGTGTCTATAATTGATTTTACTATCCTTATTCTTGTGCCACAGTCCCCTCATGACCACAACCCATCCATTTTATGTACACTCCAGCCCTCCATGCACATATTTTACATTACCCTAAGCCTGATATTTTGCACATTCCTCCCCGTTTGGTCTCACCACTGCCATCTTTTCTAAGATGTCCATGAAGCCTAACTTTTGGATAACGCGTTTGGACAACTGTCTGCTTTGTCTGTCAGGCTATGAAGAACCCTGGGGTGCTGTAAGGGTCATTAAAGGCACTAAGTAAATGGAAGTTACTTTTGTTGATATGACATGAGATTAGAATTGTCATGAACATTTTGGTCATGAGCAGAGCTTTACGTTGCACATCTATGTGGAGGGGGGGGGGTGCAGCACACCTTACCTCTTTGAAAAAGCGCATTCTTCACACATCACATTCTTCATTGAGCTAGTTAGGACCTTTATAGTCTTTAAATCCTGTTGAGAGAGTTTCACCTTCGAGACCATTCTTCAGGCAGCAGGGGTGGGCAGCCGGTGGAGTGACTGTCTCCACTCCAGCAACTAGATTCAGTCCCGACCTCCAGTATTGTTTGTGCACAGTTTGCAAACCCTGCTTGTGACCACATGGATTTCTTCCAAAGCCTCCAGTTTCTTCAAAAGATCTGAAAGACATATGGATTAATAGATCAACTGGTCACTGTAAACCATCTCTTGTTTCTGCGTTTGTGGTAGAATCTGGGTAAGGAGGGGTGAGTCATGGGAAACTTGAAAGAATAAAATGGGATTAGTGTAAATGGTGTTTGATGATTGGCACAGACTCCGTGGGCTGAAGAATCTGTTTCTGCACTTTATGACTGTATGACTCGTTGTCTCATTCTGCCTTCCGCATCATCCCCTACTTCATAAATTCATGTCATAGGTGCAGAAGTAGGCCATTCGGCCCATTGAGTCTACTCTGCCATTCAAACATGGCTGATCTATCTTTCATTCGCAACCCCATTCTCCTGCCTTTCCCCCATAACTCTAGACCCCTTACTTATCAAGAATCTGTCAATCTCCGCCTTAAAAATACCCAATGACTTAGCCATCATCTTCTCATCATCTTCCATTGAAACAGCCACCAATTTGTATTTGTAGCACCTTTGACATAACAAAATGTCTCAAGGCCCCTGACAGGATTTTGACTAACATCACACCACTAAAAGAGATATTACAGCAGATAACTAAGAACTCGGTTAAAGAGACAAGTTTCAAGAAGCGTCGTAAATGGAGGAAGAGAAGCACAGAGATAGAGATGTTTAGGCACAGAGAAAGATGTTCAGAGAGGGAATTGTACAGCTTTGGACCTTTACATCTGCCAACTGAGGAGAGATTACATTTCGGGATGATGAAGACTGAACATAATGTGAGGATTGTTCAAGAAAGAACTGCAGATGCTAGAACAATCGAAGGTAGACAAAAAATGCTGGAGAAACTCAGCGGGTGAGGCAGCATTTATGGAGAGAAGGAATAGGTGTCGAGTCGAGATCCTTCTTCAGATTGTATATGTCTTGGAGACTGGTGATTACAGAGGACATTTTATTATGAAAGCTAGGTATCGGTTTGCAAACATGGGAGTATTTAGTGAATGGGATGTAATGGTTTCAGGGATAGGCAGCAGAGTTATGATTGAGTTTAACGTTTCTGGAGTACAGAGGAAGAGGCTGAGAAGCAACTTGCTGAATAGCTGAGACCAGTGGTAACAAAGACAGATATGAAGATATTGGAAGATTCATGGTCAACGTGAACCCTGTATCTGGAGCTGAGAATTGTACGGGGCAAAAGAGATCTGCTCTCTAGCTTGGTTTAGAGATAACATGATTTGTCTTTGTTCAATGCTGAATAAAGGTATCAAATGCGGATTTTTTTTTTGAATTCCCATTAATCATGTCCTTTTGCTGGCTTTCCTAGATTTTCTGTAACATGCAGTGAGCTTTTATTATATTTTTTATATTAACTGACGGGTGCCATGTAACTTGGCAGTCTGGTCCTGTACCAAGTGGTCCTGAGCCAAGAAGAGTGATATAAACGTCTGATAAGTAATCTGGCATCATGTGGGCTTCATCCCATTGCCATTTCTCTCAAGCCTGGTGTAGAACTAAATTTTAAAAGGCAGTCCATGTACCTCTTGTGGACTTTTTTTAAATGCAGTGTGTAATCTTTTGAATATTAAAAGGGAACTGAATTCCATTTGATCTCAAGAAAAGCAAACCACTTTTGAAGTAAGTATGGTGTTCATTTTCTAATCATGTAAATAAAAAACATAGTTTCTATTTCCACAATAGAAAAGATTTTGTAAGAATGTTTCTGTCTTAAGAATTCAACAATTGCCATTTAACACAAGCGTTTAAGGATTTGTGAGTTTTTTTCTAACAGTGAGATGGTGAGAACTCTTGTTAAAAAAAGTACTGCATTTCTTTTCACCTTTTGCAGATTGAGAACCTGGTAAACATTTGTGACTTTTGAAAAACTGTTTCAGCTGAGTAATAACCATAAACAGTTATTATGCCCTCCTTCCCAGTGGTTTTATGTTTTATTGCTAACTGAGCAGGCTATCATTGTTTGCTTTAAAATATGAGATGGTTTGGTCATTGTGGTGAGCAATGAGCGACTGAAACACTATCTTGAACATAATTTTGCAAAGTACAAACAGATGTTCAATAAGAAACCTTGCTGATGAAAATAATCATTAACTGTATTTTTTGAAGCTCTGTGGACATGTTTCACAGCTACAGCACAACGGGCAGGGTAACATTTCTTCGATACTCTTGACAAGATTTTGATAAGATAATTAAATTAATGTTTGAATTATTACATTTATTGTCTATTCCATCACAGATACAGTAATTATTCATTTTTTCTTCTTTTGCTGCTTTTTGAAAGTTCAATTTGGGTTTTAGATCAAAGCAAAAATGCATTTGTCTAAAGAATAGCTTAATCCTTTAGCTAGGGTAACATAAGGTCTGGCTCATTAACCTAAGCATGGTAATTACAAACTGTGGGAAAAAATGTGGCTTACAAATACTTTGTTGCGTGGAAATGCTGAGGGGGTAAAGCGGTGGTTTACTTCCTTCAAATCTTTGTGATGGGTCAAGGAAGGGCTTCACAGTTATTATCCGGCATCTAATGATTTAAGAAAAACCATGAATGTACGAAATAGGAGCAGGAGCGTCCCTCTAGCCGGCACCACCATTCAATAGAATCATGGCTGCTCTGATCTCAGCCTCGACTCCAATTTGTTGCCTGTACCCCAGAACCCTCAACTCCACTTTTAGTCCAGTGAACATTAGTAGTTCAACTTGGTCAAGTAGACATAACATTTATTAAAAATGACATTTATTAAAGATTTATTAAATATTTGGATTTCAATCCACTTGAAATGATCCAAATAGATATATTTTGCAAAAAATGCATGACTTGAAATAATTCAAATGGATATATTTTGCCAAACATACATTAAAAACTGAATGTGACCCTATATCGGTTACGCTAAAACTAATCACAGTTCGGCTAGCTAGTATTTGCATTTGTTAAAACAATCCTTTTTTTTGTTTATGCAATTATGTTTAACTTATTGAGCAGGAAAAGATCCAACTCCTCCAAGAGATGTCCTTAGTTCACTTTAGGATATGTTTTTAAATCTACATTGTTGTTTCTATTTGGATGAAGCAACAGAGGAAGAACTGGAAAATTAGGCAGAGAGTGCTTTTCCTAAATATCTACTCACTAAATATGGATGATCGAATCATAGAATAGCACATGAGGCCATTTGACCCATCAAAGCCATGCCTGGTGTTTGGTATAGCTACCAAAGAGGTGCAGACCTTTCCACTCTCTGTAGCCTGGTATTTTCTTTTATCATGGATGAGAATTTGCAAACCAAATGTGTGGAATTTGTGCTCAAATAATGTTTGAATTACTAAACAACCCCTGTCAAGGAAGAAATATCCTGCAAACTGGACGTGTTCTGTATGCAAGCAGTACCTTGTTTGTTACCTCCCTGCAAGTTTCATAAATTTATTGCTTTTGCTCATTAGTTTCCCATTAAAATTGGCACAAAAATTGCGCCCGGCAATTAATAATATAAGTATCCTTTAACAATGTCATATTTGGTTATGGCCATCATCAATGTCTCCAACCTAGAAAGTATGTGCAAGGTCTCACTCCTTCAAGTAGTAAGTTGCCAGAGATTTTGAAATATATACTAGACTAAGTGGGACCCGTTGGGTCCCATGTTCACATGGGAGGGATGGTCCCCCAACTCAATATTTCACCTCTCCACCAATTCCAATGTTGGTGGCCAGTGGGGGGGGCTTTCTGGAGTGCTAATATGGGTGTTGTGGGCCGAAAGGACTAGTTTCCAGAGGGCTAGCATGGACATTGTGGGCCGAATAGATTCTTGGATTGGCAGCTCAGTCACTCGGGCCTGGTGGGCTGGCAGCTCAGGCCCCGTGGGCTGGCAGCTCAGGCCCAGTGTGCTGGCACCTCAGGCCCGGTGTGCTGACACCTCAGGCCCTGTGGGCTGGCAGCTCAGTCACTCAGGCCTGGTGGACTGGCAGCTCAGTCACTGTGGGCTGGCAGCTCAGTCACTCACGGCTGGTGGGCTGGCAGCTCAGTCATTCACGGCTGGTAGGCTGGCAGCCGACCCACGGCTGGTGGGCTGGCAGTTGACTCACTCATGGCTGGTAGGCATACACACACACACACACACTCATATACACACACACACACACACACCCTCCATCTCACACACACACCCACCATCACACACACACTCCATCTCTCACACACACACCCACCATCACACATACATTCCATCTCACACACATGCACGCACACACTCACACACACACCCTCCATCTCAGACACACAACCTCCATCTCAGACACACACCCACCATCTCACACACACACCCACCATCTTACACACTCACACCATCCATCACACATTCTCACACAACATATATATGACAGTAAAACTCTCTTGAATCTACTCACGTGGTTGAGGACGGCCTCTCCCCTGGGTGGGTCTTCCGGAGTGGCCGGGACCTCCGGAATGAGCGTGACATTCAGTTCAAGCTGCACAGTGCAGACCATCTCTTCAATTCAGTTCAAGCAACACAGTGCAGACCAACCCATCAATTCAGTTCAAGCAGCACAGTGCAAACCAATCATTCACTTCAATCACAGCGTAGATTCACAGTTCTGGACTCAACTCTCACTCACAGTCTTCCGGGGTGACTGACTCACGTCCGGCCTCTGGGACTTTATTCTCCTGCCCCCCCCGGAAGGGGTGTTATCTTCATCATGGTGACTGACAGGTGAGAAGACCAATCTGCAGATCTCATGATTTTTTAAACATTCATAACTTTTTTATTATTTAACCGATCGGAAAAACCTTGGGGCAGTTGGAGGAGAGGAGGACGATGAGTAAGATGGCGAAAAAATCATAGCGATGTAGTGTAGCGTTGATTCTAAAATGTATTTACAACGTAGACAGAAAGTGGTCAAGAAGAGATAATAGTATAGAAAACAGAAAACTTTACATTTTAACATATATTTCATTTGCCTTTTCTTTTACTCATAATCTAATACTTTATTTTCCTTTCTGTATATATATCATAAAAGTGACTATGTTTCCAAACTACTTACCAGATGGTCTAAAGGTCTAAATAAATAGTAAACAATAATTATTTTTCTCTGAACGGTTCAGGGTTAAGTCGGACTAAGTTGGTACACTGAGTTTGTACTATTCCACCATCTTGTTATCTATCATTTTAATGCCACTTATCCACTTGCAGACCTCAAGTCCAAAACAACCTAGAACGTTCTTCTAATTGTAGAATCAATGTGAATTGAGTTAGTATAGGCATGATTTCCCTATTTCTGGTATTGGTTAACGTTTAGTTTAGTTTAGTTTAGAGATACAGCGCAGAAACAGGCCCTTTGGCCCACTGAGTCCACACTGACCAGCAATCCCCGCATATTAACACTATCCTACACAGACTAGGGACAATGTACACTTACACCAAGCCAATTAACCTACAAACCTGTACGTCCTTGGAGTGTGGGAGGAAACTGAATATCTCAGAAAAAACGTGGTCACGGGGAGAACGTACAAACTCCGTACAGTCAAGCACCCGTAGTTGGGATCGAACCCGGGTGTCTAGCGCTGTGAGGCAGCAACTCTACCGCTGCACCATTGTGCCACCCACATGAAACAATCCAGTTCCAAATATTTTCTGTTTGAAGGACAGTAATAATTTAGAGAGACATTTGTAATTGCTTGGTAGATTTTGTTTGACATTTTGTTCTCTTCTGGAGGTGAATGCTCTGCTTTCTTATGTCTTTGGCATGGAAATCAGAAAGACATTATCAGAATAAGAAATCCTTTCAAGTTAGAAAGGCATGGATGAAGTAAGAAAAAGTATGGCATCCACTGAAAGGAACTATGTGGTGGTTTACTCTCAAATTGGTGAAGTCTCTGTGAGAAATTACACAAAAGCATTTAGGCAATCTTTCACATCAGCTTATCTAAAATAAAACCTCCCATCCATTCCACCAACGTTGGTGTTTCATCAGTAGCACAGCTAATCCCTTCAATGATTTATATAAATATTATATTGCACAAGCATACAGTAATCTTAAATGGTAGTAGCATACAGTATAGTCATTACACTAAACTCTGTGTACTGGTGATAGAGAAACAAAGCTGGAGTAACTCAGCGGGACAGGCAGCATCTCTGGAGAAAGGGAATAGGTGATGTTTCGGGTCGATAACCTTATTCAGACTGAGAGTCAGGGGCAAGGGAAACGAGAGAAATAGACGGTGATATATAGAGATATAGAACAAATGAATGAAAGATATGCAAAAAATAACGATGATCAAGGAAATGTGGAGCCCACAATGGTCCATTGTTGGCTGTGGGCTAGGTGATAATGGGTTAGACAGACTGTGAATCTCACCAGGACGACAGTGAAACTAGTATGACAACTAGGGTACCGGAGGGCCGGAGAGAGAGAGGGGACGCAAGGGTTACTTGAAGTTAGAGAAATTCATCTTCATACCACTGGGTTGTACTTTGCTCAAGCAGAATATGAGCTGCTGTTCCTCCAATTTGCATTGGCCCTCACTCTGACAGTGGAGGAGGCCATGACAGAAGGGTCAGTATGGGAATAGGTGGGGAATTTAAAGTATTTAGCAACCAGGAGATCATGTAGGTCTAGGTGGTCTAAGTCTAGGGGGTGGAATGAGATGCTATTCCACTAATTTGCGATTAGAGTATATCTTGTTGTTTTATTTTGGAACTGGGGACATTCTGTTGTTTTATTTTAGAACTGGGGACATTCTGAGACTGCAGTGTGTACTGCCTTTGAACACGATGAATGTGTGATGGCGAGGAGTGGGGGCTTCCTGAGGAACATGGGTTGTGCGCAGACCGAAACATGGAGGTAAACAACATTGTATGTTTCAGCTCAAGGTTGGAAAGCAGTAGAGAGGAATTGCTAGGAATAGATGGGGATCATCTCGCTGATTGGAGATGTGTAAATAAACTCAATCCTTAGTCTTGCCCAAGAAAAATATGAGGTGCTATTCCTCCAATTTGCGTTTGGCCTCACTCTGACAATGGAGGAGGCCCTGGACAGAAAGATCATTGTGGGAATGGGAAGGAGAGTTAAAGTGTTTGGCAACCGGGAGATCACATAGGCCAAGGCATACTGAGCGTTGGAGGTGCAGCACAACGATCGCCCAGTCTACATTTGGTCTCGCCGATATATAGGAGTCAACACATGAAAGAGTGAGATACAGTAGATGAGGTTGGAGGAGGTGCGAGTGGCCCTCTGCCTCACCTGAAAGGACTGTTGCTGGTGTTGGATATGCTCCAAAGCAGTCTGACTTGTTGTAAGTGATGCTGAGCTGTTTGAGTTGTGTCTCAGGTGCAGCAATCCAGGGAGGTTAACGATATTCATTGCATTCCTGACTTTTGCCTTGTAGTGTGGCAGAAAATGTTGGTCAGAATGTGCATCTGCATCTACACCATTCCACACCTTTGATGTGCTTTAACAGACATGATATTTATACTATTGATGCAGTTTAATTTTTAGTTATAACTGACACCGATATTTTGACATGGTGGGTTGGTGTGAGGATTCTGCAAAAGTACTAATATTAAAGGTGAAGGTGTGGCAACATTTCCTGTTGCAGAATGTTGATTGAAAGAGAGAATTGAGAACATTGAAATCCGTATCATTTTTGGTCCTCAAAATAACCCCCACTATAAAACACTGGGTTGAATAATAGCAATAATCATTGTAATAAAACTGACGTTTAATCAGAAAGGCGAATGTACTCTCTAAAATACACGTTCTATCGCTTGGTTAAGCAATCAGATTTTAACACTTTTGTGAAGAAGCTTACATTTTGATATTTCATTTCCTGTTTTGCTAACTTTTTTTTTAAATTGAACAAATTTTGTGTGCTCTGGTTTTGGTGTGTTAAGAGTTACTATGCCATTTTGTAGAACTTGGTATCATATGGTATCATTTTAAAGCTGATTTAGTGACATCATAGTGGTACTTGAAACTACAATGTTTGGATTAGTGTTTCAGCTTTTGTACCTGGCACATAAAGTTATGATGAATGTTTGTTTATGAAAACCTGTTCTGATGTGTTTTAATATGCAAAGGAATATCAGTCAAAAACTGAATACATAATTAACCATGATCAAGTAATTTAACAAATCCAACACCATTTATCTACATTTAAATATTTATTCTACAGTACTTTTCATTAGTACAGCCCTTTGCTCCCATCTCAGTTGCTAGCAGTCTATTTTTATCTGACTTCAAATGCATAATCTAACAGAAATAGTCACTGTAAAAATGAAAATGGTCTCAATGACTTGCTTGCTTCTTTCTCATCTTTAGTATGAGTGATAGTTTGTAAACATACCAAAGTTGGTGATTTGTTTCATCTATGTACAAGGCAACAGGGATGTCATGGCTCTTCAGTACCTCTTGATGACATGATAAATCCACAAGCTGTTAACAAAACCCATAATGTAAGTCTTGGAAGGATAGCTAATGTGCATATCCTGACCTCTGGCAATAACTGTTTCTCTTTTACTTTTGACAGTGTGTATTAGCAGCCTCATTGATCAAAAGAGATGATCATGCTGGGCAAACAGTATTAAATCAAGAAGACTAGAATTACTTTTAAAGTTTTTATAATCGTAATATATTGTAGTATTCAGTTGGGTCAAACAAGTGAGAAAAAAAAAATAGGACTTTACAATCACATTTATGAATTTTTAATTTTTTTAATTTTCTGTGAAAAGAGAATAGTCGGAACCATCTACATTTTGAAAATCAATGAAAGTAGAAATTTTCCGAATGTAAAATCAAAAATGTGGTTTCCTCTGGCAAGATCAATTAAAATTATTGCCATGTCTTTCCAATAAAAATGTGATTGTCTTTTTTTTAAATTTCTTGAACCTTCTTACATTTAATGTGGTGATTTTGTGTTTGACACGTCTACCAGGCAGTGCACAAGTATGAACAAGCAAATCCCTGTTAAGTTATCTTGTTGCACTTTGTTGACAGCAGTCACAGAATGTTCAGAAATTTCATACTGCCCTGTGAAGCTCTGTGTAAATTGTTAAGCTGCAAGGTAGGAACTTTCTGATGTCCATGTTAGTTTGAGTAATTCCTCCAAATAACTGCAGTCCGCCCAGTCCTCTTGGCTCTAAATGCAAACTTCAGTCTGACACAATTGATTCACAGTAAGATTCACCTTGTTTGACCTATCTACATATCGTTAAACAGAAGAGGCCTTGTGCCAAACACAAATTCAGAACTGCTTCTGAAATCTTTCCAGCCACAAGTGCCACATCATATTCTAACCTAGAGTAGTCAAAAGTTTTTAATAAAATCTATCCATATTAATGCTGGCAAACATCCTGTTTAGATCAAAAGCAAGAAATCCATTTATTTTGCCACTTAACCTGCATTAAATTTTTAAGAGATGAAGGATGAGTCATCAGTATTTTAGCGTGTACAGAGAATAAACGCTGGTGTGGATCAGTTAGCTCAATGTCTCATTTCATCATGAAAAACATACTTCAATAATTTATTATTCTCGTCAGAGTATACTTGACCAGATCTCATTTGTCTGCTTGTGTTTGCTTTAGTTTTCCAAGTTTCATGTGTTTTTGCTTGCAATGTTCGTCCTATCAACATAGATAGTTAATATAGAAAACAAAATTAAAACAGCATAGGCCCTCCTGAAATATTAAAATATCTTGATCTTTCACATGGTGGCTGACCTGATCTTTTAGTTTTGTTTTACAGTGCTGTACTTGACTGTCACCACAATCTACTCAACAAATCATTGACCATGCTCTCTATGTTTTATCTTACTAAATGCCTGCATTCTCATGAACAAGTTGTGATGTCTCCCCCATTCCTTCGATCCTTCTATCGGGATCAACTCACCTTTCCCCTTCTCCTTTAAGGTGTACCTTCTGTTCCAGCATTGAGCAGCCTCTTTTCCCCGGCGACTAGAATCTCCACTTTCAGCAGGTGGAGAAATGGTAAGATGATTTGCACAGTCATGAGGACCGATGGACCTGCACTTCAGCTCCACTCACCATCCCTTTTCACTTTGATCAACATCCCCCTCCATGTGACCATGCTCCAACTCTATCAATGCAAGCCATCTCAAGATTTTTGAGGTGTACTCCATTTTCTTCATCATCATAGGATTCATGTTTTGGAACTCCTCTCTCAGCAGTGGTTTAAGAATGTACTGTAGCTCACCACAACTTTCTCTTGAGGCTTATAGGGGCAGTGCAATAAATGTATATATATAGTGCAATATATAGCTATGGTGAAGATTACCACATTCCCAAGAAATGAATACATTGAAAAATGGAGTACATTGCTTAGTTTACCTTTCCCAAACATATCCCAACACTTCTCCTTGCTAACAAGTCTGTTTTCCAGTCTCTATTAATTGTTTCCTTGCAAAATACCATATCATCACCTTAGGCCTCATGTTCACCAATAGCTTCTCAACAGGGTCACTAAAATGTTAAGATCTGCATTGCCGCATAATTTGCACCTGTTGTCTTTGTCCTACTAATGTAGAATTAAACTGAGCTTGGAAGATACCCAATCAATTGTCATTCTGCATTTATCCTGAAGATATTACCAAAGGAATTTAGATGGGGTTGAGATGAAAAATCAGTCAGTGATTTTCTCAAGTCCTCTATCCTTTTCCAAAATGCAGAACAATAATGAATTGAAGACACTAATTCCACAATATGTCGTTATTCAGCCATTACACTTCCACAGCATCAGCACCTTTGTTTTTTCATCTTCAATGTTATCTTCAAAAGTCTCTTTAAAACATATTTGACCATGCCTTTCTCCCTATCTGATTACCTTTTTTCACCACTATCTTTGCCTCCAATACTGCCCATAACACCATATGGCTTTGTCAGAGATTTATCTGTGCAAGAATGCTATGGCAATGCATATGTTGTGTGTCGCTTACGTGTTCAGTTGTGTAATTCCATGTAACAGTGTGATGTTTTTGGTGGCCTATTACTGGTTGAATAAATTGACCTAGTAAATAAAATGCATTCATTTTTAGATTACCAATGAGGATTTCTCCTCATCAAGGAATTCTTAGCTCTTTGTATAAATGTCCAATTTAATCCCCTACCATAATTTACAAAAATACATAGAAAATAGGTGCAGGAGTAGGGCATTCAGCACTTCGAGCCAGCACTGCCATTCAATGTGATCATGGCTGATCATCCACAATCAGTACCCCGTTCCTGCCTTCTCCCCATATCCCTTGATTCCGCTAGCTCTAAGAGCTCTCTCTAACTCTCTTTTGAATGCATCCAGTGAATCTGAGGCAGAGAATTCTGCCCCTGTCCCACTTAGGAAACCCAAGGTTTCCGTGAGGTTCCCGGAGGTTCCAGTCACTCTCCATGAGTCACCAGAGGTTTTGGCCACTTGCCTGGAAAGCCTCGACCGAAGCGTGAGCTGCATCTACTGATCAAAGATCCTATAGGATCTTTGCTACCGACCGCACACACACACAAACACATTGTGAAGGTGGGGGCCAGGGACAGCGGAGGAGCGCTGTCTGCGCGATGAAGAGGAAGGTAAACGGCTGCCACAGAGCACGGTAAGTCCTTTAGAGAGCGCTGGAGGGAGGGAGAGAAGGGGAAAGAAGGGGAGAGAAGGACAGAGAAGGGGAAGAGAAAGGGAGAGAGAAGGGAAGAGAAGGGGAGAGAGAAGGGGAGAGAAAGGGCGAGAAGGGGGGAGAAGGGGAGAGAACGGGGGGAGAAGGAGTGGAGACAGTTTTAAGAAGTTTAATAAAGTTAGCGGGCATTTTACCTTCTGGCGGATCTTCTAGGTCCTGAAAACCAAAGATCCTACAGGATCTTTGCTGAAAACTCCAATGAGCCAATCAAAATGGCCGGTCAGCGAAGGAGATTGCCTTTGACTGCCTGTAAGTAAATAGCGACCCCACTCCACTGGCGTCGACCAAACGGCAACCTATTTTTAGTCGAGGCCTGTTTTGTTTTTTTTGAAATAATCGCAGGAACATAGAAGAAGCCTCGACTACGCGGAAACCACTTTCCACCATTAGGGAGAGTGACCGGAACCTCCGGAAACCGCCGGGAACCTCACGGAAACCTTGGGTGAGGCGCAAGGTCTCCAGAGGTTTCCGTTCAGGTTTCCTAAGTGGGACAGGGGCATTCCACAAATTCACAACTCTCCGGGTGCACGAATCCACAACTCTCTGGGTGATTTCTCCCATAACACTGCAAACTATTTGATATTATCAAATTATGTTATTTAAATTTAGTTTGTAAAGTTACTCAAACAGATCTTGTCATCCTATTCTAGATCAAGATCTTAAATGTATAACTCAAAACACAACTAATACACTATTGAATGCATAGCTCAAAAAGCGACTTCAATTAATGAACGGAATGAAAGCATGGAATTATTTCCTTTGGTGTAAGGAGAGTGGGAGTTATTAGCAAATAAATCCATTTAGGTTTTTATCATGAGGTGGGGTGCACAGATAAATAATCTGGTGTTTCAACCTTGCTATTTCTGGGATGTCACAAAATGCTTGTAAAACTTTCCATCCAGAGATTCAATGCACAGATGGAATGCATGAAACCATGAGGTGCGGCTGATCTGTGGCAGTGACTTGCTTGAGTTCCTCACTACTGTTCCATCTGCAAGGCTGGTGATTTTTTTTTAAATAATGCAAACTAAAAAATGTCATTCACCCTGTTCTTTATTTCCACGCAGGACTGTGGGTTGATAATCCAACCTGACAAGCCTTGCGGCCTGCAACCAGTGTCCAATGGCTACCTCTCACCAGTTGCTCAGAGGCAGATTCAAATCTGTAAAACAGGCGATGCCAAAGGTTGGTAATCATCACAGGATGGTTTTTATTAAAATTGTAGTCGGCAGGAATCCCCTGTCATGCGCAGATAACATTCCTGGCGATATATCATTAAAACTCTGCCCTAAGCACCACCTTTTCTTCTGTGCAAGACTATGTACTGTATATCATACATAAATAAGCTGACAGCATTTTCTGTCTTCATATCCTGTAAGAGGAGCATGGAAGATATTAGTAGACTCCAGTTGAAACGTGTATGGGGTGAAATCAAACTTTGACAAGAGTAACTAGTGGAGTTAAATTGTTTGCATACAACTTATATTTGAAACTTACATACTCACTGTGGAGGAAAATGTATTTTTGTTTAGTTTAGAGATACAGTAGGGAAACAGGCCCTTCAGCCCATCAAATCCACGTCGACCATTCATCATCCATTCTCACTAGATCTATCCCACTTTCTCATCCACTCCCTACACACTAGGGGCAATGTACATAGGCCAATTAACCTACAAACCCGCATGTCTTTGCAGAATGGGAGGAAATCAGAGCACCTGGAGGACACCCACATGGTCACAGGGAGAACATGCAAATTCCACACAGACAGCAGCCGAGGTCGGGATTGAACCAGGTTCTCCGGTGTTGTGCTCTATCAGCTGCAATTGTGCTGCCCCTGAGATGTATGTCTGGAAATTTCACATGCATGTTTACTGCAGAAATTCATTTGACTAGTTGAAATATTTAAGGCTAAATCGAGCAACAAAAAATATTCAGAGTGGAAAGATCTGAAGATGGCCACATTTTCATTGATTTTTGTTAAGAACTATTGCAATTCGCAAGAGAAAGGAAGATGATTGATAAGCTCAAAGTATAGTTACATGAGTGGAGTGGGGAGCATCTATCTGGAACACCATTTAAAGGAGATGGACACAAAAAGCTAGATTAGCTCAACGGGTCGGACAACATCTCTGGAGAAAAGGAATAGGTGACATTTCGGGTTGGGGCCCTTCTTCACTGAGAGTCAGGGGAAAGGGAAACGAGAGATGTAGATGGTGATATGGAAAGATATACTGTAGAACAAATGAATGAAACCTTGAAATGAATGAAAAAACATCACCTATTCCTTTTCTCCAGAGATGCTGCCTGTCCCGCTGAGATACTCCAGCTTTTTGGGATTATCCTGTTTAAACCAGCAGCTGCAGTGCCTTCCTGCACACCATGTAAAGGAGCACTTATTGCTTCATCATTGATGAAGCAATGGAGAAAATAGGTGAAGATAGTTGTCCTGAGAAACAACTCCACCGATAGCCTGCATTTGTATATCTCTCTGTAGCCTCCACCATCTTAATGTGTGTTTGATTTCCATTCATCTACTGGAGAGTTTTCCCACTGATGCCCACTAGCTTCCATTTTACTCAGGCTCCTTAGTGATGTGCTCAGCCTGGTCTGCCTCGATATTTAGAAATGTCATTCGCATCTCACATCTAGTGTTTGACTCTACTTGGACCACAACTTTAAAGAGGTCTGCAGATGAGGAGCACTGATGGAACACAAACTGAGCATTGTCAAAGAAGTCATTTATGAATAAGCTCTGCTTGAAAACAATCTTATTGACAAATCCCTTTGTGTTACTGTTTCAGGGCAATGGCTTGTTCCTTGTCTGAGCTGCTCAGACAACCAGACCTGTGACTGGCAGAAGGCAAGGTGGCACCCAGACAACTGTCATCACCTCTCACCAACTAAAATACAACTTCAACAGTGTCTGCGTGGAAGAAAGGTAAAGGTTGTTCCATATGACTTTAATTGCAGCAAGTCAGTTTTAGTTTATTGTCACGTGTACTGAGGTCCATTAGAAACATAGAAAATAGGTGCAGGAGGAGGCCATTCAGCCCTACGAGCCAGCACCGCCATTCATTGTGATCATTGCTGGTCGTCCCCAATCAATAACCCGTATCCTTCTCCCCATATCCATTGACTCCACTAGCCCCTAGAGCTCTATCAAACTCTCTCTTAAATCCATCCAGTGATTTGGCCTCCACTGCCCTCTGTGGCAGGGAATTCCACAAATTCACAACTCTCTGGGTGAAAAAGTTTTTTCTCACCACAGTTTTAAATGGCCTCCCCTTCATTCTAAGTCTGTGGCCCCTGGTTCTGGACTCGCCCAACATTGGGAAAATTTTTCCTGCATCTAGCTTGTCCAGTCCTTTTGTAATTTTTCTATGTTTCTATAAGATCCCCCTCATCCTTCTAAACTCCAGTGAATGCAAGCCGAGTCTGCAATTTTTCCTCATATGACAGTCCCGCCATCCCAGGGATCAATCTCGTGAACCTATGCTGCGCTGCCTCAATCACAAGGGTTTCCTTCCTCAAATTAGGAGACCAAAACTGTACACAATACTCCAGATGTGGTCTTACCAGAGCCCTATACAACTGCAGAAGAACCTCTTTACTGAAATCTGATACTGAAATCCTCTTGTTAGGAGGCCAACATTCCATTAACTTTCTTCACTGCCTGCTGTACCTGCACGCCAACTTTGAGTGACTGGTGTACAAGGACACCCAGGTCTCGCTGCACCTCCCCCTTATCTAACCTAACCCCATTGAGAGAATAATCTGCCCCCTTGTTTTTTGCCGCCAAAGTGGATAACCTCACGTTTATCTATATTATACTACAGAAAAACTTCTGTTGCATGCTGTCCAGTCAGTTGAAGACTATACATGATTGCAATCAAGCCATTTGCAGTGTATAGACACATGCATGATAAGGGAATAAGGTTAAATGCAAGGTAGAGCCAGCAAGGTTCGATGAAGGGTCACCAAAGAGGTAGATAGTAGTTCAGCGCTGCTCTCTGTATGTGGTAGAGTATTTATATAATCATGCACTGCAAGAATAATCAAACAACAGAGTCTAAATGATTGCCGCGCATAATAAATTAAAATTTAATGGAAATTTATACCACACATTTGTACACATAATTCAATAACCTAATAATGTACCTGTTGGTATAAAGACATTGCTCAGTGGTCGGTGAAAGTTGTAGTGCTGGATGGAGAGTGACTTCTTCATCGGGAAAGGAGAGTTGAAAACTAAAATGTCTTTGATCACATAGTGTAATGTTACCCTGAGGTTTAACTGAAAACTCATGCTCATATCAAAAGAGAAATAAACCAACAACATTTTGAATGAGTTCAGTTTGACTATATTCACTTTATTTGATCAAGACATTATTTTATTCGCTTAAAATGTAAGATGCGGCATGGTGGCGCAGCAGTAAAGATGCTGCCTTACAGCGCTTGCAGAGCCAGAGACCCAGGTTCGATCCTGACTAAGGGTGCTGTCTGTACGGAGTTTGTACACTCTCCCCGTGACCACATGGGTTTTCTCCGAGTCTTCAGTTTCCTCCCACTTTCCAAAGATGTATAGGTTTGTAGATTAATTGGCTTGGTGTAAGTGTAAAATTGTCCCCAGTGTGTGTGTGGGATAGTGTTAGGGTGCGGGGATCACTGGTTGGTGCGGATTTGTTGGGCTCCATGCTGTATCTCTAACTAAACTAAACTAAACTAAACTAAATATAATTAGGATTACTTAAAATTAAAATGTTTGAGTTAAGGCTTATATGTATGTTTGTGTGTTTACATTAAGTCTCGGTGCCTACATCTTTATTTTATGCTTAAAGATAACTGAGTAAATCAGATTGCTGCTTTCAAGGAAGATTTTATTTTCAATCGTGATATTTTCAATATATTTTCAATATAATATCTGATGGATTTTTCATTTTCATCTACAAGGTTCTTTTTATTGGAGATTCAACTAATAGGGGAATGATGTACTACCTAATGGAAGAAGTGAATGAAACTCTGCAGGACTGGGACAAAGCACATGACAGTAAATTCTGTTACAATTTAAATGGAGGAAAGACATTCACTAGTTATGTCTACTATCCTCAGTTCTGGCTGAGTTTAGATCAAAGACCAACATTTGAAAAGGCTTTGGAGCAACTCATACAAAGGTACAATATTTTTGAAAATCAAAAATCAATCAATTTGCAAATCTTATTTGTAATCCACTGACTCTTTGTTTGGGCATAACTTTGTGGGAACGGTCCAATACCCTTGCATTTTGCAATAACAATTCAATTAGAGAATATGTAATATGACACCGCTCTAAAATGGATAAACCCATTGAGCATCCTGGAACAATTTTACATTTTATTTCAATGGCTGAAAATGGCATTTAAACATCCCAGTGATAAAGCAAAAATTAGCAGATTGTATCAATGGCTTTCTTAATTAGTAAAGTACATTTTTAAGTATTTCCAAAATTTGGGTATTTCAGGTACTCTCTGCCTATGATGGCTAATGGAGCACCCACAAGATAAAATGAAAAAGGTGAAAACTGCTGCTTTAGTTATATACATTAACTTTGCAATACAAAGTTAAATTGTTTACTTGAATTAATAAAATTATCTTTAAAAATTGGCAATGAAATCGGGAGCTTCCCAGCATTTCAATTGCTTGAAAATCATAATGAAATTCTGGACCTGTTGGCTATCACCAACTTAGAAAATGATACAATCGTTTTCTGCGTAGGAAGGAACTGCAGATGCTGGTTTAAACCAATGATAGATACAAAAAGCTGGAGCAACTCAACGGGACAGGCAGTATCTCTGGAGGGAAGGAATGGGCGATGTTTCGGGTCGAGTCTGAAACATCACCCATTCCTTCTCTCCATAGATGCTGCCTTTCCCGCTGACTTACTCCAGCTTTTTGTGTTTATCAATCATTCCCTGTGCTTCTTTCACTCCTGAAGAGATTACAAACTTAACAAACAAAATGACAGTTGCCAGCTTTCATATTGTAATTCAACCAATTGGTATTGTTTTCATAGAGAATGATGTCTGGCCTTTCAATATGAGTGGGTATTGCCACTTTGTTGATCAAAATGCAAAAACCTGCAGACTGTAGAAATCTGAGATAAAAACAGAAATTGACAGAAATACGCAGTGGATCAAAAGAGAGTAAAAATTGGTAAATGTTTCAGGCCTTTTCATCAAAACCCATCTGAGGAGAGGTCCCACACCTGAAACATTCATTGTATTTTTCTCTCTCTGCAAAGGCTGTGTGATCTGTTGAGTAATTCCATCATTCTCTGTTCTATTATTGCTTTGTTAATCTTACCTGATCTGTTATCCAAATCCTCACCCAGAACTAAGATTTTCCCTGCTTCCCTGCCTCTGCTTTAAATCATCCAACACCAAGCCTTCAAAAATTCAATTACAGAAGTAATTGGAGTCATAGATTCACAAAGTAATACAGCATGGAAACTGAATCTTTGGCTCAACATGTCCATTCACCAAATCCCTAAGATTGCCAACAGACTTTCATTATTCATATATCATTCAAAATATCTAAATCTCAATTCCTTAGCTTCCACAGTAAAAACGAATAAGAAATATTAAATATCTCACCGATCTCCTGTTGTTCCACACATGGACAGCTATGCTGGTGGCCTTTAAGAGGTCCAATTCTTTCCATAGCCAGGCTTTACTCAATATGGCTCGTGATCCACCTCATGCCCTCATTCTGCCTTCCTGATATCCCTCTTCAGTGTATTCCCACGTGTCATGGGATTCACTTGATCCCCATTCTCTAAACCTGATGTTTGCCGCCTCCTTTCCTTTGATCCGAGCCTCTCGTCAACCAGGGTTCCCTAAACTTGCCAGCATTGCCCTTCACTGCAACGGGAACATGCTGTTCCTCAACATTTCCCATTGCACTTTTAAAAGTCTCACACTCGCCAGACATCCCTTTATCTGCAATCAGTCTCACTTAGTCGATTTCTGTAAGTTCCCACCTAGGATCTTAAAGGGCCTGTCCCACTGCGGCGACCTAATTGGCGAGTTTAGAAGAGTTTGCCCTCGACTCGTACTCGCAGCATGGTTGACATGAAGTCCTACGAGGTCTTTGTAACTCTCCTTCATGCTCGAGAGTAGTCCCCGCTTACTGGAGGCCACAGCTAGGTCACGGCGTATTTTTCAGCATGCTGAAAAATGCACGCAAGTAAAAAAAGGTTGCCATAGAAAAAAACTTTTTTTTTACTCGTAGGTTTAGTCAAAGTAGGTCGTAGTACGTCGGCATGTTAGTCGTAGGTAATCGAAGGTAGTCAAAGGTAGTCGTAGATAATCTTCAACATAGTCAAAGAGCGGTCGAAGGAGATCGAAGGAGATCGTCTTCACTCTCCACTATTCGGTGTCCAATTTTCCCGAAGCTAGTCGAAGCTAGTCTTCAACATAGTTGAAGGAGGTCTTCAACATGACACTTTTTCAAACTCTCCTAAACTTTTCTAAACTCGCCAATTAGGTCGCCGCAGTGGGACAGCCCCTTAACTTGTGGACCATAATAGAATTATGATTACTGGTCTCAAGGTCCCACACTGACACAGGAAACTACCCTATTATTCTTACAGCTATCTGCGATCTAGCTGCACATCTGATTCTATAATTCCTGCTATTGGGAGGCCTATAATACTGTCCCATCAAAGTAATCATCCCGTTTTTGTTTATAAGTTCTATCCATACAGCGTCACTGGACGATCGCTCAAGAATACCCTCTCAAAGCATTGTTGTAAAATCCTCCCTGATCAATTAAGCACCCCCCCCCTCCGCCTGTACCTCTACCATGCCCATAACCTCAAAGCCAAACTACCAAGATAAATTTGTTACATCAAATTGAAAATTATAAATAAATACGAACCATGAACTGAATGTTGAGCAGATATAGAAAAATAATCCAGTTAATTTGATTACTTTATGTCTTATTGTTTTCAGGTCACATCCTTTGGAAAACAATGACCAGACGGTTCTGGTTGTAGGTGGTGTGCAATGGTTAAACACACATCACCTGCACATTACACACAAGGTTTTACAAAGGTAATACAAACCATGATGTATATTTTTACAATAATTGTTAGAAGAAAAAATTAACTTGATGTAAATGACTATCTGTTTAACACCAGCATCCCCTTTCTATTTTCCTTCAGTAACCGAAAAGCCCCTCATAATAATTTGTGCCCCTTACCAATTATATCCGCAATATTTTACCTTTGTAACCCCTGGCTGCTGTCAGCTCAATTCCACTCACTATTACTCCTTCCAGTCTTGTTTATATGAAGTCAATCTACTTTAGAAGGGCAATCCCTCACCAGAATCATCACAATGTCCTAAGAATGAACACTTGGGCGGGCATGGTGGCGCAGCAGTAGAGTTGCTGCCTTACAGTGCTTGCAGTGCCAGAGACCCAGGTTCAATCCTGACTAAGGTTGATGTCTGTACGGAGTTTGTACGTTCTCCCCGTGACCACGTGGGTTTTCTTCGAGATATAACCATATAACCATATAACAATTACAGCATGGAAACAGGCCATCTCGGCCCTTCTAGTCCGTGCCGAACACTTAATCTCCCCTAGTCCCATCTACCTGCACTCAGACCATAACCCTCCATTCCTTTCCCGTCCATATAACTATCCAATTTATTTTTAAATGATAAAATCGAATCTGCCTCCACCACCTCCACTGGAAGCTCATTCCACACAGCTACCACTCTCTGAGTAAAGAAGTTCCCCCTCATGTTACCCCTAAACTTCTGTCCCTTAATTCTCAAGTCATGTCCTCTCGTTTGAATCTTCCCTACTCTCAGTGGGAAAAGCTTATCCACGTCAACTCTGTCTATCCCTCTCATCATTTTAAAGACCTCTATCAAGTCCCCCCTTAACCTTCTGCGCTCCAAAGAATAAAGCCCTAACTTGTTCAACCTTTCTCTGTAACTTAGTTGCTGAAACCCAGGCAACATTCTAGTAAATCTCCTCTGTACTCTCTATTTTGTTGACATCCTTCCTATAATTAGGCGACCAAAATTGTACACCATACTCCAGAATTGGCCTCACCAATGCCTTGTACAATTTTAACATTACATCCCAACTTCTATACTCAATGCTCTGATTTATAAAGGCCAGCACACCAAAAGTTTTCTTTACCACCCTGTCTACATGAGATTCCACCTTCAGGGAACTGTGCACAGTTATTCCTAGATCCCTCTGTTCAACTGCATTCCTCAATTCACTACCATTTACCATGTACGTCCTATTTTGATTTGTCCTGCCAAGGTGTTCGATCTTTGGTTTCCTCCTGCACTCAAAAGACATACAGGTATGTAGGTTAATTGGCTTGGTGTATGTGTAAATTGTCCCTAGTGTGTGTAGGATAGTGTTAATGTGCGGGGATTGCTGGTCGGCGCGGGCTCGTTGGGCCGAAGGGCTTGTATCTGTATCTCTAAACTAAACTAAACTAAACATGTCTCTCATCCGATTAGACCAGCATACATTCACCTCCCTTGTGCTTGTCTATTCACCGGTTTATGATACGGGCAATTATCTTTATAATACAACAAATTAGTTCACCTCTTCAATCTTTCTCCTAATTGCTTGAGCAAGATTTTGAAAATATTCAGCATGTCAGACTGCATCTACAGAAAAATTCAGATGAAAGGTCATCAATCTGAAAGGTTGACTAACTTTCTCTCTTCATGGATACTTCTTAGTCTATCAAGAGACACAAGAGTGTTTAAATTTCATATGCACCAGACATAACAATTAAATTCC
The DNA here is from genome assembly GCF_010909765.2 of Amblyraja radiata. Lineage (NCBI taxonomy): Eukaryota > Metazoa > Chordata > Chondrichthyes > Rajiformes > Rajidae > Amblyraja > Amblyraja radiata. The sequence continues at coordinate 38,438,461 of NC_045974.1, read as the reverse complement.
TGCTCACTGCAGCTTTATGGGCACATTAACACAGCAGCACTATAAATAAATATAACCATAAAATAAGTTATTCTAGGTAAACCTGACCATGGTAGTACAAGCCAAAGTGTGTGGAGTGACCGACCATTGTAGTGCAATGCCCATTGTGTACTTTGTTCCTGGTGGCAGCTGCAAGGTAAGATGTGGCCAGTGTGGTGTGGGGCTTTGATGATATCAGCCTCCCCTTTCTACTTGCGCTCCTGAGGCAGCCCTTCCTGTACCTTTGATGGTGGGGAGGTCAGTACCCCCGATGGACAGAGTAATGCCCGACAGTTTCTTCAGCCTCTTACATTCTTGGATGTTCAAGTTGCCAAACCAGGCCATGATCCAACCAGTCAGTACACTTTCCACCATACACCTGTGCACGTTTGATAGACAGTGGCAGTGACATGTCAAATCTCCTCAAATGTCTGAAGAAGGAGAGGTGTTGATGAGCTTTCTAACCTGAAATGCTAGAAATGCAGTTATTCCTTGTATGGATTTCTATTGTCTTTGATTCCAACGCATTGTACATCTCACTTCTATACTTGGACAACTGACATTCTGCGCTCTAGGTCCAAGAGTGCTGCAGTATTGGAAGCAGTTGGGAAGGTCCCACAGGGTAGCGCACGCGGCTGAAACCACCCACAGGGCAGAGCGGTGACAGGGGGCTCCCGGCAGGTGGGCCCAACTCACCATCGCCGTGGACCGACGGCGGAGGACCGCCAATCGCAGATCGCTCGCCATGGACAGAGAATAGCTGACCATGACTGGTGGCCCCGCACACCGCAGACTCCAAACTCAGGCCCGAGCCACCGACATTGACCAAGAACGAGGAGGGATGTGGAACATGAGGTCGGAGGTCGCGAACGGGAAGAACAAAGGAGACCTGTGGTGGGGGGAGGGGAAACAAAGAAGGGACCAAAAATATACTTTGATCCTTTGTAAATGTCTGTGCCTTGTGACAACTCTTTTGTGTACTGTGTATGCAAAAACATAGAATTTCACTGTACCTTCATGGTACAAGTGACAATAAAGTATCTATCCTTATCTCAACCCATACCTATGTGGTAATATTATTACTAATTTCCTGTAATTAACTACTTTGACTATAGTAGCTTGTTGTATCCCTGCTTCTCAAATAGTCATGACTTTGCCACCTTAGGTGAGGAGATGATCATCAATCCTTTCTTTGCTAATGTGCATTCCTGAAACACAGCTATATTCTCCAAGGTGATGGAGCGTTATTAGCCTCTGAAACTTGAGCTAGTCCAATTAGTCAGGGACCCCTTATTTACACAAAACAATCCTTAAAACGTACAGATTGCAGCAGGGACATCCCTCATCGTGTAGGTATTGCACCTCCTGGGCTTCAGCTTCTTCATTAATTAAAACATTGCACTTTGGACATTTGAGCACTGATCAATTCAGTCATCCACTCCTTTAAATTTAATATTTGTCCAGCTGCAATTCAAGGCTGAACTCGCCCAAATGCTGAAACCTTGTTGAGACTGCACTGCACTAGTCTCTTACTACTCAGGATACTCAATGAGACCATAATCTTAATTTACATACTGGGTGAGATTTTAAAAAACAAGCAACAATGACTGATCATTTAAATAAATGGGAAACATACAATTTGAGCAACAGCAAGGTGGCTTTCAGTGGTGGAGACGTGGAAACACAAAGGCTGGAGTTGAGGAAGAGGAGGGATTGCCAGCATTTCCCTACACGTTCAGTCAAGAATTCGGGAATTGGATTGTCCCACTGTATCTGTGCTGTTATTCAGACCACATCCTGACATTGGACATGGAATCCTGCCGTGGAGCTGAAATGTTTACACAAGCAACATTAATTTAATAACTCCACTCCCTTCATGTAGACAGCAAAGGTTTTGCCTTTAAATTAATTAACAAATGTATTTATTTGTGTATAAATGGTCTTTTAACTTTATTTTTTAAGTCTCTTTTTATAGGATTTAACTATTTTCTGTAGTAAAAATCAGTTTTATTGTTCTTTGAATGTTTTTAAATGTTTGTGGTATTCCTACTGGGAATCTGCTCCACATACATTGGGGGCACAGTGAGCAGAGGAATCTGAGGCAACCAAATATCCTGAAAGTAACAGTTACTCCACGCTTGTCCCCTCCCCATGCACGACCTCCAACCCACTAGCATGCCAACAAGGTGTTAAAAATAGACAATAGGTGCAGGAGTAGGTCATTCGGCCCTTCGAGCCAGCACCGCCATTCAATATGATCATGGCTGATCATCCCCAATCAGTACCCCGTGTGGATTACAAAAAAAAAGAATGCTTTTGTTGTAATGGACAAAAGCTGTTCATTTAGGGATAAAGCAGGTCTGCCTAATTTCATAAATTTTAGCAGCAGAATTAGGCCATTTGGCCCATCAAGTCTACTCCACCATTCAATCATGGCTAATCTATCTTTCCCACTCAAACCCACTCTTCTGCCTTCTCCCCATAACCCCTGAAACACTTATCAATCAATCCAGTGGAGTTTTTATTGGAAGGTCAATAAGACAGTCTGTGGTTTTCCAGAAGGCATTACATTAAATTCTGTAAAAAAATAAATAAAATACTATCAAACAAGATTAATATTTCCCATTTAGAACCACAGCAAACCTATTTACATTCTGTTTAGGATAATGTAATTGGGAAAGATGGTCTTTGATGGAGTACAGCGTAGATTCACTAGAATGAGACGAGGATTCAAGGGTTTAAAACATGAATGCAGGATGCAAAGATATGGAGACATAATCAACTAAAGATGTTGGAATCTTGAGAAACAAACTTAGTGGGCCAGGCAGCATCTGTAGAGGGTAATGGCCAGTCAACCATTCATATCAGAACTCTTCTTAACATTCAGTCAGGAGTGGGGGCAGGAGGTTCTGGAACCTTCTTCCATCTGAAGAATGTCCCGACCTGAAAAATCATCTGTCTATTGCCATCCACAGATGCCACCTGGCCCTCTGAGTTTCTCCAGCAATTTGCTTTTTGCTATGTAAAGGTATGGTTTGGATTCTCAAGATGTTGATGATGATAAAGGCATTGGAAAGGAACTAATTCCATTATCAGAAGGTACAGAAGGATTCATTGCCCGAAATCAGGATTTTTTGTCAAACAGTTTCCTATTTAAGAATCCATTTTTCTCACAATGGGGTACTATATTATGTAATGGTATTAATCATTTTTATCTCAAAATTCTTTGGAATTCTATACCCCAAATTCCTGTGGAAGCTCAGCTACTGATTAAGTTCCAAACAGAAATTGATACTTTTTAATATAAAGATGCGGGCAAAAAATGTTACTTGAAGTAGAAGATCAGCCATGGTCTTAGTAAATGGTGGAGCAGACTTAGAGAGTTGCTCCTATTTCTTATGCATACAGCATTGAACAGCAGACACACAATCTTAAACTTGCATGTAGTTCCACAAATGAATTGCTAAAACAATGTGACAATACTGGACTCCAACACCCAGGCATTGGATGATTCCCAACCATCCTCTAGGTGAAAACATTCATCTTCACATCCCCTATAAACTTCTTCCGTCTTACTCTAAACTTATGTCCTTTAATTTTTGACGCTTCCATAATGGGGAAAGGTTTTGTGCTATTGCCCCTTCTAGGTCTCTCATCATTGTGTATGCCTCAAGAATCAAGGGTGTTTCATTGTCATATGCACTGGGACTGAAACAATGAGTTTCTTGCTTGCTGCAGCCTTACCGGCACATTACATGCAACAACACAATACTATTTTCTGTGTGCTTAAGCAAAGCAAGAATTTCATTGTCCTATACAGGGACACATGACAATAAACTCACTTGAACTTGAACTTGAACAACACAACAAATAAATGTACAGTAAATAAATTATCAGTTGTTTCGTTTTTTAGGTTATAGATACAGCGTGGAAACAGGCACTTCCGGCCCACTGGGCCTGCCCCAACCAACGATCCCTGCACTTAATACTATCCTATACCTACTAGGGACAATTTTTACATTTACTAAGCCAATTAACCTACATACCTGTACATCTTTAGAGTGTGGGAGGAAACTGAAGATTTTGGAGAAAATCCATTCAGGCCACAGGGAGAACGTACAAACTCCGCACGGACAGCACCTGTAGTCACGATTGAACCCGGGTCTCATTCGCTGTAAGGCAGCAACTCTACCGCTGCGCCAGAAAAATAGAAGCTATGATAGTGCAAGTTAACATATGCAATGCATCCTTGGTGCAAAATCCATAGTAATTTAGTGCTGAGGTAGGATTGTGCGTGGGGTTATACATGGTGGGCCAGAGCACACTGGCTGATGGGGAGTGGTTTATCTTAAATCTGTAGGTAATAGTTCTCAAGCTCTTGGACCTTCTTCCCAACAGCAACAGTGAGAGGAGAATGTGGCGAGGGTGGTGGGGTTCCATGGATTGTCACCTTGTCGTGGTGGAGCTTGTGTGGGCCTGAGATCCTGGGAGCGATGCAGTCTGGAGCTATGCTCCAGGTAGGGCGGTGAGGGGGAGGTCTCTGACGAAGAGCAATCCAACCAAGACCTCAACGTGGAACAGGCGGAGGACGATGGCTGACCTTAGTGGAGCGTCACAACGGCTGGGAAGGCGGATGAAGGCTGCAGCAGAAAAGGGTCTCCGGTCGTCTTGGACTCCATGCCACTGGATCCTGATCCACATCTGTCAAGGACCGTGGGATGGCTGTCTGTACACCAGTCTCCCCACGTTAAACAAATAGGCGTCCTCCATTTAGGGAATAGCACCCTGGAGACACACCATGGTCAACCATGACCGAAGGGGGCTTAAGTAGATAAGGTGGGATCTTTGATGATACTTGCTGCCATCTTGAGGAGCAGCTTCCTGTAGATCCTTTTGATGGTAAGGATGTGATGTGATGGATCGAGCCGTGTCCACCACTTTCTGTCGTCTCCTTCACACCTCAGCATTCAATTTACGCAACCAGGCCATGCTGCAACCAGTTAGTATACACCTGTAACGTACCAAATCTCTTGAATCTTGTGAGGAAGTGGAGGAGTTGGTGAGTTTTCTTTATTATGACATCAAAGTGCTGAGCCCAAGACAGATCCTGAGAGTGTATCTGCAAGAAGCTGAAACTGTTGACTGTCTCCACTGCAGTGCCACTGGTGAAGACAGGTGTGTGTGTGATCCTTTGACTTCCCCTTCCTGAAGTCAACAAGCAGCTCCTTGGTCTTGCTAACGTTGACAGTAAGATTGCTGTTCCGCCTCCACACTTCAGTGCCCCTCGTGCACATTGACTTGTCGTAACCTGCTATTTGTCCAAATATAGTGGCTGAGTTTAAAGATGGCATTGGAGCTGTGTCTGGCTACACGGTCATGGATACAGAGAATAGAGCAGGGCACTGAGCCTGCAGCCCTGTGGTGCCCCTGTGCTGATGGCATGGTGCCAATTCATACTGATTGAGGTCTGTCGATGAGGATCCAGATGTGGATCCAGATGCGATGAGATTCGATGAGTTTGATCTAACAGTTCCCTCTCTGCTCCAGGGATGATCCAGTTTCTCCTCATAACTGAAACTCTCCATCCAGACACTATCCTGGTAAATCCCTTCTGCACTCCTCTTGTGCAATCACATCCTTCCTCTGGAATGTTGACCAGAACTGGACAAAATGCAGCATTGTTGCATAACCAATGTTCTGTAAAGTTGTATCCCAACTCACTGATCTTATATTCTATGCCTCAGCACATGGAGGTTAGTATGCCGTATGCCATATGCCATCCTTACTTTACCTTGTGCTGCCTTCTACATGAGTCCTTGCCCTTGAACGACAAAGTACCTCTGTTTCTTAATGCTTAACCCCCATCATTTACTACATCTGGTCTCCCTTCTTTACTTTACACTAACACCATCACCTCACAAGAGGATTAAATTCTATTTCCCATTATTTTGTCTATTTCCCTCCTGTACCCTGATTCATTATTACTCATTATTCATCCAACAACTGTGAGGCAGCAGCTCTAGTAGCTGCCCTACTATGCAGTCTGCCAGATCTGGATGGGCCTTGTAGTTTCTAGCATTGGTGCACCTCATAGTTCCATAATTGTTTGAAGGAATTTCATTTCTCATCACAATGGATATTCTATCTGAACACTGACCATACTTTGCATGAAAAACTATTTTCTGTTATTGATGCCAAATTACCTTTACTCTAGTTAGAACCTGTGTCCACTTGACAATTCCACACTTGTGTCTCCACTGCTCTGGTACTTGAAAATTACTTTGTCTTTTAGTTTGCATGTCATAATGAGGTGCTCACTTTACTATTCACCTACCAACCCAACATCATGGCAATGGACAGATTCAGATAGGTAGGATTAACACCCAAATTATCAGAGAACTATCTTCTTGGACAATCCAAGGGATTTTGAGTAAGGATTAAGATAATCAAAATGTTTAAGAAAGAACTGCAGATGCTGGAAAAATCGAAAGTAGACAAAAATGCTGGAGAAACTCAGCGGGTGAGGCAGCATCTATGGAGCGACGGAATATGTGATGTTTCGGGACTTATTGTGTCTTATTCGGGTCTGAGGAAGGGTCTTGACCCGAAATCTCACCTATTCCTTCGCTCCATAGATGCTGCCTCACCCGCTGAGTTTCTCCAGCATTTTTATCTACCAAGATAATCAAAATGGTCACCTTTTGAGTTATTGAAATATACAACCAAAAAATCTTTGTTTTTATATTCTTTATATTTTTCTTTGCAGGCAGAATCTTTTGAATATTCTTGTAATCATAAAAACCATAGGAATGGGATTTCACCTTCCCGTGGATGGAATCCGATCCTTGTCTTTGGTAAGCAAATTATTATTTGTTGAGATTGTTGAATTTCTATCACGGAGAACAACATGTCCCTAAACTGCTTTGGATTCAACATAACTTTCGCTTGGCTTCAACAGCATGGTCTATTTTCACTGACACTAGTCTTAAAGATGTGTGTTATTCAGCTATTATTGGAACCATGCCATACGCATTCTTTAAATGTTATCAATTTGTCCAAAGGTATATGGAATGATGAACCCCTATTGAGATCAACAATGTACAAACTACACCAAATGCTGGCGCATAAACACCAGTGTAAAACACACAAAAACAGAAGATGTAACAACATGCAATAGTTTTCTTCCATTGACAAATGAAATCTCATCACAAAATATGGATGGTTAAGTAGGTATTAAGGAAATGATTAAGCTGCACCAAAGCCTTTGATGTCCAATAGAAATTTGCTACTCCTCTATACCTAAGATTTAAAATGCTTCATTTAGTACCTCTTCTCCCTATTTGTGAGTAGTTAAGAAGATACATTTTCAAATTGTTAACATTTAGACTGAAATGGTCAAGGAATATCAAACTCATAATTGTTCTTGTGAATAGTAAATATTTCAATTTGAGAGAAATAAGCAATTAAGGATAATGAATAACTTAATTTCCCGTGATCCACAGAGCTACACCAAAAAATGGTGCATCGGAGAACATCATAATCTTATAGTTTGTGCAGAAGCTTCTAACTGACCCAAAGCTTTGTAATTTCTGTGGTATTCACAGCAGGATGGACAAGTCGCCATGCAGCCAAACGGACATTTCCCTTGCTGCTCTTGCCATGCAAAGGACTTGACATCCCCTTTTTACGCCATCCCTTTATATTTAAAATGCATCCAAAATAGACTGGATATGCGACATTAGGTTCCAGGGCTACAGTGAAAGATGATTACACAGACATACACATAGCAATAAACAGTGTCTGGGCCGAACATGATGCCAAGATAAACTAATCTCATTTGCCTGTTCCACATCCCTCCATTCCCTGCATATTCACGTGCATTTCTAAAAGCCTCTTAAACACCTTATCATATCTGCTTCCACTACCACCCCTGGCAGGCGTTCCAGGCACCGACCACCCTTAGCGTAAAATAAAAACAAGTGCTGCACATTTCCTTTCAGCTTTACCCCTCACACCTTAAAGCTATGTCCCCTAGCCTTTGACATTTCCACCCAGAGAAAACTACTTCTACTGTCCACACTATGCCACAAAAATAAAAGTGGCTGAGACTATCTTTAATTTCACTTTCCAATTATTTCAAAGCGCTAGTGCATCAATTAAATTCTGGTTTTAAATTGGTGCCATAATAGATGTAGAAGGGCACTCGGGGACGGCCACATTACAGATAATTGAAATAACATAAATCAAAGTTTAAGCCATGTTCCTTTCATGTGCATTATTTCCATTATAAATGGTACTAACGAGCAAGCCAGACATACTTTCTCAGAGGGTCAGTTTCTTCTCCTGCCTGTCCCCAAGCTAGTGAAACATTAATGTAAATTTAATCCAGCAGCTGGCTTTCAAATACTGATTGGGTATTTATTCCAATTCCTTTTCCCTAAATTTGTTTTGTTTCTCACTCAAATGTCTTCAATGAATACTTTTAAGCAGGTCTCTATCTTTCAGGTGCAATCATTTGATACCTTTTGTCCCATTTGACATATTGTATATTAATCTATCATCTCAGGTTGCCTCTTTTTGTCTTTGAGAATCAAATTATCATTTAAAATAGCTATTAGTTTTTATTTCACAAGTTTCGCTGGTTATAACCATATAACCATATAACAATTACAGCACGGAAACAGGCCATCTCGACCCCTCTAGTCCGTGCCGAACACATAATCTCCCCTAGTCCCATATACCTGCGCTCAGACCATAACCCTCCATTCCTTTCAAATCCATATAACTATCCAATTTATTTTTAAATGATAAAAACGAACCTGCCTCCACCACCTTCACTGGAAGCTCATTCCACACAGCTACCACTCTCTGAGTAAAGAAGTTCCCCCTCATGTTACCCCTAAACTTCAGTCCCTTAATTCTCAAGTCATGTCCCCTTGTTTGAATCTTCCCTACTCTCAGTGGGAAAAGCTTTTCCACGTCAACTCTGTCTATCCCTCTCATCATTTTAAAAACCTCTATCAAGTCCCCCCTCAACCTTCTGCGCTCCAAAGAATAAAGCCCTAACTTGTTCAACCTTTCTCTGTAACTTAGTTGCTGAAACCCAGGCAACATTCTAGTAAATCTATTATGGTTATGGTTATGATTTGTCCTTTTATATATATATTGATGTATCATTGGGCTTCACGGTGGCACAGCGGTAGAGTTGCTGCCTTACAGCGCCAGAAATCCGGGTTCAATCCCGACCACGGGAGCTGTCTGTACGGAGTTTTTACGTTCTCCCCGTGACCGCGTGGGTTTTCTCCGAGATCTTCGGTTTCCTCCCACACTCCAAAGATTGTAGGATTATAGGTTAATTGGCTTGGTATAAATGTAAAATTGTCCCTAGTGTGTGTAGGATAGTGTTAGTGTGCGGGGATCGCTGGTTGGAAGGGCCTGTTTCCGCGCTGTATCTCTGAACTAAAAACAAATTGCTCATCTAAATGATGCAGCCGCATCTTTTTCTATCTGCATTTAACATTTCTGCATTGAGCTAATGCAAACACTTGCAACTCATACATTGAGGATTATTTCCCTTCCTACATATTGCCTCTATTCTTGCAATAGAAATGCCATTCCTCACCTGCTGCAACATACATCAACACTGGAGTCTCTGTAACTAAGCAATATACTTCAAAAAACCATCATGCCGTCCAACCGTACGGATAATGTCTTTTTCAAATTATTTTCACAGTAGATTTGAGACATCTGGTAAATTAGACAGGAAAACTACCTAAATAATTCATTGTGCCAAGATAGATATACCATTCAACCAGTGAGAGTTTTTTTCACAAACTTGATTGCTCCACTCTTAGTTTCTATGGTTTCAAATGGTCCCGATGAAAGTGTTTCCTATGTAACTGATCCTTTGTACATTGAACTTGCACTTTTATACTGAGCTTCACATTGTGTTCCCTTATTTCATGCCTCTAACTCTTTCATTCCCATCTCTGGTCATTTGCTCTCTCTCCAATATCCACCACCACATTTCCACCTATTCGTTTTCTCACTTCCTGCGTTATGTCAAGCATATGTCACTGTGTCAAAATTGAAAATCTTCAAACGAACAGGTCAACATTTATGATTGGATGACCATATTGCATCATGATATGATTTCACTTAAACAGTTTATTGATTAACCTCTAGATGCAATGTAGAGAGCCAAGACTGACAACATTTACAGATGTACCTGGTATTCTCCTCACTGACAGAAATGAGCAATGGGACATTACCTAACTAACTCAAGGACTTTGGTTAGTCCTGGTCATAACTTATCTTAAAAATAAATCTTTTATTTTCTTCATTGTTGCATTCCTGACATCAATCAATTGTTTTCTGATCATTATTGGAAGAGTACTATTAGCACCAAATTTCACCACTTATAGCCCTGTCCCACATTACGAGTTCATTCCAAGAGCTCTCCCGAGTTAAAAAAAAATCAAACTCGTGGTAAGCACGGAGAATGAACGTAGCGGGTACGTCGGAGCTCGGGGACGTCTTTTAGCGATTCGTAACGCTAACGGCAGATACTCGGGAAGACTCGCTAATGGCAGGTAAGCACGGGAAGATTCGTGAAGATTTTTCAACATGTTGAAAAATGTCCACGAGAGCCCCGAATACTGACGAGTGGCCATTACCGTAAATCTCCGAGTTCGAATCAGGGCAAGCTCGGGAGAGCTCTTGGAATGAACTCGTACCGTGGGACAGGGCTTTAATGGACTAGACTTACGAAAGACTCCAAGAAAGACAAATTACTGAGTGACATGGAAATAATCAGATTGCTCTCGGATTTTTCAGCAACACCAAGATTAATTGTGTATACCAAGGCGAACTGTGTATTGAACTGTCCACCATTTTTCCTAATGGGAGGAGGCAGAGACCATGTAGAACCCCAATTATCTACCAGTCCCAGGTACACCAACATCCCACAATCCTAGTTAAGGATTTTCAGGATGTTATAAACCTCAATTTTATTTAGTTTGAAAATAGGGAGAAGACCATAAGTGTGTATCATTGTCAAAGTTAAGTTGGACAGCGACTTCCACTGACTGTACCTTCACAGTTAAACAGAAATAGCATCATCTTGCTGAATGAGCTGCCCTACTCCTCGGTATATATTGAGTCAATAGCATCTCACTAACAAACCTTGATTTTAGGGTTTAGTTTTGGACATACGACACAGAAACAGGCTCTTCGGCCAACCGAGTCCACGCTGACCAGCGATCCCTGCACACTAACACCATCTTACACACACTAGGGACAATTTACAATTTTTACCAAGCCAATTAGCCAACAAGCCTGTACATCTTTGGAATATGGGAGGAAACCGCAGATCTTGGAGAAGACTCATGCATGTCATGGGGAGAATGTACAAACTTCGTACAGACAGCACCCGTAGTCAGGGTCAAATCCAGGTCATTGGCGCTGTAAGACAGCAACTCTACCACTGCACCATTGTGCTGCCCCAAAGGTTATTAAGGTTACACCAGAAGTTACAGTACTTTAACTTTGTTAGATGGTACTTGTCCAATTTACTGGTTGTAATTTTTAATGAATTATGGATTTATTTACAGTTAAACAAACTCTCACAAAAAAATTACTTTTCATAATGATAGACTTTCATTCCTTCTCATTTTTCAAATATTAAGAAGAGAACATTTTCTATTTAATATTGAACTTTATTCTGTGCCTTATCTCTCTTTCAATGCTTCATTTTGTTTCACTTTCTCCACAATTTAATTTTGATTGAACTATTCTAAGTGACACTTCCATGTTTGATTTTCCTTGCCTCAGTGGGGATATGTTCCCCCGACTGCCCAACCATAGTTGCTCTCCCCATACTTACAGATTCCTTGCGTGATGAAATATTTAGTTGCCGATATAATTCACCTGGAGTGCGATGTGCTATAGCAATCTCAAACTGATTCAGCAAATGTGATTCATTGCAAATAAAATAAAAATACAAGATCTCTGAAGCACTTGCAGAATCTGGCTATGTCCACTGCACCTAGAACTTCCATTATTGTGTGGTATTTTGCTCTTTTTTTTTTTTTTTTTGGGCCGTGTGGGATTTCTAAACACTCCAAAGACGTACAGGTTTGTAGGTTAATTGGCTTGATATAAATGTAAAATTGTCCTTAGTGTGTGTGGGGTAGTATTAATGTGCGGGGATTGCTGGTCGGTGCAGACTCGGTGAGCCAAAGGGCCTGTTTCCGCACTGTGTCTCTAAAATTAAAAAACTAAAAATTGAAACTAAAAAAAATAGGGGCCGTTACTTTAAAAACAATCTTATTTGGATGCTGAATGTTTGCTTGAAGTATATAGTTCAGTTCAAACATAAAAATATGTTTTGCACAGATAAACCCATCAGTTTATTTTAAAAAGTAGATGCATTAGACTAAGAATAATTTACTGATGCTTGCAGCAAAATCGAATGCTAATAAAACTATTCCTACACTTAATGACATCCTTATAACTGAGAAGAGCAAGAGCATGATTAGGCATGCTTAAAATATTTAAAAACACTCGTGCTCAAACCTTCATTTTGCAAACTTTGTTCTGAAGTATTAATTCAATTCATTTTAAATTGGCATTAATTGGAATCAGTTCAATTCAAATGTAAAATTCTCGCACCAAGGGAAGGAATGGCCTTCATTCAATCCATCATGAAGTTACCAGTTCATTAAAAAAAAATACAACAGACTGCCACTGGAAGGCTTATGTCATTGCTGATCAACTCACCATTGCTAATTGTGTTGCTATATGAAATCCATCTAAGTAAATCTATCTACAATAAATCTAAGTAACCGTGTTACTAGACAAGCTGTTCTTCACTACTTAGTGTAGACATTTAGAAAAATGTACACTTAGGATAGGGTCAACGAAAGGTTCACCTTTTCAACAGATTAATTCATATAACAAATACATTTTCAAGGTCATCTTAACCTTGCATAGTTTCCTTTACTTTTGTTGGTTGAAAATTAATTGTACATCATTCAGAGGGTTCCAGAATCATTTATAATCAATGGAATTTGCATTACATTGAATGACGGAATGTCTGTAAAGTGAAACAGTTCAGAGCAACGTTTAACATGTTTATTAGTTGTTATAAAATTCTTGTCTCAAAAATAAACTTCAAGGTTGATGTTTGGAAGGAACATAAGATTTTATAAGCAACAGATAAATATAGTCCTGATTTTAATTGGATAATAACAAAAAATTATAATAAAGTATATAGTAGAGGTTAACTAACTCACTTCATGCCTGATCATTTTGAAGAATGACTACCTCCCCCTGACAGGACCTATATGGCCGCAGACAAAAGGCCTCCCTTGGCAGATATATATTAGGAGATAACATTTTGTGGGAGTTATTATTCACCATGACCTGAAAAGATGTGTAGTTGACAGCATGATTAAATATAAGTGTACTGTCCCGATCGATGTTCTGGGGCAGTACAACAAAGCAGCTAGTCTATACAACAGTAAATCAGCAATGTGACCATACACCTGCCCTGCTGAGTCAAATGCACTGTGATCACCATTACCCGCAACTGGTGCACAGGATAGCACTTACAACCTGTTTTGCCAACAGTCTATCTCTTACTTGTTGTTACTTGTGGGCGGAGCACCAAGGCAAATTCCTTGTATGTGAATACTTGGCCAATAAACTTACTTACTTACTTTGAGAAATACCCCATTAGTCTGTCTTCATATTCTCTCACCAGACATATTCTGTATGAATATCTACTAAATCCCCTCACAAAACCTGGGAAATCAAAAAAGGCAGCGTGCTCCTTCTTATAAAAAAATGTAAATAAGGTCCATCTCCCAATGTACTATAAATAGATTTATATACAGATAATATATATATATATATAATATTTAGATACTATATTTATATTTTCAGAATATAATTATTTAATGTAAAGAGACATATTAAGACAAAGAGTTAATTAGTACAGAAAAAATCCGTAAGTCCATCTCATCCATGCTGACAAATGTGCCTATCTCAGCTAATCCCATTTGTCTGTGTTTAGTCTATATCCATCTAAACATTTCCTATCCATGCACCTGTCCAAATGTCTTTAAACGTTGGAACTGTGCTTGCCTCTACCATCAGTCCGAAGAAGGGTCCCGACCCAAAACATACCTATCCATTTTCTTCAAAGATGCAGCCTGATCTGCTGAGTTACTCCCACATTTTGTGTATGCGTCTTCACATTCTCTTTGGTAGGTTATTCCATAAACCCAGCAACCTGAACTACTATCTGCCTCATTGGAGACCTTCAGACTATCTCTATCTTTGATCAGACTTTACTGGCTTTATCTTGCATTAAACATTATTCATGTTATTCCGTTTATCCTGTATCGGTACACCGTGGATGGCTCGATTTTAATCACGTATTGTTTTTCCGCTGACTGGTTAGCAGGCAACAAAAGCTTTTCACTGTACCTCGGAACACATGACAAACTAAACAAACTCAAACCTGTGTGATAAAACCTGTTGCTCTGGTTCCCTTTAAATCTTTTTCTCCTCTCCTTAAACCTATGCCCTCTAGTTTTTGACTTCCCTATCCTGGGAAAAAGACTGTGACTATTCACTTTATCTATTCCCTTCATGATTTGAAAAACCTCAACAAGGTTTCACTTCAGCCACCTTTGGTCCAGGGAGATCATCCCAGCTATTCCAGTCTCCTCCTGTAACTCAAGCCCTCCAGTCCTGGCAACATTGTAAATCTTTTTCTGAACTCTCTCCATCTTAATCTTATTTTTCCTATAGTCTGGTGACGAGATCTGCACACAATACGCCAACATCTTGTACAGCTGCAACTTGATATCCCAACAATTAGTGTCCCACCCAATGAAGGCAAGCTTCGTTTCGGCCCGAAACGTTGCCTATTTCCTTCGCTCCATAGATGCTGCTGCACCCGCTGAGTTTCTCCAGCATTTTTGTGTACCTTGCCATACACCTTCATCAAAGCAAATGTGGGGCATGTGGTTACTTGAAGCAAATCACAAAGTATTCTGTGCCCATTGTTTTCCGCATAAAAAGTTCAAGGCACTATAAGTCACAATTCCTGAGGAAATAAAAGGCAGTATTAAATCACTTTGGTTTAAACAGCTTGTACTATCCATGCAAGGATAAATACATGGAGCAGTAAAAAATTGCAAAGGTAAGCAAAATTAAATCTACTCATACTCACCCACTGCTCCAAAAGATTGGTAATATTCATACTGTCATTGAGTCATAGAGCTCTGAAACAGGGCCTTCACCCAACTTGGCCGTGCAGACCAAAATGCCCCATTTCAGTTAGTTCTATATCTCTCTAATCCTTTCCTATCGATGTACCTGTGCAAATGTATTTTAAATATTGTTATAGTACGTGCCTCCTTGGGCAGCTCGTTACATTAGTGCCATTCACTGCACACGTTAAATGGATTTCTTGACACGGACTGAGGCATTCGCAAGAATGGAAATGCAGATGAGAATGAATGGAGTTGTGAGAATGCTGTAAGATCCTCTCTTGAGGAACCACAGTGTTAATACCACCCCTCCCCATAACAGGGCCACTAAAACAGTTGTGTATGAGGCAAGGAGGACTGAAATGTATCTTGCACATGGGCTGGAAGCCGCATAGAGCTCTGTTTACATGTCTGTTAAGGAAGGAGTAGTGACCATCAGCACTTGTGGCAGGAAACAAAGAGATGAGATGGTATATTTTCATTTTCTATGATTTGTTACCATGATCCCATTCAATTACAGGTGGAATTATTGAAGAAATTCATGCCTTATATTACTTAATTGAATATCAACCATTCATAGATTAGTTTACATAAACATTAAACCCAATTATAAATTCTGCAATAGCTGAGCTTAATGTGTTTAACTTAAGGCAAGGAATTCTATGGACTCGCCTCAAAAAATATATATTTTGTGAATGTGGCTTTACCGTTATTCCTTAAAAATTCATGCCATTTCTGGGAAATGCTCACTAACTGATATGTATTTCACAAAATCTTAATTTAACATTAGTTTTGGAGTCAATTGTTCTCCTGTCCAGTAACCTATATGAGTTTTATTGGGCACAGTGACCAACGAGACCATGTAATGGACCATTTGAAACCAATGGCATTTTGCAAGCACTTTCTCTGATAGCATTGTGGTGCTTTACACATTTTGACCATCATTTTCCATTCAGATCTGCAGCATTTTTCATTTTTATAATACATTTGATCAATTAGTTTGTGGTTCAGCATTATAAATGATACACTCACTGATCAAATGGAGCAGTAAATTAAGTTTATCTCCTGTCCTCCTTGTGCTTTACTGTTTCATATTTCATTGGTAGGTGTATTTTTAAGTGTTTCAGTGACAAAGAGTATCTTTGTATAAAACATTAGGCAATTCAATTTAGGTCACAAAGAAAATTATATTTCTTAGCATATAATAGATTTTTCTATTCAAGAATTTCCATTAACACAGGATACATTAGATTGCTTGACTTAAAACAAAGTTTTTTTTAAAG
Source organism: Amblyraja radiata (assembly GCF_010909765.2). NCBI lineage: Eukaryota > Metazoa > Chordata > Chondrichthyes > Rajiformes > Rajidae > Amblyraja > Amblyraja radiata. Next base: position 38,421,876 of record NC_045974.1, on the reverse strand, counting down.
AGGTTAATGGCATTTCTTTGGCATTGTTCTGCTACATGCAATTATGCATCTGGCATATTAGAAGGCCGATGTTTACTGGGTCTTTTTGGTTGAATAAGTAAATACAGAGGCAAGCATTATTCATTAAGTACAACAGGCAGCTTAATAGAGCTGCACTATATTTTACCGAAGTAGCAAAATCAAAGCCCTTTCCAACAGTAGCGATTCTACACTAGCAGTCATGAAGGCATTTTGCAAGACCAGTTTTTCCTCTTAACTGCATCGAATATTTTAATGTAATAAAAATAAACTGCAGATGCTGGTTTATATCAGAGATAGGCGCAAAATGCTGAAGCAATTCAGTGGGTCAGACAGCATCTCTGGAGATAATGGATAGGTGCCATTTCGGGTCGAATCTGAAGAGTCTCATCTCTCCATTTTCTCCAGAGATGCCGCCGCACCTGCTGAGTCACTCCAGCATTTTGTGTCTATCCTTGAATGTTTCAATCCAAACATCCTGCAACTCCATTCATGTAGTTCATTAAATAAATCATTCTGGTGCCTTTCCACAATGCTGTTTATTGCCACTTCTATTCATTTAATGGATGCTCTACCAATTGTTTCCCTCAGCATATATTCAACCCTCAAATCAGGCTTGTATTACAACAGGTTAACAGAGTGGAATTGTTTTACTCCATTTATGGGACAGGGCACTACTGATTAGCAAATATTTACTCCCCATTCCCAACTCCCTTGAGAAGATGATGAGCATTGAGGAGATGCTAGTAAATTAGCCTGCAGGGGTAACTGCAATTTGTTTCATATATGGCATATGCTGCAGCTACTGTGCAACAGTGGTGGAGGGAGTGAATGTTTTGAGGTGATGAATGGAGTGTTAACAAAATGAGTTGCTTTGTTCTTGATGGTGTAGAGGAATAGCACATACTGTACATTGTCAAGCAAAGTATTTCATCATGTATACTGTATAGGAAGGAACTGCACATGCTGGTTTACACCAATGGTAGACACAAAATGCTGGAGTAACTCAGTAACAGGCAGCATCTCTGGAGAGAAGGAATGGGTGACGTTTCGGGTCGAGACCCTTCTTCAGACTGAGAGTCAGGGGGCCATGGCAATGATAATGTCAAAGATAGGTGATTCGACTCTTGTAAGAGATGGCAATTCCCTGGGGCTGGTTTGGCACAATGATACATTACGTGCCTGCGTCTTGCTGCACTGGAATCAAGCATTGTGAAATAATCGGTACGCATGATCTGATAGAAAGGAAATCTTTGATGTACCTAAATGCATCCTTGTCAAGAGAGTTGGGATTGGGGATTCTGAAGAAGGGTCTCGACCCGAAACGTCGCCTATTTCCTGCGCTCCATAGATACTGCCACACCCGCTGAGTTTCTCCAGCATTTTTGTCTACTATTAAGAAGGTATTGTTGAGTGATTTGCTGCTTGAAGGCACTGTGGACAACACTTTGATAATTGGGAGTATATTGAAATGCCTTTTTTGTGTTCTTTTACACTTATGGGCAAATTTCCACATTGCCAGGTGAATGCTAGGATTGTACAGGAATAGTTTAACTAAGTTAAAGTTGGTTCTCTAGATACATGTTCAGGACTACGACTAGGATGTTGTCTGGACTGATAGCTTTTGTTGTGTTTAGTTCTAAGCAGTGTTGTGGAATTCTCATGTTTTGGCTAAATGAAAGGGGAAAAGGGTTTCAGGAAGGAATCCAGTCTATGACTAGAGGATGGAACAGATGCACCAGTTATGAAATATCTGCTTCTCTGTTTCTGAACAAGCAATACGTGGCACTTTAAGAACATATTTGCTGATAGTGGCAGAACACCCTGCATCCACGGCCTTTTAGAATAAAATATGCAGTTACTTCTTCATATTTTCACAGTTTTCAAAGAAATCTTCCACCAGTGGGAATCTGCTGTTTCTAAATAATACTCTGATGGAAACAAACCAGAAGTTAGATATTAGTTAATGACTGTGTTGTGAATACACACCCTTCCCTGTATGCGGGTGCAGGCACTCCCGCCTTATGGCTCTTCTGGTTACCAATATTTGACTTACAGAATTTACAAATCACTAGCCAAACATTTGAGACATGGAATAAAATTTGCTCTCACGGAATGTGTGAGAAAATACTGTATTAAACAAATCAAATGTTTATTTTCACCACTCATTTCTTGACACGTGGCTTCACCGAATTGAAATTCGTGATGTGTCCAAGTTTCTAGGAATGTACACATCTACTTAATGTGGGTGTTGCCGGCAGTCCAATGAGTCAGGTATATCAGCTCTGATGTGTAAGAAGGAACTGCAGATGCTGGTTTAAACCAAAAATAGACACAAAATGCTGGAATAACTCAGCAGGTCAGACAGCATCTCTGGAGGAAAGGAATAGGTGACGTTTCGGGTCGAGACCCTTCTTCAGAGGCCTGACTCTCAGTCTGAAGAGCGGTTTTGACCCAAAACATCACCTATTCCTTTTTTCCAGAGCTGCTGTCTGACCCACTGAGTTACTCCAGAATTTTGGGTCTCTATCAGCTCTGATTACAACATTAGGTCTTGGCACAAAATCCCTTATTTCTACCTCTGAAAATCTTCATCTACAGTACAAAAAGTGTTAAGGACCTGTCCCACTGTACGAGGTAATTCAAGAACTCTCCCGAGTTTAAAAAAAATCAAACTCGTAGTAAGTAGGTATGTTGCAAAGCCTACCTGAAGCGTCGCTGAAAATCTGTCCCAGCCCGTGTGCGCGATTTTGGCGCCGTTTAGAGGGGGGCGGGTTTAAAACGCGATTTTCCCTAGGCTGTTCAAATCGAGGTTTTTCAGCCTAGTTAATTATTAACGAAAAATCGCTGGAAGATTCCCTCGCTTGAGCTATTATTAGTTTTAAGGGCTTTATATAATTGTTGTAGTAGTTTAAAAATTAATCTCTAAACCCGCGACCATCGGCAACCGGCCGGATCTCATACAGGGGACAACAGAAGGTAGGCTGTTTATTTTTACATTAAAAAGGGCATCTTAAGATCCCTTTATACAAAGTTTAAAGTTGCGAGTAGCTCATTTTGGGCCAATTATATCCCGCAGTATTTTTCTGGGCATTTGAGGGCACAAATCTACCGCAATGTGAACGTTCTAAACCAGCGCGTTCACAGGATCCCACTAGAAAGTTCCTGGTGGCGGCGCGACTCGTTGCAGCGGCTCCTACAGCCTGTCTGTCTTTTTTTTATTTTTGTCTAGTTAAATGTAGTGTTTGTGTTTTTTTTAAGCTTGGTTTTAAATGTGTATATGTGGGGGGCGGCGGGGGGGAGGGGGAAACCGTTTTAAATCTCTTCCCTGTTCGGGAGACCCGACCTTTTCCCTGTCGGGTCTCCGTTGCCGTTGGGGCCTAGCACCGTGGAGCGGCCTCCAACCTGAACGACCCGGGGGCTCGGGAGACTGCAGATCTGCGGACTACTCACCATCGTGGGGCTGGCCGGCCTCGGTGCATGGGGAGCGGTGGTGACTCGCTGCTGCGACTCGACTCCTGGGGCTCGGAGGCTCCAGCAACGCAGCCGCAGGTCCGGTGGACTGGGACATCGGGAGCTCGCGGGTCCGGGGGGAGAGAGAGAGACCGCTTCCCGGAGCTCCCGCAACGCGACTTCTCCAGCCCGTGTCGCGGGGTTGGAACGACCCGGACCGGGGCCGTACATCACCTGGCGCGGCTTCATGGCCGTGGGACTCACCATCGCACGCTGGAGCTCCGACCTTTTACTTTCAGACCGGGAGCGGGGCCGTAAATCGCCCCGCGCGGCCTAAAATGGCCGTGGGACTTAGCATCACCCGCCTGGAGCTTGGACATCGGGAGAGAAATTGAGAGCAGGGGAGAGAAAAGACTTTGCCTTCCATCACAGTGGGTTCACTGTGATGGATGTTTGTGTGAACTTAATTGTGTGTATGTCTGTAGGACATTGTTTTTGTTTGTATGGCTGTGGAAACAAAATTTCGTTTGAGTCTCACTGGGGCTCAAATGACAATAAATTTGTATTTGTATTGAAAGCTGATTTAAATGGACTTTAATTTACAGCAATTGAACACTAAATTCCTTCCATTTGGCCTATAAATTAATGTAAATGAGATTTAAAAATCATGTTTTATTGTGAATTATTTGTGAATATTATTTGGACACTTAGGCTATTTAAAAATGTTAATCATTTATTAAGAAATAGATAGATGTTTAGATCTAGTAATTGAAGTTTGAAATTAGCTCCAATTGGGTAACTAACTAATTATATGCTTTAATTTCAGGTCATCCAAGTAAGATTGATTTATATTTGTTTCAGAATGCTTCAATCTATGATAACTGAAAATTTCATTCAGTTCTCTTAATTTTTAAGAAAGTTATGGGCTTTTGACTGTCCACGATCACAGCTTTTTTGTTATGTCCATAGAAAATCAATAGGGAACAAGATGCTAATTTCCGAGTATGAAAATGGCCATAACTTTTTAAATACTTGAGATATGAAAGTGAATTAGGTGTCAAATTAAACTTCTTTTTATGCTTTATCTGATGGGATAAATTGCAGACTTGATTTTTAAAATCTCAAAATTTTGCAACATTGCTATAGTAAGTGCGTAGAATGTACCTAGCGGCTACGTCGGAGCTCGTGGATGTCTCGTAGCGGCTCGTAATGCTAACAACAGGTACTCGGGAAACGCGGTAACTCGTGAAGTTTTTTCAGCACTGTGAAAAATGTCCATGAGAGCCCCGAGTACCTACGAACGGCTATTACCATAATTCTCCAAGTTCGAATCAGGGGAAACTCGGGAGAACTCTTGAATTACCTCGTACAGTGGGACAGGCCCTTTAAGCTGTATAGGTTATAGGTTATACCCATGCATTGCTTGATGCTTCCTTATTATGCTTCAGCTCACAGTTCCCTCTTATGGGCCTGTCCCACTTAGGCGGTTTTTCAGCGGACTGCCGGCGACTGTCAAGTTGCCGGCAATCGCCTGAAAAACCGGGAACTGCAACGGCGACTGTCAGAGTGACACACACACGCACGCGCACGCGCACACGCACACACACACACACACACACACACACACACACACACACACACACACACACACACACACACACACACACACACACACACACACACACATCGCAAAGGTGGGGGCCAGGGCAAGCAGGGGAGCGCTGTCCAAAAAATTTTCACGGTGCAAAGCCAAGGTGATACAGACACACACCGCGATGAACAGGAAGGTTGGTGCTGTAATTAAGATGGCTAAAGCACAGTGTTCAGAAAATCCTTTAAAAGAGGGGGAGAAGGAGGGAGAAGGAGGGAGAAGGAGTAGAGACAACTTTTAAGAAGCCAGAGATACATGGCTGTGAAGCTTGGCGGACATTTAATATTACCGGTCAGTTACTTGGTTCTGAAAACTACTGCTTACCTTTTTTTCCCCTAATGAGTCAATGAAATTCACCGGTCAGCACTGGCTCCAACCTACGAGAACCTCCGACCTCCTGGCAACCCACTAGGACCTCCTTGCGACCCACCCGTAGGTGAATTCTCGCCAATCTCGCTTGAGAATTCTCGCCAATCTCCATGGTGGCTGCATTCTAGTCATCGCTAATTTTTCAACATGTTGAAAAATTCTCAATTACCATAATGAGGCTGCGACTAGTTCCCAAAATGTGGGAACTCCTCACGACCATGAAGGCGACTCCCCGGCAACCACCCGCGAACATGTGGCGAACATGTGGCGAACATGTGGCGACTACATAGTCTCCAGCAGTCGCCCAAAAAGTCGCTTAAGTGGGACAGGCTCATAAAACTCTGTTAGTAAAGCACAAATGCTTCCTCTAAAAGCTCTTGAACAGCATCATCTCAAGTATTATTAGAGGTTCTTCCTCACTCATTCAATGACAGCCCAAAAAACAAATAGTAAATGTGAGTTTTCTTAAGGAATCCTATTGCTCAGAAACAGGCCCTCACAGAACATTAAGCACCATTTACACGTCTTGCGTAATCCTATTTTATTCTCACCGCACTTGCTCCAACTCCCAACACATAAGCAAGTGCAGGTGTTGGAATCTTGAGCAAAAAAAAAACAACTGGAGGAACTCAGCACGTCAGGCAGCATCTGGGAAGGGAATGAACAGAGGATTCTTCAGGCCGGGTCCCTTCTTCAGATTGTTGGAGTAAGGCAGGGAAAGCTGGAAACGAGAGGTGAGGGTGGGGCAAAGCCGGGCAAATGATAAACTACTGGCAAGTGGGTACAGGTGAGGGTTACATGGGGAGAGTAAGAGAAAGGCTAGAAGTGAAATGGAGACAAAAGGGAGTCAGATAAAGAAAGAAGAGGAGGTAGAGTGTGGTAGCGGTGTGGAATGAGCTTACAGTGGAAGTGGTGGAGGCAGGTTCGTTGGTATCATTTAAAAATAAATTGGATAGGCATATGGATGAGAAGGGAATGGAGGGTTATGGTATGAGTGCAGGCAGGTGGGACTAAGGGAAAAAAGTTGTTCGGCACGGACTTGTAGGGCCGAGATAGCCTGTTTCCGTGCTGTAATTGTTATATGGTTATATGTCCAGTGATCACAATACCATTAGTTTCAAGAAATGTAAAGCTGGCGGGAGGAATAAGGGTAGAAAGGGACAGGGGAAAGGGAAAGAGGTGATATACGAGGAAAGTATTGGACTCAGGGGTGGGCAATGAGCACACATGAAAGGGGAAAGGAGCAGGGTAATAGAGGTGGTGGGACAAATGTGTGTGCACCAGGTTGGGGGGGGGGGCCGGGGGAGTGGGGCACAGGAGGAGGAGGAGGAGCAGTGGAGTTTTATTACCTGAATTGGGCTTGGACTGCACCCAGATTCTGCCACTTATTACACACTAGAACCAACTTAAGGTGGCCAAATAAGCTATGAACCCAAATGTCTTTGAAATGCTGACAGATGCTGGGGCACTTGAATGAAACCCATGCAGTCATTGGGAGAAAGGTTCAGATATTTCATTGGACATGAAAGGTTTAGGAATATATGGGCCAAATGCTGGTATATGGTACTAGGTCAGAGAGACATCTTGGTTGGGGTAGACAAGGTGGGCTGGAGGGACAGTTTCCATGTTGTATGACACTAAAATAAACACAGACAGTTTGAGAGATTTGGATTGAGCCCAGTCACTTGAGCTATGAGGCCATAGCTCTACTAACTTCACAACCACGTCACTCTTCAATGCCACAACACCTTTCCTATGTTCACCATGAAGCTAAAAGACTTTGTTAATTTTCTCTGGAATGCTAATCAAGCAGTTTTCACTCCAAAATCTTCACCTGATAATTACCAAATTGGTTCTTCTCATTGAAGAACCCGTCTGAAGAAGGATCTCGGCCCGAAAGGTCACCTATTCCTTCTATCCGGAGACGCTGCCCGTCCCGTTGAGTTACTCCAGTATTTTGTGTCTATCTTCTCATTGCACTCTGTCTTCAGCATGTAGTTAATATCCATATATATATATGAAAAGTGGTATACCATTCATAGCAGGAGAAATATCACTGATGCTGATGTTAATGCAGTGAAACAATATGTTATTTTAAATGAACTAAAGCCCCTACTAAAACAAGGATTTAGGAAAATGGAACTGATTATGGCCAGAAGTTATTTTTCACCTGGTATGAATCATTACATCATAAAATGTTACTTACTTTGATGGAATTCAATGAATTCCATAAAATCTGAAAGTTCAACTGCTTTGAATCAATGGCATAACGCCAAGAAATCTGGCAGTTTCTTTAAAAAAAATGTAATTTATTTGTGAAAGAAAGATTGAATAACGTGATAAAATAATCTTTGATAATCATGTATCGCAGATCGTCACCTGATTGGTACATTGAAAGGTAATTCTGATCACAAATTCCAAAAGAATACTAAAACATTTGACAATAAATGACCACCCACAAGATTGAAACTTGCAGATCTCGTTCCAACTAAACCAGGTCCCCACAAAGTTTAACAAAAACATAAGTATCCACATTTACTGAAACACATCTAGATTGATTTGTGGCAGCAGTGTTCGATAACTAATTTTACTATCCTCAAAGAGCCTGTTACAGCAGCAAATCTGTTTTCACACAAGGAGAACATGGTGCAGCATTTTTGTAGAAGTTACAGGCACAAATTCCAGAGAATTAGAAGAAAATAATAGCGTTCCTATACTGATAATGACTGAAACCCAGCTCACTCTGAGAAAATACAAAATAGAAGCAATATAGGCTCTATAGAAGCTTAGAAGCCTTGCCATTAATGAAGGTGTGCTGCAAACCCTCTTTCCTACCTGATTACCGCATCCTTTGATGAATTTCTGCACATAAGGAGAATCAACCAACTTTGAATGAAAGTCCAACTTTTGAATGAATGACTGCTCCCTTAGATGATGAATTCCTTAACCATTTACTCAAAGAAAGGTCTCCCCATCTCCATCCTAAGTGCAGATTCTTATCCTGTGCATATCTGCTGCTTCTGGAGAAGCAAAGAACTGCTCACCTGATAGGACTGCTAGGGTCCCTGGATGGAGACAAGGGAGGAGGTATAGGCAGAGCAGGTGTTACATCTCGTGCAGTTGCAAGGGAAAGTGCCTGGGAAGAAGGTGATTTGGATGGGCAGGGATGAGTGATCCAAGGAGTTGCAGAGAGAGCATTCTCTGCAAAAGGCAGAACGCAATGTGACTGTGGTGGGATCATGCTGGAGATGACAGCAATGTCAGAAGATTAAGTGTTCGATGCTGCAGCTGGTGGGATGAAAGGTGAGGACCAGGAGAACTCTATCCTTAGGGGTAGATTTGGGCGGGAGGGGAAGCGAGAGCACAACTACGGGACATGGAGGAGACATGAGTGAGGGATCCATCTACGACAGTAGGGGGTAAACCTCGTTTACTAAAGGAGGAGGACGTCTTAAATGTCCTCGAATGAAAGGCCTCATCGTGGGATCAGATGTGGTGGAGACAGAGAGGGATTGAGAGTAGGAGATAGCGTCTTTGCGAGAGGCAGAGTGGGAGGAAGTGTAGTCCAGAAAACTGTGGGACTTACAGTAAAAATCGGATTATAGTAAATATCAGTCGATAGTCTGTCTCCTGTGATGGAGACAGAGAGGTGAAGAAAGAGGAAAGAGGAATAAGGTGTCGGTGAATATGAGGACAGGGTGGAAGTTAGTGGTGAAGTTAATGAAATCAATGAGCTCTGGGTGCAGGAGGCAGTTCCGATGCAGTTGTTGATGTAATGGAGAAAGGGTTGGGGAATGGTGCCAGCACATGCCTGGAATAAGGACTGTTTGATATAGCCAACAAAAGACAGGCATAACAGGCCTTGCGAGGGGCCATGGCTACACCTTTAACTTGGAGAAAGCGAGAGGAGTCAAAAGATAAGTTGTTGAGGGTGAAGACAAGTTCTGCCAGGCAGAGGAGAGTGTTCGTAGAGGGAAATTGATTTCTTCTCTGTTGTAATAAGAACAGGAAGGCCTTGAGACCTTCCCGGTGAGCGATGGAGGTGTAAAGAGTCCGAACATCATCCGTAAAGATGAGCTAATTTGGGGCATAGAAATTCAAATTTATTCGAATTGAGGGGTATGTGATGTGTCCCGAAGGGCCGAATGGCCTCGTCCTGCACCTATATTCTATGTTTCTAAATGCTCTACATGATGTCTGACCCAGAACTCATTGAGGTGTGAGTGTAGGGCGTCCTCAGCTACCTCTGGACTGTGTCTGTACAAGGAAATGGCCTTTCAGTATCTTTCTATATTTGACTCTATAGAGTCATAGAGTGATACAGTGCGGAAACAGGCACTTCAGCCCAACTCACCCACACCGACCACCAATGTCCCAGCTACATGAGTCCCACTTGCCTGCGATTGGTCCATATCGCTCCAAACCTGTCCTATCCATGTGCCTGTCTAACTGTTTCTTAAACAATGGGATAGTCCCAGCCTCAACTACCTCCTCTGGCAGCTTGTTCCATACACCCACCACTCTTTGTGTGAAAAAGTTACCCCTCGGATTCCTATTAAATCTTTTCCCCTTCACCTTGAACCTACGTTCTCTGATAGTCGATTCCCCTACTCTGTGCATCTACCCGATATATTCCTCTCATGATTTTGTATACCTCTCTAAGATCTCCCCCTCTTCCTCCTGCGCTCCATGGAATGGAGACCCAGCCAAGTCAACCTCTTACACCCTCTAGTCCTGGCAACATCCTCGTAAATCTTTTCTGAACCCTTTCAAGCTTGACAATATTTTTCCAAGACATGGTACCCAGAACTGAACACAATATTCTAAATGCGGTCTCACCTCCTTCTTTAGCAATGTCTTTGACCACCTTAACTACATGCGACTCAAACTTCAAGGAACCATGCACCTGTACTCCGAAAATCCCTCTGCTCTACAACATTACCCAGAGGCCTACCGATCCAGATCCTGTTGCAATCTTTCACAACCATCTTCACTATCTGCAAACTTAGTATCATCAGCAAACTTGACTGTTCCCTGTATGATCCCATCCAAATCATTGATGTAGATGACAAACAGGCCCAGCACCACTACTCACAGGCCTCCAGTCTGAGAAGCAACCTTCCACCATCACCCTCTGCTTCCGTCCATGGAGCCAATTTGCTATCCATTCAGCTACCTCTCCTCGGATCCCATGCGATCTAACCTTCCAGAGCAGCTTGCCAAGCGGAACCTTGTCCAACCTTATTTGAGATTTATGGAGATATTCAAGTACTAAATAATTGCTTGCACTAAAGTACTGTGCTGGGTTTCAAATGATGGTAAATCCATATATTTAATCTCACACATTCCTCAATTTCATTGTGGCTTTGAATGAAGATCTTTTTTTGCCTTTACATCTAGCTGTATGACCTTCCTTTAAGGCAAATTTCAAAGGACAATATCTCCGCAGCTCTGGAATGCTCGCCTAGGTTCTGCATTCAAGTCATTTCTTTTTGACAGACGCTGGGCCCATAAACCTCAAAGACAAATAGTGTGATAGTGCTGTGAACTAAACAAAGCTGACATCTACTGTATCCAATCTCAGCTATGTCTCTATGGAAGAATGCCAAAAGAGGCCAGTTATTCCCCAGACTCTTTGCTACGTTCCTATGGGACACTCCAGAACAGCAATGCCATACGTTTGGTAACAGGTTACTTGTTTACCTTTTTTCATAACCGGTGAAGAGTGCAGAAGAGGAAAAAAATGTTGTGAGTACACCTTGAAAATAAATTAACTTTTAAAATTCAAATTGTTAATTTTAATACAATGAACCTTAATACCACAAGATTAAAATTATTATATTTTCAATGATTATCAACAAAATCAAATTCACTAACTATCATGCTTGCCTTGATTTGCCACTGTAGACCAACTTACTTCAAACTAATCACCATATTATTATTCCATCCTGCAACATTAGTCATAACCACTGTTTCAACTTGAGGTGCTTTAATTCCACCATTTACTTAGCTGTTTAGGTCAGTACCATTTTATTGATCAATGTTAAGTTAATATCAACTTTTTTGATGGTAATGACTCTTAGTTGAACATGTTTTCACATTGCTGAATCGTAATATTTTGTTTTGCAATTGTTATGCTTTCATTGTGTTGTTGCAAATAGTTTACTGTGTGCAGCACGTCTTTATTAGTGAGACCTCTGATCCAATTATTATTAGAAAATAGTTGATTACCACCTAGTAGACCGCAGTAAAGAATATTGTTGAAGACTTGGGAGTAAGCTTAATTCCAGCAACCGTGTTATATTTTTCTCCCTGAGATCAGTAGGGTGAATTTGAAAATAATATTAAAATAACCTTAGTTGTTAGTTATAGCTCAAAAAGATGCTTTGTCCATGTTCCATCTAAGAAGAGAAAATACAGAAGCATATTATTTTGTAATTTACAATTAATTACCCAATTTTGGAGTGTGAATTAATTGCAGCAGCAAATTAATCATCCAGTCAACGACATCTATTTTTATATAAAAGAAAAGTAAAAATTGCTGTAAACCTTCAGTGGGTCAGGCAGTAACTATGACAAGAGAAACAGAATTAACTTTTCTGATCAGACCCTCCTAACTTCTGACAAAGGTTCCTTGACCTGAAATCTGTTTCTCTTTTTATAGATGCTGCCTGTCCTCCTCAATGTTTCCAACATTTGGTCAAATGCACCTACCGTGTGCACAGGTTCAAGTTTGTTTTTATTTCAGATTTCCAGCATGTGCAGTATCGCACATAAAGTCTGATACCATCATTAACATTGCAATATAACATCCAAAGTTCTAATTTGTGCTTAATGGCACATTTTTCTCTACTAGATAGTAAATAATCTTGAGAGATTGTTGATTCAGTATGAAATTTGCAGGATGTTATATTGGTTAGGAGATTTGTATATGGACATACTTAGCTACTGACAGCATGCATAGAAACATGATGAGATGGAAATTAATTTGCATAATTGATTTAAAAATACAAATGCATCATCTCTGCAACTCTACTAATCTTTATCATCAGATGGTCCATGGATGCAAAGATCCCTGACGAGGTGGAACTATTTTTTACATACATGGGCTTTCTGATAGGCACAATGCCTTTTGTTTGCATGTACTTAATCCTCACTTTCTGTGGGCAGATCCATCAATATCCTGAACTGAGCCTTCTGTGGCCAAGAGTGTCCAATATTACATAGAAAACATAGAAACATAGAAAAATAGGTGCAGGATTAGGGCATTCGGCCTTTCGAGCCAGCACTGCCACTCAATATGATCATGGCTGATCATCTAAAATCAGTACCCCGTTCCTGCTTTTTCCCCCGTATCCCTCGATTCCTTTAACCCTAAGTGCTAAATCTAACTCTCTCTTGAAAGAAAGACTGTAAGGACGCTCAAGCCTTTGAGAGTAGAAGCATGATTAGAAGAACTGGTGGGGTGGAGTGTTGCTTCTTATTTTTATATTTCCTTGTGGTATAGAAGACCATTTAACTCATCGTCTATGCCAGGTACCATAGCAACCCCTCAATCCCACACACTACCCTAACACCTATTCCCTCTCCTGTACCCATTAATACCCTTTCATTCTCCCATCAGCCACTTAAGTTAATTATTATTTTATAGTAGCCAATAAATTTAATCAAAGGCACAGTTTTTGTTTGTGAAAGAAAAATTGATCACTTGGGCGTACCTGCAGCACCATTGTGCCGTTCATATAGTGATGCTCTAGAGTGCGGAGAGAGTTATTTACAGGCCTCCCAAACGATAGCCAGGAAGTTACATCAGGAGATACAATTGGCTTGTAAGAAATGCAATGTTACGGTGGTCATGAGGATTTCAATATGCAGGTAGACTGGGGAAATCAGATTGGTACTGGACCCCAAGAGGTGGAATTTGTAGAGTGCCTACAAGATGGTTTCTTGGAGCAGCTTGTAGTTGAGCCTACCAGGAAAAAGGCAATTCTGGATTTGGTATTGTGTAATGAACCAGATTTGATTAGGAATCTTAATGTAAAAGAACCACGAGGAGGCAGTGACCATAATAGGATAAAATGCAACCTGCAATTTGAGAGGGAGAAGATGAAATCGGATATGTTTGTATTTCTTTTGAGCAAAGGTGAAAGTTGATTTGAAAGAGATGTTAGCAGGAATGACAGTGGAACGGCAATGATAGGAATTTATGGGAACAATTTAGAAGATGCAGGATCTTTTTATTCCAAAGAGGAAGAAAGATTCGAAGGGGAGAATGAGGCGACCGTGGTTGACAAGGGAAGTCAAAGACACCATAAAACTAAAAGAGAACATTGCAAAGATTAGTCGAAAGCTGGAGGATTGGGAAGCATTTAAAAAACTACAGAAGTTAACTAAAAAGGCTTTACAGGAAATAGCAGGATAGACAAACATCAGGCACGGAAATCGCTATCAAAATATGGAGGGGACCGGGGGACAGGAGGGACACAATATTTTGGCGGCCGCGCATGCATGCGCACACTCACGTGCGAGGCTTCGAAGGCTCAATCCAGCGCTGAATGCAGCTCAACTCTGCCTGTCTCGCCGGGTTAACCTACAGCCGTGCCTGGACTGACGGGACACCAGCGCAGCTTCTCCATGCTGACTGTAAGCCTGGGCCATATTTCCAGCAAGTCCAGGAAGGGCTGTAGGTTCACCTGGCGGGACAGGCAGAGTTGGGCTGGGTTTAGCGCTGCTTCTCTGCGCTGGCTGTGGGCCTGGGGGCACAGCTCCCATCTAACTCCTGACGTCTTTGGCCACCCGTGGGGGGCACGCGGGACAGCGCCGGTGATCCAGGATCGATCCTGGCTGCAGATGAGGCGCAGGTCTGTGCCGCGTCTCCCTCTTCCAATCACTGCTCTCTATCCTCAGTCCCTCCCCCGCCCCCCCTACTCCTCCCTCCTCCAATGATCATGCTGAATCATCATGTCCTGCCCCCTTTGCCTGCTGACCGATGTCTCTCTCGTCCAATCGGCACCTTCAATCATCAGTCCCACCCCCACTGTCTCGCGGAAAGCGGAGATTTCACCGGGTTTTAAAATCCGGATTACAAAAACTTGGGGGGGATGTCCCCCACCTCCCAAAACAGACGGGGGACGTGTCCCCCCTGGGTTTTCCGCCCCTGCAAAGGATAGTCAGTGGATGTGGTTTACCTGGATTTTCAGAAGGCCCATGTAAAGGTGCTGCACATGAGGCTGCCAAGGAAGATGAGAGCCCATGGTATTAGTAGGAAGATACAAGCATGGATAGCAGAATGGCTGGATGGCAGAAGGCAGAGTGGCAATAAAGGGGGATTTTTCTGGTTGGCTGCCAGTGACTAGCGGTGTTCTGCAGAGGTCGGTGCTGGGGCTGCTACTCTTCATGATGTATATAAATGATTTGGATGAGGGATTTGAAGGCTTTGTGGCCATCTTTGCAGATTATATGAAGATAGGCAGAGGGGCAGGTAGTGTAGAGAAAGCAGGGACTCTGCAGAAGAACGGGTTGGGAGAGCGAGCTGAAAAGTAGCAGATGGAATACAGCGTAGCAAAGTGTGGAGTCATGCATTTTGTTCGTAGGAATAAAGGGGTAGACTATTTTGTAAATGAGAAGAGAATTCATCAATCGGAGCTGCAAAAGGACATGGTAGTGCTGGTGCAGGATTCTCAAAAAGTTCATTTGTAAGTCGAATCGGTAGTAAGAAAGACGAGCGCAATGCTAGCATTTATTTTGAGATGGCGACAATACAAAAACAGGGATGTCATGCTGAGGCTGTATAAGGCACTGGTCAGAACGCATTAGGAGCACTGTGAGCAGTTTTAGGCCACATATCTGGGGAAGGATATGCTGGTGTTGAAGAGGGTCCAGAAGATGTTTACGAGAATTATCCCAGCAATGATTGGGTTAACATATGACGAGGGTTTGAAGGTACTGGTCCTGCACTCGCTAGGGTTTAGAAAGACGAGGGGGGACCTTATTGAAACTTACCGAATAGTGAAAGAACTGGATTGAGTGAATGTGGAGAGGATGTTTCCATTAGTGGGAGTGTCTAGGACCAGAGGCCATAGCCTCAGAATAAAAGGACATATCTGTGGAGGCCATCAATTATATTTTTAAGGTGGAGATTGACATATTGTTAATTAGTAAGGGTGTCAGGGGTTATGGGGTGAAGTCAGGAGAATGGGGTTGTGAGGGAAAGATATATATCAGTCATGATTGAATGGTGGAGTAGACTTGATGGGCTGAATGGCCTAATTCTGCTCCTAGAACGTCCAGGTGCTGTGGCAGATATATGTTTAGGTTGGTCTAGCAGATGTTGGTGTGAATGGGGATTGCTGACAGAGGACTGCAAGATGGTGAGATAGTTAGAGAGATGATCAGGGGGCCTGTTAGACTGGTGTCAGGCAGACACTTGGTGGACTGGCCTTCTGAAGACATCGACAGCTTCTGTGTTGTTGTCAGATTTGTATGTATGCTAGACACTTCCCAACAAGTCACAAACACTACACAACATTAACCTTAACAATGAAATCTAGGGACATCTTTTGTTGCACTGAGGACTTTAAGGCTTTTTTTGCAGCGATATTGTGGTTATTAATTGACTGACATTTTGTTTATTATATATTCTCTATGAGTATTGTGTTTACAGACCTGTTATGCTGCTGCAAGAAAAAAAATCATTGTTCTGTTGTCGATACATATGACAATTAAACACTCTCGACACCTGAGATTTTTATGCATGACATGTAGCAAGTGTTGCACCTATTTGTCTCCATGTGTTCAGTGCAGTTGAGCGCTTGACACATACTGGAGCACTAAGAAAACTTTCATTCTGCAGCCTTCTGCACTAACCCGAGAATGGCTTCTCGGTCTGAGAGCTGGAGTGCCAAGGCACTAAATCAATATTTAGTGGCAGGGGATGCAAGGAATTGCAGATGTTGGAATGTTGAGCAAAACACAAAGTGCTGGAAGAAATCAACTGGTCAGCCATCAACTGAACTGCTGTCTGAATGGACAGACAGCAGTTCAGTTGGGAACCTTCTTCATACTTTGTGTTAGTCTTGGGCCGGTAGCTATCAATGCTACCTGATCAGGGAGGTCTCGGTGTGCTGCAGAGAAAAGTAGATTACTTTTTGGTTGTAATGAAGGAAGAGGGGAAGCAAGAAATCGAAAAAAAGTTCAATAAATAACAAATATAGTGCAGTAATAATATATTATTTTGCAGTTCAGAGCTCAGAGCTTATTTGTTGTAGTGTTTAATAGCCTGATGGCTGCAGGGAAGAAACTGTTCCTGATATTACAGTTTTCAGGCTCCTGTACCTTCTTCCCGATGGCAATGATGAAATGAGTGTGTAGCCAGGATGGTGTTGGTCTTTCATGATTTTGGCTGCCTTTTTGAGGCAGCGACTACGATAGATCCCTTCAATGGTGGGGAGGTCAAAGTCAGTGATGGACTGGGCAGGGGCACAACCTTTTGTAGTCTTTTCCGTTCCTGGACGTTCAAGTTGCTGAACCAGGTCATGATGCAATTGTAGGAATTGTGTAGGAATTCAGCACCTTAAGGGCACGTCCCACTTGGGCGTTATTTGCGCGTCACGCAGATGGCACGCAAAGATTTTAAACATCCCAAAATCCTGGGGTGCCGCGTGCGACCGCTCGTCACTGCCTAAGTCACCACGCACCATGCGCGCATCACGTGCGCGTTGTGAGTCATGACGCGTAAATGATGTCACGTAAATAACGCGCAAATGACGCCCAAGTGGGACAGGCTGTTTAGTTTCCATCCTGCACGAATTAGAACTCTGAAGTACTGAGTGTACTAGATATATGTACTGAGATTTATATGTGTGTGTGTCTGTATATATAAAATAACAATTGTGTTCAAATCTTCTTTGATCATGTGGCAATACAATGACGCCCAAACTAAAAACTTGAAGTAGAGGTACCATGGAAATTGTTCAGCGCTACTATAGCTGCTTTGGAATCTTATTCCGAGAGTCACTTAATTAACTTTGAACCAAATTAAGTTATTGCAGACAGTTTGAAACCAAATGTCATGTGCTTATGGGATATCTGAACATGCCATCCGATAGTGGTGTGTGCAGTAGCTACCAGTTAGTATTCAAGTCTTCAGCAGTTCTGTGCCAGTGCAGAGTCCAGTAAGAATGCCCATATCTCTGATATATCTGAACCAACCAGAGCACAAAAAGATATTGGCTTTGATTCACAAAGATATTGATGCAATTACTCCCAGGTAGATGTAAACACATTTGTTTGTATGTCTGTGGTCAGCCAATTAACTAAAAAGCAATCGATCAATGCTATTCTTGGTAGATGGGCACATGCAGAACCAGCATGGGGGTCATTGCACATTGCAGTAAACATATACATCACCACAACTATCCCATTAAATAAAGCCTGCTTTAGGCAGTCCATGATTTGTTTACTGTGTGGAGATTGCCACTGTGAATTGTGCCACTCTGTGTGATCTCATGGGGCCTCCTCCATTACGTGGTAATTAGTAATGACTGCTGCAATCAACGACTTAGACCAAAACCATCTGTGCCCGCCCATTTTTATCAGAGCTATTACTCTGAAATTCTTCCCTTCAGTACAGTCACTAGCTAAAAAATGACATCTATTAAAGAACTTTACATTTTTTTTGTGGGGTGAATTGATCATTACTAAAAATAAAATTTTAAATCAGCCTTTTTCTTCCTTCCATTTTCTGATCTATTTTAAAAGCAAATGAATGTCCATTTCATACATTAATGGATGTTTTTGACTGAATTCCATTGAAGATCGTGGAATTTAAGTATTTTTTTAAACTCAACGCAGTCGTTATAGAGAGTGCCTCATGCTTTCAGGAGGTAAAACCTCCCAAAGTTTGACACAGTAGATAAATTACACCAGCAAAGAAAGTGGAGACAACCTTGAGGAAATCCTTAAGTGCAGCTTCCATGTCTCAGTGCACTTAATGTGCCACATGCTTTGCGAATGCCACCTGGTCATTTCATAAGCCATTGGATACTCTTTCATTAAAGCTTCAGGATGACGGAATTAGACCTAGGGTATCATTTCAGGAGATTAAATATTTAACCACTGTGTGATCCAAACCTTTGAAAGTCTCAAGGTTGCAACTGGAGATTTGGCAGCAGGTGTGGTAAACGGAAGTACTAATGGATTTAAGGTCCAATTAAATGCGTTGCCTTTTCATCGAGCAAAACTCGGTGTTCACCTTAAGCCCTTTAACATGCGTAACTCATGTCCTACAAAACAAGATCCAGAATCTAAAGTTGTTGGCATCAGACACCTCAGCAAACTGAAAAATTGTTATTTTGCGGAAAATAAACACGAACAGCAACTGGCGTGGGCAAAGTATCCCTATATTTGCTATGAACTGTTATGGTCTAAGATATTGCACGATCAAAGTATCCCTTGACTAGTTTTACAGGAGTCCAGCAGAACTTTCAGAAGAACATGGAATATTATTTATTCTGCAGAACCACCTTGTGCAGGTCAAACAACTTTTCAATGGTTCAAACTTTCCACACAATCTAATGTGGAAAAAAGAAACAAAAGCAGAAGGTCATAGAAAGATTAAAAAGCTGAGGATGAGTTGGGAGCATTGATGCACTTTTTAAATTTTAAATGGCATGAAATGTGCAGCACACAGCGTATGTTTACCAAAAGATATTCATGAGTTCATAAGTGATGGTAGCGGAATTAAGCCATTTGGCCCATCAAGTCTACTCCGCCATTCAATCATGGCTGATCTATCTCTCCCGCCTAACTCCATCCTCCTACGTTCTCCCCATAACTCCTGACACCTGCCTGCACTAAGCAAGAATCTATCTATCTCTGCCGTAAACATATCCATGGATGGCCTCCAGTGCCTTCTGTGGCAATGATTTCCAGATTCACCATTCTCTGACTAAAGAAATCCCTCCTCATCTCCTTCCTAAAGGAACGTCCCTTAATTCTGAGGCTATGACCTCTGGTCCTAGACTCTCCCACTAGTGGAAATATCCTCTCCACATCCACTCTATCCAGGCCTTTCACTATTTGGTAAGTTTCAATGAGATATATCCCCTCATCCTTCTAAACTCCAGCGAGTAAAGGGCCTGTCCCACCAGCATGCGATTGCATGCATCTAGCGCGACCAAACGTGGTCGCTTGAGGCATACGGCCTCGCGGGGCCGGTCCCACTTCCAACCGCAGAGCCGTCTAGAGTTGTGCGGGGCTGGTCCCGACATCATATTCACCAACCAGCTGGGCAGGAGGCGGGCAGACTGAATTTGGACGTCGCACGGCGTTGGGCGGTTACGTAATCACGCAACGGCACCCCGGGCGGTGACGTAATCGCGCAACGCCACACGCTAGGTGTACACTGTCAAGACGCTGCGTACGGCGTCAAGACGCTGTGTACGGCATCGAGACGCTGTGTACACCCGTCGAGGCGCTGCGTACAGCCTCAATGCGGCTGCGGGCCGATAGGCCGTTGCCGCGCGGAATTTTTGGACAGTCCCGCACAACTCCATACGGCTCCGGCGATCGAAGTGGGACTGGCCCCGCGTGGCCGTACGGCTCAAGCGACCACGTTAGGTCGCGCTCGCCGCATGTAGTCGCATACTGGTGGGACAGGCCCTTAAAGCCATCAAATGCTCATGATAGGCTAATCCACTCATTCCCGTTATCATTCTCGTAAACCTCCTCTCCAGCCCAGCACAATCTACCTCAGATATGGGGCACAAAATTGCTCAGAATACTCCAAATGTGGTCTGATACCTATTACCTCCAAACCAAAACCAACCATAAAGCCTATCAATAATACCATCTGGATGGGTCTGCTTAATGTTAGGTCTCTTAATAACAAATCATTTTTAGTCAACGATTTTATTACCACCTCTAAACTGGATTTTATGTTTTTAACTGAAACATGGCTAGAACAAAATAACAGTGCAACCATTCTGATCGAGACAGCTCCTCCCAACTATAACTTTTTTGATGTATGTAGATCTGGAAAAAGAGGTGGAGGGGTTGCTGCTATATTTAAAAATGTATTTCAGGGGAAACAGATGTCACTTGGTGATTTTCCATCATTCGAATACCTTTGTGCTGTATTGAAATGTTCCCCCAGAGTTCTCCTATTAATTATTTACAGGCCTCCTAAATATTATGCTAATTTTTTCGATGACTTTACAGAATTATTGTCTAGCATCTCCACTGACTTTGACTGTCTAGTTATAACTGGTGATTTTAATTTTCATACTGATGATTTGAATGACAAGGGTGCAAAATAATGTTTTACTATTTTAGACACATTTGAACTGTCTCAACATGTGAAAGAGGCTACTCATTGTAAGGGGCACACCCTGGACTTGATTATCACAAAGGGTCTCAATGTTTCTGATATTTTCGTGACTGATCCTTCATTGTCTGACCACTTCTGTGTTTTCTTTAATATATCTTTTATTCCCGACATACAGACAAAATCAAAGTACTGTCAAATAACGGTATATAAATGAACATTCTAATGTACTCTTTAAAAATGCCATCTCCTTGTTACCACCTCTAAACCCATGTTCTGCTGATGATCTTGTAGATAACTTTAACTCCAAAATTGTGAAAGTTATAGATGTCATTGCACCTGTTACGGTTAAAACGATTTCTGGTAAGCAAAAGGCACCCTGGAGAAAAGCTGCTTTTGTAACAGCCCAGAAAAGAGAATGCCGGAAAGCTGAGCGCATCTGGCAGAAAACAAAACTTCATATTCACCATGACATCTATAAAGAGAGCCTCCGTGCCTACAATTTAGACTTAAAAAGTGCTAGAGAAACATTTTTCTCCAATATCATTAACAACAACAATAATAAGGCAAAAATCCTATTTGCAACTGTTGACAGACTGACCAACCCCCCAACACAAATACCACCTGAACTCCATTCCACGCAGAAATGCAATGAGTTTGCATTATTTTATACAGATAAAATTGAAGGCATCAGACGTGCCATCAATATCACCGCTTCAAACAAAAATGTTGGATCACCACCCTGTTTAGGCAAAGGTAACGTGGCAATGACGACATGCTTTAATGTCATAAACTCTAAAACTCTTGTGGAAACGGTAACACAACTAAGGCCATCCACCTGCTGCCTTGATGCTTTACCTACCAACTTCTTTAAGAATGTTTTTGACTGCCTAGCAATAGACATACTGCAAATAGTTAACAGCTCTCTTCAATCAGGCAATTTCCCAAAAGCCTTGAAAACTGCAGTAATTAAACCTCTTTTAAAAAAGCGGAGCCTAGATGCCTCTATTATTAATAACTATAGACCAATATCAAACCTATCTTTCATAAGTAAAATCATTGAGAAAGTTGTCCTCCAGCAACTTAATCACTTCCTGGCTTCAACTGGCTGCTACGACAACTTCCAGTCAGGATTTCGACCTCTTCATAGCACCGAGACCGCCCTTATTAAAGTTGTAAACGACATCCGTCTTAACACAGACTCTGGCAAAGTTTCAATATTAATGCTATTAGACCTCAGTGCTGCATTCAACACTGTTGATCACTCAATACTTTTGGACAGGTTGGAAAAATGGGTGGGGCTCTCAGGCACAGTCTTAAGTTGGTTCAGGTCATATCTACAAGATAGGAACTATTTTGTTTCCATTGGCGACTTTGTATCAGAACCAACCAACGTGACGTGTGGAGTCCCGCAAGGTTCGATCTTAGGGCCCTCTTTATTCAACATCTACATGCTCCCACTAGGGCAAATCATGCGAAATAATAATATTGACCACCACTGCTATGCCGATGACACTCAAATCTATGTAGCGCTATCACCAAATGACTATCGCCCCATAGGTCTGCTGTGCCAGTGCATTGAGCAAGTCAAAGACTGGATGTGCCAAAATTTCCTCCAACTAAATAAGGACAAAACGGAGATAATTGTTTTTGGTGTTAAAAAGGAAAGGTTTAAAGTAACCCAACACCTTCACTCTCTATCCCTGAAAACTTCAAACAAAACGAGAAATCTTGGGGTCATTATGGATTCAGATTTAAATTTCGACAGTCACATCAAATCAGTAACAAAATCGGCCTACTATCACCTCAAAAACGTAGCATGTCAGCTCAAGACTTAGAAAAACTTGTACATGCCTTTATTACTAGTAGGCTAGATTATTGTAACGGTCTCCTTGCAGGTCTTCCAAAAAAAAAGTAGAACACATGAATATTGCCACATAATAAGAAAGAAAGAAAGATAATCAACTTACAATGTACCTGCCAAATTGTTTCAATACTACTGCAGTTTTCTTTTGATTCTTTGGTCAGTAGATCTAGAATTCATAGAGTCTGAAGAAGGGTCTCGACCCAAAATGTCACCCATTCCTTCTCTCCAGAGCTGCCGCCTGTCCCACTGAGTTACTCAAGCTTTTTGTGTCTATCTATAGAATTCACACTGTATGCATTACAAGAAGATGAATTACTGCCATCATTTTAAAACATTCAGATATTCCCAGTAACGGTAGCTTCAACAGTGTGTAAACATTTTGAGGATTATGGGTAATTTAAAATAATGTCTAAATAGCTCGCTAAAATAGATATATCTAAATTGATCCCCAAATTTAAGACCAGGTGAAACAAGTAATCACTTCAAATTCCTAATTTTCGTTAATATGCCAAAGACTAAAGATATTTTCATGTATTTGATTATTTTTTGTTCTTTTAGGAAGAAGTACAAAACTTGTGGAAAGAAAATACAGAAATACTCTCCGAGGCAAAGAAATATGGTTTTGATGTAGTTGATACATTTAGTATCACTATGGGACGTTATAAAGAATTTCTTCAGGGAAAGTGTGCATGTCATTTTCATGAGGTAACTTTTTTTTAAATGTTTCTACTATTAATTTTGCAATCAAGATATTACAATGAGATATTCAGTGTACTTATCTAATTCATTTTCCATAACTTATTATGATACACAATATAGTTTCTACAGCGTATCAAATGCTTTTGAGCATTCAAGACATTGTAGAATTCCCACTGAATATTATGTCATGATTCCAACAAATCCCAGATCTCACCAATCACACCGGTAAATTAATTAGCCTTGGTGGTTCACCTCTTCCCGGAATCTTTTTCTGAATTTTCCAATTCCATGCCACTCTTATATCAGCATTATATATGAGATAGCTTTCCCATAGTTGCACAACTCTACGTATCATAACAGAGGTTCCACAGGAGTAGTGAGTCCATGCCAATAGAATCAGTCTGTACATCGAAGGACATCAGCCCGCCAGCATTTGTACAATCCACAATCGTCTCATGAGGAACTTTATAAAGCGTTGTAAATAGAACAGGTCCACTTCTGCATAGATGCCAGTGCATCAGCTTCACCACAATAATATACACCTTTGCTTCACTGCTGTAACCTGCCTGTTTGTGGCAATTAAGAAGAAACAAGCACCTGAGGGAAGAGGTTAATAAAAGAGTTGAGTCAGCAAACAAGACATAATAAAAGACACAAAATACTGGAGTAACTCAGTGGGTCAGGCAGCATCTCTGGAGAACATGGATAGGTGACATTTCAGTCGGGACCCTTCTTCAGAGCATGGATAGGTGATGTATCCATTTTCAGACTCCTGGAATCACAGAGAGGGAGCTGTGAGAGAGGGTCTCCCAGAACCTCCCGGTGGACCTAATAAATTATCAAAAGAATATAGGGCATTCTATAAATGCATCAGCAACAAAAGGGTAAAGAAAATAAGCACTAAGGAATCTACTAATCTTGTGGTGAATTAGTAATATAAACTAACCAAAACAATTGTACAAAATTGGGGGGTTAAAGGATAGATCACCATGTTTCAGTTTAATTGATAAGGATCAATAAAGCCAATGACAACAGATAAAATAAGATGATGACAGATAGATATTTCAAGAATTAAAATTCAGAGCCCAAAATCTAGCTGCTTAAATCCAAATATTATATCAAATCTGTGAGGATAATATCTTGCAAAGTTTAATGGTTCAAGTAAAAATGAAATACCTTGATAAGAGAAGTGACAATGTCTTGAATAGATATCATTTGAAACTGATTTTATCAAAAATAAACATTCTTTTGGAATATATAAATGATGATTTTCCCTTTTTTCCCTCCTCTCCTCTTAGGTAACCAGTTCTGAATACTCTAGATCAACAATGCGTATAAAAATGAAGCATTTAGCACGCTCCTTTACTGGAAAGGACAACTCAAGCCAGAGCAAGGCTTCAGCACTCCGAGATGCTTTGTCTGCTTCTAAATCACACTATCATGTCAAAGGTCCAATAAACCAGGCCTATTCAGAAATTCTTCTCAGCAGAGTCTGTGTTAACAGATTGAACATTCTGAGTACTCAGCAGTAAAAAAGACACATTTTACAGTTTTAAGATTTGCTGCTTCCCTGGAGATCTGTGCAAAATACCGCACGGTATGCATTCTGTTTCTTGCTGATTGGCTACATATCCTACCACCACCAAAGACATGTGACACTTTTTAAATCTTTATGAAATCAATATGTGCCTCTGAAAATGTGAGGCTTCAGAATGGCAGATGGAAAAGCAGAAAATTGATGTGATTCGCTGTCTGGCCAGATGAATTGCATAAACAGCTGTGGGCGAAACAAAGTATTTTACATAAGATTAAGTACATATGAGACTTGAAGTCCTTAAGTAAGCCACTTAATCCTTTTCTGTGCAATATTCAGTCACTATCTGCACTATTTTCTGCTGGATTTCTGAATAGCTTTTTATTTTTATATGTATTGTTCACGAGAAATCACATTCCCCAGATATTGCTGGTGATATCAAATTATATATACCTCACAATGCCTGTTTATACAAGAAAATAATTTAGAATGTTGCCTAAATACTCAAATGTCTTAAACATATTTTGCATACAGAGAATGTTCAATGTTTATAAAATGTTGGTATTTTTTTACATCTACTTTTAATACATTTATGTATTTTTAATTTTTCTATTAAAACATATAATGCTTTAATTTACAACACTGCAGATGCCTGTTTTTTTGTTTATCATCCATGGATTGCCTTGGAAAAGAGGGATTGAAAAGGGTTTTAGAAGGGCAATGCTCTGACACAGGGCTAAATATCTTTCTATAATTCTTCTAACAATTCTTTATAACAGTATTAAAAATAATTAGTGTGCCTGTCAATTAGAGAATTTCACTGTCATTCCTCATTGCAAACAAGAGGATAACAATTGAAACATCATAATTTATGTGTGTAATATGAGGAACTGGAAACTGTAATGCCCCATGTTACCATGTAGGAGATATTGTATGTCCCTATTATATACTGTACATGACCCCTGCAGCAATATACTATCATGCACAAAGCTGAAGGTGTCGCAGAGGACTTTTGTCTGCGAGTTCTTGACATCTGAAGAAGGGTCTCAACCTGAAACATCACCCATTCCTTCTATCCAGAGAAGCTACCTGTCCCGCTGAGTTACTCCAGTATTTAGTGTCCATCTTCAGTGTAAACCAGCATCTGCAGTTCCTTCCTACACAACTTGGATAAGGGAGCTCTTTGAGAAAATTTGTTGGCTGGCAGATTGTTGGTGGAGGTTGGGTGGTTTGTAGGGAAGGAAAGTAACATGAAAAGGATCATTGATTTGGGTAGGGTGGTACATATTCAATTGTGGGCAGGCAAGTGATGGTCGAGCTTCAGGATAATGGCTGCAAGGAGATGGAGCATTGTGTGAACGATCACTAGGTCATCATTATAAGATCAAGTGCAAAATGATCAAGGAAGAAACTGGATGCTTCAAATTCCTCAGCATCAACACAGGTAGCATGAGCGCCCATTTAAATAACACCGGTTCAAGTTTTCCAATCAAGGCTTGCTTCTATTTTCAATGTCAATGCATTTCCGACATATTCACCAAATAACCTATTTGGTGAGAACATCCAACCTGCCAGGCACCAGTTACAGCCAGCACTTCAATTCTCTGGTCAGGTGGTGGCTGGATCAAGGGGTTGTTCACTAATCGGTGAGCCAGCAATCTCCAGGCCACCCACTCACTGCAAGGTATCTCCTCGAACTCGTGTCAGCTGTTAACTTCCACTGCCAGCAATCCATCAAGAATTTTCAGCACTGTGTGAGACCCCAGGAAGCGACAAACACTCTCATTCAGCCTAAGACCCATATGCTGGATCTATCAGGAAGGCAATCCTGCAACACCCAATGTGCATTAAACTACATGATATAACAAGTCATTCATATTTTTTTTAATAAATGTAAAAAAAAGGAAAATAAATCAGTGTTTCATAAGGGATAGGAATAGAATTATGCCACTCAGCCCATCAAGACTGCTCCGCCATTCAATCATGGCTGATCTGTCTATCTTAACTCCATTCTCCTGCCTTCTCCCCATAACCCCTGACACCCATACTAATCAAGAATCGATCTGCCTTAAAATTATCCACTGATGCTGCTTTCTTCTGACTTTCATTTCTCCATCTAATCCATGGTAAACAGAGCCTCTGAACTGAAGATTAAATTTCCTTAAACAAAAGCAAGCATTCCGCAAAGGACCTCAGTGTGTATCTAATTATAGCACCTCTCCAAAGAGAGATGATGGGCAGGCAGAAAATCAGATGTCAACTCTGATCAGTTTAATGAACTGACCACTTCAAACACAGCTTTACTTTTAAACCAGCTATGTTGCAGTTTCACCAGGGATAGCAAATGGAAGAAAGTCAGACAGGATAGATCTTACAGGGTATTTTACCTGAAATTCTGCCTGCTTAAATAGAGGTACAATTGCATGGCATGTTCAATTGTGACCATATAATAAATCTAATATGACAAGTGCAGGAAAAATGAAATGTGCTGAATTAGTCTCCACATAACACGGGCATCGTATCAGTAAAGTCAAAAGAGTTTATTGTCATGTGTCCCAGATAGGATAATGAAATTATTGCTTGCTGCAGCACAACAGAATAGTATAGACATAAATACAGAACAGATCAGTGTGTTTATATACCATGAATGACCATATATATATACACATAAATAAACAGATAAAGTGCAGTAGGCTGTTATAGTTCAGATTTTGTATGATGTTGTGTTGAATAGCCTGATGACTGCGGGGAAGTAGCTGTTCCTGAACCTGGATGTACCAAATTTCAGGCTCCTGTACCTTCTACCTGATGGCGACGGAGAGATGAGTGTGTGGCCAGGATGGTGTGGGCCTTTGATGATGTTGGCATCCTTTTTGAGGCAGCGACTGCGATAGATCCCTTCGATGATGAGGAGATCAGAGCTGATGATGGACTGGGCCGTGTGCGGAAGTGGCACTGACGGATGAGAGGCCAAAGCAAAGAAGTCGAAGCCAAAGAACCTAATGGAAACGAGGCCAAAACGCCAATAAACTGAAAGATTACGAAGACGAAACGCCTATTAACCGAAAGGATGGGACGCCTAAATGCAAACTAACCGAAAAGGCGGGACGCCTAAAAGCCAACGAACCGAAAAGCTGTGTCGCCTAAAAGCAAACTTACCGAATGGCCGCTCTGTCGAAACGCCACCTACCCGAAAGGTGGCGTCGCCTACACGCCAAAAGACCGACTGCCGCTCAACAGAAAAGACCAATAACGGACATGACGTTGCCGGGGACAGGACTCGTCAGCAATTGGTGCAGACCCCCGTGTCCATCATATCACTGGATGCGTCCATCACATTCGGTTCTTTGGCTTCGACTTCTTTGCTTCAGCCTCTTGTCTGTCGGTGCCACGTTCGGGTACCGAC
This sequence comes from Amblyraja radiata, assembly GCF_010909765.2. Lineage (NCBI taxonomy): Eukaryota > Metazoa > Chordata > Chondrichthyes > Rajiformes > Rajidae > Amblyraja > Amblyraja radiata. Next base: position 38,393,554 of record NC_045974.1, on the reverse strand, counting down.
TGGGCAGTGGTCCCAAATTTCTGCATTCATTTCCGCTCCTGGATGTTCAAGTTGCCGATGCAACCAGTCAGTATGCTCTACTGTGCACCTGTAGAAGTTCGAGAGAGTCCTCCTTGACATACCGACTCTTCTCAGGAAGTAGAGGCGCTGATGTGCTATCTTTATAATTGCAACAGTGTGCTGGGACCAGGAAAGATCTTCGGAAATATGCACGCCCAGGAATTTGAAGTTCATGACCTTTTCCACCATCGTCCCGTTGATATACATGGGACTGTGGGTCCCTATCCTCCCCCTTCCAAAGTCCACAATCAGTTCCTTGGTTTTGCTGGTGTTGAGAGCCAGGTTGTTGTGCTGGCACTATTTGGTCAGTCGGTCGATCTCACTTCTATACTCTGACTCATCACCATCAGTGATTCGTCCCACAACAGTGGCATCGTCGGCAAACTTGATGATGGAGTTCGCAATATGTCTGGCTATGCAGTCATGAGTATAGAGTGAGTACAGCAGGGGGCTGAGCACGCAGCCTTGAGGTGCTCCAGTGCTGATTGTTATCGAGGATAACACATTTCCACCAATACAGACAGACTGTGGTCTGTGGATGAGGAAGTCGAGGATCCAATTGCAGAGGGATGCGCAGAGACCCAGATCTGAGAGCATGGTAACCAGCTTGGAGGGGATGATGGAATTAAACGCCGAGCTGCAGTCAATGAATAACAGCTTGACATATGAGTTTTTGTTGTCCAAGTGGTCCAGAGCGGAGCGGAGAGCCAGTGAGATCGCATCCACCATTGATCTGTTGTGGCGGTAAGCGAACTGCAGTGGGTCGAGGTTCTTGTCGAGGTAGGAGTTGATATGCGCCATAATCAACCTCTCAGAGCACTTCATCACCACAGACGTTAGTGCTACTGGTCGATAGTCATTGAGGCACGTCACCTTACTCTTCTTGGACCCTTGTATTATTGTATTGCATTGTATTATTGATGCCCTTTTAAAGCAGGTGGAAACCTCAGACCTCAGAAGTGAGAGGTTGAAATGTCCGTAAAAACTCCAGCCAGTTGGTCCGCACAGGTTTTTAGAACACGACTTGGGATACCATCAGGTCCAGACACTTTCCGAGGGTTCACCCCCCTGAAGGATTTTCTGACGTTGGCCTCTGTGACTGTGACTGAAATACCATCACAGCGAATGGGGACTCGGGAAGGCGCATCAGTATTCTCCCTATCAAAGCGAGCATAAAACGCATTGAGCTCATCAGGAAGTGATGCTTCACTGACATCTGAGCTGCCTCCTGGTTTCGCCTTGTAGGAGGTGATGGCATTCAGGCCGCGCCACAGTTGTCGAACATCCATCTCATCCTCCAGCTTGGAGCAGGTCCTTTTTGGCCTTTTTGATGGCCGTACCAAGGTCGTATCTGGACTTCTTGTAGACCTCTTTATCTCCAGACCTGAATGTCCGGGATCTGGTCTTCAGAAGAATGCGGATCTCATGGTTCATCCAAGGCTTCTGGTTAGGAAACACTCGGAAGGTTTTAGGACCGAGATGAGAAAATCATTTTTTACACAGAGTGGTGAATCTGTGGAATTCTCTGCCACAGAAGGTAGTTGAGGCCGGTTCATTGGCTAGATTTAAGAGGGTTAGATATGGCCCTTGTGGCTAAAGGGATCAGGGGGTATGGAGAGAAGGCAGGTATGGGATATTGATTTGGATGATCAGCCATGATCATATTGAATGGCGGTGCAGGCTCGAAGGGCCGAATGGCCTACTCCTGCACCTATTTTCTATGTTTCTATGTTTCTATGTTTTATTTATCTTCTCTTCTCCTTCCTGTACATCCCCAGCTTTCCCCAGTTCTAACTAATGGTAGCCGACCTAAAACATTGATTCTATTTCTTACTTCATGGATGCTGCTTGACCTGCGTTTCGAGCATTTTCCCATGTCTTAAGATTTCTAGTATCTGCAAAATATTGCTTTTGTACAAGGTGATGAATGATTATTCAGGATAAAGAAACAGGTCAAAGAAAAGCAATCTTCATTCACTCTCCCCATCCCCCCACTCATAACAAGGGCAGAGTCCCCCTAGTCCTCACCTTTCACCCCACTAACCGTCACATACAACAAGTAGTCCTCCGTCAGTTTCGCCACCTCCAACGTGACCCCACCACTCGCCACATCTTCCCATCTCCCCCCCTGTCTGCCTTCCGCAAAGACCGCTCCCTCTGTAACTCCCTTGTCAATTCTTCCCTTCCCTCCTGTACCACCCCCTTCCCGGGCACTTTCCCTTGCAACCGCAAGAGATGCTACACTTGTCGCTTTACCTCCCCCCTCGACTCCATTTAAGGACCCAAGCAGTCGTTCCAGGTGGGACAGAGGTTCACCTACATCTCCTCCAACCTCATCTATTGCATCCGCTGTTCTAGATGTCAGCAGATCTATATCAGTGAGACTAAGCGTAGGCTTGGCGATCGATTCGCCGAACACCTCAGCTCGGTCCGCATTTACCAACCTGACCTCCCGGTGGCTCAGCACTTCAACTCCCCCTCCCATTCCGTATCCGACCTCTCTGTCCTGGGCCTCCTCCATGGCCAGAGCGAGCATCACCGGAAATTGGAGGAACTGCACCTCATATTCCGCTTGGGGAGTCTGCATTCTGGTGGCATGAACATTGAATTCTCCCAATTTTGTTAGCCTTGCTGTCTCCTCCCCTTTCTATCTCTCCCTCAGCCCTCGGGCTCCTCCTCCTCCATTTTCCTTTCTTCCTTTCTTCTCCCCGCCCCCACCTCCCATCAGTCTGAAGAAGGGTTTTGGATAGTTATATGGATGGGAAAGGAATGGAGGTTATGGTCTGAGCGCAGGTATATGGGACTAGGGGAGACTATGTGTTCGGCACGGACTAGAGGGGTCGAGATGGCCTGTTTCCGTGCTGTAATTGTTATATGGTTATATGGCCCGAAACGTTGCCTATTTCCTTCGCTCCTAGATGCTGCTGCACCTGCTGAGTTTCTCCAGCATTTTTGTGTACCACTGAAATACTTTGGACCACCAGCTCATTGAAATAGCAAGGGATCTCAGGAATCCAATAACTTTTTTTAAAATAGTCAGAGTCATAAAAAGACAAGTATAGAAACAGGACCTTAGGCCACAAAGTCCATCCTGATCATCAATGACTACATTAAACTAATTGTATAGTAATACCTTTTTTAAATTCTCCCTACATTCTCATCCGTTCTTCTGGTTGATTCAAACAGTTTCAGAGGCCATAATAAAAATGGTAAAGTGATCTTTGACACCATTCCATCCAATGCAAATGGTTCTGGGAACCCAATGTTGCCAATAGCTAATTTTGAATATATTTACTAATCAGTTTCAGGCAGCTAAACTTTGGAACTCAAGACAGGCACTGGTAAGAATTTCTAAAATCATAGAATTGTTGTAACTCTGAATTTGGCCCATTAAGTTCATATCAGTTGTTTACTGTGCAATTTAATTGTTCCAGTTCTTTTCCCATAGCAAATATTCTTGCCTTCTAATATTCATGCAGTTCCCCTTTGGAAACTGATAAATTCCTTAATTTTGTAATTAAAAAGTCGTTTTCCTTAAGTCATCTGTAATGTTTTGCCAATGTATTTAAATATGCATCCTCTTGTGCTCAATGTTATCCACTGAAGTGAACCGTTCTCTCCATCTACCATCTCTCAACCCAGCAATCTCTTCCCAGCCTTCCCAACTCCAAGCAGATTTGAAAGAGTGAAACCTTTCAATTAATATTTCTGCATATATTTCTGCAATTTTAATCATCTATTCCTGTGTATTAAATTATTATGGTCAAACATCCTCTTGTGAAAGTACCTCATGGCCTGAATGCTTCTTGACCCTCTGCTACTCAACGGTATGAAGCTCCCTATCATATACAGTACGATTCAATACCCATTTTCCCAACCTGCCTTGAAGGATATTTCCAGTTAAACCTGCAGGTTTCTTGGTTTGTGTGTACACTTAGCCTTTATGTTCTTTATTCTTTCTTGTCTCTCCTCATTCTTTTGGCTAAAATGAATAATTTTGCACTTTTCTCCAGTGAAATTATTTGTCAACTATCTTCTTATTTCACTTGACAAAAATGCTGGAGAAACTCAGTGGGTGAGGCATCATCTATGGAGCTTCTTATTCCACTATGTCTCTTAAGAAGACTTTGGCCTGTTTCCCTAAACCAATTTCTTATCCCTAATCTCTTCATTCTACAGGCTTCAAATTTGTCTTTCATGCTAATGGCTTTTTTGGCTTTTACTTTTGCTTTTGTCTCTTTTGCCTATGAATGGTTTTTATATGTGAATTTATGATATATTTTCTGAAAATCCAGTCATAAGTACCACTTTCCTTTCATCAGCACTCTTTTACTTAATCAAACATTTTGAGTTTGTGGCAGGAATGGAACAATTATAGACTCCTGTAATTTTAACAGATTGCCCATGTTTTACCTATCAGGTTGGGAGAGTAAAAAAATCAAGTCTATTACACTGGAACAATGACACAAATGTTGACAGAAATCTTAATTCAATACAAAACTTGCCGTTCCCACCTGTTCACATTGATGTGTACCATGCGATTCACTGCAATTGTCAGTCTCCACCTAATACCACAATTACAGGAGTTAAATTCCTGTAAGAACTGAATGCAGAGTTGCTCTCTGCTTGTCATCTTTTTGCTTCATTGCTGGTTTTAATTATGTATTCTAATTTTAGAAATTTGAAAATTTAGTGCACAGGAATATTAAATAACTATAACTAATCTCAATACTACCAGAAACCCCAGTGAAAAGAAGAATAGTTGGAATAACAAACTAAGGGAAAGATGATTGCTGAGAAGTTCGGCATTGTGGGTGGATAAATGTAGGGAGATTTGAAAGCTTGCTTGTGTCCAAATAAGGCCCAGTGATGGAGCAAACCAGTTCCCAGTTTTACAATTCTAATAGGATTAGATAGGGCTGTTCAGTAGCACAGTTAGTAGAGCTACTGCCACAAGAATGCAGATTCTTGGGTTCAATCCTGACCTCAGGCACTGAACTGTGTGACATTAGCATGCTTTCTCTGTGGTCACGTGGGTTTCCTCCCACATCCCAATGATGTGCGGTTTCTTAGGTTAAATGTCCCAGTATATAGCTTTGTAATGGGGTGGGATAGGGGGGGGGGAGCAGTTGATATAAATGTTTCATTAATGTAGGTTGGTCTAAATGGGTGGTTGGCCACTTCTTTGCTATATCTCTCCGAGGTTCTAACAAAGTGAGACTTAGGAGATGAAGCTGCCGGCAGGAATTTAAGGCAACTGCTGGAATCCATGCTTGAAGTAGTAAAATGGCATTTAGTATAAATTAACAACACTGGGCAAAGTCAACATGGAAATAATGAAAGGGAAAAGGCAGGATATATAAAAGAGACAGGAAATATGATGTATCTTTTGATAAAGAGCCACTCAAGAGATTAATGAACAATATTAGAGCACATGGATTTTTTTTTCCCACCCAGAATGAGTCTTTAGTTCTCTGTCTAGGATAGCGGTGGAGACTCAGTCACTGAGTTTACTCCAGACAGATCCATAGGCTTTTGGATATTAAGAGAATCAAGTGCAGGAAAGTAGTGTCAAAGTGAATGGAAAACCGTGATCTTATTGAACGGTGGACCAGGTACAAGGGATCAAATAGGGCGTCATGGTGGCGCAGCAGTAGAGCTACTATCTTACAGGGCCAGAGAGCCGGGTTTGATCCTGATTATGGGTGTTTGTCTGTACGGAGTTTGTACATTCTCCCCATGACCTTCGTGGGTTTTCTTCGAGTTTCCTCCTATACTTCAAAGAAGTACAGGTTTGTAGGTTAACTGGCTTGGTATGAATGTAAAATTGGCCCTAGTGTGTAGGATAGTGTTAATGTGCAGGGATCACTGGTCAGCGTGGACTCAGTGTACCGAAGGGCCGGTTGTGTTTTCCACATTTCTTTTGCATACAAATCCTTCACTTCTATCTATAATCTCTCCATCTTCCTCAAAATAACATTCACTTATATGAACCTCACTGACTCAATCCACCCACCTTTGCAACCATATGGGACAGAATGTTCAACCTGCCATGACAGTAATGAAAGCAAATGCACCTCTTGCAAATACTCACTGATTCTCTCCCACCGGCAAATCACACAGGGAGTCTCCACACCACACAGAGTGCCACATGTGTTGAGAATGCCAGCCTTAAATAGCCTTCTTTGTGTCAGGTCTTGTGTTTGTTGTATTGGATCTCTCCTAGGTGGTCACATTTAATAAAAGCCATCTATCTGCACCTTCTGCAGTGGATAGTAATTCAGGTCAATTACCTTAATAACTTTGAACTTTCCCTGTATTATTCTCCTCGACTCAGTGCATGCGTTCTATTGTCTATTGTTCTATGTGTTATAAGTCAACGGTGGGCGGTGGTGAAGTATTTAAAGTGGAAGTAGATAATTATTTGATAGGTCAAGGAATAGTGGGGTATGGAGAAATGGCACAGAAGAGGAATTGAGGCCAGCACAGATCAACCATGATCGGATTAAATGATGGGGCTGGCTTGAGGAGCCTGATGGCACACATCCTGTGACTCCTGTGTTATTTTTTTATCATGAAATAAACCTTTGATAACAGCCACTGCCTTTAGGAGAACCTCCACCCATTCTTTCTCAAAATTCATTGTTGAACAATATAACCAGAACTCCTGCCTTGGTTTATAAACGTGTCCATTATCAGGGCAATCTGGTAAAGGAACTTCTATTCCATATTAAATGCACTCAATTTGCATTTTTCTTTCCAAAGAAGGAACCCGACATGAAACATCACCAATCCACGCCCTCCAGAGGTGCTGCCTGACCAGTTGCTATTCCAGCACTTTATGTCTTTTCTATTTGTGCTCAATTCATCTGCCTTTGCAGATAAGTAATCACACTTACAGAAGTGCAGATAAACCATTGTCATATTCTAATTCACAAGGAGGATGGGGCCAATTTCCTACTTATGATATCAAGAGCTTAGTAAATAGAATCATTCTGATTAATACATAAATATCATGTGTTTTCTCTCAGGCGTTTGCTTCATATCGTATCCACAGCTGTACGATACCAGTGTCACTGGTCCCTGAGAAATGAACCCCATGCTGCTGGTAGACCCAAAGCTTGAGTTATTAACACTGGTCCCCGAGGTGGTCACTCTGCCTGTCAATTTTGACAAAATCAACATTTACATTGGAAATATCAGTCTCATGAGAGTCTGAGGTTCACGGAAACATATAAAGTTTATTCTGTTCATGGTGGCCGTCTGTCACCTGCAGTCATTTCACTACTTTCCAATGGTATGATCTGAACTCATGACCACTGGTGATGAAAACTGACTACAGCCAGGATATAGCAACATTTGTAGGAGCAATTTGCACATTATCACATAATCCAAATATGTAATTTCAAATTATTATGTAAGGTTTGATGCAGAAAGAAAGAAAGTGGAAAACAGAATGAATATCCGTGAAGAGGAAAATTAATGTTGAAAATAGATACAGTGGGTGAAACATTACAGTACTTGGGTCATAAGCTGCATTAAATGTGCGTGTGATGTCCACGGATATGATCTTAGAGTAAAGGGACACAATGAAGAAATACAACAATCAGTATAAAAACTGAAAAGGCTGGAATCTCTGAGCAGGTCGGATGGAATCTGTGGAAAGATAAGAAGAGTTAACATGTCAGGTTTCTTTCACTGGGGGTGATCCTGGCCTGCTCAATGTTTCCAGGATTGTGTATATTTATCTCAGATCTACAGCATCAGTAGTCTTTTTTATCATATCCATCAGATAAAATGAGCACTTAGAAGGTTAATTTTAAGAGAGAGAGGGGGAGGGAGATGGAGAGAGGGAGGGAGGGAGGAAGGGCGAGTGGGAAAGAGAGAGGTAGAGGGAGAGGGAGAGGTAGAGGTAGAGGTAGAGGTAGAGGTAGAGGTAGAGGTAGAGGGAGAGGGAGAGGGAGAGGGAGAGGGAGAGGGAGAGGGAGAGGGAGAGGGAGAGGGAGAGGGAGAGGTAGAGGGAGAGGGAGAGGGAGAGGGAGAGGGAGAGGGAGAGGGAGAGGGAGAGGGAGAGGGAGAGGGAGAGGGAGAGGGAGAGGGAGGGGAAGGGGAAGGGGAAGGGGAGAGGGAGAGGGAGAGGGAGAGGGAGAGGGAGAGGGAGGAAGGGCGAGTGGGAAAGAGGGAGAGGGAGAGGGAGAGGGAGGAAGGGCGAGTGGGAAAGAGGGAGAGGGAGAGGGAGAGGGAGGAAGGGCGAGTGGGAAAGAGGGAGAGGGAGAGGGAGAGGGAGGAAGGGCGAGGGAGGAGGGAGGAGGGAGGAGGGAGGAGGGAGGAGGGAGGAGGGAGGAGGGAGGAGGGAGGAGGGAGGAGGGAGGAGGGAGGAGGGAAGAGGGAAGAGGGAAGAGGGAAGAGGGAAGAGGGAAGAGGGAAGAGGGAAGAGGGAAGAGGGAGAGGGAGAGGGAGAGGGAGAGGGAGAGGGATGGGGAGAGAGAGACTAGATACTAGATGGAGAGAAAGCTAGCTGAATTTCTAAGTTTAGAGCTTTGGTAAATGAAGAAGTAGCCACTACTATGGAGTGCCTATGTACTATGTACTAGAGACTTTATGGTGGATGTAAGGGTGTAAAAGGAAAAGGCGGGGAAGATTTTTTTTAACTGGGGCAAATGTACAAAGGGAAGTCAGGATTGAAGGGTTATTGGTGAAAGGATTTAGAGGATATATTAGAGTTGTATTCCAACTCTCATATTGAAAAATACTGTTGCAATTTACATCATTTTATGCGATGGCCAAAATAACCTCCTTTTGTGATGAAAAACTCTTGGTATAATTCCTTTCAAAGTGTAATGTACAGGAGGAACTGCACTTGCCATGATTTTAAGTTAACAGGGAACCACTGATAAATAGGGGCGGCACAGTGGCGCAGCGGTGGAGTTGTTGCCAGATGGCGCAAAAGACCCAGGTTCGATCCTGACTGCGGGAGCTATTTGTATGAAGTTTGTACATTCTCCCTTTGACCGCCTAGGTTTTCTCCGAATGCTATGGCTTCCTCCCACACTCCAAAGACCAACAGATTTGTAAGTTAATTCACTTCTGTAAATTGTAAATTGCCCCTAGTGTGTAGGGTAGTGCTATTGTATGGGGTGGTCGTTTTTCGGCATGGACCCGGTGGACTGAAGGGTCTGTTTCCACGCTGTGCCTCTAAAGTCTAAAGTATAAAAGTATAAAGCTTGCACCAAGATCTGAAACACTGCATTACTTAGGACAGTTAGATAACAAGATAATTTATGCAATCCAAAATTAAGTAGCCAGAAAATGACACAGCAGATCAGACTTTGTGAATAAATTGTCAAAACAAAACTGATTGGGATTATAACAAGGAAGAAAAGTACAATATAAGCTTTCAATCTTCAAAGACAGGCTCTGAAGGTATGCATTCTTTGGATGGAGTTAGGTGGATGGGGTGGTAGAAACAAAGGTGACTAGCACTAGTTTAGTTTATTTTAGTTTAGAGATACAGCGTGGAACAAACGTTTCAACCCACCGAGTCCATGCTGACCAAATATCACCCATACACTAGTTCTATCCTACACACTAGGGACAACTTACAAAAGTCAATTAACCTACAAATCTGTATAGGTGGGAACTGCAGACGCTGGTTTAGACCAATGTATAAAAACACACTATACTAGGCACAAAATGCTAGAGTAACTCAGTGGGACAGGCAGCATCTCTAGAGAAAACGAATAGGTGATGTTTCAGGTCCTTCAACCTACAAACCTGCATGTCTTTGGAATGTGTCAGGAAGCTGGAGGATCTGGACATAACCCATGCAGTCACCGGGAGAACATGCAAACTCCATACAGATCATCTGTGGTCAGGATCGAACCCGCTCGCTGGTGGTGTAAGGCAGCAACTTTACCGCTGCGCCACCTCGCCACCCTCTGCTGCGGCACGGTGCCATCCTCCTGGTGTGGAAAATAAATGTACCATTGAAAGAGAGACCCATACCAAAGTAGGGAGAAATATAAATGTCTTAGTTAAGTGTTGCTGGCAAACTGCTGTTGCTCATCAATTGGATAGAGGACTAAATCAACCAGCCAGGGTGGGGCTAGGGTGGAATAATTGTGGGCAATAAGTCTTTGTTTATTGATCCAATTTTATTGGGTGACATCAATGGCAAACAATTATTGTTTTAAATTGCTCTAAACAGAGCTTTGGGTGTGTAAAGTTGAACGTACAAGTTTACACCTTCGTTTTGGGCTCAATGTTCTACAACTAATGTGGAACCATAATTTATGCAGAACCTCACTGCCTCTATCAAATTCACAAGGTGACTAAAAGTCATTCAAGCCAATATAATAGATGTACAATCCATGCCGGATGTGACACATCATTGCTCAGAATTCAGGTGTCCAACATTCATTCTATGGGCCCAAACAGCTGATAGACAACAAACAAAATAATGTTCGCTTTTACACATCTGATCTTTTTTGTAGAGACTTTTTCTTGGGCTGAAACTATTTAACATTGACTACATTAATATTGACAAACACCAATGGTTCATACATTTTCCATAACTAATACAGTGCATCACAGTTCATGCTACTTCAAAAGGCAACAGATTGATACCTGGAAATTGACAAATATAAACAGTACCTGCTACCTTCAAATCCAAAAAGCATAATGCCAAATATAATACTAAATATCAACGTAATCAGCATCAAAACTTAACAATTAGGAGAAAGTGGTCATTAACGTTTTCAGTTGACTTGGGGTGAACTTCCAATTTTTCATAATAATTACTCATCTCTTGTTCCCATGTACAAAAAAGCAAAATAGCTGTGTCAGATTCAAGATGTGGATTATTTTCAGCTGGAAGGGAAAAGTAGCTTTTCAAGCCATGAACCTGAAATACTGTTAGTTGTGAAAAGCAATGACTGCTTTTGCATCATATTTCCTCTGTGACTGATGATCAATACCATTATCTTAGTAGTAGGCCCCCCTTAGTCATGACTGACCATTATCTTATACACATGAATAATTGTAATGGTGTCACATGGATATGAACATGGTAAATACAGTACGTGACATTGATCGAGTATGTATGAGTTGGATTTTATTTCAGCTGTGTTATAGAAAAGAACTAACACACTTTGTAGCTATTATTTGACATTTTATGTTATCCTCAAAGATTAAAGCGATGTGCATTCAAATTTAATAGACAGCATGAGAAATATTGGGTGCGTCAGTTTTTTTTGGTTAAGACTTTTGCCTCAATCGGAAAGTGACAGTGCTTAAACTAGGTTATGTTTTCACGCTTGGGTTTAAATCCCAAACATGAATGTATAATGCAGCTTAAATTTTAAATAGTAATGCAAATTCTATTCAATTCAATCCATTCAATATAATGCTACTTTTTATTTTGCTGGAGCCTACTTTAAGATGAAATATTAAAGGTTAACCACATGCAGCTGTTTGGGTACATAAAGAAGTTTTGATAACTGAAATGATAGTTCTCCTGTTTTCTGACCAGTTTATCCGAAATGACATCAGCTGAACTAGATTGGCCCAGAATTTACAGTTGTAGTGACAGTAACATTGTCAATATTCCACATAATTTCTCTGGAAAGCTGACAATAACCATTTTCTCCTTTAAACAAGATGTTGATCAGTGATGTTGTTCTCCTCTGCAGATTCCCTATTGCACTTGATTACTGATGCAACTAAAATAAAATCAATTATTTTAAAATAAAAAATGGAACTGGAGTGTGATGACATGTTGCCAGTAGATGAGACAGATAACCCTATATATACACCCGTTTTAATTCCTCATGCTAAGAAAATCAGCAGAAATCATATCTGTAGAAATGCCCTGACTCAAAACATTGTCTGTCCACTTAGAAAATCAGCAGAAATCACGTGTCTCAAGGAAGGTCCTTTCTTTGTCTGTTCATTCCCTCCTCGGATGCTGTCTGACCCATTGAGTTCCTCCAGCACCTTGTGTTTAGCACAAACCAGTGCAGTAGCTAAGAGACTTCTTAAGGGCCTGCCCCATTTTCACGACCTAATTCACAACCTTTTTTACTCGTGCACATTTTTCATCAGGCTAGAAAAACGCCCCGCCATGATTGATGCCACGAGTACCTATGACTAGCATCATGACCTAGCTACGACCTCCTAGGGCCTTGTGATGACCACATTGCGAGTATGAGTCAAGGGCAAACTCGGCAGAGGTCGTGCATTAGGTCGTGAAAGTGTGACAGGCCCTTCACTATCACCCAAGAGATACAGACATCCTGACCTCGCAACACACAGTCACTGTAATTACAGGGCCTGCATGTGCCATGGAGACTTCCATTGTGCCCTGAAATGTGGTCAGCAGGACAACCTCCAAGTAAGGGTGAAGTGTTGGAGACTACACCTCCAACTCCATCCCAGGGCCCCCCTCAATGACCCCATGATCACAGTCAATAGATAATCCTTCACAAGACTGAATCCTTGGAAAGTGTCCTGCCCTGATGGTGTACCTAACCATGTTCTCAGAAACTGTGTGGCCTAACTAGTTGGAGTTTCTGCCTTTCCCCACCTGCTTTAAAAGGATATCCATAACACCTGTGCCCAAGAAAATCAAGGAGACATAGCTGATCAAGTACTGACTGGTGGCACTCACGTCCATTGTGATGAAGTGCTTCGAGAAAGTGGTTATAACATAAATCAGCTCCTAACTCAGTAATGACCTGGTCCCACTGCAATGTATCTACTACCACAACCTGATTGTGAGCTGATCTGATCGAAGAATAATAAATACGAGTCAGAATGCAGGAGGGATAGTGATAACCTGATTGAGTGGTGCCAGAACAACGATCTTCCTCTCGATGTTAACAAAACCAACGGGCTTAATTTCAGGAAGGGAAAGCTGAGGAATCATGCATCTATTATCTTTGGTGAAGTGGCATTGGAAAGAATCTACAGGTTCAAGAATCTGTACCTACACATCTCTGATGATCCAATCTGGGTCCAGCACATAGATGCGATGACACAGAAACTCACCAACACCTCTACTTCCATGGAGGTTTAAGACGATTCAGCATGTAACGAATACTCTATTGAACTTCGACTGGCGAATGGTGGAGCGCATACTGACTGGTTGCATCATGGGCTGCTTCAATCATTTAAATAAGAATGACAGAGGATGCATAATGTGGTAGACCTCCCCACCATCAAAGGAATCTACAGAAGCCATCTCAAGAAGGTGAGTAATATCAAAAACCCACAACAACCTGGCCACGCTCTCTTCTCGCTGCTACCAGTCAATATAGGAGCCAGATAACCATTACCTCTGTTCAAGAACAGCCTTGTCCTGTATACCACCAGGTACCACCCTGCACAACCCTATCTCAGCAATTAACCACTAGACTCTGCATTATGGTTCCTCTGTGAACTTTGTATGTTACACTATCATGGTCTTGTTTACTGACAATAACATATATTTTTTTTGTATATTTATTGTGTCTAATAAGGAAGTAAGAACGTCATTATTCTGGTTCATATCCCGTGTAAATGACAAATAAACGCACTTGAACTTTACTTTGAAATATTGTAAAAAATTCTGGAGGGCCAGAGGGAGTGATAAAGCAAGAGGATTTTGGAGAGAGAATCTTGAGCAGAGCACTTTGATGGCCAAAGCTCTGTCAGCTGCAATGAAGTGGAGCCAAATCTGAAGGATGGGAACAGCAGGATGATTGTCCAGGTAATCTGGGACAGGGTCATGATAGAATTGCGATCAAGCCGTAAATGTTGAAGTCAGTAAATGGAAGACAAAAAGCCCGTGTGAAGCCAGGGTTATTGGTGAGCTTTTTCCAATGTCATGAATAAAATTTGACAGTTAGTGCACACGTCTGATTTCGTGGACTTGTAACAGTTTACGACGTTTACAGAAATAGTTATCATTGCATGAAACGTATAGCAGTGTAATTTATTTGCAAATGCACATGTAAAGTAAGGGAAGATGGACACAAAGTGCTGGTGTAACTCAGCGGGACAGGCAACATCTCTGGAGAGAACGAATGGAGAGAAGGGCCTAGCATTTTGACTGATAAATCATGGGACACAAGTATTTTTATTCTGAGATTAAATAAAATAGGATTTTACAATATACATCCACTTAATGACGATGCTGATAAATACGTCAAGGTCTCGCGACCCTGTAATAAAAAGGGATTTGATCGAAGGTTTTAACCAGAAAAGTACTTGGGACTGAGCAAATTAGCCTTATGGGAGACATTGTGATCCGTGTTATTGGAAAAATATATTCATAGATATCCTTTCACACATCTCATCTTGGTAAGGAAGCAGCTCGAAACACATTGTCATTTAATGAATCAGATTTGAGTAGCGCCACGGCAACCGCCTCGTTGAGTACCGCCAAATAGATATATACAGTATTGAGTGTTGTTAACTGATATTGAACAACTATCAACAGTGGTTTAAGCCAAACAAGAGTTGCAATTATCAACCCGTATTTTGTTCAAAATATTTTCGATCATAGGATCCTTTCCAAAATACTGAGTTACAGAGTTCCGGTGACTTAAACAGAATAAATAGCACAACTAGAGTATCTATGGCTGCGAATTTCAATTGTTCTGCAGGGTACTTTAAACATCAAGACTGATCTTTGTAGCAGAATAATTACATATTGGAAATGAAAGGAAGTATGTTTACCATTTGGCGGTTATGTTGGTTATGTTAATTTGTAAATACACGTACAATTTTATTGAACGCATTTTTCCATTCGACTGGTGTTTTATTGATTATCATTCATCAATGATGTTCGTGGCTCTGGTACTTACTGTTGACCTGATGTGGCATGGTTTTTGATTTTAAATATACAGAAAGAACGTACCATTAAATTCACATATGCGACAAGTAACCATGTCAGTAGAAAAATGTAGTCGTTGTTTTAGATTAACTAGAAGCGTTTTAAATATAAATATTAAAATAGCAATACTAAAAATGACATTTCTAAATGCTTCCTCGTTCCCCTACCCTAAACACTAATATTCAAATTTACTGCCTATAACAGAAATAAACTAATCCGCTTGGAACTTTTCTTTAGACTGGTATATTAATCTGCTACATATATTAACTCGGCGAGTTATGAATAGCAGCTCAACTGAAATGGCTCCGTTAAATTTACAAAAATCTGAAACACATGTAAATAATTCAAACTTCAAACATGTCACGGTGGCACAGCGGTAGAGTTGCTGCCTTACAGCAAAATGCAGCGCCACAGACCCGGGTTCGATCCCGACTACAGGTGCTGTCTGTACGGAGTTTGTACGTTCTCCCCGTGATCTGCGTGGGTTTTCTCCGAGATCTTGTGTTTCCTCCCACACTCCAAAGACGTACAGGTTTGTAGGTTAATTAGCCTGATTAAAAAAGAATGTAAAATTGTCCAAGTTGGCGATATGCAGAGTACTGCCCTGCCGACTACAAAACTCAGAAGGTTCAGAAGGTTCATGGTAATATTACAACGACTTCTAATAGTGTGCCGGTTAAATTGCACGTCAAATAAATGGTGAGGGATTAAAACCCCGATGATATCAAATAAATGATAAGCGTTAAAACAGGACACCGGTTTGAGGAATTTGTTAACACACACAAATGCGTGTTTTTTATAATAAAATTATTTCGCTATCAAATGCGGAATCAATGTATGTAGCACTTGTATTGAACGAAAGAAACGTTATTATTGTAGAATAGTTTTCGTTAACCGATCAAACTATTTTGTTTGTTGCAGGAATGCACATTCTAGGGGAATTAAGGTAAACTATCCACATTGCGAAATTTAGAACGGTAATAGATTTACCATTATGTTAAAATTGTACGAGATAAACTCTGAAATTTACATTGTACTCTAAAATATTCATACTTAACGTCTGTTTTTAAGCACTGCACACCCTCTGCACACCCTCTCAACCAACACCCCTCCTCTACCAATTATGTCACTCCCCTCCCCCGAGTCCACCATTCTTTATAATTGATTCTTTCGGATGAAACTAATTTTAAAGGCTTCACTTGAAGTTACGGAATGTCTCACTCCATTATGGCTGTTGTCGTATTTTCCAAGGCAATCCTTCAGTGATTAAGAGCTTTCAACGAGTCGCTCGAAGTATACCAGAAGCACATTTATTACCGTTTGCAGTCAATCTGCCAGGTAGACGCACAGACACACATAATAGGTTTGCACCCGCGCGATTATTCATCCGCATGCCCACGTGTTGTGAAAAAGGCCAACTCTGTGTGCCTCGTGTAACAGACTTTACTTTTGTTTTTGAACCGAAGATGGACACAAAGCTGGAGTAATTTAGCGGGTCAGACATCATCTCTGGAGAAAAGGAATTGGTGACGTTTCGGGTCGAGACCCCTCTTCAGACTGAGAGTCAGTTTTACTATCCACGTTGAATATGGATAAACTAAAATGTTTACATTGGTAATTCCGGATTATCTCCATTACATTGAAGAGTAATAATACATCGTTTAAGAAAAGCGTTGACATAATCTGATCAAAATATAGCATCGCAAATAATCTCCATCACCTGCGATATGCTTTGTGTAAATGTTAGCTCGCTAATGTTGAGTAACAACCGAATCACTTTGGCAGGATGTATCATGCTAACTGCATTATGTGCTTTGATGAAGGGAATGATTAATTAGACGGTCGGCTGTGGAGAGATTTGACAGTAAATTGGGAATTATCCATTACACGTGAAAACAGAAACCATAAACGCTGTCGAACAGGATGCTTGGATTAAATATCCCAAATCGTTTTGGAGAATAATGAAGAATCTCGGTTTATTTTTAACACTCAAACATATACGCACAATTCTTACTTAAACGTGCCGTGATCGTCCAATACATTCGCCAATTTGATAAAGTACTGCGAGATGTTCTTGAAGCTAAGAATTTGCATTGCAGTGAGGAAGTAAGAATTTAATTTAGTTCTAGAGGTACACCATAGAAACAGACCCTTCGGCCCACCGAATCCTCGCCGATCATCGATCATCCGTTCACATTCGCTCTATAGTTAAAGATCAGATGTGTAAATTGTACAATCTAAACCATCACCTTGGCAAACTAGTATGTACAAACAACACAGGAATAGCTATATCAGCTGCATCGCAAGACTGATTCAAGGAAGTAGCCGTAGCACATAAATACCCCCCAAGTAACCATGGGCTAGTTATTTATTTGCAGTTATCATCCGATGGAACTTTAAAAAAACAAACAGATTGCCACATTTTACATTCGAATAATAATTCGTAATTTCCTACTTCAGGTTTGAATAGACAAGAAATGTGAAGGTTTGCTGTTTAATGACAATTATATTTCAATCTGGATTAGAATATTTCCATGTGTATAAATAAAGCCAAATATCCCGGACAAGAACGATAAAGCACAATATAACATAGGAAGATAGACACAAAAAGCTGGAGTGTCTCAGCGGGACAGGCAGCATCTCTGGAGAAAGGACCCTGAAGAAGGGTCTCGACCAGAAACGTCACCCATTCCTTCTCGTCAGAGATGCTGCCTGTCCCGCTGAGTTACTTCAGTTTTGTGTGTGTCTATCTTCGTTTGAGACAATAACATTTACGAAATATTTCCAAATAGATAAAATGTGATTAGAGTTATCAAGGCCAGAACAACATTTAATACCGCACTGCCCTTGCACACGCACACAATAAAAATGCTGAAGTCCGATTGAGTTTAACATTTAGAAAATATTGCCTGAACAGTATTTCATTGTGTCAGGGTCAAATCATTAATAGTACAACCCTACTTCAAATGACAATATTTTTACGGAGAAATGGTTCAAGAATCTGGAAACGTGGCTGAACTTAATTTCCACATTTCATACAAACTTTTAGATGGTATTTATTTAACTTGAACAACGTCAGCAAACAAAATATAAACATTGCCTGGAATAGGCAACAACGTATCTGAAAAGAAAAGACACACTTCATGTGGTTACATCGCAGTTTCTCGCCACTGATGTTGCCTCGCGCGCTGCGTGTTTCCGCGTTCTTTACTTTCATTTAAGATTTCCAGAAAATTGAGTTACTTTGCTTTTCCGCACAATTATTAAATTACAAATCGGCTCCTATTCAATAAAATAATATTAAAGTGGACAGAATAGAGTTTGTGGCAGCATCGTTTTAGTAAGTTCTGTGTGTGTGTGTTTGTGTACCGACTAACAAGCTGGTAAAGCACTTCAGAACTTAAGACCCACAATGATTTCAACTGAAGTTGAACTTGAAATATTTTATTAAACTCTTAGCCTCCACCCGCAGCAGAATGCAACCCATCTTGTGTTTGAGGTTAACACTTGAATGGATAAAGTATATAGAGCACTTCTCCGGGTATGGTGTCACAAGGCCACCGACCAATCGCTCCAGTAGTCTGCCTGTTTTGTTGTAATGTTGCCTTTGTCCAATGGGCTGTTGTGGGCGGCAACTAAAGGTTTGTCAGGAACAATCCTTCCCAGGGTCAGCTTCATCTCTTTTGTTATTCTGCATCTCTTTTAAACTTTGCCTCCCCAGTCCACCGGTCAGTGTCCCGTTCTGTAAACTCCCGGGGAATTACAGAATGGACAGTGTGTTCGTTATAAGGAACAATCCCCCTAAAGTTGCAGGAGTTTGCGCTTATTTTCAATTGCATTAACGACGCAACACACTCGCGTGGCAAAAGATAATAAATGATTCGGTCATGGAGAGAGGGTCTTCGTTTGGATTACACCGGCGTTCTGTGTTATTCGCCGTCATTCTAACTGTATTTCCATGTTACTGTCATGGAAATTGGATGTAAGTAAAGCTTAATACGTCCAACTTAAGTGCGAGATGCCTGTCTATTCGCGGCGTGCAGTTTATTTGGTAGTGATGTACGTTTCTATATACTCGCGACAGGTGGCTGGGATCCACAGCCAGTGGACTCACGGAGAAGATGGGCTGCCCGGCTTTGCCGCTTTCAAACAAACTGAAAGATCTGTGCAAAAGGAAACCCAGTCTTTTGCCGGCCATTAAAGAAGGAGCGCGCATTGGTATCCACGAGTGCCAAAGTCAATTTAAACACGAAAGATGGAATTGCTCCATCACCAGTGATTACTCCGTGTTTGGCTTTGAGCTAACCAGCGGTAAGTCAAGAATTGTATTTTTAATGAATGTTCCAATCCAGGTATAAATAAAGCCACTGCTTCAATGCTCCAGCCAGAGTAGAAGATGGAGTTTCATTATTAGGTGGCAACAACATATGCAAATCCAACGTTACTATTTCTGATGGTACACAAAAATGCTGGAGAAACTCAGCGGGTGCAGCAGCATCTATGGAGCGAAGGAAATAGGCAACGTTTCGGGCCGAAACCAAGGGTTTCCTATTTCCTAAACGTTGCCTATTTCCTTCGCTCCATAGATGCTGCTGCACCCGCTGAGTTTCTCCAGCATTTTTGTGTACCTTCGATTTTCCAGCATCTGCAGTTCCTTCTTAAACACTTTACTATTTTTTATATCTGGCTAAATCTAATACCGTCGATGCAATAAAAGAACACTGCAGTTGTTGATTAACACAAAATGTTGGAGTAACTGTTGTTGTTGAATAGGTTTTAGAGATTATCATTTTAAATGTAACGATGCAAGTTGATTCCACTGTTCCGTGAAACCGCCAATAAGTAAATGAGCCATTCTGCAGGTCATCGTGCCGCTGCTTAATATCCCCATGTAATTTCCGTTAACTTTGTCAACAAGTTTTCAACCCTCATCTGATATCCGTTTGGTGAAATTAAACGTTTCCGAACACAACAAAAAATTGTAAGAAAAAAGATAGGAACAGTTGAGGTGAATTTGACTGTGGAACCAGTGTGATATAACAAATTACAACGTTAAACCAAATTAAGTTATTTATGGTGGGGAAAGAACTGCAGATGCTGGTTTAAATCGAAGGTAGACACAAAATGCTGGAGCAATTATTCCTTCTCTCCAGAGATGCTTGCTGACTTCCCTCTAAGTTGCTCAAGCATTTTGTGTATTTAAGTTATTTATGGTGTATTGTAATCGCATTTTAAAGAAAAATACCTTCTTTACACGATGGATGGTTTCTGTCGGATAAACGTATCCAGTTACAATCATTTAGTAAAGTATTTTACAGAAAACGTTGCTTTTAAGGGGATCGGGGAATTTCGGACAGATAACGATCGGTGTAGGTCGTTAAAATGGTTCTAGAAAATGGACAGGTTACAGCAACAAAAATAACCCCTTCATGTACTCCACAATCTCACCTAATGGTTACATTTGTGTGCGCGGTCCACTGCACCGCCCGCAGCTGGGGAAAGGGGATAGTGGACATTCACGGGAAAGTATTTGATTTCTATCTGTACAACATTGTGTGTGCCGTTTGCACAGGAAACAAGCCGACCATATTTCAATGAAATGGAAATTAAGAATTGCAAGCTATTCAAGTCCTTTAGTACTTGCCGCTTGCTTGTTCTCCTGCCTTTCAGAGCGCAAGCCGGAACCATAAAGTAAGCCGATAAGAATTTATCATTTGTTAAATATTCATTCATGAAAAGACGGCCAGCTACTCACCCTACACACGCCGTAATGAGTCTGGGGTCCTCGTGTGACTACCGAAGTGTTGACTCTCGGCTCCAGACTGGCGCCGGAACGCGGGCATGGGAGACTGCATTGACTGAGATTGCAGTACAAACTCCACGAGATATATATAACAATTTTCTGGTTATAAAGAATTGTTTGTTATTGAATGTTTCTTCTTGTCATAGAGTCGTACATCAAGAAAAAGGCTATTCAGCCCAATTTGTCCATACCGACCAAGGTCCCCCCACATTTGCACGCATGCTTTTCCTACCTTCAACTACCTCCCCTGACACCTCTTTCCATATACCCACCCATGCGAAAATGTTCCCTCTCAGGTTTCTAGTAAATGTTTCCCCTCACATAAGACCTATGCCGTAGAGGCACACAGCGCAGAAAAAAGCCCTTCGGCTTAACTTGCCCGTCGACGCTGGTGCCACCTGCCCTCTGGTTTGATTCTGATACGGGAGGATGTTATTTATACATCCGTTGCGGTGTGTAAAAGCAAAACATAGGGGACATTTAAACAAAAAGTACACACATTGCTCAATTAGCAGCCCAACCCCTAGACCTAGACCGCCTAGACTTACATGATCTCCCACTTTAATCCCCTTCCCGTTCCCATACTGGCCTTTCTATCCTGGCCTCCTCCATTGTCAGAGTGAGGCCCAACGCAAATTGGAGGAACAGCACCTCATATTTCGCTTGGGCGGCTTACAACCCAGCATATGAATATTGATTTCTCTAATTTCAAGTAACCCTTGCTTTCCCTCTCTCTCCATTCCTCCCCCATCCGATTCTCCAACCAGTCTGATTGACCCACTGATTAAATTGTTTCTTTATATGCCTCCCTGTCACCTTCCCCTAGCTAACAATGAACCATTCTACATTTCCTTGATCATCGTCTGCTTTCACAAGTTCACAAGTTATAGGAGTAGAATTAGGCCATTCGGCCCATCGAATCTACTCCGCCATTCAATCGCGGCTGATCTCTGCCTCCTAATCCCATTTTCCTGCCTTCTCCCCATAACCCTTGACACCCGTTCTACTCAAGAATTTGTCTATCCCTGCCTTAAAAATATCCACTGAGGGCCTCCACCACCCTCTGTGGCAATGAGTTCCACAGATGAACTACCCTATGACTAAAGAAGTTCCTCCTCACCTCCTTTCTAAAAGAGCGCCCGTTAACTCTCCCACCAATAAAAACATCCTTTCCACATCCACTTTATGCCTTTCATTATTCTGTAAGTTTCAATGAGGTTCCCTCGACCTTCTAAACTGCTTTGATCTGTCATTTTCACACCTTACCATTCCATATCTCTAGTCTCCCTCTCCCCTGAGTCTCAGACTGAAGTAGTGTCCCATTGCTATACTTGCTATTTGCAGCTGCTATGGGAAGAATGTTGCACTAACGGCGTGCTTTGCTCTGCTCCGCGGTGCAGGTACTAAGGAGAACGCCTTCATCCAGGCGGTGATGGCGGCGGCGCTGGTGCACGCCGTGACGCGCGCCTGCAGCGCGGGTAACCTGACCGAGTGCTCGTGTGACCGCAGCCTGCAGGCCGGCGGCTCGGCCGACGAGGGCTGGCACTGGGGCGGCTGCTCGGACCACCTGCACTACGGCACGGCCATCAGCAGGAGGTTTGTGGACACGAGTGCCCAACCGACGGACGGGGAACTGGAGGCGGACAGAGAGGCGCGGGCGAGCATGACCCTGCACAATAACGAGGCCGGCCGGCAGGTAGGGAACTCTTTATACCCCCTCACTCACTCATTTTTATCCTCTCTTCCCCTCTGCCACACCACAATGTGCACCCATTACTTCCTTACCCCTCCCCGTCCCTTCCCAACCCCCTTTTGTCCTCCTATTCCTTATGACCTCCCCCCCCCCCCCCCCCCCCAACCCCCTCCAACTCCCCCCACTTCCATCTCCCTCCATCCCCTCTCATACATACAGAATAGTGAAAGGCTTGGATAGAATGGACATGGAGAGGATATTTCCACTAGTGGGAGATAAGGACTAGAGGTCATAGCCTCAAAATTAAAGGACGTTCTTTTAGGAAGGAGATGAGCAGTCATTTCTTTAGTCAGAGGGTAGTGAATCTGTGGAATTCTTTGCTACAAAAGGCTGCGGAGGCCAAGTCAGTGGATATTTTTAAGGCAGAGATAGATAGATTCTTGATTAGTACCGGTGTCAGAGGTTATGGAGAGGGCAGGAGAATGGGGTTAGGAGGGAGAGGTAGATCAGCCATGAATGAATGGCGGAATAGACTTGGTGGGCTGAATGGCCTAATTATACTCCTATTCCTTATGACCTCCTTCCCCCCCCCCCCCCCCAATCCCTGACTACCTCACCCCGCCACTTCCCAATTCCTCCGACCCATCCCAACTCCCCCTCCATTCCCATTCAACTGTCCCAATCCGATTCAATCACATCCGAATCCTTCCAACCCCCAACCCCCCTCATCCCGTTTCCAAACACCCCCCCTCGTCCACTTGCCAACCCCTTACTCCAGCCGTCTATGGCTTTTTTCAGATTGGGTTCTGTGTCCCTCTGTTAAACTCCAGTGTCGCCATTCAGTCTTCAGTAAATGTGGTTAAACATGGCCACAATCTCATGAGAAAGAAACAAAAAGTGCTGCAAATACTCAGTAGGCTACAGTTAACAAAACAAAAACACAAAATGCTGGCTTGACTCGGCAAGTCACACAGCATCTCTGGAGGACACAGATGGGTGACATTTCCGGTTGGGACCCTCTTGCAGACTCATTGTAGTACGGAGGAGAGAGCTGGAAGAGAGGTAGGGGCGGGTCAAATGATAGGTGGATACAAAGGGCTCTTTATTTGGACAATGAGTGGACAATGGCCAGAAATGAAAAGGCAAAACATGTGAGATAAGAGAAGAATAGGAGATGTGTGAAATGTGAAGCTTTGGTCAATTTAGTATAGGAAGGTTGTCATCAAGTTGAAAAGAGTGTCAAAGCCATTTACAAGGATGTTGCCAGGACTTGAGTGCCTCAGCTGTAGGAAAAGGTTGGGCAGACCAGGACTTTATTCCTTGGAGCGCAGGCGGCTGAGTAGTGATCTTATAGGTGTGTATAAAATCTTGAGGGGCATGGATAGAGTGAATGCAGAGTCTTCACCCAGGGTAGATGAACGAGGAACCAGAGGACATAGGTCGAAGGAGAGAGCGGAAAGATTTAAATAGAACTCAAGGGGGCAACGTTATCTTGGATATATAGAGGTGGTTGAGGCAAATACTATAACAACATTAAAAAGGCAGGTACAAGTGGACATTTACATGGATACAAATGTTTAGATGGATATGGGGCAAGTGGGGGAAATGGGACAAGCTTAGATGGGGCAATTTGGTCAGCATGGATGTTGATCCGTGGGACTAGTTTCCGTGCTGTATGACTCTGTTGGAAACCTGAAATAAAATCAAATGCCAGAAAATGTACAGCAGAACAATTAGGGTGACACGGTGGCACAGCAGTAGAGTTGTTGCTTTACAGCATAAAGCTGCGGGTTTGATCATGACAATGGAGTCTGTACGTTCTGCCTGTGATTGCGTGCGTTTTCTCCGGGTCCTCTGGTTTTGTCCCACAATCCAAAGACATGCAGGTTTGTACGTTAATTGGCTCTTGTAAATTGTCCCTGGTGTACAGGATAGAACTACTGTACGGGTGATTGCTGATCGGCACGGAATCAGTGGACCAAATGGCCAGTTTCCCCACTCTATCTACAAACTAAACTAAACAGCACCTCTGGAGAGGAACAGTTAATGATTCTGTTGATAGTTTATGATTTTTGGCACTTCATTTATATGCAGTTATTCCATTCCATTTTTCTACAGAAATTCTGATATTTTTTATTAGGAAATGTTACTGTGGCTTCTGTATCCTTGAGCAGATTTGTTTTCCAAGTTAATTGATTATACACAGCAGACTATTTGACCAATCATGCCCTCCTCTCCCTCTGCTGACTCATTGGTTGACCTATTGTTGCCAGTAAATGTTCTTTGCTTTGAATTGTCTTTCACACTCTAAACAAGAGACTGCTGGGATAAGTACATCATTATTAACTATTGAAAGTTTATCCCTTACTAATGAGTACAGTTTAAAGCCTTATGTTAAAACAAATAGAAATTCACAAGGTGACTTTCCACCTTGAGATGGTTCGTCACTGATGAGATATAGTTTTTGTTTTTTAGTTTTAGAGATTCAGTGCGGAAACAGGCCCTTTGGCCCACTGAGTCCGTACCGACCAGCGATCACCCCATACAACAGCACTATCTTACACACTAGGGATAATTTACGATTTACCGAAGTCAATTAAACTACAAAACTGTAAGTGTTTGGAGTGTGGGAGGGAAGTGGAGCTCCCGGGGAAAACCCACGCGGTCACGGCGAGAAGGTGCATACTCTGCACAGACAGCCCCTGTAGTCGGGATTGAACCAGGTTCCCTGGTGCTGTAATGGCAGCAACTCTACTGCTGTGTCACTGTGCTGCCCCGATTTGAATGCAGGTAAGAACAAGAGAAAATAGGAGCAGAAAAAGCCACTGTGTCCCTCAATCCTGCCCCACCATTCAACATGACCATGGCTAATCTATGCTGGCCTCAGCTTCTCTTCTGTGCCAGTTCTTTATAATACTCCATTCAGTAATCTTTCAAATATCTATTAATCTGACCTTAAATATATTTAATAGACTGACTCCAATGCGACTTTTTAGGTAAGGAGAACAAAAGTGGGCGCAGAACTTCAGAGTCACGAACACCTTTATAACTGTAACAAAACCTCTCTATTAAACTTCAAGCCCATTGGAATGAAGGCCAGTGTTCCATTTGTCTTATTTGTCTTCTCTGGACTTCATTCATTTGCATACATTTAGATAAATATTTGCTTTTTGACTCCTTTTCCAAACTGCATAACCTCATGCAACCTTTCATTAAATTAAAGAATAAGTCTGAAGAAGGGTCTCGACCCAAAATGTCACCCATTCCTTCTCTCCAGAGATGCTGCCTGTCCCGCTGAGTTTACTCCAGCATTTTGTATCTACTTTCAATTATAGTTGTTTCCCTTTTCTGAGTTCTTATAAATTAAAGGCAGATCAGCTTCCAACAGGTTAAGAAACCAAAAATGTCCTATTTTGCATGTTAACCAGGATCTCTTACACCTATTTTGGCTTGATATTTAAAATCATGTCCAGATTTAAACATATCTGTGATTCAAGAAACAAAACTGCTGGAGGAACTCAGTGGGTTGAGTAGTGTGTGTGTGTGTCTTTCTGTCTGTATATGGGGGGTGGGGATGAAATGCTGACATCCATCCCCACCCTCCCACCCCCCCCCCCCCCCCCCTCCCACCCGCACACATGCGCACACACACACACACACAGAAGCTGCTCGGCCCGTTACGTTCGGCATTTTATTTTTTACTTCAGATTTCAGCATCTGCCATCCTTTGTTTATCTCCTATTCCTGTGATTCAGTGACAAAGGTCTGACATTATTATGAAACTATTATTTCATTTTCCGCATTCCTGGGCTGTTTGAGCGCCATCGAGGTCAGAATGATGACACTAAGACAAAGAATGTTTGAATTCAAGTGAAAGAAGAATTTAAATTGCTTTAACAAGCCCCTATCCTGATCTGCTATCCTGAATAATGTGGGTTAAGAGTAAAGCAATGAAAGTTCTGCAAATATTTTAACCTTGCAGATATTTGCATTGTTAATCATTCAGAAATATAATGCACCACTGGTAGAAGAGATTGTGCTAAGATTGTGTTTTTGTTTTGTTTCTATCCTGGAAAACAGTGGCTGGAAGTTGAGCTGCCCTTGGAACATTGATATATTCTCAATATCTGGTGCTGAATCTGCATTGGCAAACTTTATTAATAATTCCCTAAATACATTTACAATTCAGTATTACTATCACAGTTCTGATTTTTTTTCCTTACAGTGACATTGAAACTATAGCTAATCCTCACATTTACATTTGGAACTCTGTGCTCATTAAAGTAGTAAAATTGATCATGATGCTATTATGTGAATTAAGATGGGATGCAGATTCTGGCCCTAAATTGTCATTGGAGCCAAAAGCTTTGATATTTCTTTGTGGGGTTTGGGAGCTCGTATTTGCTTGTGAAACCGATTTGCATTCCATAAATTTAGCAACAACGTAGGCTACAAGGCTTTCCATCACCGTCGGCGAGAACAAAGACGGACCCAGTGTAGGGGGGCCGCTGATATCAAAGAGGGGCTCTGGGTGGGGAAGGAAGAGACTATGTATTGTATGCAAAATAAAGAATTTCTCTGTACGTAGTACACGTGACAATAAAGTATTGCAGTTGTAGGAAAAATATGCCCAGACTTAAAAAGTTTCCTTTTCCATTTCTTGATTTAGAAAATAACTCTGAAGTTGCTCCTGATCACTGATCACACATCAGTGATGCCTAATCAGCTGGCATTTACAGTTGGAAACGCTGGCTTAAAATGAGTACTTATTTTTTTCTGCTTGATTTAGTTAACATGGAATAGGTTTCCAAAAGAAAATTCATATTACCACCATCACGCTGCACTGCAATATATTCACTTCATATATTCAATGAAGACAAAGCAAATGGGCAGGTTAATGGTTAGAAGGGTGAGTGAGTTATGGGCCAAACACAGGCAGGTGGAACTAGCTAAAATGGGTATCTTAGTTGCAATGTATGAGTTGGGCTGAAGGGCTTGTTGCAATGCTGTGTGAATCTATGATTGTAAATGAGTTTCTGTGATGAAGTTTGCTTAATGTCTGTTCTAGGTAGACCAGTGCACATTATTTCATTATTTTACTTAGTAATTGAAAAGGCAAAATGCATGAGAGATGTATGTTTAATTTATAAGGGTTGTGTATGTAAACTAAACAATAGTGGTGGTAACCATTTGTTTTGATTTCTGCTATAGGCTGTGTCCAAGTTGATGTCAGTGAACTGCCGGTGCCACGGTGTGTCTGGCTCCTGTGCGGTGAAAACCTGTTGGAAAACCATGTCTTCCTTTGACAAAATCGGCCAATTCCTCAAAGAGAAATATGAACACAGTGTCCAAATACTGGACAAGTCAAAGAAGAAGGTTCGTCGTAAAGACAAGGAACAGCGGAAAGTGCCAGTGAAGAAGGATGACCTAGTCCACATTAAAAAGTCTCCCAATTATTGCGTAGAGGATAAAACGTTAGGCATCCATGGGACTCGGGGACGTCAATGTAACCGAACCTCTCCCGCTGCAGACGGCTGTAACCTGCTGTGCTGCGGAAGGGGATACAACACACACGTTGTCCGTCACGTGGAGCGATGTGACTGCAAATTCATATGGTGCTGTTATGTGCGCTGTCGGAGATGTGAAACAATGACTGACGTACACACCTGCAAGTAGCCGTGGTTTGAACATGGGAAAACACACCAAAGAAGTGTGAGATTGCTTTATTGGATTAAATGAACAATGAACTTCAAATAAAGTTGAACAGGCTGTTAGCAATAACATTTTGGATGGTCATGATCTTTGGTTGAGTAGAATATATATGTATAATATATTGTGATTTGTATCCATGAGCTAAACCCAGGAAACATCAACAAGCAGAAGGATAAGACCATCACCACTTGATCTCTCAAAGTGTATAAAAGCCTCAAATATAAAGAGCCAAAAGTAAAACTATGAGGAACAGCACAAGTA
Source organism: Amblyraja radiata (assembly GCF_010909765.2). Lineage (NCBI taxonomy): Eukaryota > Metazoa > Chordata > Chondrichthyes > Rajiformes > Rajidae > Amblyraja > Amblyraja radiata. Next base: position 38,365,150 of record NC_045974.1, on the reverse strand, counting down.
CTGGAATACTACTACTACACAAGAGACTGTAGATGCTGGAATCTGAAGCAAAACAAACAGATGGAGGAACTCGGAGGGTCAGGTAGCATCTTGATGTAGGGCCCAAAACAACTATTCCTTTGCCTGCATAGATGCTGCCTAGCCTGCTTTCTTCAACAATGTGGGTTTTTTTTAACTGAAATACAATCATTAGGTGCATTTTTAGCAGAGTTTGAATAAAGTACCATTTCAACATTCCAAAATAATTGCTTGAAAACGTTGTGATTTTATGAAGCTCAATAGCACAACTTATATAAAATGGCTGCTGTACTTTGTTAAACTATAGAACAAATTAAACCTATGAAAATGTAGCATTGTCTGAAGACAAGATATTCAATTTTCTTCTGGAAGATAAAATCTAAATTATTGATCACTTACAATTGAAAACATGGAGACACTGTATTTCAGTTGCATGGCAACAATGTGTCTAAAATCGTATTACTTACAAAGTAACATAATTTAACTTACTATGGTGTGATCTGATATAGCAGTTCATACCTCTTGAAAAAATATATGTATAGAGAGTTTTAATTTTGGACGACAAGCATTCTAACAGCTAATAATATCTGTAAATATTTAACTTATGCAAAATGTGTAAAAGGACAGCCATAATCTCACTGTAAAAATTGTAGATTATCCCAATTGCTATGCTACATTATGTATAAAAATTCAGGAGAGAATTGAAAACATTTAAAATGTGTAAATTATTTTGTCTTTTTGATATCTGCGGGTTACTGGTAAATGACAGTTTTGGAGTTTAATTTTTGATACAGCATATTTGGCAGGAGATATTCCTAATTGGAAAACAAGATTTTGATACAACACATGCAGTTTTTAAAGTTACCTTTTCAGAAAATCTAGGCTTGTGTGTAACAGTTTTCCTAATTTCCCTTAAACCTCTAGTATGAGTGAGGATGATAAGTTGTGAAAAATAACAGGGCGGTGAAAAATACCACGTTGATTATTTAAAAGAAGGAGTTTTAGTTTAATGATGACCTTGGGATTATAGGTCTTGCCAGATTTGTTTGTAAAGATGAAAAATAACAAGCAACATAATCTGTTAAGAATTTAATAGTTTATCATCTGCCTTGACAGTGAATTAATCCTGTTATATAAACATTATTGCAGGCTTCCAGTTTGTATAATTAACGGATGATGTTGTAAAAACAGAGAAGCATCAATAGTTGTACAAACATCCGTGCACGAGAGTACATACTTCAGATTACATGATATTTTTAATTTATATTACATCATGTCATCTAAAAAGACATCCAAACATTTATACAGGAGGTTCTTGCCATCTGCTTGTATGCACATCTAACATTGTCATAGGCATGTTTTTTTAATCAGGCCTCTAAGGTCTTGAGACAAACCATTTATCAAAATAGTGCAAAACAAGAAAACTTCAAACTGTCCACAGAGTAAAATGTAATTTGATGCTATTATTTAGGGAATTCATTGGATTTTGTTTTACACACACATGGGGGGTTCCAATTGTCTAATCTATATTTAAAATGTCATTGCTTATTAAACAAATTCGTAATACTCTTTTATTCTAATTGTGGCAATTAGGATGTATAATCTTTCAATTTAATTAGACGTGTTGGCTTCCTGGTGTTAGTATGTGCAATTCAGTCCCTTTGAAATTAGATTGATTCCAAAATCAATCATGCCAAAATGAAAATAATTGTCTTTGGAGATATACATATACAAATTGAGGATGTGTATTTGCAGGGCACCCTGTTCAGATAAAGGGAAATATAATAGCAAGCAGTAAAATATGTGACAGTTAAATCAATGTAACATTGGTCTAAATATATTGGTTTTAAAATATTTTGTGGTGAATGAAACATATGTTATAGAACGTAATAAATATTTTACTGCATCTTTATATGTTGCTTTTGATGTGTTAAATATGGATCATTTGGTAGCATGGTTGCCTTGGCGTCTGAGGTTTGTAGCTTTAAATTCTACTCCAACAAATAAATCTAGGTCAATAATCCCAGTGTAGAACTGAGACACTCTCAGAGGTCCTGTCTTCATGGTGCAATGTTAAATCCTGCATGCCCCCTGCTTAGATACAAGAGATCCTAAGCAACAATTTCACAAAATGCAAGGATTTTCTTAATCTGGCCAAAATACATATGTTAAAAGATGATTATTGCCATTTGTAGAAGCCTTCAATGTACAAATAACTACCATGTTTTCTACATCGTAACAGTGACTACATTTCAAAGTACTTTAGACATGAATTGTTGTGGCATGTCCCAAGGCTATAAAGTGCTCTATAAAACAAAATGTTTTAAGGAGATGATTTCATTGTGTTTATTAATAAGTACACTAACTAAAATACTTTTCCAGGAAATGTGAAGTTTCCATTACATTTGTGACTTACGAGATGAGTCACTCATATAAGATGCCTAGCCCTGAGCTCATCATGTCGCCACAGTGTTTATGTGACTGTTTCAGTGAGCTACGGCACATAGGTGGTTGGGGTTAGTAATTTCATTGAATGTCAAGGGTACGGAGTTGGACTCTTTTGTTGGAGGTAATCATTGTCAAAAGGATTAGTGATGCAAATGTTCACTGCCAGTTATCAGCTCATGCCTATTTGTTGTTTGGACTACTCCATTTGCCGACAGTGGCAAATCGAATTGAGCGCCATGCAATCATCCCCAAACGTCCCCCTTATGACTTTCTTTCCGATGGAAAAATGTAATTGCTGAAGCATCTAAAGTTGGTTGGGTTTAGGATTCTGCCTAATAGCTCGAAAAGGAAAACGTAATTCTTTGATGTTATTAGAAAGGAACATGCACAAGTTGATTGGAGTAGGTTATTTGCGGGCAAAGGAATTCCAAAAAGTGGGATTGTTTTAAAAGCGTGATGGTGGGAGTTCAAAGCATACGTGTTCCTGTTAAAGTGAAGGGCACAGAGCTATCTCTATCTGCAAGAGATAGCTCTGGCAGATAGAGTATGGAAAATCCAAAGATATTTTATGAGTATCTTAGGGAAAGAAGGTAGCTAGAGAGAGATTAGGGACCCTCAGAATCCAGTGGTCATGAGTAAAAGGAGCCCCAGGAGATTAGTATGGTTTTCTATGAATATTTCTCAATTAGATTTTACTATGGAGAAAGACATGACAACCAGGAAAATTGGAACAGAAAATGAAGATGTCTTGAGGACAGTCTGTCTTAAGGTCGAGGAGGTGCTGGATGTTCTAAGGCATATGAAGATAGATAAAACTCCTGGGCCAATTAGATATATCTGAGGACACTTGAAATTCCAGGGGCCCTGGCTGAGATATACAAATCATTATCTGTAGGAAGTAACTGCAGATGTTGGTTTAAAATGAAGATAGACACAAAAAACTGAAGTAACTCATTAGGTCTCCAAAGAGTTAGGGTGGCTAATGTTGTGCCTCTATTTATGAAGAGCTGCAAAGAAAACCCTGGGAACTCGTGAACCTAACATCTGTAGTAGGGAAGTTTCTGGAGCGTATTCTGAGAGATAAAATATATATGCATCTGGGGAGATAAGGGCTAATAAGGGGTAGCCAGCATGGTTTTGTACATGGGAGTTTGTGTCTCACAAATTTGATTACGTTTTTGGAAGACGTAACTAAGAGGATTGATAAGGGCAAGGCGATAGATCACAGATTAGCCTCCGAGCTCAAAGGAATAAAGTCCTAACTTGCCCAATCCCTGGTGTGCCAGGGATGGGTGCTGTGTCCATTGTTGTTTGTGGTTTATATCAACGATATAGATGAGAATGTGCAAGGCATGATTAGTAAGTTTGCAGATGACACCAAAGTAAGTTGTTTTGTGGACAGGGAATATGATTATCAGTTTACAGCACAATCTTGATCAGCTTGGTAAATGGGCTGAGTTGTCTAATGGTTTAATGCAGATAATTGCAAGGTGTTGTATTTTGGGAAGTCAAATGAGGGAAGACCTTTACAGTGAATGGTAGGGCCCTCGAGTGTTGTAGGGAAAAGGGATCTAGAAGTACAGGTACACAGTTCCCTGAAAGAATCGTTACAGTAGATAGGGTGATAAAAAAAAGGCTTTTGGTACATTGGCCTTCATCAGTCAGGGAATTCAGTACAGAAGTTGAGATGTTATGTTACAATTGTACAAGACGTTGATGAGGCTACACTTGGAGTACCGTGTTCAGCTTTGGTCACCTTGCTTTATGAAGGATGTAATTAAGCTGGAAAGAGTGGAGAAGATTTACGAGGATGTTGCCAGGACTCGACAGCCTGAGTTATAGGTAGAGATTGGGCACGATAGGACTGTATTCCTTTGCGCGCGGGACGATCAGTGATCTTATGGAGATATTATAGGGTTAATGCACAGTCTTTTATCCAGGGAATGGGGATTCAAGAACTAGAGGGCATAGGTTTAAGGTGAGAGCGGAAAGAATTAATAGGGCAATTTTTTCACCTAGAGAGTAGAGGGTATATGGAATGAGCTATCGGAGATAGTTTGCCTCTAGCTGCTTGGTAGATAATAAAACAAGACAAAATTACCGTATAGAAGTGTAAATACTAGTGAGAACCAGGCAGCGACAAAATAATCAACGTTGATACAAATTAAAATAAGGAGGAGGAGTGCACATCAGAAAATATTAGTTGCCAACGTAAGTGGGAATTTAGAAGTATTCAAAACATATTTAATAGTAAAGGGGTCATATGTGGAGCACTGAGGCATATTAAGAACAGCAACTAGAATTTGCAGTTGGATGCTAAGGACATAGTTAAGATACTAGGTTGATACATTGCATCTGCCTTTATCAAGAGGAGTAAAAGGTGAAGGAGATAAGTGAGAGACCAAATAGGTTTAAAAGTAACACAGAGATATTAGAAACACCTTAAATATGTCATTCACCATTGCTCGACGGGCTGCATCCTAAGATGTTAATGAAAGCATAGGAGGAAAGGGCAAAGTACTGCCCTGGTTGTAATGTTCCAGTGTTCTTTGCATGAAGAGGACTGAAGAATAGAACTTTACTCCATTATTCAAAAAAGCGAATAAGGATAAACAAAGCAACTACAGGCATGTCAGTTTACACTTGGTGGTGAGAAAGCTTTTAGGAAATGTACCCAGGACATGATTAAGTCACTCAGTGGAAAATTGATTAATTAAGTAAAGCTAATAAAATGTTTGACAAATTTGTTGTTTTTTTAATGAAGTAGCAGATAGAGTTGATGTTAGTAATGCAGTCAATGTGGTCTATATATATCTTGTTCCAAAAGGCAAAGTTAAACCACATGACATAAAAGGGACATTGATGAGATGCATCTGAATTTAGCCAAATAACAGACAACTGTGGTTGACAGTTGTTTTACCGACAGATGGGAGATGAATGGTGGTGCTTCCTAGGGACTGGTTTTGGGCCATTGATTTTATTTTGATCAAGATCAACAACTTGGTCATGGAGGTGCAAGTCACAATTTTAAAATCTGCAGGTGACATAAATTTGGCAGTACTGTGATCCTTGAAGAACATATTTCTCTACAGCATAGCACAAACTGGCTGGTGGAATGAGCAGACACATGGCAGATGTGGAGAATTGTGAGATGATGCCTTTTGGCAGGAAGAATGGGAATGGTATGGTTTTAAGGCACTATAGTACAAAGGAATGCAGGAGCAGAGAGATCAAGGGATGCACATCCATAAATTATTGAAAGTGGCGCAGCAGGATAAGAGCAAGGTTAAGAAGGCAAACACAATTCTTGGCTAAATCAAGGATCTGCCGAACTTTTATACATATTACTCAAATTCAATTGGAGTATTGTGTTCAATAATGGTCACCAATAAAGGAAAGATGTGAATACATTATTAGAAGGGGATCAGAAAAGATTTATAAAAATTGATTACTGAAATGTGAGAGGATACAATGATGAGGATGGGACTGCCTTTTTTTGCAGAAGGCTGAGGGAGGATTTGACAGAAACATATAAAAGGTTGAAGGCTCTGGGCAGAGTGAATCATGGCAGAGTGATGGGGAAGGGATCAAGGATTAGAGTGGCAGTAAACATAAAGGGGAAGAGAACTAAAAATAACTTTTTAAAGTAGCTTCTTGATAAGCAGGGGGATAAAAGCATATTGTGGTAAATGGGAACTTGGAATTAATATAATGGATATATTGGTTTATTATTGTCATGTGCACTCAGTGAAAAACCTTGTTTGCGTGCCATACTATGCATGAGTACCATCAAGCCTTACGCAAGTTCACCAAGCAGTACAGAAAAAAACACCAAGAGTGCCGAATATAGTTTTACAGTAGTATAGTGGTACAGTTACAGAGAAAGTGCAGGGAATAAAAAGTGCAAGGTCTGTATTGAGGTAGAGAGTTGAGAGATCAGGACTATGCCCGAGCTTAAGAGAGAACCATTCCTGAATCTGGTGTAATACATTTTCAAGCTTTTATAGCTTCTGGCTGATAGGAGATGGGAGAAGAGGAATGACCAGGCTGAAAATTATCCTTGATTATGTCGACTACTTTCCCAAAGCAGTGTGAAGCGTAGATGAAGTTAATGAGAAGAGGCCTGCTTGTGTAATGGACTGGGCTATATCCACATCTCACTACGATTTATTGTGGTCTTGGGCAGAACTGTTGCCAAACCAAGCATCTCGATAGAATGCTTTCAATGATGCATCTGTAGAAATTGGAATCATTGGAGACATGCCAAATTTCCTTAGTCATAGAGCCACACAGCACAGAAACAGGACGTTCAGCCCAACCCATCCATGCTGACCAAGATGCTCCATATATGCTTGTGTTTGGCCTATATCCATCTAAACCTTTCCTATCCATGTACCTGTCCAGTCTGCTGAGAAAGTAAAGGTGTTAGAGTGCTTTATTTGTAATAGCTTCAATGTGGTTGGTCCAGGATAAATTGTTGGTGATATTTACACTTGAAACTTGAAGTTTTCGACCATCTCCACTCAGGCACCTTTGATGCAGGATGGAGTGTCTGAGTACAATGATTGAGATTACAATCAGAACAGCCATGGTCTCATTGTATGCCAAGCGGGTTGAGGAACTAAGTGACCTGTGGTTTCTAATTCACATACTTGTGTGTTTAAATTAAACCTAAAATCTGCAGGTAGTTAGGTTGGCTAAAGGATACAAAGCAATCGGCACTTATTAGGATGAGGGAAGTGCTCCAGAGAAAACTGATTTCAAACAATTTTGTTCCAACGTGAATTACCCATTTGAAAATCCCATGCAAAATACCCATTTGTAACACAGATCTTTTTGTCTGCATTATTTGATGCGTTGTTCTTAATCCACAGATAGACCTATAGACAAGGATTTTAGTTGATCTTTAATCCAGCAGCCACAAATGGACCAAATCTTACAGTGTAATTGCCATTGCACCTAAAGTCCTGATATTTATGTCCTAGTGCAGCAAAGGTGTTCAATCCAAGAACTGTGCAAATTAATCGAATGGTAACTTGTACATGGGAATAATTGAAGCTGAGCACGCTGCCACAGATCCATAAAATCAATCGACTATCTAAAACCATTCTAGGCAAATAAGATTTAACAGGAATGCAACTGTAATGTAATGCAAGAAAATCTACAAAATAAGAAGATTATTTTACATAATGAATGGTAATTAAACAACTAATGAGATTACGGGTATTAAGAGGAAAGAATGAAAAGTTGAAGGAAGACATTCTGAAACAGTGCTGTTCCAAAGGCTATGTTCTGAACATACAAATATTCTTGCCAGCAAGGAAGTTGGAGTGTGGCCAGTTTTGAAGACAAGAGTTACATGATGTTATCACCACATGGACTCTCTACCAGACAGAGCTGACATCTCTAGAACTAGGCTATTCACCAACAGTGCGAGCTGGAAATCAATTCCGTGTATTACAAAATAACAAGTTTTATTGGATTAATTGGAGTAAGCCGTTCCTCTGACAGGAATCAATGATAAAGGCATTTCAGTTTTAAATTGTCCTTGAAAGAGAAAAACAGGTTGTTGGGTTTGAGATGCTTTTCCCCAATGGTACAAATTATTTCAAATTTCAAACTGAGGATTATAGTGAGGCATAATGGGATGGTGGGATTAATGTTAAATTGCCCTAACAAAGAAACTGCAATAAAACAAAATAATTGTGTTCGGTCTTTCCTTGAACTCGGACAGTATAGCAACTTTTCTGTTCAGCAGCAAGTTCCTTTATAGCTACTTTAATATTGCAAACTATTCCAAGGCAGAGTGACATAAAATCAAAGTCGAAACCAAGCCATGAAGATATATGGTTGCAGGTGTCCAAAACCTTGCCAAGGAGCAGAGAAGTGGAAGATATAATAGCTAGAATTCCGCAGTTTGGGCCTGATCAGATGGACAAATATTTCCCAAAGATTGAGGCAATAAAACTGCAATTGGTCAAGAGACCAGAATTAGAAAATTGGAGATATTTTAGTCAGTTATAAGGGAGTTGAGGCCTACTTTGTTCAGCGATGATCATATTGAATGGCGGAGCAGGCTTGGAGGGGTTAATTACTTAATACTGCCCCTATTTCTTGTTTTCTTAGTGGGCTGGACTAAATGTTTTAAATGTTTTTTTATAATGTTTTAAATGTTTTTTTAAATTGTTTCAGGTTTCTGGAGAGAAAAATTAAGGCACCTGCAAGCGTGCTTTGGAATTGCCATCTAGAGGAAACAAAGACATGGATTAGGGTGTCAGAAGCAAGTGAACTTTGGCAAGGCTGAAGTCAGACAACCTTAGATCAACTGAAGAAGACTTCAATGTTGAAGACATTCCAAGCATATATGCAAGTGTTGGAGTCAACTTGCAGTCAGATATTGCTTTTAGTTGTGAACTCTCACTTTATTTTTGATATGATTTTAAAATCATTTTGGCAGCAAAGTTAAGAGTTTACAAAAAAGCTTTTGGGAAATTCACATTAGTAATGCTTCACTTTTCTGTGATCAGATCAGTGCACATAATGCACAGTCTTATGTTCAGTAACAAATTAGCACAGTTGAAGCTTAGGAATTCCACCAGGGTATTATAGTTTAACCAGATAAAACCATTTGTCCCAACCAGAGCTTGAACACGAGTGGCTCTTGGATGTTAAGGCATTGGGTTTCAGGGATATCTAGAGTTCCAGAATCCAGTAATGGATAAAATATATTCAAGTTATATTTTTTTAAAACAGACTAAGTGAATAATTGGAAACAGTGGTTTGAGTTCTCCAGGGCTGTTTGGATTTGGAGATTGCTGCCAATTTTAATCCTGTTTTAAATTTTATATGGGCCATCTCTGACACTTCCCTTTCCTTTCTGAACTTCTTGATTTCCATCTCAGGGAATAGATTAGCAACCAATGTGCATTAAAAGCCCAAAGACTCCCAAAGCTATCTTAACTGCACCTCCTCCCACTTGCCCCTGTTGTAAGGACTACATTCCATTCTCTCCGTTTCTACAGTTCTGTGACATCTGTTTGATGATAATGCCTTTCACACACACCAGTGCCTCTAAAACGTCTTTTTTCTTAACCATGGTTTGTTCTACATTATAATCAATAGAGCTATCAGTCACACTTATTCGATTTCCAATCTCATCTCCTCTCCTCCAACCCTGAGCAAGTATCGAATTCCCGACCCTCATCTTCCATTACACCATCCCAAAAGCCACAGCACTGAGTGGGTCATTCTCCAGCGTTTGTAATATCACCACCAATTACACTCGCCTCTCCCCTCCCAGCATCCTGAAAAGACCATCACAGATTTACAACTCCCAGATTTACTCTTCCATCTCCACTTCTCACAGATTCAACAATGAATTTCAGATGTCTTACCAATTTGTAGCAGAACTGTCCTAGATCTCTCTTCACTGATGCTGCCTAATCTGCTGAGTATTTCAAGAATTCACTTTTATTTCAGATTCCAGCAACTAAGGTATTTTGCACTTTGCAAGTCCAATATTGTTGTCTTAATCTATTTTTTAATCAATTTCTTTCTCATTTTATCTCCTTCAAATACATCAGATGTGATGAACAAGCTTCAATTCCCTCCTTCAACTGACACCATAGTATTTTGTTTCAATATGTTTCTCTTTGTCACCACCCTCTCACTGACATATCATTTATTCTCTCCGTCTCTCGCTTTTCTGCAACTTTGATTTCTAACATTTCTGAGTTCTGATGGAATGTTATTGACATAAAACATTGACTTTGTTCCTCTGTCCACGGATGGCACATGACTGGCTGAGTATTTTTGCTGTTTTCTACTTTCATTTTTGGTTCAAGTAACCAAGTCTGATTTGGAGATTTGGTCTAAATTCCAAATTTAGAATGCCTAGAATGTAATTTAGAAATAATATTCAAGCAAAATAAACCTAATAAACCTAAATAAACCTTTCCTGCAAAAGGAACTGACATTACTTGTTCATTGCCCAAATGAAGCATGGAAAGCAGGTACAGGTACTAAGAAGTTCTTACAAGCATCAGGATCAACGTGTCATAAATTTACATAAAGACCTGAAGATGCAGGTTTACAAAAAAAAACATAAAGTTCTGGAGTAACTCAGCAAGCCAGGCAGCATTTTTGGAGAACATGGCTAGGTGACGTATTGGGTCGAGACTCTTCTTCAGACTCACCAGTCTGTTATTCAAGCACTTTGTGTTATTATATTGTTTTAGGACATAAACTTTAAAAAACAATAATTTTTTCCAATTTTTTAAATAATTGTAATGAGTTTTGAATGCTTTTGGAAGTCAAAATTTAGAAACATTGAATAAAATTGATGACTTTGTCAGTTCTAACTAAGCTGTGGGTATGTGTTTTTTTTGAAGGGGGGGGGGGGTTCTTTGCACATGATCCTATCACACAGTGGGAGGCCCTGTCATTGAATATCTGAAGAAGATTCCCAACCTGAAACATCTTGTCCATTTCCTTCCACTCACAGCTGCCTGGCCTGCTGAGTTAATCCAACACTTTGTTTTTTGTTGGTCTGTAGCTACAATGCCAGAGTGATTTGTGTTCTTCGAGGTGTTTCTTAAATGACATGATAGTGTATGCTTCCGCTGTCTTCTCAGGCTGTGCATTCCGAACTTCAACCACCTACTGGATGAAAAAGTCTTCCTTAGATCCCTTGTAAACTTCACCTTAAATTTCTGTCCTCAGACATCCCTGGGTACGGTTTCTTCTTATCTACCATATTTATGCCACTCTTAATTTTGTGTACCTTAGATTCACTCTCTTCTGCACTAACAAAATCAAGCTCAGCCTCTCTAGCCTCTCCTCATAGATGAAATGCTCCATTCCAGGCTAGAGCCCGGTGAATTTCCTCAACACCCTCTCTGAAGCAATCAAATCATTTCTGTAATGTGATGACCAGAACTGTACATAATACTCCAGCTGTGGTGGCCTAATAACTGTGTTCACAAGGCTTTTTCTAAACAACAAATGTCAATATGTTTTTATATACAATGAAATTAATTAACATTAATATAGAACATGTAACATCCATATCTGTAGCAGATTTGTGAACTGAAACGTCAATAATGTAACACAATTGATGAACTAATGCCATGTGATAATTGAGCTGTAGCATTCTAATGGGTTTTATTGTATCTCCCAGTTACATGGCAGAATTACAGATGGCTAAACGCAGCAATACCAAAATCACTTGGCAGTTCAGATACATCCATGGAGAGATGAGGAGAATCTACATTTCAGGTCAATAATCCTTCATCAGAAATGAAAATGTCTGAATATAAGTGTATTATAAACTACAGAGAAGTAGAGAGAACTGAGAACAAAACCTACCATCAGTGGCGCTCCAGATCTGCCTGCTGATGGTTCAGATTCCTGAATCTGAGGGAATTTTAGTGAAAGGGCACATACCAAATTTGACAAGGCTACCATTACTTTAATTACTGATAGTGACAGAAAATGAATAAAGGAACAAATTATTCTCAAAATATCCAGCGAAAATCAACAGATTTTCCTGCCATCCTTTAAGGCTTTTCCATCATCTGCATGGAACAAGCCAGGGCCATGATGGAATTACACTTCACCTGCATGAATGAGTGCACCACCAACAGGTCAAATGAAACTTGACAAGATCCAGAATAGGGCAAACAATTCACCATTTTAAACATGCATATCTTCAACCCGCAGCCCACTGCAGCTGTAGTGCATCTACAAAATGCACTGTAGTTGCTCACCCAGGTTAGTCAAACAATATCTCGGAAACTCGCAATCTCTACCGCCAAGGACAAGGACAGCAGATTCATGGGAACCCTAATACCTGTGTATCACCCTCTAAGTCACACTCCATCCAAACTTGGGAAGTTCAGTTTTATTGTAACTCACTCTTAATCCTGGGATATCTTTCTTACAACAAGTGCTGCAGTGTTTTGAGGCAGCACTTCACTTGACACATAACAGCCCAACCCAGAATGGGGCTTACACTGGGCAGGCATCTTCTCAAGGGTAATTAAATGTGGGCCTTATAAATTAGGACCATATCCCAAAACATAGTTAAAAGATTTAAGTTATCTCAAGGGTTCTAATATTTCGGAAACAAAATATTACCCATTCCCAAACCACTCATTAAGCTATGTTCACTTCCCTGGTATATCTTTTCCCACAGTGAATGAATATTTTTAAAAGCTGGTTAACTTATCAAAGCAGCCTTCAAAGGTACAAGGTCAAATTGCACTATCATGCGCTGCCCCCTAAGGGTTACATTTGGGAAATATTTTAAATACATTACCAGTTTACATTTAGAGATTGGAATCTAAATAGTAATATTTAATTTGTATAAACAAAAATGATTATCATCTCTCATAACAAACTGGAATTTGAAGCTACATTTATTGATTTGTGATTGGTAGCAAGAATAGTACGATATCTGTAATTATTTCCTGATAAATGTTTGTAGACAAAAATGTAGACAAAAATGTTAGGTCAAAGCATCCATGCTGTTCCATTGTAATGATCTTTATTTAAGCGCTAAAAATGCATTTATAAGACAAGATAAAAAATCACATCCAGGCAATTTACAAGAGATTCAAGCAAAGCTTAGATTGGACGTAGTTCTATTGTAGCTGACTTTTGTTTATTTTTATTTCAGGTTCATCAAGATCAACATTTATTGTCCATTTATAACAACCCCCAAGAAGTGGATTGCCCTCTTGCACTGCAGCATTGTTTCTGATGAAGGTACTTGAACAGTGCCTTTGAGTAGTGCCAGGATTTAGAACCAGCAACGAGGAAGAAACAGCATTTTCCCCAATTTTGATTGTATGCAACTTACCATGTGCCTGAAGCTCCTGGTGCTGGATGCTGGAGATTTGGGAGTGCTGTTGGATAGATGAAATTTTATGAAGGGTGCAAACTGTAGGCACTATGCAATGATGATAATAAAGTACAAGAAGTTTGAGTACACGAGTCAGGAAATCATCTTGCAGCTTTATAGAACTTTGGTAGACTGCATTTGTAGTATCGTATTCCAGTTCCAGTTGCCTCATTACAGGAAGGATGTAGAGGCTTTGGAGTAGGTGCAGAAGAGTTTTACCAGAGGTTTACCAGTCAGAAGAAGGGACCCGAGACAACACATTGCCTATCCATGTTCACCAGAGATGCTGCCCAATCTGCTGAATTACTCCAACAATTTGTTTTGTAAACCAGCATCTGCAATTCCTTGTGTCCATATTTTTACCAGAATAGATGCGACCTGGAATAGAGACTATTACCCATAGAGATTGGTTTTATTTTCTCTGGAATGTCAGAGGATGAGGGGAGCCCAGGTAGAAGTATATATAGAAGTCTGAGAGACTTAGATAGGGCTTTTTCCCAGGATGGAAATGTCAAGGATTATAGGGCATCACTTTAAGGTGAGAGGGGCAAAGTTTAAAATAGATGCGCTGGGCAAGTTTCTTTTTTACCCAGAGTGGTAGGGGCCGAGAACGCATTGCTAGTGGTGGTGGTGGAGGCAGATAGTGGAATTTAAGAGACTTTTACATTAGCATATGGATATGTGTTGGATATAGTGCCAATAAAACAAGCCTTTTGGTCCAGGATGAAACAGAGCTGCTTATGGTGTTGGAGCTGCACTCATAAAAACAAGTACAATGCCTTCTTCCATCATATTTCTGGCATGCTATGGTTAAAAGGCTTTGAAGTGTCACACAGAAGGTGAGTCACTTTCTTCAGACCACCTCGTCTCTGTAGTCACATTATTTATGTGGCTGGTCCATAATTTTTCCCCTAAATCAACTTTACTCAGAATAAAAAATGTACTCAGCTGGTAGAGTTGTTGTATCACAGCACCAGAGACCCGAGTGTAACCCTGACCTTAGGTTAGAGTTTGCACGTTTTTCCTGTGGCCACATGGGTTTCCCCCAGGTGCTGTGTTCCTGCCACATCCCAATGATGTGCGGGTTTGTAAGTTAACTGGCCTCTATAAAATTGCCCAATTAACTATTTGATCAATGGTCAGTGTGAACTTGGTAAGCCTAAGGTCCAGTTTCTATGTGGTATGTCTAAACTAAACAAAAACTGTGTAAAAACTCTGTGTCTATACATCTAATACTGTCATACCTATCTTTAGTCAAAACACCCTTGCCACTCATGTGGCCTCCCGGGGCGCTGTCCCTGCTCTTGTTTGAGTGGTGTCTCCAACCTTCACCACACAAATATGCATGCCACCCTTTACATGGTATTACGGTACTACACAAAGACACACTCTCTCTCTCTCTCTCGGGCCTAGTTAGAAAGCCAGAGGCAAACAGCTGGCTGTTGAAATGCTCCAGTGTATTTGTTGGAATAAAGTTGGACTTCATCATGAATGTGTTTTTATTATTGGGCCGCCAATAAACATCCAGGGGACCCTGTGTTTCAATGGCCAGCTTCAATGCGTCCCTCAGCACAAGTTCTCCCTGTGACTGCATGGTTTTCCTCCCACATCTGAAAGACACGTGGGTTTGTAGGTTAGTTGGCTCTGTAATTGTCCCGAGTGTGTACAAAATGGATGCGAAAGTGGGATAACACAGAAATAGTGTGAACGGGTGATCGATAGTTGGCGTGGACGCAGTGGGCCTGTTTTCATGCTGTATCCTTAAAGAAAGAGGAATTCCTGCAGCTGGGATGATTGACCTCCAACAATGCCAACCATCGCAGTGTTTTCCCACTGATGCCCATTGACTTTACCAGAGCTCCTTGATGCCACACTCTGGCAAATGATGCCTTGATGTTGAGGACAGTCATTTTCATGTTACCTCTAAACTACAGTCTGAAGAAGGGTTTCGGCCCGAAACGTCGCCTATTTCCTTCGCTCCATAGATGCTGCTGCACCCGCTGAGTTCCTCCAGCAATTTTGTGTACCTCTAAACTACAACTCTTTGGTCTATGTCTGGACAAATGCCGTGATGAAGTCTGGTCCTGGTAAAACCCAAATTTGGAAGTAGCAACTAGGTTTGGTTGAGTAAGTAACACTTAATAATGCTGCTGATAATATCTGTACCCTTTTGGTGATGACTTAGAAAACACTTGTTAGGCTGGAATTTGTCAGATTGGAGATTTATTTTACATTTTATGAGCAGGATTACCCTTGTAATGTTCCACATTGTCACGTAGATGCTGGTATTGTAACTGCACTTGGATTGCTGGGCCACAGACTCAATGTTCTGAATTGCTTATATTCAATATTACAACTGAGATGTAATCTCCAGACAGATCAGCTGTCATTAACAAGTCTCCACTGGATTTTCTCAGCCATTCTACGTTCTCTGTAATTTCTACAGCACGTTCAGTAATTTCATATTTTTCTTGATATAACATAAGAGTAAATAGCATTGACTGATCATCCACTCAGCACTTCTGGAAGAACTTCCTTGTGCATGTTATTGCTTGGAATAGTTTGCAGAGGACGTTTGCATCCAATACAGTAAAATGTCAACCATTAAATATGACTACCTTTAAATAATAATTATTACCACATCACTGAAATAAACAAGCCGTGTGTATTGCTACATGAGTATTTATAGATTGTCTTTAATTTAACAAATGTTAATGGTTCAACCAATTTGATTCTGCAATTTAAAAATATTTCCTTAACATTCAGGTCTAATAACCTGAATGATCAGACATTTAATCTACCTTCGATTTTTCCAGCATCTGACATTCTTTCTTAGACAATTAATCTAGTATGTTCTAGTCACGTTCTTGAAATGAAGTGTGTCTTCACATGCTGAAGCTCAAAAGACTACTTTTACATATTTTAAATCTGAAAGAATTTCTTTATACATAGATCTTGAATTACAATATATCGTTTAGCACATTAACTAGGTAAATTTTCTATTTCACAATGCATATGGGAAGTCTGAATTCTCAGTATTGCATTTCATAACTTACAATATTTGATCATTTCCATACTTTGGGGAGGATTTATAGGCCCTTTGTTGTGGGGGATGGATCTAATATGTCCAAGAGTTAAATTCCTAGGAGAGATGACATACACTAGGGCTGTATCGCTGCAACTAAGCTTTCAAGAAAATAAAGGAAACAGATGGGGGACAAAAATCCTTCCATTGAGTTGGATTTCCACGATCAAGCAACATAGCTAATATTTTTAGGAGTGAGATCTGGCAACTCTTCTTCATATTTGGAGTGGATTAAGTCTGTACTCAACAAACTGCAAGTGATGGCGGACCCATTGTCAGTTAATAATCTAAAGATTGCTTTATTTTTGTTGACCAAAGATATTATTGGATGTTAGACTTAAGAAGTTTGCTTTTGTTCAATTATTATAATAATGAATCTATTTGCATTTGGTATTCCTAGGAGAGATTGCAATTCTGATACATTATTAACAATAATAACACTTTCATTTTACTCAGAGGTTGAACAGGACAGAACTTTGTTCTTTGGAGCACAGGGGTATCGGGGATGTTTGTATAGATGTGTATAATCATGAGGGTAATATGTGGGGTTCGTTCGCTCGTGTGTCAGATGACGTATAGTTCGCTGTTGGCTTCTGTCGCCGTCCAACATGTTGACAGAATTGGTCGCCGGACGTGTCACAGAGTGCATTGTGGCGTGGTTTCGGGGATTGCCACGTGGAGGCTTCTGTCATGATCCCCATAGATGGGGTGAATGCACAGTCTTTTACCCATAATATGGGAATCACGAACCAGAATACATAGGTTTAAGGTGAAGGGAGAAAGATTTAATAAGAACCTGAGAGGCAATTCTTTCCACAGAGAGTGGTGGATATATGGAACAAACTGTCAGAGGCAGTTTAGGCAGGTACTACAACAACATTTAAACTACATTTGGACAGGTACATGTATAAGAAAGATTTAGAGGGATATGGGTCACATGCAGGCAGGTGAGACTAGTGTAGATGGGGCACAGTGGTCAGAGTGGGCAAGTTGGGCCGAAGGGTCTGTTTCTACACTGCATTACTCTAAAATAAGATCGTGGCAAATCCAAACGTGGTCAACACAACTTTCCCTGACATTGACATAAAATTACCTTAATTTTTTCTCTCTCCACAGATGCTGCCCGACTTCCAAGGCATTTCCAGTGTTTATATTAGTTTGTGTTCCCACCAGAGACCAAAAGATATGGCAGATACTAGAATCTTGAGAAGAAAACAAACTGGAACTCAGCTAGTCAGACAGCATCAAGAGAGGAAAATGGATAAGCGACCTTGGGCCGTTTGAATTGGGCCGCTTCTTCAGACTGCTCATGGAAAATGCTAATTTCCCAATCTGCAGCATTGCTCTGCACTGCATACAAAATAAGTCACACTCTCTCATTATTCATCTCCATTTATTAAAATCTCCAGACAAATCAGCTGTCATTAACAAGTCTCCGCGGGATTTCTCAGCCATCCATTGATTTTGTATTATCATAGCTATTCCCTAAATTCACCCCATCCTTCCCTCTGCAACTTAAAACATAGAAACATAGAAATTAGGTGCAGGAGTAGGCCATTCGAGCCTGCACCGCCATTCAATATGATCATGGCTGATCATCCACTCAGTATCCCGTACCTGCCTTCTCTCCATACCCTCTGATCCCCTTAACCACAAGGGCCACATCTAACTCCCAAAACATGTTTGATCTCCAATTTCTCCTTGCCCTGAAGACTGCTCGTCAACTTCCAACGTCGCCTGTTTTATTTCCGATTTCCAGCATCCTAGATTGTTTAGAGATATTGTATAGCAGCAGGCCCTTCACAGCGACCACCCGTTCAAGAAGGGTCTCGACCCGAAACGTCATCTATTCCTTCTCCAGAGATGCTGCCTGCCCCGCTGAGTTACAAACTCCAGCATTTTGTGTCTATCACCTGTTCACTGTAGTTTTGTTTATCCCACTTTCGCACCCACTCCCTGCACCAGGAGCAATTGAGAGGCCAACTAACCTACAAGGTCTCGACCCGAAACGTCACCTATTCCTTCTCTCCAGAGATGCTAATTGCCCCACTGAATTACTCCAGCACGTTGTGTTTATCTTCGGTTGAAACCATAAGATATTTGGTTGAAACCAGCATCTGCAGTTCCTTCCTACAAACCCGCTTCGGGGCGTGGAGGGAGGAAACCGAACCGCCCAGCAGCGCCTCTGCCATCTGCGCTTTTCGACGAGTTTCCTGTTGGTCTGAATGCAAAAAAAAACACACACAAAAGGCAGCGTTTTAAAAAATAATAACTGGGAAAGTTTGAAATAGCTTGCATTGCACAATAGCGACATCGCATGGAAAGCCACAGGCCCGGGCGGAAGTGAAGGCGGCTGGAGGTGACGCGCATGGAGCGGCCGTTGCGTTGAGCGGGCTCGGCGAGCGCGGGTGAGTGGCGAGCCCAGGGTCACCATAGTAACGGGGGTTGGGGCCTGCGGTGGGGCCCGCCTGTGCTCCTGGCAGTTGGGGCTCTCATGTGCCAAATGGTCGCAGGCATGACTCCTCGCTTTCCCCGCGTCTGCGGTAACTGACTGCAATATCATCGCTGCTCCGTCTCTTCCCCAACCACCCCCATAAAGAGGAAGTATCTAGGAACCTTGCATCGGCGAAATAAATGGTAGGGATGCTGTAATTTAGAAAATTACAAGTAATGCGGATCACTGCTGTCTGCTCTCCGCATGGGGTGTTGTCACATACAAGAGAAATTTGGTGCATCTCGTACTTCATGAGATGGACACAACGTGTTGGAGTAACTCAACGGGACAGACAGCATCTATGGAGAGAAGGAATGGGTGACGTTTGGAGTCGAGACCCTTCTTCAGACCTTCATGAGTACAGCTTAAGCGTAAGCGCAGGTTTTGTGATGGTAGACGAACTAGGTGGACACTAGAAGAAAGAGAGAGAGAGAGAGAAAGATGTGCGAAATCTGTAGCAAAACTGTAAAAGGCTGCACGCAATGATTATAGACCAGTTTTCATCACTATTGTAGAACTGTAACCTATAGAGAGACAAGTCATGAGTGGAAGCATCTCATGAAACCGAAGGAGCGTCCCAACCAGAAACGCCCCATTCCCTCCACAGATGCCATCTCGCCCAGAGATTCGCCAGCGACACGTTTTGCTAATTGATAATCGCATCAAATTGTTGAAAGACGCATCGAAACAGCGTAGTGGCTGGTCCCAGGATATAGTCAAATATATACAGCATGGATATAAAACATTCGGCTCACCCATCAACTACTCATTTACACGAACCCAAGGAAAACCTCACTTTTTTTTATTCTTCCTGAATTCTCATCGACTCCCTCCGGATTCTACCGTCGACATACAGTGCAATTTAAAGTGGCCAATTAACCACACATCTGTAGGATGGGAAGAAACTGGATGACCCAGAAGAAACCCACACAGTCACTGGGAGAAATTGCGAACTCCACACAGAAGGACCCAAGGTCAGGATTGAACCCGATTCTCTGGCACTTTGTGGCAGTGGCTGCATAAGCTACACGACTGTGTAGCCCATCACTGCAGGAAATTCTTAGGCAGTGTGCTAGGCCTAACCATCTGCAACACCTACCTTCCATTATTATAAGTTTAAAGGGGTGTTTGCTAACGATTGTAAAATAGCTAATTCACTTTAATAGCTAATTCTCAAAAAATGAAGGAGCCCATTACCAGCAGCTCGGCACCATCCAGGACAAAGCAACTCTCTTGTTTGGCATCCTATTATCAACCTTAAGCATTCATTCACTCCACAATTTTTGTATACGAACTACAAAAAGGACTGCAGTTACTCACCTAGACTTGGGCCTTTAATGTTATATCTGGCACTGAATGCTATAACCTTTATCCTTTATTTGTGCACTGTAAACAGCTCAATTAGTATAGTCATGTATAGTCTTTTCACGCAACCAAACGTTTTTCACTGTACCTCAGTGCATGTGACAATAATAAACTAAACTAAATTAAACCTCCCAAACCCACAACTTCACTAAGAAGAGGCAGCACATACATGGAAACACCATCACCTGCAGGATTCCCTCCAAAGTGCACATAACCCTAAATTGGCAGTACATTGTCAGGCCTTTGTTGTCGTGAAGTCTAAATCCTGGAACTCACTCCAAAAATGTAGTGCTTACCACCGCAATAGATCAACAGACGGTGAGATCTCTCTGGCTGTCTATTCTGCACTGGACCACTTGAACAGTAAAAGCACAAATATTAGCCTGTGCTTCATAGACTACAGCTTGGCGTTCAACACCATCATCCCCTCCAATCTGTTTCCATGGAACTGGATCTCTGCACATCCATTTGTAACTGAATTCTCGACTTCCTCATCAACAGACCACAATCAGTACGAATTGCCCAAAACATTATTTCTCAATAACCATCAATGCGGGGCCACCTCAAGGATGTGTGATCAGTCGCCCGCTCTACTCACTCAATACCCATGACTGTGTAGCCACACACAGTTCCAATTCCATCTTTAAATTTTCCACTGAACCACTGTTGTTGAACAAATCGCAGGTGTCGGAGTATTGGAGGAAGATTGATCGCCTGATTGAATGATGTCAGAGTGACCACCTTGCTCTCAACGTTAGTAAAACCAAAGAACTAATTGTTTACTGTAGAAGAGGAAAAGTGAGGATTCACAAACCTGTCTTTATCGATGGGTCGGTGGAAGAGTGAGCCAACAACCTCAAGTTCCTGGGATACAAACTTCAGATTGAAGAAGGGTCTTAACCCAAAAAGTCACCCATTCTCCAGAGATGCTGTCTTACCTGCTGAGTTACTCCAGCACTTTGTGTCTATCTTTGGTATAAACCAGCAAACTGGGGATCTGTTCTGGACGCAGCACATTGATGCAATCATAAAGAGCCCATCAATGCCTCGACTTCCTTAACGATCAAGGAGATTTAGTATCAACAAATACTCTCTTGAACATCTGCAGATGTACGGTAGAGAGCATATTGACTGGTTGCTTCATGGTCTGGTTCAGCAACTCAAATGCCCAGGAACAAAAGAGATTACACAGAGTGGTGGACACTGCCTGATCCATCGTGGGTACTGACTTCCCCACCATTGAAGGGATCTGTATGAGGTACAAGCTCATCACGGACCCACACCACCCTGGCCACACTCTCATTTCACTCCTGACATAGGGAAGAAGGTATAGGAGTCTGAAAACCGTAACTTGCAGGCTCAGGAACAACTTCTTCCTAACAACTATCAGGCTACTGAACACTACAAATGCCAACTAAACTCCAAACTATGAACTGCCTTGGTTGCACTAGGGACTTGGGTTTTTGTTTTTTGCACTAGTATTTTTTTTAAATTATTGTGTGGTCTCAACTGACATGCAGCATCTTGCTATCTTGGAATTAAAATTGTTTTCTTTGCAAACAATTGAAGTACCATCCAAAATAAAATATATATACTCCACCCTACCTTTGATCTAATCCTGGTACTATTTGTATGTGCATTTTTTTCCCTGTGAATTTAAATCATACAATAATTATTTTCTAACAGATGAAGGAAGATGAGTACATCAATAGACCCAAACTCCTACATCCGCTTCTTGAACCACAAGTTTATTCGTGAACTTGCGGATATGTTGGATCCACAAGATGGGTGGAAGAAGTTGGCAGTAAACATTAAAAAAACTACTGGAGAGCCAAGATACAGCCAGTTACATATAAGGTAGTCAAAACTACTCTCAGCACTTAGCTATTTAATTGCTTAGTAATTTGCATCAGTGAAATAACTGTGTAAGAATCCAGCTAAGAAATTAGCATTTCATTCAAATGATAGAAATTTACAGCTAAGAATGAAGTTGTTTAGACAGTTCAGTTCATGCTAGTTGTTAAAGAGGTATATTAGCTAATTTCAATTCTCGGCTCTCAGAAGCAAAAGTAAGCAAGCACTGGCAGTTGCTCCCATAACTATTGGTTGATGCATCAGATAATCTAACCTTTTACAAATATTTTTTTTAGTTGCATTAAAGGTTTGTAACATTTCTACTCATGTGACCGGTCCACAGATACTGTCCTGCAGTCCGTGGAAATATTCCTCTATAAACTATAAGCTCTATTTTTGTAAGTCTAAATGTGAACATTTATCAGGCAAAGTTCCTCCCGCTGTTCCACCTTCCTTTTCCTCTGTTCCACCTTCCTTTGCACCAAATCCCTCAGATTAAATAGAATATTTCACAGCCAGTTACTTCTGCTTTTGTCTTAACCCATATTAAAGACTTTGAAACTAACTACACCAGTTATAGATACTACAAGATACATTATACTTTTAAATAAATAAAAAGCTTGTATTTTGTTATTGCAAGTTTGCCTTCTGAGAAAATAATTTGTGACATTATTAATTATTATTCCAGTTTATATTATAGCAGTATTCAAGTAATTAAAAATTATGTCGGTCCAGTTGAACCTATTTTGAGATATACATTTTGTCATTATCCGTGGACTTGTTATCCATGGATCTGCATGCTGTATTACTAAGAACATTGGATAGTATTACACATTTCTTGAGAATTCTAGTTTTGGGTGAATCCTGCTTACTGTGAGAAGGATTGCATTTGATATCTTGTTGTGATATATGTGTGTGGCCGGAAACAGAGTCAGAGTTGGGAACACCTGGGATCTGAAGTTTGGGCAGGGTGTGTGGCTGGTGCTGGGGACTGAAGCTTGAGTCACTTGTACATTTGAAGCCTGGGCCCAAAGTGTGGGTTGGATTTGTAGCGGGAGTCAGGGTCAAGGTTGGAGTTGGGAACTCTGAGGCTCAGTAATCAGGGGATTTACATCGGGACTATAGTCTGAAGTGTTTACGTGGTGCAGCTTGTTTTGGGAAGCTGAAACATACCAACTGAAACTTACATATAAATTGCTATATTTATGGAGGGGTGATCGATGTTTGTCATTACAGACATAATGTCAATGACAGCAGCCTTTGTAATATCTACAGGTTTTTTTGTCATGCGCCTAACTCGTGAATAAAAAGGACGGTGTACAAAGTGAATGTTCAATTATGTTTTCTTCTGGATTGTTCTAATTTCAAAAATACGACAGATCTTGGACCTGTACTCCCACTTGGATATTAGCATAATTCAAATTATTTCATTTTATCACCTAAAACATTTGCATTTTCACGAATATTGTATAATTTTTATCAAGGTGCATTATCAGAATCATAAAATTCAGTTATGGCTTTTGTTGTTGCTGAGATAAAAATTGCATAAATTGAACAAACTAATTTTGTGTAACTTGTCTGAAGGAGATTCGAAGGCGTGGTTCATATGGGAAAGAGTCCCACGGCAGAACTTTTGTTTGACTGGGGAACAACCAATGCTACAGTCCACGAGCTTGTAGAGATCCTGATTCAAAATCATTTCCTAGCTGCAGCTAGCTTGTTGCTTCCAGGTAATTGAATTTATTATTCTGTACAGTGGATTAATGCTAATTGTTTTTATGTATCATTGTTATGGAGCATTCATGGGTCCTGAGACCCAGAACCATATGCATCGCAGTCTCTGATTCTTCTGAGTTATATTTATCCCAATTGTCTTTTTACTGTCTTAAAAATATCAAAGCAAAGAATGATAATCAGCTACTTTTTTTTGTTCTTTTTGATTAAACCTGAGAATCTCCATGGATAGTTTATGGTCAATTAAGAGAAAAATATTATCAAGATTAAATAAATTAAATTTGTAGCTCACGTGGAATGTCAATATATATCTGTGCTGAAATTCTATATGTTTACATTTTGATAGGAACAAATTTAATTGCTGGTAAAAAATGTTGAACAATATGTTTTTATTGGCGGATGGAATTTAATCCCAACAAGTGCAAGGTGATGCATTTTGTGAAGTTAAATAGGGTTAGGACATGTACAGTACAAAGGTAACAAATGCTTACCTTCATAGGTCAGGGCACAGAATGGAAGAGTTAGAATGTTATGTGGCAATGTGATTGCAATCAGAGGATGTAAGGAAGATTCGCCAAGCTGTTGTCTGGAATGGAGGACTTCAATTATTTGATAGAGTGGTCATGTCATAAGTGATAGGAGCAGAATTAGGCCATACAGCAGATCAGCCATTCAATCATGGCTGATCTATCTCTCTCTCTCTCTCCTAACCCCATTATCTTGCCTTCTTCCCATAACCATTGACTCCCGTACTAATCATGAATCTATCTATCTCTAAGATCTATCTATCTCTGCCGTAAAAATGAAAAGATTGAATAGGTTGGGCTTGTTTACAATGGAATGAAGATGGCTGAGTGATGACTTGATGGATAATTGTACGATGATAAAAAGCATGGAATGTAAGAGACGTGAGGATATAGGTTTAGGGTGAGAGGAAGATGTTTTAAAATCAACCTGACGGGTAGGACTATTACACAGAGAGTGGTGCATCTAGAATGCATTGTCAGAAGCGGTGGTGGAATTAAATAGAATTACAATAGAATAAGAAAGAGACTGCACGGAAAGAGGCATTTGTGGACCACCTCATCCATACCAACCTTGATGCTTATCTATGCAAATCCCATTTGCCCAAATTACGACCATATGCCTTGACTCCTTTCCTATCACTATCTCCTCTGACAGCTTGTTCCAACTCTTCACCATCCTCTGTGTGAAAAATGGACCCCATAGATCTCCTTTAAGTTTCTCTTATGTCCTCTAGTTTTAGACTAATAGAGTCAGAGTGAAAACAGTTCTTCCAACTTGCCTACACTGACCAATACGCCCCATCTACACCAACCCCACCTGCCACAACTAGCACCTCTGACTGCTTGTTCCATACACCCACCACCCTTTGTGTAAAAAAAATGAACCCATTAAGTTCTTATTAAATTTTTCCACCCTCACCTTAAACCTATGTCCTCTGGTTCTCGATTCCCTTACTCTGGGCATTTACCTGATCTATTCCTCTCATGATTTTGTTCACCTCTGTGAGATCACTCCTCGTCCTCCTGCGCCCCAAGGAATAAAGTTCAAGCCTGCTTCACCTCTCCCATAGCTCAGACCCTCAAGTCCTAGCAAAATCTTCATGAATCTTCTCAGCTTGACAACATATTTACTATGTGTAGGAAGGAACTGCAGATGTTGGTTTACACTGAAGATAGACACAAAATGTTGAAGTAACTTAGCAACAGGCATCCATCTCTGAATGGAATGAATGGGTAACGTTTTGGGTCGAGACCCTTCTTCAGACTAAGTCAGGGGAGAGGGAGACACAGAGATATGGAAGGGTAAGGTGTGAAAATGAGATATCAAATGGGATGAAGCTCAAGGAAAATGTAGAATGGATCATTGTTAGCTAAAGGAAGGTGACAACGAAGCATGCAAAGATAAAATTTAATCAGGAGGACAGTCAGACTGGTCAGAGAACTAGGATGGGGGAGGGATGGAGAGAGAGGGAAAGCAAGGGTTACTTGAAGTTAGAGAAGTCAGTATTCACAGCACTGGGTTGTAAACTGCCCAAGCAAAATATGAGTCTGCCTAAACTTACATGATCTCCCAGTTGCTAAACACTTTAACTCCCACTCCCATTCCCATACTGACCTTTATATCCTGGGCCTCCCCCACTGTCAGAGCCCCAATGAAAATTGGAGAAATATTGCAGAGAAACCAAGGCAATTATGAAGGCAAATCATATGTTGACCTTGATGGCAAGAGGATTTGTGTGTAAGAGGAAAGGCATTTTACTATAAATAGTAAGGAAATCTGGTGTCACAGTAATTGGAATATTGTGAAAGATCTCGTCTCCCTATCTATGAAAGGATTTACTTGCCATTCAGGAAGTAAAACAGAGGTTTGCCGCATTGATACCTAGGATGAGGACATTGTTTTAAGGGAAGAGATTAAGCTTGCTTGAGTTTAGGACAATGAGTAATGGCCTGATTGAGGGAATGCAGCAAGGGTTCAACAGGTTACTTCAAGACATATGAGGAGAGACTGCAGACTGGGCACTTCTTAGAGTCTGGTGAAATGAGAAGTGATTTTATTGAAATGTACTAAGTTACTGATAGCTTGACAGAGTGGATGCAGTGGTGATGTTTTACCTGGTTGTGGTGTCGAGATTCAGGGATTATAGCCTCAAGTGAGGGGTTGGCCATTTGAAGAAATATCTTTATCCGTTGGATGTAACATTTTTGGATAAAATTTGTAACTGAATAGACTGAGTAAATACAGATATTATTTCCATTGACTGAGATGTCTAGAATCGGGCTTCACAATTTCAAAATAACGGGTTGGTCATTTGAAGACAGATGAGAAATGTCTTCACCTAGTGGAAAATAATTCTTTATAATTCTCCACAAAAAAAAATGATGGGGTGACATAAACAATAGACAATAGTCGCAGGAGTTGGCCATTCGGCCCTTCGTGCCAGCACCGCCATTCAATGTGATCATGGCTGATCATCCACAATCAGGACCCCGTTCCTGCCTTCTCCCCATATCCCTTGACTCCGCTATCTTTAAGAACTCTATCTAACTCTCTCTTGAAAGCATCCAGAGAACCGGCCTCCGCTGCCCTCTGAGGCAGAGAATTCCACAGACTCACAACTCTCTGCGGAAAAAGTATTTCCTTATCTCCGTTCTAAATGGCTTACTCCTTATTCTTAAACTGTGGCCCCTGGTTCTGGACTCCCCCAACATCGGGAACATTTAGCATAGAAAGCAGTTGGACCTCAGTTTAACTTCTTATCCAAATTATAGCACCTCTGGTGTTTGTTAAAAACATGTGTACTCCAGTCTCTAAAGTAGATTGAAGGATAAATTGTGATACAGGGAATGTCGTGTGAGTTCAAAGGGATGTTGGTGGTGACATGTGAGGCGAGATTAAGAAGACTGGGCCAATTCTCACCGGAGTCTCGTGGAATGCAAGATGATCTTATTGAAATGTACTAACGTTTGATAGCATGACAGGATGGAAGCAGTGGTGATGTTTGCCCTGGCTGTGGTGTCTAGATCCAAAGATGGCAATCTCAAATAAGAATAAGACGCAGCATTTGGCCAATGGACCCCACATGGTTATCTGCCAATCTATAACATCATTGCTGATCTTTTATCTCAGTCGTATTTACCTGCACTAACCCTACATCCCTTGATTTCCTTAGTACTTAATATTCCATTGACCTTGGTCCCAAATATACTTAGTGATTAAGCATCAATAGATCTCTTCGGTACAGAAGACCCCACATGGTTATCTGCCAATCTATAACATCATTGCTGATCTTTTATCTCAGTCGTATTTACCTGCACTAACCCTACATCCCTTGATTTCCTTAGTACTTAATATTCCATTGACCTTGGTCCCAAATATACTTAGTGATTAAGCATCAATAGATCTCTTCGGTACAGAAACCCATATCTCAAATAAATGTTTGGCCATTTTGGACAGAGACGAGAAGAAATGGCTTCATCCAGCAAATGTTAAATCTTTGGGTTTCTGTACCGAAGAGATCTATTGATGCTTAATCACTAAGTATATTTGGGACCAAGGTCAATGGAATATTAAGTACTAAGGAAATCAAGGGATGTAGGGTTAGTGCAGGTAAATACGACTGAGATAAAAGATCAGCAATGATGTTATAGATTGGCAGATAACCATGTGGGGTCCATTGGCCAAATGCTGCGTCTTATTCTTATTTTAGTAAATCTGAATGGCATAAAGTCATAGATTAGATATGTAATATTGGCTATGTTACTCATTGCTGAATTAAGTTATTTATGCATCTGATAATTTAATCTTGATCTCAATTCAAGAGTTTTTCAAAATAGTTACATGTTGCTGCTAAATTGTAGTGGGTATCTGTTTGCAGAAGGGACAAATAATGAGCCACGTTTGATCCATTCCAATGCTTATTTAGCAAATATGTATAAATATATATAAATGGAGAAAGGATTTACCATACCAATTATTTAATTTCCCTCAACTTATGGAACTGCTGTAAACAAAATATTTTAAATATTTTTTTGAAAAGTTTTATTTGTATTTCAAATGCTGAAGTAGAATATTTAACTTGTAATTGTATAATCGGTTTAATATAACCAATCAAAGTTTTTAGTTACAGGATACATAAAATAATTCTGTATACAACTATTTTTGTGATTTTTTAAAATTGTGTCTTTTTGTGAGCCTATGTGATTCATGAAGATACTGGAAACAGACATCTGTACTATAATGATCTATAATGTAAATGTTCATAAATGTTTTTTTTACCCATAATAGTATAGGATAATGTAATGCCATTTTTTCTGACAAATTAACACACATTATTGAAAACAAACATGACCAGAAACACAATTAAGTTATTAATAATTGCTCTGACTAATAATTGTTAATCAGGATTGGAGAAATATCAAGTGCTTTAATGAAATGGAAACTGAGTGCTGGATATAGAATCCCTGGAAGCATTTTTGCAGACAGGAAGAGTTGGTAAAAGTTGGAGATTAAATAAATATTAAGAAATGAGTGTAAGAAAGAACAAGCGACGTCCATAAAAGTGAAGAGTTTAAATGATAAAGGAGATGATGCAGGACAAGAGGATTTAATATTGTGGATAATGAAAGATGGTTAGAGGAGCTGAGAGCAGGAATAACAGAATAATTTCCTGAGTAATTCTGTTTTTCCTGTTTTTTTAACATTTCAGATGAATATGTTTTTCTGGAAATTGTAACATCTCTTTTTGTAGTCTTTGTTCTGGAGGTAGCAGTATCAAATCTAATTTTGAACATTTAATTTCCCAATGTTTAGTTATGTCAATTATGTGTTTCCATCACCTAATATATTTTATTGAGAGCAAAAAGTAATTATTTGCTCTTGATTTACATGGTGGCTGAATCTAAATATATATAATATAATAGCAAATGATAGCATGCCCTAATGGTCATATTCCATGTTTTGTGTTAACTATAATCTATGATTTAATTTAACAGGAGAAGTATCAAAGACAAACCCAACTTGTTCACGAACTGGAATAGCCGATACCACTGTGTCTTGTAAGTCTTCTGATACTTCCACATGTAGGTCAATGATACAGGTTTCTGAGCGTGAATCTGGTCACCTTGGCAGAAATTGCAAGACCCAGGAGACTGCCTTATTGACAGACTGTTCAAATCAGCAAAGCATTGTGTCTGATTCTACGGAAACTAGTAAGTAAGATAGGCAGTTTTGAGTCAAATGTTTGTGATGATATTTACATAAAAATATAACAAATAATTACAAAGTCAAAGTTAAAGTCGTGCCAAAGTGTTTAAAAAATATATAATAGGGTATAGAATCCTAAAAGTTGCAAGATGAATAATTTAGGACGAAAGTTGTACAATAGTATTATGCTTAATTTTCATCAAATTACATTCTGGTGAAATTTGTGTTCAGTTCACACCCATCAATTAGGTATATTGCAAAACTTACCTTCAGCGGCGCTGCAGTTCTGCCGCTGCCCGTGTGCGCGACTTTGGCGCCTTTGAGAGGGGGGCGGGTTTAAAACGCCGTTTTCTCTAGGCTGTTGAAATCGATGTTGTTCAGCCTACTTAGTTGCTGACGAAAAATCGCTGCGAAATTAGTTCGCTGCAGCTATTTTTAAACTAAATTGGGTTATTTAATTGTTATAGTAGATTAAAAATCATCCTCTAAAGCCGCAAACGCCGACAACGGGACGGATCTTATGTAGGGGACAAGGCAAGGTAGGTTGTTTATTTTTACATTAAAAAGGGCTTCTTAAGATCCCTTTATTCAAAATTTTAAGTTGCGAATACGTGACTTGGGGGCCCATTCAATCCCGCAGTATCTTTCATGCCGCATATGGGCTTCAAATCCACCGCAATGGCAACGTTCCAAACCATCACGTTCGAGAAAAACCCACTCGCAAGCTGATTTAAATGGCCATTAATTTACAGCAATTGAACACTAAATCCCTTCCATTTGGCCTATAAATTAATGTCAATGAGATTTTAAAATCATGTTTTATTGTGAATTCTTGTTTGAATGTTCTTTGGACACTTAGGCTATTTAAAAATGTTAATCTTTTCTTAAGAAATGGATAGATGTTTAGATCTAGTAATTGAATTATATGCTTTAATTTCAGGTTATCCAAGTAAGATTGTTTAATATTTGTTTCAGAATGCTTCTATCTATAATAACTGAAAATGTTTTTCAGTTCTCTTAATTTTCAATAAAGTTATGGCCATTTCACTGTCCTTGATCACAACTTTTGTGTTAAGTCAATGGAAAATCAATAGGGAACAAGATGCTAATTTCCGAGTATAAAAACGGCCATAACTTTTTTAATACTGAAGATATGAAAGTGAATTAGGTGTCAAATTAAACTTATTTTTATGCTTTATCTGATGGGATAAATTGCAGACTTGATTTTTAAAATCTAAAATTTTTGTGACATCAATGCTATTAGGGAACATTGCCAATCTCTAAAAATATGAAAAGACAGCAAAGTCTTCCCAAGGTGTGTAGAGGAATCGGCATGGGTGCTTTCTTGTGCAAAGGACTTTAATGACAGAAGACATAAGATACTGCAGATGTTGGAATCTTGTGTGAAAAAAACAAAAGCAAACTGAAGGTAGAATTTGTTGGTCAGGCAGCATCTGTGAAGGGAAATGGACAGACAATGTTTATTTTTTCCACACGGAGCAAACACAAACCTGCACTGCTCCCAAAATCAAATTAAGAGTTAAGGGGCTGTCCCACTGCGGCGACCTAATTGGCGAGTTTAGAAGAGTTTAGGAGAGTTTGAAAAAAATGTCATGTTGAAGACCTCCTTCGACTATGCAGAAGACCTCCTTCGACTATGTTGAAGACTAGCTTCGACTAGCTTTGGGAAAATTGGACACCAAATAGTGGAGAGTGACGACGACTTCCTTCAATCTCCTTCGACCTCCCTTCGACTATGTTGGAGACTATCTACGACTTCCTTCAACTACCTTTGATTACCTTCAACTACCCTCGATTACCTGCGAATAAAATGCCAACCTATTACGACCTACTTCAACTAAACCTACGAGTAGCAAAAGTATCGATTTTTTCCATGGCAACCTTTTTTTTACTCGCTGGCATTTTTCAACATGTTGAAAAATACGCCGCAACCCAGCTGAGGCCTTGAGTATGCGGGGACTACTCTCGAGCATGAAGGAGAGTTACAAAGACCTCCTAGGAACTCGTGTCGACCATGCTGCGAGTATGAGTCAAGGGCAAACTCGCCAGAATTTGCGGATTTGGTCGCCGCAGTGGGACAGCCCCTTTACAGTCACAGGCAGAAATCTGCCTCGTGGTCCATGCAGGCTATCTACTAACATATTCTGCGCACAACACTTTACAACTTACTGCTACACTATAGGTAAAAAAAAACTCTACTGGCAAAATGAGAAAGCTTCAATTTTTGATAAAAAAGCAACTCGAAAAGGTATTTGGCTGGCTTGCAGGCATCCCAAAGGTACAACTATTCATAAAGACCACATGCCCTTATAGACTCGATTCTGTTAATCTTATCATTTGGAAGAAAAAACAGACTGCTGGAGGAAATCAACTGGTCAGGCAGCATCTGTGGAGACAGGTGGACTTTGACGTTTTTCAAGACGAGTAAAGGATAGATAATTGGGAGAAAGAGGTGAGGGGAAAGGATGGGCACAAGCGGTAGGTGGATCCTGGTAAGGAGTAGTTGATTAGCAGTTCAATCAGGGGAGCTAGAAGGGTAGAGATACACTGACAGAGGGGTTCAGGCACAGTCAACTGGCTGGAGGTGAAGACAAAGGGTGGGAGATGGTGAAATATAGAGCCAGAGTGAAGAAAGAGGTAGGTGGTTGGAATAGGGGACCAAGAGTGCTTATTGGTGGGTGGAGAAGGAACTGGATGGCGGGGGGGGGGGGGGGGGGGGGGGGGGGGGGGGGGAGGAAGGAAGGAGGTGGTAGTGGAAAGAAATGTGTGTATGAGATAACCTAGGTAGATCAAATGGAGAGAGAATAGTGTGAGTACAGTTTACTTGAAACTGGAGAATTCAATGTTCATGCTGTTGGGTTGTAGATTAGCCACGCAGAATATGAGGTGCTAGTCTTCCAATATGCCTGCGACCTCACTCTGGCAATGGAGGAGGTCGAGGACATGGGTCGGCATAGCAGAGGAAAGGGGAATTGAAGTAGCCTGCAGCTGGTAGCTCCAGCTGGTCTTGACAGACAGAGCACAAGTGTTCGGTGATGCAGTCGTCTAGTCTACGCTTGGGCTTGCTTATCCTCAACCTTTTTCCTCATCTCTTTGTACTAATTATCTCCTCTGTAGTGCAGTCATGGGGAAAGATCCCAACCCGAAATGTTGTCCGTTCATTTTTCTCTGCAGAAGCTGCCTGACCTGGGTTCCTCCAGCCTTTTGTTTTCGCTGATTGAATTGGAATTTTGTCATTAAAGAATCAAGAATAATTGAATGGAATTGAATAAATTTTATTAGCCAAGTATGTATACATACAAGGAATTTGCCATGGTGCTTTGCTCACAAGGATAACAGCACAATATACAGTAAACATAAAGCATTATAATTTAAACATATGAAGAATAAAATAAAATACCAGAGCAAAAGGAGGCTACAGACTTTTGGCTGTTGAGTAGACTACTGCTTGTGGGAAAAAAAGCTGTTTTTATGTCTGGCTGTGGTGGAATTGACAGTCGCCTCCCAGAGGGGAGTACTTCAAAGAGTTTGTGGCCAGGGTGAGAGGGGTCACAGATGATCTTATCCACTCCCTTCCTGGCCCTTGCAGTGTACAGTTCGTCAATGGGGGGGAAGGCTGTAGCCTCCAGATGTCATGCTTGGTGGCTGAGCCAAACCAGACCATGATGGAGAAGGTGAGGACAGACTCTATGATGGCTGTATAAAACTGGACCATCATTGCCTATGGCAGATTGTATTTTGGGGTATGGGAGGGGGAGCTCACCTAAAGTCTACAATCAATTCCACTGTCTTAAGAGCATTGAGCTCCAGGTTGTTGCGATGGCACCAGGACACCAGCTGTGTCACTTCCTGTCTGTATGCAGATTCCTCCCCATCCTGGATCAGTCCAATCAGGGTTGCGTCGTCTACAAACTTGAGAAGCTTGACAGAGGAGTCTGTGGAGGTGCAGTTGTTGGTGTAGAGCGAATAAAGGAGAGGGGAAAGTACACAGCCATGTGGCTTCCTGTCTGTCAGGAAGTTGGTGATACACTGACAGAGGGGTTCAGGCACAGTTAACTGGGAGAGTTTGGAGTGTAGTAGCTTTGGCACAATGGTGTTGAATGCACAAACAAAATGGTGTGGAATCCACAAACAAAATCCTTGCATATGTCCCCTGGCGGTCTAGGTGCTGGAGGATGAAGTACAGGCCTAGGTTGACAGCGTCATCCACTGATCTATTGGTCTGGTATGCAAACTGCAGGGGGTCCAGCACAAGATCATTTTGAAACAATATTTTTGAAACAATAATTTCAGGAACTGAACTATGATTATTGCTTCTGCAAACTAGCAATATGTATTAAAAAAAAATCCAATTTGAGCTATCATCTGCAAAATATTAAATATTTTAACTACCTTTCATTACAATGTACAAAGTCTGACAACTGCAGTAAGTTAAATGAGGTGGCTATAATAAATACAACGTTATAGAAAAAGAGAAGGAATTATTGAATCTGATATTTTAAAGTTGCACATAATGTGTCATTTTGTTGTTTTGCTGATGTTTTGTAATTTGCATTTCAGATCTTCAAAGTTTCAGCTATTATGAATTAATGCAGAAGACTAGTAACTTTGATGGGCGTCCAGTTTCACGTGGTGGCAGTAAGATTGGCGAGGGAGGGTTTGGAGTTGTTTACAGATGTTTCATAAATAACAGAACAGTGGCTGTGAAAAAATTGGCTGGAGTGAGTACAACTTATAGCGTATAATTTAAGAACTTCGTCTTCTATGTTCTCCTGTTGGACTTTCAAAGATCATTAGTTTAAGAAGATTAATTGGAAAATAATACATGATTTATGTAATGCAATGGGCCTGTTTTATAGTGATTAGTAAGTAGGTTGCCTCGTCTAAGTCTTATTTCTGAGTCAAGTCATGAATGCACATCCCACACCAGATCTACATAATAATCTAGTTGGCTCTCGATTGAATGCTGCATTGTCAGACATGTTTCTTTTGGATGTAATAGGAAAATGGAAAAATATTTTACATTTGATTTCTAAAATGTGGATGCACTTTATGCCATAGAGACTAGCTACTTCACTTTATCAAACATAAAGGCTCTAGAAATCGGCTATGGAAATTGTGGATGCATTGGTGATAATTTTCCAATGTTCTATAAACTCAGGATCAGTTCCTGTGGATTGGAGGGTAGCTAATGTTATCCCACTTTTTAAGAAAGGCAGGAGAGAGAAAACGGAATTATAGACCAGTTAGCCTGACATCGGTGGTGGGGAAGAAGCTGGTCAATTATAAAAGATGAAATAGCCGCACATTTGGATAGCAGTAACAGGATCTGTCCGAGTCAGCATGGATTTACAAAGGGGGAATCATGCTGACTAACCTTCTGGAATTTTTTGAGGATGTAACTAGGAAAATGGACAAGGGAGAGCCAGTGGATGTAGTGTACCTGGACTTTCAGAAAGCATTTGATAAGGTCCCACTTAGGAGATTAGTGGGCAAAATTAAGGCACATGGTATTGGGGGTAGAGTGCTGACATGGATAGAAACTTGGTTGGAAGACAGGAAACAAAGAGTAGGGATTAACGGGCCCCTTTCAGAATGGCAGGCAGTGACTAGTGAGGTACCACAAGGCTCGGTGCTGGGGCCACAGCTATTTACAATATGCATCAATGATTTGGATGAAGGGATTCAAAGTAACATTAGCAAATTTGCAGATGACACAAAGCCTGGTAGCAGTATGAACTGTGAGGAGGATGCTATGAGAATGCAGGGTGACTTGGACAGGTTCGGGGAATGGGAAGATGCATGGCAGATGAAGTTTAATGTGGATAAATGTGAGGTTATCCACTTTGGTATCAAAAACAGGAAGGCAGATTACTATCTAAATGGCGTAGTTAGGAAAAGGGGTAGTACAACGGGATCTGGGAGTCCTTGTTCATCAGTCTATGAAAGTAAGCATGCAGATACAGCAGGCAGTGAAGAAAGCGAATGGCATGTTGGCCTTTATAACAAGAGGAGTTGAGTATAGGAGCAAAGAGGTCCTTCCGCAGTTGTACAGGGCACTAGTGAGACCACACCTGGAGTATTGTGTGCAGTTTTGGTCTCCTAATTTGAGGAAGGACATTCTTACTATTGAGGGAGTACAGCATAGGTTTACAAGGTTAATTCCCGGGATGGCGCGACTGTCATATGCTGAGAGAATGGAGCGGCTGGGCTCCATTCCATTGGAGTTTAGAAGGATGAGAGGAAATCTTATTGAAACATGTAAGATTGTTAAGGGTTTGAATACGCTAGATGCAGGAAATATGTTCCCGATGTTGGGGGAGTCCAGAACCAGGGGCCACAGTTTACGAATAAGGGGTAAGCCATTTAGAACGGAGACAAAGAAACACTTTTTCTCACAGAGAGTTGTGAGTCTGTGGAATTCTCTACCTCAGAGGGCGGTGGAGGCAGAGAATTCTCTGGATACTTTCAAGAGCGAGCTAGATAGGGCTCTTAAAGATAGCGGAGTCAGGGGATATGGGGAGAAGGCAGGAACGGGGGACTGATTGGGGATGATCAGCCATGATCACATTGAATGGCGATGCTGGCTCGAAGGGCCAAATGGCCTTTTCCGGCACCTATTGTCTATACTATTAATATTAGGTGAATGAATTTTCCACATCCTTTAGCAGACTTTTAGTAGATGAGGGCATCAATAAACAGCTTTTATAAGTATATGAAAATATCAATTACAAGTGCAAGTGAGACGTTACAAATACTTCAAGTTGCCATGTGCCAAGAGATGCATTTGTCAATCTTTGCTTCTTCTTCAACCCCTCTTCCTGAATGAGGTTTATATCTTTTTCTAAAATGCTGGACACTGCAATCTAGACAAATCTACATAACGTCTCATCTTGACCAATTCCTGTCTGCGCTGTATATTGATTTTAGAAAAAACGCTACCCTATATCGATGCGATTTTTGGCCATCTTATTCCCAGTCCTCCTCCGCTGTGGCAGTCCGAAGGATTTTTCCAATCGATGATAAATATAAATGTTATGAATGTTTAAAAAATCTTGAGATCAGCTGATTGGCCCTCTTGCCTGTCAATCATCATGATGAAAGTAACGCCCCTTCCGGGGGTGGGGGGCAGGACTATAAAACCCTGGATGCCTGGACATGAGTCAGTCACTCTGGAAGATAGCGAGGGAGACGCCACAACTGTGATTCTGCTGTGAGTCAACTGAACTGTGAGTCTGCAATGTACTTGCAACAAATGATTTGTTAGCCCTTAATGAAAATGAGATGAGTTGTTTGGCCTGCCCTGTGCTTGAAACTGAAATCGCAATGGAAATTAAATGAAATGAAAATGAGATGAGGTGTTTAGCCTGCCCTGTGCTTGAAACTGAAATAGCAATGGAAATGAAAATGAGATGAGTTGTTTGGCCTGCCCTGTGCTTAAAAACTGAAATGGCAATGGAAATGAAAATGACATGAGTTGTTTGGCCTCTGTGCTTGAAACTGAAATGGAAATGAAATAGAAATGAGATGAGTTGTTTGGCCTGCCCTGTGCTTGAAACTGAAATGGCAATGGAAATGAAATAAAATGAGATGAGTTGTTTGGCCTGCCTGAAACCAAACATTTTGGCCCAAAAGGCCCAGGAAAAGTCCAGAAAAAGTGCCTTTCACTGAGATTTCACTCCGATTTTCTTTTTGTCCCTTCAGCCCATTAGGCCTGTACTAGCCCAGGAAGAGTCCCTTCGGCCCATCAGTAAGTGTTCCCCTAGCAAGTATTAAACCTCACCCCAATATTTTTCTCCCTCCCTTCATTGGCTCCCTGTGAGATCCAGGCCAGGATAGACTTTCCACCTTCACTGTGATTTGCAGAAATAGATGAAAAATTTCTAAAATTGATTCTCCACCCTCTCCCCCTTCTCTCTCACCTGTTTTGGGCAGAATTTCTGGCAGTTTCTGAGCTGCCTGCCCACCAGGCCTGAGTGACTGAGCTGCCAGCCCACCAGGCCTGAGTGACTGAGCTGCCAGCCCACCAGGCCTGAGTGACTGAGCTACCAGCCCACCAGGCCTGAGTGACTGAGCTGCCAGCCCACCAGGCCTGAGTGACTGAGCTGCCAGCGCACCAGGCCTGAGTGACTGAGCTGCCAGCCCACCAGGCCTGAGTGACTGAGCTGCCAGCCCACCAGGCCTGAGTGACTGAGCTGCCAGCCCACCAGGCCTGAATGACTGAGCTGCCAGCCCACCAGGGCTGAGTGACTGAGGTGCCAGCCCAAGAATCCATTCGGCCCACAATGTCCATACCAGTCCTCTGGAAACTAGTCCCTTTGACCCACAACACCCATACTAGTGCTCCAGAAAGCCCCCCCCCCCCCCAATATTGGAATTGGTGGAGAGGTGGAATATTGCGTTGGGGGACCAGCCCTCCCGTGTGAACATGGGACCCAACAGGTCCCACTTGGTCTAGTAGATTCTAAAATGAAACAATTAAGTGTTTTATGCAATAGATTTTGTGCAACACAATTTGTCTAATTTACCAATCATTGGACCATAATATTGCTTTTGGTGGGTAAACTGCGCCTTGTAAATTCATTATGTAGGTCCTGGAAGCTGCTTGTGCTTGAGCTATAAAAAACATATTATTCACAGCTCTCTTTACAGCAATGAGGTGGTTATGAGAGGAGATGGATCCATTGCATCTAACTATTGCATTCATTGCCTTTACTACAGTAATTCACGTTTCATTTAATTAAGTTATAGCCACTCACTGTCATGGAACAGAAAGAAACTCAAGTAAGCAAACAGTAACAGTCCACTACGAAGGGGAACAAAACACATTAATATCCCTTTGCTCTTAACATATAAAATAAATAATTGGTGCATTATACCATTGCTTTTCAAATTAATTTAAATCATAGCAATTTTATTGGGATTTATTAAATCCAACTGGAGAGATTCATTGTTAAAAACAAACGTGTACATTTTATTTTAAGGATGAAGACTGTGTAAGTGAGCTATGAGCAACAGTCTCATGTTTGCCAACAATATAAATTGCTGGCATATGTGATGCTAAAGTTGATTATTCCATAGAATTACCTAATATCTGTAAATTTGTATCTGTTTTATTTTGAAGTACTTTACATTTGAGATACAGCATGGAAACAATCCCTTCGGCCCACCATATGCATGTTGACCATTCACACGGGTTCTATGGTATTCCATTTTCTCATCCACTCCCTGCATATTAAGGACCATTTATAGAGGCCAAGTAACCTACAAACCTGCACGTCTTTGGGATGTGGATGGAAATCGGAGTCCCCAGAGGAAACCCACGTGATCACAGGAAGAACGTGCAGGATTGAACCAGTGTATCTGGCAATGGCTGTTCTACCAGCTGCACCCCTTCAGTGATATTTAGTGATATTTGTTTCAGCTCAACAGAACATTTTATTTTCTCTTGTTTTTGAGTACACTTTCAAATATACCTATTTTAGACTAAATGTAGATTCCTAATCAGACTCATTTATATGGCTTTGTTTGTGCATCAAAAAATAGGACTTTATGTATGTGTAAACAATAGTAAGGATTAATTTAAATTCAGCATCTGGTCAAAATTAAAGATAAATGTTTGGGGAGGAATGACCAAGCATGCCTAACTAAAAATAATGAGGAAAAGAATCTCAATACACTTTAAGATATTTCTTACATCTTCAGAACAAGTCGCGTTGAAGATGTAAGAGACATCGTGAAGTATATTGAGATTCTGCAATATTTGAAATGCATCTGCCAATTTCTGCTCATTATGGTCCCACAAGCACCAGTCTGATAGTGTCTAAATAGACACTAGACAGTCGATCTGTCCGAGATAAAGGAAGACAGCACCTCAATGCATAAAGCACAACATTGATATTACAAAGACTCATGTAAAACATGTTGAAGGGCATCAAACATGCTGCATATTACTTAATTTGTTATTTATGCAGAATGACTGAAGCAAACAAGAAAATAAAGCAGGAGTTGGCCACAAGCCTTCCCTGCCATTTGATATGATCATTGCTGAACTATGCTGACCTCAATTTCATATATGTGTGAGGTCTTTATATCCCTCAATTACTCAATCTTCCAAATATATGTTTCCGTCTTAAATACATTTAATAATTTGGCCTCCACCACCCTTGGAGAGGGGAGGGGGTGAATTCCAGCCATCACTTGCATGCACATGCACCTCAGTTTTAAATTACTGGCACTTAGTTTGCAGCTATGACCCCTCGTTCTTGACTCTCCCAGTTAAGAAAAAATCTCAACATCTATCCTATCAAGCCCTCTTAGGCTCTTAGGTTTGAATAAGGTCACTCCTGATTCATCAAAGCCTCAAGGAGTACCCACCCAAAAAAGATCCCAAGGAGATTTCTCAACTGTGAGCAGCATCTAAGCAAGAAATGTAATCAACTGTGCTTCACTTGGAGAATGATCACCTGTCCTAAAACTCCAGCTCAGGGAATAGTGGCATGTCTCCAGTATCTAACTGGATCAGTGGCAACTTGCCTCTGGATGCTTTCTTGGACAGTGGCTGTCCATCCTGGTGCCCAAGTTCAGTGAGTTAAATCTGCTCCAGGTCTCCAGGATCTGCCTCAGAGCTTCCGCTGAGTGAATGCTCTCTTGGTGTGAGCTGTTTAAAAAAAAAACCCCAGTTCTCTGGTGCTATGTAGTTAATCTTGTTTCACTCCTTCACTGCTGTCTTCTTGTTCCAGCTTTGTTGATCTGCAATTTGTCAGGCCTCAAATGCACACTTCCTGAATATTTCTAGCAATTCCAGCTTTTATTTCAGATTTCTAGTATATGCAGATTTTGTTTGTTTAATAAATTCTTCACAACCTCCTGATCTTTATTTAGCATTGAATCAGTGTCACAAAAAAAAGCATAAAAAATGGTTTAATGCCACTGTTATTTGCAGAGCATTTATGTCTTTAATCACCTGCCATATTGCCGACATATCAAAATGATTTTATTTGTTGATTGCAAAGCATTATAGAATTTCCTCGTTATTGAAGGTGCCATGTAAAGCTAAGTCTTTCTTCCAAAGCTCTCACAGGATAATCCAATATTTGGGAAAGTAAGTGGTAAAATAAAACATTTTAAATGAGCAGGTACAAAATATTCTAATAACACAAGGTGAAAGAATTATGTTGTATCGGAAGGAACTGCAGATGCTGATTTACATTGAAGATAGACATAAAATGCTGGAGTAACGCAGCATCTCTGGAGAAAAGGAATGTAGACCTAAAACGTCACCTATTTCTCCAGAGATGTTGCCTGACCCGCTGAGTTAT
This sequence comes from Amblyraja radiata, assembly GCF_010909765.2. Lineage (NCBI taxonomy): Eukaryota > Metazoa > Chordata > Chondrichthyes > Rajiformes > Rajidae > Amblyraja > Amblyraja radiata. Next base: position 38,324,174 of record NC_045974.1, on the reverse strand, counting down.
TCCAACTTTTTGTGTCTATCTTCGAAAGTACTATGCTGTTCATGTAAAGACAGTTATATTTTCTTCAATAAAATACCATATGCAGTTTCTTCTGCCAGCTTTTTCATCCCTTTGATGTGTAAAGGATTGTGAAAATCTATGCTAGAACTGAGTTATCAACTGATTATAAACTTCATCTTGTTTTTTTTTTCCCCCCACAGACAGAACGTCACCAAAATATCAGTCCTGACGAGCTCAAGTGCCAGTTCTTTCAAGAAGTTAAAACATTAGCGAAGTATGTCCAGTTTCGACAAATAGTTGTTGCTACTTTTATTAGTCTCTAAGAATATTTTTTAACTTGATGATAACTCTGGTGTAACACATTTCCAGATGTAAACATGAAAATTTGGTCGAGTTATTTGGTTTCTCCAATGATTGGGAACATCCCTGCCTGGTTTATGATTACATGCCCAATGGGTCATTGCTGGACAGATTAGCATGTCGGGTAACTACATTTATGCTTCATAAAAGTCTGAACATGGTGATCTTTGTATTAGTTTTGATTGATTTACAATGGCGTCATTTATTGATTAATATAGTTAATTCTTAAACATTTTCAGGATAAGACACCTCCAATTTCTTGGCACACAAGATGCAGTATTGCTTTGGGTACAGCTAATGGGTTAAAATACCTACATGAAAATAATCATATTCATCGTGATGTAAAAAGGTAACAAATATTTTTCATGTTTTTAACGTTTCTTTGTATTTCCTGTGTTGTATCTATGGTATTTTCTTATCATTAGATGGCTTGGAAAAGTACTAACTGAAGAAATCATTGATTATTATCCAAGTTTTTCATAACAAAAAGACATTCACTGATTTTTTTTATCAGTGTGCAATTTCTAGCAAATCAATCCAAAAGCAAAATACTGCAGATGTTGAAAATTTGAAATAAAACAGAAAATGCTGAAAATTATCAACAGATCAGGCATTATCTGGGCAGGGAAAAATTGGGTTAACATTTCATGTCAGTGACCTTTAGAATCATACAGCACGGAAACAGGCCCTTCGGCCCAACTTGCCAATGCTGACCAAGATGCCTTATCTACCCATACTTAGCTAGTCCCACCTGCCCATGTTTAATGCATATCCCTGTGAACCTTTCTTTTCAATGTACCTATCCAAATATCTTTTATATGTTGTTTTAGTACCTGCCTCAACTACCACCTGAAAAGGTGTTCCGGCCCAAAACATCACCTATTCTTTTTCTCCAGTGCTGTTGCCCGACCCACTGAGTTACTCCAGCATTTTGTGTCTGTCTTCAGAATAAACCAACATCTGCAGTTCCTTCCGACACATACCTTATCTGGCAGCTTGTTCCACCACCCACTGTGTGAAAAACCTGCTCCTCACGTTACTATTAAATCTTTCCCCTCTCACTTTAAACTTATGTCCTCTGCTTCTTGATTCCCCTACTCTGGGTAAAAGACTGTGCATTCATCCTTTCTATTTCCCCCTCATGATTCTATACACCTCTATAAAACCACTCACCAACCTCCTGCTCTCCAAAGAATAAAGTCCTAGCCTGCTAAACCTCTTCCTATAGTTCAGGCACTCAAGTCCTTTCAACATCCTCATAAATCTTCTCTGCACTCTTTCCAGATAACGACATTGTTCCTATAGCGGGGTCACCAACACACATACACTAAATGCTACTTCACCAACATCTTGCACAATTGATACATAACATAACAACTTTTATACTTAATTCCCTGACTGATGAAGGCCAGTGTACCAAAAGTCTTCTTGACCACCTTTTTTACCTGTCATGCCACTTTAAGGGAAGTATGTACCTACACACCTAGACTGTACTCTGCTCTACAACACTCCCCAGGGCCCCGTGAAGGTCCAAATATCACCTCACTGAAGTCTGCAAACTTACTAATCATGCTTTGTATATTCTCATTCAAATCGTTGATATAAACCACAAACAGCAATGGGTCCTAAGGCATACCACTGGGAAACAACCTTCTATCATCACCATCTGCTTCCTTCCATGACACCAATTCTCTATCCAGATGGTTAGCTCAACCTGGATCCCATGTGATCTAACCGTCCAGAACAGATTTATCAAGTGCCTTGCTGAGGTCCATACAGACAATGTCTACGGCTTTGCCGTCATCAACCTTTTTGGTTACTTCTTAAAAAAACTCAATTTGATTTATCTGAACAAATTTATAATTTTTACTTTTTATTAGCATTATGCTCTATCATTTTATTATATCATTTCAGTATTTGTAATTGTTTTAATTGTACTCTAACATCATAGAAGAAATTAACCAATTATATATAAATGTAACAAGTTAAAACAAAGATAGATACAGTGAACTGCAGATGCCGGTTTACAAAAAAGACACACAGCGCTGGAGTAACTCAGCAGGTCAGGCAGCATCTCTGAAGAACATGGTCTGAAGAAGAGTCCCAATCCAAAATATCGCCTATTTATGTTCTCCAGAGATACTGCTTGACCCGCTGTGTTACTCCAGCATCTTGTGTCTTTTTAAGTTAACACAAACATTGGATTGGGAACAGATGTTTATCATAGATTAACATTGTAAAAGGTAAGGATCATGGACCAGTTAGGCAGTTTATTTGGAGGGTAAAGGGCCTGTCCCACTGAGCTTCATTTGCGCTTCATTTACGCAACATCATTTACGCGTCACGACGTTCGCATGGCGTGCATTACGCGCGCATAGCGCGCGCCGAGGCGTGGTGGCGTAGGCAGTGGCGCGCGGCGCCCCAGGATTTTGGGATTCTCAAAATTCTCGCGCGCCACCTGTGTGACGCGCAAATGATGCCCAAGTGGGACAGGCCCTTAAGTAAAATGGGAAATTGGGGATTAGTAATTTCAGTGTGGGAGCAAGTTGTCACATTTTAGAAGAGCAGATGGCAGTGGTGTGAGGTTGCAACAGCATCGGGATGCAAAGTGAGAATTAATGTGGCGGGTCTGTACAGTGTGGTGTGAGCCAGGATGAGGTTAAATCATTTCACCTATCTGGCATTCCTGCCCTGTGCTATGAAGACTATTTTGTTCCAGGTATGTTTAGTTTCTAGAAACAGTTCACAAGTTATAGGAGTAGAATTAGGGCATTTGGTCCATCGAGTCTACTCCGCCATTCAATCATGGCTGTTGTCTGCCTCCTAATCCCATTTTCCTGCCTTCTCCCCATAACCCTTGACACCCGTTCTAATCAAGTATTTGTCTGTCTCTGCCTTAAAAATATCCACTGACTTGGCCTCCACAGCCCTCTGTGGCAATGAGTTCCACAGATTAACTACCCTCTGACTAACAAAGTTCCTCCTCACTTCCTTTCTAAAAGAGTACCGTTTAATTCTGAGGCTCTGGCCTCTTGTCCTAGACACTCCCACTAATGGAGACATCCTTTCCACATCCACTCTATCTATGTCTTTCATTATTCTGTAAATTTCAATGAGGTCCCCCCTCAACCTTCTAAACTCCACTGAGTATAGGCCCAGTGCTATCAAACACTCATCTTATGCTAACCCACTCATTCCTGGAATAATTCTTGTAAACTGGACCCTCTCCAGAGCCAGCACATCCTTCCTCGGGTATGGGGCCCAGATTTGCTCAGAGTACTCCAAATGCAGCCGAACCAACGCCTTATAGAGCCTCAGCATTACATCTCTGTTGTTAATTTGATGGGTAATTCCAAACTGAACATTGAAAGGGGAGTAATGTATTCCTATGCTCCCTGACAAAGAGGTTGCCATGTATTTGTCAATTAAATCTCAGAATGACAAAGAGACAATTATTTTGACATTTAATTTGGGGCAAAAAAACTGATTTTGAATTCCTAGGCAGGAAAAAGTTGAACAGGGATATGATATTAAAATAAGTGAACCAAAATATGTTGGTGAAATGGTAGCCAAAGGAATTAGAGGAAAAAACCCCTAAAGAATCCACATTTAAATCTCAATGCTCACTTCCATACACACTCAGACTTTTTTCCAGATGCACCCAACCCATTAGGTTAAAATGGTAGGCAAACATGTATGTTTGTATGGAAGCATATATGTATGTATATCACTAGATATTAGTTCTCTGTTGATATATGTGGAGGTGTCCTCCTTCCTAAAGATGATAAGATGAAATAAATGTTTTACATTGATTGCAGTTGGGGAGAGAAAGCTGGAAAAGTGGTGAGGGCGGGACAAAGCCTGGCAAGATAGGTATTTACAGGTGAGGGGGTTTTGATTGTAATATGAGTAGACAAAGGCTAGAGATGAAAAAGAGCGAAAAGGGTGCCAGACAGAGAGGAAGAGTGAAATGTAAAGCCAGAAGAAGAGAAAGGTGGAAGGGAAAGGGGGTGGGATAATGAGAAAAATTGTTGTGCATCATTTATCAGATCAGCTATTCTAATATTTATTTTGAAATACCCTTTGAACAATACGAAACATGCAATCAGAGAAATTAAAAATTGTATTTCTTGAAGAAGTTGAAGTATCTCAGAAATTGTTTATTGATCATTTTGTTTTTCAGTGCAAATATCTTGTTGGATGCTTTGTTTGTTCCTAAAATTTCAGACTTTGGACTTACTCGGGCTTCAACACAATTACCACAGACTGTGTTAACAGATAAAATTGTAGGCACAACTGCATACATGGCTCCAGAAGCTTTACGTGGGGAGATTACACCAAAGTCAGATATTTTTAGCTTTGGAGTGGTAGGTACTTGAGTTTTTTTTCCTACCTGACTGAACGATCGAATAAAGTGAAAAAATATTACACAGAAGCTTCAGTGAATCATGTCTGCACCAGTCCTGGAAGAGTGACCTAACCTAACTGATCTTAAAGATAATAATAAGTTCCGTCTTTATCTTCCCTTTGTTCAGTGAATTCCAGACCCGTTCCATTCTCAGAGTGAAAAAAAATGTCTGCTTGATCTCCCCTCTAATCCTGAGCATTAATATCTCAGATGGCCAGTACTGGGTCCAGCACATAGATGTAATCACAAAGCAGGCACGCTAGAGCAACAACATTTTTAGAAGGTTAAAGAGATTTGGCATGTTACCTTCTAACCTCTAACCTTCTACCGATTCACTGTAAAATAGATCCTAACTTGTTGCCTGATGGCCTAGTGGCAATATCAACATAGATGAACACAAAAGACTCCAAAGAATGATGGACTCAGTCAAGTCCATTACAGTCACTGTACGCTATTAAAAGTGCTGCATCTAACATCAGGCATCCCCACCATTCCAGCCATGCCCTATTTTAGTTTAGTTCAGAGAGACAGCGTGGAAACGGTTCCTTCGACCCACCGAGTCCACAACGGCCAATGATCATCCATACGCTTTTTCTATCCTACACACTAGGGGTACCAGAGACAATTTACAGAAGCCAATTAACCTACAAACCTGCAAGTCTTTTGGAAATGTGGGAGGAAACCGGAGCACCCGGAGAAAACCCACATGGCCACAGGGAGAATGTGCAGACTCCATACAGACAGCATCCAAGGTCAAGATCGAACCTGGGTGTCTGGCGATTCAGAAACAGCTACTTTCCTACAACCGTCAGGTTCTTGAGCCAATCTGCACAACCTTAAAACCATAATCTTATCTTGGAAATGGAGCAGTGTAGGCCACATCCTGAACTACCACGGACTTGTTTTCTAATTGTTGTTTACACTAATGCCTTGTTTTGTGCAGTTTTTATTTTCATTGTCTTGTTTAATTTTTATATGATTTTTCTACAATTTATATGTGTTCCTGCGTTGTCATCGCCTATGTGCTTTGTGCTATCTCACAGTACTTGTGCATATGACAATAAACTCAACTTGACTTACCATTTACCTTAAATTTCAGCCCCTTTTACAGTGCCCTCCAGAATGTTTGGGACAAAGACCCATCGTTTATTTATTTGCCTCTGTACTCTACAATTTGAGATTTGTAATAGAAAAAAAATCACATGTGGTTAAAGTGCACATTGTCAGTGTTCTCTGGTGATGCTCTGCTAGGCCTGTATTGTAGCCATCTTTAGCTTATGCTTGTTTTGGGGGCTAGTCCCCTTCAGTTTTCTCTTCAGTATATAAAAGGCATGCTCAATTGGGTTCAGATCGGGTGATTGACTTGGCCAATCAAGAATTTACCATTTTTTAGCTTTGACAAACTCCTTTGTTGCTTTAGCAATGTTTGGGATCATTGACTTGCTATAGAATGAACCGCCGGACAATGGGTTTTGTGGCATTTGTTTAGAGTAGATAGGATACGTCTATACACTTCAGAATTCATTGTGCTACTACCATCAGCAATAGTATCATCAATGAGGATGTGAGCCAGTACCTTCAGCAGCCATACATGCCCAGGCCATAACACCCCCACCACCGTGTTTCTCAGATGAGGTGGTATGCTTTGGATCTTGGGCAGTTCCTTCTCTCCTCTATACTTTGCTCTTGTCATCACTATGATATGTTAATCTTCGTCTCATGTGTCTACAAGACCTTTTTCCAGAACTGTGGTTTCTCTTTTAAGTACTTCTTGGCAAACTAACCTGGCCATCCTTTTTTTGCGGCAAACCAGTAGTTTGCATCTTGCAGGGTAGCCTCTGTATTTCTGTTCATGAAGTCGTCTGCGGACAGTGGTCATTGACAAATCCACTCCTGAAGAGTGTTTCTGATCTGTCGGGCAAGTGTTTGGGGATTTTTCTTTATTATTGAGAGAATTCTGTCATCAACTGTGGAGGTCTTCCTTGGCTTGTCAGTCCCTTTGCGATTAGTAAGCTCACCAGTGCTCTTTCTTCTTAATGATGTTCCAAAGTTGATTTTGGTAAGCCTAAGGTTTGGCTGATGTCTCCAACAGTTTTATTCTTGTTTCTCAGTCTCATAATGGCTTCTTTGACTTTCATTGGCACAACTTTGGGCCTCATGTTGATAAACAGCAATAAAAGTTTCCAAAGGTGATGGAAAGATTGGAGGAAAGACTATGTGCTGAGAGCTCTCTTATATCTGCATTAAGGAGGCAATTAAACACACGTGAGCAATTACAAACGCCTGTGAAGCCATGTGTTCCATACATTATGGTGCCCTGAAATGGGGGGACTTTGTATAAACACATGTAATTTCTACATAATGAAACCAAAATGTATATAAATGGCCTTTATTAAAATCTGACAATGTGTACTTTAACCACATGTGATGTTTTCTATTACAAATCTCAAACTGTGGAGTACAGATGCAAATAAATAAATGATGGGTCTTTGTCCCAAACATTATGGAGGGCACTGTACTTCTCTTTCTACTTGACCCATTGCTGGTAAAAACAGCATCCACGGCTTATTACCTGCAGTTTCTATTTTTCCATACTTTCCTGGCCTTCATGCCATTTCTGTTTCTGGGGCGGCATAGTGGCGTAGCACAGTGCCAGAAACCTGTATTTGATCCTGACCATGGGTGATGTCTGCATGGAGTTTGCAATGAAAGCTGTATTTCCTGTGACTGCATGGGTTTCCTATGTCTCAAATTTGTGCAGGATTTTAGGTTAATTGGCCTATGTAAATTGTCCCTAATGTGTTGGGACTGAAGAAGAAAATGGAATAACATAGCGCTGGTGTGAACTTGGTGGTGTGGTTGGTGTAGACTTGGTGGGCACAATGACCTGTTTCCATACTATATCTTTCAATCAAGGTCAATGGCCAGGTATTTCCCCGATTAGGGATGTGCTTTAAGTTTGTTAATGTTGCTTTATCCCCATCTTCACAAACGTGCCCTCCTGCCCTGGTTGATTATGTAAAATCCACAAATGTGTAGGTTTATTTCCTGTATTAATGAAATGTTCAAAGGTTATGAGGTTAAAAGCCATAAAAATTATATTCTTAAAAGTTTAATGTTATTAATGAATAAATTATATTCCTCTTTTAAATTATAAAAGGAAAAAAATTAATGTTCACTGTAATTATTTTCACAGTATTCAATTTTTATTCACTTCAAATTTATTTTATATAAGTTTGCATAATCCAGAAATGAGAAAGGCATCTTACATTATGCTTATAAAAACGGTAGTTGTAAATATCACATTTAGGAAGGTCAATTAGCGTGAAAAGATTGACACAAGTGGAACATTGAGTTGTAATTGCACAGTTGTGACAAATAATACATTTAATTTGAATTTAAAAAGATAGGAATACTGAAATCATTAATGATTTAAATGAAGGGATTAAAAGTAACATTAGCAAATTTGCAGATGACACAAAGCTGGGTGGCAGTGTGAACTGTGAGAAGGATGCTATGAGGATGCAGGGTGACTTGGACAGGTTGGGTGAGTGGGTATATGGATGGTAGATGCAGTTTAATGTGGATAAATGTGAGGTTTTCCACTTTGGTGGCAAAACAGGAAGGCAGATTATTATCTGAATGGTGTCAAGATGGGAAAAGGGGAAAGTACAACAAAATCTGGGGGTCCTTGTTCATCAGTCACTGAAAGGAAGCATGCGAGAAAGCGAGTGGCATGTTGGCCTTCATTACAAGAGTATAGGAGCAAAGAGGTTCTTCTGCAGTTGTACAGAGCCCTAGTGGTCTCCAAATTTGAGGAAGGACATTCTTGCTATTGAGGGAGTTCACAAGGTTAATTCCCGGGATGGCGGGACTGTCATATGTTGATAGAGTGGAGTAGCTGGGCTTGTATACTCTGGAATTTAGAAGGTTGAGAGGGATTTTATTATTGAAACATATAAGATTATTAAGGGTTTGGATACGTTGGTCGCAGGAAACATGTTCCCGATGTTGGGTGTCCAGAACCAGGGGCCACAGTTAAGAATAAGGGGTAAGCCATTTAGAACGGAGATGAAGAAAAATGTTTTCACACAGAGGGTTGTGAATCTGTGGAATTCTCTGCCTCAGAAGGCAATAGAGGCCAATTCTCTGTATGCTTTCAAGAGAGAGTTGGATCGAGCTCTTAAAGATAGCGGTCAGGGGATTTGGGGAAAAGGCAGGAATGGGTACTGAGTGTGGATGATCAGCCATGATCACAGTGAATGGTGGTGCTGGCTCGAAGGGCCAAATGGCCTACTACTGCACCTATTGTCTATTGTCTACATAGGAGATTTTTTTCCCTTGGATTTCCGTGTTTCCTCTTCACTTCCTAGATAATAATCAAGCAAGACTAAAACTAACCAATGTTGGCAAATGTAGATTTAGCATATTCCAGAACAGACTGAAAAATGTGTATGACTGTGCCTTTCTCCTCCTTGCATATAGGTCTTACTGGAAATATTAACAGGGCTTAAAGCAGTTGATGAGCATCGTGAACCACAGCTATTGGTAATACAATACTCCAATTTTTAAACTTTCAGATTGCTGTTGTAATTTAGGCTGATGTCCAGTCTAATGTGGGGAAAATGAATTCATTGTGGGAAACGTTGTTCTTTCTGTTTGGATTGTATAGTGATACTGTACTTAGTGCAACTGTCTCACAACCCCCGCTACTTGGGTTCAATTCTGACCTCTGGTACTGTCTGTGTGGAATTTGCACATTCTCCCTATGCCCACGTAGGTTTGTCCTGCATGTTTCAGATTTCTTCCTCATCTCAAAGACCTCCTGGTTGTGAGATTAATTGGCTACTGTAAATTATCCCCAATGTAGGTGGCAAGTGTATGAATCCAAAGTTTTAAGAGCTATGTGTGAGAAACTCAATAAGTAAATAAATTGGAGAGATGAGATTGCTTTGAGAGCAGGTACAGTTTCAATGAGTCCATGGAGCCTCCTGTATTGTGAGGAAATATAAAGCTTATTTCAATGGCCTTGGTGCAATGGTACGCTTGCAGACTGTTGTTACATTTTCTGAATAAAATATAAATCAACTGCCCATGGTGTTATATTGAATTACATTTGATATTCACCCGTATTAGTATAACATTTTATTTGCACCAGTAATAATTATTTTAAAAGCAAGAAAGATATCTGAGTTTCACTTTATCTTGAATCCGAAAGCTTGATATCAAGGAAGAAATAGATGATGAAGAAAAGACAATTGAAGATTATGTTGACAAAAAGATGCAAGACTGGGACTCTATGGGAATTAAGAAAATGTATTTAACGGCAAGGCAGTGTTTAAATGAAAAGAAGAACAAGAGACCAGATATTACAGAGGTATGTACTACCGATACATCTATTCAGGATAATGACTTCATAGCTGTTTTAAATATTAAATATTAAAACATAATTTCTCATTCTTTTGCAGGTGTATAATTCATTGAAACGAACTTATCCAGTCACTTCATAATGAGTTGAAGCTGGAATCCTCATTTACAGGTCACAGGAAAAATATTATTCAGTGCACAATGTAAACTTTGCATTTTTGATATATCCAGAGTATTCTTGATAAACGTTTACTGCTTATAGGTCTGCACATTCCGTGCACCATATATTCAGAATAAAAATTCTCATGCATGCCATCTATATTGTGATCATAAATGGTGTTCTTGGTCCGTTTTGGTTACCTTTTCATTATTAACAAAAATGAACAAATTATACAATGTTATCTTTGATCCCAAATCATTGTCTTCACTGACCCTATTGCTGGAGAAATATAATTTTGTTTATATAACACGTGATACCCTCTTGATAAGGAACTCTTTGATATGTTGTTTTACTTTTTGTAAATTATAGGATTATCTGTACAGATCTATAATGCTATGCTAACCTCAAAGACACAAGGGAGGTAAAGAGCACTTGTATTGCCTAGGTTTTGAAGGCTACAGGCCAAGTGCTGGAAGGTGGGATTAATACAAATGGGAGCCTACTGATCATCATAGACATTATGGGCTGAATGGCCACCATCTCTATAAAGTACCCGAATATGCACTTGGAGCTCTTGTAAGCCTACCAATAAAGTGCATATAGATGGGATTAGGTTGTCAAATCTTTACTGAGTCAAACAGACACAGGTGGCCAAATGGTCTCCTGGGTCATTATTTTTCTGGGATTCTTTGAATCGATGTCAGGCTTCACTTAAGGAGCATGCTGCACATTAATTTCCCAACATTTTGCACAAAGGTTCAATTCCCTATTGATAATTGAATCATCCACAATAATCATTGCAAAAGTCCATACACCATACGTCTAAAGTTCAACTCAGCTTGCATTCTCATCCTAAACCTTATGCTGGCCTTCATCCAGAAATTTTAGTTTCACACCTGTTCTCACAAGAAGCACAAATGAACATTTCCAACAAATTTCCAAAGTCAATTTAGAACCTTTCATGAGAGGTGTGGATGTGAGATGAGGATTGGCTACTCAAACTGTCTTTCTTGCCATAATCATTAATGCTGAAAATGAGGACAATGGTGAGGCTGAACCAGTCGGACTATCTCATCCGTTAGACATTTAATACATACTGGACTAAGTGGGACCCGTTGTGACCCATTCTCACACGGTAGGCCTGGTCCCCCAATGCAACATTCCACCAATCACGCATAGCCCCCAACTTCGCAGGTGACGCTGACGGATTCCCGTTGTGACGTCCCTGATCCCCCCTCCTCCGCTCACCACCCCCCACTCCGCCCCTTGTCTCCTCCCCCTCTCCCCCCCCCCCCTCACGCGCTCACTCCACCCCCCCCCCCCCCCTGGGCACAGCAAGTGGAAAAGGGATTTATTAAAGCTTAAAATGTGAATCTCTTAAAATATAACGACAATTTAAAGTTAAAGATGAGATTTATTCAGTCCATTTCTTGTTGTGTCTCTTGTTGCGTTCTGCAGCCGGGGTAGAGGGACGGCTACAGGCGGGGACTGTCGGGGCCGGTGGGGGAGGGGGAACGTCTTGCAGCCTGGGGAGGGGCACGGCTTCAGGCGGGGCCGGTGGGGTGGGGGTGGGAGCGCAGCCGTGGCCTACCCCTTGTCGCTGCCGTGGCCTACCACTGCCGCTGCCTACTGCTGCCGTGGCCTATTGCTGTTGCGGCATACCGCTGCCGCTCCCCACCGGCCTCAGGCGGGGACCGGTGGGGAGCATCCTGCAGTGGGGGAGGGGGACGACTTCAGGAGGGGGCTGTTGGCGGCCAGTGGGGGGGGGGGGGGGGGGGGGGTGAGGAGAGAACATCCTGCAGCCGATAGAGGGGGGACAGCTTCAGGCGAGGGTTGTCGGGGGCCGGTGGGGGGGCGGCTTCAGTCGGGGGCCGGTTGCGGGTAGCGTCCTGCACTCACTCTATACCCCCTCAACCACAGCAAGTGGAAAAGGGATTTATAAAAGCTTAAAATGTAAATAACTTAAAATATAACAACAATTTAAACGTTAAAGATGAGATTTCTTCAGTCCATTCTTTCTTGTTGCGTCTCTTGTTGCGCCCTGCATCTGGGGGAGGGGGATGGCTTCAGGCGAGGGCCAGTGGGTGGGGGGAGGAGAGCGTCCTGCAGCCATGGGAGGGGGCGGCTTCAGTTGGGGGCTATCGGGGGGGGGGGAGGAGAGCGTCCTGCAGCTGGGGGAGGGGAACGGCTGCAGGTGGGGCCTGTTGGGGGCCGGTGGGGAGAGGGGGGAGCGCTGCAGTGGCCTACTGCTGCCGTAGCCTACCGCTACCACTGCCTACCGCTGCCATGGCCTGTCGCTGCCTATCGCTGTCGTGGCCTGCCGCTTTCGTGGCCTACCTACCGCTGCCGTTCCCCACAAGCTTCAGGCGGGGGCCAGTGGGGGGGCGGTGGAACGTCCTGCAGCCAGGGGAGGGGGACGGGTTCAGTCGGGGGGTGGCTTCAAGCGGGGGCTGTCGGTGGCCAGTGGGGGAGGGGGCAGTGTCCTGCAGCCGGCGGAGGGGGATGGCTTCTGTCGGGGGCCGGTGGGGGAGGGGGCAGTGTCCTGCAGCCGGGGGAGGGGTTGGGTTCAGGCAGAGGCTGTCGGGGGTCGATGGGGGGAGTGTTCTGCAGCTGGGGGAGGGGGACGGCTTCAGTCTGGGGCAGGTGGCGAGAGGGGTGAGAGCTGCTGTTGCCTAACCCTGTCACTGCCTACCCCTGCTGCTGCCTATCGCTGTCATGACCTGCCGATGCTGCTCCCCACCGGCTTCAGGCGAGGGCCGGTGGGGTGGGGGGGGAAACGCCCTGCAGCCAGGAGAGGGGGACGGCTTCAGGTGGGGGCTGTCGGGTACCAGTGGGGGGGGGAGTAGTGTCATGCAGCTGGGGGACGGCGACGGCTTCAGGCGGGGGTTGTCAGGGGCCAGTGGGGGAGTGTCCTGCAGCCAGCGGCCGATGGGGGGGGAGCGTCCTGCAGCCGGGTAGGGGGACAGCTTCAGGCGGGGGAAGGGGGGGAAAGCGTCCTGCAGCTGGCGGAGGGGTACGGCTTCAGTCGGGGGGCTGGGTGGGGAGAGGGGGAGCGCTGCCGAGGCCTACCACTGTTGTAGCCTACTGTTGCCTAATGGGCCTGTCCCACTTAGGTGATTTTTCAGCGGACTACCAGCGACACATGCACACAAACGCATCGCAATGACGGGGGCCAGGGATCGCTGTATAGAATTCCCACGGTGCAAAGCCAAGGTGATACAGGCACATACCGCGATGAACAGGAAGGTTGGCGCTATAATTAAGACAACTAAAGCACAGTGTACAGTACGTCCTTTAAAAGAGGGGGGGGGGAGAAGGAGTGGAGACAATCTTTAAGAAGCCAGAGATACACGGCTGTGATGTTCGGCGGACATTTAACATTACCGGTCGGTTCCTTGGTTCTGAAAACTACTGCTTATCTATTTTTTTCCCCCAATGCGCCAATGAAATTCACCGGTCAGCACTGGCTCCAACCTACGAGAACCTCAGAGAACCTTCGACCTCCTGGCGACCCACCTACGGCTCGAGAATTCTTGCTAATCTCCATGGCGACTTAATTCTAGTCACTGCTAATTTTTCAACATGTTGAAAAATTCTCAGTGACCATAATGAGGCCGCAATTAGTTCCCAAAATGTGAGAACTCCTCATGACCATGAAGGCGACTCCCCGGCAACCACCTGCAAACATGTGGTGACCATGTGGCGACTGCAAAGTCTCCTGCAGTCACCTAAAAAGTCGCCCAAGTGGGATAGGCCCATAACCCTGCCACTGCCTACCCCTGCCGCTGCTGTGGCCTACAGCTGCCACTGCCTATCGATGTCATGGCCTGCTGCTGCCGTTGCCTGTCGCTGCCACGGCCTTCAGGCGAGGGCCAGTGGGGGGGGGGGGGGGGTTTGTGGGCATGGTGGGTGTGGGGGGTAGGGGAGGGGGTGTATGTGGGAGAGGGGTGTGAGCCCAGCGACTCCGGCCTCACTCCACGACTCCGGGCTCACCCAGCGGCTCCTGGCCTCTGCTCCAGACTCACTCAGCAGCTCCTGCCGCACTTAGCGGCTCCCGGCCCCGGATTTGACCTCACTCAGCGGCTCCCGGCACCGGCTCCGTCCTCACACAGCGGCTCCCGTCCCCGGCTCATGCCGCACACAGCGGCTCCAGCCTCACTCAGCAGTTCCCGGCCCCGGATGCACTCAACGGCTCGCGTGTCATCGTGGTGGTGGTCGCCCCTGCCCGTGGACACAGCCTATGCCCACACACTGTTTCTTCAGCTTTATTCTTCTCGCCGCCGGTGATTGACAGCGGATGCCGGAAGGGGCATCGCCGTTCCAGCGAATGACAGGCGAGAAGACCAATAGCTTTTGTAATATTTCACCGATCCGAACAAAACTTGGTGCACTGGCAGCACAGGAGAATGACAGGTAAGGTGGCGAAAAATCGTGGCGCTATCCGGTACCGTTTTTGCGCAAATTTAAAAACAACGCAAACGGGAAGGGGACAAGATGAGTTTTAGTTATAGACTAAACTAAGTTGGGTCCCATGTTCACACGGGAGGGCTGGTCCCCCAACGCAATATTCCACCTCTCCACCAATTGCCAGTGGGGGGGCTTTCTGGAGCGCTGGTATGGTTTCTTGGGGTGGCAGCTCAGTCCCTCAAGCCTGATGTGCTGACAGCTCACTCACGGCTGGTGGGCTGGCAGTTGCAAGGCCACCAAATTCAAATCCATTTTCCTATCATTTCAAGCAGGGTGCAACGCCACAAAATTCAAGTGCAATTTCATACCACTTTCAGCAGGGTGCAAGGCCACCAAATTCAGTGCAGTTTCATACCACTTCAAGCAGGGTACAAGGCCGCCAAATTCAAGTGCAGCTTCATTCCACTTCAAGCAGGGTGCAAGGCCACCAAATTCAAGTGCAGTTTCATTCCATTTCAAGCAGGGTGCAAGGCCACCAAATTCAAATGCAGCTTCATACCATTTCATGCAGGGTGAAACCACCATAAAACCACACTAAACACCAAACTCACAGTTCAGTAGACATTCTGTGTGTTCAGTTGATTCACAGCTCAGACAGAGTCGTGACCTCTCCCTCCCCCATCATGCAGAGACTGAGACACACTTCCGGGTTTTATAACCCCTCCCACCGGAAAAGATGTGGCCTTCATGGCGTGATTGACAGGAGAGAGATTCTCAACATTTTTTAAACACGAATATCACTTTTATTTTTAATTGATGGGAAGAATCCTCTGCACCTGCTGAGCGGAGGAGGACTGAGTAAGGTGGCCAAAAATCACAGCCGTAAGTGGTAGCGTTTTATCTAAAATCAATATACTGTGCAAACAGGAAGTTACCCAAAGCACCTAAGCAGTAGCGCCTTTTAATTTCAAGCCAAAGCACCCAGACCACCATTCGCAGTAGCGCCTTTTAACTTCAAGCCAAAGCACCCAGACCACCATTCGCAGTAGTGCCTTTTAATTTCAAGCCAAAGCACCCACACCACCATTTGCAGTCGTGACATTTAAATTCAAGCCAAAGCACCCAGACCACCATTTGCAGTAGTGCCTTTTAACTTCAAGCCAAAGCACGCAGACCACCATTCGCAGTAGTGCCTTTTAACTTCAAGCCAAAGCACCCAAACCACCATTCGCAGTAGTGCCTTTTAACTTCAAGCCTAAACACCCAAACCACCATTTGCAGTCGTGCCTTTTAACTTCAAGCCAAAGCACCCAAACCACCATTTGCAGTAGTGCCTTTTAACTTCAACCCAAAGCACCCAAACAACCATTTGCAGGCAGTGCCTTTTTACTTTAAACCAACCATATTTTCATTTTCAAACCACATTAAGGGGCTCACAGTTGAGTAGACATGTGTTCAGTGTTATTCAGAGCTCAGAGAGATGTGGTCCACTGGCTTCCTCCATCTTGCAGAGACTGAGTGAGGCACACCACTTCCTGGTTTTATAGTCCCTCCCTCTCCCTCCAGCAGGGGCAGCAGAGAGAATGACAATTTAAAAAGAAAATTAATATCTCTCTGATTTTTCATTGATGGGAAAAATCCTCTGGTCCAGAAAGGCGGACGTGGGCTCTGAGCGAGGTGGCCAAAAATGACGGCCGTAGGTGGCGGCGTTCTCTCAGAAATCGCACCACAGTGGGCCAAAAGCAGTCAAGATCAGACTTTTAGTAATATAGATAGATAGATGGAAGATGTAGATGGGCCAAGCATTGGTAATGCACAGGGATTATACTCTATGGCCTTGCTGAATAAACACTGCACTTTTGCATTCTACTGAGACCAAGTCCAGAGGTAGGGTACAAGAATGTTACGTGGAAGTTCACGTTAATATTTTGGAGTGGTAGGGAGGAAGGAGGTTTGCTGATCTCAGAGTAAGTTATATTAATATTTTTTCTTCCCATTATGTACAAATTGTACACATCCCGTTTGGTCTATATGCATTACTTTCACCTTATTTAGTTCTGCAGTGGTTGCGAATTCACTTTTTGCATTCATGCGAAAACTATTTTTATAAGCACTTTTAAAAATAATTTACCTTCCTCAAATCCTAAATCTAGAATCCTCATGTTTGCCATTATAGGGACACTAATAATAAACCTGTTATTGCATGGTTAAGATAGTTCTAGGGTCATACAGTGTGGAAACAGGCCCATCGGCCCAACTTGCCCAACATGTCCCTTCTACACTAGTCCCACGTGCTGAATTTGGCCCATATCCCTCTCAACCTATCCTATCTATGCACCTGTCTAAATGTTTCTTAAACATTGCAGTAGTATCTGCCTCAACTACCTCCAGGCAAAATGGATGAACTCAGGTCATGGATAGGTTTGTGGGACTGGGATATGAGAGCCATTAAAGAAACATGGCTAATGGAGGGTCAGGACTGGCAACTTAATATTCCATGGTATAGGTGCTACCGGCATGATAGAAGCGGGGGGAAAGGGAGAAGGGGGAGTTGCATTTTTGATTTAAGGAAAATATCATGACAGTAGTCAGAGTTGTCATTCCTGATGACATCATGGCCAGGTTTTAGAAATCTGAATTCGTGAAAATAAGAGACGGCAGAAAGTGGTGGACATTGCCAGGTCCATCATGATACTAGTTCCTCGGTGTGCAAATTACAGACAGCCTCACCTGGTCCAAGAACACCACTGGGACCGTCAAACGGGCCCACCAGCGACTGCACTTCCTGAGGAAACTAAACCAGGCCTCACTCCCCACCAACATCCTCAGGACTTTCTACAGGGGTACGGTGGAGTCTGTACTCACGTACTGCATAAATACGTGGTACTCCACCTGCAACTGCTCGGACAGGAAGGCTCTGCAGAGGGTAGTGAGGGGAGCAGAGAGGATCATTGGCGTCTCCCTACCCTCGGTACAAGAACTGTTCCAGAGCCGCTGTCTGAAAAAAGCTCAGAGAATTGCTAAGGACAAACTGCACCCCCTCCACATACACCTGGATCTCCTGCCATCAGGCAAGAGATATCGAAGCATCAAAGCCCGGACTACAAGACTGCTAAACAGCTTCCTGCCACAGGCTGTGAGGCTGCTAAACAGTCACTCTGTACTCACAGTCACTTGATTCGGCGCTGGCACGGACACTTTAATAACTGGCACTGGCCACTTTAATATCTGGCACTGGCCACTCAAATCAGCTGCCCCGGACATGTTTATGATTGGTTTATTGTATTTTAACATTGTGTTTTACCTGCTTTTAACTATTTATTTATTTATACTGTTCCATCAGGGACTGGATTGTTTTTAGTGTTATTATGTGTGAAACGTTTTAAATTTCATGTGCGATGCTCCGCTATTCCCTGGGAAACGTTTTTTCATTTTGCACTGTACAACTGTTGCTTGCAAGATGACAATAAAGGTTAATTGATTGATTGATTGATTGATTGGTTGATTGATTGATTGATTGATTGATTGAATAGTGACCAATCCACCTTCGAAGGGACCTACAAGAAGTGCTGCCAAGAAAGCAACCAATATCAAAGACCCACACCAGTCATGCTCTATTCGTGCTGCTACCATTGGGAAGAAGGTAGAGGAGCCTTAGGACCGTTACCAGCATCTTGAACCACCTGCACAACCCTGCCACCACGGACTTTGCATTGCCTTGGTTTGCTCTACATAATCTGGTTCTTGCACTATCATGGTCTAGTTCACTTCGAATAACTGATAACTTATTGCATTGTAGCAGCACCTAGTGGTGGTTTGAGGAAGTTCGAACCCTCGTCATTGTTTGGCCCGATCACATGACCGCGAGGGTTCGTTCGCGGGCTTTCTAGTCAGTCGTCAGCACTCCCAGCAGCAGGAGCTATTCTAGTGTTAGCTGACCAGGCATGTGTGTACTGAGTTTTATTATCGTTTTGTTTGCCAAATAAAATTTAACTCAACCTGCCTGATTCGCTAAAATGGTGACCCCGCTGGTCCGAATGTTTTTTCGGATCTTTACAATGAAAGCCGCCGAAAATCTCAGCGCGCAGCCCGCCCAGCAAAACGCAGTTGCACTGAAACTGCCCGTTTTCTGGGCGGTACAGCCTCAAGTGTGGTTCACCCACGTTAAGGCTCAATTCGAACTCCGCAACATCGTCGCGGATGCCACCTGTTACTTCTACATGGTGGGGAGTGCTCAGTCAGGAGACTGCCACCCGATTGCTGCCGTACCTGCAAAATCTGCCCGCATTCGGCAAGTATGAAGGCCTTAAGGCGCTGCTGCTCGGCACTTTCCGGCTCAGTCGCCGCGATCGCGCGGCCCGCCTGTTACACATGGACGGCCTCGCCGATCGTAAGCTGTCTGCGCTGATGAGCGATACGCTCGCTCTTATGGATGGCCACCAGCCCTGCCTCCTGTTCGAGCAGGCCTTCCTCGAGCAGATGCCTGACGACATCCGCCTGCTCCTCGCTGGGTCAGATTTCACCGCCCCCCTGCAGCTCGCTGAACAGGTCGACGAACTGTGGCTTGTCAAACAGCAGGACGGCGGGTCCATCAGCTGGGTGTCCACGCCTTCGCACCAGCAGCCTCGCAGGGACGTCCAGCCCTCCGCTGCCATCGCCGCGCCGCAGTCGACCGCCGGAGACCGCAATAAGAGACCTGCTCATTTTCGAGAAATGCCTCAGCCGATCGCCAGTAGAGGCTATTGAGGTCGGCCAGAACCATTGCCTCTATGTCCGGGATCGCCATTCCCGACTTTGCTTCCTTGTGGACACTGAGGATGTGCTGAGCATCCTTCCTCCGTCTGGGCTCGATACTCATGCCGATAAGCATGGCCCCGCCCTGACCGCCGTCAACGGCAGCCCCATCCGCACCTACGGCACTCAGACCCTTTCCCTCGTCCTCGACTCCCGCCGTTACTTGTGGGCTTTTACTATCGCGGACGTTTCCCAGCCGTTGCTGGGCGCCGATTGTTTGCGGGCTTTTTCTCTACTGGTAGGCGTGCGGGGCCGGCGCCTCATGCCTCCGGACTCCCCCCGGGCCACGCCTTTGCGGCCCGCAGTTCACTCCAACCCGCACCTCGGATCTGTGATGGATGTGGGTGGGGCATATGTTCCCACACCGGCTGAATTCCCGGAGCTTCTGACCCCACGCTTTCACGCAGCTGCCCCTAAGCAGCTGCGTGGACAGTCACTGCTCCCCGAACCTGGAGTATGTGACTGTTAAATGCAGGCCCATTTATCTCCCTAGAGAGTTTACTGTTGTCATGATAACTGCTGTGTACATACCACCGGATGCTAATGCTAACTCGGCTATCGGATATTTGTATGGTAGCACTAGCAGTCAACAGAGCATATATCCTGACGGTGTTCACATCATAGCAGGGGACTTTAACCACGCGGACTTGAAGAAAATGCTCCCCAAATTCTACCAGCATGTTAAATGTGCTACAAGAGGAGCTAACACACTGGACAAGGTCTACTCCAACATCAAGCTGGGCTACAGGGCTAGACCACTACCACACCTGGGTCAGTCGGACCATATGTCCCTGTTTTTAATTCCTGCATATGCCCCCCTCAGGAAAACCGCTCCTACCATCACAAAGACCATCACAACCTGGCCTGATGGTGCATCTCAGCAGCTGCAGGACTGCTTCGACAGGACCAACTGGGATGTGTTTGAACACCGGGACCTGGAGGTGTTCACAGACAGTGTACTGTGTTACATCAAAAACTGCATGGACACGGTCACAGTGGACAAACGCGTCCGGGTCTACCCCAACCAGAAGCCCTGGATGACCCGGGAGGTCCAGCAGCTGTTAAAAGAGAGGAACACCGCTTTTAGGTCTGGCGATAGGGCTTTATACAGCACGGCCCGAGCTAACCTGAAGAGAGGCATCAGAGAGGCCAAATCAGACTACAGGAGGAAGATAGAGGACCACCTGGACAGTAACAACAGCAGGCAGGTGTGGCAGGGGATCCAGTATCTCACCAACTACAAGACCAACCTTGGAGCTGCTGAAGGTGACGCCTCGTTGGCAGAGGAGCTGAACCTCTTCTTTGCTCGCTTTGAAGTGGAGCCACCCGAGACAGCCACATCACACCACATGGTCCACAGCAGCCTAACCCTCAAGATAGAGGAGCATGAGGTGAGGCGCACGCTGCGGGCCATCAATCCAAGGAAGGCTACTGGACCCGACGGCGTCTCTGGACGCGTGCTGAAGGACTGCGCTGACCAGCTGGCTGGAGTCTGTACGAGGATTTTCAACCAGTCTCTGGCCCAGTCCACTGTTCCACCCTGTCTGAAGTCCGCAACCATAGTCCCCTTGCCCAAAAAACCCCACATTTCCAGCCTCAACGACTACCGGCCAGTCGCACTCACACCAGTGGTGATGAAGTGTTTTGAAAAACTGGTCCGGGGTCACATCACATCACTCCTGCCCCGAAGCTTTGACCCCCACCAGTTTGCGTACAGAGCGAATAGATCTACAGAGGACGCTGTAGCCACAGCTCTCCATGCTGCACTGTCCCACCTGGAGCAGCGGGGGAGCTACGTGCGGATGCTCTTTGTGGACTACAGCTCTGCCTTTAATACCATCCTTCCCCACAAACTGGTGGACAAACTGGGGGACTTGGGACTTCCACACTCCACCTGCATGTGGATAAATAGCTTCCTGTCGGGTCGCAGCCAGAGAGTCAGAGTGGGCCATCACACATCCACGGCCCTCAGCCTCAGTACCGGCTCTCCACAGGGCTGCGTGCTGAGCCCCCTGCTCTACACCATCTACACACATGACTGCACCCCCGCCCACCACAGCAACACCATTGTCAAATTTGCGGATGACACTACGGTGGTAGGACTCATCTCCGGGGGGGACGAGTACGCCTACCGGGATGAGGTGGAGCAGCTGACAGTGTGGTGTGGAGAAAATAACCTGCTCCTCAACACCTTAAAGACAAAGGAAATAATAATAGACTTCAGAAAGAATAAAACGGACATGGTACCATTAATTATCAGAGGGGACTGTGTGGAGAGGGTGGCGGATTTCCGCTTCCTGGGAATCCATATTGAGGAGGACCTGACGTGGAGCGTGAACACCTCTGCGCTGCTGAAAAAGGTCCAGCAGAGACTGCACTTCCTGAGGGTGCTCAGGAAGAATAACATCACTCAGAGACTGCTGCTGTCCTTTTATCGGTGCTCCATTGAGAGCATCCTAACATACTGTGTATGCGTATGGTACACCAGCTGCACAGCGGCTCAGAGGAAAGCGCTCCAGAGGGCCATTGACAACGCCCAGAGGATTGTCGGCTGCCCTCTCCTTACCTTGGAGGACTTACACAGTTCCCGCTGCATCAAAAAATCCCAGAGTATTATAAAGGACATTTCCCACCCCGGACACTCCCTGTTTGAACTGTTACCGTCAGGCAGACGGTACAGATCTACAAGGACAAGGACAAACAGACTTAAAAACAGTTTTTACCCCACTGCTATAAAGGCACTAAATGTAGCCGCCAAGGAACGCAGGGGCGATACATACTAAGAGACTGAAATCGACAGAAGGATGTAGGGCTGGGTGTTTATGCGTGCTATTTTTATGATATTTATTTTAGTTGTTTATCTTTTTTTAAATATTTTACCTTGTATGTATCGTTAGCTTTTTAGAAATGTTTGAATGGTGCACTGACTGGCTGACATTTTACAATTTCGTTGTACATGGTTCATGTTACAATGACAATAAAGAAACTATTCTATTCTATTCTAAGCATGGGGTGGTCCATCATATTCTTACTGCCGGCCCTCCACTGCATGCAAGGGCGCGCAGGCTCCCGCCCGACAAGCTGCGTCTCACCAAGGAGGAGTTCCGGCAAAGGGAGGACATGGGGATTGTGCAGCGCTCCAACAGCACGTGGACTTCCCCATTACATCTGGGGGGTGGAGACAATGTGGGGATTACCGCCGCCTGAACGCGGTCACGACCGCTGATCACTTTCCAGTCCCGCACATTCAAGACTTCACAACGCAATTGGACGGTACTACCATCTTTTCCAAGGTGGATCTGGTGCGCGGCTACCACCAGATTCCCGTCAACCCCGATGATGTGCCGAAGACCGCCATCATCACCCCGTATTGCCTATTTGAATGGCTGCAGATGCTGATCGGGTTGAAGAACGCCGCGCAGGCTTTCCAGCGGTTGATCAATATGGTGGGTCGGGGGTTGGAGTTCGTGTTTGTGTACCTGGATGACATTCTGGTCGCTAACCGCTCCCACCAGGAACACTGCGCGCACCTCCCGGTGCTGTTCCAGTGGCTTCAGGATATGAGCTGGTGATCAACCCCGACAAATGTCAGTTTGTGCTCTGCTCTATTTCCTTCCTGGGACACCATGTCACCTCACAGGGTGCTGCACCTTTTCCTGCTAAGGTGGAGGCTATTCGGCAGTTTCTCCGGCCACTCACCATCAAGGGGCTACAGGAGTTCGTCGGCATGGTGAATTTCTATCATAGTTTCGTGCCGTCGGCGGCCCGGATCATTCAGCCCTTGTTCCAGTGCTTGGTCGGAAAGCTGCGGGACCTAGTGTAGGACGCCTAGACCGCGGCTGCCTTCGACGGTGCTAAGGAGGCGCTAGCCAAGGTCACCATGCTGGTGCACCTACGGGCTGCTGCTCTGATCGCCCTCACCGTGGACGCCTCGGATACTGCTGACGGAGGGGTCCTGGAGCAATTTATTGACAGAATGCTGACAACCGCTTGCCTTTTTCAGCCGGCACCTACATCCTCCGGAGCGGAGCTACACGCGTTTGATCAAGAGCTCCTGGCCCTTTATTTGGCGATCCGTCATTTCCGCGAGTGCAGACCCTTCACGCCGTTCACAGGCCACAAGCCCCTCACGTTTGCGTTAACAAAGGTGTACGACCACTGGTCAGCTCGGCAATAGCAGCACCTGGCGTTTGTGTCGGAGTACACCACTGATGTCTAGCACGTGGCAGGCAAGCTGAACCTGGTCGTGGACACTTTGTCTCGCCCTGCAGTCCCGACCATGTTGTCCGTGGACCCGGGCATGGATTATTCTGGGCTGGGTGCTGCACAACGCGAGGGCGGTGAGATGGACACCTATCGGACAGCAGCGTCAGGATTGGTATAGGCCGATGTTCGGTCCTGCAGGTGTGACGGTCCTCTGCGACATTTCCACCAGGAAGCCACGTCCCATCGTCCCTGTGGGTTAGCGGCGGTGTGTGTTCGACGCTGTCCACGGTCTGGCCCACCCTTCCATCCGGGCGACTTCTGCGTTGGTGACGGACAGGTTTGTCTGGCAGGGGCTTCGTAAACAGGTTGTGGCCTGGACTAGGGCCTGCATTCCCTGCCAGACGTCAAAGGTCCATCGACATGTGCGAGCGCCGCTTCAGGATTTTGTGGTTCCCCCTCATTGGTTCGAGCACAACCATGTTGATTTGGTGGGTCCGCTACCGACGTCTTGCAGTGCTACGCACCTGCTTACCATCATGGATCGCTTCACGAGGTGGCCAGAGGCCGTTCAACACAGACACCTCCGTCGCGCCTTATGCTCGTGCCCTCGTGGCCCACTGGATGGCTCGTTTTGCTGTACCTGTGGACATCCTCACCGACCGTGGTGCCCAGTTTACTTCTGCCTTGTGGTCAGCTCTGGCACAGCTGTATGGGATGCAGCTGCATCACACCACCGCCTATCACCCTCAGGCCAACGGTTTGGTGGAGTGTTTCCATCGGCATTTGAAGTCGGCGCTGAAGGCACGACTTACGGGCCTGGACTGGGTGGACCAGTTGCCTTGGGTGTTGCTGGGGATCCGCACGGCCCCAAAGGCGGATTTGGACACATCATCTGCCGAGCTCGTGTACGGCTCCCCGCTGCGGGTGCCTGGGGATTTCCTTCCTGCAGGTCGGGGGCTGCAAGAGCGCACTTCGTCTGTGTTGGCGAACCTACAGGAGAAAGTGGGCGGCCTGGCTCCTATCCCGACCTCTCCACATGGGATTGCTCTTGTCTATGTTCCGCCAGACCTTAAGGACTGCCTGTTTGTTTTTATCCGCAGGGACTCGCACTGGACTCTGCTGCAGCGGACCTATGAGGGTCATTTCCGGGTGTTGTGGCCTGGCATCGCAACTTTTCTGTTGGATGTCGGGGGTCGGAAGGAGATCGTTTCAGTGGCTTGCCTCAAGCCCGCCCACCTGGTTGTCGATAACCCGGTGGTGGTGGCTCAACCCTGACGTAGAGTTCGTCCGCTGGCAGTACATGTTGTGCCTGTCTCTCCTGTTACTTTGCCGCCTGCTGGCTCTGTTCCGCCTGTTCATCCTGTACCTCCGGTCTCGACTCAGTCTGGTCGCCTCATTCGGCCTCCCGCTCGGTTCCTTTCCTCAGGTTCTGGGGGGGTCCTGTAGCGGCACCTAGTGGTGGTTTGGGGAAGTTCGAACCCTCGTCATTGGTTGGCCAGATCACGTGACCACGGGGGTTCGTTCGCGGACTTTCTAGTCAATCGTCAGCGCTCCTCCCAGCAGCAGGAGCTATTCTAGTGTTAGCTGACCAGGCACGCGTGTATTGAGTTTTATTATCATTTTGTTTGCCAAATAAAATTATTTAACAACCTGCCTGTCTCGCTAAAGCATATTCATTGTTTTTTGTTGCATCTAATGTGCCTGTAAAACTAAGAATGTCATTGTTCTTCTGCATGACAAATAACACTCTTGAGCCTTAAGAAGTATCATAGCCAGGTAGACATAATTATATGTGCAACCTAAACAATGATTTAATCTGCACAAAGAAATTAGTGATTTAGTATGAGCCTAAATGAAGTTAAGAATTTTCATTCTCCTAAAACCATGCAGCATCAAGAGAAATGAGACATTGACCAGTGAATATTTAATTGAGGAAATGTTTTTATTCATGGATACCAGACCAGCCATGCCAGATTACCATAAACCATGGATAGGTCTACCGTCTTACTTTGATGCAATTCTTTTAAAATTGAAACATAAAACAAAAGTTGCTAGCTTTGGTGTTTTAATTTTCATATATCAGAATTTAATGTGCAATATTTACTGATTTATAAATCGTATAACAATTGCTACCCGTGTAACTATTACTTTGCATTCCAGAGTTGAATTTTACAGCAACAGGTGAAGTGTAATCAGAACAAAATTTTAAACCTGATTATTTAACAAGTGCAATATTAATCACACTTCAGACCAAATAATATTCTCATAAAATACAATATGGATAAAAAATATCAAGCCCTAGTTCACCTTGTTTTAATATGGTAAATCATTTGCAAATTGAATTCTATACACCCAAGTTTAAATCATTAATAAATATTAACCAAACTAGATTCTTCCATTTAAAAAAGGTTATTATACTGCACTCTACGTCCTATTACTTTGGCAGTTTCTAACCATGCTACTATAGTTCATTTTATCCTGCGATTTTCATTGTGAAAGGCAAGAAAAATAGTAAGAGAAGTGGGTTTCTGTGAAAAGAATGCAACTGGTACCTCTGCTATGCTGGACAAGAGGAAGGCAGACTTTAAAGAATCTCTTTCCATTACAGCTGCTGATTAGATGTAGAAAGATGTGCCGTGGAAATGATATAAATATGTAAATATAAAAAAGGTGGTGGAGGGGGGCGGGTGAGGGGAGTGGTGGGAGTGGAAATGACAAATTTCCAGTGAGTGATTT
The DNA here is from genome assembly GCF_010909765.2 of Amblyraja radiata. Classification (NCBI taxonomy): domain Eukaryota; kingdom Metazoa; phylum Chordata; class Chondrichthyes; order Rajiformes; family Rajidae; genus Amblyraja; species Amblyraja radiata. The sequence goes on along the minus strand of NC_045974.1, from coordinate 38,297,736 downwards.
CCAACGTTAGAGTGTTGCCAACACCCTAATTCCACCTCATAATTACCTGGTCTAATTGAGTCCCACGTCACAAGTGACCTCGCGCCAGTGCAAGGTACAAGTTAATGGGTCTGGCAAACAATGCAGCAACTTGATTAACAAAAATATGTTAATATTGCCAAGTCTTATGCATATGTGCAGTTGATGCTGTGAGAAAATTATCAATATCACAGGAGGGATCATTTAGCTTGTATTGTGCTTGAGAAATCATGTCTCGCAAATCTGATATTAGAATATTTATTTTTGAAAAGGTCACCAATATTTCAAGTTCTTTGCTGGGACATTTTGAGGGGTCATTCCTGATAATAACTTGGACAAAGAGCTGCCTTGCTTCAAATCATCTCCTCAATTGAGTCATCACCAATATTTGAATTTTTATCCTCACTGTTATTAAAATACTAAACGAGGAAGGGTTCATTTGACCCAGTTTTCTAAACAGGAATAAATTTAGAAAAGGCAATAATTTCATAACATTGAGGTCGTTGTCTATTAAAAGTAGTATTGACATACTAATGGTATGGAAAATGTTTGAGGAACGTCAAGCAATTAAATTTATGTCAAACATGACAATATTCCATTATTTGAGATTTTGAAAAAGTAATTAAATATTACGTCTAACCTAAACTTCAGACAAATTAAAATGAGATCCAAGTTATTGACCAGGTTTGGCATTACGTCTTAATTAATTATTTAAAAACAAAAACATGTAAAACTATTTAAAAACAAAAACATTGTAATCTGCAATTAGAATATTACAGTAGTCAATTAACTAGTAATCTGAGCATCATAACTAATATGAAGGCATTGGTTCTTCATAAATGATTTGATACTAAATATATGATTTTCCCATTATACAAGTATTACATTTAACAAATGTGTTGCATCAGTTTCAGCTATGTGCGTTTAGGCAAGGGCAGATTGAAACCTACGCAGACATTATAGATATTCAAGGTTTTTGTAATGCCTCTATTGTATTATACCTTGATTTTAAATAAACTCACAGAGAACCATACTGGATGCAGTCATAGTAGTTTTATTAAAACATTTTACATTCATCCTCATTATTAATAATGGTATATGTTGGGAATCTAGGTATCCCAAAATTCGTGACCCAGATCTCTGTTGTGATTGTAAGGAAGCTTGGAGGGTTTTAGCAATTCTAGAGATCAACTCAATCCCGTTTCATTTGAGTTTGCTGGGATTGACCCGACTGATCAACGATCAGAATAATAATGATCATCGATCTGGTAAATGGATAAAGGGTTTAGATAAAACATGCTGGTGATGTCACTTAACAAATGTAATTTTGGGCAATTGATTTCCTTCTGTTGTAATTACAAAGGTGACCAGAGACATATGGTTTGAAATTATTAGCATTCATTTTATCCAAGGCTTCAGCATCCAATTGGAGCAAAAAAACAAACTGAATTATCACCAGCATGCAAATGTAATGAAATGCACAACTGAACAATGTGTACTACTTGTTTGAATTCAATATAGCATATTTAAGAATTATTTTGGGTCCTATTTAGTTTCATACAACTTGACGTCATTAATGATGAGAAAAAGAGAGAAACTTGGCATTATGGTCAAATTGAAGTCCAGTTTGGTAGCTTGCACTGAGCATATTAAGTTTTCACTATAAGTTTGATAAAAACATCAGTGTGGCAAACTATATCTCAGCTGTAGTTTGCATTCAAACTTGCAACTTTGATCCTTTACCACAGTAAGAGCAATAGCATCTTCAGGAACCGAGCTAGTGAGAAAAACTAGGATGCCAAACATCTGACCAACACCCAAACGAAAAAGCGTAATTACAGAAACTAACTCAATACTCCAGACATGATAAACAAGATAAGCAAAATATAACAAAATAGAATAGATTGGATGTAAAATGATATAGAATGGCCACAGTATACAAAAGTATTACCTATTAAGCCTTAAAAAAGCAAGATCTTAGAAGATATACTATTTTTAATCAGTTTTGTCAGGTTCTGCTGGCCCTCGTATTAATCGCCTTATACCCCTCTTGCCTGCAGGGCCCTTTGGTTTTGCAAATATTTGTCTGTGTGCGAGCTGCTTTGGATGTACTTCCTCATATAAGAAGTCAGGGGTTAACTCATTGCCGTCGCCGATTTCAATCTGAAAGCACAGAGGTGAACCACTCGGTTACACCATTTAATTTTACAAATGGAAAAATATGATAAATTCAAGCAGATTTGAGGATAAGAAGGACATTTTTACCAAATAAATTATTTCAAGACCACATGATCGGACTAAATATATCATTGAAGGGAGAGATATACATGATAGCAGGTTATAAGTTATTTAGATTTAAATCAAGACATAGATACAGATTCAGTTAATAACTAATTAAATGCCAGAGAGAACTCAAGGACCACGCGAGCTATTCCCACATGTTTTTGATGGAGGAAGGATTGGGAGATTGTTGGCACTTTCTTGGTTGCTAAAGAATTGTAGAGATGGTAATTGCAAACTGGTACAAATGAGCTGAAGCACTTCATTTTTTTTTACCTTTTTAGTTATTTCCAGTGAAAGCTGTTTTTCCACCATATCAATAAGGGGATTCTTACAACTGGAATATAACATTCGTTCTCGAATGCTACAGGTATAGCCAGGCATAGAATATATAAATACTGGAAAACAAAAATATTTATGTTTAAAGAAACAATTTACAACTTAATTATAATGTATTCAAAAATGAGAACAATTAGTGTGAGGAATTAATTATGTCAGCCAGTTCAGAGAATGCTTCCTCGTACGATTATTTCCGTTATTAATAAAGATCTGTCATTTGGTCGTTGCATATTTGTACTTGGTTGCTGCCATGAAAGAAACATGATAGAATCAAATCCGACTTCAAAACATGCACTTCCTGTGAACTGGTGATGCAGTAACAATGACAGGAACTCGAGATCGACCTATATTGAACCAACTTTGATAAAAGACGTTCCAGTAAAAATATTAAGAAAGGCAACAGCAGGAGAGAAAGAGCATTTACAATAAAATCAAGTCCCCCTTGGAAGTGTTTTTTGTGCAGGAGATTTTATTATTTTGTGGATTCAACAATAGGCATTTCAAGGTCCAACAAATAACTGCAAGATGAGTTTCCAAGTTTACAATGAAATCAACATTAGCGAAGACATTATACCTATAGACTCCCTGTAGTCTCCTTCGTACGAGTGCTTATAGAGGAAGAAATGATATCGTGCAGAATCCTTTGGTACACGCATTGGTAAATCCACTATCTCCGTATGGGATGTATCAGCCAACACTATACTTTCATGATTGAAGTCTATTTCCTGCCAACAAAAAGAGGTGGTGCATTGATTAATCAATGATAACAACAATGAATAGGAAACACATTCTGGTGAGAGCAGATGACCTTGCATAACTAATTTATTGAATTTAAAGGAAATGGTAGATATTGCTGACAGTATAAATTCTGCAAATGTGATATATATTTTAATTGCATGTTGTACTTTTAAAGCTTTTATTTTCAAATGACACAAGCATTACAAAGTTGAAAGCAATTTAAGGGAAGCCCTTCATCCACAGTTTAACCAATTCCTATGTCTAGGGCGACAGCACATGTGGTCACATCAACACAAGCTCAATATGTGGCAATAATTTGTACCTGGAGAAAAAAAAAAAATCGAACTTTCTGACAATGAAAGCAAGCAAAGTTTTAAGAGATTTGGAAGATGGAAAGGGAAGCTGAAGTATAGCAAAATGAAATCAGATACTTAAACACAGCCAAAATCATGATGAAAATAGGAAGAAAGGAACAAACAAACAAACTCTCCATGCTTTAGAAAAAAACAGAAGATTTTATTGGATACTAATGGTCAACTGATTGTGAAAACAAAAGTAAAGAAAACGAACCATGTTTTTACAATGTGTAACCACAGGAGAGATAATACAAATGTTTCTGTACAAACCACCAGGATTCTTGGAATACGGCAAGGACAGGCAGCCTTGAGGCTGTGCAGAAAATGGGAAGTAAAATGATCAATGAATTAAGATATCCACAAAGTGTAAAAAGGCCTGGGTTCTTATCATACTTTGGATATGGGTTTATTCTTGTTAAGTGTACATGTGTACCATGGTACAGTGAAAAACGTTATGCTACCCATTCAGACCAGATAATACTAAACACAAATACAATCAAGTCAACTCATATACAATAGGTAGAGCAAATGAAAGATAAAGTGTAGAACATAGTTCTCAGCATTGTAGCGCACAAGTCCCATAGACAAAGTCCAATGTCCGCAATAGGAAGAGGTAAATTGGACAGTAGCATATGGAAGGACTGAGCAAAAGCCTGATCACAGGGGGCAAGAAGCTGTTCCCAGGTCTGGTGGTGCACGTTTTCAAGCTTCTTCACCTTTTTTCCGATGGAAGTGGGAAGGAGGAGGAATGACGGGGGTGGGACGAGTCGTTGATTATGTACATCTTCTTCCTGGTGGTAGGAATGAAATGAGAGCATGTGCAGAGTGGGTCTTTTTATTGGCTGCATTTCTTCGAGGCAATGCCTCCTACAGAACCTTTTGATGGTGGGGAGGTCAGTACCTCTAGTGGACCAGGCAATGGCTGTGACTGCTATTGTTATTTTGCTGTATCAGCAGTACTACAAAACATTATCATTTCTTCATTATCATTTCCATAGAGAACAACATGTAGATTTTAAAAAATTAAGCAGTCCATTCACACAAATACTTACAAGTTGGACGTAGCTCAGCTCTTTGTGTTGGAGTTTTTCCAGGGCCTGTACAGCATCTTCCTGCAAAGGAAAGGCTATTCCTTGCAATGTTGGTCGTTTAGTTTCTACAAAGATTTCAGTGTCCTCCTGCCAAAAATATAACAAGTGGTTTACCAATGTATTTTTATTTTCCGACAGCCATTCATGGGGTGTGGATTTTGCTACCAAGCATAGTATTTTTTGCACATCCTGATAGCCAAGGCATTGTTAAATCTAAGGAACAGGTTTATATTTCCAAGTCAAGATGACATGCAACTGGGAGGGAAACTTGCACATAATTGCGTTCCCATCAATGGAGTTATGAGGAGTCTACATAACAAATGCAATTCAATCCAGAGAAGTTCAAAGTAATACACTTGGGAAAGGAAACAAATAAAGGCAGGTCACACCAAAGAACAAGAGTATGGTTTCGAATAACAGGTATTTTGGAAGGAATGTTCACTGCTCTTCAGTTAAAAGGACACAAGGGATTGTTGCCTTTGTTGGCCAAGCCATGAACTGCAAGAGCAGTGTGATCATGCAAGAACTACTGAAATATACTACAACCGATGGACTGCATTCAGTTCTAGTCACCTCACTGGAGAAAGACTGGATACCTCGAGGGCTCTAGAAAGTCTAACTGTTGTCAGGCTTGGCACTGGGCCTCTACTCGCTGAAGTTTAGAAGGATGAGGACACCTCATTGAAACTTACCGAATAGCGAAATTGTTGGGTAGAGTGCATGTGGAGAGGATGTTTCCACTAGTGGGAGAGTCTAGGGTCAGAGGTCATAGCCTCAGAAATAAAGGACGTTCATTTAGGGTGGAGATGAGGTGGAATTTCTTTAGTCAGAGGGTGATGAATCTGTGGAATTCTTTGCCACAGAAGGCTGTGGAGGCCAAGTCAATGGATATTTTTATGGCAGAGATATATAGATTCTTGATTAGTACAGATGTCGGGTTATGGGGAGAAGGCAGGAGAATGTGGTTTGGAGGGAGACATAGATCAGCCATGGTTGAATGATGGAGTAGACTTGATGGGCTGAATGGCCTAATTCTGCTCTAATCACTTATGACCTTATGTATTCTAGCTGTGATAGATTAGTTTTTTTTTAAATAACGGACATCGAGTTTTTAATCATGTTATGTAAATTATGAGAGACCTACACAAATTAAACAAAATACACCCATTTTGCTTGGCAGGTAGATCAATAATAGGGAAACAGATTTAACTAAACAAAATAAAGTACTACAAGGAAAATTAGGATTGTTTTCCCAACTCAAAAAGTTAGCATTAACTATTACGAACTAGGCCCTTTGGCCCCACAATGTCTGTGCCGAACATGATGCCAAATTAAACTAACCATATCTGCCTGCTCATGATCCATGACCCTCCATTCTTTGCTTGTTTTCATGCTTGTCTAAATGTTTCTTAAATGTTACTATCAGGTCTGCTTCCACCACTGCCCCAGGCAGCACAATTCAGGCACCCCTTGCCCCACATCTTTGAATATTCCCCCTCTCACCTTAAAGCTATACCCTTTAGTATTTGACATCTCTACCCTAGCAAAAAGTGAGATTAAAAAAAACAGAACAAGCCGAGGCCGACAACAAATGACCTCAGGCAAGAAGATTCCCTGATAGGCTGACAGGTTAGAGACAGTGTGAGGCCAAGAAGGATATTTTGTTGTGAACCATGGAACGGGTTATATATTTTCTACACTTTATCTTACTCTTCCATTCAGTCAACCAGATGAAACCACAGACCAATACTCTACTTGTAAATTCCAACAAAACAATAGCCCAACAAAAGAATAGAAAAAAGCAAACAAACTCCAATGCACGATGAGCAGTGAGGGGGGGGTAAGATGGAGGGTTGGGGAGGAAGGCGTTTGGAGAACTTACCCAAAATTGAAAAATTCAACGTTCATACCACTGCGCTGTAAACCACCCAAGCCAAATATGAGGTGCTTTTCCTCCAATATTCGAGTGGCCTCACTCCAGCAATGGAGGAAGCTCAGTACAAAAAGCTGAGTATTGGATTGGTTGGAGGAGTTAAAGTGCTTAGCACCCAGGAGATGCAGTAGCCCATGGCACACCAAGCGCGAGTGTTCAGCCAAACGGTCGCTGAATTTGCAATAAGGTATCCCTCTTACGCTCACAGTCTCTAGCCACCAATTGGACTATCAGGGAACCTCCTTGCCTGCAGTCATCTGTTGCCGACCCCGATTTGTCCTGTTTTTTTTTCTTGCGTCCAGTTTCGCTCCCCCACTCAATCAGCTTGAAGAAGCGCTTGACCCGAAACTTCCCCTATCCATTTTCTCCAGAGATGCTGCCCGACCCGCTGAGCTTCTCCAGCAGTTTATGCCTATCTTTAGCACCAACCAGCATTTGTAGAACCTTTTTATTATATTTAGCTCATTTACCTTAATCTTCTGTAGCTCTTCTTCTGCTGCCGTCAGTGGGACGGGATCCTTTTGCGAAACAAGATGCTTTGTGTAACCACTGAAGGAAACATCCTCCTACAAACACAGAAGTGGAAAATAGAAAAGCTGACCCAACAAAATACACTTTATCCTCACGTTATTCAACGTTCTGTTCCTATCACCACTCCCCATTATCCCAGCAACCTCTTCCCATATCCAACGTTTGCTCATCCTTCCTTAGATAAGAAGGCAATCCTGTTTTGGCCCTGCAGATAATAAAACTTTCAACTCAGTAATTCCCCGTTATTTGATGTGGCTCTATTTGCTTCTAACAATCCAGTCCTCGAACTATATTAAGAGCCAATGATGGACAAAAAGGTTGAAATTTACAAGGAGCACGGTTTGGGAAGGGCCACATAGAAAGATGGGGGTCATTTTAATTGAAGCATCAGTAAATCAGGAGTCAATTGAAGTCAGTGAATCTAGAATGATAAGCAAACAGAATTTGACATGAAATGATCTTTATAGTTCAGCTGATACTTATAGAGGAAAGAGGAATAGCAAAGCAGGGCTCGAAATTAACGGTTGCCCTGGTGCCAACGGCCACCTAAAGTCCTGCCGGGCAACCTAAAAGCTGTGCCATTTTGCCCGGCTTGGCAAGCACCCGGGACACCTGCTGTTCAACTCTGAGCGGGCCCCCCCTCTCTATCTCTCTCTCTGTCACTCTCCGTCTCTGCCCGCCATCCGTGTCTGGGCCGCCGGGTCTCCGCTCTCCGCTCGCCGCTCCTCATCCGCCGGCCGCCTTGCACATGCGCACTGCTACGGCCAGCACATCATCAGTCGCCCTGCACATGTGCACTGCCACGACAACTGGTCGGCGCCGGGCACTTTCTCCCTCCCTTTGCATTATGGGAGATCTGGCCACCATTGCTGTCCGGTTACTGCCTCGCCGCGACCGCTGAAAACTAACGCAGAATCACTCCCTGGAGCTGAAGTAACTCTCTGGAGTAATTCGTGCTTCTTGGTTTCCTGGTCCTCCAAAAATATTCTAAATGGAATTTAAACTGGAAGTGTTGGAGGGTCCACAACCAAACTCCAAACTCTGAACAATAACAGCCTATTGCATTTTATCTGTTTATTTATTGTATATATATATGGTCTATGGTATATAGACACACTGAACTTTTATCTCCTGTTCTGTATTATGTTTACATATTCTGTTGTGCTGCAGCAAGCAAGAATTTCATTGTCCTATCTGGGACACATGACAATAAAACTCTCTTGACTCTTGACTTGGACATAAGCAAAAAAGGGTTCTTGGGGAAAAAAGAGCTACCTTAAATTTAGTTGCGTGTAACTATGGTAGGGTGAAGACTATTCCTTGCTTTAATTGTGCGGGGGAACTCCATGGAGTAGCCAGCATCTCTGGATAGAAGAAATTTGGTGACGTTTCGGGTAGAGACCTCCTTTAGACTCCCTCTGGTTTTAGTGTTTTAGTTTAATTTAAAGATACAGCGTGGAAATAGGCATATATATATAATGTGTGTGCGTATAATGTAGTAGAGCTAATAGGACTTGATGTTTCAATCCCTGTAATAAGTCGGCACTCTTGCTATTTGCAGTGGGATTGGAGTGGTGGAAGGTAGGGTAGGTACGTCATCGGGTTCATCAGGTGTGCACCCTCCTTCTTTGACATTTCATTGATAAGCCCACAACATTTCCAGAGGGCTCAACGGTGATACCTGGCGTCCCAGTTACACCCCCCTCAGTTCCATACCCTCCTGTCTTCATCTTGCAGCCCAATTGTTGTCTCTCCTTTAGATCCAAATCCAATAGCTGCTTTTTTCTGCAGAATTTGATAATGACTTGATTGCTCACCCCCATTTTCTTTAATAGCCTGGTCATAGGTGTATCAACAAATCCCCTGCATCCCAATTCGACAGGGAAAATCTTGATCTTCTAGCCATTCTGGGAAGCTTCAGTTGCCAATTCAGAGTACTTGGTATTTTTCCTCTCATAAGCTTTAACACCATCTTCCCATGGAACTGTCAGTTCCACAACGTATGCCAACGTGGCTGTTGTAGACCATAGGACCATGTCTGACCGGAGTGTTGTAGCCACAATGTCAGGAAAACACAAGCCTTTTTTCTAAGTCCACTTCCATTTTCCAATCCCGAGCAGGCTGCAGAATGCTTGCATCCATTGATGTTATCTGGAGCTCTGGAGGTTGGCCTGCTGGTACAAATGTTGTGAAGTGGACATTTCGTGCCAATGTTGGTGGGGAAGCATTTGTGGTCGTTCGCCTCTGTTCAAGGATTGATGCCAGCTGTCTGAGAACGTGGTTATGCCGCCAAGTGTAACCCCCTTGGTCGAGGCTCATAGTGCATCCTGTTAAAATGTGCCTTAGTGATGCAGGTGCTTGGCAAAGGGAGCAAGCGGGGTCTTCTCCAAACCACTGCTTCAGGTTCTGGTGTGATGGTAGAACAACATAAGTGGCTCTGATGACAAAACTTAGCCGAGATCCTTCCTTGAGCTTTGCATCATGCCATCGACACAAACTCTTCACTGGCATTTCTGAAACAGTTGGAACAGGTATTCCGTCAATATGAAATCTTTGATCCTTGACTTGACCTTTGACAATGGAGATGCTTCTGCACTTGCTGGGTTTAATCTTCATCCTTGCCCATGTGATGTTTTGATGAAGTTTTTCCAGAAGTCTCTTGGTGCAGGGGATAGTTGTTGTTAGTGTTGTTATATCGTCCATATTGGCTCTTATCGGTGGCAATCACTGACCACACTGAAGCCATTTTCCTCCCACAACCCATTTTGATGCCCAGATAATGAGCTCCATTGCCACAGTGAAGGCCAATGGGGAGATGGTGCACCCCACCATGATGCCTACTTCCAGTGGTTGCCATGCTGTGGTAAACTGATGTTGTGAGACAAAATTGCAGATCCTGGAAGTAGTTTTTTACTAGATTTGTTATTATTGCAGGCAACTGAAAGAATTCAAAAGCAGTCCACAGTAGCGAATGAGGAACTGATCCATAGGCGTTGGCCAGATCGAGGAACAAGACATGCAGATTATTTTGTTCTTTCTTAGCAGTCTGGATTTGATGCCATATAATGCTGGTATGTTCAAGGCATCCCGAGAAGCCTGCTATGCCAGCCTTTTGGATTGACTTATCAATGAAATGGTTTTGTTTCAGATACTTTGTAAGTCTTTTCACCACCACACTGAAATTTTTGTTAGTTTTGAATATTTTGCCTCTAGTTCCAGGGGCTCATGTTCCCTTTAATGGGCAACAATTAATTAGACTTGGAGCACTCTCTGACTTGGTAAAGCCAAACGATGGATGTGGATTAATTGCACACAGTTCATTTTACTAGTGATGCAACATCAATGCAAATAAAGTAATTTGAGCACATTAGGAACTGACATCAAATATCACCCTGAGATCGTCACTGATATCCTGAGATAGAGTAAGGACTGGTAGCAAAACAAAAACGAACCACAGATTAAAAAGTAGATTCATACCGTTACAGTCCCAAATAATTCATCTTTGATGTGGCTATTCCCAAATTCCTTCTTCAAAGTTGTTCTTGTTGCTGCATATAACATTTTTTGTCGAACCTGCAGAAAGGATATAGGAAAATAAAACTTCACAAACCTTCTATGAACACAGATTCAGCTTTTTTAAACAAATACCATCAATGACAATTACGTAGCTCTAGGCTGCATGAAAAACATTCACCCACTTTGAAAAAGTCTACTTAGATTAAGTAAACATGTCATGACATTTGCAAATGCAATGTGGATACATAGATAGTGCCTCTGAATGTAATGAACTGGGAGTATTATCAAACAAGACTTGACACTCAGGCACAGTGAGTGCAAAGTAACTAACCTGGAAATGCATGGATGCCCCGAATTAGAATAGTGCAGAAATCTACAAATCATCTTATTTATTAATACTATATCTAATTTATATTTATTTTAGAAAATATTTCATATTTTTTCAACTGGTATGTCAGAGCTACGTGACAAACATTCAAAATATATATTCTGCTTTACAAAAAATCTACCATAAGAACAATGTTAAATATGTTGCATTATTGGGAGCAATACTACGTTAATTAATATTGATAGGATGCACTGATAAACCACATTAGGAAACTGAACATCGGAAATAAAAAAAACATGCATTAAAGATAGTCTTGAAAACCTTTTAAAATAATCTCACATTTATGTATTTACACTGTTAAGATGCTTTATTTTTAAAAAAACTATAAATTAGAAAAATAAATCAAGCTATTTGGTAATGGTACAAATGATCAGATAACACACATTCAAAGAATACTTGCATCTAAACTTCAACTAGAATCTGTTGCAATTTTGGACCAGAAGAATTTGAAAAGTGGATGGAAGGTACTGACTCCATTCCACCAACAATATACTTTAAACATATTCTAACAATGGGTGTTAGTCCAAAGCATTAACTCTTTTTCATTCCACAGATTCTGTTTAACCCACTGATTCTAGCAATTTCCATTTTTTTTATGTTCAGTATCATTTACTCCAAATTCTACACAATAATAATCTACAAAATAATTCCATAATGCATTAAGATGAAATCTCTAACACTAAGTTAATGCTATATGCAGGCAACATTTTCTGTAGTGACCAGAACATATGGGTAGAACCTTAAATGTTGCAGAAGCAGGTATTTAGCCAGGATCATAGAAAATGGATTCCTTTATGCACATTGTACATAAAATCTTTAATTTGTTATTTTTTGCTAATTGTAAGCTGTAGAAATTCTTCCCATTGGGAAAATGGATCAAATAATTGTGGTGTGATTCACATTTGTACATCCGAATCTAACCATCAGATCCGCATGCTTGATATTCAGTTCTGTAATCACCAATCAATGCAATAGAAATTGATCTTAATGGTGCAACTAGTGACCTACACTTCTCACTGGCAGTAGAATAAGAAGCAAACTCCGGTGTATAGCGATCAAAGGGCAATTACAGTCCCTGTAGATCAAGGAGGATTTTCAGAATTGATTAATGTCAATCCTTGCAGCATCTCCAGTTTGCATCTATAACGTGTCTTGTTTTAGATAAAATGGAGAGGGAGAGTCTGGAATGTTAACCAGAATTTATAAGCTTTGTGATTACTTAGATGCCTGCTATAATATTCCAGTTAAAAATTGCTTTGCTACTTTTTAATGTTATCAATATTCCTCTATAAGATATCCCAAGGCTGGGTGTTAAACCCTTATGAAGATATTTAACTTCAAGATTCATAAAACAGCAGTGATGATTCACCCACTTAAATCCTGTGAGCACAATGCACTGTATTAATTCAGTTATATCAATTACCTAAATACAATTAATTAATTGCAAATTCCCACAGATGCCAGCATTTTGACCTGTTGATGCAATTTATGAAGCTTGTGATATCACAGCATAAGCAAGCTACTGGAGAGTGTTGCCATTTAATGAACGGAAGCTGCCTTGATGAGAGTGGGACATGAGAATGCACCCATAAAGGAAAGAGCTGAGAGCTGGTGAAGGTACTGGCCATAAGAAGCACATCGCTTGTGCAAAATGGTGGCAGAGACTAGGAGACAACAGCCACGTCCTTCTGGAAGGAGGCATTTGCAAAGACCTTGGATAAACTTTATGAAAATCTGGACTTTAGAGCAGCTGGAAATGTAGGAAAATGCCCATCTTACTCTATCCGTTCCTGCAGAGATTTGTAACACCAGCCTGGAAATGATCCAGAGGTCAAAATGCCAAAGGGCCATGAACTCCATGGACAAGGTGGACAAGAGATTTGTGAGGCTGCATTGAGGACACATTAGATCCGTCAATATCAGTTCCAAGCTAAACGAGTTTAGAATAGAATAAGAACTTTGTTTATTCAATGGGAACTTTGTTTATTCAATGGCAACTTGAACGTCCAGGAGCAGAAAAGAATGCAGAAAGTTGTGACCACTGCCCAGTCCATCAATGGCTCTGACCTCCCCACCATCGAAGGGATCTATCGCAGTCGCTGCCTCAAAAAGACTGCCAACATCATCAAAGACCCACACTATCCTGGTCACACACTCATCTCTCTGTTGCCATCGGGAAGAAGGTACAGGAGCCTGAAATCTGTAACATCCAGGTTCAGGAACAGCTACTTCCCCACAGCCATCGGGCTATTAAACACAACATCAAATAAGCTCTGAGCAATAACAGTCTATTATTACTATTGCACTTTATCTATTATTTATTGTGTATATATGGTCTATGGCCTATAGACACACTGGACTTTTATCTCCCGTTCTATATTCTGTTGTGCTGCAGCAAGTATGAATTTCATTGTCCTATCTGGGACACATGACAATAAAACTCTCTTGACTTAAGATGGAATTTAAGTATCATGTGTATGCTGTACACACCAAAGATTAATTTTATATGCTGCACTATTATTGGCACCATTTGGGATGAGATTCACACTGGACAAGAGGTGATGGGGAAGGGAAAATCCTGCTGAAAAGTAGAAAGTTAAATTTCACAATGACTGCTGAGATTTCAACCACTGAGTATCATTGTTTTACGATGGGTGTTTGGTTTGGTTGTGAAAACTGCACTGCAGAATCCCTCGACCCCTCTCTAATAGCTATAGCGGCTCTGAACCGGCCCTAATGAGTGCCCCCCCACCCACCCCCCTTTGGACAGTCTCCCTCAGATGGTCACGTCAATCAATTCAGCTTGTTTATTTATGTATTGTATTTATTTACCTTTCTTGTACATCAGTGGAGCTGCACAACACTAAATCTCGTTGCACTGACGTGCAATGACAATAAAAGATATTATTATTATCATTATTATTAATAGACACACAATTCACTACGTTGATTCAAGGTAACATACAGCCAAGAGTGCCTATAAACTACATCCTAATAAACAACAACACCTTCCTGTTAAATTGGAAAGACGGAACCTTCTTAAAATGCTATTCGGTCCCAAGGCCTTTTCTTGCAAAGCTTGTTATATTTAAATCACATTTTCATTTATCTTCATATGACAGCCAAATTCTTACTGGTGAAAGGTCAGGTGACCAGGCAATAAAGAGCCACTGAAATCCCTGAACATTCATGGTGTCCAATCGGTACAATATATAGGCAGGCTGCCGTTCTTCTAACAGAGGAAGAATACACAGATCATATTCGTGGTCCCATCTGCTAACAGACTCTCTGGATGCACCAACCTTGAGTTGTTCTGTAACAAATAATTAACATTAGCAAGGAAAATTAGAAGAAAAAAAAAAATCAGAAATGCAAAACCCAATCCTGTAACTTGCCTACATTTTATTTTAATGCTAAACTATTGTCAAGTCATAGAGTGATATAGTGTGGAAACAAGCCCTTCGGCCCAACTTGCCCACACCGGCCAACATGTCCCAGCTACACGAGTCCCACCTGCCTGCTTTTGGTCCATATCCTCCAAACTTATCCTATCCATGCACCTGTCCAAATGTCTCTTAAACGTTCCAATAGTACCTGCCTCCACAACCTCCTCTGGCAGCTCGTTCCATACACCCACCACCCTTTGTGTGAAAAAGTTACCCCTCAGATTCCTATTAAATTGTTACCCCTTCACTTTAGACCTATGTCCTCTGGTCCTCGATTATAGAAACATAGAAACATAGAAAGTAGGTGCGAGAGTAGACCACCAGGTCCGTCGAGCCCGCACCGCCATTCGCTCATGGCTGAACACTAAACAGACACACTTACCCACAAACAGTAGACACAAGACACAGAACACAAGACACTACCCTCCCCTTTATACCGCTATCACCCCTCTCCACCACAATAACCTCGTGATCTCCTGGGGGAGGCAAAAAACCGGATAAAAACCCAGGTCCAATTCGGGAAAAAAATCCGGGAAATTCCTCTCCGACCCCAATCCAGGCGATCGACACTTGTCCAGGAGATCACTCAGGTCTTACTATACTAACCATACCTAGGTCCATATCCCTGCCCTCTCCCCGTAGCCCCTTATCCCCTTGGCAGCTAAAAAACCATCTATTTTAGTCTTAAATATATTTAAAGTTTCTGCTTCCACTGCTCCCTGGGGCAGTGAATTCCATAAATTAACCACCCTCTGGGTGAAGAAGTTCTTCCTCATCTCAGTTTTAAAAGAGCCCCCCCTTATTCTGCAACTATGTCCCCTAGTTCTAGTCTCCCCGATCATCGGGAACATCCTCGGTGCATCCACCCGATCAAGGCCCCTCACGATCTTATATGTTTCAATGAGATCGCCTCTCATTCTTCTAAACTCCAAAGAGTAGAGTTCCAGCCTACTTAACCTTTCCTCATATGTCAATCCCCTCATTGCAGGAATTAATCTTGTAAACCTTCGCTGCACTGCCTCCAGGGCTAGTACATCCTTTCTTAAGTATGGACCCCAGAACTGTACACAGTATTCCAAATGTGGTCTCACTAATACTGTGTACAGCTGCAGCAAGACCTCCGTGTTTTTATACTCAATCCCCCTAGCAATAAAGGCCAAAACTCCATTGGCCTTCCTGATTGCTTGCTGCACCTGCATACTAACTTTTAGTGATTCATGTACTAATACCCCTAGATCCCTTTGCGTTGCATTACAACGCAGCTCCTCCTCATTTAGAAAATAACTTGCCCTATCATTTTTTTTCCCAAAGTGAATGACTTCACATTTATTAATATTAAATTTCATCTGCCAAGTTGTTGCACACTCACCTAGCTTATCTATATCCTTTTGCAGACTCTTCCTATCCTCCTCATCCCCTACTTTTCCTCCCATTTTTGTATCGTCCGCAAATTTTGATATATTACACTTGGGCAAGAGATCTTGCCCTCACTCTGGGCAAGAGATCTATGCATCTACCCGATCTATTCCTCTCATGATTTTATACACCTCTATAAGATCATCCCTCATCCTCCTGCGCTCCAAGGAATAGAGACCCAGCCTACCCAACCTCTCCCTATAGCTCAGATCCGCTAGTCCTGTCAACATCCTTATAAACCTTCTCTGAACCCTTTCAAACTACAATATCTTTCCTATAAAATGGTGCCCAGAACTGAACACAATACTGCAAATGCGGTCTCACCAACGTCTTAGTCAACTGCAACATGACCTCCCAACTTCTATACTCAATACTCTGATGAAGGCCAAAGTGCCAAAAGTCCTTTTGACCATCTTATCTACCTGCGACTCGACCTTCAAGGAACCAAGCACCTGCACTCCTAGATCCCTCTGCTCGACAACACTCCATTGATTAAAACAGCATGGATGGGCAGAAATGCTGTTTGTTAGTTACATAAAGATTGTGAACTTCAAATGGAAGATTCACAGAACAGCACTGAAATGCTCAATTCTGACAGTTCCTTATTGATGTGTTGCAAATTCTCAGCAAAAGACTTCAGAGATGACAGCAGGAGGAAAAGCCACATTTACTAACGAAAGAGGACATCTCCGGCGCAACAAGGATAGAGTTCCCTTGGTCCTCACCTTTCACCCCACCAGCCTCCGCATCCAACACATCATCCTCCAACATTTCCATCATCTCCACTGTGATCCCACCAGTAGTCACATCTTCCCATTCCCACCTCTTTCTGCCCTCTACAGAGGCCATTTCCTCCACAACTCCTTGGTTCACTCATCCCTTCCCACCCAAACCATCCCCTCCCCAGGTACTTTGGCCTGCAGCCATATAAGTTGTAACACTCTCCCTATCTGTCCTCCCACACCTCCATCCAGGGACCCCAGCAGTCCTTCCAAATGAGGCAGAGGTTCACATGCACCTCGTCGAACCTCATCTACTGCATCCGGTGTTCCCGATGTGGCCGCCTGTACATCGGTGAGACCACATGCGGATTCAGTGATTGTTTCACTGAACACTTACGCTTGGTCTGCCAAGGCCCACAGGATCTCTCGATTACTATCCATTTTAACTCCTCTTCCCGTTCCCATACTGACCTTTCCTTCGTAGACCTCCTCCATTGCCAGAGTGAGGCCACACAAAACTAGAGAAACAATACCTTGTACTCCACTTTGGTAGCTGAATGGTATGAATTCTCCAATTTTCAGTATCCCCTAGCTTCACAATTTGTATCGCTTTAATCCTGTATCATATCTTCTTGCTTTTGTGACGTGAGTCAAAAGATATACAAATTGAGAGAGCACAATTTATCCCTCTAATTATTTTTAAGACCGTATTGGACTTCAATAAACGTGAGCAGGCAGTATCTTCAATCAGTGTAGTGGAGTCATAAATCTTACATTTGAAGACAATTAATTTGGCTTGCATAATATAATTTTGTTTTCGTATGATAGAATTTGATGTTTTATAAGGAGCATACTAAAAGGTTTGACTGTTTAAGATGTGACATAAAAGACAATTCTGTGGTGATTCTCGCTAAGTGCAGATTCCAGCTCCTGAACAACCTACCGTTTTCAATCACAATTTTCAGGACACAGAATTCTCCATTCCTGGCTCTGGCAAAGATATTCTTTAGTTCTTTGGAAACTGTGGGAAAAAACAGAATAGAATATTTCTGCCAAAAAGTGGTTAGTTGTGTTTAAGAAATGTCTTTTAAGATTATGGAATCTATACATTTAAATACAGTAATTACTTAAAGTGTTTACCGCTATTAGGTATAGTTCAGAAATACCATAAAATTATAAAACTAAAGAACAATACTGTAGAAATGGATGTGACGATTAGTTGTTATTGACAAATAAAGACTAATTGCAAGTGATTTCAGCTCAGATGGTCACCGTCAACGATATTACTGAGCTCAAAAGTCCCTGCATGACGTCTGTCTTTTCTTTTTAAAATAGAACAATTTCTTCACCCACTGCTCCAGTTCAATACAGCATACATATGATACTTAAATTCCATCTTAATGATATATGGTCCAATTTTTATTTAGCATGCTGGTAAACAGTTATCAACAGCCACCTCAAATATGATCATACTTCTGCCGTGTGATTTCTTCCTGAATAGCGGTAAGCACAGTTTCTTCACTACAGACTTTTATGCAGATTGAGTACAAGAGGCAGGAAGTCATGATGCAGCTATGTCAGACTTTGGTGAGGCTGCATTTGTAGTATTGTGTGCGTTTCTGGTCACCACATTACAGGAAAAATGTGGCACCTTTGGAAAGGGTGCAGAGGAGGTTTACCAGAATGATGCCTGGATTAGGGGTATTAGCTACAGGGAAAGGTTGGACAGACTTGAATGGTTTTCACTAGAGTGTCGGAGGTTGAGGGGAGGCCTGATACAAATATAAAACTATGTGAACATATAGGGTAGGCAGTCAGTACTATTGCCCGAGATGGAAATATCAAATACTAGAGGGCATAGCTTTAAGATGAGAGGGGCCAGTTTTTTTTTAAAGTGATGTGCGGGTTATTATTTTTATACAGAGGGTGGTGATTGCCTGGAACACATTGCCAGGGGTGGTGGTGAAGATAGATGCAATAGTGACATTTAAGAGACATTTGCATCGGCTGAGAATGGAGGGATATGAATTAAGTGCAGGCAGATGAGAGTTGGTCTTGGCATCACTTTTGGCACATTGTTTCTGAGCTGTTATTCTATATCCTTAAAAGTTATTGCTAACATAAAGACAAATAATGTAGACTGTAAACCAATAAAAACTAAATGAATATAAAAAAGACTACAGATAATAGATATCTGAGATGGCTGAAAATACTCAGCAAGTCATTCAGCAGGACATGAAATTTCAGAACATGACTATCACCTGGAAGATTATTCTGAAAGATCAATACAGCCTTTTCTTATTTTTTTGAATGATTTACATTAACAAAAAGCAAATTATTAACAATCTGATCAGTTACAGCAGTAAATATGATATTGCATCTGTAAAATATCACAATGTTACATTTGTTCTGTTAAAATAGCCCAAGGCTGGGAACTCCAGCGTAAGTGTGTGTGGACTCCTAGGTCATGGTTCCAGGGCCGGCCTTAGGGGGTGCGGGGCCCAATTGGGAACAATTTTGGTGAGCCCCAGGTTCCCAGCCAAGGTCTGTCAGCCCTGTTATTTAGTATATATTATGAAATTGTACACTGCTATGGATTATACACTATCTGAATCTCTCCTGCTCCCATTTGACTGTCAGTAACTCCGCTGGCTTCCAACCTTTACCGTGGCAGCTAATTACCATAAACTGCATTATGTGATTGGACACAATGCCCTTGGAGACAGCGACTGATTGGACGGGAGGAGACCTATTTGTTGATTGGACGGGAATTTTAAGGCAAGCTGGTTGGTGATTGGACGCAACCCCCGTAGAGACAGCGATTGATTGGCCGTCAAATAATCAGGCACAAAAAATTTGACAAATAGGAAAACAAAAAACGCTGGTCTGGGCGAACTCAGTGGACTATCTCGCTCCAAACTAAACAGTATAATATGCAGGTACATTCATCTATCTATCTTCTATCGATCTATTCTATCTATCTATTATTATATAAAACTCTCGCCCCATCCGTCCGACATCCGTCCGGCTGCCTTTATGCCTTTTGATTCGTTCCCGCCGTGCGATGCCACAATGCCCGATGCTCGCAGACGTCCAATCGCGATGCCCGACGCTCGCATACGTCCAATCGGAAAGGATCAATTTACATGTACGGTTTCCGGCAGCATTTCTCCCATTGATTCCCTGCAACTCCGAGACCAGACGCAGAATCGCCAACTTCTTTTCCATTTCGGTAGAGATTTCACTTTTCTTTCTAAGTATCCGCTCCTCATTACATTTCGTCGTGTTAAAGTACACGTTTTAAACCAAAACCCCCCCCCCCCCCCAAAATAAACTGACTTGATGTCACAATGCCCAATGCCCGCAGATGTCCAATCGGGATGGATCCATTTACATATGCCTTTGAACCAGCCCCAGCCCCTGGTGACCTTGTCATCGTGTGATGACACAATGCCCAATACCCAAAGACATCGTTGCCATAGAGAAGGTTCACCAGACTGGTTCAAGGGACATCAGGACTATCATATGAAGAAAGACTGGATACACTCGGCTTGTACCCGCTAGAATTTAGAAAATTGAGGTGATATCTTATAGACTCTAATGTTTCTATGTTTCCCTCTCCACAAACCCCCCCCCCCCCCACTCCAACCCATCCCTCTCCTCCCCACCCCGTTCACTCTCTACCCCACCCCCTTCCATCTCCCCCCTCCCCCAAACCCAAACCCTCTGTCCCTCTTCCAACACTACCGCAACCCCTCCCACACCACGCTACCACTTCTCTCCCCATTCCCCCTCCACTCTCCCTCCCCACTCTTACCCCTCTCACCCCCCAAAACCCCCCTCCCACTCCATCCCTCCTCCACTCCCTCCCCATCCCACCCCTCCCACACATCTCCCAACCCATCCACCCCTCTCACCCCCTACCCTGCTCTCCTTTAACCTCCAAAATCTGCCCCTTTTCAACTTCCTCCTCTCCCCTCCTTCCCCTCTTCACACACCCCTCCACACACCTGTGTGTTTGGGGTGTGATTAATGTGAGTGTGTTGCCGCAGCAACCAACAAACCCCCCCCCCCCCACACAAACGCCGTTGGGAAAACAGACCCAACGGGTCTGCACTTGGTCTAGTTAATATATAAAACTCTCGTGCCATCCGTCCGGCTGCCGTCCGGCTGCCTTTCTGCCTTTTGATTCGTTTCCATCGTGTGATGTCACAATGCCCAATGCTCGCAGATGTCCAATCGCAATGCCCAATGCTCGCAGATGTCCAATCGGAATGGATCCATTTACATGTACGGCTTCTGGCTGCATTTCTTCCTTTGATTCACTGCAACTCCGAAACCAGACGCAGAATCGCCGACATCTTTTCCATTTCGGTAGAGATTTCACTTTTCTTTCTAAGTATCCGCTCCTCATTACATTTCGTCGTGTTTAAGTACACGTTTTTAATCAAACCCTTCCCCACCCCCCCAATATTTCAAAAATAAACTGGCTTCTCTTCTCACCCATAGAAGCAGCACCAGCCCCAGCCCCTGGTGAACGTTCCATTGTGTGATGTCACAATGCCCGATGTTCACATATGTCCAATCGGAATGGATCCATTTACATATGCCTTTGCAGGAGCCCCAGCCCCTGGTGAACGTTCCATCGTGTGATGTCACAATGCCCAATGCTCAAAGACATTGTTGACATAGATGGAGTACAGAGAAGGTTCACCAGACTGATTCCTGGGATGTCAGGACTTTCATATGAATAAAGACTGGATAGTTGATGCCTGTTCATTGGCTGTATTTAAGAGGGAGTTAGATGTGGCCCCTGTGGCTAAAGGGATCAGGGGGTATGGAGAGAAGGCAGGTACATGATACTGAGTTGGATGATCAGCCATGATCATATTGAATGGTGGTGCAGGCTCGAAGGGACAAATAGCCTACTCGTGCACGTAATTTCTATGTTTCTATGTTTCCCTCTCCTCACCCCTCTCCCTCTCCCACCCATCCCTCTCTCCCCCACCCCCCTTCCATCTCTACCCCACCCCCTTCCCTCTCTCCCCCCGCCCCCTTCCCCTACCCCTCTGTCCCTCTTCCACCAGTCCCTCTACCCCTGCCTCCCCACTCTTCCACTTCTCTCCCCTTACGTCACCCCTCTCCCTCCCTCACCCCTCTCTCTTCACCTCCCTGTCCCACCCCTTCCCCTACCCCTCTGTCCCTCTTCCACCACTCCCCCGTCCCTCTTCCACCACTCCCGCTACCCCTCCCTCCCTCCCCACTCTTCCACTTCTCTCCCCCTTCTCTCCTCCCCCTCTCCCTCTCCTCACCCCTCTTCCATCCCTCTCTCCCCCACCCATTCCCTCTCTACCCCAACCCCTTCCCTCTCTCCCCCGCCCCCTTCCCCTCTGTCCCTCTTCCACCACTTCCCCTACCCCTCCCTCTCCCACTTCTCTCCCCTTCCCCCACCCCTCTCCCTCCCTCACCCCCCCTCCCTTCCCCTCTCTCCCCCGCCCCTTCCTCTACCCCTCTGTCCCTCTTCCACCACTCCCCCTGTCCCTCTTCCCCCACTCCTGCTACCCCTCTCCCCCTCCCTCCCTCCCTCCCTCCCCACTCTTCCACTTCTCTCTCCCCCCACCCCTCTCCCCCTCCCATCCCACTCTCCCTCTCCCTCCACACTCTCCCCCCTCTCCCTCCTCATTCCCTTACCGTGCACAGTCTCTGTCTTTAAGAAGGAACTACAGATGCTGGAAAATCGAAGGTAGACATAAAAAAAGCTGGACAAACTCAGCGGGTGCGGCAGCATCTATGGAGCGAATTGAATGGTCAACGTTTTTGGCCGAAACCCGGAAGAAGGGTTTCGGCCAAAAACGTTGCCCTTTTCCTTCGGTCCATAGATGCTGCTGCACCCGCTGAGTTTATCCAGCTTTTTTGATGTTGTACCAGCCTCTCTCTCTCTCTGCCCTTTTCTCTTCTCTCGACTCATGCACGCCCGCTCCAACCCCTCCCCCCCTTCACCTCTCTCCCCCATCCTCTTCTCCCCTCCCCCTCCCCCTCTCCCTCTCCACCCTCCTCCTCCCCTTCCTCACAAAATATTTTTTGTGGGGGCGGGTCCTCAATGTGTGTGACTGTTTGTGGAGGAGGCAACGCGCTCTCCATTCAAGAAGACACTCATCTGTTTGTGGAGGTGCGTGCTTAGTATGTGACCAAAGATCTTATAGCGGAGCTCTCCGCTACAAGATCTTTGTGTGTGACGACACACGCGCTCCCCCCCCCCCCCCCTTTGGTGCAGGAGGCGCGCGCAGCATCTGAACGCTCAGCGATTATTTGAATTCTTCACTAACCGTCATTCTGACTTTGCTTGTGAAGAGAAAAGTCCTGAATTGCATTTGTCTGATGCAGGAAGATTGTTCCCGATGTTGGGGAAGTCCAGGACAAGCGGGTCACAGTTTAAGGATAAAGGAGAAATCCTTTAGTACTGAGACGAGGAAAACATTTTTCACACAGATAGTGGTGAGTCTCTGGAACTCTCTGCCACAGAAGGTAGTTGAGGCCAGTTCATTGGCTATATTTAAGAGGGAGTTAGATGTGGCCCTTGTGGCTGAAGGGATCAGGGTCAGAGAGAAGGCAGGTACAGGATACTGAGTTGGATGATCAGCCGTGATCATATTGAATGGTGGTGCAGGCTCGAAGGGCCGAATGGCCTACTCCTGCACTTAATTTCTATGCTTCTATGTTTCCCTCTCCTCACCCCTCTCCCTCTCCCACCCATCCCTCTCTCCCCCACCCGCCTTCCCTCTCTACCACCACCCCCTTACCCCTGCCCCTCTGTCCCTCTTTCACCACTCCCCCTACCCCTCCCTCACCACTCTTCCACTTCTATCCCCTTACCCGACGCCTCTCCCTCCCCCACCCCTCTCTCTTCTGCTCCCTTCCCCTCTCTCCCCCACCCCTTCCCCTATGCCTCTGTCCCTCTTCCACCACTCCCCCGTCCCTCTTCTACCAATCCCGCTACCCCTCTACCCCTCCCTCCTTCCCCACTCTACCACTTCTCTCCCACTCTCTCCTCCCCCTCTCCTCACCCCTCTCCCATCCCTCTCTCCCCCACCCCCCTTCCCTCTCTACCCCACCTCCTTCCCTCTCTCCCCACCCTCTCTCCCCTCCCTCCCTCCTCCCCTCCCTCCCCATCCCCCCTCCCCCACATCTCTCTCCCCATCTCTCACCCCCTTCCCCGCTCTCCTTTCCCTCCCAAATCTATCCAGTTTCCTCCTCCTCCTCTTCCCTCCCTCCCTCCCCTCTTCTCACCCCCCCCCCCCCCCCCCCCCCGCAAACGCAGTTGGGGAAACAGACCCAACGGGTCTGCACTTGGTCTAGTTATATATTAAAACTGTGTGCCTGTCGCCTGCCGTCTGTCCGGCTGCCTTTCTGCCTTTTGATTCGTTTCCATCGTGTGATGTCACAATGCCCAATGCGCGCAGATGTCCAATCGGAATGGATCCATTTACATGGACGGCTGCTGGCCGCCTTTCTTCCTTTGATTCACTGCAACTCCGAAACCAGACGCAGAATCGCCGACATCTTTTCCATTTCGGTAGAGATTTCACTTTTCTTTCTAAGTATCCACTCCTCATTACATTTCGTCGTGTTTAAGTACACGTTTTAAATCAAATCCTTCTCCCTCCCCCCCCCCCCCCCCCCCAATATTTCAAAAATAAACTGGCTTTCCACCCATAGAAGCAGCACCAGCCCCAGCCCCTGGTGAACGTTCCATCGTGTGATGTCACAATGCCCGATGCTCACAGATGTCCAATCGGAATGGATCCATTTACATATGCCTTTGCAGGAGCCCCAGCCAATGGTGAACGTTCCATCGTGTGATGTCACAATGCCCAATGCTCAAATACATTGTTGCCATAGAGGGAGTACAGAGAAGGTTCACCAGACTGATTACTGGGATGTCAGGACTTTCATATGAAGAAAGACTGGATAGACTCGGCTTGTACTCGCTAGATTTTAGAAGATTGAGGGGGGATTTTATAGAAACCGATGTTGGGGAAGTCCAGAACAAGGGATCACAGTTTAAGGATAAGGGGGAAATCTTTTAGGACCGAGATGAGAAAAAAAATGTTCACACGGAGAGTGGTGAATCTCTGGAATTCACTGCAACAAAAGGTAGTTGAGGCCTGTTCATTGGCTATATTTAAGAGGGAGTTAGATGTGGCCCTTGTGGATAAAGGGATCAGGGGGTGTGGAGAGAAGGCAGGTACAGGATACTGAGTTGGATGATCAGCCATGATCATATTGAATGGTGGTGCAGGCTCGAAGGGCCGAATGGCCTACTCCTGCACTTAATTTCTATGCTTCTATGTTTCCCTCTCCTCACCCCTCTCCCTCTCTCCCCTACCCCCCTTCCCTCTCTACCACCACCCCCTTCCCCCTACCCCTCTGTCCCTCTTTCACCACTCCCCCTACCTATCCCTCCCCACTCTTCCACTTCTATCCCCTTACCCCACGCCTCTCCCACCCACCCCCACCCCCACCCCTCTCTCTTCCCCTCCCTTCCCCTCTCTCCCCCACCCCTCTGTCCCTCTTCCACCACTCCCCCGTCTCTCTTCCACCCCTCCCGCTACCCCTCTACCCCTCCCTCCCTCCCCACTCTACCACTTCTCTCCTCCCCCTCTCCCTCTCCTCACTGCTCTCCCTCTCCCATCCCTCCCATCCCTCTCTCCCCCACCCCCCTTCCCTCTCTACCCCATCCCCTTCCCTCTCCCCCCCCCCACCCCCTTCCCCTATCCCTCTTCCATCACTCCCCCTACCCTCTCCTCCTCCCTCCCCACTTCCACTTCTCTCCCCCTTCCCCTCCACTCGCCCTCCCCACTCTTTCCCCTCTCTCCCCTCCCCTCTCCCCCTCCCTCCCTCCTCCCCATCTTCACCATACCCCCCTCCCCCACATCTCTCTCCCCATCTCTCACCCCCTACCCCAATCTCCTTTCCCTCCCAAATCTATCCCGTTTTCTCCTCCTCCTCTCCCCTCCCTCCCCTCTTCTCACCCCCCCCCCACCCCCCGCAAACGCCGTTGGGGAAACAGACCCAACGGGTCTGCACTTGGTCTAGTCTATCTATCTATCTATCTATCTATCTATCTATCTATCTATCTATCTATCTATCTATCTATCTATCTATCTATCTATCTATCTATCTATCTATCTATCTTCTATTTAATATATAAAACTCTCGCCCCATCCGTCCGGCTGGCGTCCGGATCCCTTTCTGCCTTTCGATTCGTTCCCGCCGTGCGATGTCACAATGCCCGATGCTCGCAGATGTCCAATCGCAATGCCCGACGCTCGCAGACGTACAATCGGAATGGATCCATTTACATGTACGGCTTCCGGCCGCATTTCTTCCGTTGATTCCCTGCAACTCCGAAACCAGACGCAGAATCGCCGACAGCTTTTCCATTTCGGTAGAGATTTCACTTTTCTTTCTAAGTATCCGCTCCTCATTACATTTCGTCGTGTTTAAGTACACGTTTTTAATCAAAACCTCCCCCCCCCCCCCCCCCCCCAATATTTCAAAACTAAACTGGCTTCTCACCCATAGAATCAGCACCAGCCCCAGCCCCTGGTGAATGTTCCATCGTGTGATGTCACAATGCCCAATGTTCACATATGTCCAATCGGAATGGATTCATTTACATATGCCTATGCAGGAGCCCCAGCCAATGGTGAACGTTCCATCGTGTGATGTCACAATGCCCAATGCTCAAATACATTGTTGCCATAGAGGGAGTACAGAGAAGGTTCACCAGACTGATTCCTGGGATGTCAGGATTTTCATATGAAGAAAGACTGGATAGACTCGCCTTGTACTCGTTAGATTTTAGAAGATTAAGGGAGTATCTTATAGAAACGTATACAATTCTTAAGGGGTTGGACGGGCTAGATGTTGGGGAAGACCAGAACAAGGGGTCAAAGTTTAAGGATAAAGGGGGAAAGCAGAATCACCGACATCTTTTCCATTTCGGTAGAGATTTCACTTTTCTTTCTAAGTATCTGCTCCTCATTACATTTCGTCGTGTTTAAGTGCACGTTTTTAATCAAATCCTTCTCTCCCCCCCCCCCCCAATATTTCAAAAATAAACTGGCTTCTCACCCATAGAAGCAGCACCAGCCCCAGCCCCTGGTGAACGTTCCAACGTGTGATGTCACAATGCCCAATGCTCACAGATGTCCAATCGGAATGGATCCATTTACATATGCCTTTGCAGGAGCCCCAGCCCCCGGTGAACGTTCCATCGTGTGATGTCACAATGCCCAATGGTCAAAGACATCGTTGCCATAGTGACAGTACAGAGAAGGTTCACCAGACTGATTCCTGGGATGTCAGGATTTTCATACAAAGAAAGACTGGATAGACTCGCCTTGTACTCGCTAGATTTTAGAAGTTTGAGGGGGTATCTTATAGAAACGTATACAATTCTTAAGGGCTTGGACAGGCTAGATGCAGGAAGATTGTTCCGGATGTTGGGGAAGACCAGAACAAGGGGTCACAGTTTAAGGATAAGGGGGAAATCCTTTAGGACAGAGATGAGAAAAACATTTTTCACACAGAGAGTGGTGAATCTCTGGAATTCTCTGCCACAGAAGGTATTTGAGGTCAGTTCATTGGCTATATTTAAGAGGGAGTTAGATGTGGCCCTTGTGGCTAAAGGGATCAGGGGGTAAGGAGAAGGCAGGTACAGGGTACTGAGTTGGATGATCAGCCATGATCATATTGAATGGTGGTGCAGGCTAGAAGGGCCGAATGGCCTACTCCTGCACTTAATTTCTATGTTTCAATGTTTCCCTCTCATCACCCCTCTCCCTCTCCCACCCATCACTCTCTCCCCCACCCCCCTTCCCGCTCTACCCCACCCCTTCCCTCTCCCCCCCGCCCCCTTCCCCTACCCCTCTGTCCCTCTTCCACCACTCCCCCGTCCCTCTTCCACCACTCCCGCTACCCCTCCCTCCCTCCCCACTCTTCCACTTCTCTCTCCCTTCTCTCCTCCCCCTCTTTTTCTCCTCACCCCTCTTCCATCCCTCTCCCCCCCCCCCCCGTCCCCCTCTCCCCCACCCCCTTCCCTCTCTCCCCCGCCCCCTGCCCCTCTGTCCCTCTTCCATCACTCCCCCTACCCCTCTCCTCCTCCCTCCCCACTCTTCCACCTCTCCCCCTTTCCCCTCCACTCTCCCTCCCCCCACCCCTCTACCCCTCCCTCCCCATCCCCCCCTGCTCTCTCCCCATCCCCCTCTCTCACCCCCTACCCAGCTCTCCTTTCCCTCCCAAATCTGTCCCATTTCCTCCTCCTCCTCTCCCGTCCCTCCCCTCTTCTCACCCCCCCCTACCCCCACCTGTGTGTTTGGGGGGTGGTTAATGTGAGTGTGATGCCGCAGCCCCCCCCGCAAACGCCGTTGGGGAAACAGACCCAACGGGTCTGCACTTGGTCTAGTTTAAAATAAAAGTCAGTGATTATTTCACATGATTTCTCACTGTGTAAAGCTCAGTATCTAACCAATTTCTGTTTAACACGTTTGGTCTGCCGTGAGCATTTTTCTCTTCCAAAACAGTTCATATCTAGCAATACGATCAACAAACCAGACAGCGGTTGGACGCAGTCATGCGATTAGCAAGCGATTGATAAGATTTGATGGGGCACCCTGAACTTTTTTGCATCAGTATTAGGGTTAAGTTATTGAATTTTGTCGTTTCTCATACATTCTCATATTCTATGAGTATTGTGTTTACACGCCTGTTATGCTGTTGCAAATAAGAATTTCATTGTTCTGTTGTGGGTGCACATGACAATTATACATTCTTGACTCGACTCTTCACTCATGCATTTGTGCAATAGGAAACAGATAACCATTGCACTCTGCGCCAAGTTAAAAAGAGTCAGCAGTAAATACTAAAGACACAATGAATAAAATCTCTTTATATGCAGATGATGTATTAATATATATTACAAAGCCAGAAATTAGCATTCCAAATTTACTAAATCTAATAACTCAATTTGGTCAATTTTCTGGATATAGAATTAATTGGAATAAAAGCGAAATCATGCCAATAACGGAACTTAATTTACACACACTACAACAATCCCATTTTAAAATAGTGAAGGAAAAATTTAAATATTTAGGAATTTATGTAACTAAGACATATACTTCTTTATTTAAATTTAACTTTCCACCTTTACTGAATAAACTACATAAGAATATTCAGTATTGGAAAACACTTCCCATTTCAATGTTTGGTAGAATTAATGCTATAAAAATGATCTTTTTACCACAGTTACTTTACCTATTCCAATCAATATATCTCCCAAGGTCGATTCTATTGTTACAAGCTTCATCTGGGATAATAAGAATCATAGAATAAGCAAAAAACATTTATGCAAATCAAAGACAAGTGGAGGTTTAGCCTTACCAAATTTTCTGTTTATATTTTGGGCAGTCCAAATTAAAAACATGAATTTCTGGCTGGAAGAAATGGATCAGCAACCAGATTGGTTAAGGATGGAAAAGGAAGACTGTTTGCCTTTTGAAATTGGTTCGATTATGTTTGCTCCCACAAAACTGCACAAAAAAACCTATAGGGAAAATCCTATAATACATAGTGGTATATGAATCTGGAAACAATTAAAAAAGGCTTTAAAATTGAATAATATATCACTCTGTTTCCCCATTGTAAACAATCCTTTATTTAAACCATCCATATTGGATAAAGGTTTTACACAATGGAAAAATTGTGGAATTAAAAAGATGCTACATCTTTATAGGAAAGGCACTTTTCTCTCATTTCAGGAGTTATAACAGATCTACGGTTTACATTCAAATAACTTTTTCAGATATCTACAACTTAGAGATCATGTTAAATCTAATACACAAGATTATAGGACTAGGGAACCAGAAATCCTTGATGAATGTTTGAACAAACATACTAATACAGAAAAATTAATAGCATATATTTATAACATCCTCTTAGATAGCGAGTTTCCATCGATGGAATTATATAGACACACATGGGAAAATGAATTAGGCCAACTTATAACGAAAGATATTTGGGATGAAAGTTCATAATATATACATCAATGCTCGTTAAATGCCAGACATGCTTTAATACAATTTAAAGTATTACACAGATTACATTACTCTAAAACAAAACTAAATAGAATTTTCCCACATATCTTTCCTATCTGTGATAAATGTCAGCATCTAGAAGCTAACCTAGCACATACTTTTGTGAACTGTATAAAAATCAAAAATTTCTGGATTGATATTTTTAGAATAATTTCTGAAGTTATCAATACTAAATTAGATCCCAATTCAAAACTAATAATACTTGGCATATCAGAACAAAGTCTAACACTCACAACAAGCCATGGAAATGTCGGAGACCCTACACCTGGAAAGAATCAGATTTGTCTTAATGGACAAACAAGAACTTTTTGTTAGAATATGATCTCCATTCATTGACTATTTGAAGGGGTAGATTGGTGCAGCACGGGAACCTAACTGAAGCTTGAACTCAGGATTAGATGAAAAGTTATACTTTAGAATCCACGAACCTATCTCCAAATATGTATTATTAGTAAATCTTTCCATTCTTTTTTTATCTTGACATTTGTGTTTTTTTTCCCTCTTTCTCTCTTACTTCCTGTCTTTAAAAAAAAACTAGAAGCACAATCAATCCACAATTGATAATATTAATAATATAGTACTGATATACATGAAATGTTTATAATATGTGTTTGCTTCTAATAAAGAAATAAATTAAATTAAAAAAAGTCAGCTGTTAGTCAGGAAGTGACTATTTGCCTCCAAAGAGCAACCCTTTGTTAGGTGGCTTCACTAAATGGTGTGACTCAATATTCCTCCAGCGGTTTGTTTTTTTTGCTCAAGATCTGCACATCTGCAGTCGCTTGCGATTTAATACTATGTTCTGCTGCGATATAACTAATTGATGGCCCATGCTGAAGCACACGCAGCATTGAAATGATAATACGACATTTAGCAAGAATATTGAACAATACAGTAACACGTAGCTTAGAGGACACTGGGGTTTAATTTTACAAATGCCCATTTTCACGAAGCAAGTCACTTTTGACAACGATACCAGTTTTTAAGAGGGCAGACTTTGCACTGACCACTTGAAAATAAATCAGTGGTTAACTGGCAATGTATGATGGTGTGCCTGCCACCAAAGCGGCAGGCACCATGGGAGGAAGGTGGGGGAGAGGGAGATGAATGTGGACGGACAGGGGGTGAAACAAAAAGATAAAGAGCTGGTTTTAGTCCAACAGCAGCACAAAACTTGAAACAGCTGGTCACAGGGTGAAGAGGCTGAAGTGCTTCAGGCTGCTGGTCACAGGGCGTAGAGGCTGAAGTGCTTCAGGCTGCTGTTGGACTGAAACCAGCTCTTTATCTTTTTGTTTCACAGAATCACTTCAAGCTGCATTATAAGTATAACATGAACAGTGATGGAAATGGGTTTAAGGAACTAGGGTTAGTTGGGAAGGAAGGGGGGGGGGGGGGGGGTAGACACTATAAGCCCCCTGTGAGAAATTTTGTTTCTCTGAAATTGAAGATAGACATAGAGCTGGAGTGACTCAACAGGACAGGCAGCGTGGCGACTCTGGAGAGAAGACCCTTCTTACAGACTCTCGTCGGTGAGAGTACTTGTGATTGGCTGAAGAAGGGTCTCGACCAGAAACGCAACCCTCTCCCCAGAGCTGCTGCCCAAAGATCTTATAGCGAAGCAAGATGGGTTACTCTCACGCAAACGTGTAATACGCTCATGGGCGGATTCATGGGTGATTATATGACTCATTTTAGCAACCAGCCCCCGCCATCTTGTTCCGCCATCTTGCTCCGCCATCTTGCTTCCGGCCAAAGATTGGATCCGCAGTGGGGAGAGGGAGTGCGCGGCCCGGGGCAGCGGGAGAGGGAGTGTGGGGCCAGGGGAGAGGGAGTGTGGGGCCAGGGGAGAGGGAGTGTGGGCCCAGGGGAGAGGGAGTGTGGGGTCCGGGGCAGCGGGAGAGGGAGTGCGGGGAGAGGGGCATAGGAGGGGGGGAGACATTGTAGTGAGGGGGCAGGCGAGGGAGTGCCGGGGGGGATAAGGCCTAGTGTGTGTGAAGTGGCGGGGAGGTTTACAATGTTTCTTATTTACAATGTTTCTTATTTAATGTCCCTTGTCTAGTCTGAAATAAAGTTCATTATTGGATCAGAAGAAATATAATTGTGTGTGTTTTATTATTATATACATTTATATAATTTTCATGTATGTGTGTTTATAAACATTTTATTCTTTAACAAGAATTAACAGAATTATGAACTAACAGAATTATGAATCTAACCCTATATCACACACAAAAAGTTCCCCCATAATGTCAATTACCCTGCGAGTCGGGTGGGTTCCGGTTACTACAAAATCAACTCAAACACTGCTTGTGAGCCATTTAAAAAGAAATGATTTAAAAAACATTAAAAAAGACAATTACCAGAGTCAAATTTTATTCTTGACAAGAAGTATGAACTGACAGATTTATGAATCTAACCCACACAAACTGTTGCCCCGCAACATTGATTACACTGCGAGTCGGGTCGGGTCAGGTAGGCTCAGGTTACTAAAATGGGCGGGGAAAAATGCCCAGGATCCCCTCCATAGCGTACTACACATCAGCCCATTGCATTTCGCAGGAGTAGCCTATCTTGCTCCGCTATAAGATCTTTGCTGCTGCCTGTCCAGCTGAGCCACCTTCAACTTCAGAGCCAAACAAAAAACACAGAGTGCTGGAGGAACTCAGCGGGCAAGGCGGCTGCCTCACCCACTGAGTTTCTCCAGCATTTTTGTCTACCGCAAAACGTCAATGATTCCGGGAATGCCGAGGCGACAGGGTGAGAGAGAGGGAGTGAGAGAGCTAGAGAGAGATGAGATGGGGAGCGGAGAAGAATAATTCTGTTAATTCTTGTTAAAGGATAAGAGCGAAATACGTATTTGTATCAACCCCAAGGACCTGAACCTTGCCATCAAACGCCCGCACTACCCCATGCGAACAGTGGAGGACGTCGCTGCACAGGTTGGCCCGGCCACTGTCTTTTCGGTTCTCGATGCCAAGAGTTCCTTCTGGCAGATACCGCTTGACGAGCAGTCCTCTTACCTGACAACTTTCAGCACCCCTTTCGGCAGGTTCCGGTTCCTCCGAATGCCATTCAGGATCAACTCTGCCAGCGAGGTGTTCCAGCGGACGATGGAGCAGCTGTTTGCCGGTCTACCGTGTGCCATCATCGTTGACGACATCCTGGTTTACGGTAAGGATGTTGTTGAGCACGACTTCAACCTCCGCCAAGTCCTGGACCGGGCCCGGAAGATCAACCTCAAATTAAACCCCAAGAAGTGTCGTTTCCGCATCCCGGAGGTCACTTATGTGGGCCACGTTTTTACAGCCTCGGGGCTGAAGCCCGACCCACAGAAAACGTCTGCGGTCTCCGGTATGTCTTCACCTACTGACGTGCCCAGCTTGCAGCGTTTCCTGGGCATGGTCAATTACCTGGGGAAGTTCATCCCCGACCTCAGCGAGCTGAGCGCGCCCCTGAGGGAGTTGATCAAGAAGGACACTGCCTGGGCCTGGTTCCCGCAACACCAGAGGGCTTTTGACGTCCTGAAATCCAGGCTGATCAGCACCCCCACGCTCAAATATTTCGACCTAAAGCGTCCCATTGTCATCGCCTGCGACGCCTCCAAGTTCGGTCTTGGTGCCGCTTGCCTACAGATCCATGATGGACTGCAGCTGCCTATTTCCTACGCGTCCCGCACCATGACCCCTGCCGAGCAGCGCTATGCTCAGATTGAGAAGGAGTTGCTAGCTGTGGTATTTGCCTGCTCCAAGTTCAAGGACTACATTTTGGGCAACAACTTCACTATCAAGACCGACCACCAGCCGCTGGTCACCATTCTCAACAAGCCGATCCATGTTGTCTCATCCCGGTTGCAGCGCATGATGCAGCAGCTCCAGCGTTTCACGTTCGAGATTGTCTATCGCAAGGGCAAGGACATGTTCGTGGCCGACACGCTGTCCCACGCACCGCTAACGTCCACCGATCGCCACCCATATGAAATGTCTGACCTGATGGTGCTCAATGTGAATATTGTGCCTTCACAGCAAATGCAATCCCTGGTCCAGCACACTGCCAAGGATCCTGCCCTGCAGCAGCTTGCTGCCGTCGTCCAGCAGGGCTGGCCAGACCGTCGCCGTGCCCTACTTCCTGGTCCGTGACGAGCTCGTACTGCACGACGGCGTGGTCGTGAAGGGGCACAAGGTTGTTGTGCCTGCTGCGCTGCACGACCACTATTTTCAGGCCGCCCACCGCGGTCATCCTGGTGCCGAGGCCACTTTGTCTCACGCTCAGAGCCAGTTCTACTGGCCCGGCATGGCTCAGTACATCCGGGAGAGGGTCTCCGCCTGCTCCACCTGCAACAGCCTCGCTCCCCACCAACAACGACAGCCACTTCTGCAGCAGCCTGCTCCCGAACTGCCCTGGATGGCGGTTGCCACTGACATTTTCGAGTGGCGTGGCAAGCACTTCCTGGTCCTTGTCGACTCTTACTCCAGCTGGTTCGAGGTTGACCAGCTGCACTCCCTCACGTCTTCGGCCGTTATCGGGAAGCTGCGCCGCCACTTCGCTGACCCTTTTGCTCCTCCGCTGCAGTCTCCTATACCGCCCGCCGCCCCCCGCATGCCTCGGACCCTGCCTTCTCAGCTCTGCCAGCCAAAGTCTCCTCCGGCTCATCCTCCCTCACCTGCCCGTCTGCCCGCTGCTGCACCCGTTTCCCCTCCTCCTTCTCCGTCTTCTCCCTCTCCTCCCGGATCCCCCGTTCCGGTTCGGTCTCCTGCCCCTGCGCCGGTTCCTCTTCTTCCTGCAGGGAGGGGAGATGGCGAGATGCGAACTCGGTCGGGGCGCGTTGTCAAGCCGCCCGTCCGCTATGGCGATTTTGCGTAACTGTTCACAGCGCATGAGACGTGGTCGCCCTGTCACTACCTTGTTGCCTCTTGTTTCTAAGGGGAAGGATGTAGATGATATGTGCATGCACCTTTAACATAGTGACCTCACCACTACTAACCACTCCCCATATCACAAGTATAATTACAACCTCCCCACCCACTGATCTCTCTCTAGTTCCCGTGACAGACCACGTACAGCTAGTGCAGTAATGTATGTACAGTATGAATAAACTGGAGTCAAGTCACAGAGTGTTGGTGACTCTTCTTTACAGTAGGTGAATGACTAACCTGCACACCAAGAAGAAGCCCCTTCTCGCGGTCCGGAGCCCTCAATCATGATGGTGAGTTTTAAGAAATTCTCAACGTGTCATCAATGCATCGATCTACATTCCTCGGTAAATGTAATTGTGTTTTGAACAAGTATTAATGACGCCGCATTAATTTTATTCAAAGGAACGCGGCATCATTAATACTTGTTCAAAACACAATTACATTTACTGAGGAATGTGGATCGATGTATTGATGACATATTGTATAACTACTTGTTAACTACTGGCTGTTAACAAGTGCTAACAGTAGTAGTTAACAAATTGTTTGTGTCTGATGGCCGTGCAACGGTTGTTATCCATGATCGTATTAAAAAAAAATCCGGATGGCGAATGTTTTTTTAAAAAGCTTTATTTAACAAATTGAATTTGTATTTCTGTATGAAATAAGGAACATTAGTGCGAGGCCCCCCTAAGGCGCGGGGCCCAATTGAAAGCAATCGGTCCAATCGGCTTAAGGCCGGCCCTGCATGGTTCTATTCCTCAAGACCCACTATACTGCCCAGACTTGTTTTAGTCTTTATCCACAAGGACAAATAGCAGACTTCTTGTTTGAAGGGGTGGTCTGAAGATAATTTTGAATATTCCATGATGCATTTTCAATCTCATTAGTTTTAATGACCTCGTACACAAATAAACTGGACTAAAATATCTATTTTATCTTGGTAATTCTGAAGCAAAGAAATTGTTCTGAGATATACAGCTCTTGAGTACATACAAACACTTTCTGTTGGATTTGGCACAAAAGATCAAAAAAAAAATCTTTCCAGTTACCATAGTAACCAGTGGCAATACCAGTCCAATAATCTCTGTTGTTCATTGAGAGAATCAATCACCACATTTAGAGGTACAAGTCAAACTTTGCTTTAGGTGTCAGCAAAGCAGCAGGTACAGAAGATCACCCTTTCTTTAGGCAACTTGTAAACAATCCCCACAAAACCCACTGAGAAACAACGAAAGAATGCACTCAGGTCCCATTGCATTCAAAGCTTTCATCAAGTAGCAGAATGGCTCGTTAACATGCTCACACATTGTCAAACTGTGCCGGGAGACATCAGGAAACTTTCTAGGAACCATAAAAACATTATTGTATCGTTCCTAGAAGATTAATTAGAATGGTCGGCATAATAAACTTGCAATGAGAAACTAACTGGTTTTAAATTTTCTAACCACAGTTAGAATTACAAACTGCATAAAATGCAATGGAAAGAGAGAGATATAATTTGGAAGCCTTACAAGTGTATAAAGGAGATATAAGGAAATTCAGATATTAGGATGAGTAAAAAGCAAAGTGCTGGAGTAACTCAATGTATACTCATTTATGCCACCCTCCTGCCCCACCTTTCTTTTTCCCCCTCCCCCCCCCCTCCTTTCTCTCCCTCCTCCCTCCCCCCCTCCCCCCCCCCACCCGTCCTTTCCCACTTATATCCCACCCTCTGGCTTTAAATTTCATTCCTAATTCACTTCTTATCTTACACTCTTTTGCTTCTTCGTCACTCTTTTTATCTCTAGCCTTTACCCTACCATTTGCCGATCAAATCTCTCCTCACCTATATCGACCCATCACTTGCCTGGCCATAGGAAGGGGAATTAAAATAATTATCAGCAATAAGAAATTCAGCAGGCCTTTGCAGACCGAGCGCAAGTGTTTGGCAAATCGGTCACATCGCTGGATGGAGGCGAGGGAGTTGGTATTGCGACAGGTGTTACGTCTCCAGCGGCTTTGCCGACTAAACCTGGGGAGGAAGCAGTTAGGGTAGGAAAGGATGAGAGCTCCAAGCAGTTACAGAGGGAATGGTTTCTAGTGAAAGCAAAAAAGGGATGGGGACAGGAAGATGTGACAGGTTGTGGGATCATGATGCAGTTGGTGGAGATGTCAGAACATTATGTGTTTGATGCAGAGGTTGTGGGGTGAAAGGCTATGACCAGGGGAACTTGATCCTTGCTCTGAAAGGGGTGGGGTGGGGGGAGGGGGGGGGGAAGCGAACACAGAATTGTGAGACTCAGTAGTGACATGGATGATGGACCCAACCCCAACAGCAAGAGAGAAACCATGTTTACTAGATGACATCTCAGATGTCTTGGAGTGAAAGCCACATCTTGGGGGCAGATACAGATGGTGTTCTTGCAAGGTTGGGAGGAAGTATAGTCCAGATGACTGTGTAGACCAACAAATATATGTTTGTCTATAATAACTCACGGAGAGCCACAGGAATTATATCACAAAGGAATAGATATAGAAAATGGAGCAGAGCATCCCACGGATTGATAAGTTGCAAAAAGGGGACGCAATTTAAAATTATCAGAGAACTTAGAACAGGAGGTTGAAAAAATGTAATAGTCACAGGAGCCAATGGAGTATTAAATTCACAAATTATTGGTGAAACAGCCCAGGTCATAATTCAACAATTACAAAGCCTACGGATAAGAAAATTAGATCAGGGGTATCCAAACAATGGAGGTAAAATATAATCCGATCTGTCATTAATTCCAAAATCCCCTCAATAGGGAACCCTACTGGATAATTCAAATTAATTCAGGCACTAACACGTGAAATCCCTCAAGGCTACAGTGGAAAATAATAATTGAAAATAAAAGTGCACCAAGTCAGGGATGACAACAATGTTCCTTTATTATCCAGCGCAGGTGCAGCAGGTACGTCACAGCTGGTATGATTTACCCACAACATTACCAAAACAGGCTTGAACAAGGCATGATGATAAATGATTTTTGTTATGAACATATGCTCACATTTTAAACTACGTCAATGTTGTTTTCCTAATAATCACGATGATAGTTGCAATTCATAATCTACCCATAATTACATTGT
This sequence comes from Amblyraja radiata, assembly GCF_010909765.2. NCBI lineage: Eukaryota > Metazoa > Chordata > Chondrichthyes > Rajiformes > Rajidae > Amblyraja > Amblyraja radiata. The sequence continues at coordinate 38,259,787 of NC_045974.1, read as the reverse complement.
TCATATGCTGCATCCTGATTTTGAGAACATCACATGCAAGATCTTCCAGTATGTGCACAGTAACATCAATCTGAATATCTCATACATGAAAGGAGAGGACAGGTTAAGATTCAGTCATGATACTGGCCACGTAAATAATTGATTGTGAGTCTCTGTTACATCCCACATATAAATTGTTGCTGTATTGGTGGGGCGATTCAACTAATCATATTATTGCAAGACCAAAATGTCTCCAAAGAAGGAAATAATGCCTATATTATAAAATAGGGCAAGATCTTTGAATAATCTGGAAATAGAATTGACACTAACAACTACCAGATTAAATTTCAACTGAAATAACAACATTTGATAGACCGGTAATTATATTTTCTCCATTACTGACACTGAATGTAATAAATAAGTGAAATGGGTGAAATATTAGAAACCATTCATGACCAGTTTTATATAGTTGTAGTGAGGACCTAACAGCATTAAGTAAAACTCTGGGGAAACAATTCCTAACTCCGAGACCAAAGACCAAACAGAAATATTGAAAAAGCTGGAAACTTGAAACAAAGAATATCGGAAACATTCCACAGACCAGACTCATATGGAGAAAAGAGACAAGTTAACATCCTAGACAAGTTTCTCGAAGAGCTCCATCCTGGGTCTGCAGCCAAAATATTGTGCCCCTTACTTTAAAGGGTTAACTTGTGTTTTACAATCACAAGTAAATCACATCCCAAGGCCAACTGCACCCTGATTACAACTTTAGACAGACACAAGAAGCTGGAGTAACTCAGTGGGTCAGGCAGCATCTCTGACAAGAAGGAATGGGTGACGTTTCGTGTCGAGACCCTTCTTCGGACATAACCATGATTAGAACTAATGGATTATCATTTGAAATCCATCAATATTGTACTGCAGGAATATATAGAACTCAAATAAATGACCAGGTGATCTATTTTCTTGTCATTGGCCTTGGGAAAAATGAGACACAAGGAACTACTGATACTGAAATCTTGATTATTGGTCTGAAGAAGGGTCTTGACCTAAAATGTCGCCCATTCATTCCCTCCACAGGTACTGCCTGACCCACTAAAGTTACTCCAGCACTTTGTGTTTAACCCATGGGAGAAATGTTAGCCAGATTGCTAGGAGCTCGCCTCTTCATTCCACTTTAGTTTATATCTTACGCAAATGAAAGCACTTTTGAGAATGCAGGGGCAATGTGTTTTCTTGAACACAACACAGAGACTGGAGTATTATCAACCGAGACAAAGACACAACTAAAAAGCACAAATAAAGTCAACAATTGTAAACAGAACAACCAAGCTCCATTCTTTGAAACTAAATATTTTAAAAATACAAAGAAATATATAATGCAGAATAATTCAGCTTGTCAGACAGCATCTCTAGAGAACATGGATAAGTGATGTTTCGAGTCGGGATCCTTCTTCAGACATGGCAACTGGATTTCCCTTATTTTCACCTGCAGTGAGCCAGAGCCAGACTGTTTTGTGGTTATATTTAAAGGACCAAATATATTAATAGTAACTAGTGAAATATTACCAAACTGAAGCTTGTGTCTGATGCAACTGCTTATTTTTCTTGTTCAATCCTGGGATACAGATACAACTGCCAAGGCCAGCTTTTGTTGCTAGTTACTAATCACCAGAGGAAAGTGGTAGAGATTCACTGACTTGAACCATTGAACTCTGCGCAAAGATGGGACTGGAACAGTTTTGTACCTCCGATAGCTCCGGGAATAGCAGCTTGTATTCTACCTGGTTAGCTTCCTACCCAATGGCAGGAGCAGCAAATTCTCCAATTTTAGGCAATCTCCTGCTTATCCCAGCTCTCCACTAACCATGACCCCACACCTCCCTATTTCTCCCCCCTTCCCTCCCCATTGCCCAACCTAGACTCCCACCTATTTCTTCCCACTACTTTCCTCCCTCTAGCTTCGCAATTTACATCTCTTCAATTCTGTCTCACACCTTTTAACTGTGGCCTTTGTTTCAAACAAATTCTCCTACCCCCACCCATCAGTCTGAAGAAGGGTCTTGACCCGAAATGTTGTTTCTTTTCCAGAGACGCTACCTGACCCACTGAGTTACTCCACCACTTTGTGTCCTACCTGTTCAATGGTGTTCTTTAATATATCCCGCTCTTCTCACGGTCCACCTGGCTACATTTTGTTCACAGATCAACCCTAAACATTTGTTTTCTCTGCAACCTCTTCATTCAGGTGCCTTCCATTGTGCTCCTAATGAATCCAGTTTTACTTTACTCCCATTAACATTCCCTCCCATCTCCACGATAACTAATGTTCTCATATAATTCCAACATACTATGACTTCCTTTCAAAGCTTCCATCACCAACCATTTACGAGGATGATGCCAGTACTAGAGGGTGTGAGCTATAAGGAGAGGTTGAGTAGGCTGGGTCTCTATTCCATGGACCGTAGGAGGATGAGGGGAGATCTTATAGAGGTATACAAAATCACGAGAGGAATAGATTGGGTAGATGCACAGAGTCTTTTGCCCAGAGTAAGGGAATCGAGGACCAGAGGACATAGGTTCATGGTGAAGGGGAAAAGATTTAATAGGAATCCGAGGAGTAACTTTTTCACACAAAGTGTAGTGGGTGTATGGAACAAGCTGCCAGAGGAGGTAGTTGAGGCTGGGACTATCCCATTATTTAAGAAACAGTTAGACAGGTACATGGGTAGGACAGGTTTGGAGGGTTATGGACCAAGCGCAGGCAAGTGGGACTAGTGTAGCTGGGATATGGTTGGCCGGTGTGGGCGAGTTGGGCCGAATGGCCTCTTTCCACACTGTATCACTCTATGACTCTATAACCCATCTCACTCTCCCCCTTTTCCCAATGCCCTTCTCAGAACAACAACAAAAACACTTTCAACACCCCCGATAAAAATAACTAGTCCATCTTCAGCTATTCCATCCTGTCCAATGTTCTACATTTGTTATCACCTTCTACATTTGATCTCACTCTGACTTCTAACTCACAAACTCATACTTTAGTATTTCCCCCATCTTTTGTGCTCCAAGTATTGCCCTTTCTCACTCTGAACTTCTTTAGGACTTCAACCACTTAAAGCATCCCCTCAATTTGTGTCTTATGTCCAGCATTTGAATATGACAGAAACATCTGTAACAAAAATAATACTAAAACTCCATTAGTAACTTTAACACTCGGTTAGAACATTCCGGAGGTTGTTTTCCAATGCCAGGTTTGGTTGTGATGGCTCCAGCTGGTGAGCTCTCAGTGCATTTTTTAAAACCATGACCACAAAATATATAGTTAATAAGTTTCGTTGGCAAATACTCAAACATACCATAAAGTTGATTCTGCAGAATCTTGAGTAAAAAAAAACAAATTGCTGGGGGAACTCAGTGAGTCAGACAGCATGTGTGGATGGATTCAGGCAGTATGGAAGGACTCAACCCAAAACATCATTCCACCACTTCCTCTACAGATGCTGCCTGACCCACTGAGTTTTTTCCAACACTTTGTTATTTGCATCTGATTTGTCCGGTTCAGTATTGTAAAATAATTATTTTTGTATACAATGATACAAAAATATAATTATCTGTCAAGATGAATGCATCATATATTGGCATTAGAAGGACCTTGGTGTCGTTTCATCCAGAAAGTCCTTCTCAATATATTGTCCATTCCAAGTCATCAATGCTTGTGCACTGACACGACTTAATAATGTGATATATTTTTTAGACTCATAAAGCAAAGCACACCTGTTTAAATCACTTCGCGTCCTCTGCGGATAGTCATCAAAACATTATTTGAAAGCTACTTAATAAGGATTAGGTTCTTAAAAGAGATTAATAGTTTTCCACCTGACTGTGGCCACAAATGTAAAAAGCAACAGATTTGAGGCCGGTGAGTTTTCACTTTGAAGCGATCCAGACAGAGCAGCGAGGTTTTTTGTTTGATACAGTACCTGGAATGCCGGTCTGATGGCACATACTGCCCTGCTCCCTTATTCCAGGTGCATTGGTTTCCTGCGGCACTAGTGCAATGTCTGTTGTTCGCGAGCTCCAGTCCCGACGTTCCCGGGGAGGGTTCGATCCGCTCCCGGGGAGGGTTCTATCTGTCCCTGGCTCGCGCAACCACTAAATCCGGGATGGTTTCATCGCTCTCTGGCTCAGTCTCTCCGCCCCGGGAGCTTTCCTTGGTCGCGTGACAGCAGCGCCGCTGCTCGCACTCCGCCCCACATAATCTGAGCTGCAGTGCTCGGCATTTACGATGCACGGCAGCAGCACATTTCCCGTCACCTGAGCGAGGTTCATAATAATTGATTGATAGACTTTATTGTTTGTTTGTTGCACTATCATTATATAACTTTTTGTTGCTTATTATAGTGTTTACAGCATAATTCTGTTGTGCTGCTGCAAGTAAGAACGTAATTGTTCCTTTTCGGGACATGACAATAAAACGCTCCTGACTCTCCTGACTCAACATTACATGAAGTAGATGGAGCAGCAAAAGTAGAGCTAAAAAAGTTTATTTAGTGTAGTTTAACAGCCCATTACGACGAGATTGCAGCAAAACACAAAATGCTGAAGTAACTCAGTGGGTTAGATAGTATCTGTGGGGGAATGGATAGCTGTTCCTTATACATTGCCCTTAAATATCAGACTCATTAAACAATAGTTTATTTGGCACAACTAACGGTTTAGCTTCCCTCCAAAATATTCCTGTTTTGAATGGTAAATGAACGTTGCAGTGGGAATTACTTACAGATTTGGAGGGGGGGCGGGGGGGGGGGGATTCAGGGTGTGGTAGGATGGGGAAAAGGCAGGAGGGTGAGGTAGTCATGTGTAGAGATCAAATGGGCATTTATGAAAACCAAGCATTGGCCCAGCAAGATGGAGATGCAGACTGGAGATGCTGGGTCTGGAGCAAAAAGTAATCCACCGGAACTCATCGAATCTGGCGGCATCTGTGGAGGCAAAGGGATAGTGGACGTTTTGGCTGCCGTGCTTCTATCCATTAGTAATTTCCATCCACTACCTCATCTTCCAAAATTTGTGTTGTATCGAACAACGACGATTATTCTTCGTGTGACAACACTCGTTCAATGTCTGAAATCTGAAATATAAACAGAAAATGCAGGAAGTACTCACCAGATCAAGCAGCAGCTTTGGAAGGAGAAACATGGGCTATTATTCTCAAACGTTAAAGTTTAGTTTCCGACATTTGCAGGATGTAGGAGGCTAGGGCATAGGATTTGTGTGGACTTCAGTGCCTCTGGTCTTGTCAATATTTAGGTGGCAGGTGCATCTAATAAAATGCAACGATGATTATGTACACTATTATCACACCTCTACTAAAATGAATCTATAATTTGGTGCTAGTCTGTGTGCCATTGGAGTCCATTGGCATCATTCTGGTTTTAGCCACACCACCGTTTGATATCATAAGCAGATTTTGAACATTGACTGTATTCTAAGTCTAATTTTATATATACACACATATACAAAAAAAAACAAGTCTTGGAAGGTCACCATTGTTGACCATCCTCTAGTCTGAAGAGGAACTATTTACATATTACTTTACATTTACTCTAGAAACACAACCTGACATTTACCCTTTAATCCCATTAATTTCAATATTGTTAACCAGATTTTGTGATATTTGCTAAACGCACTTAAAATCCACAAAGACAAATAGAACAGACAAAGGGGAATCAGTGTATGTAGTTCACTTGGGTTTTCAGAAGGCCTTTGGCAAAGTGCCACACATGAGGTTGCTAAAACAAGATGAGAACCAAATAGAAGGTAGGTACTAGCATGGATAAAAGGTTGGCTGAATGGCAGAAAGCAAAGAGTGGAAATAAAGGGGCCTTTTCTGTTTGGCTGCCAGTGACTAGTGGTGTTCCGCATTGGTTTCTGTTGGGTCCGCTACTTTTCACATTGTATATTCATGATTTGAATGATGGAATTGAAGGCTTTGTGGCCAGGTTTGCGGATGATATGAAGATAGGTGGACTGGCACGTGGTGTAGAGGAAGCATGGAGTCTGCAGAAGGACTTGGACAGGTTTGGTGGCAAAAAAGTGGCAGATGGAATACAGTGTAACAAAGTGTGTGGTCATACACTTTGGTAGTAGGAATAAAGGCATAGACTATTTTCTAAATGGGGAGAGCATTCAGAAATGGGAGCTGCAAAGAGACTTGGAGTGCTGGTACAGGATTCCCACAAAGTTAATTTGCAGGCTGAATCAGTAGTAAGGAAGGCAAATGCAATGTTAGTATTCATTTCAAGAGAACTAGGATATAAAAACAGGAATATAATGCTTGAGCTTTATAAGGCACTGGTAAGACCACATTTGGAGTATTGTGAGAAATGTTGAAACCCATTTTTGAGGAAGGATGTGCTGAGTGGAATGGCTCTGAGCCTGTACTCACTGGAGTTTAGAAGGATGAGGGGCAAATTTCATAAACATTTACAGTACAATGAAAGGCCTGGATTGATTGGATGTGGAGAGGTTGTTTCCACTAGTGAGAGAGTCTAGGACCAGAGGTCACAGCCTCAGAATAAAAGTACGTCCCTTTAAAAAAGATGAGGAGAAATATCTTTCGCCAGATGGTGGTGAATCTGTGGAATTCATTGCCATAGACGGCAGTGGAGGCCAAAGTACTGGGTGTGCTTAAAGCGGAGATTGACAGGTACTTGATTAGTAAGGGTGTCAAAGATTACAGGGCGAAGGCAGGAGAATTGAGTTGACTGGGAAAGATAGATCAGCCATGATTGCATGGTGTAGACTCGATGGGGTGAATTGCCTAATTTCTGCTCCTATGATTTATGAACATAAAATTTGTTAATAATTTTCTCCTGCCAGATTTATAGGTGTGGTGGTTTGCTCCATGTTTCTTCTTCATCAAAGGCAGTCTATATTCTTCCTAATCAGCTTTATAAAATTAATCCCATCGCGTGTGATAATCGTACAAAATTTGCTCACCAGATGGTGAAGAGATTTACTCACCTGATCATTTTGTTGTTGAGTTTATGGGCTTTAGCACCATTAAATATGTAAGGACTGCGAATAGGTATTTATTCATAAGCATTAAATATAATTACTTTAGCATCTTGTTTCCCTCCCGATGGTAAATTTCTTCATGATAGTTGGGAAAACCAGTAGTCTTGTTCTGCTATGATTTTAGTCATAACCCCACATAATTTTTCTTATGCTGGCTCCAGCTTCCAAATGATAAATTTGCATTTCCAATGATCTGAAACCTAATCTGATATATTGAAATTTGATGCATTTAAAAACGTAGGCCCATCCTTACTCAATAACCTATCTATGTAACAGCTTATTTCAGGAAACATGGATTTAAAATGCTAGGTATCTATTGCAAGAGATTATGTTATCTATTATTAAGCAGATTTATCCCTAAACTATTTAGACACAAACAGTTAAGAATGGTTTTGAAGAGCCCAGTCTGTTGCAGGAAGGCTGGAAATGATTTGCGAGGAGTTAAATAAATCAGAATATTTGAAAAGTGCAGGTTGCACGTGAGAAGTCACAGCTTATCACGGCAAATGCACAGAATTGTACAATGACTGATGTTTTTCTTAGTGATCCGCTGAACATTTACAATTATTCATCCAACTATAATGAAGTTTAGACACAAGGAACTGCAAATGCTAGTTTACAAGAACAAACAAGTGCTGAAGTAATACAGTGGGTCAGGCAGCATCTCTGGAGAACATCGGTCGGTGACATTTCGGGTCCCATAATGTGGAAGAGTACCATTTCATTAGTTTAACCTTAAGCCATTGGAGTTGATCCGCCTGCAGGCAATGTCTGAATATTCTCAACTTCACATCAACTTGATCCACTCTGTATCTAAAATAGAAGATAGACACAAAATGCTGGAGTAACTCAATAGGTCAGACAGCACATCTGGAGAAAAGGAATGTGACATGTCGGGTCGACATTCTTCTTCTGAAACATCACCTATTCCTTTTCTCCAGAGATGCTGTCTGACCCGCTGAGTTACTCCAGCATTTTGTGTCTATCTTTGGCTTAAACCAGCATCTGCAGGTCCTTCCTACCACTCTGTATTTAGTTTGCCAGCAGAACTGTGGTAGGAATATAGGAATGGGATAAAGTTATTAGCCTACTGTTCCTATTCATAGTTAAAGCAAGAAATATGATCAATTAAATTTATTGATCAATCCAAATGAAACCTTACTAGTGGAGTTGCTGCCTCCTGGCATCTAGTGATGCCTGTTTCATGTTTTCACAATTTTCTGTGGGATGCACTGCATTCCTTCAGTGCTAGTTTTTTCCCCACAGCCCAAAGATGTGCAAGGCGGTAAATTATTTGGCCACTATGACTTGCCCAGAGTGGATAGCAAAATCAGGATAACGCAATACAGAGCAAAATTGGGTACTTATCAATTGACTGCCTTGGTGGGCTTGAGAGTCTGCTTCTGTGCTGCAGGACTTTAACATCTTAGGTGAATTGTGTGCTTGATGATAGGAATATTATTGAGGGGGTAGTAAGTTGCTTTTATTACAGCAGCACAAATTATGGAGAAACAGATTTAACTAATGTACTGTCAAAATGTTATTGTTTACCTAAATTGCTGAGCTTCCCTTTCCAAAGATGTTGCCCGACCTGCTGGAATTTCCAGCATTTTAAAAATTTTATACTAAACGCCAAATTGACTGATTGTGACAGATGTTAGGAATCAAATTCATGAACAAGTGTGAGAATTCAGTATCATTATCACCAGAGCAGAATTTCTATTTAAATGCCTGCTCCAAGATTGTTCCCTGTGCTCACTTAATGGGTGTGATAAAAAGAAATGCCAAATGCCAGGCAGTGGGAACTGCTTAATCCAGTTACGTTTAATAACAACTACCTTGCTTTAAAAGCCCATTCTACATGAAATGTGCTTCTCAGTTTGGTTGTCTGTTTGATCCCTCATACATGGAAAACTTGGAAAATTGGGAAATATAAACAGTGGCAGGTCAGGCAACTTCCGTGGGGATATCAGCAGTGATGATGTCTCAAATACTATCCTAATCATACTTATTTCACTTAACGCAAGAATATTTTTCCTTTCCTATTATGCAAATAGCTATTTAGATATTGCTATAGGTACACAAAATTGCTGGGGAAACTCAGCGGGTGCAGCAGCATCTATGGAGCGAAGGAAATAGGCGACGTTTCGGGCCGAAACCCTTCTTCAGACTGATGGGGGGTGGGGGGGGGGGAGAAAGAAGGAAAAGGGGAGGAGGAGGAGGAGCCCGAGGGCGGGCGGATGGGAGGGTGGGAGGAGACAGCTAGAGGGTTAAGGAAGGGGAGGAGACAGCAAGGGCTAGCAAAATTGGGAGAATTCAATGTTAATGCCATACGGACGCAAGGTCCCCAGACGGAATATGAGGTGCTGTTCCTCCAATTTCCGCTGTTGCTCACTCTGGCAAAGGAGGAGACCCAGGACAGAGAGGTCGGATTGGGAATGGGAGGGGGAGTTGAAGTGCTGAGCCACCGGGAGTTCAGGTAGGTTATTGCGGACTGAGCGGAGGTGTTCGGCGAAACGATCGCCCAACCTACGCTTGGTCTTTTATAACTGCACAACTATTGCTATAGTTGTGCAGTTATAAAATGTAACACTTAAATGCAAAAGTTTTTCAAATTTTTCTCAAATTGATCAGAAATTGCAAGTCAAGAAAAGCTCAAGTCACTTTGTAGGAATATAATATTTTAGACATTGTAAACATCACAGGCTTGAAGCCTACATTTTCATTTAAGCATATCACAGTTAAAGTATGCAATACATTACAAACGGTCATCTTCACATAATAGCTTCCATTTTACACAAAATTGCAGTTTTCTCCATTGGGTTTATCAGTTTAATAGCACACAGCATTGAAAAAAAATTTCAAATGTTCACAAACAGCTTTGTTATTAAAGCTGTAAAGTTAGGAAAATATGATTCTGTTTGGTCAGTACAGAACCAATAGTGCTTGTGGAAGATGATGGACTGGTAATAAGAAATAAATTCAATCGTTTTAACGAATCTGAAGTATCTAAAATTCTCCTATTTCATGGAGAGTAAATTTGTTTGCAATTTTCTCTGATGTTGGTTTACAATTAATCAATTTAGTAGATTTAAAGAGCATTCGAAGATAATTACTGGCTCGATAGATAGAATGCAATGTTTTTCCACAGAGATTAAAGAATGGACAGTACAAACCAAGTAAACAGATGGGACAAAACAATCTTGGATTTTTACCCCTTAATAAAGGTATCATTAATACTCTTCAAAATAGACTGCACTGTGGAACTGCATAAAACATTAGTTAGGCCACAGCCAGAATACCACGTATGGCTGTGTCCACCAGATCATAGCACATATTGCTAGTCTTGGTTTGAGTGGGGGGGGGGGGGGGGGGGGAAATAATAGTTCATAGAAGAGACTGGCTAGGTTGTTTTATTTGGAATAAAGGTGAAGGGTGGGTGATTTTAATGGAGCTGATTAAATTTTATGAGGCCTGGGCAAGAAGCAATTTCCGTTGACAAAGCAGAAGATAATAGCAAAGTGTCATATATTTAGTATATTAGCAGGACTAGAAGCAGGAATTGAGAAAAATAATGAGTCCTGGAACTCTCTACCCGGGAGGCAGAAATTCATTTTGGAAAAGTACCTGTTTGAGCACTCAGAAAGATCTCTCACCAGGTGAGAGATAGAGCTTTGAATTGGGACTAAACTAAATTGCACTAATTTTATTTGGCATTGACATTATGGGCCTAATGGCGAACTGTTCCATAAATTTCTATGATTATAAAAACGTCCTGCAGAGTCCAGTTTATTCAGACTATCAGTAAAGATCATTTCTAAAATTAGGTAACAATGGAAATCAATGATGGCACATGAAAATTGACAAATTTCATTGAAAAGTGGACTCTTTCTGTGATTCAAAAATATGCTATTTAATTGCTAATCTCTCCACTTTCTCAATGATGTAATACTAACCAAGTACCTAAAATCAGATCTACAGTGCATTCAGGAAGTATTCAGCCCGCCTCACTTTTTCTACATTTTGTTACGTTACACCCTTATTTTAAAATTGATTAAAAAGAAATAACTGAAATATCACACTTATAGTATTCAGACCCTTTGCTATAACACTCAAAATTAATCTTAGGTTCATCCTGTTTCCATTGATTATCCTTGAGATGTTTCTACAACTTGATTGGAGTCCACCAGTGGTAAATTAAATTGATTGGACATGATTTGGAAAGGCACACACCTGTCTGTATAAGGTCCCACAGTTGATAGTGCATGTCAAAGCGAAAACCAAGCCATGAAGACGAAGGAATTGTCCGTAGACTTCCGTGACAGCATTGTGTCGAGACACAGATCTGGGGAAGGGTATAAAACAATTTCTGCAGCATTGCAGGTCCCGAAGAACACAGTGGCCTCCGTCATTCTTAAATGGAAGAACTTTGGAACCACCAGGACTCTTCATAGAGCTGGCCGCCCGGCCAAACTGAGCAATTGGGGGAGAAGGGCCTTGGTCAGGGAGGTGACCAAGAACCCGATGGTCACTCTGACAGAGCTCCAGTATTCCTCTGTGGAGATGGGAGAAACTTCCAGAAGGACAATTATATCTGCAGCATTCCACCAATCAGGCCTTTATGGTAGAGTGGCCAGACGGAAATCACTTCTCAGTAAAAGGCACACGACAGCCCGCTTGGAGTTTGCAGAAAGACACCTAAAGGACTCTCAGATCATGAGAAACAAGATTTTCTGGTCTGATGAAACCAAGATTGAACTCTTTGGCCTGAATGCCAAGCGTCACGTCTGGAGGAAACCAGGCACCGCTCATCACCTGGCCAATACTAGACCTACGGTGAGGCATGGTGATGGCAGCATCATGCTGTGGGGATGTTTTTCAGCGGCAGGAACTGGGAGACTAGTCAGGATCAAGGGAAAGATGAACAGAGCAAAGTACAGAGAGATCCTTGATGAAAACCTGCTCCAGAACGTTCTAGTCCTCAGACTGGGGCGGAGGTTCACCTTCCAACATGACAGCAACCCCAAGCACACAGCCAAGACAGCGCAGGAGTGGCTTTGTGACAAGTCTGAATGTCCTTGAGTGGCCCAGCCAGAGCCCAAACTTGAACCCGATCGAACATCTCTGGAGAGACCTGAAAATAGCTGTACATCGACGCTCCCCATCCAACCTGACAGCTTGAGAGGATCTGCAGAGAAAAATGGGAGAAATTATCCAAATACAGGTGTGCCAAGCTTGTAGCGTCATACCCAAGAAGACTTGAAGCTGTAATCACTGCCAAAGGTGCCTCACAAAGTACTGAGCAAAGGGTCTGATACTTACGTAAATGTGATATTTCAGTTATTTCTTTGCAAACATTTCTAAACACGTGTTTTCACTTGTTTATTATGGGCTATTGTGTGTAGATTGATGATTAAAAAAATACATTTAATCCATTTTAGAATAAGGCTGTAACGTAACAAAATGGGAAAAATTGAAGAGGTCTGAATACTTTCTGAATGCACTGTAGATAACTAGCAGCACATTAAAAACATTATATGCACTAGAAGTAGTTTCTTATGGTCTTTGTGTCAACTTGCTCTTTTCTTCTTCCTGCTCACCAAGTTTGAAATGCGTGTAAAATAAAATACCAAACAATGTACACAGAATTCCTAGACCTTGATTAATTGAAAGAGGGTCTTTAAACAAAATGTATCCTCCAAGGAGGGTGATACAGAACTTGAAATGTCCAAACATATTATATCTGAAGTTTAAGTCAAGGAACAAAACAATGTTGTGCAACAATTATTCTATTGTATAAGAAACAAACGTACATGCTAATGGAAGGTCCTTCTGCATTTTATCAAAATTATTGCAAGGGACATTTGGTGAGAGTGCAGATGAATTTACATAATCGTTTGCCACAGGCGTGGTACCAGAAGACAGGAGGGAGGCCATTTAAAGGGAACAAGGACAAGCTAGAGCGCTACAGGAAATTAGACAAAATGCTGGAGTAACTCAGCGAGACAGGTAGAGAGAAGGAATGGGCGACGTTTCGGGTCAATACCCTTCTTCAGACGATGCTGCCTGTCCTGCGGAGTTACTCCAGCATTCTGTGTCTTCCTTCGATTTAAACCAGGATCTGCAGTTCTTTCCTACACGCTACAGGAAATTAAGTCCTTCCATAAGCTAGGGTTTTGTCCAACTCACCTCTACCCCATTGACGACATTGTCTTTGGAAATGATGCACAATAATATTCAATTATTTCAATCACACACGTAATTGTCACTTTGTCACATCTACCCTGGCAGTGAAATGTGCTACATGCTGGGAACTATATCCTGCACTCTGTATCTTCCTCTTTGCTCTATCTATTGTACTTAAAATTGGCTTGACTGTATTTATGTATGGTATACCTGATCCATCAGATACCATGCAAAACAAAGCTTTTCACTGTACATGCTGGAATATTTTGGATGCAATTCTTGAATGATTCTGGATAAGGCATATTCAATCATTCTATGCTCACTGGAGGCTATGTACTTCTGACTCAAAGGGAAATACAGTAACTTACAAACTCATTTATAGGAAAATGGAATTGGTAAAAACCTAATGCAGGTCACGGAATTCAAATTTGTAGGGAGAAAGAAAACTTATGTGGACTTTAGACCTTAGAAAATTTGTTGACACTCACATCAACCCAAATTTTATTTAAATCGAAATAATTCATGTAAAAAAGTAAAAACTGCAAAACGTATAGTTTCAGCAACACAGTGAATGACTATGACTTGGTAATAATACAGAAGGATACGTAACAGGCGAGGTATTTCCAATGATCCAGTAAATGGACAAATTCACCAAAAAGGCAATTATTCCAGAAAACACTACCATCACCTGCAAAATAAAAAGCTTACATTTATTTATCATGTTTTATTACAAATTAGTGGCGCAGAAAATGCAATTTTTACTATATTCCAAATAAATATAATTTAAACTCTGAGTGTTCTTGTCCTATTTTTTAAAGCACAAGTTATAAATGAAAGCAGAACTGTTTGCTGCTGGGCAATCAGATAAACTGGAACCCATCCCATTTGCAATATATATTTATAAAACTAAAGCTCCCTGCATCTTCAGTACATTGTAGTAATGATTCAGGCCAAGAACTGAATTTACAATCCCTGGATGTGATCGTTCCTGGTTTACAAATTGAATGGTTTTGCAGTCAATACTGTGCTCCCATGGCTTCCTTAGCACTTTGAAAGTTTATCATTCTCCTCCTCTGAGAGGATATATCATATGCACCTGGCTTAAAACTAGTTTGAGCTGGGCTCTTGGTCATTATTTTACTTTGAGCTCATTTTAGTCAATATGAAAAATGCACTCAACTAGCTATCTGGCATGCCAGCAAACATTCATATTATTACTCAGGCATTCTGATGGGGTGAGTATTTCCTCTCAACTTGAATATGGAATATGAATATAATAAAAACTAAGTCGGAATGCAAAGTCCAACATTTAAAACTAAATTGTTAGTTTCATTCAGCAAGGTCAAAAGAGTAGAGGAGAAATTAAAAATATCACATTGTTGCAACAAGATGTTCTTATGAAGTATGTGGTTAAAAAAACATGAAACTTAAAGGGCCTGTCCCAATTAGGCGATTTTTTTAGGCGACTGTTACAGTCGTAGCAGGTCGCTGAAAAAGCGGCGACTGGACCCCTCCCACGACAATGTCTACGACAACCAAACACCTAATCGACGTCAAGCTACCGACAACCGGAGACCCAATCGTCACGACTTAGGACGTCCACCTACGACCACACCTTCGATAACCTACGACCACACAAACAACATCCTACGACAACCGAAGTCAACCTACATCAACCCGCGACAAGCTACGACAAGCAACGACCCTGTTGGCGACAACTGAAGACAATTCAGTCGCCGGTTGACGTAGGTAGTCGCCCATGAAATTCACCGAAGTCAGCACCCGGCGACAACCTGCATCATCCTGGCGACAACCTACGACAGCACCTACGAAAGGAGAAGCCAAGCTACGTCAAGCCCACAGTCGCCAAAAAGTTTTGAACATTTCAAAATCCAGCGGCAACCAGAAAAACATCACGACTCTTTACACGACTTGAGAAGACTACTCACGACCCCGCGACCATGTGAAAACAGCCAAGTCGCCTGTAGTCGCCGAAAAAAATTGCCTAAGTGGGACAGGCCCTTTATTTCTTTGTAGGGCAGCGAATACAGAAGGGACTTGTGTTCAGTGGGTCCTCAAAGTATTCTTTACTTAAGCAGTAATAGTTCTTTGATTAACAGTGCATTAAATGACATTTGTAATCTGTACATCACTTTTGTACTACTTCAAATACATTGGAGACCACTTTAATTTCGATTAGATGTAGCAGTTTTAAATATTCTGGTCTTTCACGCTTGACAAAGAAAATCTTAAATTTCAGTACTCCCGATATTTTTTTAAATTGCACAAATAATGATACCAAATATTGAAGCAATCTTACCAATGCTGTAGTGGACCAATTTCCAAAAATTCCCCCGTCTCCAATCACTGGTTCAAAAAAGGGAACAACAAACATAAGAATGGCAGAGGACATCGGAGCCTGGTAATATAGGAGCTGCATAGAGTTCACTTGTAGTTCATGTTGTTTGGCTCCTACCCACTAAAAAGCCAAAAAGAAACACTATTGTGCACATTAGTAAATAACCATCATCAAGTTGTTCATCTGAGCCTGATAATAATAATACCAATAATACTAATTCCCAGATCCAGCAATCTATGCATTTACATTTACATTTACAAGATTTGCAATCACATTTACAAGAAGTGTCAGGTGAGAATTAACTCTCACAATCTATTCAAATGAACAGATAATGGAAAACCTCGGCTCAATGAAGCAGCACCACGTTAGGAAGCTATCTCTTTAATTTCACATTGGAAAATAATGTCACCACGCCAATTTAGTTTGTTTTGTTTGCCTTAATTATGCAGACATTAAAAAGTTCCACAGCAATATCAATACACTTGTGGCCTGAAGGAAAGAATGGTTGGCACAAACTAAAAGTGTTTATTTCCAGAACAGCAACACTATCATGTATATTTTTAGTGTCAGTTTGACATATAATACATTGGCTTTCTGGAAAGATAAGGTTTCATAGCAGGATAACTAATCGGTAACACTTTGGAATTCTTCCATGTCCAGCCTCAGTTAACTCAACACTGATCAGAAACTAAATTATGGATCTTACTGGCATTTGTGGCACATTCGTTTTTTCGAATTCAGAGAAAAATAATATTCTCATGGAAGGATTTTTTTTACAATGGGCAAAATGCACACCTGCTAAGGGGCCTCAAGGGAAATAAAGCACCATACTGATTTCAGTAGCACTTGACATTGGCGTTGACTTCTCACTGCTATGCCAAAACACTTTCTGAAACACCACATATCCAAAACAGAAACAATTCACAAATAAAAATTAAAATAAATAGTTTGTTGGCATTAAAAACGAAATTACCAGGATTTGGAAAGCCTTATGTAACTTGCAAAATTAAGTCTTTGTGAAACCTACTTATAACAATTCCAAATATATAAAGCAGTCACCCAAAATTGAAGATCGTAGACATACCTACTATTAAAAATTGCATTTATGTGACACTCGTGATATCAGTCCATGTTACTTTGCAGACAATTAAATCATTATGACAATTGAAATGCAAGAAATGCAGAACTGCAAAATCCCACAAACAACAAAGTGATAATGACCAGATAACATTAGCCAAGAGATAAAGTTAGCTAAAAATTGACCGGGATCCCAGTGATAACTTCCAACTCTTCTTTGAAATAGTGGAGTGGGATCATTTATGTCCATCTAAGTGAAGACAGGGCCGTGGTTTAATGAATAGATTTTTATTCATTAAACCAAGTTTTATCAGATAGATGGATGGTGCTCAGAAACAGTGTTGTACTCTTTCAGTACACTGAGGTACATCCTAGGTAGTTCAAGTCTCTGAAGTAGGGCTTGAGCCCACAGCCTTTAAGATTTGAGACTACTATCAACTGAGCCACAGATAACACTTGTTAAGTATCTGGGAAACCATCCTTTGAAAATAATTAAAGAATTGCAAAAGAGAAAGTAAATTGCTCAAATCACTCAAGATATTTAATATTACATTTAAAATTTACTTACTTGAATAATCTTGTAAAATCATGGTAAACTAATTTGTTAAATAGAGTTAAATAATTTTTTGAAGAAACACTTGGAAGAAAAATTGGTCTTATCTTTGAAACTGCCTTCAAGTTTTTATCATCGTCCTGCTGTTCTCTCAAAAACATTGGATTCTTCAGAATCTCGAAGTTTATATTGTGAGCAAGGAGCATTTCATTACAAAACTATAAAGAAAGTATCAGAACTACTAACCACTTGATACAGAGAAGTAACCAAAATACCAAGAGTTGCAAATAGTATTCCCAGAAAATTAAACTGCACGTCAAAGTAAGAGTTCAGAACTACACCCAACGTAATAGGGATCTGCAATAAATAGGAGATGATTAGATCAGAATATTTACAACTTTACAGCTAGTACTAACTATGGCATCTCCCAGGGAGATGGTCTAAAAACAATGAGCTAAACATTTATAGATGGAATTTACATTTCGAAAAGCAACAATTGTAACTTTCAGAATATTTAATGTAAAAGTCTATTCATTAACTTGTTTACGAAATATTGTGAAAAAACAAATTTCAAGAGTTCTTCCAGTAATTTTACTGATGATGACGCATCTAAAAGGCAAGCTCTGTAAAAGTGTTGATTCAAGCAAAAGATTATTTTCACAATAAACTCTTCATGGAAAGCACAGTGCTAGTTATTCATTCTCCGTTATTTCCCCCATGTATTAAACTCGTAGTCATGAACATTTACTTATATTCACTTCTAATGGGGGGCTTTAAACTTTCCATAACTGCACATTAGAACATTCAGTGCTACAGTATGCATAATCATTTATGGTATTCGAGGTTGAAAAGCAGAGTACAGATACTGGAAATCTGATATTAAAACAGAAAACGATAGAAAAACTCGGCAAGTCGGGCATACATCTGTTGAGAGTGGAATTTGGAGTTAAGTTTTGAAGTAAAATATTTTGTCAAGCTTACATAAAATCGTAGATTCGTATTGCATGGAAACAGGCCATTCAGCCCAACTTGTCCATGCCGACCAGAGGGCACCTGTACTGACCCTTCTGCATCATGGGGGCACTGTTTCCAGTGCTTCCTTCAAACTCACCAGGTCTACCAGAAAAAAAAAATTATACTACGGTGCAACATTTAAGCAAATGAATTAACCATGCATTGAGGTATTATTAGGAGTGAATTCCAACAGATATAAAAAATCTTCTACCAAAGCCCCGAGGAGCTGGATTATTAGAGTTTGACGGTATTCCTCCGATTAAATGCCTGAAGATGTTTAGAAAAGGTTGAGAGGTTTCCCACAACTAATTTTGTTCAATGGGACGGAAAACAGGCCATTCAGCCCAACATGTCTGCGCCAGTCTGTTAACGGTCATCCATCCGTTCAGGGTTATATGGATAACTCTCCATTCACCAACAATTAAACTTGAGCTGGCAATTGCTAGTCTTATTTCTGTTCTGCATTACTTGTGGATATGATGTCAGTCTAACTGATTCCGTCTGCCTGCATATAGTTTGTATTCTATTGCCTGCCTGTTTATTTGTCTAAATGCCTTTTAAACATAGCTATCGCATCTGGTTCTATCACCTCCACTGGTGTTCCAGGCACCTATCAGCTGGTGTAAAAAGACGGCGCACAAATCTCTTTTAAACTTTTCCCCTCTACCACATATCTACACCCTCTAGTATTTGACATTTCCACTCTGAGAAACATAGAAAATAGGTGCAGGAGTAGGCCATTCGGCCCTTCGAGCCTGCACCGCCATTCAATATGATGATGGCTGATCATCCAAATCAATATCCCATACCTGCCTTCTCTCCATACCCCCTGATCCCTTTAGCCACAAGGGCCACATCTAACTCCCTCTTAAATCTAGCCAATGAACTGGCCTCAACTACCTTCTGTGGCAGAGAATTCCACAGATTCACCACTCTCTGTGTAAAAAATGATTCTCTCATCTCGGTTTTAAAAGACTCCCCTCTTATCCTTAAACTGTGTCCCCTTGTTCTGGACTTCCCCAACATCAGGAATAATCTTCCTGCATCTAGCCTGTCCAACCCCTTAAGAATTTTGTGCGTTTCTATAAGACCCCCCCTCAATCTTCTAAATTCTAGCGTGTACAAGCCAAGTCTCTCCAGTCTTTCTTCATATGAAAGTCCTGCCATCCCAGGAATCAGCCTGGTGAACCTTCTCTGTACTCCCTCTCTATGGCAAGAATGTCTTTCCTCAGATTAGGAGACCAAAACTGTACGCAATACTCCAGGTGTGGTCTCACCAAGACCCTGTACAACTGAAGAAGGGTTTCGGCCCGAAACGTCGCCTATTTCCTTCGCTCCATAGATGCTGCTGCACCCGCTGAGTTCCTCCAGCAATTTTGTGTACCAACTGCAGTAGAACCTCCCTGCTCTTATACTCAAATCATTTTGCTATGAATGCTAACATACCATTCGAGAAAAAGATTGTGTCTGCCTATATTGTATGTGCTTTTCATAATTGGTTACCAAATTCATTTGTGGAGGCTGGAACTGCAGATGCTGATTTAAACTGAAGATGGACACAAAATGTTGGAGTAACTCAGCGGGACAGGCAGCATCTCTGAACCTCGTTTTGGGTCGAGACCCTTCTTCAGAATTTATCTGCTCTGTTTATCTGCATAGCAACAGTTTCATTTGTAATTTTTGTAAACATATTATAACATTGTGATATGCTATCCAGACATGGGATTCTGTTTTAGCAAAAGGGGAGCAAGAGGAAGAATCTGTTTTAGCAAACTGGTAAAAATAAATTCAGGTGGTAAATCTTTGATATAAAATAACGATTGAGAATGTTAAAGCCTGAAAACCCAAGAAACTTGTCAAAAAGCGGCTGACAAATACACACAAATAATGTTAGGGAAAATAACATCAATTGGTTAAAGATGAGAATAGAGGGAAATTATTTTCTAAGGAAACAATTAATCTCAAATGAGCTCAAGAACTCAACTGTAAAGGTAACAAAGGCTTTTTAGCAGATTGTTTGGCTATTCATTGATATTTTACACAAATATCTGGAAAAGGGCCTTACAACGATGAAATAAATTGGCCATAAAATAATTGTTCCCTACAACGATATCAGACTGAACACTGCATTAATTCAGGGTTAATTCTAAATACAGTACTCACGACCGTTTGCCGTTTTGTCCTACATATACTGTTTCTAAAATCCAAGTGGCTTGTCACATTGTAAATCGGTACAAATAGTTTCAACCTGTCAGAAATAGAAACCGAAGGTAGACACTAAAAGCTGGAGTCACTCAGCGGGTCAGACAGCATCTCTGGAGAAAAGGAATATTTGAGGTTTCGGGTCGAGACCCTGCTTCAGGCTTTTTGCGTCTATCTTCGGTTTAAACCAGCAGTTCCTTCCCACAGATAAAAGTAAGCATCTCCGTCCAAAGAATCAAATTTGCAGACTTCGTTTTAATACTTGTCAAAACTTCAGGTGAGTGCCTGGGGAACATTTGCTAATTCTTCTAAATGCCCAGTTTTTATAAGACAGTGAATAATGCGAGAGTATCAGACAGGCAGAATAAGTTTACCTTGTGTCCTCCTTACCAGTGTCAGCTTTATCTTGGTGGAGAAAGTTTTCTTGTAGTAGAAGGTCTGGATGCCAATGATGACCGGCGTGGTCATGGCCTTGGCCAGCTGGTAGGTGCCGATGGTGTTGTTCTGCAGGGACAGGTTGGTGAAGACAACGAAGCCGCAGAAGCTGAGCGCCAGCAGCAGGACCCTGCTGGGCCGCAGGCTCTTGGGGCAGAAGAGGCCGAACGCCTGGCAGAGCCACAGCCCCAGGGCGGTCATGACAAAGTGCACCAGGGTCAGGCTCATGTTGGGGAAGCCGTACTGCACGTAGATCCACTTGTTCACCAGGACGATGCAGATGGACGAGGCCAGGTTGACCAGCAGCCCGAGCACCAGGCGCCCGCTGCCGCGCAGCTTCAGCGCCTCCGAGACGGCCATGACCCGGCCTGAGGCCCTCCCTCGCAACGAGAAAACTCAGCCCCGCTCCCCGCTACCTCCACGCCATTGCCACCCCACGCCGGCCCTCGATTGCTGGCAAACACCGAACGGAGGGCGGGCGGGCGGAGCGTCCTTTCCCCGGCTTCATACAACGCGTCCCTCCTCCTCAGCCCGCACCTCCCTTGCCCCCGCCCCATCCCATTGCCCCGCCTTGTCCAGAGGATGTTTGTCTGTGCCTTGAAGGGTTCAACCGTGGTTTATTTGTCACATATGCAACTGCACAGTGAAATTCGTTTTGCATATATATATATTACACATGCAGGCGCCTCATTTTTGGCACCGTTATTCAAAGTGCAGTCGGCTCAAACGCTCGATGTACTGGAGCAGTTCCCACAAACCGACATCCCCCTCCTCTCCTAGTCCGACTATCTTTGCGTTGAGGGGTGGGTGGGGGCTCCTCCTGCAGAGATGTAACACCGGTACTTATACCCAAAGATCCTATAGCGGAGCTCTGCTATATGATCTTTGCTTATACCTCTTCCCTTGTAGCCGCCTGAGGCATTACCCCGGGTCACCTTAGTTTCTACTTGCTCTTGCTCCTCTCGTCTGGCGTCTCCAGCTCCCTCACGGTTACGCCGTCCGATGAGCCTTTGAGAAAGTCTAAGAAAGCTCGGCATTTATCACTTTTCAGCCTGTCTCCCAATTTTTAATCCCTACACCTCCTCCCGCACATCCATTCAGGGACACCACCATTCCTTCCAGGTGAGATAGAAATCCAGAGAATGGAGCAGCTGGGCTTGTACACTCTGGAGTTTAGAAGGATGAGAGGAAATCTCATTGAAACATATAAGATCGTTAAGGGTTTGGACACACTAGAGGCAGGAAACATGTTCCCGATGTTGGGGGAGTCCAGAACCAGGGGTCACAGTTTAAGAATAAGGGGCAAGCCATTTAGAACGGAGACGAGGAAACACCTTTTCTCACAGAGAGTTGTGAGTCTGTGGAATTCCCTGCCTCAGAGGGCGGTAGAGGCAGGTTCTCTGGATGCTTTCAATAGAGCTAGATAGGGCTCTTAAAAATAGCGGAGTCGGGGGATATGGGGAGAAGGCAGGAACGGGGTACTGATTGAGGATGATCGGCCATGATCACGTTGAATGACGGTGCTGGCTCGAGGGGCCGAATGACCTACTCCTGCACTTATTGTCTATTGTCTCACGCTCTTCCTCAACCACTGCATTCGGTGCTCCAGATCGACAAGACAAGGTGTAGACTGGAAGGTACACAAAATTGCTGGGGAAACTCAGCGGGTGCAGCAGCATCTATGGAGCGAAGGAAATAGGCGACGTTTCGGGCCGAAACCCTTCTTCAGACCCTTCTTCAAGGTGTAGACTGGGTTCGTTTCACCAAAAACTTGCATTCAATTCGCCAAAGCCTGGTTGCTAATCATTTTAACTACCCATTCCTGTACTGACCTTTCTGTCTTGGGCCTCCTTCATAGTCAGAGTGAGACCACATGCACCCTGGAGGAACAATGGTGGAGGCCCAGGAGAGAAAGGCCAGTATGGAAATAAGAAGGGTAGTTGAAATATTTCGCATTCAGGAGATCTCATAAGCCTCAGCAGACCTAAAGTAAGTGTTCAGCAAAATGGTCGCAAGTCTACATCTGGTCTTGCCGATATATAGGAGCCCACATCAGGAGATTGCAGTAGCTAAGGTTAAGAGGAGGTACATGTGAATCTCCGTCACACCTAAAAGGACTGTCAGGGTCCCGTCTGGAGTAAAGGGATGAGGTATAAGCACAGGTGTTACATCTCCTGCGGTTGCTGGGGAAAGTGCCGGAGGAAGCAGTGGTTTGAGTGGGAAGGGATTAGTGAACCAAGGACTTGCGGAGGGAGAAGTAAGGCAGAAAGGGTTGGAGATGGGAAGATGTGATTAGTGGTGGAATCCCTTAGGAGTTGGTGGAAATGTTGGAGTATAATGGGTTGGATGCGGAGGTTGGTGGGGTGAAAAAAGAGGACCAGGGGAACATTGTCCTTGTTACGTCTGGGGGGGGAGGAGGAGCGGAACTACCGGACACAAAGGAGACACATGTGGGCTCCATCTATGATAGAAGGGAGGAACCCACGTTCCCTGAAAAATGAGGATATCTTGGATGGATTACCTCATCTTGGGAACAGATGCAGCAGAGACGAAGAAATTGAATTGAATTGAGAGTAGGGAATAGCATCTTTGCAAGAGGGAAAAACTGTAGTCCAGATTAGGTTTGTAATAAGTGTGCATCAATAGTCCCTCTGCTGTGATGGAGACAGAGATCAAGAAAGAGATTTGAGGGCAGGGCGGAAGTTAGTGGTGAAGTTAATAAAGTACACAAGTTCTGCACGGGTGGAGGAGCCCTAATCTAGACGTTGATGTAGTGGAGAAAGAGCTGAGGGATAGGGCCGGTGTAGAGTGCAGGGCACGGGAGAACTGTTGTGAGAAGCAGTGGATGGTACTTGAAAGCGTCGTGCGGTTCCATTCTACTAGTGGACATGGCGAGTGGCACAGCGCCGCTGACCGGGGTTCAATCCTGACTACAGGTGCTATCTGTACAGAGTATGAACGTTCTCCCTGTACATGCTCCAGTTTCTCCCCACATCCCAAAGATGGATAGATTTGTGAGTTAATTGGTTTCTGTAAAATTATAAATTGTCCCTAGTGTGTAGGATAATGCTAGTGAAAAGGGTGATCACTGGAGGGCAGAGACCCGGTGGGCTGAAGTTTCCATGCTGTATATCTAGTCTACTCTGAGAGTATGCTCTTAAGAGATTCTAACCACAACATGCTAATTGTATGATTGAAAAATACAAGATCAGCCTTTTGTTCGACCAATCCATGGGATAACACTCCTAAATTATTTGTAAGGAAGATTTTGAGATGTTAAGTGATCTGGGAATGAATTCTAGTTGTTACCTGAATGTAGCAGTGAAGCTCAGATTTATTTTAGATCCTGCATTGGTACAGAATCTGAGAACACACCTACTGATTAGAGTGAGGAATGTAGGGCAAAAGTTTAAGGTAAATTACTTTAATTAATAGGCTTTTACCTAATTGCATTAATAAATATTAACATTTAATTTCTTATTCAATTTCATTTGTTTGAATTGAATCCAGTAACTAATTAACTATAGTGTTCAACAAATAGGACGATCTATAGAATGCACATAATATTTTTTAAAGTACATAAATCAAAATGGCTAAACACAAAATATTTCCACTTTATTGATTTATAATTACAAACCAGAACCAGTGCATTTTAGTAAAATGCTAAAAGATTTTTACAAAAGTGTAAATAAATCCAATGTTGGCCATTTCCAGTTAAACAAAGTTCAACTTTAAATGGAGAAGCAAGGGTGGTGGATGAGAAATTGTGAAATCTGAACAGAAATTGGCAAATTTTGGATTCCTATTTTAAAGGAATCGTATCTTCTCACAGCAATTTCAGATATCCTCTAGGACTGTAATTCATATCCGAGAGGTCCGAGATTCTGATCCAACAGCATGAGTGATGACTCTCTCAACAATCGCAAAAACTTAGCCATTTCCTCCTTAGCAAACACCTGTTGTAAGGAAATACAAATTACATCAACATTACAGAAGAACTTTACTCAATATTTAATTATCAATTAGATGGATCTGGCTGACATTTCTGATTGGGAACACAGGCATGTAGTTACTGAAACGTGTAAGCAGTCCAAGATTTCCAGGCTTACACTGGCCCTATCCCCGAACTCTATCTCCATTACATTGATGACGACTGCATCGGTGCTACCTCCTGCACCCATGCAGAGCTCATGGGCTTCATCAATTTCACCATCAATTTTCATCCTGCACTCAAATTTACTTGGACCATCTCTGACACCTCCCTCCACTTTCTTAATCTCAGTCTCCATCACAAGAAATGGACTATTAACTGACATCTATTACAAACCCACTAACTCCCACAACTATCTCGACTACACTTCTTCTCACCCTGCTTCCTGCAGACTCTATCCCCTACTCCCAGTTCCTCCGTCCACACCACATATGCGCCCAAGATGAGGTGTTCCATACTAGAACATCCGAGATATCCTCATTCTTTAGGGAATGGGGGTTCCCCTCTCACATCATAGATGAGGCCCTCACTTGTGTCTCCTCGGTACCCCACAGCTCTGCCCTTAGTCTCCCTCCCCTAGTCGCAACAGAGACAGAGTCCCCCTAGTCCTTACCTTCCACCACATCAGCCGTCGCATACAACACATAATCCTCTGAAATTTCCACCAACAACGGGATTCCACCACTAGCCACATTTTCCCATCTCCACCCCTTTCCGCAGAAACCATTCCCTCCGCAACTCCCTGGTTAACTCATCCCTTCCCACCCAAACCATCCCTCCCCAGGTACCTTCCCCTGCAACCGCAGAAGATGCAACACCTGTCGCTACATCTCCTCCCTCGACTCTGTCCAGGGATCCCGACAGTCCTTTCAGGTTAGGCAGAGGTTCACTTGCACCTCCTCCAACCTCATCTACTGTATCCGTTATTCAAGATGTGGAGTCTTATACATCGGCGAGACCAAACGCAGACTGGGCGATTGTTTCGCGGAACCCAACCTGATCTCCCAATTGCCGGACACTTTAATTCTCTTTCCCATTCCTACAGACTTTCAGACTTCAGTCTGAAGAAGGGTCTCGACCCGAAACATCACCCATTCCTTCTCTCCAGAGATGCTGCCTGTCCCACTGAGTTACTCCAGCATTTTATGTCGACCTACACAGACCTTTCTGTCCTCGGTCTCCTCCATTGTCAGAGTAAGGCTAAACGCACCTCGTAACAGCATCTCGTATTACACTTGGGCTGCTTACAGCCCAGTGGTATGAATATTGATTTCTCTCACTTTAGGTAGCCCCGGAATTCCCTCTCTCTCTATCCGTCCCCCACCCAAGTCGCACTAGCTTTTCATTTTCACCCCACTAACAGCTTACAATGGCCTGTTTCCTTTATCATCGTTACTTTTTTGCATATCTTTAATTCATTGTTCTTTATCTCTCCACATCACCGTCTATATCTTTTGTCTCCTTTATCCCTAACCAGTCTGAAGAAGGGGCTCGACACGAAACGTCATTCTTTCCTTTTATCCTGTCCCGCTGAGTTACTCCAGCTTTTTGTTGTGTCCATCCTAGATTTCTGTAGTTGGCCTAAAGCAGCCAGCGAAGCTCAGTCTTACTTTAGATCCTGAACTGTCACAGAATCTAAGAACACATCCATTGATTCCAGGAGAGATTGTAGGGCAAAGATTTAAGGGGCCAGAGGAGAAGGTAAATCACTTCAATTAGCCTTATTGTATTAGTAAATATTAACATCCAATTCTTTTTAGCAAATTTCAATATTTAATTGACTGGATGTCCAACACAATATTTATTTTTTTACAGCTGACAAAGCGTCACCCACAGCCTTGCTAGCAGTTATAGCTGGAAGGAGCTTTCTGTGATTGGCATTCTCACTGCATCACACATGACCCTATACATGCTGAGTGCAAGCAGGGTCTGGGACATGAAGTGCACAGAGAATGAGATAGTTGGCACTGGGAGGGCGCAAATGCAGGCATGGGTAGGTGCGACCTACTGTACCTACCATCAAACTGTGCAGCTCCTCCCCATCTGTTGTGGGGTAGACTGACTCCCCCCCCCCCCCCCCCCCCCAATCTTTGCACATCCCCAATCCTGGACTTTACACTGGTCACTTTAATTTCATGTTTTGTGTATCTTGTTGTGTTTTACGGCTGTTGGTGGACCAATTCACCTCCTGGGATAGGTTCTATTGTACGGTATTGTGTGTGGTGGGGGTGGGGTGGGAAAGAGACTAAGGATAGTGGTGGGAAGGCTAGTGAGGTTTGCCAGTTCAGGAAAATCCAGCCAAATAAAATTATTATGAAAACATGTTTTTGATATTCGTCTCCCTTACCAGAAGAACCTACCATGGCATATCCTTTAAAAGTGACAGATTACTTATATATTACACGATTATGTTTTACCTTTTTAGCAGAAACGTTGCACTCATTAAAACAGCATGTCATTGCAATAATCATTCTTTTAATATTGGGTGAAATATATCAAGGAGATTTTAAGACTTCTAAACCCAATTTAATACGGGTCCTGGGAAGGTAAATTTAATCTATTAACAGAGAACCTTTTATGTTGATTGGAATAATGTTTTCAAAAATATCACGATTAGCTGTCAGATGTACAAAGTCTATTTCTCAAGTGAATCGTGCTTTACTAAATTACCAATAGCTGACTAGATCAAAGATTTTAAATGGATCTCAAATCTGCTTGCTTACTTGATAAATTTTGTGTTGTTCGGATGAAATCACATCAGCCAGCTTTAAACATTGTTGGTATTGCTTAGTGCTGTGCAACACAGTATGAAGCAGGAAGCACATGGCTGGTAGGCAGAGCTGACGTAACAATTTCAACTGGTGCTTGCGCTCGACATCTTCTTCACCATTCTGGATCATAAGAATTATCGGTTAACTATAGGAATTTTGTTAACATTGCTGTAGACAAAATATACATCACTTATAAGGTGAAATTAAGCTAATTAACTGCAACATTTTCAAAGCCTGTTATCATAGTAAATTAATAAAACTAAAAACACAAACAAACAATGGATCAACTTGCAGTTTATTTAACGTCTTGCAACAAAATACTTTCAGGAGCCAATTGTGAAGTTTTTAGGAAATTGTAATTTTACATTGCGATGGCCAATGCATTAAAATGTTAAAAATATTTTATATGAAAATACTGCTTTTACTAAATTTTCTTTCTGGATATATTTTGGATGACAGCTCTTCAACAATGGCCTCCTCAAACCTGTTACGCCATCTAACAGGCTTTATTTGTTATACGAGTTGGAATTTCATGAACCTAATGAGTCTGCTGCACTTATTACTACTCCACCGATTTGAGCCAAGGATTGGACTAGACTGAAATTCAAATAGTCAAAACAAAATATTGGAAATACACAGGTCCGGCAGCATTTATGGGGGAGGTGATGGTAAGAGATGGCACGATTCAAGGGTTTATCTTTCATCGGAACTAAGGAAACTTAGAAATCAAATATGTTACAAATTAAAGGGAAAGGCAAGCATTGGAGTGAACAACAGGTATGTCTGGTACAGAGCAGACCAAGAGAGACCAATTATGTGAGCTGAGGGGGATGCAAGCATATTAATTGCAGCTGGGGAAAACGGCAATTTGATTTGAAGGGATGGCTTGTTATGATTAGATGGGTCTCATGTCAGGTTGTCAGGAACTGATATAAATGTATAGGAAGGAACAGCAGATGCTGGTTTAAACCGAAGAGAGACACAAAAAGCTGGAGTAACTCAGGCAGCATCTCTGAAGAGAAGGAATGGGTGACATTTCAGGTTAAGACCCTACTTCAGACCAGCATTTTGGGTCTAAGAACTGAAATAGATGTGTGTAGATTGGCCAAAAGAATGGTCATCCATGACCAGAGGAGCCGTGGGTGACAATTACTGGGGAATGACAATGACTACAATGAACTTAAATAATTCCATGACAAAAAAATAATGAAAGACCTTCAACAATGAACTCAAATAATTCCTTGATGAAAAAATATTGAAAAACCTTCAACAACGAACTCAAATTATTTCTTGTCAAAAAAAGTATTGAAAGAAATTCAACAATTAATATATTTTATTTTTACCTCTCTTATGTCAACCAACCATCCTCCATTTACAAAAAGTAAGACATTATAGATATTTTCTTTTACATCATTGGTCAGTTCTTCTAAGTTGTCACTCCATCTTTTATAATCAATCTATTGAGGGATTTAAAAAAATCATTGGAGAAACACAAATGGAAAAAATAAAACGGCAACAGCTAAAATGTTTACGTATATTTTTAACCTGGAACTTTTTCTGCTTGTGCTCATGAGCCACCGTCTCTGTGAAACTTGCATTTTCAGTAAGAGTGGGTTCTGGTGGTGCAGATTGCATCACTTTAAACCACTCATTAAATTTTTCGTGTGCTTCCTGGAAGAGAGCATAATTTATAAAATTACAATGGCAAGGTGCAGAAAAGCGAGAATACTAAGAAATCATACAATGCAAAAAACACATTTGCACAGTAAAATTTGACAGTATGTTTTCACAAGATTACTCCAGCTTAAATAATTTAAAAAAAATAAAAAATTAAGTTATTGGATAAATTA
Organism: Amblyraja radiata; assembly: GCF_010909765.2. Taxonomy (NCBI): domain Eukaryota; kingdom Metazoa; phylum Chordata; class Chondrichthyes; order Rajiformes; family Rajidae; genus Amblyraja; species Amblyraja radiata. The sequence continues at coordinate 38,230,284 of NC_045974.1, read as the reverse complement.
GAAAAATATATAAATAAGGGTGAAAAACTCCAAGTTATGTTTACACCACTTGGCTGAAATTAATTGTCTATATGAATTCTGTTAACGGTCAGCCATCCGTTCAGGGTTATATGGATAACTCTCCATTCACCAACAATTAAACTTGCTAGTCTTATTTCTGTTCTGCATTACTTATGGATATGATTTCACCGCGAGGAATGCAGCATTTTGGAATCGTACCAGATAAGCCCTTATACACAAGTGTTCCCGGACAGCATTTTCATCCTCTGCTGGAGGCATGGATTCCATTCCATAATCATCCCAGTTTGCATACACCTCAGCTATAGAATCCTGTGGGATTTTGCTGAACACTTCTTTAGCTGCTTCATATTTCTTAGAAGCTAGAAAACAAAATTACACTTCTTATATAATAGACTACACTCACCCATTACATGGTTATATTTGGTTATATTTTATTACAAATTTATCTTTTGGAATGTCACAAATAAAAATTAATAAATACCAGGTGCTGGAAATCTGAAATAAAAACAGAAAATGCTTGAAACACTCAGCAGTTAAAAAAAGTTAACGTTTCAGATCTGGGACCCTTCAAGAGAACGAACTTGAGACGTTAATTCTTTCCCTTTCCACAGAAGCTGCATGCCTTGCTGTTTTCTTATCTTTTTGGAATATCATTGGAAGTCTCTGGCACAGAAGGCAGTGGAGGCCAATTTTTCATTTTTCGATGGTTTCAAGAGAGAGTTAAATTTAGCTCTTAAGGCCAAAGGAATCAAGGGATATGGGGAAAAAGCAGGAAATGGGTACTGATTTTAGATGATCAGCCATGATCATATTGAATTGCTCAAAGGGCTGAATGGCCTACTGCACTTATTTTTTCTATGTTTCTATTTTGATGATGCTTTTATGTTTTTAATTCCAAATATTAAATGTCACATGGAAAAGCTCTTCAGTTGCCAAAATAAATACATACAATATTTATTTAATAATATCAGAAACACTGAGAATTACCAGAAACAAATTTGAGAAATTCCAAACTAAATCCAAGTTACAAAACATATATCCTTAGAACTCTAACAACCTAAAATTAAAATTGTGTGAAAAATAAATGATTGCGAATTGTATCTATAATAAAGCATAGAAGGCATGACAAAAATAGGGCTGAACAGGTGCAATTATGGTAAACTGTTGGCATTGTTTTACGTCTAGGGACACAAAATTCCACAAAGTACAATGCATAAAAACACACTAAAATAGACACAAAATGCTGGAATCTCAGAAGCATCTCTGCAGAGAAGGAATGGGTGATGTTTCGGCTTGAGATCCTTCTTCAGACTGAGAGTCAGGGGAGAGGGAGGCTAGAGATACGTGGATGGGGAAGGCAAGAACAGGGTACTGATTGGGGATGATCAGCCATGGTCACATTGAATGGCGGTGCTGGCTCGAAGGGCCGAATGGCCTACTCCTGCACCTATTTGTCTATTGTCTATAAGGTGTGAAAACGACAGATCAAAGAAATGTAGAATGTATCATTGTTAGGTGAGAGGAAGAAAAAACACGCTAGGTGTTTGTCATTATCTATAACACGCTCAAGCCAGCAGAATTGAATAGGATTTCACAGCAGTGAAAAAAACCATGGAGCTCCCAACGTCACTTCAATGAAGTCAGTAAGTTGTATACTGATGTTCACAACCTATGTCTGAAGATTTGATTATTTCTAGGTTCACACCATCCATTATACAATGAACTACAAGAGAAAGGCCTTCAACATTGGAGATTAAAAAAAACATTCCATCCCAAACTAACATTCAAGCAAGCATAATGGAATGCCTCCATTGACATGATGCTATGGTGTGCAATTGCCAGTGTGCAATATGGTGTGCAATATGCTCTTGATAATACAAGTGAAAATAAACCAGGTATTAAGTTAATGTTCTGATACTGATCACCAACATTAAAACACCAGCCTTCTTTATGGATGTCTACACAGTACGAGCTTGCCATAGCTCACTTCAGACATTTCAGAGGCAGTTTAGAATCTAGAAAATGGACACTGCACAGCTTAATTCCAAGGCAAGAAAATCTACATAAACATTAATCATAAATCAGTGATTACTGAGATTTACACATCTACTTTTAATTTATGACAAAATAAACATTAAAAAGTTGTTTTTAAAACATGCATGCAGTAAGAAAGCCAACATACCCAAGAATTTTCTCATGATCGCATTGCTTTGTATTAGTGCTTCTGCCCTTTGCGAAGGATCAAACATCAACCACTCAATTACATTAATTTTCAATTGATCTTCCTGTAAAAGTCATAAGTTATTACCTGACACAGACAGCAAAATTTTAAATTAGTGACTTTACTGTTCTAGTTTTTTCTCTTAATATTTATTTGTATTAATCGACACAAGTTTCAAGCATGGACTTCATGTAACTTGAAGTTTCAAGCCTTGAACTGATTATAAGCAAAGGTTTAGAATCTCCGTTGGACAAAATCGAATTCTAATGCAGCCATAGATTAGACTGCGGACAAATTTCTTCTGCTCAGTAACTTTGGAGAGTTATTAATGAATCACAAAATATTGGTCCATTCTTGCCTCAAATATTTTGCTAAAATTGGATTGAAAGAATGCCAATGGCTCAAAATAAAATGTATTTGTTTACTAAATGCCATTTGTCAAGCATATTTTAATGGAAAATAACACTCACTTTTGTCGTAGCAGTGTCCAGAGATGGTGATAGATCATGGTGAGTAAAGTCCTTGGCATCCCTTTTCCTGATATTTTCCACGACAGACTTTGTCACAGCTGCTACATCAAGACCTGTGTAATAATTTTGACAAAATATCGCAATAAGTATTCATACAAAAATATATTCACTGAGAAGTTAGCATTTAAAGCCTTTCAAACCACATAATACTAGTAGATTATAATATGTTATACGTAATTCGAAATGTTATCTATTCAGCATGTGATATGCTTTCAAAAGCATTGGCATCCAATGGTATTGGTTTAGCAAGATCATGAAACCTAAGGAATTGAGGCACGTGAGTTGTGAACAGAAACAAACTACCAAAGAGGTAATGCTGGCAGGTTAAAGCATTTTAAGGAAGATAAATCTCCACGGCCTGACTATGTGTATCCTTATTGACCCGTGGAAAGCTAGTAAGGAGATTGTGGAGGTATTCCCATCGTCGTTAGTCACAGGAGATGTTCCAGAAGGCTGGAGGATGGTTAATATACTGTAAAAGGGAAGCAAGGACAAGCCAGGGAACTGCATGCCACTGAGCCTGACGTCAGTGGTGGGTTTGTTGACGGCAGATATTCTTTTGGACTAGGTCTACGAGCATTTGGATAGGCACGGACTGTTTTGGGCGAGTCAGCATGGCTTTGTAGGTGGAAAATAGTCTCACAAATCTAAGAGTATTTTTTGAAGAAGTCATCTGGAAGACTGGATGTTGTCTATATGGATTTTAGCAATGTCTTTGACAAAGACCCGCATAATAGTCTAGTCTGAAAGGCTAGCGCATGTGGAATTCAAGGTGAGCTAGCCATTTGGATTCACAAAAGACTTGGAGCAAGTGGTCAATGAGTAGATGTGGAGTGTTGTTTTTCCTGATTGAAGGCCGTGCCCAGTGGAATTTCGTAGGGGTCAGTGCTGAGTCTACTGTTGTTTGTCATCTACATTAACTATTTGGATGACAATATAGTTAACATTGTTGGTAAATTTACAGATACACTAAAATTGGTGGTATTGTGGATAGTAAGAAAGGATATTTAAGTTTATAATAGGATCTAGATAAACTGGAAAATGTCCAAGGATTAACAAGTATGAGGTAGGTATGTTACAATACTTACCTTCAGCGGCGCTGCAATTCTGCCACTGGCCATGTGCGCGATTTTGGCGCCTTTGAAGGGGGGGGGGGGGGGGGTGGGGTTAAAACGCGTTGTTTTCCTACCTTGTCCTGGATTATATTTGCTTGGAGTGCAAGCTTTTGCTGAAGAATCGTTCCAACGAGCGTTTTTTTTTTAAATCGCCCGACAATTTCAGCGCTAGAGTCATTTTAAAATCAGCTTCTAAAGCCGTCAACGCCGACAACAGGGACGGATTTCAGGTACGGGACAGGTAAACGAAAGCCGTTTATTTTATGTATAAAAGTGGTCCTTAAGATGCATTTAGTTTACATTTTAAGTTGCGAAACGGTGATTTAGTCCCCATCCGAACCGGTAGTATTTTTCCTGCCGATATGGGTCTAAATTCACCGCAAACCGCAACGTTCCAATTGATCGCGTTCCAGAAAAACCCACTCGCAAGATGATTTAAATGGCCATTAATTTACGGGTATTAAACATTAAATTCCTTCCATTTCTCCTATAATTCCATGACAATGAGATTTAAAAATTATGTTATATTGTTAATTCTTGTGTGAATGTTATTTAGACACTTAGGCTATTTAAAAATGATAATCTATTCTTAAGAAATTGATAGATGTTTAGATCTAGTAATTGAATTTTGTAATTAGCTACAATTAGGTAACTAACTAATTATAAGCTTTAATTTCAAGTCATCTAAGTAAGATTGTTTCATATTTGTTTCAGAATGCTTCAATCTATAATAACTGAAAATGTATTTCAGTTCTCTTAATTTTTAAGAAAGTTATGGCCATTTGACTGTCCTCGATCACAGCTTTTGTGTTTAGTCAATGGAAAAGCAATAGGGAACAAGATGCTAATTTCCGAGTATGAAAATGGCCATAACTTTTTTAATACTGAAGATATGAAAGTGAATTAGGTGTCAAATTAAACTTCTTTTTACGTTTTATCTGATGGGATAAATTACAGACTTGATTTTTAAAATCTCAAAATTTTGTAACATTGCTATATGAGGGATTTAACTCTGAGAAGTATGAGGCATAGCACTTTGATATGTTAAACCAGGGCAGGACTTACACAGTAAATGGTAGAGTCCAGGAGCTTGTTGAAGAAGTGGTGAGTCAGGTGGACAATGTGGCGAAGGCCTTTGGAACGCTTGCCTTAATCGGGAAGGGTATGTAGTATAAAGATCGGGATATCATGATGCACCTGCACAGTCACTTGCAATAGTGTGTGCAGTTCTGGTCGCACAGCTGCAGCAAGGATGTCATTAATTTGGAAAAAGTGCAAAATAAATTCACCAGGATGTTACCCTCGATTTCAGATTTCAGTTACAGGGAGGGATTGGATTAACTGGGACTGGTCCCTTTGGAACATAGGAGACAGAGGGGTAACTATATTGAGGTGCACAAGATCATGAGAGGTATGGATAAAGTGAATGCCGACAGCCTTTTCCCCCAGGGTTGAGAATTCTAAAACTAGAGGGCACAGGGTGAAAGTGAGAGGGGAAAGATTTGAGTGGGACCTTATTTGTGGGCAATATTTTCATTCATGTTACTTTTTGAAAGATATTTGGATAGGAAGGGTTTAGTTGGTTATGACCCGATTGCTTGCAAATGGGACTAGACAGATGTGTCGACTTGATCTACATAGCTGAAGGCCTATTTCCATGCTGTATATTCTATGACTCTTTATCTCTTTCATTTGAGCTATTGCCCATTCTTAGTCATGTGTGTGATCAAAAAAAGAAAAATTGTGGAATACATCAATTAATATTACATTACTAAAACTCTCATCTTGTTGGTATGTTATTCAGGGATGCCCTGAACTACGCCAAAACTGTACATGATAGCACTGCAATTTTTGCACCACCTTACTCACAAATGTCTTGTGGTGTGTTTAAAAAAAAAACACAAGTTTCATTCAAATTGATGTTATATTTTACAAGTTATTCACATTTTTAACTTTACAAAATCCTACTTTGAGAAATATTTCTTCCATCTGCACTGGCAGTTACAGCTATGACATCACAATGGGATTGTAGCCCTGCCCGCTACAATGTTGCAATCGCAGGACACTGTGTCTTGCCAGCTCTAGCGAGTGCAATTGCATTTTTTTTAAATTTTAAAATGAGGTAGGGTGAATAAGGGGAAATGAGCCACCCCTGCACAATTGGGGTCTATGGGTGAGTGGTGGAATATTGCGTTGGGGGAACGGGTAGCGTTGGGGGAACGGGTGCGTGGTCGAACATTGTGTTGGGGGACCAGGCCTCCCATGGGGGCTATGGGTGAGTGGTCGAATATTGCCTTGGGGGAACGGGTTGTGTTGGGTCCAGGCCTTCCGTGCGACCCACTTGGTCTAGTCGCTTCTAATTCTGAAAGCATTACAGGTATATTGTTTTGTACAGTATATATGATTCATATTTTTTTCAAAGTTTATCAAGTGGATTTTTTGTTATGCTGACAATGTTTGTTTAGGGTCAGAGGTCAAATATGATTGGTCATGTGTGACCTCACAGGGAAATATTTTTTTTCATAACTCAGCTTTATCTTACAAACTGAATTTTAAAAAGCTAGAATGTTCATATCTTCAGCAGACATGCATTATAGTTCTGTAGGTAGGAAAATAGCAATGAATAAGGTTAATCTCTTACAATAATTTTTCAATGTATTACTTTCTGTGATGACATCTGGTCACGTATGTTACATTTTGGTTCACTTTTGGAGAATTTAGAATCAGCCTTTTTTATGACATACTTGTCACAAAAGTTTTGATATTTCTCTACATCTCAATGGATTCTCAAAGGATTTTACATCTAAAACTCACTTTTCTGCCTTTCATCTCAGGACAGCCCTAATTAATTAGAGATTCATCCTGAGAATATATGAGTAACCAGACGAAGCAATGAAGTCTATTTAATTGAGCCTGAACAGAAGTTACTTTTAGCAATTTTTAATGCAATTTAATCAAAACATTTATGTCACAGCAATTATATATTACAATGTTTCCTTACCAGCCTCTCTTGCAAGGTCTAGACAACGTTTCCTTTGTTCCGTCTCTGTGACGGTCTCCAAAAATGCTGAATATTGAGCTATACCCAATTGCTGCGGTAAATGTCTTACATAAAATGCTATCAAGTCTATGTACTTCATTCCAATTAGGAACTGCAAAGGAAAATATTTTTTTAAGTGATTTTTAATGTTTGTATTCTTGCAATAGACAAGAACTTATTTCTATCATATACGGGAGCACATGAAGTTATATTATCAGGAAAGCCGAAAATAATTTGTTAAATTATGCATAATAAACACATCAACAGTCATCCAATGTGTAGCATACTCAAAAGTGGTGCTTGGAAAGAAATTAATTATCTCACCTCAATATAGCTTTTTAGAATGCCCATACAAACATCCTCCTGAAAATAATGAAATAATTAAAGTAAGATAATTTAATATTTAACTAAGATGATCTGCATGAATTTAACTTGTTTATACAACAAAACAAATTAATTCACTTTATTTAATTTTATCAAGTATAAAAGCTTGAACGGAAAGCAAGGATAAAGAATACGCAGAGAGGGAAAGAGAACCCTGAATATCGCTCAGGTTTGCTCCAGTATAAAAAAAATATTTGTATTTACGAACAAAATGGCATTAGCTCCTTCGTTCTCAAGTAGCAGAAATGGATGTTACAAAAAAAATGGTGATGCATGTAAAATATATTTCAAAAAGCATTTCTTCAGGAAGGAGAGTTCAATAATTAATCGAGAAAATTAGATCTTAAATGAAATCCAAGTTTGCTGAATTTAAAATTCAAAGGAACTGAAATTTTAATTTCTGATTTCACATTAAATTTCAATTTCCTTTGCATTAAGAGACTTCTCAAACATTGCAATATTAAATTGTGTTTAACAAGTGTACCTTTGTTGGTATGCCAAGATTCCATAAGAACAACACGAGATGAGTCATGAAACGTAGGAGATGAGGAGGAAGCTGTAACTTACACTTTGTAAGCCAATCCCGAAATTCATCCATCAGGCCTATTATTAACAAACAAAGGACAATTACAAAAAACTATACAATTTAGGTGATAGATGTCAAATCTCACACTTTATTTTGACACAATTCACATTTATTTTTCAAAAATACTCACCATCGATATCTCCCAAGATTATGTATTTCTGAATGATGTGATAATGAGCTTTATTCTCCTCTAAGACTTGCTACAAATAAAGAAATTAGTTCAATATTCACAAATTTGTGAGCAATTTTTTGGTACCAACATTTTATGCACACTAATAATGCACACAAAAATAAAAATTTTGGTACCAACATTTTATGCACACTAAACATAATCCAACTCCTGACACCAATCTCCTTTTTATGAATGGATTCATTTTTGACATTGGGCATTTGCACACTATAGGGCAAAATCTTTAAACCATTTAGAAAAATGAAGAATTTGGAAATCAATATTTACTTTAAATATATTTTCCTTGATCTCTGGGAAAAATCAAAGATTTTGGGATAACTGCAGAATTGACTGGAAACATTTTTGCAATGTACCAGCCTAAACACAAATAGCTGAATGGTCTATTATGTGTCTTTGTTTCTAATCTGCAATATTAGCAACCATTTTGATTTCAAGGAAAAGCCTGGCAGTAAGCCTAACATCTGTGGTAGGCAAGTTACTGGAGAGGATTTTGAGATAAAATATATATGCATTTTAAGACAAAGGCTGATTGTTTTGTACCTGGCTGATAGTGACTTACAAATTTGATTACGTTTCTTAGAATAAATAATGAAGAAGGTTGACAGGGGCAAGGCCAGACATTATCTGCATGGACTTCAGCAAAGCCTTTGATAATGTTCCATTTGGTAGGCTGCTATGGAAGGTTAGATTGCATGGGATCCAGGGAGAACTAGCTACCTGCATACACTATTGGCTTCATGGAAGGAAGCAGAGGTTGGTAGTCGAAGATTGTGTTTAAGATAGCAGACATGTGGCTACCGTTTGCTCATTGCTGTTTATATTGATGATTTAGATGAGAATGTACAAGGCATGATTAGTAAGTTTGTTGATGACACTGATACAGGTAGTGTTGTAGACTCTGAATATCCTTATCAAAAATTACAACAAGATCTTGATCAACTGGGCTAGTGGGCTGAGGAATGGCAATGGAGCTTAATGCAGATAAGTAAGAGATGCTGCATTTTCAGTGCAGCCATGGCAGCAGCCAGGGCAGAGCATTTAGAGATTGAGAGTGCAGGCACATAGTTCCCTAGAAGTAGATATGACAGTAAAGACAGCTTTTGGTTCATTGACCTTCATCATTCAGGGTATTGAGTACAGAAGTTGGGACATACTGTCACAGTTGTATAAAATAATGGCGAGGCCACATTTGGAGTACTGGGTTCAGTTTTGATCATCTTACTACAGGAAGAATGTCATTAAACATGAAAGAGTACAGAGAAGATTTACGAAAATATTGCAAGGACTCTAGGGCCTGAATTACAAGGAGTGATTGGGCAAGCTCGGACTTTATTCCTTGGAATGCAAGAGACTGAAGGGTGATCTTATATAGCTGTAAAAAAACCATGAGGGGAATAGATTCGGTGAATGTCTTTTACTTATGGTAAAGTCTTTTATTTATGGTAAAGGAATCAAGAACCAGACATAGGTGAAGATGTCAAGGGAAATATTTAATAGGAACCTGAGGAGCAACTTTTCCACTCAGAGGCCGCTAGGTATATGGAACGAGTTGCCAAAGGAGGACGTTGAGGTAGGTATTACAACTGTATTTAAAAGAATCTTGGACTGATAGATGGATAGGAAAGATTTGGAGGGATATGGGTCAAATGCAGGCAGATGGGACTAGCTCAGATGGCATCTTGGTCGGCATGGATGATGTGGGCTGAAGGGACTGTTTCCATGCTGTATGACTATCTAAATTTCACAAGGTTTTGAACCTATTGAATTAAAAGATGGATCTTCAGAAATATTTATGGTTACATTTTGTTCCTAATATTATTTAACCAGAATATCAAAACGTTGTCATGTACATTTCTAGGGTGTCCAGATAACATTCAGCATTCTCCACACTTCCTCTTCTGCAATTCTCTTTGGTTATTTTTAGTTCTAAAGGATTGAAATAAGTTTTATTTAACTGTTTCCCCTTTTGATGGGCCTACACCTTTGATCAGGAAGAACCAAAACCCATGGCCCTCATCAAATTTATAAGACTCGGTTACTATTCACTTTAGGTCAGATTTTTAATATGCGTCAGAAGACTAGTTCTAAAATTGATATGGAAACATCTATTGTCAATAAACCACATACAAATACAACTATATTTTCTCAAAGGAGTACACTCAGAGCCCCAGCTGATCAAAGGCAGTAAAAAATGAACTAAAAAAAATAATTCAATAAAACCTCGTTTTACGGACCATGGTTATTACCAATTGTCTGCTATAATCGAATACGGTATTTTCAATACATGGAGCTCAAACAAAGGACTGCAATTGCTGGTTAATACGCAAAAGAACACAAAGTGCTGGAGTTACTCTGCAGGTCAGACACCATCCATGGAGAACATGGATAGGTGACATCGGGACCTTTCTTCAGACTATTTAGTCTGCTGAGTTACTCCAGTACTTTGTGTCATTGCATCTTAAACAGTTAGCACGGCTGTCGTTGCGGTTCATGTTGTAGCCCATGGGGATGGCACTTTCTTCAGGCTGCCGTATACAAAGATACCGTGGGGCTCCCTCCCTCCCACCTGCTGCTTTTTCTTCTTGTCAGCCCGTTGTTTTAACCACTCCGGGCTGGACTGCGACCTCAGAAAGGTTTGCAAGGATACATGCCAAACATGGGCAAATGGTGCTAATTTAGATGGGGCATATTAGTTGACATGGACAAATATGGCCGAAGAGCCTGTTTCCATGCTGTATGACTCTATGACAACATAATGCAGTCCCAACAAGTCAAATCAAAACTTCTTTCCAATTAAATTCAAAATTCAAACTCATCTACGAATCCTTATGAACTATGTTCTACTCTATTTTTACAAGCTCAAGTTTCACATCCTCTAGATCGCAATTTACAACTGAAATCCTATAGTAATCCTCAAATATCACCATTCCTTTCTCTTTCATTGAAAACCTCTAGAAATTGTGCCATAATTTAACGAGGCCATGGCTGATCTGTAGCCCAATTTAATATCCCACAATATTCAGAGTTAACAAAAATCTGTGTCAGATTTAAAATTAACATTGCTTTTTCCAGGAAGAGTTCAAAACCTCTATCACCCTTTATGCCCCAGAAGTGTTTCCAAATATAATTCCTGAAAGGCAAGTCTCTAATTTTTTGGATGGTGCTCCTTTGACCTAAAATTACCATTGTTTTTTTTTTTTTACACAATTTCCCTAATATTTACTATTCCCCTTCACATCTCAAAAAATCCAAAAATACAAACCTAATTTTTGTAAACCCTCTCAATTTAATGAGAGCTGAGGACCCACTCCTTTAAAATATATGTTGCATTCCTTCCGCTACAAGTACTACACCACTGATAGTACTGTCAGCCCTTTGTCCATCTTTGGTGCAATTAAATTATTTCTTTTCCTAGACCAATGTCTTGGAATCTTGCTCCATTTTCTTGCTCCATTAGGTGACTTGGGTCACCATTTTATATAAAGACATTTAGAAAAGACAGGCTTATTCAATAGCATAAAACATTATTAATTAAAAAATAGAATTTAAGAACACACATGCCTTATGTTTTGTCTTACCCTTTTGTCTGTTGCTTGCATTTCTTCAAATATTGCCTCTGGTGTCCAACTGAAAATGTACAAGGCAAGGTTTGTAATGAATAATGTAATGTAATCAAGAATACTGAGTGAAACCTGAAATATAATTGCCTATTTTGTGATGTTTAGTAAAAAAATTTGAAGTTTATACGTACTTCGCCTCTATGTATTCTTTAGGTAACTCTTCAAATTCACTCATAGGACTCAATGAGCGGATTTCTTGTTCCACAAGAGTGTCTACCATGACCCTGAAGTATGCCCAAACGCAGTCTTCCCAAGTATCACATACTGAAATGAGCTAAAATTGATGACAAAATGTACTGTGAAACTGTAGCAATTCAAGATTTCTGCATTTTCTGTATGGTTTTGTTTAGAGATCTGGAAAAGGAAGAGATTGCTTTGAATATATTACCTGTTTTAGGTTTCCACTTAGAGCAGCATAGATTGCTCGTTCATATCGGTTAAACTGTTCCTAGAAATTCAAATAATTCATGGTTATTCAACATTATAATATTTACAAAGCTCTGAACACCAAAGAGACTGCAGATGCAGGAATCATGAACAAGAAACAGAATGCTAGAAGAACTTAGTGGGTTAAGCAGCAGATGTGGAGACTAAGATCTATGTTGAGCAAATTGAGATCTTGCAACAGACTTGAGCTAGAAAATAGAACAACACAGCACAGGAACAAGGCCCACCGACCTAAAATGCCAGTGCCGAACATGATGGCAAGACCAACTGTTATTTGCAATGAATGGTGGGATATGCATACAATCCGTATCCCTCCATTCCTTGCATATCCATGTCCATGTGCAATCTAAAATTCTCTCAAATACCACCATTGTATCTGCCTCCACCATCACCCACACCAGCACGCATCATCTTCTGCGTAAAAAAAAAACATGCCGCACACATCTCTCTTAAAATTTGCCCCTCTCAAGGTTCTGAATGTCTATCCTATCTATTCCTCTCATAATTCTATATATTACTATCAGGTCTCCCCTCAACATTGGGCATTTCAGAAAAAAACAATCCACATCAATCCAACCTCTAACCTCTCCCTGTAGCTAAGAACCCCTAATCCATGCAGCATTCGAGGAAACAACTTTTGCACCTTCTTCAAACCGTCCACTTCCTTCATGCATAAGGGCTCCAGAACTACATGCATTACTCCAAATGTGGCCTAACCAAAGTCCCATAAAGCTGCAACATGGCTTCCTGTCTTTTATACTTTATCTACTCTATCTACTTATGTTGCTGCTTTCAGGGAGCTATGGCCATGGAGCCCAAAATACCTTTGAATATCACTTCTGTTGAGGGTCTTGCCATAAATTTTATATTTTCACCATAGATTCGATCTGTCAAAGCGCTCACACTTTCTTGGATTAAATTTCACCTGCCATTTCTCCGTTCATTTCTATAGCTTATCCATACGCTGCTGCACAACTTTGGCAGCCTTCCTCAGTCTGCGACCCCAGCAATCTTGGTCTAATCTGAAAAATCAATAACCAACCCACCCATGTTTACATCCGTGTCATTTATAATTATACAACACAAGCGACAGAGACCCCAGCGCGAAACCCCTTGAAGCTCAACTGGTCACAAACCTCCATCTGAATATGGTCCTTCCACACCGAACCGTCTGTCTTCTATCAGTAAGCAAGTTATATATCCATATGACCAAGTCACTGTTATTTAGTCTACCATGGGGTCTTTATCCAAGTTCTTCTAGCATTCTTTCCAAGATTCAAAATTACAAAGAAAGACCATAAAACTTGAATTTCAATGTAAAAAATAGCCTGGACTCCAAATTATCTACAACATTGCTCAATCAGCGCATTTATAAGATTTAAAACGACATGTGTAGCTTACATCTTCTGCCATCCTCCAACAACAAGCCTTCCAAACACTTCTGTATGGATTTCCTTCTACACTTTCAAGCGTTGATCCTGAAATCAAACAGCAATTCAAACAATAATCTGAAGCCATCAGAATAGCTAAGAGATTAAACATTTTAGAATTATCCTCACCGCCATTAAGGTTTGGATCGTGATACAGTTTCCACCCTTCGAGCGTTGCAGCTCTCCAAGCCTGACCACAACGTTCACAGAGTCGCTGAGCCTGGTAAGTGTTACATTATAAATTATTACATAGTTATTATACAACCAAACGAGGAATTTTGCATCGGGCCTGTCAAAATGAGATCAAAACAGCTGTACCTTATCTGTCATTCCAGCTCGGATGAGAGCAAAGAGATATTTCATAAATCTGGCATCATCTTCCCTATCCAAGTCAGCAAGAGGCATTTTCTGTCTTATAGGAGCATCTGGATCCTTGGAGAAAACATAAAAGTTTGGTCAGAATTTTGTTTTTGTGCACTTATCACATTTCAGTTTAGTTTAAGCTTAGAGATACAGTGCGGAAACAGGCCTTTCTGTCCACTGAGTAGTGATCACCCATACACTAGTTCTATCAGACACTCTAGGGGCAATTTACTGAAGCAAACAAACAAGCACGTCTTTTGAATGTGGGAGGTAACTGGTGAAACCTGAAGAAAATCCATGCGGTCCCAGGGAGAACATACAAACTCCGTACAGACAGCACCCGCAGTCAGGATCGAACCCGGGTTTCTGACACCGTAAGGCAACAACTTTGCCGCAACGCCCCTGGCTGTCCTTATGTGAACCAGATTAGCTGAAGTAGAAGCACAAAATACAACAGATGCTGGAAGTTTAAAATAAAATAGAAACTCAAATCAAGTGAGACAAAACCTTCCGATTAAAAGTTATCACAATAGGTTAATGGGCCTGTCCCACTTAGACGATGTTTTAGGCGACTGCTGGCGACTAGGCTATCGCCACATGGTCGCCGGGGTGTCGCCTGTATGGTCGTGAGTAGTCTCCTCAGTCGCCAAAAGAGTCGTAGCGTCTTTCTGGTCGCAGCTGGATTTTCAACACGGTGAAAATTTTTCAGACAGTCGGCGATAGTGGGCTTGACGCCAATGAGAGTAACTTGACTTCTCCTGACGTAGGTGTCGCCAGGTTAACGTAGGTTGTCGCCAGGTGACGTAGGTTGTTGCCGGTGCTGACTTCGTTTTTTATTTTGTGAAAGTAATGATTCTATTTCAAATTTTATGTCGAAGGGGGGTCCAATCACCGGTTTTTCAGTGACCTGCTACGACTATGACATTCGCCGGCAGTCGCCTAAAAATGACTGTCCTCTTCCACATATGCTGCCTGACCTGCTTAATGTGTCCAGTATATTTTTGTTTTATTTTAGTTAAAATAGAGATCATGTGCATTAATGTACACCTCAATTCACTAGCTCACCTAAAACAAAAATGATCTTAAAGCCATTGAAAAATCTTGATCAGCTCACCAAATAAGTTCCCTATGGGGAAAACTGATTTTTATTCCAAGCAACCAAGTGGATCGGAACTAACTGGTCCAAACAGAAAGTGTCTGCCTCACTCTCCTGAAGCATGCCACATCAGTGGCTTGAGTACAGTAGGGACTCCATCCATTGCTGTGGAAGCCCAGTAATTTGAGACACAGAGCTGATCAAGGTCCATAACCAACTTTGCAATCTGTGGAAGTTGAGCTTTTAAATAACTTCAAAAAGTATTAATAATAACCAAAATCATTGCAGAAACAAATTGAAATTACCTAAAAATATACACAACAAAATGTTTAAATAAAATTTAAAGGGAGATTTGCTTTATTATCCATTGGCATTCAGTTATCATAAATTCTATACGGTTACGGATGACTGACAATTGGAACACCTACGTCAGGTGCTATTCATTCTCCACAGCTCAGCCTTCAACACCACAATACCAAATAAGTTCATCCCTAAACTTCTGGACCCGAATCTTGGGGCCTCCACCTGCAACTTGCATCTGGATATTTGTCTGGCAGACCTCAGTCAGTTAGAATTGGTCACAAAATTTCCTCCGCCCTCAACTTCAACACTGGTGCCCTTCATTGTTGAGTGTTCAGTCCCATGCCCTATTTCCTGTGCACCCGTGATAATAACCTAGCCCATCACGTCAGCAAGACAAAAGAGTTGATTGTTGACGTAACTTAAAAGGATAGGGGTGGGGGGGCATGGTGAACACAATCCTGTCATCATCAATTGACTTGCTTGTAGCAGAGATGGTTGAGTTTCGAGTTCCTAGGCATCAATATCATTAACAACTTAAGATACAGACACAAAAAAAGCTCAGCGGGACAGGCAGCATCTCTGGGGAAGGGTCTCGAAACGAAACGTCACCCATTCCTTCTCTCCAGAGATGCTCTCTGTCCCACTGAGTTACTCCAGTTTTTTGTATCTATCTTCAGTTTAAACCAGCATCTATAGTTCCTTCTTACTCAGTAACAACCTAACCTGGTACAAGATACCGCATCAGCATTTTTATTTTCATAGATGTCTGAGTTTCAGCATGTCCACAAGGACTCCCTTGAACTGCAGATGCGAGAGATTGTATCTGACGGAATGCATCTCAGCCTCATACGGCAACTGCTCTGCTCTTGGCTCCCTGAACCTGCAGAAAGTGGTGAACACAGCCCAGTACATGATGGGTCCATTATTTTCTTCCATTCAGTCCGTCTTCACAGGACGTTGCACAAGGAAGGTTGAAAGCATCCTCAACAATGCTTGCCACACCGGCCACTCTCTTTTATTTCTTCCACCTTCAATTCTGCACCTTTTTTGCACTTTTCATTGTATTTTCTTTTGTATTTATAATTTTTTTGCTCTGAGCTTCGTGTGAACAAGGAATTTCGTTGCACTTTCATGTATATGATAATAAATAAATCTAATCTAGCCTAATCATGCACCTTGCACGGGCCTGACAGCAAATTCCCCAGCAAAAATGCTAGGAAATGCCAGCATGGATCAGTTCCAGTATTCCAAAAGTTTGGGATTTCTGCAGTTGTTCCAGCCAATTTAATGTAAAAAAGGGCAAGCCCTGACCCCATGAACCAATATGAGGAAAATCAGAACAAAACCTACCAGCTCAGTCACAAGTTGCCTTGAAAATCCAGAGATTCCAGATCTTTGTTGTTTCAACACATGCAGTGTATTTTCCCTACAAGATTAAAATAACATTTACAAAACCGAATTAACAAATTGTTCTCTACATTTATCTCCTTAATGGTTATTATATCTACACTACCATCTGTTGATTGGAGACTAGCCCGCTGATGTTATTTCCTAACCAGTAACGAGGATAATGATCTCTAAGGTAATTAACACCAACTAACTGTCCCCCACCCCCAAAGTCTGCAGATGGATATTTGATCAACTATTTTATCAGCTTAAAAAACAGCAGTTGGAATCTACCTTGAATAATAAAAGGCATATATTTAAATAACATATATATCGAAATTGTAGAGTCTGGAAAACTGAAGCTAGTAAAATGTTGGCGAATCAATCACCATTTGGCAGAGTTGCTGCTTTAAGGTGCCAGAGACCTGGGTTCGATCCTGACTGCGGGCGCTGTCTCTATGGAGATAAGATAGTAGGGAAGGTTTAACTTACTAAAAATATTCCACTTGATACTATCCTTCTTAGCTTATGTTCTGGAGAGAAGGAATGGGTGACGTCTTCAGTCTGAAGAAGGGTCTCGACCCAAAACGTCACCCTTCCTTCTCTCCAAAGATGTTGCCTGTCCCACTGAGTTACTCCAGCATTTTATGTCTACCTTCAATTTAAACCAGCATCTGCAGTTCTTCACAGAAATGAAACAAAGATCCCAACTTGGTTCACACACTCCAATAAAATTCACACACTCCAATAAAACTGTGGTTCTTACCAGTATACAGATTTTGCATAATATTCTATATTCTCTGCAAAATTTCCAGCCTCGTCGTTGGCAATACTCTCTAACCAGTCTACAACAATCTATGAAATTAAAAATAGATCATTAACATTCTTAAACAAGATCAGATAAATCCTCACGTTGCTGATTATTGGACAAAGCACCCACCATGGACTTAAAAGGTGACTGGGACCAGTGACCTCAAGAGAAGCAAGCGATCAGAAGTTAAGTGTGTGTTGTTACAATCATTGAAAAAGGACATACATTGCATATGGAAGATGATACTGAAAGCTTACTTTCTCAACTAATACAAATTAATTCATATTTTAATATACTATTGTATAAATGTTAATATTATCATATTATTATTAATAATATATAATTAATAATATATTATATTAAGATTGTTCATATTATTTTAATATAAATATTAATATGTAAATATTATGTCAATAGATTATTTTGTCCACAATAATATTTAATATTTTACTAATTAGTGTCTCAAGTACTACCAGATAAGATTATAACACATTAAAAGACTTGGAGATGGTTAATTGCAAATCAGTTACACATTAAGTTTAAAATAAGCATCTACACAGTTGAACATTTACTTTTAATAAACCTTCCTTACTATGTGGCACAACCTAACTGAAAGCTAGACTACGACACTTCCTAATCACCATTGGCAAATTGAAACAACAAATTCACAGGTAATTTATTACAATATGCCACTGTGTAAGAGATGTGATAAATATGGAGCAACATAATCAAAGACAATGTGCTGATCTCAAATATCTTTCACTGAAGAATGCAGTGGAAGAACAAAGAAGCAACTACTGATTTATTTTTTAAATATTTTAAATTATCAAAATTCCGTTAGGCTGTTAAATTTGGACTCCTGACTTTATTGTACCTTTATTATCAATTGATATATGCTGAACAATTTAATGGCAGGTCATATTCATGTACGACAGTCACTTTCTGAACAGATAATATTCGGAGGATTTTTGATTTTCTACGTATTCAATTATAAGGAATTAAGATTTTAAGCAGGTAGCCTACAGCTGGCAGTGCAAATATTTTACATAAATCAATCCAAACAACAGATCACCATTTTTTAAACTTAGTGGAAACATATAAAATCTGCAAAATTAACGGGCAAATAGTACAAATTTACATGCAGGATATATTTTTCCAGTTTGTGCATAATAAATACTCTAGGTACCTGGCTCTGTCGGATCAGTGAATCTCGCAGGAAAAGCATCTCAACAATGGTCTTTTCAGTTGCATTTGGAGTCTGAAAAAAAAATGCTTTTCTCATGTAGCAGATTATTTGACTTTTTTCCATTAGAAAATTCTTAATGCTCCATGTTAGCAGATCACTCCTCATTTAAAATGTAATCAACTTCTCAATCATCAAAGACAGTACAGGATCACCCAACCCACACCCCCATAACAGTAGTGTGGAAGGGAGGACGGTGTCAGGCAAGGAATACAGTGCTTATTTTAAGAGCATACATCAGCTCAAAGATACATTTTAATAATGTTTTGAAATACGCCCTTCCTCCCAAATGGCTCATGTGGAAAACAATGTTGACATTTTTTTTTTGCTCTTAGTTTGGGTTAAAAAAGGACCACAATCAAAAGACTTTTGCATAGATCTCTTGTCAACCACCTGGGAAGATTAAGTATTGAAAGTCATCAGCAATTGGAGGTCAGTCAAATTAGCCTAAGTGGGACAGGCCCATTAATGTACATCAACAGTGTATTACATTAGTGTATACTTACAGATATATCATACATTACTCCCTCTTCATTACTAGATTCAACTCTATCCCTGTATAAAAATAATTTAAAAAATCAACAATTAAAGAAAATAAAAATATTTTAGAATTTCTTAGTTTCTCATTGAATACAGAACTAAAATTATTAGTCCACATGGTCATAAATATAATGTGAAAGTCTAATTATTCTCCTTTTTGTTTTTAATTTGATTTTCTCTTTTCTTATACAATTCTTTTCAAGGAGAGCAGAGGAAAATTAAATAAAAAATCAATTTAACTGATAAGTGATCTACCTGCAGAATTAAATTATTGTTCATGAATGGAAATTATATAAACAGAAACAGAATACTTGATGAACTCAGCCAGTTAACCAGCTTCTGTGGAAAGACAAACAAGTTAATGTTTCAGGTCAAGGATCCTTCATCAGTGTTCTGATTCAGAAGGGTTTTTTAGATCTGGAAGGACATTAATTGAGAGAAAAGACTCAGAAAATAATTACAATACATTTATTAACAAAAGAAAAACATTAGCAAAACATTTAAGAAAGGCAAAGAAAACCACATCTGAAACAGACCAAAGAGAGAACTTCTTCAACATAGGCATTCATGGAAGAGAAATTGAAGGGAATTCAACAGCAATGGAATACAAATAAAACTGCTGATGTTGGAATCTGAAACAATATATCTAAACTATATAAAATTGCATCCATGGGCATCATAAGCTGAAAGACAGCAGGCATGCAATTTAAAAGCAGCAAATAGCAATCAGATTAATTTTATATTCAACAAAACACAAATTTGGGGGGTTCAGGCAGCATCTGTGAAGGAAAATTGATGGAAGACACTTCAACTTAGAACCCTTCTTCAGACTGGAGTAGTAGGGAGAGAGCAGGTAGAAAGGTGTGAGATGATAGGGTGGAGCAAAAGCTGGCAAGTGATAGATATGTGGATCCCATATAAGATGGGGCTAAACAACATTGAACTCTAATGCAAAAAACTGCTGACGGAACAAGGCAAACTGCAGCAAAGTGAAAAGGCAGAACAATTAATCACACCTAAAAGAACTGATAAAACAATTAGAACAGTACAACAAACAAGTAGTTTTTCAAAGAGGATAAAGTAATTGCAATAATCATAATTTTAATTTATTTTCACCAATTAAAATCGTTAGCCAACTTAGTTAAAAGCAATCTGTCCAAGATGATGCAAGTACAAAAACAATTGAAACAAGTGCATCCACAACACAGAGATTACTAGTAATATTAGGTAAGGCAACAAGGTGAAATTACATTAATTAGAAGATGCAAAATGCTGACAAGGGCTTGTGTTATGCCACAATAGGGTGGCACAGCGACACAGCTTGTGGAACTGCTCACGGCGTCAGAGACCTGGGTTTGATCCTGACCCTGAGGAGTTTGCATGTTCTCCGTGCAACTATGTGGGTTTCCAATGGGTGCCCCAGTTTCCTCCTACATCCCAAAGACGTAGGTTAATTGGTTTCTGTAAAATTGCCTCTAATGTGTACAGAGTTGATAAGTGGGATAACATAGAACTAGTATGAACAGGTGATCCAATGGGACATGTGGATTCGGTGGGCTGAAGGGTCTGTTTCCAACCAAACATTGAGAAATCTGATGTTACTACCAAATGAAAATTCAGATTATCTAGTACTCAACTTCCTAAAATTACCTGTAAAGAGAGCCAATTAAACGCCAAGTGACCATCTCCTGCTGAAGAAACCAAAGAACACTGGCTGTTTTTGAAAACTTCTGTTGCCCAGGAGTTGCACGGTTCACAATCTTCTGCAGCAGTTTAACCTGAAACAATTGAGCACTTAGAACTGCATATTTGGTGTTTTAACAAATACATATTAACAGTCATCCTGAGGCCTTTAAGTACCCGTCAGAAAATATTAATATCCCTTCAAAAGAAGCAATAAATCGATGCCCTGCCTTGGACGTGCCCTAGCAACATTCATTTAGGACTTTGCACAATAACCAAGCACACAATAGAGCACTCCTGGAGTTTAATAATAATAGTTACTGTATTTCCCGGCAATGAAGACGCACCCCCATTTTGAGTAGCTAAATTTTGAAAAAAGGTTGGCGGGTACAGGATCAAGGGTTTGGTTTTAGTCCAGGGGCCGGCAACCTTATTTGCATAGGGGCCAGGACCCATGTTTGTGAGCGGATGGCGGACCACATCTATCGCCATAGTTAATAAATGGAGGTAACAATACATACTAACTAAATTAGTAATAATACATAAATTAGTAATAGTACATACTAATAATGCATAGTTTTCACGTGTTTTTCAATCAGTTTTCTGCAGTTTCCAGATCGCCTGCATGCCCCAGGACTGGCTGCAGTTCCCAGATACCTCGCATCCCCAGGACCAGCTGTAGCGCCGAGGTCACCTGCGAGCCCTGGGACTAGCCGCAGTTCCCACGTAGCTTGTCCCGGGACTGGCTGTGGCGCCGAGGTCACCTGCGATCCCCGGGACTAGCTGCAGCTCCCAGGTCGCTTCTGTGAACCCCGGGTCTAGCTGCTGTTCCCAGGTCGCCTGCGAGCCCCGGGTTTAGCTGCAGTTCCGCGGTCCGGTCCCGGCGGCCGCTCGCAGCCACCTGAGCTACTGAGTGAGTTGCTGGCATGATCCTCGACCCCCTCCTTCTCAACGCTCCTGCCCTCCCCAGCAACTTTACCCCTAGTGGCCCAACCGTGCTGACCCGGGCCAGGCTCCCCACACACTGTGGAAGGAATTCTGCCCCCCACCCCCCAGCGGTGCTGTCCTTTTACAGCCGCTGTACTATAGTCTATCTGTCTTGGCTAACAATCTAACCTTCGGCCTCCAAGACGCAGGTCAATTTGCAGGCCTTATTTTCAGGTTAAAAATAGCGTCCTCATTATAGGTAAATATGGTATATCTGAACTGGACATTTCTTCTGCTTTGAGGTTGGGCAATGAACAAAACATCTAAAACATCCTTTACTTAAGTAACAGCAACAAATTGCTGGAGATCCTATGCAGAACAAGCAGCATCTGAGGAGTGAGTGTGAGTGCAGTAGTTGCAGGGACAATTTTGCAACATGCATCAGTGCATCACTACCTGTATCCTGATGACCACATTTGTTCTCAGGGAAAAGCAGCCCTTCTTTATTGCACTCTCATTCCAGAATATGCTGTGTCTCATTCCCAGGCAGTGGTATCAATATTGTGTTTGTCATGACTATTGTGTTGAATCTGGAACTGATTACTCTGATCTGGCAGTCTGCAAGCAATAGATTTATTTGCTACTTCTCTAGCCCATTTTACCAGTGGGTTTGGCAGGGCTCAATGCACCCCAGAGTCAAGTTACTCATAGATCCAAAAGCAAAAAAAAACATTGGACGATTCAGTGGGTCAGGCAGCACCTGTGGAGGGAAATGGACAGTTGACTTTTGGGGTCAAGACCTTTCATCGATACCTGACCCACTGAGATCCTCCAGTAATTTGTTTTGCTCCAGCATCTGCAGTTTCTCATAACTCCTAGATCTCTTCATTCCTAGGTAATAATTACTTAAAACATAGTTCCTTGTTCGAAGCAACTCAATCTAATCTGCGCCCATGAGGGAGGTTGGGGATAAAATTAAGCAGAAAATTAGGGATGCGTGTAGCAAAGGTACAGCAGTTATCATGGGTGACTTTAATCCAGGTGTTGGCAACCTAGGGCCCATGGGCCGAATCCGGCTCATAACACGAAATCATCCGGCATCCAGGCATTTTTTTCCCCTCAATCTTCCGGCCCTCAGACTTCCGTCATCTCCGGTGCCTGGAAGGTGATTTTCGGATCGAGGGTCAAGTGAAACACTGAAAATGTGCTGGCCATTGCCCTGCGTGAGGCCGGGTTCCTCCTCCTGGGCGCAGGCACGGTGACGCAAAGAGGCCTGCGCTGGCGGTCGCAATAGCCAAGTGCCGAGCTCTGGCTGTACCGCATCCTGCGCAAAGCCACCAGCACATCCACGCACCTTCTGTGTCTGGGCTTCACTGTCGGGATTGGGGTTATCAGTAGGCCGGGGACGATTGAGTATGATATTTGAGCCCAGTGCTCTGGGTGGCATCCTCGAAGGGGTGGAATCTATGTGAACACGTGATTTGATGTCTGCCATCCGGGGCGGGATACATGTGTACACGTGATAGACGTGGCCCACCATCCGCTCACAGACATGTGTCTTGGTCCCTTGGCAGAAAATGTTGCCGACACCTACTTTAATCTATATATAGACTGGGCCAACCAAATTGGTAGCAGCGCCGAGGAGGAGGGTTTCCTGGAATGTATACGGAATGGTTTTTTAAACCAAAATGTAGAAGAGCCGACTAGAGGACAGGCTATCCTACACAGGGTGTTGTGTAATGAGGAAGGATTAGTTATCGATCTTGTTGTGCAAAGCCCCTTGGACAACAGTGACCATAATATGGTGGAATTCTGCATTAGGATGGAAAGTGACGCGGTTAATTCAGAGAGTAGGGTCCTGAACTTAAAGAAAGGGGACTTTGAAGGTATGAGACGGGATTTGGCCAAGATAGACCAAACAAGGGAAATCAAGGATAGTGTTAAATCCAAGGAAGAGGCATATAAATTGGCCAGAGGAAGCAGCAAATTGGAGGACTGGGAGAAATTTAGAACTCAACAGAGGAGGACAAAGGGGTTAATTAAGACGGGGGAAAAAAGAGCATGAAAGAAAGCTTGCGGGGAACATAAAAACTGACTCTAAAAGCTTCTTTAGATACGTAAAAAGGCAAAGGTTAGTGAAGACAAATGTAGGTCCCTTACAATCAGAGACAGGTGAATTTATAATGGGAAAAAAAGAAATGGCAGAACAGTTAAACGAGTACTTTGGTTCTGTCTTCACAAAGGAAAACTCAGACAATCTCCCAGAAATACTAGGGGACCGAGGATCTAGTGGGAGGGAGGAACTGAAGGGAATCCACATTAGTGCGGAAATGGTGTTTGGTAAACTATTGAGACTGAAGGCAGATAAATCTCCAGGGCCTAATGGTCAGCATCCCAGAGTACTCAAGGAGGTGGCCCAAAAAATGTAGATGCATTGGTGATCATTTTCCAATGTTCTCTCGACTCTGTGGACTGGTAACCAATGTAACCCCACTTTTTTAAGAAAGGAGAGAGAAAACATGGAATTACGGACCAGTTAGCCTTACATCAGTAGTGGGGAAGATACTTTAGTCGATTGTTAAAGATGTTGTAGCAGCGCATTTGGAAGGCAGTGACAGGATCGGCCAAAGTCAGCATGGATTTATGAACGGGAAATCATGCTTGATTAATCTTCTGGAATTTTTTGAGGATGTAACTAGTAGAATGGATAAGGGAGAGCCAGTGGATATGGTGAATCTGGACTTTCAAAAAGCTTTTGACAAGGTCCCGCACAAGAGATCAGTTGAAAAATTAGAGCAAATGGTATTGGGGGTGGGGAGCTATTGGAGGAGCTATTAGAGCTCGGCCGTCTCTGCGTAACGAGCCCCAGAAGCGACTTTCAACTGCCGCCGGAGATCGCCAAGACACCGTGGTCTAGCGGGTCAGCTTCCCCGACAGGAAGTGCCCGGAGGCGGCGCAGGGACCGCAAACAAAGACGTGGGAAGCGGGGAGGACATCGAGCTAGGCTGAAATTAAATCCTCACCAGCCAGCTCTGCCCAGCATTTTCCTCGCGAATGTCCGGTCCCTGGTGAGTAAAATCGATGAACTAAGGCTGCGGATCACCACACACAGACGGATCGCTGACTGCAACGCCATGGTCTTTACTGAAACATGGCTCAACGGCAACATCCCGGACAACGCCATCGAGCTGGAGGGGCGCACTGTCTTCAGGGCCGACAGAACAGCGGAGGACTCCGGTAAGACCAAGGGCGGCGGACTGTGCATCTATGTGAACAACTCATGGTGTACGGACGTCGTTAGGATTGGTAGTCACTGCTCTGCTGACCTGGAATACCTGATGTTAAAGTGCAGGCCCTTCTATTTGCCAAGAGAATTCTCATCGACTGTTATCACCGCAGTCTATGTACCCCCGGACGCTAATGCCAGGCTAGCAATGGAAGAGCTGCAAGCTGCTATCAGCAAACATCTATCTGCTCACCCAGAGGGGGCATTTATTGTTGCGGGTGATTTCAACCACTCCGACCTTAAAACTGTACTCCCCAGGTTCCATCAGCATGTTTCCTGCCCAACCAGAGGAAACAATATTCTGGACTTAGTTTACACTAATATTACTGAAGCCTACAAAGCCCTCCCCCTCCCCCACCTTGGTCAGTCTGACCACCTCTCTCTGTTCCTGCTCCCCAAATACACACCTCTGATCAGACGTGTGAAACCTACCACGAGGACAGTGAAGGTCTGGCCTGAGGGGGCTGTCTCTGTTTTACAGCAGCAGTTTCAGCAGACAGACTGGAGTCTGTTTGCTACCCAGTCCACCTTCAATTCACAAGTGGACATCAACTCATACACCTCAACAGTTATGGACTATATAAAATTCTGCACCGATAATGTCACTACCCACAAAGAAATAAATACCTTCCCTAACCAGAAGCCGTGGATGAGCAGGGAGGTCAGACTCCTACTGAAGGCTCGCGATGCCGCTTTCAGATCTGGCGACGCTGAGGGATACAGCTCATCCAGGGCCAATCTGAAAATGGGAATTAGGAATGCCAAACTCAATCACAAACGGCGGATTGAGGAGCACTTCCATAACAACTCTGACCCCAGGCGCATGTGGCAAGGAATCAAATCCCTTGCCGATTACCAGAAAGTTAACACCCCTCCCCCAGACAACGCCACCCTTCCTGACGAGCTAAACCATTTCTATGCTCGCTTTGACCGAGATAACAAAACCCCAGCCATCAAAGTTGCTCCACCCCCAAATGAACAACCCCTCAGTCTATCCACCTCTGCTGTACAAGATGCACTGAGCAAGGTGAATGAGCGCAAAGCTGCCGGCCCCGATGGCATCCCTGGCCGGGTGCTTAGGGCATGTGCTGGACAACTATCCCAAGTCTTTACCGACATTTTCAATCACTCACTGGCCCAGGGTGTTGTCCCCACTTGCCTCAAGACATCAACCATCGTGCCAGTGTCCCAAACAGTCAGCCACAGGGAGCCTCAACGATTTCCGCCCAGTGGCACTCACCCCTGTCATTGCTAAGTGCTTTGAGCGGCTGATCTTGGCTCACCTCAAAGCCAGCCTCCCCCCCACACTGGACCCCCATCAGTTTGCCTACCGGGCCAACAGGTCTACAGAGGACGCCATATCGGCGGCCCTACACTCTGCCCTGACCCACCTGGACAACAACAACTCCTACATCAGGTTGCTGTTCATTGATTTCAGCTCCGCTTTCAACACTGTCATCCCCGCCAGCTTGATCACCAAACTCAGCGGGCTTGGCATCTCCACCTCCCTCTGCAACTGGACACTGGATTTCCTCACCAACAGACCACAGTCTGTTAGGGTCAACAACCTCACCTCCACCACTATAACACTGAACACCGGCGTGCCACAGGGCTGTGTGCTCAGCCCTCTCCTCTACTCCCTCTTCACCCACGACTGCATCCCTAAGTACGGATCCAACGCCATCATTAAGTTTGCTGACGACACCACGGTGGTAGGACTGATCAGTGACAACGATGAGTCAGCCTGCCGAGAGGAGGTCCAGCACCTGACAACCTGGTGTGCCAATAATAACCTCGTCCTCAACTCCAAGAAGACGAAGGAACTTATTGTCGACTTCAGGAAGGTCAGAGAGGGCAGACATACCCCCATCCACATAAACGGGACTGAGGTGGAGCGCGTCTCCAGCTACAAATTCCTCGGGGTACACATCTCGGAGGATTAGTCCTGGTCCCTCAACACCTCCAAGCTGATCAAAAAGGCACAGCAGCGCCTTTACCTCCTGAGGAGGCTCAAGAAAGCCCACCTGTCCCCCCAGATCCTGACCAACTTCTACAGGTGTACCATCGAGAGCATCCTGACTGCCTGCTTCACGGTATGGTACAGCAGCTGCACTGTTGCGGACAGGAAGGCACTACAACGGGTGGTGAAAACCGCGCAGCACATCATCGGTGCCCCGCTCCCTGCCATGGATGCCCTCCACCGAAAACGGTGTCTGAAACGAGCTGGGAAGATCATTAAAGACCCCTCCCACCCCAACCATGGACTGTTTGCCCTCCTCCCATCAGGGAGGCGGTACAGGAGCCTCAGGTCTCGTACCAGTAGGATGAGGAACAGCTTCTACAATCATACCGTCGCATTGCTGAACTCGGTGTCCCGCCGATAGATTCCTCCGGTCCCTCCGTCCCCATTGTTTAATTATTCTGTATTTTTTATTATTCTGTATCCTCTTTTTTTTTAAATTTCTATATTGCACTACTACGGACTGACGCAAAACTGCATTTCGTTGTACCCATACTCAGTATTTGTGCAATGACATTAAAGTTGAATTGAATTGAATTGAATTGAATTTACATTGATAGAGAACTGGTTGGCAGATAGGAAGCAAAGAGAAGGAATTAACGGGTCCTTTTCAGAATGGCAGGCAGTGACTAGCGGGGTGCTGCAAGGCTCGGTGCTAGCACCCCAGTTATTTACAATATATATTAGCAAATTAGACGAGGGAATTAAATGTGACATCTCCAAGTTTGCGGATGACACAAGGCTGAGTGGCAGTGTGAGCTGCGATGAGGCTGCAGGGTGACTTGGGTGAGTGGCAGATGCAGTATAATATGGATAAATGTAGGTTATCCATTTTGGTGGCAAGAACTGGAAGGCAGATTATTATCTGAATGCTGTCAGATTAGGAAAATGGGAGGTGCAACGAGACCTGGGTGTGCTTGTCACTGAAAGTAAGCATGCAGGTACAGCAGGCAGTGAAGAAAACTATTGGCATGTTGAGATGATGTGAGTTTATAGCGAGAGGATTCGAGTTTAGGTGTACAGGGCCCTGATGAGATGCAGCTGGAGTATTGTGTGCAATTTTGGTCTCCTAATTTGAGAAAGGACATTATTGCTATTTGAGGGAGTGCAGCGTAGGTTCACCAGGTTAATTCCCGGGATGGCGGGACTGACATATAATAATAATAATAATAAATTTTATTTAATGGGCGCCTTTCAGACATCTCAAGGACACCTTACATAGTAATCGGAATAACATATAATCGGAATATAACAAGTAATATAGACATCACAGAGACACAAATTAAAAACAGAATTCAATCCAAAAACAGAAAATCAAAAACACAATGATGTAAATACATATGATGAAAGAATGGGTCGACTGGGCTTGTATTTACTGGAATTTAGAAGGATAAGAGGGGATCTTGTAGAAACATAAAATTCTTAAAGGAATGGACAGGCTAGATGCAGGAAAAATGTTCCCGATGTTGGGTCCAGAACCAGGGGTCAGAGTTTAAGAATAAGGGGTAGGTCATTTAGACCTGAGATGAGGAAAAACTTCTTCACCCAGAGAGTTGGGAGTTGGCAGTGGAGGCCAATTCACTGGATGTTTTCAAGAGAGTTAGATTTAGCTCTTTGGGCTAATGGAACCAAGGGATATGGGAAAAAATAAGGAACAAGGTACTGACTTTAGATGATCAGCCATGATCATGGCCTACTGCTGCACCTATTTTGCAATGTTTCTATGTTCCTATGATCTCTGCTGCAAAACTATGATAACAGCTGAACTCATCTATCTCTATAGTTCCCTCCTGCAGAGTCCCTCTTGCATTGATGCTCCACACCATTTTGATATGCCTTAGCAGAAAATGGTTGTTATTCCTCAAACATATCCTGGCCTACATAAGACTAACTTGCAACCCGCAATATTTTGTTCTTCCCTCAATCAATAAAGCAACTTTAATCACATCATCCATGTCATTCTCCACGGGAATGTCATTCAGCATTCCAATTGACACCTTGATCAACTGCCACATGTACTGTTCTGAAACAGGACTGGTCCCAACCTAGTCTCTTGTATCCAAGACAAACAAGGACTATTATGTTAACCAGCAATTAATCTATGCATGTGTCAAGAAATGAGAACTACAAAAAAAATGTTTGTTTAATTTTATTCATTGTTATAAATTTTTCCTACAAAATTCTACAAGACCAAATTTTATTCTATGTTTTAGGTTTTTGGATAGTAATTTGTGAATCCTGTAAGGGCAAATTTCCGTATCACGAATGGCTATAACGCAGGTGTCGCCTGTATTGAAATGGGTCAGGAAGATATGAAGGTTTCTCTATATTAGAATATGGAACATTGTTACTGCAGAAAGCAAATTGCAGAATCTAGGTTTTACGTTTCTTACCTGTTCATTACAAGTATCTTCATAAGATTCAATGAGATCAAAGATAGGACTAGATAAATGACTCAGGAAAGAATTCAAAAACTCCGGGAACAGGCGGGCTGATGCTGTCAACAGAAAAATATTAAAATTATGAGTTTTACTCCAATATGGCAGAATATCTTCGAAAAATTATACTGTTGTTGCTAAAATATATTCAGACTTTTATCAAAGTTACCACAACTTTATGATCAAGCCCACTGCTCACCAGTTACTCCTGGATCATCCACATTCAATAGGGCAGCACTAAGCGTTAAGTCCTCAGTGAAACTTGCAGGTGAAGCAAATGACTTCAAGATAATCCCCTGTGAAGTGAATTCGTCTCCTTCAATCTCATCTAATTCAAATGAAATTTGGTGCTGTGGACAAAATTTTAAAAAGATTTAATTAAGCAGAAAGCAATGTTAAAAAGCAATCATTCTTCTGTATAATAAACAATGAACCATCAACTTTAAACTGTGAGCCCTCAGTGAGAGATAAGAAGTAATAGATGAATCAAAATCAATGAGAAAGTATCACAGCATCACCAGTGCTGATTGGGATGCACTCTGCGTTACTTATGGAGGTAAGGATGCTGATTGTATAAGAGCCTGCTCGGATTTCCTTCCACATCCCAAAGACTAGTTACTTAAAAGGTTCAGTGGCCACTTTAACAGCTCCTAGTGTGTAAGGCAAAAGGTTGAATCTGAGGGAGTTAATGAGATTGTGTGAGATTAAATCACAGGGAATAGTTGTCAGGAATAGGACTGTTCTTTCTGTTGGCATAGGATCAAAGGGCCAAAATGTCCTCTCATGTCATATATAAATATAAATTGTGCTAGCACATTGAAACAGATGCTAGACTATTCCCTGGGAAACGTCTTTTCATTTTGCACTGTACAACTGTTGCTTGCAAGATGACAATAAAGGTTGATTGATTGATTGATAGACGACGGGTGAAAGCAGAGGCTCACACACAAATTAAATATCAGATAAGCAATTGAATTACCAGGGCTAAAGTCCAAATGCTGGTAAATGGTATTGGTACAGGTGGGTGCTTGATAGTCAACATGGACATGGTGGGCTAAATGACCTGTTCTGCGCTTACGAGTCTCTAACTCCAAGTCTCTCTAAAAGTAGTCAAGTTCAAGTTCAAGTTCAAGTGAGTTTATTGTCATGTGTCCCTGTATAGGACAATGAAATTCTTGCTTTGCTTAAGCACACAGAAAATAGTAGGCATTTACTACAAAACAGATAAATGTGTCCATATACCATGATATAAATATATACACACATGAATAAATAAACTGGTAGTGCAAATAACAGAAAGTGGTTGCTAATAATCAGAGTTTTGTCCGAGCCAGGTTTAATAGCCTGATGGCTGAGGGGAAGTAGCTATTCCTGAACCTGGTTGTTGCAGTCTTCAGGCTCCTGTACCTTCTACCTGAAGGTAGCAGGGAGATGAGTGTGTGGCCAGGATGGTGTGGGTCTTTGATGATACTGCCAGCCTTTTTGAGGCAGCGACTACGATAAATCCGCTCGATGGAAGGAAGGTCAGAGCCGATGATGGACTGGGCAGTGTTTACTACTTTTTGTAGTCTTTTCCTCTCCAGGGCGCTCAAATTGCCGAACCAAGCCACGATGCAACCGGTCAGTATGCTCTCGACTGTGCACCTGTAGACGTTAGAGAGAGTCTTCCTTGACAATCCGACTCTCCGTAATCTTCTCAGGAAGTAGAGGCGCTGATGAGCTTTTTTGATAATTGCGTTAGTGTTCTCGGACAAGGAAAGATCTTCAGAGATGTGCACGCCCAGGAATTTGAAGTTCTTGACCCTTTCAACCATCGACCCGCTGATATAAATGGGGCTGTGGGCCCCCCTCCTACTCCTTCCAAAGTCCACAATCAGTTCCTTGGTTTTGCTGGTGTTGAGGGCTAGGTTATTGCGCTGGCACCATATGGACAGTTGCTCGATCTCTCTTCTGTATTCTGACTCATCCCCATCAGTGATACGCCCCACAATAGTGGTGTCGTCAGCGAACGTGATGATGGAGTTCGCACTGTGGTTCGCTACGCAGTCATGGGTATAGAGTGAGTACAGCAGGGGACTGAGCACGCAGCCTTGAGGTGCTCCCGTGCTGATTGTTATCGAGGCTGACACATTTCCACCAATACGAACAGACTGTGGTCTGTGGATGAGGAAGTCGAGGATCCAATTGCAGAGGGATGCGCAGAGACCCAGTTCTGCGAGTTTGGTAACCAGTTTGGAGGGGATGATTGTGTTAAATGCCGAGCTGTAATCAATGAATAACAGCCTGACATATGAGTTTTTGTTGTCCAAGTGGTCCAGTGCGGAGTGGAGGGCCAGCGAGATCGCATCCACCGTTGATCTGTTGTGGCGGTACGCGAACTGCAGTGGGTCCAGGTTTTTGTCGAGGTAGGAGTTGATTTGCTCCATGATCAACCTCTCAAAGCACTTCATCACCACCAGCGTTAGTGCCACTGGTCGATAGTCATTGAGTCACGTCACCTTACTCTTCTTGGGCACCGGTATAATTGATGCCCTTTTAAAGCAGGTGGGGACCTCAGAACTCAGAAGTGAGAGGTTGAAAATGTCCGTAAAAACTCCCGCCAGTTGGTCCGCACAGGTTTTTAGAACACGACCGGGTATACCATCAGGACCAGGTGCTTTTCGGGGGTTCACCCCTCTGAAGGATTTCCTGACATCGGCCTCTGTGACTGAGACTGAAATGCCATCACAGCGAATGGGGGATCGGGAAGGCACATCAGTATTCTCCCTGTCAAAGCGTGCGTAAAACGCATTGAGCTCGTCAGGGAGTGATGTTACACCGACATTCGAGCTGCCTCCTGGTTTTGCCTTGTACGAGGTGATTGCATTCAGGCCGCGTCACAGCTGCCGAACATCTGTCTTGTCCTCCAGTTTGGAGCAGAAGTCCCTTTTGGCCTTTTTGATGGCCTTACCAAGGTCGTACCTGGTATTCATGTAAGCCACTGTATCATTGGAGGTGAATGCCCTGTGTCTGGACTTCAGGAGAGTGCGGATCTCAAAGTTCATCCAAGGTTTCTGATTGGGAAACACTCGGAAGGTTTTTGTAGGGATGCAGTCCTCCACACATTTCTTTATGAAGTCTGTAACAACTGTGGCATATTTGTTCAAGTCCATTGCCGAGTCCTTGAACATTGCCCAGTCTACAGACTCCAAACAGTCCTGGAGTTGTTCTTCTGCCCCCCCCCCCGACGAGCTCTGTACTGTCCTCACTTCTGGGGGTGCGCTCTTTAATTGCTGCCTGTAGGCAGGAAGAAGCAGCACCGCGGTATGGTCGGATTTACCGAAGTGAGGGCGAGGGATAGAACGATAGGCATTCTTGATGGTGGTGTAGCAGTGGTCGAGGGTGTTAGGTCCTCTGGTGCAGCAGGAGACATGTTGGTGGAAGTTGGGGAGTGATTTCTTGAGGTTCGCCTTATTGAAGTCCCCAGCAATGGTGGCAAATGCCTCGGGGTAAGACGTCTGGTGTTTGTTGACCACGGCGTGCAGCTCCTCCAGTGCCAGACGGACGTCTGCCTGGGGTGGGATGTAGACCGCGGTCAGGATAACGGAGGTGAATTCTCTCGGGAGGTAGAAGGGACGGCACTTCACCGCCAGATGTTCCAGGTGTGGAGAGCAGGAGTTGGACAGGGCTGCCACGTTGGAACACCACGCAGAGTTGACCATGAGGCAGATGCCCCCTCCTCTCCCTTTCCCAGAT
This sequence comes from Amblyraja radiata, assembly GCF_010909765.2. NCBI lineage: Eukaryota > Metazoa > Chordata > Chondrichthyes > Rajiformes > Rajidae > Amblyraja > Amblyraja radiata. The sequence continues at coordinate 38,196,869 of NC_045974.1, read as the reverse complement.
GCCAGGGTACGGTCCATGCGGTGGATGGAGAACCCTTCAGGCTGGACCGCTTAGTCTGGGGAGCTGGGGGTGAGCCATGTCTCTGTGAAACAGAACACAGAGCATTCCCTCAGCTCCCTTTGATAAAGCAGTCTTGCCCTTAAGTCCTCCACTTTGTTTTCAAGGGACTGTACATTAGCCAGTAGGATAGTAGGGAGAGGGGGCCGAAGGCCCCTGCGCTTCATTCTGATCAAATCTTTGTGATCAATTGTTAACGAGGTGGATATTAAGTGCACTTCATTGCAAGTAATCACAAAATTGGTATAAATTCGTTGATTATCCACATCTTAAAGTTGCCGTCTACTACACAACTAATCTCTAAATTGTAATGCATGTCACAATATTTTCCTGTGCTTCATGTTTAGTGTACTGCTAAGAATGATGAGTGGCATCATGTGACCCTGCCACAGCCAGAGAACGTGTATCAGAAAAATATGGTGTCAATTACACAACTAAACCAGTGTTTCCGAAACGGAGTTCATAATTTAAAAAATAATCGCTATCAAAAATAAATGTGCCAATTTAAATCCAATGACTGTAAATTATAACAATGTTATGCTTAAGATTGTATACAATAAACTTTGAATTATTTTGTAATCATGCAGTAATCAACACTCATGACACTTCCATCCACTTTTACTCCTGACCTTGTTTTAAACCAGAGAAATATTTTAAAATTGGAGTAATTGGCTGGTACTTACCGTTGATTCATTTGGTGTTGTTAATGTTACGGAATGTTGAAATGTCAATGAAGTACCAGCTAGATCATGTATTTTAAGGGGACAAACTCTGGTCTGTGCAGTATCTGTAAAGTAATGCCAGATGTCATTATTAAACAATGATGTTTGAGTTTTATTTCTGTAACATTATCGAATTTAGGTAATTTCTACTTAAAAGTGGTTACTCTAATCAATCACATGGTCCAATACCTTTGAATGATATTGCAAATTATTTCAAAGAACATTATCTTGAAGACAGAAGGCCACAGAATTGCACTGTCACATTTCTTTATATTTAACGGGTAGACCCTAGGGTCCAGGCTTCTTACGTCATCGCTATCAAAGTAATTAAATTAGCAACGCAAAATATACTACAACGGGAGATACACAGAGATCTCAGAGGGCTGCAGAGTTTGTGTTTCTGAAAATGGAGTGGACATGTATAAAATCCAAATCAAGGATAACAATTCAAAATTAAAATTTGTTAAATCCTGATTCAGTCAGGAGGCTCATAGGCTAAATGCAAATTGGTGCAAGTTAGGATGCAGACTGGAGGGATTAGTAAACAGGCAATAGTGACAAGAAAGCAGAGAAATAGATGAGTTCACGTTTATTAGGTGCTCAGGGTGGGAGATCACTGGAACAAAGTCCAAAGGTAATTAAAGCATTGATGATGGTTTCAGTACGAATTGAGATAAAGATGGAGATTGTGGGAGCACAGAAGTGGATCTAAGAGCATAGGGTGATAAAGCAGAAACTAATTTCAGTGTTAATTATGAGACTAAGTTTGGTTGAGTATCGGACAGTGCTAATGAAGCATTTATAATTGGTTCCTACATGATTTGTTTGCAGCAAAGTTCAAAAGCCATGGCATTTCATTTCCCAAAAGTTAACCATGGGACATTTGTTTACCCAGTACTGAGTTCACATAAAAAGCGATGTGACCAGAATTAGATTGCTGAAAAGGCTCATTTTTCAACATGATTAAAATATGAAAACAATTTGTGCATGGAAGTATTTAATGAACAAGAACGTTAATTCAGTCTTCACAAGGTCTGGGCCATGCAAATGGACATGCGTTAAACTTATAGAGTAAAATATGGCAACAAGGAAATATTTCAATGCAAGCTAAGTATAATATGTGAGACTGAGTCTTTCAAAAGATTCAGTCCACTATCACCTTACTTCTCTAACCCAATCTAACTACAACTTGGTTTTCATCTTTCTACATGAATGCAGAGGTTCAAAAGAAGCTTAAGTAACTAAGTAAGTTTATTGGCCAAGTATTCACATACAAGGAATTTGCCTTGGTGCTCCGCCCACAAATAACAACATGACAGTGACAGTTACGAATGACTCATAAAACACTAAACATTAATGATAAAACACCATTAATCAAGCATGTGAACCAACAAAATACCAGATCAAAGGGAGGCTACAGATTTTTGGCTGTTGAGTAGAGCAACTACTCGTGGATAAAAACTGTTTTTATGTCTGGCTGTGGCAGCTTTGACAGTCCGGAGTCGCCTTCCAGAGAGAAGCGATTCAAGGAATTTGTGGCCGGGGTGAGAGGGATCAGAGATGATCTTGACAGCTCGCTTCCTGGCCCTTGCAGTCTATAGTTCATCAATGGAGGGAAGGTTGCAGCCAATAACCTTCTCTGCTGATCGGACGATTCGCTGCAGCCTCCAGGTGTCGTGCTTGGTGGCTGAGCCAAACCAGACCATGATGGAGAAGGTGAGAACAGACTCTACGATGGCCGTGTAGAATTGGACCATCATTACCTGTGGCAGATTGTGCTTCTTCAGCTGCCGTAGGAAGTACATCCTCTGTTGTGCCTTTTTGACTGTGGAGTCGATGGTAGTCCACCATTTAAGGTCCTTGGAGATGGTGGTTCCCAGGAATTTAAAAGACTCCACAGATGTGACTGTGGTGTTGTTGATGGTGAGTGGGGTGAGGGAAGGGGGAGCTCTCCTAAAGTCTACAATCAATTCCACTGTCTTAAGAGCATTGAGCTCTAGGAACTGGAGATCATTGTTCCCTCTGTCAAAATTTAATTGTTCTGTTGCCAGTACATATGACAATTAAACACCCTTAATTCTTCGTATTAGTCATCAATAAAGTGTTCTATACTCAATACTGAGCTCACAAATTTCAGATTTCAATCATTTTCTGTTTCCATTCTAACATCCATAGTATTTTCTTTTTAATAATGATCTTGCTATTCCATTTATACTTCCGGATTAATTTTGTTATTCTCTGCCAGATCAATCTAGCTTTTCTTTATTGGTCCCCATTAACGTACCTTGATTTTCTATCATTCTTTTGTAATTTAATCTCACCTGCCTTCCATTTTATGGCAACAATTTCCTTTTTTTCCTCCCCACACCTTCCATCTAACTCTGCATCTTATAACATTACCCAGCCTGATGAATGTTCACAGATCTGAAGCCGTTCTGTTTTCTTGCTGCAGAAATTGCCTTTTCTGATTTTCTTTTAATTTCAAGTATCTGGCCATCTGAAAGAAGGAACTAACCTTAATCCATAAAAGGAATAGAAATCCCTAAAAGGAATAGGTTATTTTAATAAATACTTACAGAATTCATGAAATATATGACCTTCAGCACGGCCAACTACTGGCAGGTGTATACTAGAAGCTCCTTTAGCAGCTGGCCTCAGTTCTGGAGAATGTGTTAAGGTTGAATTAGAAAGTTCAAAAGAAAATATTTATAATTTCATAATTTCTCTGGAATTATTTTTTTAAGAATGTCAAGTGCAAATTGTATGTCACGTCTCTTCAGAGGTACTTAGCTGTAAAACAGTGAGGAATGACCCAAAACTTTGAGAAGAACCATATATATGGACATCCATTTCCTTCATCACTTTACTGTGGAAAGAGCAAGGAGTCTCCCCCCCCCCCCCCTCCTCCCACAATGTACACATTTTTCAGGATGTGGATATCTCTGGAAGGACCAAAATTCCCATTTGCCCTTGAGACAGTAGTAGTCCATTGCAGCCCTACGCATGACGAAACTCAACACAATGCTGTTGGAGAGGGAATTTCAGGAATTAGACCCAATGGCAAGTGATATTCAAAAGCGAGTGATCCATTTTCATGTCTGGTTAGTGGGCATTTTGCGAGGGGAACCTTCAGCAGGTGGCGATCCTACATGCCTGAACCTCTGTATACTTGAGGATGCAAGTTTGAGGTACATTATCAGAGTAGCTTAGATGCCTAGACAATGCAACCACTGAATGCCAGAGGTGGATGGAGTGAACATTGAGGGTGATGAATGGGGCACCAATTACGTAAGCTGCTTTGGAACACAAAGTGCTGCAGTAACTCAGCGGGTCAGGCAGCAACTCTGGAGAACATGGATGAGCAACCTTTCGGGTCAGAATCCTTCATCAGACTCACAGAAAGCAACGTTTCAGGTCGGGACTCTTCTTATAAGAAATAGGAATAGAATTTGGCCATTCGGCCCATCAAGTCTACTCCACCATTCAAACATCCTCTCCACATCCATTCTATCCAAGCCTTTCACTATTCTTCATCAGCATTTTGTGATCTATGTAGGATTTTGGCATCTGGAGTTCTTTGTGTCTACAAAGTACGTTGCTTTGTCTGAAATGGTGTTACGATGCTCCAGGGAAATAAAACATACACAAAGTTGTTGTTATTTGTTGGGAAAGGGAACAAAGATTTCCTGAGGTTAATAAAATACATGGATACCCCTAAGGCGGGCAGGCAGCATCTCTAGAGAGAAGGAATGGGTGATGTTTCGGGTCGAGACCCTTCTTCAGACTTCAGTCTGTAGGCCATATGGTCAAAAGTAATAGGAGCGGAATTAGGCCATTCGGACCATCCGCCATTCAATCATGGCTGATCTATTTCTCCCGAATCGATGCAAAACTTCACCCATTCCTTCTCTCCAGAGATGCTGCCTGTCCCGCTGATTTGCTCCAGCTTTTTGTATCTATCTTCGGTTTAAACCAGCATCTGCAGTTCCTTCCTACACATGGTACCAGTGAAGATAATTATGCAAGGCTTGAACAGACCGCACCTGAATTATATTACGTTTACTTTGTTTTTAAATATATATTTTATTTAAAACATCAAATGCCTTGGAATAAGAATCTTTTATTGGGATATTGTGAAAATGTCTATCTTCATTTTAAATCAGCATTTGCAGTTCCTTCCTACACGATACCTTTAAGGCCACCGGCAACAACACTAAGGCTACAATGATATCGAGCGGTCAATCTCTCCGTGATAAAGCAAATTCGAGGTATAATTCACTTTGTATGTTTCAGATTGTCAATACAAGCTTTTGGTTCACTGTAAACTAATAGATCAGCTTCACTTTTCTCATCATCCATAGCCGCTGGTAAACAGTGGCAACCACTGAAGTACTAAATAGCAAAGTTGCCAGTGCGACTACCCTAGTTCTGGCTGCAAACTTACCAACATTCTTGACCAACTCTGGAGTCTAACACCAACTGCAATAGTCATAGATTAATGAAGCTCTTACTTAAGTTTAGCTAGCGGCTTGGGGAATTACATACAAAGAAATGGAGGCTTAGATGCGATAATCCAGAGTAAAAATTAAACTGCTGTAAAAAATACACCCTGGCTACATTCCTGATTCTGCTTCTGACCACACACCAACTATTGATATATCACTACATACCAACACAAGACATCAAATGAGAAGAAATTCCTAAACAGTTCGATAGAATTGCCTCTTTACCTTATCACTATGTTTCTTTAATTGACTCTCCCAATAGTCATAGCATCTTACCATCTGCCATATCATGCTGCAATTCCTTCATCATTCCTATGCCTAACCTGCTAGTCTTTAACCAGCAGCAGTATGGGAGTATCTTCAAAAGAACTGATGCGATTCAGGAAGATGCTCACCACCACTTGGGTAATTGTGCATATATCTTAGAAAATTAATTAAAATACAAACAGTGCCAAATAGTGAGAAAGTTGGAGATTAAGTTTTTGCGGAAAAATCCTGGACTCAGTGGCATCTATGCCATCATAGAATACCACGGAGAAATGCCAGCATTTCTCCCATGTCAATTACTTTGGCAACTTTTATTTCTGCTCCTCAATTCACCTAATCTTTTCTCACGTGTATTTTTGTGGGTTTCGTCCTTCCACAGCTGTGATGGTCAATTTGATGCTTCAAGGGCCTTTCCTTGGCTAGATAATTTATTCCTTCTTGATGGCTTTTCTTCCAGACATTATAAACTAAAAATTCCTGGAACGTCCTGGCCTTAAATTTCTAGATAATGACAATGCTCACATAACCCCTTCTAAACCACATCCATAATTCCCGAAAGCACCATGATCAAACTTAAACAGAATCCTTGCAAGTCAATTTAAAATGAAACAGATAAATTTGTATGAAGGAACTGCAGATGCTGGTTTAAACCGAAGATAGACACAAAAAAGCTGGAGTAACTCAGCGGGACAGGCAGCATCTCTGGAGAGAAGGGTCTGAAGAAGGGTCTCGACCCGAAAGGTCACGCATTCCTTCTCTCCAGAGATGCTGCCTGCCTCGCTGAGTTACTCCAACTTTTTTGTGTCTATCTTCGGAACAGAGAAAAAGCAAGGTACAGAAATACAATCAATGCACATTGATTAAAAAAAAAATGGTTAAGTGTAGAAGTCCTTTATCAGAATCAGCACCAGAGAAAAAGGATACCAATAAGTTGTTCTCCAGTGCTGGATCGCCTTGCAGATCTGCTGAGCTCAGGCATCCTAATAAGAGGAGATATTATTTCGTCTGAGTCCCGTCTGCAATAGAAAATTCAGCGAGTTTAGAAAATAATTGCTCCCCTTGCATTCCCCTGCCCATCAGAGGCTCTCTCTCTACCCACCCGGAGTCTCCGCACTCCCCTGAACTCTCCCCCTTGGGCTCACTCCCACCCACCAGGTAATCTCCCCCGTCCTCTGCCCCCTCACCCACCACTACCCCCTCACCCACTACACCCTCCCTACCCCCTCACCCTCCACATACCCCCTCACCCACAACCCTCCCTACCCCCCTCACCCTCCACATACCCCCTCACCCACTACACCCTCCCTACCCCCCTCACCCACCACATACCCCCTCACCCACTACACCCTCCCTACCCCCCTCACCCACCACTACCCCCTCACCCACAACACCCCCTCCCCTCACCATACCCCCTCACCCACAACCCTCCCTACCCCCCTCACCCACCTACCCCCTCACCCACTACACCCTCCCTACCCCCCTCACCCTCCACATACCCCCTCACCCACAACCCTCCCTACCCCCCTCACCCACCATACCCCCTCACCCACTACACCCTCCCTACCCCCCTCACCCTCCACATACCCCCTCACCCACAACCCTCCCTACCCCCCTCACCCTCCACATACCCCCTCACCCACTACACCCTCCCTACCCCCCTCACCCACCACTACATCCTCCCCAACTACTACCCCCTCCCCACCCCCCTCCCTCCCACTCCCCACCCTCCTCACCCACCCACCACTACCCCCTCCCCACCCACCAGGTAATCGCCCCCGCCCTCTCTCCAGCGGGCATTCTAACCCTCTTCCATGCACTCTCTTCTCTATGTCACCCTCCCCTCAGCACTCTTTATTCCATGTCCCTCTTTACCCGCCTCTCTCTCCACCCCCCCCCCCCACAGGCCGGCTCTTACCCCCTCTCGTCTGTTCCCCCTCCCCCAGGCTCCCCAAGTTCCTAGTCGCACCAGGCCGCGGCCGGGCGAGGCGGCGCCGCTCGCTGCTCCTACCTGAAGGCCATGTTAGCGGCGCCTTGCTGCGGCCCAGCGATCCCCGAGCGAGCGAGCGAGCAAGCGAGCGAGCGACCAACCGCCAGCCAGCCAGCAACGGCCGCTATCGCGCCGGGAAGCGGGGACTCGACTCCAGCGGGCGCGCCCTCTGCCGGCGGCGAAACGTCACTGGCTCCGCTATAGGATCTTTGCTGGTCCCTGAGGGCTGGAGTAACTCAGTGAGACAGGCAGCATCTCTAGAGAGAAGGAATGGAGGGCGTTTCCGGTCGAGACCCTTCTTCACATTCCTCGGTGATGTGAAGGAAGGAATTGCAGATGCTCCGAAGATAGACAGGGGTAACCCAGCGGGTTAGGTAGCATCCATGGTGATGGTTGGGGTCAGAACCCTGGTTGTAGGAGAGGAGGAAGAAAAGGTCGAAGAGTGGAGGGGCAGGACAAAGCATTGCATGTGGCAATGCAAGGCAAGTGAAGGCAGGCAAGGGTTTTTTTTATTGAAGGGCAGATAGTTGATCAAAGGCCAAAGATACAAATAAAAATGTGCGACAAAAGGAATGAAGAGTTGTGAATTGTGAAATTAGAAGAGGAAGAAATGATGAGGCATATGATCAGAAGACATAGGAGCAGAATTTGGCCATTCGTCCAATCAAGTTTACTCCATGGACTACAGGGGACGGGGGAAAGAAAGAGGGTATGGGGAGGGGGGTGGGTTAGCGGTTAGAGTTAAGGGCCTGTCCCACTAAGGCGATTTTTTCGGCGACTGCCAGCCACACAGTCGCAGGGGTGTCGCCTGTATGCTCATAGGCAGTCTCCTCAGAATCGTAGCGTTTTTCTTGTCGCCGCTGGATTTTGAAATATTCAAAACTTTTCGGTGACAATCGTAGACCGTGGGCTTGTCGTAGCTTGTCTTGTCCTGTCATAGGTGCTGTCGTAGGTTGTCGCCAGGATGACGTAGGTTGTTGCTGGTGCTGACTTCGGTGAATTCCATTGTAGTCGCCGGCAGTTGCCTAAAATATCGCCTAAGTGGGACAGGCCCATTAGTCCAATCGCCAGTTTTTCGGTGACATGCTACGACTATGACAGTCGCCGCAGTCATCTAAAATTTGCCTAGTGTGACAGGCTCTTTAGAAGCTAACTAAAATTGGAGAATTCAATGTTCATACCATTGGGTTGTAAGCTATTCAAACAAAATATAAGGTGCTGTTCATCCCAGTTTTCATGTGGCCTCACTCTGGCAATGGAGAGCACCTCAGGAGGAACAGCATCTCATATTTTGTTTGGGCAGCTTACGCTCCAGTGGTATGAATATTGACTTCTCTAACCAAGCAACCCTTGCTTTTCCTCTCTCTCCATCCCTCCCACTTCCCAGTTCTCCAACCAGTCTGACTGTTTCCCGATTACATTTTATCTGTTTGCTTTGTTATCACATTTTAGCTAACAATGATATATTCTACATTTTCCTATAACCAAATCTCTTTTGATCTAATTTTCACACCTTAGCCTTCCTTATCCCTGTGTCTCTCTCCCCTGACTCTCAGTCTGAAGAAGGGTATCGACCCAAAATGTCACCCATTCCTTCTATCTAGCGATGCTGCCTGTCCTGCTGAGTTACTCCAGCATTTTGTGTCTATCTTGGTTATAACTGTAACATTGTTTGATTGTTTGCATGGTACATATTTCTAGCAGGATTACTGTGACCAGTGGTGTATCATAAAGATCCAGGTAGTGGCCACCAGGCAATAAAATCAGAAAATGAAGGTTGTAGAAGCAGCAAATAACACGTTACTGGATTGACCAAAAGCAAATGGATTTTTTAAACCAGGCTATATTTGTAGCACAGGAAGGTTATCGAATGAAAGAGATCAAACAAGTTTCCAATACATTTCTAAAAGGCAGATTGATTTTTATCTACTCAGCATACTCGCCATTTCAAATTTACTTCCTGGTTGTCTGTGCAGGCAAGTCCTGAACTGAATATACAACGAACTGTTGGTGCTGGAGTAATTCAACAGATCAAGCAGCATTTTTGGAGAACATGGATAGATGATGTTTTAGTTGGGACCCTTGTTCAGACTGATGGGGAGTGGGGGGGGAGCTAGAAAAGAGGACGGGCAGGACAAAGCCTGGCGAGTGATAGGTGGATACAGGTAACAGGGGGTTTTGATAGGCAAATGCTTGGAGAATTCAATGTTCAAAGCATTAGGTTGTAAGCTAACCATGGAATATGAAATGTTGTTCCTCCAGTTTGCCTGTGGCCTCACACTAACAATGGAGGGGGCCCGAGACAGAAAGATCAGTGCAGAATGGGAAGCGGAGTTAAAATGGTTAGCAAACGGGAGATCCAGCATGTATTGGCAGACCATGCGCAAGTGTTTGGCAAAATGGTCGCTAAGTCAATGCTTGGTCTCGCCGATGTAGAGGAGGCCACATTGGGAAGGCCAAATGCATATGAGGTTAGAAGAGGTGCATGCGAATGTCTGTCTCACCTGGAAGATCTGCTGGGGTTCCCGGATGGATGTGAAGGAGTAGTTATAGGGACAGGTGCTACATCTCCTGTGGTGGCAGGGGAAGGTACCTGGGGAGGGATTGGTTTGGGTGGGAAGGGATGAATGTCGTTAGGCAGGAGCTAGGGAGGGTAGATTGGGAGCAGTTATTGGCTGTCCACAATTGTTTAAGGACAGTGTGGGCAAGTTGGGCCAAAGTGTAGGATTAAAGTGTAGGATTAGTATGTTCCAATAAGGAGGAGAGATAAGAACGGCAAGGCAAGGGAACGGTGGATGACTAAGGAGGTTGTAAACTTGGTCAGGAACAAAAAGGAAGCATATGTTGGGTTTAAGAAGGTGGTATCAGATGGGGCTTATTTGGAATATAAAGCAAATAAGAAATAACTCGTGGGCAATTACAAGGGATAAAAGAGAGTTTGATTAAGGAAAATCCCAAGGCTTTCTAAATGTATAGTTAAAACAAAGGGTGACCCGGGAGAAGGTAGGACTGTTCAAGTATATAGGAGGGTACCTATGCTTGGAGTCAGAGGATGTAGACGAGTTGCTAAGAGTACTTCACATCTTTTACCAAGAATACAAATATGCTGGGGCAGTTTGAGATTGAGGAGGAGCTGGAGCTGAGGCTCATGAAGAACATTAAGATGACATGTCCCCAGGGCTTGTCGGGATCTATCCCAGGTTATTGAGGTAGGCAGGAGAGAATGTGGGAGCCTTGACAAGTATCTTTGTTCCTTCTCTGTCCAGACTGGAGGACTGGAGTGTGGCCAATCTTGTCCTTTGTTTAAGGGAAGTAGAGAGAACCCAGGGAACGATAGGCCGGTAAGCCTCACACCAGTGGTCAGGAAACTATTGGAGAGAATTTTTCGAAATAGGGTTTACTCCCATTTGGAAGAGAATGGGCTAATTAGGGATAGCCAGTGAAGCTTTGTACGCAGCAGGTTGTGTCTAACTAACTTGATTGAATCTTATGAGGAGGTGACAAAGGAGATTGATGAAGGTTGGGCGGTGGACATTGTATACATGGATTTTAGTAAGACGTTTGATAAGGTCCCTCATAGTTGGCTGATTCAGAAGATCAAGATGCATGGGATTCACAGTAACTTGGAAGTATGGATTCAGAACTGACTTATTCATAGTAGACAGGGGTTGCAATGGAAGGAAGATATTCTGGCTGGAGGTCTGTGACCAGTTGCAATTGGCGGAGTTGCAGACAGTGAGTAAGACTGTCAGAAGATATAGCGGGATATAGATCAGCTGCATAAATGGACAGTGAAATGACAGATGGAGTTTAATCCAAGCAAGCATGAGGTGTTACACTTTGGGAGATTGAATGCAAGAGGAGAGTATACAGATAATGGCAAGACCCTTAACAGCATTGTGCAGTGGAATGTTGGTGTCCAGGTTCATAGCTCCTGAAGGTGGCAACACAAGGTGCTTGCCTTTATTGCTAGCGGCATTGAGTATGAGAATCAGAAAGTCATAATGCAGCTCTGTGCGGCTTTGGTTAGGCCACATTTCGCGCAGTTCCGGTTGCCCCATTATAAGAATGATGTGGAGGCTTTAGAGAGTGCAGAGGAGGTTTACCAGAATGATGCCTGGATTAGAGAGTTTCAGCTACAAAAGAAGGTTGGGTGAACTTGGATTGATTGTTTTCTCTGGAACATCAGAGGTTGAGGAGAGACTTGATAGAGGTGTATAAAATTATGATAGCCATAGATAGGGTAGACAATAAGAACCTTTATTCCAGAGTGGAAATGTCCAACACTAGAGGGCATAGCTATAAGGTGAGAGGGGGAAAGTTTGATGGAGAGTGCAGGGCAATTTAAAAAAAAAATTTTTTTTAAACAAAACACATTGGTGAAGGCCTGGAACACACTGCCAGGGGTGCTGGTAGAAGCAGATGCAATAACGGCATTTAAGATGCTTTGACATAGGCACATGGAAGTACAAGGAATAGAGTGATATGGATTATGTACAGATCAGTTTAACTTGGCATTAGTTTTTGGTGCAAACATTGTGGGCTGAAAGGCTCATTCATGTGCTGTACTGTTCTATAACATCTTCTAATTAAACAACACATGGAGCCATTTCTACGGCAGTGATAGGGTACAAGATCCTACAATCTATAAACCCAGGAATTGATATATTCGACGGACTTTCCAATCATGTCTCTGTAATCACCTCAGTAAAGGTGACTACAGATGCATGAGGGAGGAGCTGGCCAAAGTTGATTCTAAATGGACCCTAGCAGGAATGACTGCGGAGTTGGGAAGGAGATTCTGGGAATAATTCAGAAGACGCAGGATCTTTTCATCGCAAAGAGGAAGAAAGATTCTAAGGAGAAAATGATGTGACTGTGGCTGACAAGGGAAGTGAAAGACAGCATAAAATTAAGAGAAGGCATATAATGTTGAAAAGATCAGTGGGAAGCTAAAGGCTTTTAAAAAACCACAGAAGGTAACTAAAAAGGCCATACCGGGAAAAAAATATGAAACTAAGCTAGCCAATAATACAAGAGAGGATAGCAAAGGTTTCTTCGCATACATAAAGAGTAAGAAAGAGACGAGGGTGGACATAGGACCGCTGGAAAATGATGCTGGAGAAGTGATAGCAGGGAATAAAGAAATGGCAGATCAATTGAATACGTTTTTTGATAAGGTGTGACGTGATGCTGTTAAAGATGCGGCACCGACAACCTGGAGCTGTGGTTCGCGGAGCTCCCAACGCGGGCGGGGCTGACAAACATCGTGGGGTCCTGCGACTCTGCCCGGCTCGGGAGCTGCGGACTCGGGAGCTGCGGACTCCGGTGGGAGGCGGCTGATTGGGAGGTCCGGGCCGCTGAGTTGGATTTTCACCATCGGGGTTCGGCGTCGGCGTTCCATCAGCCCGGCGAGAGGGCCTGAGCATCGGGCCGCCCGGGGTGGCGACTGCGGGTGCTCGGAAGGCCCCGACCACGGGTGAACATCTGGGAAGATCGGAGGGGAGGCTGGCTGGACTATGGTGCCTTCCTCACCAACTTTCTGTGTTTGTGCTTTTTTTTAAATTCTATTTTATTTTTAATATGTTTTATTATTTATTTATTTTTATGATACTGACTGTAAAGGGAAATTCATTTCGTTGTCTCTAATTGAGACAATGACAATAAATTTGAATACAATACAAGTGGCAGATAATCATAATGCAAGCCCTTGCACAGCAATCAGAGGTGCATAGGGACTTGGGAATGTTGTTCCAGCACTTTCCTCACAATTTAAAATGATTAGAAGTTGTAGTATGTAACTGTAATCTCGGAAGTAAAGATACATTACCAGAGTAAGAAATTCTGGTTTATCGTCATTTATTAAATTCCTGGTTTGGATTTTTTTCTGCGGTAGCTCAATTCCCCAATTTCAAGTAATAGCCCCCTACCCCATATGCACACATTTCCTCCACTATTACTCTCTCCTTCCCACACTAATTTCCCATCTCCGAGTCTCCCATTTCCATGTTATTCCCCCTCCCAATCACTTTATATCCACCCCTCTGGCTTTACATTTCAAACTTCCTTTTCTCCCCTGATCAGATAAAACAAATTGTCTCCTTTTCACCTCTAGTCCTTGGCACTTGCTTTGCTCCTTTACCAATATCCCCCATCCTTCTCCTGCATCCACCTATCATTTGCCAGGCTTTGTCCCACCCCCATCTCTCTTTTCCAGCTTTCTCCCCCTACTCTAATCAGTCTGAAGAAAGATCACAACCTAAAACATCCATCGATTCTCTCCACAGATGTTGTCTGACCCGAGTTCCTCCAGCACTTTGGGTTTTGTTTAAGATTCCAGCATCTGAGGATACTTGTAGCTCAATTCTTGCCAGTAGTAAATGTGGGCAGACTTGGAAAGAATACTTATCCTATACAGTCTCAAAGGCAGAAATAACATTCGTGATTATCCTCCATTAGCATCCTTCTAATCATCAACGTGGGAAATATGATGTTACTAATACAACCAACCTATTAGAATTAGACAGATCTAAACTGTTCTATTACGTTTCCTTTTGACAATTAGAGAATCTTATTGACTGCAGAACTTTTGAACCAAGTCTAACATCACAGCAATGGATTAGTTCCACAAATAATCACTTGCCTATAGGAGGCATTTTATAGTTGTGCCACAGCATACGAGTTCAAGTTGTAGGAGTACAATGGCAAAAGTTAGTCCTATAAAAGGAAAATGTGAGTAAATCCTTTCTTTCCCCTATTTTACAAAATGAGAGCAAAAACTATGTTTGCATATTATAGAAAAAGCATGCTTATAATGAAAGGGTTTATTAATGCAGAAGAATTTCAGGGATTAAGAATAGCAACTAAAATGATTCCCTGGCTCATTCTATATTAATCAATTTATTTTGTGGCATAATACCAATGCAAGTACAAACTAAAAGTTAAAAGTAAACAATCAGATATAGTATTTTCCATCAATACCAAGCACACAGCCTGCTCCAAGGTGATGCTTTTAGAAACATAGAAAATAGGTGCAGGAGTAGGCTATTCGGCCCTGTGAGCCAGCACCGCCATTCAATACGATCATGGCTGATCATCCAAAGTCAGTACCCCGTTTAGATCAAAACTTCTAAAATGTAACCACTACAAATTCATGAACACACACAACAGTATTCATTGTACACAATGTTACCGTTACAAAAGTTAAACAGGTACTTTATTTACTTGCAGTTAAAACATGACAAAACATTCAAGTGGCAGATAATCATAATGCAAGCCCTTGCACAGCAATCTAAATTTATGGAACAGAAGAGGTTATTCAAAAAATTGCACTCTATGGAAATTAAGGCTTTATAAGTTTGCATTTGGCTACCTTAAAGCATCTGTAGCATTAATTTTCAATTTCAAACACCGTGGCTCAATTCCTCAGATAATCTTCTATCCAAATATTAATGTACACAAAGCATTCAAGGCATTATAAAATAAGATCAGCAGAACTTAGGCTATGTAACCAATTACACTCAAATAATTATTCTCACATTCACCATCAATACCCACAGTACTCTTCCACTTAGAAACATTTCAACAAAACAGTACACACGTAACATAACCACTAACAGGCAATGTCTAATTCAATGTATATTTGGTACTGGTAATTACAAATATGCATAAGCAAGCAGAATTACAGTGAGAACCTACAGCTCAGGAGCATTTCGATCTCCAAACAAACTCGCAAAATCTTAAAATATGTTAAAATATATATTTCCGATGTAGACCCGCACTGTACAATCCATATAAACATTGTTCCTTATGTAAACAAAAAGGAAACTCACAAGGAAAGACATTTTCTGAAAATGTTAACAGCTATTTAAAAGGCAATATTATAGAACAGACAAAATATAAATGAGACAAAACATACATATTCTATACAGAGTAACTATTTCCACAGGTCATTTTAAAATAAAAAAAAATAATTTTAATAGCTTTCAATGATCAGAGCGCAATTATACACTAGAACGATTATCTTGCATCTCCATTTTAAAGAAGATACAAATATCAAATAAGCAGTTGGCTGTGAGAAATCATCTAAAGAGATCTTAGGACTTCCATCTAAATGATGCTAAAATAGTGGAGCTTTCAGTAAATTACAATTTGTCTTTGCCAAAAAAGGGATTTCTACTAATTATAAGTTTAATACAACATTGGTAAAAGGTATGCTTCCTCCCATATGATCAGTAATAACACTGAAAGTAGGATACAGTTTAACAGTTGCCTACGAATAGAATGTTTTGAAGTAAAAAATAGCTTTCTGTTCTTTGTGCAAAATGACTTGGGAGCTTTCATCCGTTTGTTGAAAGGTACCACCACAGGAAAGTCCATTTTTCAATTGTCATTGGGTTCACTAAAGTGGAATGCTGGCACTGTCAAAATGAGAGATGGTTCATCAGATCTAGGAGTTAAACAAGAGAAACTTTAGTAAGTTAAATTTTCTTTTTTAAATAGGTGATTATTAAGACCCAAATGCCAATCCTTTTGATGTCTGACCTGAAAATTATCAACCTTCTCAAAATACACTTAAATATCTTTTTTCAGAACCCATTTCCATTGTTTCATCCTTTCTAGTCATATGGCATAGAAAAGGTCATTCAGCCCAACTCGTCCATGCTGACCAAGATGCCCCATCTGTTAGTCCAATATTCCTGTATTTAGCCTATGTCCCTCTAATCCTTTCCAATCCATGTACCTGTCCAAGTGTCTTTTAACTGTTGTTATTTTACCTCCCTCAACTATCTCATCTAGCAGCTCATTCCATATACCCAGTACCCTTAATGAAAAAGTTGCCTCTCAGGTTCTTATTAAATCTTTCCTCTCTCACCTTAAACTTATGACCTATGGTTCTCCATATCAATTCCACTTATGATTTGATCCACCTTAAGCTGGAAAGAGTACAGAGTGGATTCATGAGGATGACGCCATGACTTGAGGGCCTGAGCTATAGGGAGAGACTGGGCAGACTAGGACTTTCATTCTTGGAGCGCAGGAGGCAGAGAGGTGATCTTATAGAGGTGTATAAGATCATGAGAGGAATAAATAGGGTGATTATTATCCATAGGGGAATCAAGAACCAGAGGACACAAGTTTAAGATGAGAGGGGATAGATTTAATACAAACCTGAAGGGCAACTTTGTCACACAGAGGCTGGTGTGTATATAGAATGAGCGTAGATGGTGCATCTTGGTCGACATGGGCAAGCTTGTCCGATGGGCCCATTTCCGCACTGTATAACTCTATGACCTCTATAAGATCAACCCTCAGTATCCTGCGTTCGATGGGATAAAGTTCTAGCCCAACCAACCTTTCCCTGTAGCTCAGGCCCTCAAGTCCTGGCAACACCCTCATAAATCTTCTCTGCAGTCTTTTCAGCTTAATGACATAATTCAGATATATTCCACATTGTTACTTGAAATCTTCAGTACAAATAAGAAATTAACTTAAATGTTTTCCCTATGTTTATATCAATATATACCAATATAAAATTTGTCTTAAGTGCTTTTCATTATCATCAATACATACTTGGAGTTTCTAAAAACTTTCAAATAAATTAAGCAATTTAATAATCAGGTTAATCAACATATCTTTGCTTTACAACATATCTTCTGGCATTATGACCGGCATTTATATTAACACTTTCAGAAAATCGTTTTTGTTTTACATTGAACAATTCTGCGAGTCTGGAACAAGAGAAATTAACCAGGGACGGTGATGTTTTACACCACCTTCCACTACTGGTCCAGCAGGATGACTAGCAGATGGAAAGTGTGACATCCAATGGAATTGGCCCTTGAAACAAGCCTGTTTCTTTAAAAGACCGCAAGCAGAAGGGAGTGAGTGAATGAGATTAAAGAAAGGAGTTTTCTTTCTTTTTTTTAATACAAACACACAATGTTACATGGTATTCAGTTTACACAAGTTCATAAGGTTTTCTGTATTATTAGCCAAGAAAACCACAACTTTAAAGTTTCCTTTGTACAGAACATTCATCAGGTTGAAATTTAACGGAGCCCTTCAGCATATTGGCAAACGGAGTCATTTGGCACCAATGGATGTACACATAAATTAGAAGAGAACCACTTACTATGCCGCGTAAAACAAAATTGTCCTCTATGTCTCCTTTAAACTTTCCCCCTTTGACATTCAAGCTATGTTCACTAGTATTTGACATTTCCTCCCTGGGGAAAACATTCTAATTGCCTACCCTATCCATTCCTCTCAACTTTATAAACATCTATCACATCATCATTCAGCCACCGATTTTTAGAGAAAACAATCCCAGTTTGTCCAACCTCTTCTTAAAGCTAACACCCTCTAATGCGGGAGCATCCTGTCAAACTTCTGCACTCTCTCCTAAGCTTCTAAACCAGTAATTGGGCAATCATAACTGCATACAATACTCTAAATGACTGGATGTGCCAAAATTTTCTCCAACTAAATAAGGACAAAACGGAGATAATTGTTTTTGGTGCTAAAAAAGAAAGGCTTAAAGTAACCCAACACCTTCACTCTCTGTCCCTGAAAACTTCAAACAAAGCCAGAAATCTTGGGGTCATTATGGATTCAGATTTAAATTTCGACAGTCACATCAAATCAGTAACAAAATCGGCCTACTATCACCTCAAAAACATAGCAAGATTAAGAGGACTCATGTCAGCTCAAGACTTAGAAAAACTTGTACATGCCTTTATTAATAGTAGGCTAGATTATTGTAACGGTCTCCTTGCAGGTCTTCCAAAAAAAACTGTCAGGCAGCTACAGCTTGTTCAGAACGCTGTTGCTAGAGTTCTAACAAAGACCAAAAAATTTGAGCATATTACACCAATTCTTAAATCCTTACATTGGCTCCCTGTATGTCAGAGAATTGATTTTAAAATCCTGCTGCTCACCTATAAATCACTACATGGTTTAGGGCCAAAGTATATCACTGACATGCTTCCACTATATAAGCCTTCGAGACCGCTAAGATCTTCTGAAACCAATCTGCTAGTGATTCCCAGAGTAAATACAAAACATGGGAAAGCAGGATTTAGTTACTATGCAACAAATAGCTGGAATACACTTCCTGAAGATTTAAGACTTGCCTCAACTTTGACCACTTTTAAAACAAGACTGAAAACTTTTATGTTTACTTTAGCTTTCAGCTAAATCTTAACTACATTGCACTTTTAACTTTTGCACTTTTTATAATGCATTTTTAATTTTGCTTTTCTTTTCTTTTAGTTCTTCTATTTTATTTCATTTTATTATTTCATTTATTGTATGACATGTTTTTATGTGAAGCACTTTTGAGTCTGCCTCGTGTATGAAATGTGCTATATAAATAAAGTTGCCTTAAATGCGGTCTAACTAAAGTTTTACAAAGCTATGACACGTGTTTCTGACACAATGCTCTGACTTATGAAGGCAAGCATACCCAACGCTTTCTTTACCATTTTACCTACCTGTGTTGCTACTTTCAAGGAGCTATGGACTTTGAACCCTAGACCCCTCTGAACATTAGTGTTGTTAAGGATCTTATCATTAACTCCTTACATTAGACCTCCCAAAGTGCCTGGTTTAAACTCTCTCTGCTATTTCTCTCCCACATCTGTAACTGATCTATACCCTGCTCAATGCTTTGACAAACCTCTTCACAGTCTGCAACTTCACCAATTTCTGTGTCTTCTGTAAACTTGCTAACCAACCCATCTACAGTTTTGTCCAAGTCATCTAAATAGATCACAAGCAGCAGAGATCCAAGCACTGATCACCACTGGACACACACCTCTAGCCAAAATAACACCTTTCCACCACTAAGAGTAGTGGTATGGGTAAGCCAATTGTGAATCCAAACTATCAAGACACCATGGATCCCATGCGTCTTAATGTTCTGTATTAGCCTGAGGGACCTTGTCTAATGCCTTACTATAGCTCATGTAGATAATATTCACAGCCCTACACTCATTGATCATCTTTGTCAGCTCCTCAAAAAGCCCATTCAAGTTTGGTAGACTTGACCTATCCCGTACATCGCCAAGCTGACTACCTTTAATGAGCCTATTCACTTCCAAATACAAGTAAATCCCAAGAATTCTCTTCAATAGCTACCTTATCATTGACGTGAGGCTCACCTGCCTATAATTTCCTGTATCATCTCTATATCACTTCTTTAAAGGAACAACATTGGTTACTCTCCAGTGCTCTAGCACCTTGCCTATGGCTAGGAAGGATACAAATATGTCATCAAGGATTTAGCAATCTCCCCTCTTGCTTATCTCAAAAACCTGAGAGAGATTCCATCAGGTCCACCTTTCATTCTCTGCACGAGACCCAACACCACCATCTTCTTGATCCCTATCCTCCATGTCCTTTTGCTCAGTAAACACCAGAGCAGTCAAGTTTTGCCAGAGCATTTCAGTATTCTAGTACCTGAAAATCAGTATTATGCTGAGGAAATCAGTATTTTACGCGGTGCCATTTTGCTGAAAAAATTGTTATTTTTCTATGTGCGGTCACACCCATGTAAGAGTACAAGAATGCATAACCTTGCTACCAATTGACATGTCTTCTACGCACCTTACTTGACAGTGCATTCATTGCCATCTATTTGTATACTGCTGTTTGAACGGCTGCTTCCTGCTTTTAGCACCAGATGATGATGTAGAAGCCATTTTGGAAGCCTCCCTCGCCCTCCCTTGCTCTCTCCTTCCTTCCTCTCTTTCCCTCCATCTCCCTCCCACCCTCCCTACCTCTATCCCTCCCCCTCCCTCCCACCCTCCCCTCCTTCCTTTTTTCCTCCCTCCCCCTCTTATTCCCTCCCTCCTTCTCCCTCCCCTAACAGTCTGTGACTCATAGCGCTGTGGCCATAGCGATATGTGTAAAGCCCATAGCGCTATGTGTAAAGGCAATAGCGCTCCAGCTGGGAGCGCTATTTTTAGAACCCATAGCGCTGTTCGTTAAATTCCCACGCGTTAAACTGACAGCGTTGTTTAAACCTGGAGCGGGACAGGCAGATCAAAGCTTACAAAAATAATCATCCAGATCTTGCAATTTAAAATACTAATAGATTTAATCTGCTATAATTTTTAGAGGTACAGTATGACTATAGTATGACTTTTTATATCTTTGCATTTTTTAAGCAGCAAGATGAAACAGGAAGTCAGGCTGATTTTTTTTAAATCCGTATTTTACAAAGCAAATCCGTACATTCGTATTCTGATTGCATATCGCAAAATACGGAAAATGCATACTACTTGGCAGCTCTGAAACACCGATACAAACTAATCATTTGCTATCTCACCTACATCCTCAACACCAAATTCCTTCCTTTATCCTTGAGTGGTCCGATCCTCTCCCTGGTTACCTTCGTGTTTTTAAATGCATGTAGCCTTGGGGATTCCATTTAATTCTACTTGCCAGTGACATTTCATCGCTCCTTTTGGCCTGCCTAATTCCCTACATTAATTCTCTCCTGCTTTCTTTATTTTCCTCAAAAGCCCCGTCTGATTTCATCTTCGTAAATGTTACATACTTCTATTTGACCTATATTTACAATCTCTCCTTTCATCCAAGGTTTCCTTACTTGTCATACTTGTGCACTTGTCTCTCCTTATTTACTTCAAATCACTAGAACATGGTCCTCTGGTACGGAACACTGATCATCCAGTTTTTAAAACAAACTGCTACATGTCAAATTTTGTACTTTCCTCCCCTCCCACCCTTCCAAGGTCCAGCTGAATTATTTAGCAAACCTCTAGAGGAGTACAGTGGGAAGCATATTGATTGGTTACATCATGGCTTCCTCTGGCTAAAAGGTAGAGAAGCCGGAGAATAATTACATCCAGATTTTAAAAAGTGTCTTCCCATCAAACTTCAGGGTCCTGTACAACCCTGCACAACCAGACTTCAGCACTGAACTACTAAGGCTACAAAGGATTTTGCATAATTATGGTTGCTTAACATACTTTGGTTTTTACACTGTTGCGGTCTGGTTAACTTGGAATGAGCGATAATTTATCGTTGCTGCTGCTAATATGCCTGTAACGCTGCAGCAAGAAAGAATTCCATCATTCCCATTCATATCTGATGCACATGACAATTAATCACTCTTGATCTTGATCCTTATTCATAACTATCTTAAAAGGAGTTGTGACCGCTGTTTCCAAAATCTCTCCAAATGAAACACGTCACCCAACCAGCTGGTTTCCCAATACAAGGACCAATATGGTCCCTCCTCTAGTTGAATTGTCCATGCACATTTTCAGGAAACACTCTTGGAGGCACCCAACAAATTCTGTTCTCCCTAACCTTTTGCATCGGGGAAGACCCAGTCAATACTGGGGAAGTTAGAGTCACCACTATGACAACCCTATTGTTTTTATATCTTTTCATAGTCTACATGTCATTTCCTCTTTCTTCCTGGCTATTGGGAGGCCTAACATATAATCCCATCAGAGTGATTGCAGCTTTCTAATTTTTGAGCTCTCTTGATATTGCCTCAATGGCCACATGGGTTTTCTCCAGGACTCTCATTTCCTGCCACATTCCAAACCTACAGGTGTGTAGGTTAATTGGCTTCGGTAAGATTGTAAATTGTCCCCAGTGTGTAGTATAGTGTTAGTGTATGGGGATCGCTGGTCGACACGGTCTCGGTGGGCTGAATGCCCTGTTTTCGCGCTGTATCTCTCAACTAAACTAAGATATAAACTCCATACCTGGGTGCAGAAATGACAATCTCTCTGATGTATATGATATATAGCATTTTCTTTTCTCCTCTCCTCTCCTCACATAAAACTATCAATTCATAGATGCATGTATTTGTATTTTTACCTGCTTCTGTCAAAATAGGACTGTATTAAAGCAGCTGGCATTTTGCTGCTTTTGGAGGCCTTCCAGAAACTGGTGATTTTCTGTTGATTTGTCGGACCAGATCATAAAAAATCTGTTAAAAAAATCAATAGTAAACTGTAAGCTATGAAGCCAAACATATGATTTTCACAATGTCCCAAAAAGTATTTTTTTAAGTCTTCAGGCAGCTTAAAATGACCCACACTTATGGCAGAATCATTAGAAACAAGGTTTTCCCTTATTAGTACAAATTTGGTTACATATTTCCATAATACTCTATTCAATTGAAACTATTTTTTCGTACAATTCAATTGATCACATGAACAAGGTGCACTAATTGTATCATCCAATCCTCAAGCTCTTTCACCCAAACACCTGGATTCACATTTGCTGAATTTGTATACAAATACATTTCTTTACATACGTTTCTTTTTAGAAGAATAGGAACCAAACATTTTTGCAAAGATAGACACAAAAAGCTGGAATAACTCAGCGGGACAGGAGAGAAGGAATGGGTGAATGGGAAGGAGAATTAAAATGTTTAGTAACCGGGAGATCAGGTAGGTTCAGGCTGACTGAGTGAAGGTGTTCAGCGAAACAATCGCCCAATATACGTTTCGTCTCCCCGATGTATAAGAGTCTACATCTTGAACAACGGATATAGTAGATGAGGTTGGAGGAGGTGCAAGTGAACTTCTGCCTAACGTGAAAGGACTGTCGAGGTCCCTGGACAGATTTGAGGGAGGAGGTATAGCAACAGGTGTTGTATCTTCTGCGGTTGCAGGGGAAGATAGGGGAGGGGGTTTGGGTGGAATGGGATGAGTTAACCAGGGAGTTGCGGAGGGAACGGTCTCTGTGGAAGGCGTGGAAATGGGAAGATGTGACTAGTGTTGGGATCCCGTCGGAGGTGGCGAAAATTTCAGACGATTATGTGTTGCATGCGACGGCTGACTGGGTGAAAGGTAAGGATTAGGGGGATTCTGTCTCTGTTGCGACAAGGGGGAGAGGGAGCAAGGGCGGAGCTGTGGGAAACCGAGGAGACACGAGGGCTCATCTATGATAGGAGAGGGGAACCCCCATTCCCTAAAGAATGAGGAAACAGTTTTGCAATATCCCAATAAAAGATTCTTATTACAAGGTGTTTAAGAAGGAACTGCAGATGCTGGAAAATCGAAGGTACACAAAAATGCTGGAGAAACGTTTCCATTTTTATCCAGCATTTTTGTGTACCTTATTACAAGGAATTTGATGTTTTTAATGAAATATATTTATTTAAAAACAAAGTAAACATAACAGAATTCACTAAGGTGCAGTCCGTTTAAGCCTTGCATAATCATCTTCACTGGTACCATTTTACATATGCAATTTTTCAACATATGGTAACAGGGGTATGTGGCTAGTGGTGGGATCCCGTTGGAGGTGGTGAAAATGTCAGAAGATTATGTGTTGTATGTGACAGCTGGATGCGGTGTTGCAGTTTACACCCCAGTGGTATGAATATTAATTTATCTCACTTCAAGTAACCCTTCCTTTCCCTCCCTCATTGTTTTGCTGTTTAATTGTTTGGTGCTCTTCGAGAATGGATATAGCATTATTACAGTACATTGGTCTGATCCATCGATTGCCATTTGGCACACTTATCAAAGACATGGACAAAAGCCTGGTTTAATAGTCTATCCATTAATCTGCGTTAATAGTCTATCCATTAATGCAACAAATCAAGTGCATTTCCAATATCAGGGCAAAAGTAGTACACACGTACAGCTACCTATGCACAAAGACTATAAAGATAAGAGAAGGAAATATCAATGCCTGTAAACCAAACATCATTCTGCCATACCACAAAAGCTGGAACTGTTCTGAAACGTGGCCTATTGATGCTCTCGCAGTACGTCAATAAATACAGTATCACGTGCTCATTTAAGCCCTACTCCAGCCAGAACAGAATTGATCTGCGATCAATAATGCATCAAAAAATTAATTTCAACACATTCCACAAACATAGTTAATTCTTTAACCAAGGGCAAAGAAGTGATGGCATTGATGCAAGTATCAGATGTCCAATTTGTTCAAATTTTAATCAGCATCAGGAGTAGCGATCCCTCCAACAGTATGAGCAGCTATTTAAGGCAACACACGGGATTGAAGATTATTCTGAATGTTAATGTATGGAGAAGAGAAAGCACACCTCATTAACATTAATCTTTGACTTTGCAGAGGATTCTAGAAAGGCACAGTTACACCACTGTCTTGCCAGGTTCTGTCCTTGCTCCTTTCCAACTACCCGCTCGTCCTCCAAGTCACACTTATTACCAACCAAAATCATTGGCACCTGTAAGTAAAAAGTTCAATTATTAAAAGCTAAAAACATTGTATAAAAATTATAAACTCACACGCATTTCTTACTTTTCTCTATTAAAATGCACTAATTAGCAATTTGTAAATGAATCACAAATACAGTTATGACCAGAAGTAAAATGTTGTCAATGGATACATTTACTATAGTTGTTAATATGCCAGAAAACACACAAGCAAATGTACAATCAATAATTTTAACCCAATATTTTAGGATTGATCAGAAACATTTACTGGCAATAACTTATATTTTGTTAGTAATTCTCTGTTGAAATATTCTGTTCAGAGAAAAAGCTTACAGACAATTTTTAAATCCAACATTTCCAAAGATCAAGTTACAACCTAAACATGTTGAGAAAATGTCCTGTGGCAGGAATTAGAATTTGATCTTGTTTTGGATGCAGATTCTTTTTGTATTTTACAAAACAAATGTAACAGGATCACCGTGTTGCTTCATCAATATCTCTTTGGAACCAGAATGTGAAGTGGACTTTCCAGGTAAGACTTGGCGGCCCTGGGCCAGGCAATCAGATAAGATCCTTTATATTGGTACAAAGCCAAAGCTAGCCTCAGTTGCAACCCTGCAGTAACAAAATCAAATAATGCTTGTCGTCCAAGACCATCTCTTTTGTTCTAATCCAGAGCACATTTGAAGCACTAATTGTTATTTTCCCCCCCGCAATCCTTAATGTGAAGTGAATTGCATGTCCTATCGTTCTAACTGAAATTAAAATGCTTTCTTCAAAAAACAGCATGTGGCCTTATGGCCCTCAAGCTTGCACTACCATTCTATAAGAAATGGCTGATTACATGCTCAAATCCATTTTCCTGCCTGATCCTCGTATTCCGATGTGGAAAATAGATCAAATTAATGCAGTCTTGAACTTAAATATAACGACTACACATTTTGAGGAATATCCACTACCCTTCAAAGGCAAAAAATTACTTTCATCAATTCAAATTGACCTTGTTTAGTCCTGTTGATGTTTTCCGTGTGTTATCACATCCTTTGTAATAGGCACTAGTATTTTCCCTGCTATTGATGTTAGGTCTGTAGTTTTCTGATCTCAGTTTTTTCTTTGGACGATTCTTTTTGAAAGAGTGAGGGCTAAATTTGCCACTATCCAATTTACAGGAATTAGTCTATAATCTACAGAGTTTTAATGATGAGAAACCAATGCATCCACCATTTCTACTAGTTATGGCTACTTTGGCCCAAGGATTTATTGGCTATTAACACATTTCTACAGCTCTATTTATTTGAGCTAAAATTAATTTTCAATAATTCCAATGGAATTGTGAGAGGCATATATAGGTAGTCAGAACCTTTTGTTCCAGGGTGGAGAGGGCAATGACTAGCGGGCACAGCTTTAAGATAAGAGCAGCATAATTTAAGGATGATGTGTGGGGCAAGTAAGTGGCGGGTCCTGGAATGTGTTGTCAGGGTTAGTGGTGGAAGCAGATATGGAAGTGATGTTTAAGATGGCAACATGTATATGGAGGGAATGGTAGAGGGTGGGGGTGGGGAGGGGGGGTAATATGGATCTTGTGCTAACAGTGGGATCATGTTTGGCACAGATATTTTGGGCTAAAGGGCCCATCCTGTGTTGCACTTTTCTATGTTCTGTGTTCTATGTTCCACATTTTCATTAGACTTATGGTTCCCTCACAATGATGAGAAGATATTGTGTCCTCTTCTGTGAAGAAGTGTTCCCAATCTTGCATGGTACTAGGTGTCAATTTCTACAGGAAACTTCATTAACTCAGCTGTTTTAAGATCAAATTAACCGTTTTGAGCACAATTTAAAAAGTTTAGGTCACTAATTTTCACAGATTTTTCCTTTGGTCATTTGATATTTTAAAACACAAGCATATCTGTCATACAACAGAAGCAATTATTTCCATGACAGGGTTGATCGAAGAATAAAGCAATATTAGAAAATTCTGAATTAGATTTTCTCCACAACAAGCTGGTTGCACACTTACATCATCAGTATCTTTGACTCTAAGAATTTGCTCTCTCAAGTCTTGCAAGTCATTAAAGGTTGATTGTGCTGTTATAGAATATACTAATGCAAAACCTTGTCCATTTTTCATGTATAGATCTCTCATTGCAGTGAATTGCTCCTGTAATTAAAAAATGGCTGTATTATTTTGCCGTTTTCAGTTTCTTTAACATTAAATAAATGCTGTTTACATTAATAAATATTACAGTGAATTCTATGCATACCAGTGAAAAAACTGCACGGAAAACTGCATTTTATGAGAGAGAGCGAGAAATAAAAGCTTTTCAATAATGTTTAGGTTAAACCTCAGCTTTCCAAATCTATAATATATATATTTTCTAAATCAGTAGTTCAGGTCAGGCCAACGATCAAATCATGTTCAGACTAACTGGTTTTGGAAACAGCTTAATGATCCAAAGTGTACTCACTTCACACAAGAATAGTAATGCAAAAATATTTACATTTAAGACTACTCAGTGGTTCCACGACTTGAAAAACACACCAGTTTTATGCTTTAAATGATAAATTAGAAAAAAGACATTCCCAAATGTCCAAAATATATTGAACCAGTGAATCAGTGCTTTTATTATAAAAACAAGTGAAATTATGTAGAGCATGTAATCTATTTGAAACATCACATTTTTACATCCTTCACACCTTTTAGAGCGGGTGCGGAGAAATGGCAGAGGTGGAATGGCGGCGCTGCCTTAGCAGCTGCGGCTCGCCTGCAGTCCGTCTGTTTTTTGTTTTTTTTCTTTGTTGTTCTTTTGTCCTGTTTTAGTTAATCTTTGGTTTATTAGGTTGTGTATGTGTGTGGGTGGGGGGGAGAAACAGGTTTTTGGTCTCTTCCTTCGGGGGGGGATGCGACTTTTCTTGTCGTATCCCCCGTCTCCGTCTCCGCCGAGGCCCAATAGCCGCGGCGCTGGGGCAGCGTACCAGCGGCAGCGGTCCGACTCCGGAGCTGCGGTGTTCCGACAGCAGCGGCCACCCAGTCTCAGAGCTGGGGCAGCGGCAGTGGCCACCCGGCCTCGGAGCTGGGGCAGCGGCAGTGGCCACCCGGCCTCAGAGCTGGGGCAGCGGCAGTGGCCACCCGGCCTCGGAGCTGGGGCAGCGGCAGCGGCCACCCGGCCTCGGAGCTGGGGCAGCGGCAGCGGCCACCCGGCCTCGGAGCTGGGGCAGTGCCCCGGCGGCAGCGGCCACCCGACCCGACCGCGGGCCCAGTGTCGGGAGCTCGCAGGTCACAGGTTGCGGACCTGTTCTCCGGAGCTCCCGCAACAACAGCTGCGTCCGCTGGACTGGAGGGCCGCAGCTTTGGCAGCTTCGACCACCCCGGGCCGCAGAGTTGAACAGGCCCGTTCGCGGAGCTCGGATTCAGCCACGGGACTGACATTACCTACCATCGCCCGGCAGGGTCACATCATCTGAAGCCTGGATGGCCTCGGCGCAGAGGGAGAATAAGAAGGGATGAGACAAAGACTTAAGACTTTCGCCTTCCATCACAGTGAGGAGGTGCCTGGTGAACTCACTGTGGTGGATGTTAATTTGTGTTTATTGTGTGTTTTTGTCATTTTGTACTATATGTAGGACTGCAAGGCAACAAAGTTTCGTTAGGACCGCAAGGTCTGAATGACAATAAAGGCTACTTTGACTTTACTTTAACTTTTGACTTTGAATTTAGTCCAGCATAGATCACCCCTGATCATATTAAATGCTCAGCCCTGATCATATTGGCCCTAGCCAATTAATGGTTAGACAGACAAAGGGCCAAATGGCCTATTCATGCACTTATAGACAATAGGTGCAGGAGTAGGCCATTCGGCCCTTCGAGCCAGCACCACCATTCAATGTGATCATGGCTGATCATCCCAAATCAGTACCCCGTTCCTGCCTTCTCCCCATATCCCCTGACTCCGCTATCTTTAAGAGCCATATCTAGCTCTCTCTTGAAAGTATCCAGAGAACCGGCCTCCACCACCCTGAGGCAGAGAATTCCACAGACTCACAGCTCTCTGTGAGAAAAAGTGTTTCCTAGTCTCCCTTCTAAATGGCTTACCCCTTATTCTTAAACTGTGGCCCCTGGTTCTGGACTCCCCCAACATCGGGAACATGTTTCCTGCCTCTAGCGTGTCCAAACCCTGAACAATCTTATATGTTTCAAGTATATTTCTAAAAGGTGACAAGTATATCGGCACGATTATGATTTTATTGTTTATTAAGCACACTACTCATAAAGAGTGAGGCATTTTTCAAAATAGAAACAGAAAGTTTCACAGTAAAGTTTCACAGTAAAGTTTCACAGTAAAGTTTCACAGGGAAAGCAGGATTCACAGTGAACAATCACAAGGTTCATCCCTGATCAATCTGCAAAAAAGTGAACTGTGTGTCTAACGACCAAATAAGTATTATAAAATATATTTGGAAAATGGGATGAAAGGATTGTGCTTTTAAAAGATGCTAAATGAGTTTTGTCTGTGTTCTTTGGAGTTTAGGAGAAGTGATATTGTTGAAACGTAAAGAACCAAACAGGGCATGGCAGGGTAGATGTTGATATGTTTTCACTGCTGGTCTCGAATGAGGAAACACAACATTCAAAATAAAAATATATTTTCGCAGAGGATAGTGAATCTCTCGTATTTTCTACCCTAGAGAATTCTGGTCTAGATCATTTTAAATATTTAAAGTGGAAGTAGGTATATTTTCGAATGATGGGGGAATGAGGGCTATGGGCATATGGCGCAGAGAAAGAACCAAGGCCCGGAGTATACTACATTGAATTCCAGGACAGGCTTGAGGGGCCAGGTCATTCACATCTTTTGTGACATTAAGCTTGGAGTCTGCTGAAGACAAAAAAGTCTGTTAGATTGATTGAAAGACACAGCATAGAAACAGTGTAGGAAGGAACTGCAGATGTTGGTTTAAACCGAAGATAGACACAAAAAGCTGGAGTAACTCAGCAGGACAGGCAGCATCTCTGGAGAGAAGGAATGGGTGACATTTCGGGTCGAGACCCTTCTTCAGACTGGTTAGGGATAAGGGAAACGAGAGATATAGATGATGATGTGGAGAGATAAAGAACAATGATTAAAAGATATGCAAAAAAGTAACGATGATAAAGGAAATAGGCCATTGTTAGTAGTTCTGACGAAGAGTCCCGACCCGAAACGTCACCCATTCCTTCTCTCCAGAGATGCTGCCTATCCTGCTGAGTTACTCCTGCTTTTTGTGTCCATCGTCAGTTGAAACCAGCATCTGCAGTTCCTTCTTACACATTGTTAACTGTTTGTAAGGTGAAAACAAAAACCTAGTGTGACATGGGTGAGGGAAGGATGGAGAGAGAGAGAGAGCGGGCATGCCGGAGCTACCTGAAGTGAGAGAAATCAATATTCATACCACTGGGCTGTAACCTGCCCAAGTGAAATACAAGATGCTGTTCCTCCAATTTGCGTTTAGCCTCACTCTGACAATGTAGGAAACCTCGCTCAGCCCGCCTGAACCTACCTGGTCTACCGGTTGCTGGACATTTTAATTCTCCTCCCCATTCCTACACAAAAATAATTGTGACTACTTGCTCACTTTATTTCAGCCCGATGTGTAGAACGTTTCTATTACAATCCGCAGTTTGAGGCTCAAAATAAATGCAATAGCATAGACGTTAAACTATTGTAAGCAACATAAATACACAAGAAATAGGATTAGGGCATCTGGCCCCCTCAGGCCTGTTATGTTATTTGATACTTTCTTATCTGATTGTCATAACCTTTGATTCCTCTGGTATCCAAAGTCTGTTAACCCCAGTTTTAAGCATACAACTGAGCAGCAACATACCCACAAAAGAGACAAATCTACAGATTTTCAACCCTCCCTTTCAATCCTCAGTCCTAAAATGTCAACCCCCCTTTTTTCAATGCACCATAGTTCTAAATTCTAAATAGTCAATGGAACTATCTTAGCACTTACTCTGTCAATTCCCAAATTGTACTAGTTCTTTCTTCTGACTTCCAACAAACACAGATCAAATTCAACCAATCTCCCTTTTAGGATTGCCAGCTAATCCTGGACTTAATCTGGTGAATCAAAATCAAGCTGGTTCAAAGTACTTTTCGCTTTTGGTATATTAACCAAAGCTGCTCACCTAATCTCAGCAAAGTTGATCCCAAGATTTGC
This sequence comes from Amblyraja radiata, assembly GCF_010909765.2. Taxonomy (NCBI): domain Eukaryota; kingdom Metazoa; phylum Chordata; class Chondrichthyes; order Rajiformes; family Rajidae; genus Amblyraja; species Amblyraja radiata. The sequence goes on along the minus strand of NC_045974.1, from coordinate 38,165,926 downwards.
TTATTTTTGCACCCTAGTGCTTTGTAATAAAGCCAATGCCAAGTACCTATCTAACTCTGGCAAGATATGCATGTTTGTTTTTGTATCTCGTGAATCACATATCCAGATCCCTCTACATACAAAAAATCCCCTCCCATTCCTCCATTCAAAATGCATAACCTTTCATCTTTCTGAATGGCATCCCAGCAACTTTTTATCTTGTTGATATATCTTTGCAGAATCTCTACATTTTCAGCTATCAAAAACTGGTTAAAAAGCAGAGTTTCATAGTATAATGCGGCTTTTTTACGGGGCGACTTGACGCAAGATGTAACCAGAGTGAAGTGGCCGTGGTCTAGCACGATATCACACGATATAACGGGGGGTAGATAAAGAGTTCCCACGGTACTCGGCATTTCTGTTATTTGTGCGAGTGACTTGTCCGTCTCCCGAGCTTTCCCGTTAAATCTTGAATGAACATTGTGAAATGTTGTCAAATCATCACGTGGCACAAATGATGTCACTTTTTTTCCACACACTATAAATATCCTCCCTTGGTTGAATTGGCTCATTTGGAGACATGTTTTACTGTGTATGTGGGAGACACAGATGGACTGAGCACAGTACCTCGGTCTTACTGTGTGTGGGAGAGGGGGAGAAAGAGACAAACACTCACAGAGGCAGAGTCTCTCAGCCTGTGTAAGAGGGAGGGAGGGAGAGAGAGAGAGAGGCACACACAAGGTGGATGTGAAATCTCACCTGCCTGTTTCAGTGACAGACACCCGCCGCCAGTAAATGAAGACACCCCCATCTGTCTCCCCCTCCTCTCCCTCGACTCCCCCACCTTTCCCTCCCAACTCCAGTCCCGTCCTGACCCCCTGGGAAACTGAATAGAGCAACAATCAACTGCTGCCTGTGCGCTGATATGACAATAAAGGCTACTTTACTTTACTGAGTTAAAGAGTTCCCACGGTAGACTGTAAAACTGGGACCCTGGTTCTGGACTCCCCCAACATCGGGAACATTCTTCCTGCATCTAGCCTGTCCAATCCCGTAGATACTGATTAGACCGGTATCTATTTATTTACTTTATTAATGATTTCAATTAAATATTGGGAACATCAGGCCGCAAACGTTATTTCTTGAGTGTTAGTGCTGGACTTTGACTCGACCTTCCTAGTTAGCCGGCGCCTGAGACTGAGCCAAGCAATGTCCAGACCTGACTTCAACACAAAGTGATGGAGGAACTCAAAGGGTCAGGCTCGTCCAACGCTCTGTGTTTTGCTCGTGATTCCTGCATCTGCAGTTCCTCGTGTCTACAGACCAGAGTTGCCACTTGACTCCGAGATGACCATCACAGAGCATACGGAAGGAAGATAGACACGAAATGCTGGAGTAACACAGCGGGACCGGCAGCATCTCTGGAGAGAAGGAATGTGTGACGTTTCGGTTCGAGACCCTTCTTCAGAGTCTCGTCCCGAAACGTCACCCATTCCTTTTATCCAGATGCTGCCCGTCCAGTATTTTATGTCTGTCTCCAGTATTACTATCATCGGCGCAAACCAACATCTACAGTTCTTCCCGACACATTAGAGGATACCGTCTCGCCATCACTCGGATTACCCGCTTCATTTCCATAACGTTGCCACCTCTCTTTACTTTGCTTACTGAAGCCTGATCCTTGTCACACCCAGTGCTCTATCGCCCAGCCTCTCATCTTTCAATCGGGTTCGGCCAGGAAGGAACTGCAGATGCTGGATTAAAACGAAGATAGACACAACATGTAGCTCAGCGGGACAAGCAGCATATCAGAAGGGTCTCGACCCGAAATGTCACCCATTCCTTCTCCCCAGAGATGCTGCCTGCCGTCGAGTTACTCCAGCATTCTCTTTAAACCGGCATCTGCTGTTCCTTCCGACACATGCACAAGAAATAGGCAACTTTTCGGGCCGAAACGTTGCCTATTTCCTTAGTTCCATAGATGCTGCTGCACCCGCTGAGTTTCTCCAGCATTTGTGTGTGTGGGTGGGAGTTGGGGGGGGGGGGGGGGGGGAGAATTGTGTCTGAAGATGTGTCTCGTCCCGAAACATCACCTATTTTTCTCCAGAGATGCTGCTGGACTCGCTGAGTTACTCCAGCTTTTTGTGTCTGTCTTCGATTTAAACCAGCATGTGCAGTTCACTCCTTACACGGGTCTCTGGAGAACATTGATTGGTAGCGTTCCGGACCCTGCTTGGGAAAGGCATCGATCGCTAGTCGGCGAGGACTCCGAGCTGTATCTCTCAAAGAAGTACATGTGAAAAATTTCTCACGGACCCTAAAAATGCGGGACCTTTCAGTAAAGTCCCTTTTAAAGATTCTTGAATCTCATTAACATAACTCATGAATAAGTTGATGTCCATATGCGGATGCAAATCTTTATTTTTTAAATTCAATCCCACAGAAGACAATTTTTACTCACCTTCTGTCCCCTCTGTCCAGCTTCCGGGTTTACCGTTCGCAGGAGTTCCCACGGTAACCGCAAGAGTTATTACGGATATCGCACGGATATCGCACTGGCCACTACGTTCATATAATATTGCAATGCTCAACCACAAGTTTACAAGTCACTCTTGGAGAAATTCAAACTTGCTTGAATTTTCTCCCGAGTCACCAAGTTACACGATTACCTGCCGTTAGCGCCACCGTCCACGGTGGTCCACGAATGCCGTACTGTTATCGCACGAGGTTCCCACGATGTTAAACTCTGGTTAACTCTTGCGTCAAGTCGCCCCGTGAAAAAGCCCCATAAGATGAGGCTCAGGAACATAGCCAAATATTTTAAGAAGGAAACCAAATGAGTACGCAAGAGGGAATAAAAAATAAAAGCGACAAGGCTGAAATCAACTTGCAGCAGAACCAATTCAGCAACTTTACATTGTCTTCAAAGAACACCACGCTAGAAAGATTCCTAAATGGGTGGAACCTGGGCAAACCAAAGCTGGAAAAAAAATAATGAAACCACAATATGGTATTCCTGTTTTCAAAACACCAAGAAAAGGCAAATGTAATTAAAGACAAACATGAAATATAGACATAATTAGAGACTATATGAATAAAAGGCTGCTCATCTGATTAATATTTTATGCAATATGTTTTACCGTTCCGGCTGTATCCAGGATTTCAAGCATACATTGTTGTCCATCTACTTCAACTTGCTGTCATAAAGGAAAAAAATAAAATGGAATGAATAAAAATGAACCTAACTGTGTCTAATTATCAACTTCACAGACAGAGGTACTTTTACAATAATGAATTTTATCAAGATCCTATCTTTGATGAAGCATTCAAAAGATTGACTTCATTGTAAACTCACCTTTCTGTAGGAATCCTCTATTGTTGGATCATATTTTTCAACAAATATTCCTTGAACAAATTGTACAGTCTGCAAAACAACATAATGACATGGCATTAGCAAAAAGATTTGAGCATACAGGTTGAGCTGCAGACATTAGCGTCATATCACAATGTGAAACAATAACCTTGATTTAAGGCCAGCATTTGAGATGCCAAGTATTTTTCACATATACCATGGACATATACATCAACCAGGGGGAATGATCCTGCAAGATCACAGAGTAGAACTTAAACATAAGAGATGACTTTGGTCAGTTAGGTCCATTTTTATTCATTCCTTGGTTAGGGACGATGGAAACAAGAGATATAGACGGTAATGTGGAGAGAAGAACAATGAATAAAAGGTATGCAAAAAATCATGAACAATGACAGGACTCACCAAAGCTGATTTTCCAACACCTCCTGAACCAAGGACCACCAGCTTATACTCGCGCATTGTGTAGCGTATTCAACGAGCAGTGTTTCTTGCTGCCCAAAGAAAAATCACAGATTTGTACTTCTTGTTGAATAAAATAAGATTTAACAGTAAAGTTGTTAAAGTTTCATAGAAATTGGAATCCAAAAGTACATAATTTAGTCCAACAAATCCATCCCAGATGCAACACAAGTGTCAATACACACGCCGATCTAAATATGTCAAATATATCTAAATCATTTATTATTTTCAGCCTTGTCTTTATATAGATTCCTCTTAAGTACATCCATAATATTATCCTTAGCTCTTATCTGAGAGTGTAAATGCCATGGTCTAAATAATTTCAGTATAAAAATCTTTCTTCCAAATTTCTTATTGGTCTTATTAATGGTTCATATTTATGAACCAGATGAGGCTTCTGTCACAACTGGACTGGTACTTTGTAACGCAACAATTTATTTGGATCCCTTTTATACATTTGGAATGGGACCGAATATTTTAATTTATATTGTTATTATCCTCATTGCTCTCACTTTGTGATTCTGTTCCTCGTATTCCCCTTCTCCTCTGAGCCATTTAGAAACATTTTCAAGTAATATGTGGCCTCCAAAACTTTTCTACCAAAATGCTTCAGTTACATTAGTCTGTAGGAGTCATTTGATAACAAACTGCACCCGCTTCACAGTTTTAGGCTTTACTTCCAAGAGAATCCAAATAATTTATGTAGAGTGAACATGCACAATGCCATGCAAAGTGATTTTCCTTAATTCCTACTGTTTTGTTGATAATTGTTTTCATAGAAACAGTCTTTTATGTGCCCCCTATCTTATTATTTTATCAAAAGGTCAAAGATATACGATGTTGGGATTTATCTATTACAGGTGCATTATCCTCCAATGACAGTTCACATCAAATGGGAAAATTATATTTTAAGAGATTAAATTATAGAATCAGAATAATACAATTGTAAAGCAGAGAAATAGATCTTTCAATCCACTTTATCTATGAGAACCGTGATGTCTATCTATGCAGATCAATTTGCCCACATTAGGCCTTTATTCCTTGACACCTTTCTTATCCGTATGCATTTTAAACACTGTGACTGTATCTGCCTCTACCAGAAACTGCAGGAAAAATCTGTCAGTTTTGTAGTGAATTGTTGACATTTCAAATCATGAATGGAGAAGTGAAAGTGGTAAACAACTTGGCAAATTCCCCAGTACTTACGCTAGGGTATCTGCACACTAAACCAACAACAGGACAAACCCGACTAAAGAACATTCAATTTTAATTAAGAAAACTCCATGGAAGATTGGTTTTGTGTGTTAAATTAGATTGAATGTTAATCAATTATTTTTTCAAACTCTATTGTACAATTAAGAGTTTTTGAACGCTTTTGAGGGGCAGGGACACATTGTTGAATAAATATTAATGAACTCACAGCTGAAAGAAAAACAGGCTTCCTTATCTGAATGTACACAAAATTGCTGGGGAAACTCAGCGGGTACAGCAGCATCTATGGAGCGAAGGAATTATCTTCCTTATCTGAATGTTGGGTTTGTGCCCATATCCCTACGCATGCTGAAGAAAGTATCCCTTTGTGAGCTCAAGGACGGGTTCCAATCAAATTATAATCGGACACATATGCCTCCATTTTTGCAAGTGATTAATGAGAGAAAATATTAAAATCCTTTCTTACTATAAGTGTTGATCACAAAGATCAGGAAGGAGAAAACTGTGGAAAAAAATATTAATATCCTTTCTTACTTAATTTTTATTGGAATTGAATAAGATAACGAAAGGGTGTTTGGATGTGACAATTGGCATTTCTCGTGACGAAGTGTAGAAGAGGTTCGTGGGAATCGGCAAAGTATGATCAGATGTATTACCTCTTGTCTCGGAATGTGTTGAAGGGTGGATGGTAAATGTAAACATGAAATAGTAGACAGAGATAAGGAAGCTTGTTTCTCTCAGCGATGTTTTAGCGTAGACCACCCAGCGCCCCCTACCGCTAGTAGTGTGGATACGTTGAAGTAAATGGGGTGTTTATGATTGGCTCAGAGGGGATGGTGGCGCGGTCCGCCTAAAAGGTGAGATAGAATAATAATGTCAAGATGCCCTTGTATTGTGTTTGACTTATAATAACCATCTGTTGTTGAATAAGATTAACATAAACAAAAAGTGTGTTATGACGAATGAAATCATTGGTACACATGTATTAGATAGTATATTATCGTATAGTTGTATCTAACAATAAAGAAAAGTTGTTTACTGCACAGTATAACTGTTGGCTAATTCTGCTGTGAAGTCAGGTGCTGAGGCTCTGTTTCCACCTCTGGTGTCTTGGGTGGATCAGACCACCGGTAAAGGAGCCACAGCTCCTCCAGCAAGTCTATCAGAAGCAGATAGTACCACTGAGAGGGGACCTGATACATGATTAAGAAGATATCAAAAAGATATTAAAAAGGATGAGCAAACAAAGCTCCAGATGATGAATGTTGAGGAAGAGTCTAAGCCCGAGTCATTGATAAAGTCCCCCACGTATTATGATCGGAGAAGTGCCCATGTTGAAACCCTGGACCCCAGCTGAAGCTAGAGCCATGGTTGCTGAAGCTCCAGATCCCTTAAGAAAGTCCAATGCATTTCTTAATTGGTTAATCTAGAATGACAAAATAGGCCATGGGAAAATGTGATAGCAGCGCTGGTGAACATGGAAAAGGAAGGACTGTTTGCGCAAGCGAGAGAGCTGACACTCAAAACATCGGGCCAGTATTACATTGGGAGAGGGGGCTGGGCAAGAGGAGGAAGTTGTAGAGGTAGGGGCCGAGGAAGAGGACAACGACAAATAAAAGACAACACGAGGTACATGCTGGAGATGTGGAAAAAAAGCGCATTGGGCTCGAGATTGCAGATGTTCCCCACAGCAACAGGGAGGGGATCCAGCCCCTACCCCCTCCTCATCCGGTAATCCTAATCATCAGCATAGGGATGCCGCGGAGGTAAGGTGGTACAGGCGGCTGCGATCAGATTGTCTAAATCAATGGAAGAACCTTCTTGGCTGAAGTCAAGATAGGTGACTGCCATTTAGACCTTCTGGTCGATACCGGAGCCACTATGTCATCTGTGCCACCCTCTGTGGACATCCCCCTCAGTCAGTCAAATATTAATACTATTGGGGTTGTTGGTGTCCACATGATAGAACCTTTATCAGAATCCACTCGTATTTAGCTAAATGGCAAGCCCCTTACACATGCTTTTATATTCTCTAGAACGACTCCCCTCCCGTTACAGGTAAGACAGGCTCTGTGCAAACTGGGAGTACAAAAGGCCAGTATTTGCAGTTTTTTTTTTAAACCAGCCAAGAAACTAAGTGAACGCATTACACTGCATTATATAAGCTCCATCTAATTCCGGGTACCAGGAAAAAGTCTCCCCCTGGTTGAATAAACTCGAACAATTAACAGTGACCCCTTATTTGGGGTCCCAGGATTAGGAATAATAGTGCACATCTCTTAAAACCAAAGGGATCGATTTGAGATGGGAGACATTTCTGAGTCACGCTTGACCATAGCTACTAGACCTCCAGCAGCAGTGGAGGAAATAGGAGAGATGATAAAACGGCTGAAAGACAAACAGTCAATTCATGTTTTAAAGTTGCCAATGGCAAAAGGAGAGGTCCAGATTGACATTTTTAATGATACGGAAGGAAAGATCACTTGGGTCAGAAAGGAATGAGACTATTTTTGAAATGCAACAGCCGATGTTACCAATGGCTCTGGTCCAAGTACCCTCTGAACTGAGCATAGCGTAAGAATCATGGGGGGAGAGTGCGATCAGCCCACGAAGATGAAGTGACTTTAAAAAGGGTGCTGCTTTGCCATGTTTAAAACAGTATCGACTGACCCCTGAGGCTGAAGAAGGGATAGCTATAATCATCATGTCTTTATTACAAAGGGAGTATTAGTGAAAACGCAAAGTCCGTGTAATACTCCTATTCTGCCAATCCCAAAAGCGGGTTGACATAATGAATGGCATTTTGTCCAGGACCTGAGAGCTATTAACAAAATAGTGATCCCTATCCGCCCCTTATTATCAAAGGGGTTTGGAACTGGGGACCTGGTTCAGGAGCATGGAGGGGGAAAAAGACCGGTAGCCTATTATTCCGTGGCTTTACCAGCTGTAGCAAAAGGCATGCCAGCTTGCTTGCGAGCTGTAGCGGCAACAGCTACGACGATAGAAAAATCAATCCCCATCGTTCTTGATCACCCGTGTGTAGTGACTGTTCCTCATTATGCCGTGATGTTATTATTGAACTCAGCAGCTACACAGCATTCCACAGCCACTAGAAGAACAGGATATGAAGTTATCCTTTTATCACATCCGAACTATACTTATCAGCGATCGCCAGCTTCGTTTGTGCCACTACCAGAAGAAGATGTGACCATGATTGGCTATTGCTTGTAGACGCCACTGCCATTTCCCGGCTGGGCTTACAGAATCATCCGATTGATTACCCTGACCTGGTCCTATTTACTGGTGGCTCTTCACACCGACCTATCGATGACAGATTATTAGCAGGATATGCGGTGGTCATGCCACACCAAGTGCCTGCATATTGGCAAAAGATAAAAGTGCTAATATCTACACCGATTCTCGCTATGCATTTGGGGTTGTACATGACTTTGGGCAGTTATGGAAAAATAGGGGATTCATCACATCAACAGGAAAGACTATTAAGCATGATAAACTGGTCTTAAATTTATTGGATGCTATCCAATTGCCACAGCAAATTGCAGTTATTAAATGTGAAGCTCATACATCATCAGATGATGATGTATCTAAGGGAAACAGATCAGCTGATTATGTAGCCAAACAGATTGCCCTCAGGCAAACCCCACAATTACAAGCGGCTAAAATTAAGTCTGCAGTACAAAGGAAGCTCCCGGTCAGCATTGATGTAACCCAGTTACAGGATGCCCAAAGCTGAGCATCACTCCAGGAAAATAATTCCTGGAGCAAAGCGGGGAGTTATCAAGACCCCATCGTCTGGGTCCACCCGGATGGTCGGGTAATTTGCCCCAGGAGCCTATTTTTGTCCCTGTCTTGCCAAGCCCATGGACAGGCTCACACAGGAAATGGGGGGGATGGCACACACATTGTCCCAGCAATGGTAAGCACCAGGTATAACAGTCATAATTGATAAAGTTGCAAGAACATGTCTGGTGTGTGAAGAAAATAATAGAGGGAAGACGCATGTAAGATTTGATCACCTACCACAACCTGAATTGCCTTTTGAGAATTTGCAAATTGATTTTGTACATATGCCAGCAGCAAAGGGTTTTAAGTACATCCTGGTCATAGTTGGTATGTTCTCTAGATGGGTGGAAGCACACCCCACGAGGAGGGATGATGCAAGGACGGTAGTCAATATTTTAATGAAAGAAACAATACCTAGATTTGGGATACGCATGGGAATAAACAGTGACAGAGGAACTAATTTCACCAGTAAATTAGTTCAGAACTTGGCGAAGGCTCTTGGGTACCAGTGGAAATTACACATACTATGTCGACCACAGTCCTCAGAGATGGTAGAAAGAGTAAATGGGGAAATAAAAGCTACTTTTGCCAAAGTATGTCAGCAAAATAGGTTGCTGAGGCCAGACGCCATGCCCGTGGTAATGTATGCCCTGAGAAATCAGAAAAATAGAAACACGAGCCTAACACCTCACGAGATATTGATGGGGTGACCTATGACAACAGGAATCCGACCCCCAATAACTCCTGAAAAGATAGACCTGATATGGAATGATGAAAATTCCTTAAGATATGCTCAAGCCATGTGTGAAACAGTTGGTAAAATCTATGAGAAAGTTAAACAGGCACAGGCCCCTCTGGCAAAAGGAAATATGCACCCGTTTAAACCAGGAGATTAGGTTTATGTGCGAGCAATGAATGAACAATTCTTTCTCTTCTAGGTGGAAAGAACCAGCAGTAAAAGTAAAAGAAAAACCTGATTGGATACATGCCACCAGATGTAAACTGCGTCATTCAGACAGAACCCTCGAGGAGAAGGAGAACGCAAGAGCCGTAAATTTTTGTAGTGAGAAGATGATGATAAGAAAGTGTCAAAATGTTCTTTATTAACTATCTTTGTTGTAATACATACTTATGAATATATTAACATTATATGGGATCATAGAGGATATGAGGGTGAAGAGCAGCATTTAGATAGTTACAAGAAACAGGATGAAGGTAGAAATTGGAGTATGAAATTCAACAAAAAATCTTCACACAGAACAGTGAACTCGCAGCTGAAAGAAAAACAGGCTTCCTTATCAGATTTGAATGTTGGGTTTGTGCCCATATCCCTACGCATGCTGAAGAAGGTATCCCTTTGCGAGCTCAAGGACGGGTTCCGACCAAATTATAATCGGACATGTGTGTCTACATTTTTGCAACTGATTAATGAGAGAAAATATTAAAATCCTTTCTTACTATAATATAAGTGTTGATCACAAAGATCAACAAGGAGGGAACTGTGGAAAAAAATATTCATATCCTTTCTTACTTAATTTTGATTGGAATTGAACAATGTAACAAAAGGGTGTTTGGATGTGACAATTGGCATCTCTCGTTGACCAGGTGTGGAAGAGGTTTGTGGGAATCGGCAAAGTAAGATTAGACGTATTACTTCTTTTCTAGGAATGTGTTGGAAGGGTGGATGGTAAATGTAAACATGAAATAGTAGACGGAGATAAGGAAGCTTGTTTCTTTCAGCAGTGTGTTAAAGTAGACCACCCGCGCCTCCTACCGCTAGTAGTGTAGATACGTTGCAGTAAATGGGGGTTTATGATTGGCTTGGAGAGGAGATGGTGGCGCAGTCCGCCTAAAAGGAGGGATAGAATAATGTCACAATGCCCCTGTATTGTGTTTGACTTGTATTAACAATCTGTTGTTGAATAAGATTGACATAAATAAAAAGTATGTTATAATGAGATAATTGGTACCCATGTAGTAGATAGTACATTTTTGTATAGTTGTTACTGCACAGTATAACTGTCGGCTAATTCTGCTGTGAAGTCAGAGAACCGGTGAGCAGTTAATTGCCACCATCTCTCCATGATATCATGCAATAAAGTCTCTTGAAGCAAACCTGCAAAGTCTCCGCTTTTCATTTTCCTTTAATTTCCCTCTAAATTAATTTCTTCCACAGAATTTGGCGTAGTCGGCAGGATCGCAATTGTAAAGGGATTCGAACGAATACAAGTGGGAAATAAAACTGAATGATAAAATAGTCCTAACCGAAAGGGGGACAGGAGGGCTTCCAAGAGAGAAGGGAGAGTCCCAGGGCAACCTAGCTTATCTGGCTGGAGACTCACGCTGAGACAAGAGGCCTGTGGGGTGAGGCGAAATAGTGGAGAAGATAAATTTACTCACACTGAAGGTAGAAGATAAATTGAAGCAGGTGCCGTAAAGCGCTATAGAAATTGAAAGGTGACTTTGAGGTTTGCGGACAGAGTAAAACCGGTGCGTGCGAACTGTGAATAGAATATAATAAGAAATTGTCCGCGGAAACCTAACTATTGTTTTACAGACTTCAGAGAAGAATATAGGAGGCAACAGAAGTCGATTGGAGAAATCTGATCCTACTGCTAGAGGGAGGCTTGAGGAAAAGAAACAGGTGGTCCAGGAGGGAAAGATGCAGATAAGAGAGAACACTGCCAAGGTGATAAAAAAGACCAGAAGACACCGGGAAAAGTTTGGAGATCCCATTGTTCCACCGGGATCGCCAGCAGATGTGGTAATAACAAAGAACGGAGATGACCAATTTGTGGTCATCTAGCTGATTGATCAAATGGAGATTGGCTGAATGGGGAAGTTATAAGCTGTCTCTGTCCTATATCACTAAAAAACAAATGGTTGAGCGAGATGGGATTTGCAGTGGTGGTGTTATTCGTTATAGTTGGAGTGCTGTGTATAACTTTAAAATTGATAGAAACAATAAGGAAATGGGCGGGGATGGAGAAAAGACACCAGCCCCTAGAGGAGGAGAAAGGTGTTCAGCAAAAAGGGGGAAATGAGGGACCTGTGCCTATAACACCAAAGCAAGTGGCAGCAATATATCCCCGACTTCCTGTAGAAAAGGCAACCCCGGTAGAGGATGAATTTGATGATCTGTTGATGATGGCGACCGCATTACGCCAGCGCTAACCTCCGTATAACCCGGCATATATTGAGGAAAAAGAGGCTGCTGCCCCGTTAGGTGCTGAGGCTCTGTTTCTACCTCTGGTGTCTCGGGTGGATCAGTTCACCGGTAAAGGAGCCACAGCTCCTCCGGCAAGTCTAGCAGAAGCAGAAGCTAGAGACGCCGGATGCGAGCAGTGGGCCGGTAGGAAGGTGAACTGGGGTAATGCCTCCAGCGCCTTAAAAGTCAGCTGTAGGAGGCCCCACCAGGTCACAAAGATGGACCTCCAACGTTTGTTTGGTTTGGCACCAATATTATTTTTTCTTCTCATTGAATTATTTTTTTTTTGTTTGTTTTATTATGCTATCTATTGAGTATTGTGTTTACTGACCGGTTAAGCTGCTGCAAGCAAGAATTTCATTCTCCTGTTTTGGAACATATGACAATTAAACACTTTTGACTCTCAAAGCTTTCCTGTCCAGATCATGTCCTTGTGATTCTTTTCTGCACTCTTTCCTGCTTAATAAAATCCTTCCCATAGTTCGACAACCAGAACAAATATCTTGCACAGTTGTAACTTGACGTCCCAACTCTTGTACTCATCACCCTGACTGACTGATGAAAGCATGCGTACCATATACCTTTCATACCACCCTGTCTACTGGAGTCATTGCTCTCAGAGAACTATGTACTTAGATTCCAGGTCTCTCGGTTCTACAATACGCTCCAGATGCAAGTGCTACCCTGATTTAACTTACTGAAATACAACACTTTGTACTTGTCAGAGATATATTCCATCTGCCATTCCTTGGTAAATTTTCCCAGTTCTAGATCCTGTGCAATCTTCAATAATCTTCTTCACTGTCCACTATACCACTAACTTATGGTGTCAACTACAAGCTTAATAACCCTGCTAGAATCTGGGCAGATCTGATCCGAATATGGTGAAAATGAATAAAATGGGTTTAACATAGGATTAGTGCAAGTGGATGCTCCATTGCTGGCAGGGCGAAAAGATCAGTTTCTGTGCTGTGTCTATTATGCTTATGCAAACCAAAAACACACCTTTCATAAAGGAAAGTGCATGCACAAGGTTAATTCAGCTCCCTATTTGAAGTAGACTATTGAAAGGAGTGCTGCAAATTTCAGATTGTTGCCTTGTTAGAAACACTTTTGAATTGGAGAGTTGTATTACATAAGAATTGCTGTCCTAGTTCAAAATGCCACATGGTTGAGTACATTTTAATCTAAAGAACTGTCACAATATTTCTAGCTGCATCCCAACAAACATCTTTAGAATGCTATACAGGAGCACTGAAAATAAATAGAAATAAAAATCAGAGACCTCATCAGAACAAGAACTAAAAATCGAAGTTTTCATATTATTTGCGTAACCTCTGCAGCTCAGAATCAACAATTACCACCTTCTAAACCCAAAACTTCTAATAGAGTACATAATTATGACATTAAAAAAATAATTCATACACTAATCGAAGTAAACATTGAGGAAATTCTGGCTGTACAGTTTTGCCAAATGAGTGAGAATATCTGTAAGATTGCAGCTTTAAAATCTAGACTTTAAAATAAAATTCTGAAAATTGTCTTTTACCACATTGTCATTACCTCCGCAGAGGCACAGATGTGGCACTGGCTATGGCAAAGTGATGGCAGAACGTTGTCTGACACACGAACGAGCGGGATTACCTCTATCTACATATAACCGACTTACACAAATACTCTTCCAGTTGCCTCTTTTTATTTCTGGTCAGCAAAATCGAAGTTGTCACAAACCAACTGAATTACAATCAACTTCTTAAATTCTTGCACTGTCCAGCATTGGTGACATTACTTTAACCAGAAGGTTCATCTTCTATGCACAAATTATGCAAACAAATTCTAAAACATGGTATAGTTACAGTTTGACTTTGGAAATACCGACACTTAATATTAAAAGTTAACCACTTCACTGATAACTTACAATTCTTCAGTACCCTGTGTCTTGATACAGTTGGATTCAGATTTCAATGGCTTCCACCTATAAAAGTTAGAAATTTAACACAAATGTAAAAGACATGGATCTTAAAGTCAGTGATAAATTATGCACACTTAAAGTTAATTAGTCCTCACCTCTGCCCAAAGTATGCAATTTTCCACAAGGCACCATATTACCCTTTCTGATATATAAAATTAATACTATGCACACCTCAACAACAAAACAAAACCCAAATCAAGTCTTTTTGGGAACACAAGAGGCTGCGGATGCCGGAATTTTGGACAAAAAACAATCTACTGGAGAAACTCAGCTGGTCAGGCAGTATCTTTAGAGGGAAATGGACAGCCGATGTTTCAGGACGAGACCCTTCCTCTGCAGAAGATTACCTGAACCTTTATCGGAAACTACTTTCTCTTGTCTCAGAACCTTATTTACAGGTAGCAAGAACATAGATCAGATTTACTGAAAACTTGACACATGGAATATCTATGTATACAATACAATATAATACAATACAATACAATACAATACAATACAATACGGGTTTATTCGTCACATTGCACATAAAGTGCAAGTGAAATAAATATGTCAGCAGCGATACAATGAGAAAGAACTAAAACTCTGATCTTGGTATCTTCCGGTTTGCTCAGTCTTTCTATTTACGCGAAAACGGTACGTGATTGCGCTACGATTTTTCGCCAGCTTACTCACCGTTCTCCTGTGCTGCGAGTGCACCAAGTTTTGTTCCGATCGGTTTAATGTTGTAAAAGTTAGCGAGGTTTAAAAATCTCAGAAACCGCGCGACTGCAGATCGATCTCCTCTCCTGCCAGTCAGCGCCGCGTGGATTAGTCTCTTCTCCTGTCACTCCCCCGGACGGTCCGCCCCTTCCTGCGCCATCTCATCTTTACTGGAGCTGAGGGACGATCTGGATGGCCGGTGGAGGTCTCCAACCGGACACAATTTTCGGAGGGACCGGAAGCGGCCCAGCCCGGCACGGAGTTGGAGATGTCGCCAAATGGAAAGCGGAGACTCTGATCCTGGCAGAGGAGAACGACCAGCGACCAGCGCCCGCTGTGAGTCCCCATCGCACCGCCAGCTCCAGCCTCTACCCCTCTGGTCCCCCTCGCTGGCTCCTGTCCCCCTCCCCGTGATCCCCCCCTTTCCCCCATGGCTCTTCCCTGTCTTTTCTCCGAGCTCGCTTCCCCTCTCTCCTCCCCCCCCTCACACCCTTCCCGCCCATATACACACCTCCCCTCCCACCCCACACCCCCCGCCACACACCCCCCTCCCCCACACCACCCTCTCCCTCCACCTACACCTCCCCACCCACACACCCTTCCCTCATCCCCCCCCACCCCACACCCCCCCCACACCCCACTTCCCCCCTCCCCTCCCACACACGAAGAGGAGGGGGAGGGAGTGCTCGGAGATGAGGGGAAATGAGCCTCGCCTACGCAGTTAGGGGCTATGGGTGGTTGGTGGAATATTGCGTTGGGCAATGGGTTGCGTTGGGGGACCAGGCCTCCCGTGTGACTGGGACCCAACGGGTCCCACTTAGTCCAGTACTGTGTAAATCAGGTAGCCTTTTCCAATATACATTGCATCATTCAAAAATAACAAAGATAAAAATCACTGAAAACTCAAGATGCTGGAGTAACTCAGCAGGTAAGGCAGCATCTCTTGAGATCATGGATAGGTGATGATTTGGGTCGGAACACTTCTTCAGACTGATTGCAGGGTGGTGGCGGGAAATAAAGCTGGAAATGAGAGGCAAGACAGTGTGTGGTCAGTAATAGGTGAACACAGGTGATGAGCTATTTTGATAGGCAGGTTAAAACCCCTCGCCTGTGCACCTATTACTGGCCATGCTCGGTCCCATCTCCCAGCTTTCTTGAGATTATCCATTCTTCAAGATAAAGCCAGTAAAGTCCAATCAAAGATAGTCCGAGGGCCTCCAATGAGGTACATAGCAGTTCAGGACATGATTGCACATGAACACAAGGGGGACCAATAACCTTGCTGGGAAATTTGCTAATGCTACTCGGGATCATTTAAACTAGAGTATAAGGGGGATAGGAACCACACAATGTTAGCAAATGGAAGGACTGATGGGTAGGTAGAAACATAGATAATAGGTGCAAGAGAAAGCCATTCGGCCCTTGGAGCCAGCACCTTAATTCAATATGATCGTTACTGATCATCCAAAATCAGCACCCCCGTTCCTGCTTTCTCCCCATATATCTTAATTCCGTTAGCTCTAAGAGCTATATCTAACTCTCTCTTGAAAACATCCAGTGACTTGGCCTCCACAGCCTTCTGTGGCAGAGAATTCCACACATTCACAACTCTCTAGGTGAAAATTCTATCCTCATCTCAGTCCTAAATGACCTACCCCTTATTCTGAAAATGTAACCCCTGATTATGGACTCCCCAAACATCAGGAACATTTTTCCTGCATCTAGCCTGTCCAATCCCTTAAGAATTTTAGATGTTTCAATAAGAACCCTATCATCCTTCTAAATTCCAGTGAATATAAGACCAGTCGATCCATTCTTTCATCATATGTCAGTCCCGCCATCCCAGGAATTAACCTGGTGAACCTACTCTGCACTCCCTCAATAGCAAGAATGTCCTTCCTCAAATTAGGAGACCAAAACTGCACACATTACTCCAGTTGTGGTTTCACCAGGGCCATGTACAAGTGCAGTAGGACCTCCTTGCCCCTATACTCAAATTGCTATGAAGGCCACCATACCATTTGCTTTCTTCACGGTCTGCTGTATCCGAATGCTTACTTTCAGTGACTGATGTACAAGGACATCCAGGTCTTGTTGCTCCTCCCCTTTTCCTAATCTGACACCATTCAGATAATAATCTGCCTTCTTGTTCTTGCCACCAAAGTGGACAACCTCACTTTATACTGCATCTGCCATGCATCTGCCCACTCACCCAAGCTATCCAAGTCACCCTGCAGCCTTATAGCATCCTCCTCGCAGCTCACACTGCCACCCAGCTTTGTGTCATCGGCAAACGTGGAGATGATACATTTAATTCCTTTGTCTAAATCGTTAATATATATTGAAAATAACTGGAGTCCCAGCACTGAGCCTTACGGCACCCTACTAGTCACTGCCTGCCATTCTGAAAAGGACCCGTAAATTCCAACTCCTTGCTTCCTGTCTGCCAACCAGTTCTCAATGCATGTCAATACCCTAGTAGAGGTTAGGACCAGCAAGTCTCAAAGAAAGCACAAAAAAAAAAAATATGGTGAAACTGATGGGCATTTCGTGGAGTATCGCGGGTAAAGCAAATAAACTTAGAACCTGGATCACTGCTTGGAACTATGATGTTATGGCCATTACTGAGACTTGATGTTGCGAGGTACCGAACGGACAGATCAACTTTCCCGGGTTTCAACGTTTCAGACATGATAGAGAAGGAGGTAAAAGACATGGACGAGTAGCTCTACTAATTGGGGAGAATGTCACGATGCACCCTTTTTAGGGCGGGCACCTACGGATGTCGAACCGGATGGCATCAACTTGCTGCGGACTTCTGCTGCCTCAAACACAAGAAGAAGAAGAAGAAGAAGAAGAAGAAGCAACCGAAATGGGAAGAGAAATGGCAGATGGAGTTTAATACGAGCAAGTGTGATGTGCAGTGGGATCTTGGGATCCAAGTCCAAAGGCCCCTGAGAGCGGTAAGATGATTAGATAGTGATAAAGAAGGCACATAGAATGCTTTTTCCCATTAGTTGTGGCATTGAGTGCAAGAGTCAGCAAGTCATGTTGCAGCATCTTAGTTCTGATTAGGTCACATTTAGCACATTGTGTGCGGTTCTGGTTGCCATATTTCAGGAAGGATGTGAAGGCTTTGGAAAGGGTTTACCAGAACGCAGCCTAGATCAGAAGGTATTAGCTATAAGGAGAGGTTGGACAAACTTGGCTTATTTTCTCTGGAGCATTTGAGACAGGAGAAACTTGATATACGTAAATAAAAGTATGAGAGGCATAGATGGAGGCATATGGATCACGATTAGATAAGGTAGAGATTAGATAAACTTGACATCTTGTTCGGCAAGGATATGGTGGACCAAAGGCATTGTTCCTGCGCTGTACTGTTCCATGTTATATGTAATTACATCTGACTCACTCCGGCCTACAACCCTTAAGGGCCTGTCCCACTTGGCCGTCATTTACGTGACGGGCCAGTAGCGACTGACGCGCGACGGTCGCGCGCGTCATCATGCGTCCACACAGCTGTCTGGAGCGCGTGACGTCATTTGAAGATAGACACAAAATGCAGGAGTAACTCAGCGGGACCGGCAGTGGAGAGAAGAAATGGATGATGTTTCGGGTCGAGACTCTTCTTCAGTCTGAAGAAGGGTCTCGACCCGAAATGTCACCCATTGCTTCTCTCCAGATATGCTGCCAGTCCCGCTGAGTTACTTCAGCATTTTGTATCTATCTCCAATCGTCTTGGCACCATTTTGGAAGTAGGAGTAGGGGCGGATCTGGATCCGCAACGGCCGTGAGCCCCAGTCCGACCTCAGCGATCGTTTGCCTGCTTCTGCTGCTGTTGGCGTTGAGACGTTGTGACGCGCCAGGGTCTTGGGCCTGTCCCACTTGGCCGTCAGTTACGCGACAGGCCGGTGGCGCGCAAAGATTTCATGCAGGACGAAGTCCACACTCCTCCACACCACTCCATGCGCCCGTCCCGCGCTACCCACGCGCTAGCAGGTCGCGTAAATGGCGCATGATACCCCCCCCGTGAAGTCCCCCTCTACCCCCGTATTTACTCCGAGCTCACTCCCCCCCCCCGCCCACACACCCCTCTCCCCCACAACTCCCCCCCACTAGCCCCCCTGCCCAAACACCCCCTCGCCCACCCACACACACACCCATGGCTCTCGCTTCACTTTTTTTCCCTGTTGCCAGCCGGGCAACCTTGGCAGCTTTTTAGGTTGCCAAATGACATTTTAGGTGGTCATTTAAGATGGCTTGCATGACGTGTGCTCGGACGAAGTGCGTAGTTACCAGTCAGAATTATGCATTCACATATTATTTCTGCTTCAAATAAAGTCACAAACTAACATATTCACCAATCAAGACATGATATATACCACAATGACATGCAGCAAAATTATAATACGGTATCTCAACTCTTTTTACACAATGCAATTAATGCAATTTTTATTATTTCTTTCCACTTCCAAACAAAAATGTGGTTGGATTATTCAGCGTATGATCAACCTGTGTCAATAAATCCTGGATCTTGACAACATATGCTTAACCATGCACACTACAGATTGATGCAAGCATGTTTTCTGTGAAGGACCGAAAGTTATCATGACATGGCCGATACTCCATATTAACAGCATTGATTTGCCATTAAAATGAATTCTGTAATAACGTGTCAGTGACATTCGAACACTGCGGTTTTAATGTTTCACGTGTTCAAAATTTAATTAATCCATCTTTATGGATTAAAACAAATAATAACACTGGGAGTTAAAACATATTTGATTGCATTCCGTTATCAAACATAGTCAATGTTAGCTCTGAAGACATTTCCAGCACTATAGGGTCGGGAGGGGGGGGTATATGAATCGGTGTGGATTGGATGGATTGAGGCAGGGGAATTAGTGAGTGTTGGTTGGAGTAGGTAAAATTATGAGGGGAGAGCGCGGGGGGTGTCAGTGGGGTTGAATGGGGGGGATCTGTGCAGGATGGATGGGGGGAGCAGTGCAGGATGAAGGAGTGAGCAGTGCAGGATGGATGGGAAGGGGGGTCAGTACAGGATGAATTGGAGGACCAGTGTAGGATTGATGGGGAGTGGCAGGAGATGTCAGGGGGGCGGGAGCACAGGTGATGTCAGTGAGGACTGAATAGAGACAGGAATGGGGATCAGTGCGGGATGGAGAGGAGGGATCTCAGGATAAGGGGAGTGGAGGGGGGAGTATGAGAGAGGAAGGGGCAGAGGAGGTGGGAAGGAAGGCATGCGCACACTCACACACACGCGCGAGGCTTCGGAGGCTTCTGTGAACGGTAATTTCAGCTCAATCCAGCGCTAAATGCAGCCCAGCTGCCTGTCTCGCCTACAGCCCTGTCTCAATCCAGACATGGCTGTTGATTAACCTGGCAGGACTGGCAGAGTGAGCTGGGTTTTACGCTGGCTGTGGGCCTGGGGCACCGCGCCCGTCTGACTCCTGACGCCTCTGGCGGGGATGGTCCAGTGGCGGTTCGGCAGCGATTGCAGTGCCGGAGACCGGGATCGTTCCTGGCTGCGGTGCAGGTCTGCCGAGAGTGTTTTGGCACATCTCCCTCCTCCAATCACCCCCCCCCCCCTAATCTACTTCCGCCTCTGACCGACATCTCCCTCCTCCAAGGGTCTGTTTTGAAAGCGCCGTTGGCGTAGTGGCAGCAGCTGCCGCTAACAGGCCGGGCGGGGCGCGGGAGGAGGAGGAGATGGAGCCACGCCGCTGCTGCTGTGCGGGGCCCGACATTCCGTCCGACCCTCCGTCACGCCACACTTAGCATCTTTCCCACAACCGTCGCCGACACAAAACGTCACGTTCCTTTTCTCCAGAGATGCTGCCGGACCCGCGGAGTTACTCCAGTTTTTTGTGTCTATCTTCGGTATAAACCAAGTTGGCAAGCCGGGCAAAATGACTCGCCGTTTAGGTTGCCCGGCGGCACTTTCAGTGGTCATTGGCACCCGGGCAACCGTTAATTTCGAGCCCTGCACACCCCCTCCCACACCCACAACACTACCCCGCCCCCACGTTCACCCCCACCCTCACAACCCCCATCCCCTCAACCCCCCCCGCCCCCACAACCCCTACAAACCACCCGCCCATACATACCCCTCCCCCACAATCACTCCCGCCCGCACATACCCCCCTACACACACCCCCCTCCACACCTCCCCCCCACCACACACAACCCTCTCCCCCCCTCCTACACCTCCCCGTCCACACACCTCTCCTCCCCTCCAACCCCCTGCCACACACCCCACTTTCTTCCCCCCCTCCCCTCCGACACATGAAGAGGAGGGGGAGGGAATGCTCGGGGATGTGGGGAAATGAGCCGCACCTGCGCAGTTGGGGCTATGGGTGAGCAGTGGAATATTGCGTTGTGGAATGGGTTGCGTCGGGGACCAGACCTCCTTTGTGACTGGGACCCAACGGATCCCACTTAGTTTGGTACCTAATACAGTCCAAGTCACATTACTAGAAACATATCACTGCAATATGTACAATGGATGTACTTGAATGCTCCCAGCACTTATATTTATGCTGTAGATAAAGACTAAATAAAGTAGGGCTTTGTTCATTAGAACAGAAGAAATGTAATTGAAACACAAGTAATGAGGGGAAAGGTCCATTTCACTTAAAGGAATGAAAAAATAAAGGGGGCAAAGATGTAAAGCAGTTGATAGAATGATTCGAAAGGAGATGACATATGAGGAAAGAATGCGTCGACTGGGCTTGTATTCACTGGAATTTAGGCAGATGCCAGATCTCATAGAAACATGTAAAATTCTTAAAGGATTAGACAGGCTAGATGCAGGAAAAATGTTCCCGATATTGGGACAGTCCAGAACCAGGGATCGCAGTTTAAGAATAATGGGTAGGCCATTTAGGACTGAGATGAGGAAAAATGTTTTCACCCAGAGAATTGTGAATCTGGAATTCTCTGCCACAGAAGGCAGTGGAGGCCAATTCACTGGATGTTTGCAAGAGGGTTAGATTTAGGGTTGAAGGTATCGAAGGATACGAGGAAAAAGCAAGACCAGGGTACTGATTTTAGATGATCAGCCATCAGTCTGAAGGAGGGTCTCGGCCTGAAACGTCACCTATTCCTTCTCTCCATAGATGCTGCCTCACTCGCTGAGTTTCTCCAGCATTTTTTGTCAACCGATTTTTCCAGCTTCTGCAGTTCCTTCTTAAACATGGCGTACTCGCTAGAATTTAGAAGATTGAGGGTGGATCTTATAGAAACGTACAAAATTCTTAAGGGGTTGGACAGGCTAGATGCAGGAAGATTGTTCCCGATGTTGGGGAAGTCCAGAACATGGAGGTCACAGTTTAAGGATAAGGGGAAAGTCTTTTAGGACCGAGATGAGTAAAACATTTTTCACAGAGTGGTGAATCTGTGGAATTCTCTGCCACAGAAGGTAGTTGAGGCCAGTTCATTGGCTATATTTAAGAGGGAGTTAAATGTGGCCCTTGTGGCTAAAGGGATCAGGGGGTATGGAGAGAAGGCAGGTACAGGATACTGAGTTGGATGATCAGCCATGATCATATTGAATGGCGGTGCAGGCTCAAAGGGCCGAATGGCCTACTCCTGCAGCTATTTTTCTATTTAAAAAAAATATGTTTCTATGATAAAAACATTTTTTCCCCTCAAGAGGATGACATGTTTCTAGAACTCCATGCCTGACAGGATGGTAGGGACAGACACCAGATTTTTTTTAAATGGATGTGTGAAGAGACATGACCTATAGAATCAGCGAGTGATCGAGAGTAGATTTATTTTGGGTAGCCCCTTTCCCATCAAAGTGGGCACAATGGGCTGAATTGTGGCCTGAGTTATGCTTTCAATTATCCCATGCTACATTTCTTCACAAACTGAAAAATACAGCACCCTCTTCAGGATAATTTGATCCTGAATTTGCTGAACATTACCAATGTCGTGATGCTGTCTTCCAAGAACCAGCTTCCAAGACCATTTCTCTCAAAATGTTCAGATAGGCACACCTTCAGCACCCCGAGCAAGCAAGGTAGCAATGACATCAATGAAAGTCTGACTTAATATCCTTATGTTGGGAAAAACTCCCGTACATTTGAATGGCTGAAACAATAACTACACTAAAGATTTCTTTAAGGTTGGACAAATTTGTTTTCCATAGTGGTTACTATTCCATCTACACAGCTCAGTATGCTAAAGTGCGTATGATAATACTGGCTTGATAAGCATTTTAACCCCCACATGCCAGTCTTTGAGGTGGAGCATGTTGTTCAGCTAAAGATAGACACAAAAAGCTGGGGTAGCTCAGCAGGACAGGCAGCATCTCAGGAGAGGAATGGGTGACGTTTCGGGTTGAGACCCTTCTTCAGACTCGGCTTGACCCAAAACGTCACCCGTTCCTTCTCTCCAGAGATGCTGCCTGTCCCGCTGAGTTACTCCAGCTTTTTGTGTCTATCTTTGGTTTAAACCATCATCTGCTGTACCTTCTTTGTTGTTCAACTGCTGGTTTCACAGAGTGTAATCAGTGGTTTGATACAACTATATTGCAACAGCTTGACTACTGGCACAGCTAGTTCTGGAATGCAATCCTGCAGAACCACTGCTGGGATGTTGTCTGGTCCCAGAGTCGTGCTGCCTCCAGTGCTCTCAATCATTTCTTGATATCATTTAAATTGAATGAATTGGCTAAATACTCGCTTTTGTGACAGTGTTCAAGAGTATGCCGAGATGGATTATCCACTCAGAATTTTTGGCTGAGTACGATTTCAAAATCTTCAGCCTTAGCTCTGGCAATCATATACTGGGCCTTCCCATTATTAATCATGGGAATGCTGTCTCCTCTTCTTCCATTAGGCCTTTAATCAGTCACATTGAGATGTAACTGCACTCCAGAGATTTGATCTAATCCCACTAACTATGGGGATCACTTGGATGTCTATTGTGTGGTATTGTTTGTTTTTCAGCACAAATGTAGTCTGTACTGTAAGTTTGCCAAAAAGGCAACTCGCTTTTAGCCTGACTGATGCTCTCTTGGTATTCTTATTGAAAAAAATTATCAGGTTGGCACCTTCGTTTGATTGCAGTGGTGGGATATACTCTGTAACTACGCAGTCAGTGTATGTGGAAAACAATTTTGCTGCTGCTGGTAACCCGTAGCATCTCATAGTTTCCACGTTTGACTCAGTAAGAGAAACTTCGCTGTGTACAATATTGGTGCCTAGACTGCTATCAAGTTATCTGTTAAGTTTTTTTCTTATTTTGTTTCAAAGCAGCAACTCCGAAATGTAAGGTCATTAATGACCAAAATATATTTTTATAACAGTCATTGCCAAGACAAGATTATTAATTGAATTTTAATTCTACAGTTGCTGCGGCTGTGGGATTTTTGTTTTTGGACTGTCACTGCAGGTATCTGGATTACTAATCTAGAAATTTAAATATGACACCATAACCAGTCAAATGAAGTCTGTCCCTGCTGTGCTTCAAATTGCTGCAATTACTTCAAATGGTTTAAACTACAGAACAGAAGTTAGCCTAAAACATACCAATTATAGCAAAGTAGGACATATATGCACAACATCAGTTGGTTACTGGTCATAGATCTCCTGGACCAACGACAGATCAATGCCGTCAACTGTAATCAATTGGAATGAAAGTGCATTGGTGAACTGATGGTGGCACATTCATCCCACCCTCCCCCCACACTCCCTCCACCCTACCCCCCCCCCCCCCATACACACACACACACACATGCTGAGAATGCTCTATTTGTCACAAAACCATTTTGATCAATTACATTGCTTAATCTTGGAAGATTTTACATTCACACTCTCATGACAAAACCAACCATAGTATAATGCATTCTGCCTTTGAACTCCATTAGTTACACGGTTCATAGCATGCATTTTTAATAGATCATGAAACATATGTTTATATGAAACATGATTGCTACCCCCTAAATGCAGTTAAATGAACCAATAGCATTTGAAACATTACCAGAATACATCCACTTGTTGAATTTCACAAGAGAAAATTGAAACTAAATTGATGAAATACAAAAATCCCACGCTACGTTTTATCCTCCTTTCCTTTGTTTGATGTGAGATTGTTGCTTCTGTATCTGAACAGTGGCCAACCTTGTGATTGATGTCACCAGGCATTGTTTTATTTCCTGAATGAGCAGTTACAATGTTTGCTTGAATGAGAGTAACAGCGAATGACTATCATTGGGTAATCATTAACTGTGCCTTAATGCACATAATCCACAATAAATAGACAAAAGCATTCTCATGTTCTAGTATATGGATTTGAGCAATTCCTGCATATTATATAATGGTTTACAAACCAAGCATAATCTTTCCACTGCATAAGTAAATCTTTCCACTATTAGTTGAACTAATTTCAATCAATTCTAAAACCACTTTGGCTCAGCTGAAAATTGTATTCTTGCTATACAAATACAATTGAATACCAAAGGTGGAGTTATTATAGCAGTACTGGTTCAGAAGGAAGCTCAAATTTCATTAACACACCAAATAATGAGCTTTGATCTTAACATAAAAAAACCCTCTGGCACAAAATCACATTAGTTCACCTGTTAGTTTGTTTCGCGCAAGGCCAATTGAGACCCATGTTAGAGGCAGTTATGCAGTGGGAGGTGATATCTATCAGGAAATGAGCTGAAACATTTTTAAGATAGAACCCCCAAGCCAAAGATTTGTCAATATGTATTAAAAGCAAGGGCAAAGAGATAAAAAGATACTGCTCTATCACACTACCTAAACATATTTCAATATTTTTATTATGGTAGTGAAATATATTAAACATCAAACCACATTGAATATATCTATGTAGTTTAACAATGACCAAAAATTAAAATTACAATTTAAAAATATCTTAATCTCACCCTTAAATAACAACACTTTATCACATTCCAAGTCGCTGCCTCAAAAAGGCGGCCAACATTATCAAAGACCCACACCATACTGGCCACACATTCATTTCACCATTGCCATCGGGAAGAAGGTATAGGAGCCTGAAAACTGTAACGTCCAGGTTCAGGAAGTTTCTTCCCTACAGCCATTACGCTATAAACACAACAACAAATAAGCTCTGAACTACAACAGACTATTATTATTATTATTGTACTATATTTGTTATTTATTGAGTATGCGTGCATGTGTATACACAACACTGAACTTTTTTTTCATTTCCCGTTATGTACTATGTTTACATATTCTGTTGTGCTGCAGCAAGTAAGAATTTCATTGTCCTATCTGGGACATATGACAATAAAACACTCTTGACTCTTCACTAGGACTCACAAGTGAAGAATTCTGACATGATTCACAAGGATTCGGGTCTGAAGAAGGGTCTCGACCCGAAATGTCACCCATTCCCTCTCTCCAGAGATGCTGCCTGACCCCGCTGAGTTACTTTCTGTCTACTAAGGATTCACTGCAGTTTCAGAAAACCATAGCCGTATAGCATCAAAACAGGCTACCAAAAACCCATTAAGACTAATACGAACTTATTCTTCCCATATTCCCATCAACACTTCCATCCCCCTTCCCCTCCCAGACCTGCACTGTTGCTAAACACTAGGGGGTGATTACTGTAACCAATGAGCTTACCAACCTGCACATCTTTGAATGTGGGCAAAAACTGGAGCACCTGGAGTAAACCCATTCAATTACAGGGAGAAAGTGCAAAACTCCACACAGGCAATAGAGGTCAGGATGGAATCTAAATTGCTGGAGCTGCAAGACAGGAGCTCTACCAGCTGCACAACCCGCAACTTGTACGGTATGAATGCAGCACAGCATTTTGAGTCCACTCATCCAGGCAAATGAAGATCATTCCATCACACTTCCGATTTGTGCGATGCAGATGGTGGAAAGGCTATGCAGAATCAGGAAGTGAGTCACTTACTGCAGGATACCCAGCCTCTGACTTCCTCTCAAAGTTAAAGATCGGTGGCTTGCCCGGTTAAGTTTGTGGTTTTTTTGTATCCCCTCCCCCACCCTACCACCTCCTCTCCCTTGCCCTCAGGATGTTGATAATGGTAAGCCTGGTGACGGAAATGCTGTTATATGTCAAAGATCCATGCTTTAATCTCTGAACAGAAATTATAATTTCTTGGTATACAATGTGAATAATTTTCCTCTTATCATATTGGCCGTGTGCAACAAGACCTGTACATGCTGACTTCATTTTCTGTGGAAATGCAAATGAACTGAATAATGTGCAATCAACAAACATCCCCATTTCGGATTTCACACAGAGTCGGTGGTGAGAAAAGTTGAAAATTGTTAGGTTAAGACACGAACCCGAAGAACATGCTCTTGGGCTGAGATAGTTGACCACCAAAAACCACACAAACTTTCTCATGTAATGTAGAACTGCACCAGTGGAGCATTCTTCCTTTGATTCCTACTGATTTCAATTTTATTACGGGTCCTTGAAATTACTCCTAGTTAGATGTTACCTTCATGTCAACAGTCATAACTGTCAAGTCTGAAATGTACCTCTTTTGTTCTGGGCTGAAGTGAGGACTTGGATGGGTCCAACCACAACCCAAATGAAACAATAAGCAATTACTAAATATTCACGCAATTAATTCCTCAAATCAGAATTTACAAGCATACCAATTGATGTTTTTTAGCTCAAAGTGCTAAAGCATCAAATTTTGTTGGCCCAGTTTCCGCAGAATTAAAAATATCCCAAGACTATTTAAATCCCAAGACTACATCAACAAATCTCAAAGTTCACTTGTGTAGAAAGAAACTGTAGATGCTGGTTTGCACTGAAGAAGGGGGCCAGGCCTGAAACGTCACCCATACTTTTTCTCCAGGGATGCTGCCTGGCCTGCTGAGTTACTCCAGTACTTTGTGTCTATAGGTCCTATTGCTTTCACAAAAAATGCATGTATTTTTTGAGTAACATTTAGGATTGCCAAAATCACTTCCTGTCGTTTTTGACTCTTTATTAAATACAATAATTTGACTTGATGTTTCCAAATTCCCCCAAAGGACAAAAGCTTCATTCCGCAATACTGTGATAACCCTGACAAATTACAGTGGGACACAGTCGTTCCAAAAAAAAATCCCCTAGGTAGGTACATGAAAACATGGCATAGAGACCACCCTTGAACATGGAGCATACAACAACAACAAAAACGATTTTCTGTGAAGTACTTCCCTGTTGAAATTGAAACTTGTGGCACAAACGCCATATTACGAAGGCACCGGATTCTAATGTAAGAGTACGCAGAGGTGCTAAAATAATATTAATATGTACCCTATTAATCGGGATTAACGTGTGCGTTTAGACGCGGGATACTGAGGCGGGGCACTTGCCTCACTCACATCAGCCTGTTACTGGCAAGACCGTTGAATACATAAAATATCCAGAAAAAGACAACAGGCAGTATCGTGCGATTTGGGACCAATTTCTCGGCATTCAGGCGCTGTCGAGATACTTTGCGGATAGAAAATACAAGTTTAGATTTCTGTTTGGCGAACTTCAAGCCGCCGGCACTGCTGGAGTGGAGTCGGGGGCCATGGGCGGCCAAACACACGGGGGCCGGCGGGCGTGTGGGACCACCCTCCCTCCCTCCCTCCCCCACCGGCCGGGACACCTTCCAACAGATGCCGGCCCCACCCGTCCGCCTCACTCAGCCACAGCCCGGTGGAGGGGGCCGGCTTGTGATAGCTGCCATCACACTCACCCCCCTCAGCTCTGCTGTGAGGGGCCCGGCGGCAGAGTGGGAGCCCCCGCTAGCACCACGACTCCGCTCCGCCATCTTACAGGCTGCGCCCGTTGATGGCTCCGCAAGGCTGGGTCTGGGGCGGCGGCCACCGGCTCCCCTCACCCTCACCCGTCCCCGTCCCCGTCCACTCCGGCCAACCACCCCGGGCTCGGCCCCTCCTGGATTCGGCATCAGAAGCATCCACTTACCGGTGGCTGTGAGGAGGATTAGGAGGAGGTGCGGCCGTTGCTCGGTGCGGGGCGGGCGGAGTGCGGGGCGGCCGCTGGCTGGTGCCGTTGTTAGGCTGCCTCCACCAGGCAGCGCCTGTCGTCAGCGCCGCCACCGGCCGCAGTCTCCGCCTCACGTCGGAGGGAGGGAGGGAGGGCGAGCGGCCCCGGCCCCGCCTCACCCACTCACCGCGGCTCTGAAACTGGGTGCACATCTTTCATTCATGTGTTCCACATCTCTCTCCTCACTCTCCATCTCAAGAAGGGTCTCGACCCGAAACGCCACCTATTCCTTTTCTCCAGAGATGCTATCTCTATCTGACCCGCCTAGTTACTCCAGTTTTTCTGTGTCTATCTGAAACTAGCCGTTCCTTTCTCCCTCTCCATCTCGATGAGTATCCCATCCCTCCATCTCAACGTCTCTATCTTAATGAATCCATCCCCATCTCTCTTTCCATCCCACAGTATCTCTGAATCCATCTCTATCTCTCCATCTCACTTTATCTCCATTTCACAAGATCCATCCCCTATTTCACTGTATCTCCATCTAACCAAATCTATCCCTATCTCTATTTTTATCTCACTGTAACTCAATCTCACTGAATCCAGCCTATCCTGCCAACTCACAATATCTCTTATCTTATTGAATCCATCCCTATCTCTCTTTCCTTCTCACCATATCTCCATGTCACTGACCCATTCCTTATCCATGTCCCTTTATCTCCACTGCTTTAAATCCATTCCTATCTGGGGTGATGCAGTGGTATAGTTGCTGCCTTACAGTGCCAGAGTACCGGGTTCGATCCTGATTAAGGTTGTTATCTGTACGGAGTTTATACTTTATCCCTGCGACCAAGTGAGTTTCCTCTGCTTACTCCAGTTTCCACATACATTCCAAAGGTGTGTATGTCTGTAGGTTGATTGGTTTCTCTAAATTGCTCCTAGTATGAGGATGCGAAACTGGGAGAGAAAAAATTGAACTAGTGTATTGTTGGTTGGCGCAGAGTTGATGGGCTGTTGCCATACCTGTTTCCACACTGTATCTCAAAAACAAAAACGAAATCTGTCTCCTTCTCGCTGTCTCCTTGTGCACCACAATTAATCCATGTATCTCTTTCAAACTCACTAACAACAAATTTACCTTGCTCTCATGTCTGTTTCTTTCTTTCACTACAATCATAATTTTCATCACAATGTCTCCAATCATATATCACTATTATATATTTTTCATATCACTCTCTTGTAACACTATATCCTATTGTAACACTATATCCTAAACATCATATTTGTTTTCAGGATACTGCCACCATTAATTGCCTTTCTCAAGCTTCCATTGAGAAAATAGAAATGAACCACTATCGTGAACCATTGCAATTTTAATAGAGAAGGTACAGCATTCTCACATTTGTATATTGGGTAAAACTTTCCAGGATTGGGATCCAGTGATATTGAGGAAATGGCAATATATTTTCACGTCAGTTGATGCATGTTAGTTGTAGTATTTACATCTACCTGCTGTTCTTAACCTCCCGCTGAGAAATTACAGGTTTGAAAGATATTGTTGGAGATGTCACGGCAGGCAACTCCAATGCATTTGACAGCTGGCACGCAATGCAGCCACTGTGTGCCAGTGGTGAAGAAAAGTAATGTTTTGAATGGAGGTGCAGTGTTTGCCAAATAAACTAATTCATTCTGGATGCTGATAAGCTGATTGGGTGAGTTTGACTCCTTCTGCCCCGTTGGGCCCCGTTCCCCCAACGCAATATTCCACCACTCACCCATTCCCCCAACGCAACCCGTATCCACCACTCACCCGTTCCCCCAACGCAATATTCCACCACTCACCCATAGCCCCCAACTGCGCAGGCATGACTCATTTCCCCTCTTCCCCAACACTCCATCCCCCTCCCCTCCACTTCACCCCCCTTCTTCTCTTCCCTCTCCTCCTCCTCCCCTCCCTCCCTTTTCCCCTACCCTCAGTCACGCCCTCCCTCCCACCATAACCTCTCTCCCCTCCCTAACCCCCTCCTCTCCCTCACCTCCCCCCTATCCTACTAAACACATTGTTTAAATAACATTTCTTCTCCTTCTGCCCCCCCCCCACTCCCCTTACAACAATGTAACAAATCTCTCATTGCACTGGGTGGAACACTGTTGACGGGCAGTTTATGTAAATAAGATCCCATTGTGACATCATATGCTGCTAACTGCCAGTGGAACATGGTGAGGGGCAGTTTATGTAAATGAGATCCCATTGTGACGACATAGCTGTTAACTGACAGTGCAGAGGAAAGATTTTTCTCTAAGTGGGATTTTGTAAAGTTAATAATGTGAATAACTTGTGAAATATAACATCAATCTGAATGAAACTTGATAAAACACACCACAGGACAATTGAGTAAGGTGGTGCAACAACTGTAGCACTATCATGTACCGTTTTGGCATAGTTCCGGGCATCTCTGAATCACAGACAGACAGACACGCAGAATCACAAACAAACAAGTTGAGAGTTTTAGTAATATATAGATAGATAAGATGACAAGAGCCAACCTGGTACTGCGGCAGGGGCAGAAAGTAAATAGAATCAAAATATAATGTTCCGAGTAAGATGGGGATGAATCTGGGGAGCTAAAACATGCTCAAGAGCTTTGGAGGAGAAATGGGATGGAATTGAGGTGGGATTTTGGTTTGCAAGATGAGAGGTGTCAAGTGTTGCTTTTTGAAGACAATGGCAATTAGAAGTGGAATCAGAATTCATTTTTTCCTCCCAGACTACTGGAATTGTAGAGCTCGCCTTTCAGGTGTTTGTGAATGCAGGATCAATTGCAATTGTCAGACTTAGACTGACAAGATTATTGTTAGTGATCAATATTAAGGAATGAAGAGCAAAGGTAGATAAATAGGGTTGAGGTACGAATTATCCATGCTGTAACACAATGATAAAGTGTGTTGGGACGGCTGAAGAGTCCATTTTAGTAACCTTACTGACAATTAAAAGTTTAAAAATTAAAAGAGGATATCAGCAGTCTGAAGAAATGATTAAAACAAAAATTACTAATAGAATTATATTTGTTTCTATGTAACACTGTAATGCTGTAGCATTATATTTTGCACTGGGATTTTGACATGACAATAATGTTCCTGCCCCTCACCATGTTCCACTGGCAGTTAGCAGCATATGATGTCACAATGGGATCTTATTTACATAAACTGCCCGTCAACAGTGTTCCACCCAGTGCAATGAGAGATTTGTTACATTGTTGTAAGGGGAGTGGGGGGGGGGCAGAAGGAGAAGAAATGTTATTTAAACAATGTGTTTAGTAGGATAGGGGGGAGGTGAGGGAGAGGAGGGGGTTAGGGAGGGGAGAGAGGTTATGGTGGGAGGGAGGGCGTGACTGAGGGTAGGGGAAAAGGGAGGGAGGGGAGGAGGAGGAGAGGGAAGAGAAGAAGGGGGGTGAAGTGGAGGGGAGGGGGATGGAGTGTTGGGGAAGAGGGGAAATGAGTCATGCCTGCGCAGTTGGGGGCTATGGGTGAGTGGTGGAATATTGCGTTGGGGGAACGGGTGAGTGGTGGATACGGGTTGCGTTGGGGGAATGGGTGAGTGGTGGAATATTGCGTTGGGGGAACGGGGCCCAATGGGTCCCACTTGATCTAATTTATATATTACTAAACCTCTCATGTTGTTTCTTTGCCCAGTTTGTATTTGTGCAAAAATGGTACACGATAGCGCTACAATTTTTGGCTCACCTTACTCACCATTGTCCTGTGATGGCATTAAATATGTTTTGTTCAGATTAATGGTATATTTTACAAGTTATTGACGTTTAAAACATTTAAAAAAAAACAGTATCCCTAGTTGCCCCGCCCCCACTTGCCGTCTTTACTTGACTGGCGTCATAAAGGACACCCCATGGGTCCTCAATGCGGCCTTTGCACAATTTCAGACCGCCATCTTTTTTTCCTCGCCTCGTAACGGGGCCACAACTGCTCCACGGGTAAGTTTCCTTCCATCTTACTATTGCTCTGGGCCTACGGGGAGGGAGGAGTGCCAGCCGGGGCTGCCGCTACGGGCCCGCAGGGAGGGAGAGCGCGGGAAGCGGGACTTGGGGCAAGCCCGCGGAGAGGAAGAGGAGCGGCACCCGGGGCTGGCCCGCGGTTAGGGAGAGGGGCGGGACCCGAAGCAAGGACTACAGGTGAGGAGGGAGAGTGGGAGGTGGAATAGGGGGAAGGTAAGGAGTGGGGGAGGAAGGGGATAGAGGGAGAGAATGGGGGATAGAGGGAGAGGAGGGCAGTGGGGGAGTTGAGGAGGGAGAGTGGGATAGGGGGGAGGTGAGTGGGGGAGCAGAGGGGTTGGGAGGAGAGAGGGGTTATGGGGGAGGGAGGGAGGGACTGACTGAGGGTAGGGGAAAGGAGAGGGAGGGTGAATGGGCGGAGGGGAGGATGACAGGGGAAATGAGAGGGAGGGTGAAGAGGAAGGTGTGGGAGTGCTGGGGGATGAGGGGAAATGGAGGACAATAGGGGTAGGAAGAGGGTTGCCCATCAGCCCGCCATGCGCAGTTGGGGACTATGGGTCAGTGGTGGAATATTATGTTGGGGGACCAGGTCTCCTGTGTGACAGGGACCCAACGGGTCCCACTTGGCCTAGTATTTACCAATGATATGTTATGCAATTGTTACAAAGGCTTTTTATTCCTTATCATATTTTACTTCATAACTATGGCTTTGTCAGGGTTGACCACAACATTTTCCTCCATGCCATCCCATTGTTATCTAGTGGCTGTGTGATTGAACTCCATTCAGGTACACAAGAATTACAACCAAAGGCTTCCCTTCCCATGCTAACATTGTTAACACTGGTGAGTCCAAGGATCTATTCTTAGCACCATCTTATTTCTCAGTTGCATGTTGCCCCCTTGGTGAGATAATCTAAATGCATGCTGTCAGCTTTTTACGTGCATTCTCAACACTCAACTATTTCTCATCATTGTTTTTTTACCCTCCACTTTTACTTTTGCTTGCCCAGCATTCAGCACTAGATGAACAAAGTATTTCTATGATTCAACATTTCCTCAGTCCCGTTCATAAAAACTGGCTCCATCCTTCTCTCTCTGGCAACTGAAAGTGAGCAGGACTGTTTGTAATCGTAGGATCTCCGACCTCAAGATGAGCTACAGCTTGCATTTACAAGCCAACGCATGGACCATCTATTTTTACTTCCATCACAACGCCTTATTCCTTCTCACATCTGCCGATAAAACTTGCTGTTCCCTCTGAACTTAACTATTCCAACACAGCTCTGGCCAATATCCTTCATTGCAAACTTGAGGTCATCTAATCCTCAGCTGCCCATGTCCCAGCGCACACCATTTCCATCTGACGCCTTGCTGACTCTATTCTAGCTACAAAATAAGCAATGCTTAAATTTTAAAATCATCAACCTAATTTTCAAATTCTTTCATGATCTTGCTCTTTCCTGTCTTGTATCGTTTACAGCATAATACTATCAAGTTCTAAAACCTAGTAAGATATTTGTGTTCTTCTAAATCAGCCCTCTTCATTATCAAATTTAATAGTAAGATTAAACGAGAACTTACCAGTTTGAAGTTTGATCTGTATTTTATGAGGAGTTACGATGAGGGATTACGTGAAGAACCCGTCCAGCACGCATGCGCGACATACTTCAAAGCAGCGGTGTGGAATCACAGGAAACACAATAATTGAAATAAACATAGTAAAGAAAAGGAGAACTCAAAATACCAGTTGATCTCTATAATTGAGGGTGGGAGCGGAGGGCACGTAATCCCTCATCGTAACTCCTCATAAAATACAGATCAAACTTCAAACTGGTAAGTTCTCGTTTAATCTTACTATTTTACTTCCGAGTCACGTGAGTGACTACGTGAAGATTTTAAAGCTCTGTGATTTCAAACCGTGTAACAGTTCATACTTCACTCGCTGCCGAAGTCATTCGAGGGAGGAAGTATGTTATCGTAATCAACCATGAATCTGTTTGTAAAACAATAATGGTGTTATTAACAATAACAAGACCAAAATGTTCCCCCGGGCTTAAATTATATATTTGCAGATTCTAATATTTTTTCTGCAAACGATACAGGTTCTGCCAGCGGCTTGTTATAAAAGTTTGGAACGTATACTCCCTAGACCACCCCGCTGTAGCCAGGATGTAGTCCATAGGCATGTCCATCCTCTTAGTCACCGATGTGGATGCTGCCCTGGTGGAGTAAGATTTATACACGTTAGTATTTACTCCAGCAACTCCCAGTACCTGCTTGAGCCACTTGAGATAGTTTGGCTCGTCACCCGACCATGAGGTTTCTTGTGGCTGACCCATAAGGCTTTTTCTCTCCCTCTGGGATTTCTTATTGTGTCGATGTAGTTCAATAAGTGGGTCATGACACATAACCGTGGTTCAGGTGGGTATGCCCGGAATTCCATGACTGGACCTGATGTTCCTGGTCTGCTCTGTTTGACCAGCCCCTGAATGGTAAATGTGACACGGTCTGGTGTAACCATATTGTCCAATCGTAGTAGATGGAGGAACTGGACTCTTTGTGCTGAGACAAGGCCATCAGCATGACCGTCTTCAGGGTAGGCTGTTCCAGGGTGAGGGACCTGGCTGGTGACCATCCCCTAAGGTATGTCAGGACCACACTGACATCCCAGATTTGGGTGTACCTAGGTCTGGGGGATTAGAGTTGAATATGCCTCTCCTGAATTTGATCACCAGTGGGTGGTACCCTATGGCCTGTTGTCCTGGTGCCTGAGTTAAGTAGGCTGACAGAGCAGTTCCGGCTGTATTGATGGCGCAGTAGCTGAGTCCTTCATTGTGGTGAAGACCTGCCAGGAACTCCAGTACAGGTTTTGTTGTAGTTGAATATGTAGTTGCTGTATTGAACAGTATCTTCCCACTTCTTGATGTTCGCCAAGTATGTTCCCTAATGGATATGCGATGGGATGCTGTCATCGTGTCGATAGTGCTGCTGACTGATGAGGTAGAAAAGGGGAGAACATAGAGATTAGATCCCCCCCCCCCCCCCAGTTCAGCGGGAATGTATCCATTGCCGCTGCCTCAAAGTTTGGTTTCATGCGACATAGTACGTGGTGATTCAATTGGAATACAAGGAAATCGATATCTGGTGTTACATATTGTTTTGTAATTTCAGCAAATACTTTGGTTTATTATGTCTGTTTACAGTATTTAGCTCACCTGGTAGGTAAGTTGCTGATGGTCAAATATGTTTGACGACATACGGTTACCAATTGTTAAATAAATTGTCACATGATATCGATTTTATTCCGCCCATTTGACAATCCAGGCCCAGCAGTGGTCTTCGCAATTCTGCAACCCAGGCCCAGCAGTGGTCTTTTCAAATCTGCAACCCAGTAGTTTAATTTATCGTAGCATGGGTGGCTTATGCCTGAAACTGGGTGAGTTGATAAGTCTGGGCTATTGGGAAAATCATTAGGGTTTTGATGACCATGTCAAGGACCACTGGGAACCATGACTGTGTGTTTAGTCGGGTACTATCAAAATACCTGAAGCAGAGTCCATCTGTATTTTGCGTAGTACCCGACTGATGAGGCCGTAGTTTGGTATATGCCACCACTGTGATGTTGTCAATTTATAAACTAACATGCAAAATGGTGCACTACTGAACAATATGCTTTTACCAATAGAACGTACTCAATATTTCCAACTAGGTTTTATGCCCAGTGTCTATAGTGATGTCGACTCCAGATTAGTCCATTTGCCACCATGTTCTGGGTATGGGTTATTTTGTTTAAACACTAGCACTAGCACCTTAGCTCTAATGGAAAGGTTTAAGTTAAGTAGCTGGTAATGCTGTTACTAATTCCCAATTACTCTTGCCACTTTGTTGAATGGTTGGTTGATTGTTACCATTAATTGTTACAGGTTGTGCCATACGCTGACTCTCCTTATGGCAATGTTATAGATGAGTGGATAGAGTTAATTGAATACCAGATAGTCAATAGTTGTGGATGGTGTCAAAGTAGATTTATCTGGATTGTATGACAGAGCCCAGGCTAAATACGTTTTAGTAGCTAATGCTGCTGATTTAGCTATTTCCATGGATTTATCTGTCATTAATATCATAGAGACATGCCATGACGATATGTTCCTTAATAGTGTCAGGGCTGGTTTGAATATTTGGAAACAGTTTTGGCTCATATTAGCCATTGTCAATAATTTATACTGCCATAGTTACCCCATCCAGGTAAATTGTGGTATCTCCGAAAATCTTTTATGAATGGGTACTGAATAGTATGCATCTTTTAAGTCGATGTCTACCATAAAGTATCTTAGGTAATCCATGGTTAGCAGTTATAAGTTTCCATAAAGTGTGTATACCTGGTGAAAATACTCAAGTGGTTAAGTCAATGATGGTGCGACATCCACCATCTATGGGTATTTTGGTACCAAAGGTTCATATTAGACTTCTTTATGATCCCTTTGTATATCTTCTCCAGTTAGCTAGTCCCTCATGTTCTTTTTTAGTGGGAGGGTAGACCCCTTTGGGGTGCATGCTGAACTGGTGGCAAGTTTCTTAATTCAATTTTTTCCTTGAATACTTTTGGTATATAACTACCAAGTGTGATAGTTCTTCATGCTTCCAACCCAGGTGTGATTTCCCCCCCCCTCCCCCCCCCCCCCCCCCCCCCCCCTGTTAGTACAAACCCTTCACCTTTTATGTGATGGTAGGAACCATACTTATCTGTCTTCACTGTTTTTTAGTGGTGTGTTCATTTCTTCGGTTTCTGGTTCCTTGTCTGTAGGGATGGCGTTGTTGGGGGGTGGCGCATTTTTCATGGGGCCCGCTCTGGACCCTGGCCTGAAAAGGCTTACGGGGGTTGGCATGCGGGCCCCGAGCTTTCACCAGTACCGTTAAGTAGACGCCTACTGGTGGACGCGTGGAGGTACTGCTGTCTGGTTTTGTGTGGTGCTCATTCCAGGCCATGCCCTCTTGATGCCGAATATCTTGGACACTTCGTCCAGTTTTTTAGGCTTGGTTTGGTAACTTTGCCAGATAGCCAGATAACATCCTTCGAGAAGTTGCGGAGCATACTGTGTTGAACAGTAGGGTCAGGTGTTTTGCCATACTACCCTGCCCCTCTGGAATGAGCATGCGAAAATGATAGCCGACGTCAGGGGTATCAAATGCAATTTAAGATATTTGGATTTTTGAATGCCCTGCTCAATGTACCCCCAATAATGGTGGGCACTTTGAGTAAATGCAATTTTGGGGAGGCGTGATGAATCCAACGCCTCATGACTACCTGTCTTGGAGAGGTTTTTTGGAAAAAACAGGTAGTAAGCTGGCTGTCAGTTTAGACTGAAAAGGCCATCTCGCTCGTGGTGTAGCCACGTAGTGGCCACACCCAGCAGCTCTTCCTGATCCTGTACCTCAAGCATACTCCCGATGTTGTTCAGCCAGTGACCCCTCTTCTTGACCAGCCCAGCCCTGGTCGCCATCGATCCTTCGATAAGGGAGATGGCCAGTGCTGTTAGTGCACTGGAGCGGGAGTGTTATGCTCCCTTGACGAGCTTGCCCCAGCTCCCGAGGCAAGTCTCGCTGGAGTTTTTTACTCCATGACCTTACTCTAGGCTTGGAGAACAGACACTTACTGACTCTCGGTCGGTAGTTTGAAGTGCCGGTTCCATCTTCCGTGTCTGTCTCCAGCCCGAGGTTTGGTTGCTGACTTTGCTCTAGAGGCTGCCTGCCGTTTTCAGGCGGCATTTCTGCGTTTCTCGGGCGGCGAGTCTCCTTGTCGGGATTATGCAGGGGTTACCGGCCGGTTTTTGAGTTTCCCTCCAGTCCGCTGCTGTTGGTCAGACAGCTGTTAGCGGACTGGGCATCGGCTCAGTACCCTGACTGTGGACCGCAGCGTGTGCGGTCCAGGTGCCGCCTCTCCCCTCTCCACTGACGGAACGCTCCATCCCTGGAGTCGAACGGGGGCCGCTTCCCTCTGTCTGCTTTGCTCTCTCCAGTTTCCCCTGGAGCAATAAAGAGGAGCAAAGTTGTAAAATCGAACCTGTGGGTAAGTACTTACCTAACGGTCCGTTCCTTCAGGCTTGTAGCGGGAGCGCCCGTACTCCTGTTCATCACTGTTGCATTTGCGTGAACGCTCATGTCGCGCATGCGTGCTGGACGGGTTCTTCATGTAGTCGCTCACGTGACTCCGAAGTAAAATCTACCATTGGTGGCTGTGATTCAGTTGCCAATGTCATAAATATTGAATTTTCTTCATTAAACTCCTCCACTGTATCTACCTTTATATCCTGCCATTTACAAAACCGTCCTTTTTTGATTCATAGAAACATCTAAACAAAGAAAAATTGGTGCAGGAGTAGGTCATTTGGCCCTTCGAGCCAGCACCGCCATTCAATATGATCATGGCTGATCATCTAAAATCATTACCCCATTCTGGCTTTTTCCCCATTTCTCTTGATTCCTTTAGCCATAAAGCTAAATCTAACTCTCTCTTGAAAACATCCAGTGAATTCATTCTTGACATCCAATCAAATATATTCCCACATCATTAAGTGTAAATTTTTTGTTTGTGAAATGCATTGGGATATTTTAAGGATATATTTACATTTTCTAGATTCTCTATTACAAAGTATCTTTTTGTTGCACCTATCCCATTTCTTTTCTTTAGAATTTTAAACATCTCTGTTAAATCATCCTCAATTTTACTAAATCAAAGGATTTAAAAACTAAGCAACTAGAATCATACTTTAATCTTTATCTCATTGTCAGACATCTTAGCTGTGTGGCCGGCAGAATTTGGGGTTCTCTACTAAGTGCAGTGATTATAGAACATTGAACAGTACAGAACAGGAACAGGTCCATCACCCCACAATGTCTGTGCCAAACATGATGCCAAGACCAACTCTTATCTGCTTGCACATAATCCATATCCCTCCATTCCCAACATATCAAGGGGGACTTGAAATAGTTAAAACTGGAACAGCAATGACATTCTAGTCAGTGGGTGAGGGACATATTACTTCCGTTGCTCTCTCTGGCAATCCATGCCTCATTGCTGACATTTTCAGGATGATTGATGATAATATGAGTGGGCAACAGTAGAAATGTCATCAGGAAGCAGTTTGTCTTTACCTTCGGCAAAGGTTCCTAGTCTGTTTACGATAATTAGACAAAGACTTGGTAGACTGCATAAGGAATTTTATCAGTAAAATGTACCTTTTAAAGTGCCAATTGTAAAAGGCTTATAGGCCTTTTGTGGCCATATAGGCCCCCATTAAACACAAATAGCAAATACATTTAATTGTAAATAGACAGAGTTAGAGAAAAATGAGTTTCAATCTAGTTCACTGCCTTAACATTATAGCACATTAATTATGTCAGCATGGATGAGTTGGGTTAAAGGGCCTGTTTCTGTGCTGTATGACCATCTTGGCAAAGAAAGGAGTTCAAACACAAGCAGACCACTCTTAAGAATTATGTAATGTAGCTACTGTAAATCATGCACAAAAATAGCGGTTTGATTGAAACCATTCAAAGCTGTTAATTTGTTGGGTCTCTCCGGCATCAGTCAACATAATCTCACCAATTTATAATATTGGATTTGAGTCACTGCTATAGTTAATAATCTGCAGTGTTAGTGCTGATATATAGTGATTTGCTAAATAGCTAGTCTTATCTTGGCTGTTCAATTTGTTAAGTAACTGAATATTATTGATTTGCAACTCAGATGCTTGATAACTCTGATTGCATTAAATGTATATCTCTTAAGTGCTCCTGTAAGCAAATTTTGTGATTTGCAAGAATAAAAAATGTTTAGTGCATAATTTGTGGCCTGGTTTCTATCTAGATGATTCCACAAGAGCATTTATTTCATTTGGCATCTTGCGGGGTAAGTTAATGGAGAGATAGTGAATTAATATCATTTCATACAGATTAGTTGAGATGACTCACTAAGCCTACTCGAAAATGATTCAACCAAATATATATAAAGTCAAATTAAACTACAGGCTGGGAATTAAATAATTACCTGGTTCCTCTGTATATTTCTGTCAGGTTTCTGAAACTTACTATCTGCAGAATTTCAATCTTGTTATTTTCATTTGGCACATCCAGCTATAATGCTGAAATTTGAGTATTTCAAAAAGCTAGGCTTGTACGAATGAAATGCACACATTAAAAAAAACTGTAATATGTTGCTATTTTGCGTCTGTGTATAGTACTCATGGAGGCTTAACTAATATTCTCCTTTATAAAATTGTATTTACAACTGCCTGCTGCTTTTTAAAATCTATGCTTCATTTTCCATATTGATGTTTAACTGCGATTGGTTTTAGTCAATCAATTTAATTGCATGAGGTAAGTGTGCAAAATGAG
This sequence comes from Amblyraja radiata, assembly GCF_010909765.2. Lineage (NCBI taxonomy): Eukaryota > Metazoa > Chordata > Chondrichthyes > Rajiformes > Rajidae > Amblyraja > Amblyraja radiata. The sequence continues at coordinate 38,124,821 of NC_045974.1, read as the reverse complement.
GTTAAACAGAGTGTAAATTTCTTTACTCTGCAAGCCATAACCTTGGAAATTTGCTTCATGTTATGAACTATAATTGCCATGCTTTTTTTTAACAGGGAGATTTTGATCCTTTGTAAAATGTCTGTTCAGTGCAAATGTGAAAAGTGATTTTGTGATCTGGTGCTCTCAGTCGAAAATGTATAATTTCCTAATATCTGGTTCTTGTCTCTTTTAGGTTGTAGAATATCCCTATTGGCTTATTTATTTGTTAGTTAATATTTAGAGGTGCAGCCTGGAAACGCCCTTTTGGCCCACTGAGCCCACGCTGATCAGCGCTCACCCCGTACACCAACACTATCCTACACGCTACTGACAATTTACAGATTTACCAAAGCCAATTAACCTATGTCCCCCACGCAGTCACAGGGAGAACATACAAATTCTGTAGAGACAACCCCCGTAGTCAGGATTGAATTCTGGTCTCGAGCGCTGTAAGGCAGCAGGTCTATCGCCACGCTATTGTGCCAACCTGAACAAATACATGAAGACCCATGATTGATCCATTGTTACAGCAATATAATTTATATTAATGCTTCCTTGGACCAGGCATTTATCAATGAATTATTTGTAAAAGTTCCTCAGCCTTTGGTTGCTTTCAATTATGGTATCCAACATTACACATAAGCCCTGTGTTTTGAATTTGATGGTCAAGGACATCTGGTCCAGAATGCCTAATATAATTTGATATTAAAATCAGTCTGAAGAAGGGTCTCAACCCGAAACATCGCCCATTCCTTCACTTCAGCAATGCTGCCTGTCCCGCTGAGTTACTCCAGCATTTTGTGTCTGCCTAATATAAATTATTTAATTGAACTGAAGGAAGGCAACATAAAACTTTCAATGGGAGCCATTGAGCTGTGATGTTGTAATGGGACATAGAACAGAAAAATGGGAGTTGAGGATATAATGTAGAAACAAGGAACTGTAGATACTGGTTAATATACAAAAGCACACTAAGTGCTGGAATAACTCAGCAGGTTAGGCAGCATCTCCGGAGAGCATGGATGGGTGATGTTTCAAGTTGAGGCCGTTCTTAAGGCTGATTGTAGGTTACCTAAAATTGGAGAATTCAATGTTCATGCCATTTGGGCTATAGGAATATAGGTGCTGTTCTTCCAGTGTGCGTGTGGCTTCACTCTGGCAGTTGTGAAGGCTCATGACAGAAAGATTAGTGTGGGAATGGGAAGTGGAGTTAAAATGGTTAGCAACCAAGAGATCCAGTAGCCCTGGCAGACAGAGCGCAAGTGTTGAACAGTTTTGCTGAACACTTCTGCTCTCTCTGCTAAGACCTACTTTCCTCCCTCTAGCTTTGCAATTGCAACTCATCAACTTTGCCTATCAGAACTCCCCCTCCACCTCCCCGTCTGTGTCCTACTATTGTCTGCCATGCTTTGTCCTTAGGGCGGAAATCACTTTTAAAACATGGGGAGGACGTAATGAGGCCCAAAGAGGCATCCAGAAGAGGGGTCGGCAAACTACGGCGACTTCGCGACTTGGGAACGCAACCAGTCCCGGGCCACGCAGGTGCCTGGGAACTGCAGCCAGGCCTGGGGCAAGCAAACTGACCTGGGCGCTAATGCCAGACCTGCCAGTCGACCTGGGCGCTACAGCCAGTCCCAGGGCAGGCCAGCCGACCTGGGCGCGCAGGCGACCTGGGAACTGCAGATCCTTTGGCCCAACGTGTCCCCGCCGACCAGCAATTACCCGGTACACCAGCACCATCCGACACACTAGGGACAATTTATAATTTACCGAAGCACTTAACCTACAAACCTGCACGTCTTTGGAGTGTGGGGCAGGCAAGCTGACCTGGGCGCTACAGCCAGTCCCGGGCCACACAGGCGACCTGGCCGGTACAGCCAGACCTGGGGCAAGCGAGCTGACCCGGTACTGGCTGTAGTGCCCAGGTCACAAAACATGGGGGGGGGGGTTTGTCCCCCACCTCTCAAAACATGGGGGGGGGGACAGGCCCCCCCCCGCCCTCCCCCCCAGGATTTCCGCCCATACCTCTCTTCGAGTTTTCCTTTTAGTTTAGTTTATAGATACAGCGTGGAAACAGGCTGGGACCGCGCCGATCAGCGATCCCCGCACATTAACACTATCCTACACCCACTAGGGACAAATTTTACATTTATACCAAGCCAATTAACCTACAAACCTGTACATCTTTGGAGTGTGGGAGGAAACCAAAGATCTCGGAGGAAACCCACGCAGATCACGGGGAGAACGTACAAACTCCGTACAGACAGCACCCGTGGTCGGGATCGAACCCGGGTCTCCGGCGCTGCATTCGCTGTGAGTCAGCAACTCTACCGTGACTGCTCTTCTCCCCCCCCCCCCCCCTTAAAATTGGTCTGAAGAAGGGTCTTGACCCAAAATGTCTCTTATCCATGTTCTCCAGAGATGCTACCTGATCTGTTGAGTTTTACTGCATCACTTTGTGTCCATTTAAGAAGGATGTAGCTGCAAGTAAAGATGAAAGTTCTGAGATTAACTCAACTATAGGCATTTCTCACTACAATCTCTTTGCTCTGTAAATCCAAATTAAATAAGCTGCTGAGGTGGTTTTGGTTTAGTTTCAAATTTAAGGACACTATAAAAATAATAAATCCATGAATGCAATATTGGTTTACTGCTTTGTTGAATTCTAAACCGAGCTTGTGCTTCTATTAAAAAGACGGCATTCACCACCTCGAGTTATATATCGGAAAAAAACTTGATAATGGAAGATGGCTCTTTTCTTAGGAGGTTGCTGGCTCCTGTCATGGTCCTTCATTCGCCTCCTTCCCCAATTAGGTATGCTTCGGGATGAGATTGAAATCATATATATTTAAAACAAAAGTCCGAATTGTATAACGTTGAACAGAATGGTCTTCTGATTTAAGATGAGAGCTACTAATTCAGACAGAAATTGGGGTCTTGCATAGGGGAGATGTAAACAGAAGCAATTCATCCTTCCCATTAACAACATTTCAGCCAGGCCTGAATGTGTGAGTTTGTATCATGAATTGAAGTTTTTGTGCAGTCCATTTTTAGAAAGCATTTTCCCAGATTGCATTAACTCGATTTGGCCTCAATAGTACTGTTTTTTTAATCTCTTCTAGGGTACAGCATAATGTGTTTGGTAGGTCAAGATATTGTGGTTATACAGTATATGACAGATAGAAAAGGTTGATATATTTTTATCCTCCCAGCAATATATTTGGAACATTTATATGACATCACTGTTTAGTGAACACTTGTAATCAATCCAGATTTTTCTTGTAACTTAGAAAATGTGTTCTTGTGACTTTTAGACGTAGTCATAGAGTTGTACAGCACAGAAACATCCCCATAGCTCAACTAGTCAATGCCAACCAGTTGCCTAACCAAATTAATCCACTTGCCTGCACCAGGCCCATATCTTCCAAACCTTTCCTATCCCTGTACCTGTCCAAGTGTCTTTTAAAAGTCATAATTGTACTTGTCCCTACCACTTCCTCTGGCAGTTTGTACCATATTTGCACCACACTCTGTGGAAAAAGTTGACCTTCCGGTCAGTTTTAAATCCCACTGAGTTACTCCAGTTTTTTGTGTGTACCCATCATTTATGCTGGGATCACTGATCTGTAGTTCCCAGGCATTTCTTTGCAGCCTTTCTTAAATAGAGGCATAACACTAACCATCTTGCAACATTCCTGCACCTTACCCGTTGCTATCTCTGATACAAATATATCTACCATGGACTTCTACCATGGACATCCTCTCTAGTTTCCCACAACATCCTTGAATACAGTTGATCAGGTCCCAGGGATTTATCTATTTTACACATTTTAAGACCTCCAGCACCTTTTCTGTTATGTTGCCAAACATTCATCTGCCCTAACATCTTATTTCTGCTCACATTAGCTGTATCACTGGAAGGAATCCACTGATTGCCCGATTCCCTATGATAAGTATGATTCCATTATGTTGAGCCTTAAATCAACCTAAAAAAATTGTCGCTTGTGTCGGTGTTAGAAATTTTCCAACAAAGACTATTACAAAAACGGAGGTAGAAACTGAACGAACTTTATTGTGAGAGAGAGTCACACAGAGCCCAAGTGTCTGTGGGAGTCCTCTCTGAGCTAATGCTGAAAACCATCTCTTTTATACATTGATTTAGACAAAAAGCATCCAGATAAATGGTAATGAACAAGGACACTCAGAATTCAAAGGAAATAACATTTAGCTGTGGAAAGTTTAGCCGTTCTGCAAGTTCTGTGATAGACTCTTAATCTCTTGACCGAGACCTGTCAATTACTTGTGCCCTAGGCAGTTTCGGTAAACAATCTTGTGCAGACACAGATAGAACACACAAGGAAATAGTTACATAAATTTTTCCATCAGTCGGTTCCACCATTCAATACGATCAAGGCTGATCTTTTATTGCCATTCTATTTCCCTGTATTTGTCCCATGCCCCTTGATTCCCTTAATATCTAAAACATCGCTGACTATACTCACTGTTTTGGGCGGAACAGTGGCACAGCGGTAGAGTTGCTGCCTTATAGCACCAAAAAGCTGGATTCGATCCTGACTATGGGTGCTGTCTGCACAGAGTTTGTACGTTCTCCCTGTGACAGCGTGTGTGTAGGATAGTGGTAGTGTATCCTGGTCAGTGTGGACTTGGTGGGCCGAAGGGCCTGTTTCCATACTGTATCTCTAAAGTCAGAGACTGAGCCTCCACTGTCCTCTTGGGTAGTGAATTCAGTATCTTTGGTTGATCTTTTTTTCACCTCTGTCCTAAATGGCTGACTCCTTTATTTTGAAACAGTGATTTCTTGTAATAGACAGCTTAGCTTGGTTAACATCTTAAGGATTTTGTATATTTCAATTAGATCATCATTTCTATTTGTTTCAATAATATCAGAATTGAAGATTTGTAACATTTTCTATACACGCAATATATAGTTTCATAAAAGGCCCACAATCAACTGAATTTAAGTGAGTTTATTAAATAAAGGTACAGAGTGCTGTCAATAATGAAGTTCTGGGAACAGCATTTCACAGAAGCCACACTTAATTTAACCCCACCCTCTGAGTCCAGCTGCAAGTGTGGAAAAACTGGTCACAGCCAATTCAGGCTCACTAATTTGCAAATGCAAATTTACAAATTATATTTTCGAACATCTAGTTCAAGTAAATGAATATGGATGTTTACAGGATATCACACTATTTAGTTTTCTTGCTGGGAGTATTCACAAGTTCAAACCACCGCAAACAATAAGTTCTGTAGCCAAGAGAGATGCAAATCTAAATATTGCATAATACTTTAGTTTAATTTAGTTTAGCGATACAATGTGGAAGCAGGCCCTTCGACCCACTGAGTCCGCGCCCACCAGTGATTCGCCACACATTAACACTATCCTACACACACTAGGGACAATTTACAATTATACCAAGCCATTTAACCTACAAACCTATACATCTTTGAGTATGGAAGGAAACTGCAGCTCCCGAAGAAAACCCACGCAGGTCACTGGAAGAACATACAAACTCGATACAGAGAGCACCCATAGTCAGGATCGAACAGGGTTTCTGGCGCTGTAAAGCCCCTGTCCCACTTTCACGACCTAATTCGCGACCTCTGCCCTTGACTCATACTCGCAGCATGGTCGCCATGAGGTCGTAGGAGGTCTTCGTAACTCTTCCTCATGCTCGTGAGTGGTCTCCGTGTACTCGTGGCCTCAAGTAGGTCGCGGCTTTTTTTCCAGCCTGATAAAAAATGTCCACGAGGAAAAAAAAGGTCAGCATGGAAAAAATGGACACTTTTTACTCGTAGGTAGGTTTTAGTAGATCGTGATGGTAGTTGTAGGTAGTCGTCGGTAGGCGTAGGTCGGTAACTGGCCCGAGAAAAAAAATGCGAACATGACATTATTTTATCATGTGATCATTTTCCACTCGTAGCTAGTTGTAGTTGGTCTTAGGTGTGGAAGACTGAGGTCGAGGGGGGGTCGTAGGAGGTCGTAGACATAGTTGTAGGAGGTCGTAGACATAGTCGTAGGAGGTCGTAGGCATAGTCGTAGGAGGTCTTTTACTTCGGCAAGTCAACATGACCTTGACATTTTTTTCAACTCGTCTAGGGTCTTCTAAACCCGTGGATTAGGTCATCCAAGTGGGACAGGCCCTTTAGGCAGCAACTCTACTGCTGCGTCACAGTGCTGCCCACGTTCTAGATTCACTTGAACTAGACAGAATTTCTTCAGCAAGAGAAATTGTTATATTACTTTAAAGCAAATTTTAAGGCAGGAGACACAGAATAAAATATAATTTGGCTGTTTAAAAGACTGAAATATACTGTTGGCTTTGCAATTTTAACAATCAACAAATCGTTAAATGAATGATAATCAGTCTGTCAAATGGTCATTAGCTGAACAGTTCACTGTATCACTCTATGACTAATAGCATCGACAGTAAAAAACAACATAGGCGATGGCTATAACACCGATTTAAAATTTTGTTGAATGTGAAACATTTCATTTTTATCAACGACATTGAAAAAGAAAGCATTTTACATCTTTATTTCAAACTCAAGTAATTTTGTTATTTGTTTTGTTTTAATTCACTAGACCTTGGCTTTCTTCATCACATGGAATAGAAGAGCAGGCTATAATCTTTATAGAGTCATAGAGCATGGAAGCAGGCCAAACGCCCAAAGTCCACAGTGCAACCAAGACAGTTTGTAGTTCAAGGTTTAATTGGTGTTTGTGATGTTCATTAGTCTGATGGTTGTTGGGAAGAAGCTTTTGCTGAACCTGGAGATTTCTTATGCCCAAAGAGGACCTCAATTTAATATCTTGGATAAAAGATATTATTCAATGTAGAATTCTATTATGACAAATGTACAAGAAGTTCTTGTATATTGTCATAATAGAATTCTACATTGAATAATATCTTTCAGCCTCTTCTTGACAAGAAGAGGAGTGCAATGGTATTCATCTGGATTTTTGTTGTGACTATTAAATTGAACCTTTGATTCAGAGGCTGGAGTGTCTATAACTGAGTGACATTTGAACTTAAGACAATGTTGCAATCTTGAGAGAATTAAGGAGAGAAATGAAGTCGATGGCTGATAATATGGCTGAAGAGATTTGAGTTTTGCAGTAAAAATATAAATACTGGGAATAATCATCTATGGAGAGAAAAAAACACCTCAGATCAATGACCTTTCTTTAGAACTGGGAAAATAGTAGAAAACTGATGTTTACAATTACTGAATAGATGGAGGGGCAGAGAGAACAAGAGGAATGTTTGTGATGTTTGGAGACGAGTCGAAATGATCATGGACTAGACTTTTTCTCTGAAAAGTTTAGAAATGGTCAATTGCCACTCACAAGACCAGAGTGCTGAACCCATAAGGTTATAAGGAATCGGAGTAAAATTAGGCCATTCGGCCCATCAAGTGTACTCCGCCATTCAATCATGGATATCTCTCCTAATCCCATTCTCCTGCCTGTTCCCCATAACCTCTGACTAATCAAGAATCTATCTCTGCCTTAAAAATATCCACTGACCTGTCCTCCACAGCCTTCCGTGACAAAGAATTCCAGATTCACCACCCTCTGACTAAAGCAATTTCTCTTCATCGCCTGCCTAAAAGAACGCCTAGATTAGGGAAATATCCCCAACACAGCAGCATTGACTCATCACCTGAAGGATGACAATATATATCATAATCAGAAGACAATTTCCCTGCACATATTTGGCCTGAGGCCTGGAGACTTCAAGGGAGCTGGAATCAACACGTACATTCCCTTATGCCTGCATGTCAGGGTGCTTCTCCAATTCATGAGCCAGTCCTGGGAGTTGGACAGTACATACCCAAGGCGAAGTATGATTCTCCGAGGATAAAAATGTCAGCCTTGTACTTAACTACTCTCTAGGCCAATTTAAACCCCAGTTACCAGATATTTATACAGAAGACTTTGAAAAGTCAACTGAGCTGGGAGTAACTTTCTTCTTTCTAAATTAGGTGTCTAGGTTAATGTGGTTAGTTTATCTGCTTTTATTTTTTCAATGTAGCAGCCATCAGACAACTGAGTGGCCGTTTAAGAGGACATAAAAAACTCACTCAGAGTGGTAGGTGAGGATACACATTAAAGGCCAGACCACCATCATTAATGGGGGCTTTAGTATTTCATGGAATCATCATGACTGAACCCAGATTTTTGTGATGATAGTTGGTTTTGTCTGCACCATGTTATTGTTTCTATGGTAACATTCATCCAAAGCTACCAGGAAAGGGTGAGAGTGGTTGGACTTGATGGCTGTTCCTTTGTTCATAATAATTTGCTTTATACAAAATCTAATGATCTTAAAATTAATTCAAAGTGGAGGCCTTAAGATCTTTAATCATAGTGGCATGTTTTATTCAGGTAGCTTCAGTTAAATTTTAGTAAAGCACTTTATCAGAAGTGCACTAAATATGAATCCTAAACAGATTTTCTCTATATGTAATTATAATTACTGTGGACAACTTTGATTTTAAATAACTGCATTGGAAAACTATAACACATTCAATATTAATTGTCCTCCACTCCTCTAAATATATTTTAACTTGGTTGAACCTCATCCTGGAGCAATGTAAATTAATCTAGTTAATTTTTAATGTTTATGTATCAATGTTGCGATTTTTTTGCATAATCAGTTGCTCTGCTGTGGATAATATTTATGTACCATGTATATATTTATTTTTAAATGTAGTCAAATTAAAATGGAATAAAATAAGAAGCCCACGTGGCACTTCTCTTGGTGCTTACCCTTAATAACCAAAAGTTATTAAGGGTAAGGAACAGCTCCGCGAGGCAAAGGAGAGTATCAGTATTTCTGCCTGTTCTGTGTCCTACCAAACTTATTTCCACCTACCTCGACTCCATCCTACCCCCCCCCCCTGGTTAAATCCCTCCCTACCTATGTTCAAGACACCTCACAGGCTCTTCATCTACTCCAGGATTTCCGTTTTCTAGGCCCCCATTCCCTCATCTTCCCCATGGATGTCCAGTCACTCTACACCTCCATCCCCCTCCAGGAGTGTCTCAAAGTCCTCCGTTTCTTCCTCGACCGCAGAACCAACCAATCCTCGTCTACTGATACTCTCCTCCGCCTACTGGAGCTGGTCCTTACCCTTAATAACTTTTCGTTTGACTCCTCCCATTTCCTCCAAATGCAAGGCTTAGCTAGGGGCACGTGCATGGGCCCCAGCTATGCCTGCCTCTTTGTAGGGTACGTCGAACAATCCTTGTTCGAGGTGTACCGTGGCCCTATCCCCGAACTCTACCTCTGCTACATTGACGACTGCATTGGTGCTACCTCCTGCACCCACAATCAACTCACTGACTTCATCAATTTCACCACTAACTTCCATCCGGCACTCAAATACACCTGGACCATTTCCGACATTTCCCTACCATTTCTTGACCACACTATCTCCATCGCAGGTGATAGGCTACTGACCGACATCCACTATAAACCCACTGACTCCCATGGCTATCTGGACTACACTTCTTCCCACCATCACCATGCTTCCTGTAAGGACACTATCCCCTACTCCCAATTCCTCCGTCCATGCCGCATCTGCCCCCAGGATGAGGTGTTCCACGCCAAAGCATCGGAGATGTCCTCATTCTTCAGGGAACGAGGGTTCCACTCTTCTACTATAGATGAGGCTCTCACCAGGGTCTCTTCTATACCCCGTGACTCTGCCCTCACCCCCCCCATCTCCCAATTCGTAACAAGGGCAGAGTCCCCCTTGTCCTCACCTTACCAGCCGTCACATACAACAAATAATTTTCGTCACTTCCAACGTGATCCCACCACTTGCCACATCTTCCCATCTCCTCCCCTGTCTGCTTTCCGCAGAGACCGCTCCCTCCGTAATTCCCTGGTCAATTTGTCCCTTTCCACCTGAACCACCTCCTCTCCGGGCACCTTCCCTTGCAACCGCAGGAAATGCTACACTTGTCGCTTTACCTCCCCCTTTGACTCCATTCAAGGACCCAAGCAATCTTTTCAGGTGCGGCAGAGGTTCACCTTTACCTCCTCCAACCTCATGTCAGCTACTCTACAACGGTGCGACCAAGCGTAGACTTGGCGATCGCTTCGCCGAACACCGCAGCTCGGTTCGCAATAACCAAACTGATCTCCCGGAGGCTCAGCACTTCAACTCCCCCTCCCATTCCGAATCCGGCCTTTCTGTCCTGGGCCTCCTCCATGACCAGAGTAAAGACCACTGTAAATTGGAGGAGCAGAACCTCATATTTTGCTTGGGCAGTTTGCACCCCAGCGGTATGAACATTGACCTCTAATTTCAGGTAGTCCCTACTTTCTCCTCCCCTTCTCAGCTCTCCCTCAGCCCACTAGTTCCACTTCTTCCTTTCTTCTTCCCGCCCCCCCACCCTCACATCAGTCTGAAGAAGGGGTTCGACCAGAAACGTTGCCAATTTCCTTCGCTCCATAGATGCTGCCTCACCCGCTGAGTTTCTCCAGCATTTTTGTCTGCCTCTGGTCTCCTGGGTTCTGTTTTCTTGTGGAATGGATGCCAATACAGCACAACTGTTGCTGATCCACGTTGACAGCATGAATCCTCCCATTTGTCAGAGGGAAGTTAGGTTTCTTGCCATTTGAACTGCTTCCTGTTCCGAAGGCATGGATTTTAAACAATCATCGACATAGAAGTTGTTCTTTACTGTGTTTGTCACCTCTGCTCCAAAAAGACGTACCTTCATCCGGTATTCAACAAGATCCTGCTGTGCATCACCCTCGGGCCACCACAGGAATCGCAGATAGTCAATATGCTTTTCTGATACCTTGACCCGATGAAACATTGCTTTGATATCAGCCATCAAAGCAACCGGTTCTTGTCTGAATATGATGAGAACACCAATGAGTGAGTTGGTAAGGGCTGGACCCTGCAGCAGTTGGCAGTTAAGTGATGTTCCTAATGCTCCTGTCCCACTTAGGAATCCTGAATGGAAACCTCTGGAGACTTTGTGCCCCACCCAAGGTTTCCGTGAGGTTCCCGGAGGTTTTTGTCAGTCTCCCTAATGGTCGTAAGTGGTTTCCGCTTCTTCTATGTTCCGGCAATTATTTAAAAAAATTAAAAACCGGCCTTGACTAAAAATAGGTTGCCGTTTTAAAAATCGGTAATTTTTTAGTCGAAGCCGGTTGCGATGCTAGTTGAAGGTGGTTACCGGAGGTTGCAGGTAGTGGAAGGTAAGACCTCCCTGGTGGAATAAAACCATGAGAGCAGGGAAGGAACAAGTTACATCTACTTCATGAAAGACTGATGAAGCAAAAGGGCTGCTACTGACAGCAGTAGATGTACTTTTAGTAACATCCACCTAACTTGTTCCTTCCCTGCTCTCATGGTTCAGATGGATTAAAAAAAAAACCTGGGAGGCTTTTATGGTAAGAAAAGGAAAAGTTTCTCTGCTAAAAGAACTCTGCAACTATGATTGAGCACGCCCAGGAGTGACAGAGGTCACATGCTTACGTTAATATTAACCTTTTTTTCACCCATTTTTATTCCACCAGGGAGGTCTTACCTTCCACTACCTGCAACCTCCGGTAATCACCTTCAACTAGCATCGCAACCGGCTTCAACTAAAAAATTACCGATTTTTAAAACGGCAACCATTGTCAATCATTTCTGTGAGGAAAGATGTATATTCACCATGAAATTTCTTATTCTTGCCAAACCTGCGTTTCAGGCTCCGGATGAGCTGCCTTGCAATGCAACGGTTATTTGGCATGCTGATGCTCTCCTGTTTGAAAGGTAAGTCTTTCGCTGGCTCCTGCAGTAGGTTTTATTAATAGTAGTAAGGAATATAAATGCAGCAAAGTCATTCTGAACGCTAGCACAATCTCATTTGGTTGTTAATTCTGGTTTATCATGATGGGAAGGACGTGGAGGCATTGGGCAAGGTCGAGAGAAGATTTATGAAAAAAGTTCCTGGGATGTGCGACTAGTTATAAGTATGCATTAGAGTGACCGGTGCTGTTTTCTTTGAACAAATAAAGGCTGAGGGGAGTTTCGATAGAAGTATATAAAATTATGTGGACTCTGGAATGAGTGGTAAGTGGGAGGCCAGTTCCCATTGGTGGAAGGAACAAAGACCACAAGTCGCAGGTGTAAAATAAAGGGTAAGAGAATATGGAAATTTATTTTTCACAGAATTAGATAAATATATAGAATGAGTCAAATTTTAAAGCTTATCGAGAAGAGGCTGGGGATTGGTTGTGAAATGAGTGAGTTGCTCTGTGAGAGGTCTGACATAGACATGATGAGCTAAATGGTTTCCCTCTGTGGTTTAACCAATTTAGGATTTTACGAAAACTTTTTTTCAATGTTTAAGAGGAAAAAGAGCATTTAATTTATCCAGAAATATGAAAATGATATTTTTATAGCTAGTTTAAAAAAAAAAGAGTTTATTAAGTGAGTTGGTCCTATGGAACAGCCATTCTCACTAGACTGAAAACTGTGAGAGGAGGAGCCCCAAGGGTTTATGGAGGCCCTGGTAACTGAAATGAATAAATACCAAGCAGGATTTAGCAAGGTAGTTTCCTTGACAAAATCTGTAAACAGAATTGATATCGTGACAAGAGCTGACCTCCGACTGTCATTGTCTAATTTGGAGCTTGATATCATGAAACGTGCAGAAAAGCAACAAGCTCAGGGACCTTAGGCCTGATATATATTTAATTTCATACAGTATTTTTTTTAATGTTTCCAGTATGTCAGATGTTCAAGTTTTCTTGGTGTCTAATAATAAATGATTTTCTGTCTATCTGTTCGTGTTGTATTCCTGTTTGACAGGGAGCCCTGGAAACTGAGAAGAGCTCCTAAAGGGGCTGGTTGAGAATGGCTGCTATCGAACACTGGTCTGGGAAGTAAGGAAAACACAGATGTGGCAGGAGAATTAAAGAGGCATTTTGCATCAATCTCTACTCTCAAGGTCACAAGTAATACATTAGAAATATCAATGGATAAGGAATTGGAAGGGGGGGAAAGGAAAATTACAAATGCCAAGGCTGCAGCACCGAGCATTTGTTTTTGAATGAACAAGCTCCATTTGCTGTTTGCTCGTCTAATGGCTGCTTCCCCTAATTTAGTGAATTTTAAAATTAAACCCACCACGTCAGTTACCTCATGGCCACGTCCTTTAAGGTCTGATGATGAAGTCCATTGAAAGCTTGCTCATTATAATGGACCATCCTGTGGCCTTAAAATAAGTTACCATGAGGTAGTTGATGTGATGGCTTTAATTGTCAAAACCCCCCACTAAATTAGGGAAGTGTTCATTACCAATTTCCAGAGCTATTAAAATGAATCATAAAATCAGATAAATTATCTTTAATTTAAATAATTTATTAACTTAAAAATATAAAAGTCCACTCAGCTAATTAAAGAAAGTGAAGAGCCTAATATTTCACCCCTCTCTATTGAAGTGACTGGATTTGCTGTCACTATAATGTTCTGGCTTCCAACTCTTTTTCCACTTATCAATCCCTTCCATGGTTGCTTGGGTTTCCTTTCTCATGGTTTCCCTCTCTATGTCATTCTGTTATCCTTCAGTTGAGTTCCTTGTTTGTTCTTATTGTTTTCTCCTCGTTTCCCACCGACCCCAATCTTACACTTAAGTAAATGTTATGGCTGATTGCACTTAATTTATTTCCATTTAGGTTTGCTTTGTTTAGTTTAGAGATACAGTGCGGAAACAGGCCATTCGGCCCAACGAGTCCGCGCCGACCAGTGATCCCCGCACATTAACACTGTCCTACATACACCAGGGACAATTTACACATACACCAAGCCAATTAACCTACATACCTTTACCTCTGGAGTGTGAGAGGAAGCTGAAGATCTCAAAGAAAACCCACATAGTCACGGAGACATCGTACAAACACAGTACAGACAGCATCCGTAGTCGGTATCGAACCCGGGTCTCTGGCAGGCAGCAACTCGAGCGCTGCACCACTGTAGCTGCCCTTAGATTTGTTCTTATTTGAACTATTTAAAGGAATGAAGACATAAGTAACTGCACATGCTGGATTTTTTTTAAAAGACACAAAGTGTTGGAGTAACTTTGCAGGTCACGCAGCATCCCTGGAGAACATTGAAAGGTGGCAGTCCAGTCAAGACCCTTCTGAATGAACTTACCTCAGTATTACTTGCTCATAGTTTTGTAAGAGCAGCTTTTATTGTCCATTCCTAATTGCCCTTGATGATGATACACCCACAATGCTACTAGGGATTGAAGATTTAGATCCAGTGATGATGGAGGAGCAGTTCTATAATGTTTTAAATTCAAGCTGATGTACACTTTAGAGAGCTGTTCCCATCATATAGTTTGCTGTCAGGGTTGCCATTGGAGAAACCTCGGCAAGTAACTGGAATGGTTTTGGAGACGGTACTGTGGTAATGGTAAGAGGTGTGTGCCAGGGTGTCCGGCAAGATGCCAATCGATTTGACTAATGCCTTGGATAGTATCAGTTTCTTGAGTGATTTTAATTTCAATTTTAAGGTATGTATCCTGAAATGCGAATCAACTTTATGGAAGAGTTGTAATTGACCATCTATATTCTGCAGTAATTCAGATTTTCTACTTTCAGAATTTTTAATAGATGTTTTAAAATAAGAAGGTGTATTAACATTAAAAATTATCTTTTTGTAATTGTGGAGGCTAAGTCAGTGGATATTTTTAAGGCAGAGATAGACAAGTCCTTGATTAGAATGGGTGTCAAGGGTTATGGGGAGAAGGCAGGAAAATGGGATTAGGAGGCAGAGATCAGCCATGATTGAATGGTGCAGTAGACGATGGGCCGAATGGCCTAATTCTACTCCTATAACTTGTGAATTTGGTAGATTAGCTAAATGTACCAGAAATGCAAGGATTTGAAGACTACACTGTGGAAAAGATAAAGGAGATGCTCCTTTGTCTTAGCAAACATTCCTTTGGAAAAAGTCAAAAGGGCAATTCTCCATTACTGGCTGTAGAGCAGATATTTTTCATCTTGCCTTATATTACATAGACAAGCTGCTCAATAAATGCAATTGTAACGCAGCAATAATGTCATTAATTTGATGAACAGTGACCGTTGCAAGAAAACTCAAAAGACCTCAATTTAACCTGGTATAATGATTAGTTTGCATATATTTTATATTTTCAAGTACAGGGTATGTTAAATCATATTGGTTAATGTTACATTGCACTTTTTTAAATAAAAATAGAATCAATCCCCCAGTTGAGCTGTCCATGAAATCAGGTCAGATGGAACAAACTCTGCTTATGATGTGTTTCTGTTGAAATGTACAAAATGTGTTCTGGGAAATCTGCCAGCTGTTTTTGGGTGGGGATATCTGATTATCCCAGTTGCATTACAAATAAGTTGTAATTGCAAATTGCAATAATTGTGTGGAACTAAAAAATGGAGCTACTTAAAATGGAATAATAGCTATTATTTATATAGCATATTTAATATAAGAATATATCCCAAGGCGCCATTGAAAAATATACTTCAACAACAATTAAAACTTAGTATTGGGGGGTCCACAGTAGCTCAAGAGTTAGGTTTTAATGTGGGTTTTAAAGAAGCTGTGGCAACACATTTAAAACAATGTAATATCTAAGTTAATTGAGGTGCTGGTCAGCAACGGATTTGAAAAGGGAGTGCAGAACGCACATGAGACCTCAGTTCATACTCCCAAAGTGGTTCAGGTCAATGGATTGGAACTTTGGAATTTCAGATGTGCAATACAGTACAACATAGAATAGAATAGAATAGAATAGTTTCTTTATTGTCATTGTAACATGAACCATGTACAACGAAATTGTAAAATGTCAGCCAGTCAGTGCACCATTCAAACATTTCTAAAAGCTAACGATACATACAAGGTAAAATATTAAAAAAGATAAACAACTAAAATAAATATCATAAAAATAGCACGCATAAACACCCAGCCCTACATCCTTCTGTCGATTTCACAGTCTCTTAGTATGTATCGCTCCTGCGTTCCTTGGCGGCTACATTTAGTGCCTTTATAGCAGTGGGGTAAAAACTGTTTTTAAGTCTGTTTGTCCTTGTCCTTGTAGATCTGTACCGTCTGCCTGACGGTAACAGTTCAAACAGGGAGTGTCCGGGGTGGGAAATGTCCTTTATAATACTCTGGGATTTTTTGATGCAGCGGGAACTGTGTAAGTCCTCCAAGGTAAGGAGAGGGCATCCGACAATCCTCTGGGCGTTGTCAATGGCCCTCTGGAGCACTTTCCTCTGAGCCGCTGTGCAGCTGGTGTACCATACGCATACACAGTATGTTAGGAGGCTCTCAATGGAGCACCGATAAAAGGACAGCAGCAGTCTCTGAGTGATGTTATTCTTCCTGAGCACCCTCAGGAAGTGCAGTCTCTGCTGGACCTTTTTCAGCAGCGCAGAGGTGTTCACGCTCCACGTCAGGTCCTCCTCAATATGGATTCCCAGGAAGCGGAAATCCGCCACCCTCTCCACACAGTCCCCTCTGATAATTAATGGTACCATGTCCGTTTTATTCTTCCTGAAGTCTATTATTATCTCCTTGGTCTTTAAG
Source organism: Amblyraja radiata (assembly GCF_010909765.2). Lineage (NCBI taxonomy): Eukaryota > Metazoa > Chordata > Chondrichthyes > Rajiformes > Rajidae > Amblyraja > Amblyraja radiata. Next base: position 38,108,180 of record NC_045974.1, on the reverse strand, counting down.
GTGTTAAGGAGCAGGTTATTTTCTCCACACCACACTGTCAGCTGCTCCACCTCATCCCGGTAGGCGTACTCGTCCCCCCCTGCAGTTTAGCACAGGAGGTGGGTGGGTGCAGGATTGAATGTGAGAATTTTTACATTTTAAAGTATTGGGGGATCAGGAAGACTGCAGGGTGAATCGGTGATTGAATTTTCACAATCTCAATCACAATCACAATAATACTTTATTAGCCAAATATGTTTTGAAACATACGAGGAATTTCATTTGCCAAGTCAGTCATACAATTAAAAAGTTATTTTTAAGTTAACAGGACACGCAAAACATGTTTTAATATAAACATCCACCACAGAAACTCCACATTCCTCACTGTGATGAAAGGCAAAAAAAAATTTCAATCTCTTCCCTTAGTTCTCCTGTGGTCGGAGATTCGAGCCCTCCATTGATGGGATGATCTTGACTCCCGTAGCTGGAGGTGTTTGGGCCCTCCACGTCAGGGTGATCCAGCTCCTGCATCGGGGCATGTTAGATCCCCCGCGCCGGGCGATCGAACCTTGCGTCGGGGCTGGTCGAGCCTCTGTGTTCGTCGGAGCTCCCGGCTAGCCTCTCCCAAAAATTGATGGTAGGTCCGCAGGCAGCGGTTGGAGCGATCCCAGGCAAGGGATCGGCTCCGATATTAAGTCCGTGCCCTGCGGCGGGGCCCAAGGTCAGTCTGAGGAGGCCTCCAGCTCCATCGATGGTAGGCCGCAAAGCGACCGGAGACACGACCTGGAAACATCGCGTCTCCGGCAAAGTAAGAAACAGAAAAAAAAGTTTCCCCCGACCCCCACCCCCCACATAAAACAAACCGGAGAACATTTACACAATCTTATAAAACGCAAAAAGACACGATATAGCAAACCCTGCTTTTAAGGTGTCTTAAGTTTTGGAAAGGGCAGTGTGCCGATAAGAGATTTGCCCGATTGAATGTTAAAATGTGAGCAAAGGGCTCACTAGCAAGTAGCTGGGACGGAGGCAGAGATAGATAGTTATGGACAAAAGGACACTAGGTACTGGAGGAATAGGTGACATTTCGTGTTGAGACCGTTCTTGAGACTGAGTCAGAGAAAAGGGGAACGAAAGATATAGACGGTACTTTGTAGAAATGAATGGAAGATACGCAAAAAGCAACGATAATCAGGGAAATGTGGGGACATACAACAGGCCATTGTTGGATGTGTGATAGGTGGTAGGTGAACAGGAACCGGTTTTGGGTCAAGACCCTTACTCTGACTGATTATGGGGGGGGGAGAAGAAAGCTGGAAGAGGGGAGAGGCAGGACAAAACGTAGCAGGTAATATGTGGACACGGGCGAGGAGGGTTTTTTTGATAGGCAGATGGTTGGAATATCGGCCAGAGATAAAAGCAGGAGGTGTGAGAGGGCTGAAGAATCGCGAATTGTGAAACCAGAGGGAGGAAACTAGCAGGGGGAATGGGATATGAAATTTTTTTTTGCCTTTAATCACAGCGAGGAATGTGGAGTTTCTGTGGTGGATGTTTATATTAAAACATGTTTTGCGTGTCCTGTTAACTTAAAAATAACTTTTTAATTGTATGACTGACTTGGCAAATGAAATTCCTCGTATGTTTCAAAACATATTTGGCTAATAAAGTATTATTGTGATTGTGATTGGGATTGTGAAAATTCAATCACCGATTCATTCTGCAGTCTTCCTGATCCCCCAATACTTTAAAATGTAAAAATTCTCACATTCAATCCTGCACCCACCCACCTCCTGTGCTAAACTGCAGCTGCATGTTGTACTGTATTGCACATCTGAAATTCCAAAGTTCCAATCCATTGACCTGAACCACTTTGGGAGTATGAACTGAGGTCTCATGTGCGTTCTGCACTCCCTTTACAAATACGTACAGGGAGTGGCACGGGAGGGGAAGGGGGGGTAGAAGGGGGCGAAAGAGGGGCAGTGTTATGAAAGTAAGCAGTGTTGTGATGGCAACATTATGCGAATAAAGTGGAGAATTTCTGCCTGGAAGGGACAAAAGGAAGTGGTGCTGCAAGGAGTGATGAAAGATTCAAGAAAGCGAGAAGGGGCAGCGCAGTCTGTGATTGGGGACGATAAATAGGAGGCCCTGTGTGATGGCCGGGTCAAAGAATTGGTTGTGAATAACGAAGATTTTGCAAAGATAAGTTTAGAACAGAACAGGGAAGGAAAATGAAAGAGGAAGGGCATATAGAGTTGAAAATAATGATTGAATTATGAGGGATGTGGAGGAGGAGGAATAGACTGAAAATATTTCAGACTGGGTGGGCAGTTAGGAATGCTACTTTCTCTGTGCTCCTTTGTTTTCAGTTATGATGAAACTCTTTGCTTCAATCGAACACAATTGGGTCTTGGTTGGTAAAAACTAACCCCAAGGAAATATATTAGTAATGGTGGTAAGGAAAGATGATGTAATTCAGAGAAATATATCCTTTGTCTAAATGAACAGGGAGATTTACCAGCAAAATTCAGGCTAATGCTTCCTCCTATTTATTCTTTAAAATCCACCCCTCCCTGTTAATTCTATTTTTGCTGAAGTCTCCAATGTTTTATTTTGCTCTTGTTCTATGGTAATGAAATTCATCATCAAACTAAAAGGAATATTATGCTATTTTCAAACAAGGTTGGCTGCTTCTTATTTTAATTTATTCGGAATAATAACCTGTGGTCTTGCTAAATCTACATGAAAAGATCAGAAACGGGAATCATGAATCTTAGCAAGTAGGTTTGAAATGGCAGAACCACAAAAAATAATTTTGTAAAACAAAAGTCTTAGGTACATAACTTTACAATTAAAATGCACAATATAACTGTAAAGTGTAATTTATTAAATCTATTATCAACATGATTATGGTGCATTTTCCAGTAACATTAATTCTGAATACAAAATCAGCTTTTGGTGTTTTGCCCATATGAATACAAAGAAGTAGAATATTGTACAAACTATCCAGAATATAGGTTGAAGAAGGGTCTCTACCCGAAATGTCACCCATTCCTTCTCTACAGAGATGCAGCCCGTATCGCTGACTCCAGCATTTTGGGCCTATCTTTTATAGTACAAACAATGTAATTAGCCTCATTACATAACAGTTTTGGATACACTTCATGTCGCCAGACAAAATATAGATAAATGTTACTTTCCCTTACAATGTGGATAATTTATTACATGGGTATTAAAGATATTTTTCTGAGAACCATGTTATATCAAGCTTGAACTGTACCAATCCATAAGAGTAGATAAATACTTGGATAAAGTCAGTAATAGCTGCATGACTGTCAATGCAAAGTTATAAACGAGTTAAGTGAAAGTAATTTGCTCCATTAATAGTCATTTTGATATCTTGCTGCTTTCATCTTAAACACCTCACTGAAAATGAAAGTTATTTTATCTTCAATGAACATATCTTTCAAAGGTACAAATTTGTCTCAATGTGCTTCCAGCAAAGGCTTTTAGAGGGTGCTGTGGCACTACAGTACAAATTTTCAATCAATGCCTACTGTCAATTCTTGGTGCTTCAAATGTGAACCTATATTGTTCATTCAATTTTTTAAAGGAAGAATCGGAGATCAGAGGTCGGAACAGGAGCTGCAGCTTGGAGCAGCAAGTCTGTTGATTGGTTACAGCAGGGATTCCAGGGTAGTACAAGTGGGGGAACTTTAAAAAGCCTGCTCACGGACGTGTCTGAGCATTTGAGTCTGAGGCCGGAGTTGGAGCGGCAGCTTGGGGCAGCACCCAAATTGGTTAATTGAGTAGCAAATGAAAATAAGGGAAGGTGTAGCGGAGCGACCTATTGGGAGCAATGTGTTAGGTGAGAGGCTGTGTGGAAGTCTTTGACTCGGGAACCTTTGATGAGGACGCTGAGAGTCTCAGAGACGGATAGGAGGATAAGGTTCAATCAGCTCATTTGCGTGAGTCTCGTCGTTTAATTATAGGTATAGTTGCCGTGGTGATGGCAGTACAATGCTCCTGCAGGATGTGGGAAGTCAGAGAAACTGGTGGTTCCCTTGATAACTACACCTGTTGGAATTGTGTTGAGGTGCAGCTCCTTGGGTGAGCCCACTCATCCAACCTATGCTAGGAGGCTGCAAGGTGACTTGGATAGGTTGGGTGAGTGGGAAATGCATGGCAGATGCAGTATAATGTGGATAAATGTGAGGTTATCCACTTTGGTGGCAAAAACAAGAAAGTAGACTATTATCTGAATGGTGGCCGATTAGGAAAAGGGGAGATGCAACGAGACCTGGGTGTCATGGTACACCAGTCATTGAAAGTAGGCATGCAGGTGCAGCAGACAGTGAAGAAAGCGAATGGTATGCTAGCATTCATAGCAAAAGGATTTGAGTATAAGAGCAGGGAGGTTCTACTGCAGTTGTACAGGGTCTTGGTGAGACCACACCTGGAGTATTGCGTACAGTTTTTGTCTCCTAATCTGAGGAAAGACATTCTTGCCATAGAGGGAGTACAGAGAAGGTTCACCAGACTGATTCCAGGGATGTCAGGACTTTCATATGAAGAAAGACTGGATAGACTCGGCTTGAGGGGGGATCTTATAGAAACTTACAAAATTCTTAAGGGGTTGGACAGGCTATATGCAGGAAGATTACTCCCGATGTTGGGGAAGTCCAGAACAAGGGGTCACAGTTTAAGGATAAGAGGGAAGTCTTTTAGGACCGAGATGAGAAAATCATTTTTTGCACAGAGAGTGGAGAATCTGTGGAATTCCCTGCAACAGAAGGTAGTTGAGGCCAGTTCATTGGCTATATTTAAGAGGGAGTTAGATGTGGCCCTTGTGGCTAAAGGGATCAGGGGGTATGGAGAGAAGCAGATATAGATAGATAGATAGATAGATAGATAGATAGATAGATAGACCAAATGCAATCAGGTGGGACTGATGTAGATGGGACATGTTCGTCGGCATGAGCAAGTTGCGCTAAAGGGCCTGTTTCCACGCTGTATGATTCTGACCAAGTGATTTTTAATTAACATTTTTGGGGGTATTGAAAGAAACGTAATTTCCACGGTATGATGAGGTTAATTTTTAGACTACAGCAACCATTTTTGTTTTTATTCGTGTAATTAACATAATATATACACTATACATCTTGCCTGAAGGGAGAGGGGAGAAGAGAGTGTGGCATGGGTGCGACTCATCCTTGATTTTGCTGGTGACCCTGCTGAGGTGTAAATAGTCAATGGAAGGGAGCTAGATTTGTGTGATGATTTTGACTGTATGGTCTTTATGTACAAGTTCACGAATCTCCGGTGCAACAACAAAGGTTGATAATTGATATGGGGGTACGTTCTTTAGCTGGGTTTATAGGAGCAGAGAAGTTATGGTACAACTACGTATATAAATATTTCTTGGGTCATATTTGGACCCAAGAAATACCCAAGAAATGAGGTGTGCAGATTTGGTTGTCACTAATTATAGGAAAGATGTAAATGAACTGGATGCAGTGCAGAGGTTGCCTCGGGTGGAGCATTTCAGATGTGAGGAGAGACTCGATATACCGGTTTTGTTTTCGTTGAAGTGGAGAAGCCTGGTGAGGTGTGCAAATCAATGAAGGCCATATATCGGGGAGATAATAAGGACCTCTTTCCCTTAGCAGAGCCATCTATCAAAGATCATGGAAGGATAAGATAGACCACTCCTGCAAAATCCAATGGACTGACGTGTAGTACGCAACGGAGCGGAACCTCCATCATTTTGGGAATACGACTGACTTCCGTTATGCCTTCCGCAGTTTAATCCACGTCAGTCCATTGAAATTTGCAGGAGTGGTCTATCTTAGCCTTCAATGAACTTTGGTTAAATCGGTGTTGTGGGGGAACAGTATGTGATATAACTCATCTACCAAATTCATAATTTTGTTAATTTTCTTTTTAAATGTTTTCCTCCCTGCTTAATCTATCTGTTTCTGCCCATTTCCCTCTCAACCTTCCTCCCCATCCCCCTCTTTTTCTGCAGATTCCCTTGTATTGCTCTAACACACACTATGCACAAATATCACTTATCTATATTACTAGAAGTCTCATCTTGACCACTTCCTGTTGCACTGTATATTGATTTTAGAAAAAACGCTGCCACTTATGGCTGTGATTTTTGGCCATCTTACTCAGATCCCCCTCCGCTGGGCAGGACAAGAGGATTTTTCCCATCGATGAAAAATAAAAGACTTATTAATGTTTAAAAAATGTTGAGATTCCCTCTCCTGAAGGCCATGCCCCTTCCGGGGGGACTATAAAACCCAGAAGTGTTGAGTGCCTCAGTCAGTCTCTGCAAGATGGTGGAGGGAGAGGTCACGTCTCTCAGTCCGAGCTGTGAATAACACTGAACACATGTCTACTAAACTGAGTGCCCTTAATGTGGTTTGAAAATGCAAAAGTTGGTTTGAGAATGCTAAAGTTGCCTTGTCTAATTGAAAAGTTGGTTTGAGAATTCCAAAGATGCCTTGCCGTCTGAATTTGGTGGCCTTGCACCCTGCTTGAAATGGTATGAAACTGCACTCAAATTTGGTGGCCTTGCATCCCATTTGAAATGGTAGGAAACTGCACTCGAATTTGGTGGTTTTGCACCCTGCTTGAAATGGTAGGAAACTGCACTCAAATTTGGTGACCTTGCACCCTGCTTGAATTGGCAAGAATCTGCACTTGAATTTGGTGGCCTTGCACCCTGGTTGAAGTGGTATGAAACTGCACTTGAATTTGGTGGCCTTGCACCCTGCTTGAAGTGGCATTTCAAGGAATAGCCGTGAGTCAACTGCCAGCCCACCAGCCTTCAGTGAGTGTGCTGCCAGCACACCAGGCTTGAGTGACTGAGCCGCCAGCCCAAGAATCCATTCGGCCCACAATGTCCATACTAGCTCTCTGGAACCCAGTCCATTCAGCCCACAACACCCATACTAGCGCTCCAGAAAGCCCCCCCCCCCCCCACTGTTTACCAATATTGGAATTGGTGGCGAGGTGGAATATTGTGTTGGTGGATCAGCCCTCCCGTGTGAAGCTGGGACCCAATATATATATATATATAACACACACACATTTATATATTTCTCTAGTTTCTTTCTTGTGATCTCTAATTATTTGTTGAGCAACCTCTATTTCTTTCTTTATTTCATTCAACCTCTTTCACTCTATGAAATCCTAATATTGGTTTAAATTAAGGGATAAGGGATTTGAGGAAGTTTTTTTAAATCCAGAGGGTGGTTGAAATCTGGAACACACTACCTGAGGGAGTGGTATAGGCAATATTAAAGTATTTAGATGAGCAATTGACATACTGAGATACAGGTGGCTTAAGGGCTAAATGTTAAGAAATGACAATAGGTGCAGGAGTTGGCCATTTGGCCCTTTGAACCAGCACCACCATTCATTGTGACCATGACTGATCATCCACAATCAGTATTCAAAAGGGAACTGCAGATGCTGGAATATCGAAGGTACACAAAATTGCTGGGGAAACTCAGCGGGTGCAGCAGCATCTATGGAGCGAAGGAAATAGGCGACGTTTCGGGCCAAAACCCTTCTTCAGACTGATGGGGGGTGGGAGAAAGAAGGAAAAGGGGAGGAGGGGGAGGAGCCTGAGGGCGGGCGGATGGGAGGGTGGGAGGAGACAGCTAGAGGGTTAAGGAAGGGGAGGAGACAGCAAGGGCTAGCAAAATTGGGAGAATTCAATGTTAATGCCATAAGGACGCAAGGTCCCCAGACGGAATATGAGGTGCTGTTCCTCCAATTTCCGCTGTTGCTCACTCTGGCAATGGAGGAGACCCAGGACAGAGAGGTCGGATTGGGAATGGGAGGGGGAGTTGAAGTGCTGAGCCACCGGGAGTTCAGGTAGGTTTTTGCGGACTGAGCGGAGGTGTTCGGCGAAACGATCGCCCAACCTACGCTTGGTCTCCCCGATGTAAATCAGCTGACATCTAGAGCAGCGGATGCAGTAGATGAGGTTGGAGGAGATACAGGTGAACCTTTGTCGCACCTGGAACGACTGCTTGGGTCCTTGAATGGAGTCGAGGGGGGAGGTGAAGGGACTGGTGTTGCATTTCTTGCGGTTGCAACGGAAAGTGCCCGGGGAGGGGGGGGGGGGGGGCTTGCGGTTGGAACGGAAAGTGCCCGGGGAGGGGGGCTCACTACTTATTAATTATAGTGTCAATGCAATACTGCACAGAAACAGGCCCTCCAGTACTTCGAGCTTCGAGATTGCGGAAGGCATCTCCCCCCATGTCTGCCTTCCGCAAAGACCGCTCCCTCCGCAACTCCCTCATCAATTCTTCCCTTCCCTCCCGCACCACCCCCTCCCCGGGCACTTTCCGTTGCAACCGCAAGAAATGCAACACCTGTCCCTTCACCTCCCCCCTCGACTCCATTCAAGGACCCAAGCAGTCGTTCCAGGTGCGACAAAGGTTCACCTGTATCTCCTCCAACCTCATCTACTGCATCCGCTGCTCTAGATGTCAGCTGATTTACATCGGGGAGACCAAGCGTAGGTTGGGCGATCGTTTCGCCGAACACCTCCGCTCAGTCCGCAAAAACCTACCTGAACTCCCGGTGGCTCAGCACTTCAACTCCCCCTCCCATTCCCAATCCGACCTCTCTGTCCTGGGTCTCCTCCATTGCCAGAGTGAGCAACAGCGGAAATTGGAGGAACAGCACCTCATATTCCGTCTGGGGACCTTGCGTCCTTATGGCATTAACATTGAATTCTCCCAATTTGGCTAGCCCTTGCTGTCTCCTCCCCTTCCTTAACCCTCTAGCTGTCTCCTCCCACCCTCCCATCCGCCCGCCCTCGGGCTCCTCCCCCTCCTCCCCTTTTCCTTCTTTCTCCCACCCCCCATCAGTCTGATGAAGGGTTTCGGCCCGAAACGTCGCCTATTTCCTTCGCTCCATAGATGCTGCTGCACCCGCTGAGTTTCCCCAGCAATTTTGTGTACCATCCACAATCAGTACCCTGTTCCTGACTGTTCTCCATATCCCCTGACTCCGCTATCTTTAAGAGCTCTATCCTGCTCTCTCTTGAAAGCATACAGAGAGTTGACCTCCACTGCCTTCTGAGGCAGAGAATTCCACAGATTCACAAACCTCTGTGTGAAAAATGTTTTGCTCATCTCCATTCTAAATTGCTTACCCCTTATTCATAAACTGTGGACACTGGTTCTGGACTCCCGCAACATCAGGAACATGTTTCCTGCATCTACCGTGTCCAAACCCTTAATAATCATATAAGTTTCAATAAGATATCCTCTCATCCTTCTAAATTCCAGAGTATACATGCCCAGCCGCTCCATTCTATCAACATTTGACAGTCCACCATCTCGGGAATTAACCTCGTGAACCTCCACTGCACTCCCTCAATAGCAAGAATGTCCTTATGTGATTAATGTAGGTAGGTACTGAATGGGTTCGAAGTACTGGAGGGCCTGTTTCTGTGCAGTATTGCATTGACACTATAATTAATAAGTAATGATGCTGGATTTCCTTTATCTGGGCTCAGGGAGCTATACCTGAGGCATGTGCGAAGACCTGTTTGTTAGGATAAGTCTTCCAGCAACGGCCAAAGCCAGAAAAGACCTAGCACATCCAGTATTTTTGTTTAATCCTTGTTTTGTGGGCTATAAGGATTGGAAGTCCTCCCTCATTCCACACGAGGCGACATTTGGTCTCCCCTAACTAAGGTTTTCCATGCCCCCTAGCCGTGCCTGACGTTCACCTCCAACATATTTCCTTCATGCCGGGGTGTATTTCATTGACCTCTTGCTGGTGGCAGGAATTGCTGGATTTGAACAGTTGAAAAGCTATGCTTCGCCAAGTTTTAATGTTATGTCTGAAGCTGGGAGTAGGAATTTCCTGAGGGTCACATCATCCTGGCATTCCATAACTTGACCACCACAGGCTTACGTTGTTACTAACTTCTTATCCACCAACAGGTTGCAGTTTACACCTAAATAAGGCCTGTGTCACAAGATGGCTTCCATTGTGTTCCCCAGGCAACTAGGTTTCATTCGGATTGAATTTCCCCAGAGGCTGCTCCTGATCGTCTTTGTAATTCTAATGGAAAATCGGTAGAAACACTGGAGAAATTGTGTCAATGCTGTTTATGTTATTTCTCCTGTGTGCCACAAATAATACGGCAAGGTTGTGTATGATGAACAATTGGGAGACTTTCCCATCTTCCCTGCTGTCATTAATGCACCTGATATGTTAATACTGATCAAGAATAAATTGAATAGCTATAACTGAGCTCCAAGTTAGTGGCAAATTTCCCTTTAGTTGCTGAATTAGGAAATATACTGCTGTGTTTATTGTGGGTCATTTTATTTAATATCCCCATTCCACACTTCCAACCACATGTTTGCATCCCAGATCATATTGCAGTACAACATTAGAGATGACAGAATAATGTGGCTTTTGAAAAACTGAACAAAAATACCCAGATCCCCCACCAGGAGGTGCAGTTTATTAGAAAAGTTCACAATACTTAATCAGTTGTATGACTCAAGAACAGACAACTGACAAAATACTGGGCTTTTTCAGATTCCTGCATACAATAATAACCTTTGTGCCGAAACAAAATGTAAACTATCTTAAAATAAAATCTGCAAAACAATCCAGAAATCTTAATATTTTGGAATTGTACAAACTTTTTGTGGAAAATGGATGAATGAATGAACGAATGAATGAATGAATGAATACTTGTATTGTCACATAGAAACATAGAAAATAGGTGCAGGAGTAGGCCATTCGGCCCTTCGAGCCTGCACCGCCATTCAATATGATCATGGCTGATCATCCAACTCAGTATCCTGTACCTGCCTTCTCTCCATACCCCCTGATCCCTTTAGCCACAAGGGCCACATCTAACTCCCTCTTAAATATAGCCAATGAACTGGCCTCAACGACCTTCTGTGGCAGAGAATTCCAGAGATTCACCACTCTCTGTGTGAAAAACGTTTTCCTCATCTCGGTCCTAAAAGATTTCCCCCTTATCCTTAAACTGTGACCCCTTGTTCTGTGACAAGTCACAGTGAAATTCTTTGCTTGCATACCCAAGGCAAATAGTCGCCCATAAAAGCCGCTTACAATGTTACAATGGATCCGCGCAAGTTCCCCCTTTGTTCTCCCCCCTCTCCCCTCGTCACGGCGGTCCCCCCACACCGGGTCCTTCTTAGTTCTTTCCCCCGGCAGCGGTGTCCTCACTTCCACATAGTCGGCCCTCGTCCGTTGGTCAGCACCGTCATCGGCTGCTGCACCGACCTCTCGACTATCACCAGCGGGACCTCTATGGACGGCTCTGTGTCGCCGATCCATGACCCAGCCGCGTGCTCCGCAGATCCAGATGCCGATGGCCGCGGGCTTCGTCGACCTGCAGGGCTCCACGTCCGTCCCGCGAGACAATAGACAATAGGTGCAGGAGTAGGCCATTCGGCCCTTCGAGCCAGAACCGCCATTCAATGTGATCATGGCTGATCATCCCCGATCAGTACCCCGTTCCTGCCTTCTCCCCATATCCCCTGACTCCGCTATTTTTAAGAGCCCTATCCAGTTCTCTCTTGAAAGCATCCAGAGAACCTGCCTCCACCACCCTCTGAGGCAGAGAATTCCACACACTCACAACTCTCTGTGAGAAAAAGTGTTTCCTCGTCTCCGTTCTAAATGGCTTACTCCTTGTTCTTAAACTGTGGCCCCTGGTTCTGGATTCCCCCAACATCAGGAACATGTTTCCTGCCTGCAGCGTGTCCAAACCCTTAACAATCTTATATGTTTCATTAAGATAACCTCTCATCCTTCTAAACTCCAGAGTGTACAAGCCCAGCTGCATCATTCTCTTAGCATATGACAGTCCCGCCATCCCGGGAATTAACCTTGTAAACCTACGCTGCACTCCCTCAATAGCAAGAATGTCCTTCCTCAAATTAGGGGACCAAAACTGCACACAATACTCCAGGCGAGATTCCGACTCACGAGGCCAAGAGTTCCGACCTGCGAGGTTCAGAATCACTTACTAAATCATGGAATCTAAACATTTGGGACACAGCAAGAAGCCATTTGACCACTACGTCCAAGCCAACCATAAAAGAGCTATGCAGCTGAATGCTTCTTGGCCTTGTGGATTAATGAGCATATGAACATATGTTCAAATACCTTATACAATTTCTGCCTTCATCTCCCGTTTGCGTAATGAGTCTGGACCCCGTAAGCCTGCCCTGGAACCTTGCTGCCAATCTTAATAAGTATATGATGCGTAGTTATGGGAAATGTGCCTTTCTACCTAATCTAGCTAACACCTCCACTCAGGTTTATGTGTATAAAACAAGAAAACAATAACTTCCTCATAACTAAAACTCTTCTAGGCCTATTTCAGAAATCTCTGCACCTTCTCTCATGCTGTCACATTTCTCTCTTGCTGGGGTGATCAGAATTAATCTATACAACTATAGTATAGTACCGGGATACTGTGCACTCTAATTTTTATTAATCCCTTGTGTGGCACTTTTTTGAAGACACCTCATCAACTAGTTTACTTTAATCATTCTAAAGATAGTTACTACATCAGAAAAATTCCAACAGATAATTTAATTTTATTAAAGTCAGTCAGGCCAAGTCAGTGGATATTTTTAAGGCAGAGATAGACTAATTCTTGATTAGAACGGGTGCCAAGGATTACATGGAGAAGGCAGGAAAATAGGATTAGGCATAGATCAGCCATGATTGAATGACAGACTAAATGGGCCGGATGGCCTAATTCTACTCCTATGACTCGTGAACTTGTAAACATTTAAACATATTGATTTTCTCCAGTGCTTTATTTTTTTCTACCTGCTGTGTTACTACTTCTTTAATAATAGGTTCGCACTACCTGAAGCCATATCCAGAGCCAAGGCTCCACTAATAGGGAAGATAGTTTCTGATGGAAAGTGGGATGTTCTCTGTCTACAGGAAACCCACCGAGGACCGAAACATCGACGATATGACCAATACCAGGTATGCTACTTGTTGCAGAATGCAAACACAACAACCATGGAAGTGCCGACTACATTAGACCAGTCGTCAATCAAGAGCTACTAAGCACCTCTGTCTCCGAGGAAGGAGGTATTGAGACCATCACATTAAACTTCACATCGGTGGTCATCACATCAGTATACAAACCACCAACGGAATCTGCCATCTCCAGTGAATGTCTCAACTGCTGCACCCCAAATCTGGATTGGTGACTTTAACTGCCACCATTAACAATGGGGCTACAGCGAAAACAATGAAGATGGTGAGGCAACTTGCACATGGGCGGAAACTGGCAGACTGACGCTGCTTCATGATGCTGAACTACAAACAGCTGTAGATGGAAGGAAAGCTACAATCCTGACCTGATCTTCACAAGAAATATCACCAATTGCCACAAAACACTTGAACAGCCAATTCCAGGGTCTCAGCATCGACCAATTGGGGTCTGCATCACGGCCGCAGTGACCCCAAAACACCCTCCCATATTCCAACGGCGATTCAATTTCAGAAAGGCGGACTGGGAGGCTTTTGCTAAGGCTACTGATGAACTTGTGCAAGATATAGAAAGTTCATCACACAACTACAACCAGTTTGTTGATGTGATCCACACAGCAGCATGCAAGACCATTCCATGGGGCTGCCGGTTCAGCTACATTGCAGGCGTGGACGCTGAAACAGCTGACTTACTCTCTATGTACGAAGAACATTCGAGGAAGACCCATTCACGGACAAAACAGCTGAGATGGGGAAACAGCTCAAAGATGCACTCAGAGGCAAAACACAGACAATGGCAGGAGCTAATAGAAACAACAGACCTACGACACAGCAGCAGGAAGGCACGGGCGACACTGAGACGTCACGGTAATGACCCCACCCACGGTAAACCACGTGGAAATGTGACTGCTGACCCACCAGTTGTTGCTAAATGCCAGGAGTCGTGGTAAGAAACCTCCACCCTCAAAGGTTGTTGATGGCAACAACAGAAACGACAATGCCATGAGTTGTTTGGCCTGCCCTGTGCTTGAGTCTGCAATACAAAATGAAAGTGAAATGACAGGTCAACAACTCATGGCATTATCATTTCACTTCCATTTTGCATTGCAGACTCAAGCATAGGGCAGGCCAAACAACTCATGGCATTGTCATTTCACTTCCATTTTGCATTGCAGTCTCAAGCACAGGGCAGGCCAAACAACTAATTGCAATCTCATTAAGGGCTAACAAATAATGTATTGCAAGTACATTGCAGACACACAGTTCAGTTGATTCACAGCTTAGAATGGCAGTCATGGCCTGTCTCTCGCGATCTTGCAGAGTGATTAACTCACGTCCAGGCATCCGGGGTTTTATAGTCCTACCCATCCCCCCAGGAAGGGGCGTTACCTTCATTGTGGTGATTGACAGGCGAGAGGACCAATCAGCTGATCGCAAGATTTTTTACATTTTTTTAACTTTTAAAAGTTTTAAAACATAACTTTTTTCTTTTTTATCGAAGGGCAAAATCCTCGGGGCTGGCTCAGCGAAGGAGGACTGTGAGTATGATGAAAATCACAGCGATACACGGTAGCGTTTTTTCTAAAATCAATATACAGCGTTGACAGGAAGTGGTTAAGATGAGATTTTTTAAATTATATAGATGAGCCAAACACGGGCAAATGGGACTAGCTTAGATGGGACATCTTGGTCGGCATGTATGAGTTGGACCATTGGGCTTGTTTCTATACCATATAACTCTATGAGGATTTGACTCAAATTAGAATCATGAACAAAATGAAAGGATGCTGTTCTGAACATTAAAGAAATTAAATACAGGATTGTTGCAGGTTGAGGTTATGTGCTATTTAATGCAGTATTAAAGAGTTCCTGAATGACAATGGACTTACTGAATGACAATGGGCTTTGCTGAAGATGACCATTTTTTTGGCAGATTTATAAAAGAGATACACAGAAAATGATCCCGTATGCCAGGAGTATATACCATAGCTTAAAACTAACATGAAATGGCAAAATATATTTTAGTAACCAACAAAAATGCTCATGTGATTTAGTTCAATAAACAGAAGGTAGACAAAAATGCTGGAGAAACTCAACGGGTAAGGCAGCATATATCAAGTGAAGGAATAGATGCTGCCTAAACCTGCTGAGTTTCTCCAGCATTTTTGTCTCCCTTCGATTTTTCGAGCATCTGCAGTTCTTTCTTAAACAAAGCATTTGTCCATGCTTGCAAGAATGGAACTGCACAACCTATGCACATCTAATGTGTATCTTAAAAAGAAATAGGAATAAAGCACAAAACCAAGTATTGTAGAAATTAAAACAAGATATTCTAGAACACTGAAACAAAAATAGAAAATGTAGGTATAACTCAGAGAGTGAGGAGACTGCAACAACATTTCAGACTAATGACCTTTGACCAGACTTGGGATAAGTTTTAGATGTGAAAGTTTTCAACAAAATGGAAATGGATAACAAGGAACAAGTTAATTGGTTTTTGTTTAAGTGGTGGACAGGAGAGAGTAAATGTGAACAAGTGTGATGCCACAAGGAAAGATTAACGAGACACATTAAAGAATTACAAAATGAGGCTGAAAAAAGTACAGGTGCAATATAAGAAAGTATTGGACAATTGTTGGCTCTGTCAGATTGTAATGCACCTTATCAAGGTGAGCTTCATTATAACAGTGGAAGCATCAGAAGACAGAGGAATTGGAGTGGAAGAATGTGAAGAATTAAAGATACAGATGATTGAAAGCTCACATTTCGTGCTCTGAATTGTGATGTTCTGCAAACTCTAAATTAAATAGACATCAAATGATGGAATAACTCAGCGGGACAGGCAGCATCTCTGGTGAGAAGGAATGGGTGAATTTTCAGGGTGCAACCCAAAATGTCTCCCATTTCTTCTCTCCAGAGACAATGCCTAACCCGCTAAGTTACCCGCCTTTTGTGTCTCTCTTTGGTGTAAACCAGCATCTGCAGTTCCTAGGTGTCAGCTGCTCTACATCGGCGAGACCAAGCGTAGGCTTGGCGATCGCTTCGCCAAACACCTGAATTGAATTGAATTGATTTGAATTGAATCCCTTTATTGTCATTCAGACCTTACGGTCTGAACGAAATTTCGTGCCTGCAGTCATACATACATCATACAATAATAAACAACAGTAAACACAAATTAACATCCACCACAGTGAGTCCACCAAGCACCTCCTCACTGTGGTGGAGGCAAAAAAATCTTAGGGTTACTGTCTCTTCCCTCCTCTTCTCCCTCTGCGCTGAGGCGATTCCCCACTGGGCGATGGCACAACAGTCCACCTCCACTCAGTTCGCAATAACCAACCTGATCTCCCGGTGGCTCAGCACTTCAACTCCCCCTCCCATTCTGAATCTGAGCTTTCTGTCCTGGGCCTCCTCCATGGCCAGAGTGAGTCCCACCACAAATTGGAGGAGCAGCACCTCATATTTTACTTGGGTAGTTTACACCCCCGTGGTATGAACATTGACTTCTCCAATTTCAGGTAGTCCTTGCTTTCTCCCTCTTTCCCCTCCCCTTCCCAGCTCCCCACAGCCCACTGTCTCCGCCTCTTCCTTTCTTCTTCCCGAACCACCCACCTCCACATCAGTCTGAAGAAGGGTCTCGACCCAAAACATCACCTATTCCTTCGCTCCATAGATGCTGCCTCGCCCGCTGAGTTTCTCCAGCATTTTTGTCCACCTTCGATTTTTCCAGCATCTGCAGTTGTTTCTTAAACAAACTATAAATTAGATCGGATTAAAATAAAATAAAAAATCACAAAGGAGCACCAACCTGAAATATTAACTGTTTCTCTCAAACGATGCTGCCTTTCCATTGATTATGTTCAGATTTCCAGCATCTGCGATATTTTGGGTTCGATTTAAATATTTTGTTTTGAACTTTGACACATTTTTGGATAAATGTATGAGGGAAATGGAGCAAAAGCACACAAATGGAATTGAGGTACGTTCAGACTCAAACTCAAGCTCTTGAATCATTTGATTTTTCTATGATTCTGTCGTTTCCTGAAAGAACATTTATTACTGATTTATAACTAAACACTTCATGAATGAATGGAGTGATATAGACCATGTGAAGGCAGATGGGTTTAATATAGATTGGCATCATGGTCAGTACAGATTTCATGAGCCATAGTACAATTCATCCTTGTACTGTATTATGTTCTATGTTGTATGAAGAAAGCCACATCCATGATATTCTTGGCAAGGATCGGGTGCTGGATATTACATTCAGCACAACAGTTTGACATCACTTTAGCAGAGGCAAAGGGGTTTTGTGGAAATGGGAAGGGGAGAGAAAGTTTGTCAACATAATCTTTTCTTGTGAATCCTCGGAAAATTTGTTCAGGAGAGCATCATAACGGGATTGAGAGATTTCATTTGTGCACCAGTTTGATCATGATTGATGTCGATGAAGTCAGGCTGGGTCAAGCAGCAGAGGAATGTGGATGTGGTTCAGACTTTAGAAGTAAGATTAATTCATATTTTTTTATTATTTATTTCACAATCACTTGGATTAATTGTATTTGTCTTATACGATAGCCATTCCATCCACTTATTTAAAATGACAGGTGTTCCAGAAGATTGTGAAATTTATAGTCATTACATGAAGTAAAATGTACCTAAACAATTAAGCATGAATTAATGCATCCACTGCTCGACATGTTTGGAAAATAGGGCCAATGCATCAGATTCTAGAAAGGCTTCACATTTCAGCTGTGCATAAAACGCTCAAATCCTAAATATTCACCAGAGTGTTGGCATAACTTTAAATTTAATACATCAAAGCCGGTGCCAATGATACTTTGATGTCCTGACATCAATACAGGTTGAATAGGAACAGGGCAAGGCAATTCTCTGATTGTGTCTTGATAAGCATTAAAACAAAAGTTTTCTCTCCCAAGTTATTCATAACCTAATATTTTTAAGAAAATATTTATGTGAAATACTTATATTTTTATGTGAAGTACTTGTATTCTTTTAAACTTTTCAGAAACTTATTTCATGTAGTTATCTTTTGAAATACAAAACTCCAATGGTGAAATGTAATGGAAATTTTATTATTATAATCAGAGTGACAGCAAGCAGTAAATTGCAAAATGAAGCAACCTCTGTGTGTTTTTTAAAAAAAAACCAGCCTGTATCTTTTCTTTTGAAAATGGTGACAAATAAGGAGTTTCCTAATTCCTAACTCAGGGTGTGTCTCAATTTACATTTGTTGAATGTATCAGAGATTTCTGTCACGTTTGTTCGGGGAAGGAAGTAAATTATATATATTATTATATATCAAACAGATGAGGCAAAAGCTGGATTTAACTATTCCTGCCTGTCAAATATTCAGAAGGCGGTGACAAATGAAAGTCAAATTTCTTTGCATGGTGACATAATTGGGGTGTGGTTATACCACTGACTCTGCTTGATGAAAGTTGCTGTACAACTTGAACTATACTTGAATCGGTCTTTGCACCATTCTTGAAACCAGTTGCTTCCTGCTTTGAATGATCAATTAGTGGAAAACTTTAATCTGGACCAAAGCCAATTTAAAAGTATTTAGCTTACATTTAAATATTTAAAGATTTTAATATTAGTAAAACAATTCCTACTGCTCTTTCCTAATATTTAACTTCCACCTTGCCATCAAATTCACTTGGGCTATCTCGGATATCTCTCTCCACATTCTCAATCTCTCTGTCTCCATCACAGGGGACAGACTATCGACGAACGTCGACTACAAACCCATTGACTTCAACAGTTATCTGGACTTCACCTCCTCTGACCCTGCCTCTTGTAAATATGCCATCCCCTGTTCTCAATTGCTCTCTGCATCTCTTTTGCCGCTGCAACTGAACAAAATGTAACACTTGTCCCTACACCTCCTCCCTCACATCCACCCAGAGAGGCTAGCAACGCTTCCAGATGAGACAGAGGCTCACATTCACTTCCTCTAACCTCACCTACTGCATTCGATGCTCCTGATGTGACCTCCTTTACATCGACAAGACAAAGTGTAGACTAGGCGAATGTTTTGAAGAGCATTTGCGCTCTGTCTGCCAATGCATGCTTTACATTTCAGTTGCTAACCACTGGAACTCTCCTTCCCATTCCCATACTGACCTTTCTGTGCTGGGCCTCCTCCACTGCCAGAGTGAGATCATAAGCAAACTGGAGGATATTCCGCTTGGTTGGTTTACAACCTAATGGTAAGAGCATTGAATTCGCCAATATTAGGTAAAAATCCCAGCCCCCCCCCACACCTTTCTCCCCCCATCTCTTCCATGTGTCACAGTCAGATACACACCCATTTCTTCCACTATTCTGTCTCCCTTTCCTTTTCCTCCTGCTCCATTCCACCCACATGCTTTCCACTGGCATCACATTTAACTCCTTCTCTTATTTATCGAATTTTTATCTCTGGTCTTTGTCCCACCCATCTGACAATCAAACCCCCCCCTCCCCCCCCCCCGCCTCATCTCTATCCTGGTATCACTTGCCAGGGTTTGTCCCCATTTATTGTAGCAACATCATCTATTGTGCCATGCAAATGGCTCATTCCATGGCATGGTCGGTATAAAAACTGTCGTGTTTGCACCCTACAATAAACCTATAGCCACATTATCATAATAAGAAGTAAATCATCACAGTGAATAAACATTTCTGAACTATAGTTATTGCAAATGAAGAATGAAGTATAATCTGACACGTGTACACCCTAACACAGTGCAAGACGGTGGCACAGCCGATAGACCTGTTGCCTCACAGTGCCAGAGAATGGGTTCAATCCTGATCTCGGATGCTGTCTGCATGGAGTCTGCATGTACTCCCTATGATCGCGTGGGTTTCCTCCAAGTAATCAGGCTTCCTCCCACATCCCTAAGACCTGCAGATTTGTAGGTTAATTGCCCATGATATGTAGAGAATGGATATGAAAGTGGAATAACATAGAACTAATGCGTGATTGATGGTCGGTACGTGCTTGGTTAGCTGAAAGGCCTGTATCCATGCGATATCATGAAACAAAACTGCTAAATACTCAAATATTTATCAACACACCCATTATTCTGCGACGAAAACAGTGCAAGAGGAACTCAGAAGGTTAGGCAGCATCTGTGGAGGGAATGGACAGATTATGTTTTTTCTGCATAATTCCCTCCACAGATGTTGCCTGAACAACCGAGTTCCTCCAGCAATTTACATTTTACTCAAGATTCCAGTATCCCCAGTCTCTTGCATCTATCTATACAATACTTTGACATATTTTTGCTTCTTCAACAGTCTTCCAGGGTCATGATACTTTGCTTCCCTTACAGTTCTGTGGGCTGGTGAGACCGATCTAGGATCCATATATTCACTCACAGTTGAAACTTCATAGGCAGATGTGTGTTTTTAGTCACAGGTTAGTTTTAGAGATACAGCATGGAAAGTTCACGCTGACCATCGATCACCCGTTTACATTAGTTCTATGTTATCCTACTCGCACATCCACTCCCTAAATATTTAATAATTTTCACAGGCCAATTAACCTACAAACCTGCACATTAGGAAGTTTATTGGAGGTGAGGGCAACATTACAATGATAAAGGTTCAGAAGAGGGATGGAACAATGATAAAGGCTTGCCTGACACCAGCCTGCACTGGGATTCATTCTGGATTAGATAATAATAATAATAATAATAATAATAATATCTTTTATTGTCATTGCACGTCAGTGCAACGAGATTTAGTGTGCAGCTCCACTGATGTACAAGAAAGGTAAATAAATACAATACATAAATAAGCAAGCTGAATTGATTGCCGTGACCATCTGAGG
This sequence comes from Amblyraja radiata, assembly GCF_010909765.2. Lineage (NCBI taxonomy): Eukaryota > Metazoa > Chordata > Chondrichthyes > Rajiformes > Rajidae > Amblyraja > Amblyraja radiata. Next base: position 38,087,308 of record NC_045974.1, on the reverse strand, counting down.
GAGACTGTCCAAAGCAAAGATTATAGAGGAGCAAGATAGACCACTCCTCGAAAAACGCGTAGTATGACGTGTGTGATTGTCGACGCCATTTTATTGAGCATTTTATTGGGTTGTCATGGCGTCCTCATCTAAATCTTCATCTCACTGCTCCGCTATCAAATGTTCTAATCGTAAATCTAAACGACCAGACCTGTCATTCTTTAGGTTCCCCGATAAAAAAGAAAGGAAAGAAAATATTATTATTATTTTTTGTCGATATTCTGTCGTGAAAATGTTATTTTCTGTTCTCCCATCAACGGCCATTGTGAAACTAGGTTTGTCGGTACATTAGAAAGTTAGTAGACTTATTTTTAATAGATCTTTACTTACCACTATAATAAAGACAATTTTAACACTTCTGTACGTTTTTGGTTTTGGTTTTGTTCTTGTAAGGGATTGGTCTCCAAAATATGGCCCGCGGGACACATTAGGCCCAGTGACCACGAGATTTTTCGAGCTCAGATTCAAGTCCGAGAACGCGGCGGCTGTTACCCTTTATAGCCCTCGAATTGTCGAGACATCACAAGCAAAGATCACAAGCCCGCCGTGAAGAAGGGTGCAATCAAAGATTATACAACTCTGCTCTATCATCTTTGGGTGCAATCGTGGGCCGTGGCGTTCGGCGGCGGCGGTTGCAATCAAAGATACAAGAGGAGCTCTGCTCTATAATCTTTGGTCGGAATGGGACGGCTGAACGTTATAACATGCTATCGCTCCACCCTCCCTCGCCCCCTTCTCCCTCTCCCCCCTTCTCCCCTTCTCCCTCTCCCCTCTCGATCCCTCTCCCTTCTCTCGATCCCTCTCTCCCCTCGATCCCTCTCTCCCCTCTCTTCTCTCGATCTCTCTCTCCCTCTCTTCTCTCGAATCTCTCCCTCCCTTCTCTCGATCTCTCTCTCTCCCTCCCTTACGCTTAAAGAAATGGCGGCCGTGACGTTCCGTCACGTACTACACGTCAGTCCATTGGATTTCGGAGGAGTGGTCTATCTTGCTCTGCTATAAGATCTTTGGTCCAAAGGGGGTGGGTGGGGGGGCACTCACTAGGGCCGGTTCAGAGCCGCTATAGCTCTTGGGATAAAACTGTTCCTGAGTCTGGAGGTTCGGGCGTAGAAGGCCTTGTAACGTCTGCCGGAGAGAAGTAGTTGAAACAGACCGTGGCAGGGGTGTGATGAGTCCTTATGGATGCTGAGGGCCTTCCTGAGGCACCGCGTGTGGTAGATGCCCTCCAAGGCTGGTAGCTCTGTCCCGATGATCCGCTGCGCTCTGTTGACGACACGCTGAAGAGCTCTCCTCTCCGCATCCGTGCAGCTGAGATACCACACAGAGATGCCATACGTTAGTATGCTCTCTGTGGTGCAGCAGTAGAACGTTGTCAGCAGCTGTTGGGGCAGACCAGTCTTTTTTTAATGTCCTCAGGAAGAACAGTCGTTGCTGTGCCTTCTTGACCAGCGCGGCGGTGTTTGTGGACTATGTGAGGTCTTCTGAAATGTGAGTGCCCAGAAACTTAAAGCTGGACACTCTCTCCACACTTTCCCCGTAAATGGAGATTGGGGCGTATTCTCCAGAATGGGACCTCCTGAAGTCAATAATCAGCTCCTTGGTCTTGGAGGTGTTTAGTGCCAAGTTGTTATTGGCGCACCAGTCCGCCAGGTTCTGCACCTCCGCTCTGTAGTTTGTTTCATCACCGTTGGTGATCAGCCCAATCACTGTTGTGTTGTCTGCAAACTTCACGATGGTGTTGGTGTCGAATGCAGAGACACAGTCGTGAGTGAAGAGGGAGTAGAGCATGGGGCTTAGCACACAACCCTGTGGTGTGCCGGTGCTCAGGGTGATGGTGGAGGACAGGTGCGGGCCCAGTCTCACTGCCTGCGGTCGCTCCGTGAGAAAGTTCAGGATCCAAGCGCATATCGGTGAGCTGAGGCCTAGCTGGTGGAGTTTGGTGGTGAGCTTGGTGGGGATGACCGTATTGAATGCAGAGCTATAGTCAATGAAGAGCATCCTTACGTACGTGCCCTGTCTGTCCAGGTGAGTCAGGACAGTGTGAAGGGCCAGAGAGATGGCATCCTCTGTCGATCTATTTGCCCTGTATGCAAATTGATGGGAGTCCAGTGAGGCAGGGATGCTGGATTTAATATGGGAGAGGACCAGCCTTTCGAAGCACTTCATAGGGATTGGAGTCAGGGCAACCGGCCGGTAGTCGTTGAGGTTGGTGATTTTGGACTTTTTCGGCACCGGCACTATGGTGGCTGTTTTCAGGCACTTGGGGACCGTTGCCAGAGATAGAGATAGATTGAAGATTGAAGATCTGTCTAATTGAATCGGAGCATATTTATCCTGGTTTCAAAAGAAGAGGCAAGAAGGCACATTACTCTTTCATGATTGAAACGTTTAATCTTATGAAACGATTAATCTTATGATACATTTAATCTTATGACATTTGCAACAGAGATAACATATGCCAATCAACAAACAAACTATCAAAGTAATTCTACATGTGCCCATTTTATTCTCCTCCTATTGCCACCAACTTCCCCTGATTCTGTCAATCTTTACAATTTACAGATCTGAAACTTTTCTTCTCACACATAACACTGGAACCTTAAGGAGCGATACGAGTTAGGATTCATGTGATTACTGTATAAATTGCATAACTAGTCCAGCTATATATTATCGTCAACGTTTATGATGGGAGATTTCAATCAATCAATCAATCAATCAGATTTATTCATCACATGCAGTGAAATTCAGATTCAGATTCAGATTCAGATTCAATTTTAATTGTCATTGTCAGTGTACAGTACAGAGACAACGAAATGCATTTAGCATCTCCCTGGAAGAGCGACATAGCAAATGATTTGAATAAATAATAATAAGTGTCCGTGGGGGGGGGGGGGGGGGTGGGTGATTGGCAGTCACCGAGGTACGTTGTTGAGTAGAGTGACAGCCGCCGGGAAGAAGCTGTTCCTGGACCTGCTGGTTCGGCAAAGGAGAGACCTGTAGCGCCTCCCGGATGGTAGGAGGGTAAACAGTCCATGGTTGGGGTGAGAGCAGTCCTTGGCGATGCTGAGCGCCCTCCACAGACAACGCTTGCTTTGGACAGACTCAATGGAGGGGAGCGAGGAACCGGTGATGCGTTGGGCAATTTTCACCACCCTCTGCAATGCCCTCCGGTCGGAGACAGAGCAGTTGCCATACCATACTGTGATGCAGTTGGTAAGGATGCTCTCGATGGTGCAGCGGTAGAAGTTCACCAGGATCTGAGGAGACAGATGGACCTTCTTCAGTCTCCTCAGGAAGAAGAGACGCTGGTGAGCCTTCTTGATCAGAGTTGATGTATTGTGGGTCCAAGAGAGGTCATCGGAGATGTTGACTCCCAGGAACCTGAAGCTAGAAACACGTTCCACCTCCGTCCCGTTAATGTGGATGGGGGTGTGCGTGCCGCCCCTGGACTTCCTGAAGTCTACAATGAGCTCCTTGGTCTTCTTGGAGTTAAGGGCCAGGTTGTTGTCAGCGCACCATGCTGCTAAGTGCTGGACCTCCTCCCTGTAGGCCGACTCATCGTTGTTGCTGATGAGGCCAATCACCGTTGTATCATCTGCATACTTGATGATGGTGTTAGTACCATGTACAGGTGTGCAGTCATAGGTGAAGAGGGAGTAGAGGAGGGGGCTCAGCACACAGCCCTGTGGAACGCCGGTGTTCAGGGTGAGGGTTGAAGAGGTGTGCTTGTCTAACCTAACAGACTGGGGTCTGTTGGTTAGAAAGTCCAGTATCCAGTTGCAGAGGGAGGGGTCGATGCCCAGGTTACCGAGTTTGGTGATCAGTTTTTATGGTATAATGGTGTTGAATGCTGAGCTGTAATCGATGAACAGCATTCTTACGTAAGTGTCTCTGTTGTCGAGGTGGGAGAGGGCGGAGTGAAGTGCCGTTGAGATGGCATCCTCCGTACTCCTGTTCTTGCGGTAGGCAAACTGATAGGGATCCAGTGTGGGGGGTAGGCAGCCTTTGAGGTGTGCCAGGACCAGCCTCTCGAAGCACTTGGTGATGATGGGGGTAAGTGCAACTGGGCGGAAGTCGTTGAGGCTTGCCGCAGTGGAGTGTTTTGGCACTGGCACGATGGAGGTGGTTTTAAGGCACGTGGGGACAACTGCTTGGGCAAGTGACAGGTTGAAGATGTCAGTCCAGACGTCTGTCAGCTGCGCAGCGCAGGCCCTGAGCACGCGCCCGGGGATGCCGTCAGGGCCAGCAGCTTTACGTGCATTAGTCCTACTCAGTGCCACGTATACGTCGTAGGGGGTGAGTGTGAGGGGTTGGTGATCGGCAGGTAGCACAGCCTTGATGGCTGTCTCTAGATTGTCCCTGTCGAAGCGGCCATAGAAGTGATTAAGCTCCTCAAGGAAGGAGGCGTCGCTGGATGTGGGGGTGGTGTTGGAGGGTCTGTAGTCCGTGATGGCCTGGATGCCTTGCCACATGCGTCGGGGGTCGGAGTTGTTGTTGAAGTGTTCCTCAACCTGAGCTTATGGCAGTGCTTGGCCTTCTTGATGCCCCTCTTCAGGTTAGCCCTGGCTGAACTGTAGGCTCGGGCATCGCCTGACCTGAAAGCGGTGTCCCGTGCTTTCAGCAGTAGCCTGACCTCGCTGTTCATCCATGGCTTCTGATTCGGGAATATGGTCACCCGTTTGAGGGAGGTGACACTATTGATGGTGGAGTTTATAAAGTCCAGAACAGAGGATGTGTAGGAATTAATGTCCGTGTGGGAGTCAAGGGTAGCCTGGGCTGCAAACGCCTTCCAGTCAGCGTTTCCAAAACACTGCTGAAGTGTGAAGTCCGCTTCCTCTGACCAGACTTTAACTGTCCTCACAGTTGGTTTAACCCGTCTGATGAGTGGGGAGTACTTAGGGAGCAGGAGCAATGAGACGTGATCAGACTGACCAAGGTGGGGGAGGGGGATGGCTTTGTAAGCTTCAGCCATGTTGGTGTAGACTTTGTCCAGTGTCTTGTCTACTCTAGTGGGGAAGGAAATGAATTTGCCAGCAGCGGTACAATCAAAAAGAACACACATTACACAATAAAATTTAACACAAACATTCACCACAGCATTCGTCACTGTGGTGGAAGGCACAAAGTACATTAGTCCTCCTCCATTGTTCCCCCGTGGTCGGGACCATGAACCTCCACAGTCGCCACTGCGGGCGGCCAGATGTACAGGCCCTCTCTTCTGGAAGGTAAGAAGGTGCTTCCCTACCGGAGACCGCGGCTTCAAGATGTTGTAGGCCGGCGGGTCGGAGCTCTTCTTCTCCGGGGATCTCAAATGAGGGATCCCAGGCTCCGGACGCCGTGCCCACAGCTAGAATCTCTGCAGTCTGCGGCTTCAGGCTGAACAGTCTGCGGGCCAGCGATCGGAAAAAGTCCACGCAGCGCCCGCTGCTGAAGCTCCGGGCCCGACTCCGGGAAAGGATGCACCAATCCTTGGTGTTAGGCCGCGAGGGAGGTGACATGGAAAAAGTCGCCTCTCCGTGGAGGAGGCGACCGAAAGTGGTTTCCCCCTTACACCCCCACACCACCCCCCACATAAGACACACCGAGAGACACTAAAACAAACATTTGGACATACTAAAAAAAAAGTAGAAATGACTAACACGCAGGGCAGGGGCAGCCGCCTCGCAGCGCCCACTGCCATTATTTTTTAATGACACTGCATGCACTCTCGATGAACCAGATCATGAAATGGAATGGGCTTGAAATTTCAGTTTTAGTATTAGACCTCTGACAAATGGCCCCATGAATGACATCAGTTATTGGCATTTGCTCTGTAGCTTTACCACATCAGCATTTTCAAATATCAACATTTTGCACCCGCCTGCAGTACAGAAAATGTATTTATGCCAACCATGAAATTATTCTAGTTCAACAGATACCTTGTTTAAGACCATAGGGAACATATTTCTTACTGTGACTTAAACGAGGAATCTGTTGAACTAGAATTAATACACAAGTAGTCTATCTCTACATTTGGCACTTGTATGGTGATGGAAAGCTGCAAAGATGTAATTAGTTTAAATTGGTCACAACTGTTTTGTTCACCTGCCTTTGCACCCGGGGTCAAAACACTTCATTCCTGCAGTAGGTACAGTAGAGATAAAACAATTAAAGCACATTGGCCCAAAATTGGCCCAGTGGTAAAGAAAACAAACACAATGCTAGCATTTATTTCGAGAGAGCTTGTATACAAAGCAGGGGTATAATGCTGAGGCTCTGTAAGGTGCTGGTCAGGCCGCATTTGGAATATTGTGAGCAATTTTGAGCGTAATATCTGAGGAAGGATGTGCGGACTCTGAGAATGGTCCAGAGGAGGTTTACAAGAATTATCCCAGGAATTCTTCTTAGGTTCTTAGGCCACCTTTGGCGGGGTTGGAAGATTGCAACCTTCACGTGGTCCGCCCTGTTTTGACGAATGCAATCAACCCGGCGTGCACAATCAAATAAGATCAAATAGAACAAGTTGTCCTACAACTTTAGGCTGTGCACGCCATATGCAAGAAGAAGAAGAAGGCCCCCTTTGGTCATGGCTGACCATGGGTGTTATTCCCTATATGGAGGACGCCTGTGCATGACTGTTTAACGTGGGGAGGCTGGTGCACAGACAGCCACCCCATGGTCCTTGACAGATCTGGGTCAGGATCCAGTGGCATGGAATCCAAGACGGATTCCCAGGAATTAGTAGGTTAACATAGTGTTTGACGGCACTGGGCCTATATTCGCTGGAGTTTAGAAGAATGAGAGGGGACCTCATTGAAATATAAAGATTAGTGAAAGGCTTGGATAGAGTGGATGTGGAGAGAATGTTTCCACCAGTGGGAGAGTCTAGGACTAGAGGTCACAGCCTTAGAATTAAAGGACGTTCTTTTAGAAAGGAGATGAGGAGGAATTTATTTAGTCAGAGGGTGGTAAATCTGTGGAATTCTTTGCCACTGAAGACTGTGGAGGCAAAGTCAGCGGGTATATTTACGGCAGAGATAGATAGATTCTTGATTAGTATGGGTGTCGGTGGTTAAGGGGAGAAGGCAGAAGAATGGGGTTAGGACGGAGAGATAGGTCAGCCATGATTGAATTGATGGGACGAATGGCCTAATTCTACTCCTATCCTTTATGATCCTATGAAAATGTGTATCATCATTACATTTCCTTCCAGCTACTTATGACCAATCAAAATGATACTAATATATGGATGCCATGGTTGCCCAGTTAAATCCCAATGACATGCTCTCATGTGGAACTCAGTCGAGGTAATTTAATAGTATTATACATTTAAGGGGAAAAAATAATTGTGACCAATACAGATGTAGGAAAAAAAATTCTGATAGAATAATTTTGTTGGAAGTATATTTGCTTTGAGTTTTGTTTCATCTATTATTTTCTTTTCTTTCTCCTGCTGAAGGCACTGAATGATGCTGGGTCTATGAACACTGGTTGTTCTTAACTACCTGATCATAATGATTCATTATCCACATTCCTGAACTTATGAATTGATTGGCAACTTCATCATAATCGGTATTACAGCTAGGACAGAATTTGTGTTCATATTTAGTACTGATCTATGGTATCCATCATTGCTACTCGTATCGTAGCCTGGTATGGGAGCTTGAGATGATTTTTGACATTTTTAGCACAACGATCATTTGTTATGTGAATCACTTTGTGCTGCTATTCTCTATTTTATTGTATTCTAGAGTTTCATTGTACCTGTACCTCACAATGCTTATGACAATTAATTTGACGACTTGATTATGTTAAATCTTTCAGAGGAAAATAGCAGCTGACCAGCAAACTCAAACCCACAGCATCAGTCTTATGGAACACAAATTATCATCTGTTTAAATCAACGGCACTTAAGTTTCTTCATTTGTTTTATCTGTCCGGTAATTTTGGATGTTAAAATTATTGATGAAACAAGGTTGTGCAAATTGCACCAACATTGTGAGGCAATAACAGTGCACGCCATTTTAAGTAAAATGAATGATGCTGCTTTACCAAAGAAAGACACAAATATACTGGAATAACTCGGCGTGTCAGGCAGTATCCCTGGAGAACATTGATAGGTGACGTTTTGGGTCGAGACCGTGAAGAAAGGTCCTAATTCAAAACATCACCTATCCAGTTACCCCAGGGGTGCTGCCTGACACACTGAGTTACTCCAGTATTTTGTGTCTTTCCAAAGTACTGGTGGAACTCAGCAGGTCAGGCAGCATCTGTGGAGGGAAATGAACAGATAACGTTTTGCACCAGGACTAATCAGTCTGAAGAATGGGCCTGACCTGAGATGTTGCCTGTCCATAGGTATGGGAAAGCTTCTCTTGAAATGGGCTTATATCTGTGTTTGTTTTATACCATTTCTAATTTTTGAACCACCTCATTACTTCAAATCTAGAAACATCTGCAAATATGGTAATTGGCATTTTTAACTATCAAAGTGAAAGTGCATGTTTGTATAATGTGCCAATCTTTGTGGTTTTCCCCATTATTATCTAACCCACGAGCTCCAAATCTAGGAAAGTGATAACTGCTCAATGAGTAATCTTTAGTTGCTATTCATTCACATATCACATAAGTCTCACCATATTTCCAATCTTGTAGATGTGTTGCTATCTTTAGGGTTGATTGTTAAAAGAGTATCCTTGCCCTAAATACATTAGTGGCTTGTGCCACTTCATGTGGTTGACTGCTAGAGATCAGGGCAAGTTGTGTTGGTGGCAGTAAATTACACTTGCAATCACAATTACAGAATCTGCAAAGCAAATGCCTCTACATGAGCTTTATTTTGTTGTAACTGATGTGCTTGCAAAAATCAATTGAGTTTTTGTGTGACCTCAATCCCATTATCTTGTACTTATTTAACTTCTTTGTTTATACTTCGAAGATGAATTCCCTATCTCCCTTCTCCCATCAGGCAAAAGGTATCGAAGTGTGAGAATGCATACCTCAAGATTCAGGGACAGTTTCTTCCCAGCTGTTATCGGACAACTGTATCATCCGACCGCAACCAGAGAGCAGTGCTGAACTATTATCTACCGCATTGGTGGCCCTCGATCAGACATTGCTGGCTTCACCGTTCACTAACCTTATTCCCTTAATGGCTCAATTGTAATCATGTATTGTCTTTCTGATGACTGGATAGCACGTAACAAAAGATTTCATTGTACGTCGGTACACGTGATTATGAATCAAAGTGAGCTGATATTAAAATATAGCAAGAATAAAGGAAATACTGGGCAGTTTTCAACATGCAGAATTATGCTGCTGCTAGTTTCTGAGCTCAAAAGGCAAGAATGAGAAGTGTCACAGGTTCTACTGTTCCATATTCATGTCACCATGTCCAGCATCTCAGGCATCATAAAATATGAATACAGAATATAGTTTTGACTTGAGAAACGCAGCTTCCAGACACGCAAGGCAAGAGAAACATCATGCTAGCACCAACCAAATCAAACCCCATGAGAAGTTTAGATCCCATTAAGATGACCTCTCATTCTCCTGAACTAGAATGGGCATAGGCTTAGTCTGTTCTATCTCTTCACAGAGGCCAGTCCTCCCATGCTGGGAATTGATATGGTGATCCTTCATTGTACTCTATCTATTTCCTTCCTTTCATAGGAAGACCAGATCTGTACACAATATTCCTGAAGCCTCTTTCATTGCAGTTAGACATCTTTACGTAGAACATAAAGTGCTGGAGTAAGTCAGCAGGTCAGGCAGCATCTTGAGAGGAGATGGATAAAAGATGTTTCAAGTTGGGACCTTTCTTCATCGGATGTATTGGTGATAATTTTCCAATGTTCTATAGATTCAGGATCAGTGCCTATGGATTGGAGGGTAGATATTGTTATCCCACTTGTTAAGAAAGGCGAAGAAAACAAGGACCAGTTAGACCAGTTAGCCTGACATCGGTGGTGGGGAAGATGCTGGAGTCAATTATAAAAGATGATATAGCGGCAGATTTGGATAGCAGTATTTGGTGGTCCTTGTTCATCAGTCAATTAAAGTAAGCATGCAGGTACAGCAGGCAGTGAAGAAAGCGAATGGCATGTTGGCCTTTATGACAAGAGGAGTTGAGTATAGGAGCAAAGAGGTCCTTCCGCAGTTGTATAGGGCCCTAGTGAGACCACACCTGGAGTATTGTGTGCAGTTTTGGTCCCCTAATTTGAGGAAGGGCATTCTTGCTGTTGAGGGAGTGCATCGTAGGTTTACAAGGTTAATTCCCGGGATGGCGGGACTGTCATATGCTGAGAGAATGGAACAGCTGGGCTTGTATACTCTGGAGTTTAGAAGGATGAGAGGGTATCTTATTGAAACTTATAAGATTATTAAGGGTTTGGACACGCTAGAGGCAGGAAACATGTTCCCGATGTTGGGGGAGTCCAGAACCAGGGGCCACAGTTTAAGAATAAGGGGTAAGCCATTTAGAACGGAGACAAGGAAACACTTTTTCTCACAGAGAGTTGTGAGTCTGTGGAATTCTCTGCCTCAGAGGGCAGTGGAGGCCGGTTGTCTGGATACTTTCAAGAGAGAGCTAGATCGGGCTCTTAAAGATAGCGGAGTCAGGGGATATGGGGAGAAGGCAGGAACGGGGTACTGATTGGTGATGATCAGCCATGATCACATTGAATGGCGGTGCTGGCTCAAAGTGCTGAATGGACTACTCCTACACCTATTGTCTATTCTCCTTTGAGCCTGTGGAATGATTGGTGTGTATTAATGTCATTCTAAAAGCACGGAACAGCAAAAACTTCCACACAGAGTGAAAGACAGAAACATTCACTCACATCTCTGGACATCACATGGATCTTGTGTCTCATTTGTCGCAGTAATCGTTCTTCAACTCGACAAACCGCATTCCTTCTCTTTGAATTCAACCTCGGGGCACAGTTCCCCAGGACTACAAAGCAACCAAGGACCAACACAGCTACAGTGGTGAAGGGATGCATTCTGAGAGCAATGTATCAGACAGATCTGGCCCACTTGCAAATCAAAACCTCCTAACGTCCCTGCACCTCAACTAGATTGAGATAAGGTTGACAACACAAAAGTGAGCAAGATAAATTAAACTACAATTTTAACCACGCTATCTACTTTTATGAATACATCACTGGGGTGAATTCTTTATATATCTTTCATAGGTAGGTCAGAGATTTCACTGAATGACATAATTACGTGCGGCATTTACTCAGTAAATTTCCGCTTTCTTCCAGGTAATTTTCCGGATTATCTAACGATTGTGCAAATTCAAACACTTAGCCTTAGCGTTTTAAGCTTTAAAAAACCCCACTATAGATATATGGCATGTAATAAATTTAATGACCAGTAATAGGAGCTTTCATGGCGAGACGTCACACCTTTGCTATTTTTTACTCGAGGAAAATCCCCGAATATGAATTGTTAAAAATTTGTTTTGGTCTAATCTGCCGACACGGGTCATTTTGGAGAGCCGCTGGGTAGCTTTATTTGTTTCAAATGTCCTTTATTGGAAGAGAGACAATTAGACAGGATGGTTAGATAAGGATACCGAATGCTTTCTTTTCTTCCCTGAAACTATGCTGGAATTGTGTACGTATGTATTCAGCATGGAGACGAAAGAAAGCCGAAATGCCGAACTGATAACGCAGTGGATGACGCAATCACTGAGTTTAAATGTGATATTACCAAAGGTTATATTACCAATAGGTGCTAAGTTAAGTTATGCCCCTGTCCCACTTAGGAAACCTGAATGGAAACCTCTGGAGACTTTGCGTCCCGCCCAAGGTTTCCGTGCGGTTCCCGGAGGTTGCAGGTGGTTGCCGGAGTTTGCAGGTAGTGGAAGCAGGTAGGGAGACTGACAAAAACCTCCGGGAACCTCACGGAAACCTTGGGTGGGGCGCAAAGTCTCCAGAGGTTTCCGTTCTGGTTTCCTAAGTGGGACAGGGGCATTACTTTCATTCCTGGCTAAATCGCAGTTTAAGTACTACGTACAGTTCTCAACAGTCAAGAGTATTTGATTGTCATGTTTACCGACAACGGAACAATGACATTTTTATTTGCAACAGCGCAGGCCTGCAAATATATAGATAATAGGTAATACAATTCAATATTGTAATTTAACAATCCCACCACTAGTACAAAAAGACCCGAATTATTTAATGCAAGACAGTCCATAGTTTATAGTTGAGGTTAGTGTTGTGTGAGGATGATTTGAAGTTCCAGTTATGTGGTGACCGCAATACATCGGATATTTACGAGAATATTTTAGCTGAAGGAAAGATTGGATACTTTGAGATTGTTTTTTTTGGAACGGAGGGGACCGAGTGGAGACTTATTTGAGATACATATGTCCCCTTACAAATTTCCCCTTACACCCCTCCTTGAGGTGTGAAAGACTGGATGATAGATTGAAATTAATTTGTGTAAGAAATAGTGGAGAGATGAGGAGAATCATTTTCACCTGGAGACTGCTAGTGGTTTGGAACTCGATATATGTTAGGGGCAGCGGGCAGAAACTCATCAGTGCCTGGAACTGTGCTTCAACAATCTTGACCTGCAGGGTTATGGGCCTAGTACTGCAGTGGGATTAGGAGGCCCAGGGCAGATAGGTCAGTATGGGAATGGGGAAGGTGAAATGGTTAGCAACCGGGAAATCCTGTAGTATAAACCTCGGCAGACCGATCGAAGGGTTCAGCGAAACGGTCGCCGAAGCTACGTTTTGTTTCACTGATGTACAGAAGCCCACATCAGGAACGCTGGATGCAGTAAATGAGGTTAGAGGAGGTACATGTGAACATGTGAAAGGACTGGGGTCCCTGGATGGAGTCGAGGGAGGAGATATTAGGGCAGGTGTTGGATCTCCTGCATTGCTGGGGAAAGTACCCGGGGAGGAGATGGTTTGGGTGGGAAGGGATGAGTGAACCAAGGTGTTGTGGTGGGAGCAGTCTCTGTGCAAGGCAGAAAGTAGTGGAGATGGGAAGATGTGATTGATTCGTGGTGGGATCCCATAGGAGGTGACAGAAATGTGTTGGATGCGAGAGGTTGGTGGGGTGAAAGGTGTGGACCAGGGGAACTCTGTCTTGTTGCTTCTTGGGGAAGGGAGCGTGAGAACAGAACAATGGGACACAGAGGAGACACATGTGAGGACATCTATAACAGAGGAGGAGGGGGGGGGGGGGGGGACCCACGTTCCCTGAAGTATGAGGACATCTCGGATGTCCTGCCATGGAAAACCTCATCTTGGGAGCAGATGGTGGAATTGAGAGTAGGGAATGACATCATTGCAAGAGGCAGGGTGGGAAGAAGTGTAGTCCAGATAACTGTGGGAGTTGGTAGATTTGCAATTGAGTCATTTGATAGTCTGATGGAGAGAGAGAGAAAGATCAAGAAAGAGGAGAGGTGTCTGAGATTGTCCAGGTAAATTTGAAGGGAGGGTGGAATTGGTGGTGAGGTTAATGAGTTCTTTGGAAACAGGCTCAAATATCTGTCATAGTTAATGTTTTTCAGCAAGATCATCACTATTGCATTGGAGGATTTTCAGCTATTGGCAAGGGGTTTCTTTCCGAATGGTTTATTGGTGTAGGTCGGATGTAGCCCCGTTGCAGTCATCGATATAATGGAGAATGAGTGGGGGATAGGACCAGTGCAGCACCTCGTATTTCGCTTGGGTGGCTTACAACCCAATGGAATGAACGTTGAATTCTCTAATTTTAAGTAACTTCTACTCACTCTCCTCTCCTCTCCCCTCCTATCCTCCCCCCCCCCCTCCTTTCCCCTTCCTCCACCTTAGTTGTTTAAATATCATCAAAAGGTCGTAGCAGACCGTGAGTCATCACAACAATCTCCAGTTGAGTCCGGCGTGCCACAGGGAACGGTGTTGGGGCCCTTGCTGTTCTTGATCTACATCAACGACCTGCCTGAAAATTTGTCTTCAAGTGCGACTCTTCGCAGACGACTGTGCTGTGTATCGAGAAATCAAATCTGCTGAAGATGCCAAGGTTCTTCAAAATGACATAAACCATCTTTGCAATTGGGAAACCATTTGGCAAATGGGTTTCAATCACACCAAATGCTTTTCCATGAGTTACTTATAAAGCCAAGCCGATCATGAACCGGTACAAGATGGGAGACAGCCTGCTTAAAGAAGTTGATCACCACCCATACCTGGGAGTTGAACTCACATCTGGCCTAGCCTGGAACGGACACATAAACCAGATTGCTACAAAAGCAAACAGAACTGGGCCTTCTCCAGAGAAACTTATCCGGTTGTGACAAACCAACTAAGGAGGTAGCGTACAAAGCACTTGTCCGCCCACTGTTGGAATATTGCCAGACAATATGGGACCCTCACCGGAAAAATAACATTGACACCCTTGACAAGGTTTAGAGGCGTGCAGCCGGTTTGTCTATAACGACTATTCAAGACAGTCAAGTGTTTCCGATATGTTAAATCACCTTGGCTGGGAGCCGCTGGAGTCAAGACGCACCAAAGCCCGCTTATGGACTGTCTACAAGGAGACTCATGGCATCATCCCCAGTAACATATCTCACCTCTTTCAATCCAATACCCAGAAATCTACAAGACAGTCCTCGGGTCACTTTATCTATCTATATAACTAAAACTCAAATCTTGACCACCTCCTGTTTGCACTGCATATTGATTTTAGAAAAAAACGCTACCATTTACAGCTGTGATTTTTGGCCATCTTACTCAGAGTCCCCCTCCGCTGCGCAGGATAACAGGATTTTCCCCATCGATGAAAAATAAAAGACTTATTAATGTTTTAAAAATGTTGAGATTCTCTCTCCTGTCAATCATGCCATTAAGGCCACGCCCCTTCTGGTGGGAGGGGGAGGGACTATAAGACCCGGAAGTGTGGACGTGCCTCAGTCGCTGCAAGATGGGGGAGCGAGAGGTCACAGCTCTCTGTCTGAGCTGTGAATCAACTGAACACTGAACACATGTCTTCTAAACTGTGAGTGTGGTTATACTGACCTGTGAGTGCCCTTAATGTGATTTGAAAATGAAAATATTGTTGGTTTGAAAAAGCAAAGCAAATGGTGGTGGTTGGTTTGAAAAGACAAAGCAAGTGGTGGTGGTAGATCTGAAAAGGCAAAGCAATTGGTGGTGGTTGGTTTGAAAAGACAAAACAAATGGTGGTAGTTGGTTTGAAAAGGCAAAGCAAATGGTGGTGGTGGGTTTGAAAAGGCAAAGCAAATGGTGGTGGTGGCTTTGAAAAGGCAAATGTGGTGGCTTTGAAAAGGTAAATGTGGTGGATTTGAAAAGGCAAATGTGGTGGCTTTGAAAAGGCAAATGATTTAAAGTCTAAACATGACCACTTCCTGTTTGCACTGTATCTTGATTTTATAAAAAATGCTACCACTTACGGCTGTGATTTTTGGCCATCTTAGTCCCCTTCCGCTTATCAGATGCAGAGGATTTTTCCCATTGATGAAAAATAAAAGTTATTAGTGTTTAAAAAATGTTGAGATTCTCTTTCCAGTCAATCATGTCATGAAGGCCACGCCCCTTCCAGTGGGAGGGGGTAAGGACTATAAAACCCGGAAGTGTGGGCATGGCTCAGTCGCTGCAAGATGGGGCAGGAAGAGATCACGACTCTCTGTCTGCGCTGTGAATCAACTGAACACACTGAATGTCTACTGAACTGAGTGTGGTTTTTATGTGTTTTTTATGTGGTGTTTTGTGTGGTTTTATGGTGGTTTCACCCTGCTTGAAATGGTATGAAACTACACTTGAATTTGGTGGCCTTGCACCCTGCTTGAAAGGGTATGAAACTGCACTTGAATTTGGTGGCCTTGCACCCTGCTTGAAATGGTATAAAACTGCACTTGAATTTGGTGGCCTTGCACCTTGTATAAAGATATGAAACTGCACTTGAATTTGGTGGCCTTGCACCCTGCTTGAAGTGGTAGGAAGCTGCACTCGAATTTGGTGGCCTTGCACCCTGCTTGAAGTGGTAGGAAGCTGCACTTGAATTTGGTGGCCTTGCACCCTGCTTGAAATGGAATTTCAGGGAATAGCCGTGAGTCAATTGCCAGCCCACCAGCAGTGAATGAGCTACCAGCACACCAGGTGGTGTGGCTGAGCAGCCAGCCCAATAATCCATTCGGCCCACAATGTTCATACCAGCCCTCTGGAAACCAGTCCCTTCAGCCCACAACACCCATACTAGCGGTCCAGAAAGCCCCTCTCCCCCCCACTGGCCACCAATATTGGAATTGGTGGAGAGATGGAATATTGCGTTGGGAGACCAGCCCTCCTGTGTGAACTTGGGACCCAACAGGTCCCACTTAGTCTAGTTTATACTAGAATCAGAGCAAACAAAAATAGCTATCTACAGTCACTATCTATATCCATGGACTATCCCGGAGTGGAACATCCTTCCTGACACCACCAGGTGTGCACCAACATTGTCACTCTTCAAGTCACAGCTCGACAACTTGGACATGGATTTTCTCACCAAACTTGCCCATATAAAAATCTAAATAACCCTTTTGCAGCCAGTGCCGATGCGAGCGTACCCTGAACGAGATAGCCCGAGCTGTTGGAGGTTGTGCAATATCCAACAGAAGAAGAAGAACCAGTTCCACAGTTCACCACATTGTAGACTTGAGATCACACCAGGCACATGCAGTGAGTAATTACTCAGGGTAGGCAGTCAGTCGGCTTTTAAAAAAAAATCTTAAACCGCGCGTGCGCAGATTGTTCTCCTCACCATAAGCTGTCAGACGACTTTTAAAGTAATTTGTCTTCAAAAGCCATATTTCTTAATAAAGTACCGTATTTCCCGGCAATGAAGACGCTCCTGTGTCGACGACGCACCCCCATTTTGAGTTGCTAAATTTTGAAATAAGGCTGGCGGAACACGCTCAAAAAAATAAAATATAAAAATAAAAAAAGTAACAATTCAATTTGCCCAAGGCTTCCAAATCTCCTCCATTCTGAATGACTGAATGGGTGGGAGCGGAGGGTGACGGCAGGTGGAGATATGGTGGGAAAAACGGGAGCACTCCGGGACAAGTTGAATCAGTTGTGATCTCATTGAATGACAATACTAGTTCAAGGGGCCAATCTGGGGGAAAGTTCCTTTCACAGCGTGTGGGGAGTTGACCAGGGGTAAAGTTGTGGGGAGGGCAGGAGCATTGAGGAGAGGTTCGGGTATCATGCCAGCAACTCACTCACTCACTCACCGCTGCCACGGCGCTCCGGGTGCAGAGCCACCGCATAGTGGCCAGGAAGGGAAGTAGCTCGAGTGGCTGCGAGCGGCCACTGGGACTTCAGCGCCTTCTGCCAGCCCGCTCACCTCTGGCAGTGCTCTCCATCTGAGCACCTCTCTCCTGCCGCTCGCCGGCCTCGCTCATATCAGCCGCTTCCCGCAAATCCTTAAATTCCGATTGCCGCCGAGAGCAGGACATGGCCTCACTTGCTGCGCTGGGTGACACTGCATGGCATTCACTGCCCGGTCCGTGTCTTTCAATGTAGACTGCACAGTGAGGGGACCAGCTCAAGAGCGGGTCAGCAGGCAATGGACGGTGGAGCTTACTCCTGTGTCAGCGCGATCAAGGGACCAATTGAGGTTACTCGCGCTGATACAGGAGTAAGCTCCACCACCCGCTGTCCTGTTATCCATATCCCACTGACCCGCTCTTGAGCTGGTCCCCTCACTGTCCTCTACATTGAAAGGCACGCACCGGGCAGTGAATGCGAAGCAGTGTCACCCAGCGCTGCTCCGAATTTAAGGATTTGCAGGAAGCGGCTGACATGAGCGAGGCCGGCGAGTGGCAGGAGAGAAGTGATCAGACAGAGAGCACTGCCAGAGGTGAGCGGGCTGGCAGAAGGCGCTGAGGTGGCGGCCGGTTCCGCTTTCCGGTCCCGGTGGCTGCTCTCAGCCACCCGAGCCACTTCCCTGCCCAGCCACAATGCGGTGGCTCCACGCCAGGAGCGCCGCGGCAGCGGTGAGTGAGTTGCTGGCATGATCCCCGACCCCCTCCTTCTCAACGCTCCTGCCGTCCCCGCAACTTTACCCCTAGCCAGACTCCCCGACACGCTGTGAAAGGAACTCTCTCCCCCCCCAGCGGCGCTGTCCTTTTACAGCTGCTTCCCATCAGTTGCCAGCAATGAAGGATAGACTTGGCTATCCCTCAGTACAGCAACATCGTTCTTGATATTGCTGTACTGAGGGATAGCCAAGTCTATCTTTCTTGGCTAACAACCTAACCTTCGGCCTCAAGACGCAGGTAAATTTTTGTGCCTTCATTTTGAGTAAAAAATAGCATCTTCATTGCCGGGAAATATGATATTTAAAAACGTATAGGGTGATTTCACGAAAGGTCACTGGAGCGTAAATCCCCACGCACGTGACCGAAAATTTTAACTGAGGGACAAGCGTCACTTCCGGTACATGTTAGTGGATGGGAAAACACGCACTTTCACACCCGTTAACAACATCGAAAACGGCCCGGTTTTGAGCTGCAATTAAGTGAGCCGGTTGGGGTGACCGTGAGGAACAGCTACCTAGATTTACAGTCCAAAAAAAAGATAGAAACTTAGGTAAATTCAAGAGTGAACTGAAGGTGTCAAAACAGCGGAAGTTGACAGCGGCCATTTTTCGTGGAGATTTAAAGATCCGAAATATCGGGAATTATCGCGTTTGCTCGCAGCATTTAATCAAAAGTGGCATTATTGACTTTGTTATCCTTATTCATTTGTTAGATGAAAAGTATTAACAGTTAGAAATCCGTCAGTAAAATAGGGAACCGCTAAAATGGTTAGTTTTTGCGCTGTAAATAAGTGTGCAAGTCGGGGTGACCGTGAGACACAGCTATCTTACTTTAGAGTTCCAAAGAGAAAGAAAAACGAAGGTAAATACAAGAGTGAACTGAAGGGGCAACAACAGCGAAACTGACGGATTTCTAACTGTTAATACTTTTCATCTAACAAATGAATAAGGATAACAAAGTCAATAATGCCACTTTTGATTAAATGCTGCGAGCAAACGCGATAATTCCCGATATTTCGGATCTTTAAATCTCCACGAAAAATGGCCGCTGTCAACTTCCGCTGTTTTGACACCTTCAGTTCACTCTTGAATTTACCTAAGTTTCTATCTTTTTTTTGGACTGTAAATCTAGGTAGCTGTTCCTCACGGTCACCCCAACCGGCTCACTTAATTGCAGCTCAAAACCGGGCCGTTTTCGATGTTGTTAACGGGTGTGAAAGTGCGTGTTTTCCCATCCACTAACATGTACCGGAAGTGACGCTTGTCCCTCAGTTAAAATTTTCGGTCACGTGCGTGGGGATTTACGCTCCAGTGACCTTTCGTGAAATCACCCTATAGCTCAAAGAAATGTACTTACCAAATTTGGACACGAACTCCATTCTTCTCTTTGTTTCTTAAGATACTCTTAAGATAATGACAATCCATGTTTGGAAAAACCCGCCAAGAAACCTTTTTGGTTGGCTGCTGCGCATGCGCATTACGCAGTCCACGGTGCAAAGGCAGAATTTCAGCTGCCTTTATAGATCGTTGTCATTGAAGGCTTGAAGCAGCGTCGACGGCACGTACTTACGCGCATTACATGTACTGCGGATGAAAGGCATGGGAGAATTTGCCTACGTAAGAGGTCGATCTCTTAGGTAGGCATACTATTACTATTACTATAGTAGGCTTTACTATTTATATTTAATAATCACCATTTTATAATTTTAGTCAGGGTAGGCACTGCCCACCTTGCCGACACATGTACCTGGATCACACCTTCCCTAGCTAATAATTGGCCTAACAAGGCAGCACCTTGCCTGAGGTAATTTGTAGTCCACCAGGGCTGTGGAGTCAGAGTCGGAGCAACTTTGGTGCTGCTGTAGTCGGAGTCGGAGTCAGTAAAAAAGTCCCGACTTCGACTCCGGCTTCAACATAAATTTCAGAGACTATGTAAATCGGAAAAAAAAAGATTAGGGCTTATTTAGGTAAAATTACAGTAAACACCGGCTAACCTAAACTAACAGGGGGCTGTGTCCCCTTGACCCCCCTAATCCCTTAAAACAAATTTCCTCAAATTATTTAATTATTACCAATGAATAGAGACTAAAGTGAGTTAATAAAGATAAGTAAAGTATGTCACTTTTTCCGCCGGTATTTACTATACTTTAACCCTGTATTTTATGATATATATATTGTTTTAGTATAATGAACCATGTTTTTCTTTTTCAAGAATAAATAATAAAAAAAGCCACAATAGCATAGCTACAACCAATAGACTCAAAACTTTAAGGACATGGGTTTAAAAGGTAGCCTGATTCTTATGAAATGCCATCTTGTGTAATGTCATTTTAGCAGATTTAGAATTATTATACCTTGGGGTCGGGGTCGGATACATGAGAAATCAAGGAGTCAGAGTTGGGTGTTTTGGGTATCGACTCCATGGAGGATTTCCAGCTATTGGCATGGGGTTTCTTTCCAAATCGTTTATTGGTATCATTGCTGGTGCTTGAAATGAAGACATGAGCCTTATACATATTCAAAGCGTTTTCCCAAACTAAATGTTCAAGATTAAATCCCACTTGAATTTCATTCAGAATAGCCTAAGACAATGCATGTTCTCTGTTCATGGGTTTCAACCCAATAAAATATATACAACAAACTTGGAAGTACTTGTAGGGGCATATGAATAACACACATATGGCCATGGAAGATGATTATCAGAACAGTTTAAGAAAGAACTGCAGATGCTGGAAAAATCGAAGGTAGACACAAATGCTGGATAAGCTCAGTGGGTGAGGCAGCATCTATGGAGCAAAGGAATAGGTGACGTTTCAGGTCGAGAGGCTGATGTGGGGGTGGGGGGAAGAAAGCAAGAGGCGGAGACAGTACGCTGTGGGAGAACTGGGAAGGGGAGGGGAAGGAGAGAGAAAGCAAGGACTACCTGGAATTGGAGAAGTCAATGTTCATACCGCTGAGGTGTAAACTCCCCAAGCGAAATATGAGGTGCTGCTCCTCCAATTTGTGGTGGGGCTCACTCTGGCCATGGAGGAGGCCCAGGACAGAAAGGTCATATTCGGAATGGGAGGGGGAGTTGAAGTGCTGAGCCACCGGGAGATCAGGTCGGTTATTGCGAACTGTGAGAAGGTGTTGGGCTGACTCCCATGGCTATCTGGACTACACTTCTTCCCACCCTGCTTATCAGAACTGAACGAGGAGGAGGACTCAAATGCAGGCTCAGACACAGGGCAGATCAGTTTTCAGAGTTTAATCGGTCCAAGTCGGTACACAGGTAAGCAAAAACGGAGGCAACAGTACAATCAAGGAGCAGGCAAAAACAGTGGTCGAAAAACAGGCAATGGTCGAGATAACAAGGTCAAAAGATTTCTAGAGCTGGCACGAGGTGATACGAAGTAACATACACAACGAACTGGCAATGAAAACTAAAACACAAAGGGCTTAAATACACAGACTAACAGGGGATAACGAGACACAGGTGAATCACATCAGGGCGGGGCCAATCACACGAGGGGAAACGACATGACAGGAAATGGGACCTGAAACGAGAGGAGATGTGAGACACCAAAATAAAACAAGAATGCAAACAATAATAATAAAAACAATAAGAAACAGAAACTAGATCAAACGTGAGACCTGACACTGCTTCCTGTAAAGACTCTATCCCCTACTCCCAATTCCTCCTTCTACGCTGCATCTGCACCCAGGATGAGGTGTTCCAAACCAGGGCATCGGAGATGTCCTCATTCTTTAAGGAATGGGGGTTCCCCTCTCCGACTATAAATGAGCCTCTCACCAGGGTCTCCTCTATATCCCGTAGCTCCGCTCTCACTCTCCATCCCCCCCACTCGTAACAAAGACAGAGTCGCCCTTGTCCTCAGCTTCCACCCTACCAATCGCCACATACAGCAGATAATCCTCCAACATTTTCGCCACCTCCAACGCGATCCCACCACTGGCCACATCTTCTCATCTCCTCTCCTTTCGGTTTTCCGCAGAGGCCGCTCCCTCCGTAACTCCTTGGTCAATTCGTCCCTCCCCACCCAAACCACCCCCTCCCCCTCCCTTGCAACCGCAGCAAATGCTACACTTGTCACTTTACCTCCCACCTCGACTCCAAGGACCTAAGCAGTCTTTCCAGGTGAGGCAGAGGTTCACCTGCACCTCCTCCAATCTCATCTATTGCATCCGCTGCTGTAGGTGTCAACTTCTCTACATCGCTTCGCCCAACACCTCCCACACAGTTCGCATTAACCAACCTGATCTTCCACTGGCTCAGCACTTCAACTCCCCCTCCCATTCCGAATCCGACCTTTCTGTCCTGGGCCTCCTCCATGGCCAGAGTGAGTCCCACTACAAATTGGAGGAGCAGCACTCCATATTTCGCTTGTAAACAAAAATGCTGGAGAAACTCCGCGGGTGAGGCAGCATCTATGGAGGGTAGTTTACACCCCAGTGGTATAAACATTATCAGGACCGAGTATGCAGCAATTATCTCTTATGCACGAATTATGTAATTGATCTCAATACATTGAAGGGTGGCACAGTGGGACAGCTGGTTGAACTGCTGCTTCGCAGATGGAGACCCAGGTTCAACCACAACCTCGGGTGCTGTCTGTGTGGAGATTGCACAGTCTCCCTCTGAATGCGCGTTTCCTCCAGGTGCACCGATTTCTTCCCACATCCTAAAGAAGTGTGGGTTTGAGGGTTAGTTAGACTCTGTAAAATTGCCCTTAATGTGTAGGGAGTGGATGGTAAATTGAGATAACATTGAACCAGTGTGAATGTGTGATTGATAATCAGTCTGGACTCAGTGTGGTGAAGTGCCTGTTTCTCTACTCTCAGCCATACCAAACTAAGCTAAACACCTTACGTTAGCAGGTCCAGGACAAGGCAGGAACTTTCTTGGAACTGCTGGCTGCAGTTTATAAGCATCATCAGGTTCAGAACTCCTTATTGAATTCAAACCCCCAAACTTGCTGGGCAGGTTCAGTCACCAATTTCCAAGTTTTGATCTGTTGCTGGACTCTGTATGACGGCCGCAACTGTGCTAAATTTTCTAGCACTTATTCTGAGGAAACTGCCCATTAAATCAATGCCAGGTTAGACCTATCTATGTTCGTCAGTGATGACGCCTGACCCGCTGAGTTACTCCTGCACTTTGTGTCCTTTAGACCTGGTACAGGATCTGCAATAGTGAACTGCTTGGGTTTTTAATTAAAACTCATACATAGCCAATCTGAACCTGATTTGAATGCCTCCTACAGCTCAGACATTTGGAAACATTCATGAATCTTCAAAGCATCAAAAAGATTTGTATCCAATATTTTGTCCTTAACGCCAGTGTCCTTGACTCCATTCCATCCCACACAATCTAGTCCAGTTGTGCTGCCATCCCAGTCTGATAAATTGTAAGGTCTACATGTCACCTGAAATGCATCAACATTTCAGAATTCCATTTAATCTTGCTGAAGTTATACAATACAATATTTATTGTCACTTGAGCCTCAGTGAAGCTCAAACAAAATTCCGTTTCCACAGCCATACAAAGACAATTTCCTACAGACATACACACAATTTAATTCACACAAACATCCATCGCAGTGAACCCACTGTGATGGAAGGCAAAGTCTTTTCTCTACCCTGTTCTCCATGTCTCTCCCGATGTCCAAGTCCTACGTGGGCGATGATGTCCCACGGCCATTTTAGGCCGTGCCGGACGATTTACGGCCCCGCTCCTGGTCTAAAAGTCACAATGTTGGAGCCCCCGGCGGGCGCTGGAATGTCCCACGGCCATGAAGCCATGCCGGGGGCGATGTACGTCCCCGCTCCGGGTCGTTCCAACCCCGCGACACGGGCTGGAGAAGTCGCGTTGCGGGAGCTCCGGGAAGCGGTCTCTCCCCCCGGACCCGCGAGTTTTCATATTTGACAGAGAGGAACTTGGGTCACAAATTCACAGCTGCACTTGGGAAGTGGAGAATGTAAGAGGAAGCCTCAGAGACACATTGTTGCCATAACCAACTTCAAGAACAGAGGTAAATCTGGCTGTGGTAATTGCAGGGGAATTCATTGCAAAAGTCCTCCTTGATTATGTACTCCCAATACATCTATCTTTAAACTAAGTGGAGAAAGATTAACTCCCACCCCTTGCCCTCCTCCATCTCGATCACGGGGCCTTGGTCCATATGGAAATAAATGATGACGCCAAATAACATCGGGAAAAAAAATTGCAGCGAGAACGAGACATGTCCTTTATTGGCTTTATAAAACTTTCATTCTTTAAATTGGAAGAGATTTTGGAAAATGCTGCTCCATATTAGCTGCTCCTAGAAATTCACCTGCATTAAACTTTTGCTAACTGGTGGCTTGCAAACCATTATTCTAATCCATGACTCCAACACAATTCTAATCCCAGTTAATGACAGGTTCAATGCTGTGTGATTGCTTAAACTGTTTACACTATCTTTTGTGCTACAATATTGCATCCTTTGCTACCTGCTGGAATAGAGTTAAACTACAAGATGAATGGGAAATTGTTCAACCCATGTTGTCTCACTGCAGAGCCATGGTTACCCAATTTTCAGTGTGCAGGTGGGGTTTGCCTGTTGGCAGTGGCCAAGCACCAACTCGTTGCTCTGCAATCAATGAAGTGGGCAAAATAATTGGCCTTGGATCACACATCAACAAAATGGAAATATTCTACCAACAAACCTAAGACAATAGAAGATCCATGAAGAAATCCTGGAAGAAATGTAATCCAGGGGCCTCCTCTCAATGAGTCAAGCATCGCGAGCAAAATTAATCACCATGCCCAGTGTACCAACGAAAAGATCTTGAATCAGCAGAGAGTACATGATCTACTGAACACCAATGATCCCCACTTGCCTGTACATTTCAAGGACAAAGACTAACTACAGCAGACATTGTAATCCACTGGAAAGTAGCACCAATGTTATCTCCATAGAATCCACCACATTCACTGGTAGGATAAGAGAAGCAATGCCTGCATTCTTCCCAGGCCAAACCTAATTACATCCTGCTGGCTCCAATGGTCACACCACATTATTTACAAACCTGGGACTGGACTCCTGTAATAGATAATCTATTCCAAGATCTATCACAAAAAGAGATTACCAGGAAGGCAAGGAAATAATTCAAGGATACTCTCAAAGCTGCCTTAAAAATGTTACTTGAGGAAATTCTTGGCCCATAATTGCTCAAAATAAAGAAGGTGCATCTCGAATAGCACTGGGAACCTAGAACGTTTTGGGAAGCCTTTTTTGGATGACGTGATATAGGGAGGACACCTCTTCCATAAACCATTCACCTCATGAAACACCTTGTTCTCTACTAGTGGCAAAGATTTGGATCCTACATGTGGCTTTAATCAGTCACCTCAGAACCCGCAGAACCAGAGTAAAAACAATCACCTTGAACCCGAGTGTGCATAAGAAGAAGGTCCAATGCGGTGCAAACTATAGTGGACTCATGAAGTGTTCCAGAAAATCTAACAATTGCATGGCACTTCAACCAGATTGAAGCAGTCTCACTGAAAAACACAACCAATGCCAAAGGCTTTGAAGAATTGATCTACAATAGGTAAATATTAACATTTTATTCATAGCCATTTTCTAACTACTAAATATTGAAGCATAAAATTCATAGCAATAATGTTCTTGAATTATATTTGCAATTACCCATATAAATATCAGCTTGGAGCAAAATGATAATTTATAATAAATTAATAACAGCCCAGTTTGTACAATGTTAAAATATTCATTGTTATAATCCAATACTAAGGTATTAATTGCTCCTTCTGTTTTGGTACACGTTTGAATGTGTACCATGTGTTTGAATTATCATTATTCCTATATTATTGCATAATGACATAATTTGTCAAAGTTTATACAGATTTATATTCCTGATGAACAAAATATTGAATACTCTATATTGTATTTCAACCAATGTTTATATTGTGAATATTTAAAATAGTCTAATCCTGCACATTTATTCATTTGATTGGATGGATAAAGAATGGCCATACACAATACAATCAGTACTCAAATGTTATAAACATTTACAAAGTAGCTAAATAACCAATTGTCATGCCACGGATGTGAAACTTTATTTGGTCAACAAACGTACCTTGCATCAAAACATTTCACATATCAAATCCCACCAACACTTCAGACGCTGGAGGAACTCGGCCGAACATTGTCATAGATGCAGGGCCGGATTTACGTATAAACTAGACAAGCTTAAGTTTAGGGCCTCGAGATCTAGGGGGGCCTCGGCCCTCTCCACCAAGGTGTATAAAACTTTTGACATATTCGTATTTTCTGACCCATGTCCTTTCAACAGTCAGGAGTGTTCGAGTCGGTGTGCGGCTGCAACTTTAACAATGTCAGAACCAGCACCGACTGTGCCCGACCTGCCTGCTTCAGGGGAGAAGAGATAAGGCTCCGGCGGGGTAAAGGGTGGGTGGGAACGAGCAGCCACCCGCTACGATAGGCAGAATGGTCATTTCTATAGTTAACCCTGCACAGTCTCTGATGGGGCTGGTTTCCCGCCCACCGGGACCTCCCGCTGACCCTTGCCACTCCACCGCCCTCCAGCAGCCCGCAGCCGTCGCCTTACCTGCAGCCTGGACTCAGCACCGGGCCTGACGTCTCCACGCTGCAGACTCCAACTCCCCTGAGTTTGACTGCGCTGGGTCCTAGTGCTAGCCCCCCCCCCTCCCAACCCTGGTAACATCAGTGGCTGTTCCACTGGGTCTTCCCCATTCCCCTCAAACCATGTGACCCCAGCTCTTCGCCACCCACACTACAGACCTCATACCCCCCTACTACCTGACCACCCACCAGACATCGCCTCGGCCTCAATCCACTCACCTGCCTTCCTCTGGCCCCAACCCCCATCCCTGCCGTGTGTTCACCATCCCCTCTGACCTCCCCCTCTGCTGCGAACGGTCTGTCCGCAGCAGAGGCCTCACCTTTGTTCCCCTCCGTCCCCACCTCAATGAGTTCCGCGCCCGCCGCGATTTGGAGCTCTTCTTCCGAGGGCAGTCTTATAACAATGCTGCCAACATGGCTGGTAGGTACAAGGGTATGCAGCAAAAAATCCTTGAAAAAAACAAATTTGCAAGATTTATTCCATGCGCTGCTCACTCATTAAATTTGGTGGGCCGTTCGGCTGTTGATTGCTGCCTTGATGCAGTGAATTGTTTTGGAATTATCAATGAAATTTATGCCTTCTTTTCATCATTTTTGCAACCTCAGTCAAAAGTGCCTAAATATTTGTCAGACACTAGGTGGGAGGCACATGCAAAAGCCACAGAAGCTATTTTGGAAAGTTACAGCGCTATCACTGATGCCCTCGGTCATTTGTACTCTGATGTTAATGTGAAGGGTGATACCAGGCTTCAAGCTAACAATCTTTTGCAGAAAATGGAAGAACTGGAATTTGTGTTTATGCTGCATTTTTGGACCCGTCTGCCAGGTCATTTCCACAAGGTCAACAAAGCCATTCAGAAATCCAAACTGTTATTGAGTACTTGTGCAAGTTTGTACAGTTCACTTCAGGATTTTGTAAGCAAAATTAGAGAAGATTTTAATGAGCTTGAGCAACAAGCAAATGCCACCTTGCCAGATGTTAACTACAGAACTGTCACAGGGAGACAAAGAGTAAGGAAATGGCAAGGAAATGATGGAAGTGCACCTGGTCCTGATGCTTTAGATAAACTCTCTTCAAGAGATAAGTTTAGGATAAAATCCTTTATTCCTATACTAGATGTACTTGAAACCAATTTAAAAAGAAGAGGTACTGTGTACAGTGAAGTTGCACAACAATTGTCCTTTCTTGCTAATCTGACCGCATCTAAGCAAGAAATTCAAGGTGTTGAACTGTTGATGGAAACATACCCAGAAGATGTTGACTTGAAACTTACTGATTAATTTTTGCACTTTCACTCGTACGTGAGACAAAGCCATAGAGAAGAGCACTCTCTGTCTCATACAGACCGTTATCAAATAATATACAAGGAAACAATTCAGATGGCCTTCCCTAATGTGGAAGCAATCTTGCGGCTGTTTCTTAGCTTAATGATCGGCAACTGCTCGGGAGAGAGGTCTTTTTCAAGACTCAAAAGAATTAAAAATGAATTAAGGTCCACAATGTCTCAAGAGAGGTTGTCTGCAATGAGCATTCTGTGCATTGAGAGTGACAAACTTAGACAAACAGATCTTGGTGAACTTCTGGATGATTTTGCTATGAAGAAGGCGAGAAAAAAACATTTTTGCTCTTAGTGTATTTCTAGTTTCTTTATTTCTTAATATTCCACATTCAATTTAAGAGACACTTATTGTCACATGCACCAATTGGTGCAATGAAATTTGGGGTCACCATCCCACATCGGAACGGGAGAACATTCTCAGCGGCTTGGACTTACGAATTGGTCACTTCCTACTGGAGACCGCGGCTCCCGAAGTCCACAGGCTGAGCTGGGCGGAGATTCACACTGGCGGCCCTCGGCAAAGGGATTCCAGGGCTCCGCGATGTTGAAATCTGCGTGGCCCGAGGCTGGGAGCTCCGCAAACCACAGCTCATTGATGTTGAAGCAGCAGGCCCAATACTCTAGAGCTTCCA
Organism: Amblyraja radiata; assembly: GCF_010909765.2. NCBI lineage: Eukaryota > Metazoa > Chordata > Chondrichthyes > Rajiformes > Rajidae > Amblyraja > Amblyraja radiata. The sequence continues at coordinate 38,058,599 of NC_045974.1, read as the reverse complement.
ACGGCGATCCAGGTGAATCCAATATGTATTTTAAAACCAACTGTTTAATGACAACATACAGTAGGATCTAAAAGTGTCACTGTCGGGTAGTCATGGTCCTCTAGCCGTGGGGGTGGGGGATTGGGGCCTCACAAGTGAAATAGCTTAGAGCCTCCCTTCATCTAAATCCGACCCTGCATAGATGGAGAAAAATGGACAGTCGATGTTGACTGTCGTAATTTAGATGAAGGGTAAGTAATGCCGATAGTAATGCTCGGCTTGTACTCACTAGATCGGCTTGTACTCGCTAGAATTTAGAAGATTGAGGGGGGATCTTATAGAAACTTACAAAATTACAAAAAAGGGGTTGGACAGGCTAGATGCAGGAAGATTGTTCCCGATGTTGGGGAAGTCCAGAACAAGGGATCACAGTTTAAGGATAAGGGGAAATCTTTTAGGACCGAGATGAGGAAAACATTTTTCACACAGAGTGGTGAATCTCTGGAATTCTCTGCCACAGAAGGTAGTTGAGGCCAGTTCATTGGCTATATTTAAGAGGGAGTTAGATGTGGGCCTTGTGGCTAAAGGGATCAGGGGGTATGGAGAGAAGGCAGGTACAGGATACTGGGTTGGATGATCAGCCATGATCATATTGAATGGCGGTGCATGTTCGAAGGGCCGAATGGCCTACTCCTGCACCTATTTTCTGTTTCTATGTTTCATTCGTCTCCACAAATGTTGAATGACCAAGTAAGTTCATTCAACAGTGTTATGCTTTTTACTCTACTCTCCAGCGTCTGCAGTCTCTTGTGTATCCATATTGCAGGGTTTAGTTCTGATTTTAATGCATGAGCTCTGTGAAGAGCAGCTTGCTCCTTCACGGGTTATGTAACTTTCACATGTTGTTTGTTCAGCCAATTGGGATGTACCGTGCCTTTCACTTTGATCCTCTATAATTGTTGTCGCACATTTAATGCTATACTGACCTCGCAGAAAATTGGTTATTTACATCAGTCCATTGGTTGACTATGAGCATAGACTCAAAAAGCTGGGGAAGGGTCTCGATCCGAAACTTCACCCATTCCTACCCTCCAAAGATACTGCCTTTCCCGCTGAGTTACTCCAGCATTGTGTGTCTATCTTCGGTTTAAACTGGCATCTGCAGTTGAGTTGCTCCCCACACATTGACATTGACAATGGCCGTTATTTCCATGACGTGTGGCGGGCGAGGAGCGTACGGCACAACTCTGTTGTCAGGGCCGCCTCCCGCGACCAAAGATTATATTATGGCTCCTCTATAACCTTTGACCAACCCTATGGCGCCGCCTCTGCGGGGTCTCCCAGCCCGTCAACCAGGGCGCTGATGGTCGGAGAGGTCGCCGCGCGCTTCTCCCTTCGCGCATGCGCGCGCCGAGGGACGCGACCAAACCTTCGCCAAGGAAACGGCGGGGAAACAGTAGCTGCTCCTGTAGGATCTTTGGCTGCGGCCACGGCGCTGAGGTGATCCCGGCACCGGCAGCACCCACTGCACCCCGGCAGCCACGGCGAGCCTGCCTCCACAATGCCCGTCCAATTCAAGGTAAGATCGCCGCTCTTACATTTGTTTATTGGTGATCGTTACCCTCCTGGCGGCCGCAGGGCCCCCGGACCCCGACCCCCCCTGTCCCCTGGTCCCCGGTGAGGGTCTCTGCAGGTACGAGGAGTGATCCAAGCGGAGCCCGGCTTTCCACACCCTGCTAAACTTGTGGGCACCGACATTTCAGCGTGGTTTTGCTCTGGAGAAATACACGGCATGAGGAACGGAACTTGTTCTTGGCATAAACACAGGAGCTCTCTGTGCCAGAGCTTTGCTCATCTAGTGACAATAATCCCAGTTCAAAATACCTGTGCTGAATTCCAGAGCCTGCTATGATTAGGTGTGCAAACCGTTGGCAGGACTCCCTTGTTAATACCAAGAACAAATTCTGTTCTTGACGTGGAAATGAAAAACAGTTTTCCACTTTCCCGTCCACCCCATGAACTTTAGGGGCAATTTACAGAAACCAGTTAACCTATACACCCTAAAGTGTACAAACAAAGAACCGCAGATGCTGGTTTATACCAAAGTGCTGGAGTAACTCAGTGGGTCAGGCAGCATCTCTGGAGGAAAAAAACTGTTTTAAAGGAGGGACATGTGAACCTCTGCCTCATCTGAAATAAGGCAGAGGTATAAGGACAGGTGTTTCATCACCTGCGGTTGTAGGGGAGAGTACCTGGGGAAGCGGTAGATTGAGTGGGAAGGACTGAGTGAACCAAGGAGTTGCGGAGAGAGTGGTCTCTGCGGAAGGCGAAAAGGTTGGGGATGGGATGATGTGATTAGTGGTGGGATCCCGTAGGAGGTGACGTGACGGAAATGTCGGAGGTTTATGTGTTGGATGCGGAGGCTGGTGAGGTGAAAGGTGAGGAACAGGAAAACTGTCATTGCTTCTGCGGGGAGGGAGAGCGAGAGCAGAACCATGGGACACAGGGGAGACTCATGTGAGGGCTGCATCTATGACAGAAGGGAGGAACCCACATTCCCAGAAGAATGAGGACATCTCAGAAGTCCTAGTATGGAATACCTCATATTGGGAGCAGATGCAGTGGAGACAGAGGAATTGAGAGTTGGCAATGGCATCTTTGCAAGAGGCAGGGTGGGAAGCTGTGGTCCAGATAACTGGGAGATGGTAAGTTTGTAATAGATGTCAGTCGATACCCAGTCTCCTACAAACCCACTTGTCTTTGGGATGTGGGAGGAAACTGGAGCACCTGGAGGAAACCCACATGGTCACAGGGAGAAAATGCAAACTCTACGCAGACAGCACTCCAGATCAGGATTGAACCTGGGTCTCTGGCGCTGTGAGGCACCAGCTCCGCAAGCTGTGGGAGACACTATGCCGCTCTTCAGTTGTTGCTTTTAAAAATAACCTATAATCCCGCAAAGCTCTGCTTCAATAGATGAAACTGATTACAATATAGCCTCTCAGGATTACGCTTAGGCCTGGAAAGGATTCAACGCTGTTGATGCAGCGTAAGACCTATATTTATACTTGCCATCTGGCGTTACTTCAGGTCTGATGATAATTTTAATTTGATGTTTTGTCCCAAAGGGGATTGTTGCAACCGATTATACTCAAATATTTTTCATGTCAATTGTACTTAATCTTTGCATTATACCATATTAAGTAATTAAATCAGGTAATGACTGAAAGGTGGAAGAATACATCAGATTTACAAAAAGTTTTATTACAGATAGCTTTGAAGACAAACATCATCCATAAAACCAAATGTTATTATTCTAACTGATATCAAGATTATGAGTGGATCAGCATTATGGAGGGTTCAGGGTGGTTTTGATCTACAGATTAGGAAGGAAATTGGCATATGCAGAAGCAAATTTATCAGCAAACAATTTACAAGGCAACAGAATAGCAAATGGTAATGCAGTAGATTTAGGTTGTCAAATTGGCTTTCATAAAGCTGCATCATCAAATGGAGAATTAGGTCAGGAGCTGTAGAAACAGGGGCATGCAGTAGAGTGACCTCTTTACTAGTTTCAGGACAGTAAGAAGAGTAGGAGTAAAGAGTATTTCCTTGGGAACTGAGTGATCATGTCGATTACCAAATAAAATTGGCATTTAGTGCAGCCATCATTCGTCTAGATCATACTTGAGGAGGTAGCAGGATCAAAAGGTATATCAGAAATACAATTCCTTTGATAGTGGAGAAATTGGAGATAGATTTTTGGGAGTGGTAGAAAATAAGAAAGGCATCCCGTGGTGTGGATGGGAATCTGAAAACACCTGTCGTGGGCATTGTGGAAATTAAAAACACCATCCCTCCGGATGAAAGGACAAAAATTGCTGGAGTAACTCAATGGGCCAGGCAGCATCTTTGGAGAACATGGATAGGTAATGTTTCAGGTCAGGACCCTTCATCAGACTGATAGCGGGAGGGAGGAGTAGAAAGCTGGGAGAGGGGAGAGGCAGGACAAATCATGGCAGGTAATAGGTGGATGAAAATGAGGGGGAGGGGTTGTAGCGTGTTGGTTGGATCAAAGGCTAGAGATTAGAACTAAAGATGTGAGAAGAAAGAATTGAAACTTTGTAAATTGTTCCTCCAGTTTGTGAGTGGCCTCACTCAGGCAATGGAAGAGGCCCAAGACAGAAATGTCACTATGAGAATCAGTAGGTTTTGGCAGACCGAACGTAAGTGTTTGACGAAATGGTCGTTGAGTCTATGCTTGGTCTTGCCGATGAATAGGAGGTAACATCGATGTTTTGTTACACCCTTGCATATGAACATCGGATGCAGTAGATGAGGTTAGAGAAACTGCACATGGACCTGTCTCATCTGGAAGGACTGCTGAAGTCCCTGGATGGAAGCATGGTAGGAGGTACAGGGACATTTCTCAGGATGACTGTGAGACTAAGATAACATCTGTCAAGGTTGGTGGGAGAAAAAGGGCGGCGTGCTTCTTCCTGAGCAGCGCGGTCTTTATAAGTTGAATGGGGACTGCAATTGTGCTCTATTAATAATAGATTTAAAAGTGGCAAGTCTTCCAATGCCAAATCTGTTAAGATATTTTTAAAAATGACATAATTTTTTTTGCGAAGGTGCCACAGACTATAGCACAAAGAATTATGTTTGAAATAACAAATCTTTAAAGGTGCTATAATGTTTGCAAATTGTGACATGTTTCGTGCTACCAACCCTTCACGAATATGGTCAGCCCCAGGAAACAACCTTGTTCTCCTGTGCCTGGCCAACATTTTCTTCATTTCTTCAGCAGTACAACAAAACGGTAAATGATTATTTTTCTTACTACATTTGAGAGACAATGCTGAGTGAAAGCTGCTGCGGAATGATATAATAATCCTAACTCTTATTTCAAATTAATTATTTGTACCATGTAGTAATTTTTTGTACCACGTTTTTGGAACTCGTGAAATTCATTCCGTTTTTTACATCTTGCACAAATATTTGAAGGGTTTGTCATTGAAAGACTTACCTCTTTTAATTTAGTTATTTAAATCCAATACTTAATTTAGTTTGGTTCTTTGTGTTAGTTGAATTTGAGAAAGAGATTTTTGTTTTGTCCAGCGAAACTGAATTCCCTTTGCCTGACATTTGATCTTTCAGTTAAATGATATGTTTTGTGCTTACTCCTTCAGGGTTTAAGTGAATACAAGCGTAACTTCAGATGGAACGATTCAAAGAGATCACGCTCTAGTAGTCCTGATTCTAAACAGAAAATAGCATGGGCAGGTGTCCCTTCGGAACTGCTTGGTAAGATTTTACTATGATGTTTTTCCCAAGGATCAATTTGATTCAGTTGTTTAATTTGCAGGTCAACCTTATTGTCCAAGCTTTGATCTTAATCTATGGTATCAAACAAGGTTATGTCTTAGTCCCAACAATTTTCTCAATCCTTCTCTTGGATCGCTGCACCTTACCTCTTATAAGCTGTCCATGTTCAAGTTCAAGTTCAAGTGAGTTTATTGTCATGTGTCCCTGTATAGGACAATGAAATTCTTGCTTTGCTTCAGCACACAGAATATAGTAGGCATTTACTACAAAACAGATAGGTGTGTCCATATACCATAATATAAATATATACACACATGAATAAATAAACTGATAAAGTGCAAATAACAGAAAATGGGTTATTAATAATCAGAGTTTTGTCCGAGCCAGGTTTAATAGCCTGATGGCTGTGGGGAAGTAGCTATTCCTGAACCTGGTTGTTGCAGTCTTCAGGCTCCTGTACCTTCTACCTAAAGGTAGCAGGGAGATGAGTGTGTGGCCGGGATGGTGTGGGTCTTTGATGATACTGCCAGCCTTTTTGGGGCAGCGACTACGATAAATCCCCTCGATGGAAGGAAGGTCAGAGCCGATGATGGAATGGACTGTTTACTACTTTGTGTAGTCTTTTCCTCTCCAGGGCGCTCAAATTGCCGAACCAAGCCACGATGCAACCGGTCAGCATGCTCTCTACTGTGCACCTGTAGAAGTTAGAGAGAGTCTTCCTTGACAAACCGACTCTCCGTAATCTTCTCAGGAGTAAAGCGAATTTGTAGGACACATGGGAAACTGCAACCAACGTCACCCCTTGTCCAGAATCAAGATCACTCCATCTTTGTTAATTGAGCTCAAGTTTGCAGATGACACTTGTATTGGTGCAGGTTGAAGGCCGCTTTCTAAGCCATCATTGACATATGGTGACACATGTGAGAAATATACTTTACACTTAATATCAGCAAAACAAAGAGTCTTTAGTAACCTTTCTTCCACTACATAACACTGCACAACTCTGACAAAAAGGTCTACAGTGAGACCCAGGAATAAATTGTACTTGAGTTTGACTTGATTGTATTTATGCATGGTATATCTGATTTATTTAGATAGCATGCAAAACATAGTTTTTCACTATGCCTCGGTACACGTGACAATAATTTACCTAATCCAAATACATGGACCACTTCCCATAACTTAGGTGCCGCCATTGATAATGAAATTTATCTTTGGCTTCAGTGTAACATTGCAGGCCTTGATCATTGTGAGGAACAAAGTATTTGAAGATTAAGTCTTCAAACCTGTCACAAAAGGTATACCAGGCAGCAGTGATTGGGCCTTCGTGTATGCTTCTGAAACATAGTCTTACTGTAGGCAGAGACATACCAATAATAGTGTTTGTGTGAAATCCTACAAATGGATTAGAAGGATTAATCAAACAATGTCAGTATTCAGACTTGGGCCAGTAACCCCAATGTTGAGGGCCTAGTCAACTCTGTTGGATAAACCATGAAATATGCATGACTGACACCAGACCGCCAGAACAGGCACTCTATTCCAAGCTAGTCGTAGCAAGGTAGGCAGGGGGAAAAAAAATCAAGGATGTTCTCAAAACTTCCATGAATATGAATAATACCACATCGATTTATAGGAATCCCTGGCCGATAAGCACACACAATGGAGAAGTAGTATTCAGCCTTTGAGAAACATGAATGCAATTGTTGGGACATAAGTTCATTTAAACACCAAAAGAGCACACCAGTTCCCAAACTATTTGCCTGTCTGACTGGTCAATCATCACCTGCCCCACCCGTTGCAGAATCTGCAGGTCCCACATTAGCCTAAGCAGTCATTTCAGAAATAGCGTGAAATAGTGTAATTTAAAATGGTTACAGTAAAAAGGATTTTAAATACCTTTTTTATTTGTATTTTAGGAAATACTAGGGAACCAAATTTTATCTCAAAGAAACGAGTGCCATATTACAGACCTCAAGTTTCACAATCTTTTCAATGGGACGGGAATAGTGAAACAAGCAATACATTTAATAAACCAATACCAAATTTCCGTGAACAAGTGAAATTGCAATCTTCTGATGTCAATGAAAGAGTAATTGAGAAGAGTCAAGTGAGCCATAAAGAATGTAAAACACCTGATGGTCCTCGGAAGCCTAAAGTGCCCAGATCGTGGTCTGCAGACTGTCATTTGCACTCAGTGCTAGAACCTACAGCGGCCACAAACAAGCAATTGGCTACAGATGCTCAGAAAACAAAGGACAACAATATATCATGTAGGAAGAATGTTGTGGATAAGGCAGTTGGTGCTGATGTAAGTAGAAACAATGATTATTGAGTTGATTCATTGAATGCCAAAATGAAAATGTAATCATATTCTGATCCTTTTGACATTTTTCAAAATATTTTAGGAACGTATATACATATTTTAAAATAATTTACAATATTATGATGAAATGGTTTTATTTATCCACATCTTCAATATATTATGTGATACGGGAACCCTGACTTTGTGAAAATAGCTTATACTCATGACATATTTTGAGATTAGAAAAGTGACAGAGCGGGCTGTGAATGTGATACTAAAATGATTATTATGGCAAACAATCAAAAGTTTGGTCAAAGAGGAATATCTCTGTCTAGAATTTTAATACAAAGAGGAGCGAGAGATAAAGTAGTTTGAGCAAGAATGCAAATATTAGAGCTGTGGATGCAGAAAGCAAGGTTGTTATGAGTAGAGTGAACAAAATTGAAATAATCCAATTCTAGAATTGAAGGGGCACTAACTTCTTTGAGGGTTTTAAGTGTGGAGAAGGTGACAAAGATTGGAAGGTGCAAAACTAAGGAATAGTTTGAAAAGCTGGGTGAAATGTCTAGTTCACAGGTTGCTTAATCAGGAGCTATAGAGGATAGTGAGTAGAGATCTGATTGGGAATAGGATTTGTGTGTTTGCAAACATGTGGCAACGTCTCACAGTTTAGAATAAATCAAGGCCAACCACCTATGATTTAGGGTTATTGATTCTGAAAGAAACAAAACACAGATGTAAAAATATCAACAACAGATGAGCTGATGTCCTAGTCATCATCATCATCATCATCATCATCATCATCATCATCATCATCACCATCATCATAGTTGAAAACATCAACGGGCACGGTGCCTTACAATGCTATGTACGACAGTGATCGCAACTTCTGCTGAAGTGTGGATGGCCGTTGGCTCGCTAGGAGCTCACCCGCCCTTTGACAGGTCTTGTTTTTGGTCCTGCTGGCCCCTCCTCACCTGGTGGAGTTGGGTTATGTTATGAAGATGGAAGTAAATAATCTTAATAATATCCATACATAGTCTGAAGTTCATCCCAGGGCCAAAAATAAGATAGAAGTTGTGAACAGTTTGGTACAGATCCAGATTTAGAATAGTTTATTGTCATGTATATTAGGGTGTATGAAATACTTTGTTCACCTGAACCTCACAGAATAAACGGTATACATACAATAAAGATAAATACAGCAATAAATATAACAACGATTGCAAAAGAGCAGAATGGTGCAAGATTTGAAGTGCAATATAAAGTAGTGCACAAACAAAATAATGGAATATCCAAATAATGTAGAGTTGTGAGTAAGAGTATGCGGCAGCTGCTTCGGGAAGGGAGTGTGAGAAAGGCAATTGGTTCTGATACCCATGGGAAAGAACTTAGAAGCCTGAAGGTCCAGGCTTTCAAGCTCCTGTGTCTTGTCCCAGAAGGTAAAAGAGAGAAAAGGGAAACTGGGCAGGCATCCTTGACCATACTTGCAGCCTTTCTGATGCAATGCACTGTAAAGATGAACTGCAAGGAAGGAAATGATGAGACTGTGATGTACTGGGCTTGTTGACCACTCTCACATGGGCGGAAATCCTAGATGGAGAGGTATCCATCATTTTTACAGCAGATCTGTTGGCACATTTCTCCCCATTCCCCACTCCCTTTTTTTTTAAACAGATAGGGAGGGTTGTCAAAGTTAATGACAAACTTTGGATGGTCCTGATTGTTTCAGCAAAAAGTAGTTCAAAAGTAACATTTAAAAAAAAAATAAATTCAAAATACTATGAACAATTAAAACAAATAATTCAAATCAAAAATATAAATTACCTAGTATTTCCTCCTCTTTGAAATGAATTAAGTTCATGTCACTGCTGTGCCACTTAGTTCAGGGCCAATGTCAGTAAGCAGATTCCCCATAAGTGCCGAGGAATTATGAGAAACTCATATTCACTGATAAAATTCTGATAAAATTTCATGAATTTCTATATACCGTTCTGTCAATATTGAAGATGTTTTGCTGTTATTTATAGGTTAGCTATGCACTCCAGAGGAAAGCAGGATTGAAGACTGCACCACATAAGAGTTTAGGGAGAAGCTCTGAGTATCAACGGCAATTTGATTGGAAAAGTCAAATAAATAATTCACCGTTACTGACTGCAGAGCAGGTATTTGCTATCTTACCTCATATTTCATTGAGCAGTCTATTTGATAAAAGTCCTTAGAAGAGTAGACCTGGAACGCGATACCATGCGTCATACGGGATCTGCCAACCCTTACCTCATTTACCAAACATCTAAAAATATGGTTACTGCAAAATCAAAATTGCAATCATAATCTACATTAAAAATAACCTATGGTACTCTTTAATTGCTATTTTTTTACTTTATTGTTTGTTTTGTTTTTGTTTTTGTCTTTTGTTTTTACCTTGTTTGGGATGTGTTTACCTTGTGTTGGGACAAAAGATGGAAATTAGCTACTGGCTACAATCTTGCATATTACATGCAAATGTTTATTAATATGCACTGTCCCTAATAAAAAATCAAAAAAAATCAGTCCAAAGTTACCAGTTAACTTTAGAAAGGATGACAAATGCTAACCCAAGACTTGGGTTTTACGGATGATCCTACGATGGAGAATGTAAGGAAAGCATTGTGCAAACAGTTAAAGTCTGGGTCACAATCAATGACAAACTAATTTGAGTGCAGAATGCAGAGGAGACTCAAGTTGACATTGTAAAAAATTAAACTTAAGAAGTTAAATGTAACATTGTTTTTTTGTGAATCTGACACTTGTGAGATTACAAATTGGGGTCAAGGCCATGGAGAGACTTTACATGAAAATATTAAATTTAAGGTTTCAATGGGTTAGGAGCTCAGAATATTTAGTGATTAGATATTGGAGGTGTAAATTGGGATGTGGCAGCAAATTATTGTCTGCTCATTTGGGATTTTTGGGAATAGGAGTGTGAGAATGTGAATAGTCCATCTGGGAAGTAACGGAAGCCAGCATTAGTGAAGCCTGTATTAAAGCAGAGAGATAGAGAAGGGTAGTTATGGAGGGGGAAGTATGCAGATATTGTTAATACTTGTGGTAAGAGAAGATTTTATAAAGATCTTAAATAAGTCAACAGGAATGCAAGAGTCTGCAGAGAGTGGTGGACTCAGCCCGATCCATCACAGGCACAGTCTTCCCCACCATCGAAAGCATCTGCACAAGGCAGTGGCTCAATAAGGCAGCATCTGTCATCAAGGATCCCCACCATCCAGCCCATGCCCTCTTCTTGCTGTTACTTTCGGGCACGAAGTAAAGATTCAGGAGCAGCAACTTTTCTACAACTATCAAGTTCCTTGAACTGATCTACACATAGAAACATTGAAAAATAGATGCAGTAGTAGGCCATTCGGGCCTTCGAGACAGCACCGCCATTCAATATGATCATGGCTGATCATCTAAAATCAGTACCCCGTTCCTGCTTTTTCCGCATATCCCATGATTCCTTTAGCCATAAGAGCTAAATTTAACTCTCTTGGCCAACTCCTTATTCTTAAACTGAGACCCCTGGTTCTGGACTCCCCCAACATCTGGAACATTTTTCCTGCATCTAGCTTGTCCAATCCCTTAAGAATATTCATATGTTTCTATGATTGCCTCTCATCCTTCCAAATTCCAGTGAATACAGGCTCAGTCGACCCATTCTTTCTTCATATATCAGTCCCGCCATCCTGGGAATTAACCTGGTGAACCTACGCTGCACTCCCTCAATAGCAATAATGTCCTTCCTCAAATTAGGAGACCAAAATTGCACACAATACTCCAGGTGCGGTCTCACCAGGGCCCTGTACAACTGCAGTTCTTGCTCCTTGCTCCTAAACTCAAATCCTCTCGCAATGAAGGCCAACATGCCATTAGCTTTCTTCGTTGCCTGCTGTACCTGCATGCTTACTTTCAGTGACTGATGTACAAACACACTCGGGTCTCGTTGCACCTCCCCTTTTCCTAATCTGACTCCATTCAGATAATAATCAGCCTTCCTGTTCTTGCCACCAAAGTGGATAACCTCACATTTATCCACGTTATACTGCATCTTCCCACTCACCCCACCTATCCAAGTCACCCTTCAGCCTCATAGCATCCTCATCGCAGCCCACACTGCCACCCAGCTTTGTGTTATTCGCAGACTTCGAGATGTCACATTTAATTCCCTTGTGTAAATTGTTAATATATATTGTAAATAACTGGGGTACCGAGCCTTGCGGTACCCCCACTAGTCACTGCCTGCCATTCTGAAAAGAACCTGTTAATTCCTCCTCTTTGCTTCCTGTCTGCCAACCAGTTCTCTATCCATGTCAATACCCTACCCTCAATACTACGTACTCTAATTTTGCACACTAATCTCTTGTGTGGAACCTTGCCAAAGGCTTTTTGAAAGTCCAGATACACCACATCCACTGGCTCTCCCTTATCCATTATGCTTGTTACATCCTCAAAAATTCCGGAAGATTAGTCAAGCATGATTTCCCCTTCATAAATCCATGCTGACTTTGACTGAACCTGTCATTGCTATCCAAATGCGCTGCTATAACATCTCTAACAATCGACTCGAGCATCTTCCCCACTACCGATGTAAGGCTAACTGGTCTATAATTCCCCGTTTTCTCTCTCCCTCCTTTCTTAAAAAGTTGAGTTTGCCTACCCTCCAGTCCACAGGAACTGATCCAGAGTCGAGAAAACATTGGAAAAGATCACCAGTGCATCCATAATTTCTAGGGCCACTTCCTTGGACAAATCCGGAAGTGGCGGCGCTGGTGAATGGCTGCGGCTCGCCTGCAATCCGTTTGTCTTTACTTTTTTGTGTTGTTTTTTTCGTTTTGTCTAGCTATGTTTTTGGTTTTTTAGGTTGTGTTTATGTGGGGGGGGGTTGAAACAGGGCTTGCTGTCTCGCCCTTCGGGGGAATGCGACTTTTTTGTCATATCCCACTTCTCTGCCTCCGTCTGCGCTGAGGCCTAATGGCGGAGCTGGCGACCTCGAGGCTCCGGAGGCAGCCTGTCAGGACTCGCCCTGGGCTAGCTCCCGTGAGGGCGGCCCAGCTCGGGGCTGGAACGGCGCTCCCGTGAGGGGCTGTGACGCTCCCTTGAGGGCGGCCCAGCACGAGAGAAACGGCGCTCCCGTGAGGGCGGCTCATCCCGAGGGAAACGCGCTCCCGTGGGGGCGGCCCAGCTCGAGGGTGGAACGGCGCTCCCGTAGGGCGGCCCAGCCCGAGGGAAACGGCGCTCCCGTCGGGGCGGCCCAGCTCGAGGGTAGAACGGCGCTCCCGTGAGGGCGGCCCAGCTCGAGGGTAACGGCGCTCCCGTCGGGGCGGCCCAGCTCGAGGGTGGAACGGCGCTCCCGTAGGGGCGTCCCAGCTCGAGGGTGGAACGGCGCTCCCGTCGGGGCGGCCCAGCTCGAGGGTAGAACGGCGCTCCCGTGAGGGCGGCCCAGCTCGAGGGTAACGGCGCTCCCGTCGGGGCGGCCCAGCTCAAGGGTGGAACGGCGTTCCCGTCGGGGCGGCCCAGCTCGAGGGTAACGGCGCTCCCGTGAGGGCGGCCTGGCGTGGGGCTGAGACGCTCACGTGAGGGCGACCCGGCTCGGGGCTGGAACGGTGCTCCGGTGGCTGAGACGCCGTTCTGGCGGCGGCGGCCTGAGTCCGGGGTTCGGCTGCGGGCCAGTGGACGACGTCGTCAACAGCTGCGTCCGCTGGACTGGAGGGCAGCAGCTTCGACCACCCCGGGCCGACCCCGGTGTTTGAACCGGCCCGTTCGCGGAGCTCGGTGAGCCGCGGGACTGATCTACCATCGCCCGGTGGGGTATTGCCTCAGCGCAGAGGGAGAAGAGGAGGGAAGAGACTGCAGCCCTAAGATTTTTGCCTCCATCACAGTGAGGAGGTGCTTGGTGGACTCACTGTGGTGGATGTTAATTTGTGTTTACTGTCTGTTCTGTTGTCTATTATTGTATTATTGTATGTATGACTGCAGGCACGAAATTTTGTTCAGACTGAAAGGTCTGAATGACGATAAAGGAAATTCAAGTCAATTCAATTCAATTGAGTACTCTGGGATCCAGAGCTATCCGGGGATCCAGATCTGGGGAGTTATCTGCCTTCAGTCCCAAAAGTTTACATAACATCATTTCCTGACTAATGTGAATTCCCTTCAGTTCCTCCCTCCCACTCGATCCTCAGTCCCCTAGTATTTCTGGGGATTGTTTGTGTCTTAGTGAAGACAGAACCAAAGTACTCAGTTAACTGTTCTGCCATTTCCTTGTTTCTAATTTAATCCTCTCTCATCAAAGGTGCACTACATACCACTTCCTAACGTGGCCTTATTTTCCAATTGTGCATTAATATTTTTTTGCAGTATTTCTATTCATTGTTTTCTAGAATTTATGTTAAGTAGTTTTGTCTATTTTTGGGTTATGTGCCAGATGCTGCTGGAAGCCAGATTTTCATTGTACTTGTACCTCAACTAGTTGTTCATATGACAATACATTTCATTTGACTTACTGTACAAATGTCTTAAGAGAACACATGTTGTGTCATCTAAATGAATAATGTGATGACTTTGATATGCACTAACAAGGGAAGAAGAGTCTGTCAGGCTTTCTAATTAGATCAAACAGAAAAAAATATTTGATATTATGTCAACAGCTTTTGAATTAGTTAGTCTATCTCATGTCTCCACAAAAGTTTTATAGTTACGCACATGAATGTTGTTTATATATTCAAAAAATTCTTGACACATGGTGCAGTCTAAATTATTATTGGTAACATTAAGAAATATTATCCCTCTTCAGATTATTCATACCAAATCACAGGCACTTCAAAAGGGTAAGAAGATCTGTGAAACAGAATATTCAAGTCAGTTTAGAGGTACGCAACCACCTAAAGGGCCACGCTTGCGTAAAGATTTTGAAGAGAAAGCTTTAGTGTGTGAAATGGGAAGCCCTTCTCCTCTGAAGGTAATTGTATATTGCCTGCTTGATTTTTTAAATGGTCAACAAAAAGAAAAATCTGAAAATCTCTCAGCATGTTTGTGTCTACTTTGTTGTGCTTCTGATGTCCTTCCCCAGCTGGAAACATTGACGGAATTAATTCTAGTTCTTGGTTAGGCAAATTTCAGCTGGTCAAGCACGTTTCAGCAGGCCAGGCAGCATCTGTGCAGAAAGAAACAGTTAACATTTCAGTCCAAATACCCTTCTATTTGTACTTCTATCATCTGCAAATGTTTAAAAACATTTCAGGTATAGAAATACCGGGACTGTTTTGGGTTGCTGATGTTCGGCAAAGCCTGATGAAATAGTTTGATTTAAATAAAGAATACATGGGTACAGGAATTGCACTCCTTGGTCGAGCATGTTAAACATACAAAGACATGGATTAGGAGCAGGCCTGGACACTTTGAGCCAGCTCCACAATTCAGTAAGATTGTGGCCTATTTGTGTGTAACCTCAACTACGCATTAAATTCTAACGTTTCATGCATGCCTTTTCAGTATCTTTCTCTTAAAAATATTCAAGGGTTCCGCACCCACCACAGGAAGAGAATTCCAAAGACACAACTCTCATCCCTGTCTTAAATGGATGACACCCTTATTTTTAAACAATCCCCATAGTGATATATTCTCCAATGAGAGGGAACATTTTCTCCATATTCATCCTGTTAATTCTCCTCATGATGCTGCGTCTTTTACTCTTCTCAATTGAGGTAGATAAAGACCTTGTCTGTCCAGCCTTTCCTAAAACAACTAATTAATCCCCAGGATATGTCTAGTAAACCTTCTCCAAAATGCTAAAGCAAAACTATTCTTTTTTTATAGACCAAATACTGTGCACCGTGCTCCGTGAGTGTCCTCACCAACACCCTTTATAACTGAAGCGTAAGCTCAGTTTTTCAGTCAATAATAATTTTCTGTTGATTTTCTTAATTATTTGCTGTAGCTGCATTTAAGCTTTTTGCAAATCATGCACTATGTTATCTTTCCATAGTGCTATTTGAACAACAGTGGAACTAATAATTTAGTATTCTTGAAAGAATCTTCACACCTATTAAATGAATTTGAATTCCCTATTTAGTGGGCCGGAATTTTTTGGTATGGATCCTCAATTGCTATAATTAGATTTAGGTTTATTATTGTCATGCGTACTGAGGTACAGTGCTAAGCTTTGTTTTGGATGCTATCCAATAAAATCAGATAATACTATACATAAATACAATCAGGCTAAACTTAAGTACAAGGAGCGTAAAGGGAAAGATATAAAATGCAGAATATAGTTTGCAGCATTGTAGCACACCAGTTCCAGAGACAAAGTCCAATGTCCACGATTTGGTAAAAGTGAATCAGATGGTGGTAACCAAGGTTATGGAAGGAATGTTCAAAATTACCAGTTGTCATCCCCATGATTGAGTTTATTAATAGGGTCATACTGTGCTTAAACAGGCCCTTGGCCCAACTCTTCCATGCCAATCAAGATGCCCATCCAGCTACTTCCATTTGCCCATGTTTGGCCTATATCCCTCTAAACATTTTCTATCTATGAACCAGTCCTTGTGTATTTTAAATGTTGTTATGGTACCTATCTCAACAATCTCCTCTGGCAGCTCCTCCGATATAACCACTGAGTAAAAAAAATCACCCCTCAGATTCCTTGCCCCTCTCACCTTAAACCTTTGTCCTCTGGTTTTTATTTACCTCCCCTGTGTAAAAGACTGCATTCACCCTATTTATTCTCCTGATGAATTTATACTCCTCTATAAGATCACCTCAGGGCTTCGAGTCCTGGCAACATCCTCATAAATCTTCTCTGCACTCTTTCCAGCTTCATGACATCCTTCCTTTAGCAGGGTGACTAAAACAACACAAGACTCCAAATGTGGCCTCAGCAATGCCTTGTCCAACTGTAACATAAGATCCCAACTTCTGCACTCGGTATCCTGACTGAATGGTGGAAGAACTGAATATGTTTATGAGGTAGTCTTCACAGTGGAAGATACCGGCAACATGCCAGAAATTCAAGATAGTCTGGGGCAGAAGTGAGTGCAGTCGTGATTTCTAAGGAGAAGGAGCTTGAGAAGCTGAATGGTCTGAAGATGGATAACTCATTTGGACCAAATGGACTACACCCCAGGGTTCTGAAAGGGGTAACTAGAGATCGTGGGGGCATTAGTAGTAATCTTTCATGAATCTCTAGTGTCAGGAATGGTTCCAGATGACTGGAAAAACACAAATGTAACTCTATTGGTTAAGAAAGTAGTGAGGCTAAATAAAGAGAATAACAGGTTGGTTAGTCTGACTTCAGTGGTTGGTAAGATTTTAGAATCCATTAATAAGAATGAGGTTTTGGGGTGCTAGCAAGCACATAATAAAATATGCCAAAGTCAGCATAGTTTTGGTAAAGGGAGATCTTGCCTGACAAATTTGTTGGAATTCTTTGAGGAAATGATAAGCAGGATAAACAAAGGCGTTTCAGTGGATGTTGTTTATTTGGATTTTCAAGCCTTTGTAAAGGTGCCGCATGTGAAGCTGCTAAACAAGGTAGAAGACCATGGTACTAGAGGCAGGGTACCATCATGGATAGAAGACTGACTCACTGGCAGATGCCAAAGATTGGGAATAAAGTGGACCGCTTCCAAGTGGCTGCCAGCGTTCCGTAGGGGTTGGTATTGGCTCTGCTACTTTTCTCGTTATATGTTAATGTTCTGGATGATGGAATTGATGGCTTAGTGGCTAAGTTTGCCGACGCTACGAAGATAGGTGGAGGGGCAGGTAGTGTGAGGAAGCAGGGAAAAAGGAATACAGCGTTGCAGAGTTTACTATCATGCACTTTGATGAGAGGAATAAAGACAGATTATTTTCGAAATGGGGAGATGATTCAGAAATCGGAGATGCTGAGGGACTTGGGAGTACTAGCTCTGGATTTCAAAAAATGTTCATTTGCAGTTGTGTTGGTAGTAGGGAAGGCAAGTGCAATATTAGCATTCATTTAGAGAGGACTAGAATATAAAAGCAAGGATGTAATGCTGAGGCTTTCTAAGGCGCTGGTCAGGCCACATTTGGAATACTGTGAGCCGTTTTGGGTCCCTTATCTGAAGAAGGGCGTGCTGGCCCTGGAGAGGGTCCAGAGTAGGTTTAGGAGAATGATCCCGGGGATGATTTGATTAACGCATGAGAAGTGCTTGATGGCTCTGAGCCTGTATTCACTGGAGTTTAGAAGAACGAGGGGGGGGATCACATTGCAGCCTACTGATTAATGAAAGGCCCAGATAGAGTGGATGTGAAGAGGATGTTTCCAATAGTGGGAGACTCCAGAACCAGAGGGCACAGCCTCAGAATAAAATAACATACCTTTAGAATGGAGATGAGGTGGAATTTCTATGGCCAGAGGGCTGTGAATCTGTGGGCATGATGGCCTAATTCTCCTCCTATGTTTTATGGTCTTATGATGAAGGTCAATGTACTAAAAGCCTTCTTTACCATCCTATCTACCTGTGATGTCACTTTCAGGGAACTATCTACCTCTACTCATAGATCCCTCTGCTTTACTGTATTCCACAGGGGCCTACCTTTCATTATGATGGCTCTAACCTGGTTTGTCTCCCCAAAATGCAACACCTTGCACTTATCTGCATTAAACTTCATTAACCATTCTTCAGCCTATTTACCCAGCTGATCAAGATCCTACTAGAATGTTTAATTACCATCTTCACTTTCAATGTTACCATCTACTTTAGAATCATTTGGAGACTCACTAATTATGCCTTGTACATTCTTATCCAAAGCGTTGATATAAACCACAAACAGCAATGGGCCCAGCACTGATCACTCAGGCACATCACTAGTCACAGGCTTCCAGTCCAAAAAACAACCTTCCATCACCAGCCTCTGCTTCCTTTCATGAAGCCAATTCTGTATCTGGATGAGGAAGTCCTTTTTTTTGCTCTTCCAAATTGCTCCCACCTCTATCAGTAAGATCTTAGTGGTGCTATTGCCTCAAATGGTATCATTGAGAAGTTCCACCCTGACGCTCTCTGAACCTGGCACAGAGTATAAGAGCCACATTTCTCCAGTGCTGGAGAATCTCACCAAGCTCTGGCCCTAACGCAGTGACAGAGTAACTTAAAACTATGGTTTCTGCTATCACTGAGTAAGCTTGGGACTTTTGTGTTCGACCAAGGATATATGAAAATCCTGGAAGTTATGATACATCAACAAAATTCATGCAAATATTATTTTCCTTGTTTATTCTCTAAAAACAAACATCCCTCTCATCGAAACACTGTTTTTACTTCTTCCTACGCTCTCTCCACAAAGATTATATTTTATATGAAAATAAAGGACAGTATGAGGTTTTGATTTATTATTGGACCATGGTACAAAATAAAAAGCTTTGTTTTGCATGCCGTCCAATCAGGCCAGATAATACTACACATAATTACAATGAAGTCAAAAATTAAGTGCAATAGGTAGAGCAAAGGGGAAGATACAGTATGTAGATTATAATAGAGTACAGAATATGAATATATTATATAATAGAAACAGAACTTTATGTTTCCTAAAAGAAAATCAGTGAATCCATTCTTGCCTGTCTCTGATTGAATACATGGAAACTCAAGAGCAATAACCTAAGGTCTGCTTTTCTTAAGTTAACAGGATCAATCATAAAAGACCAGAGACAAGATGTGGAGCTCCAGGGCAAACATCTTCTGAATGAACAGAATCCACAAACAACTGTTCACTCAAACAAAAGACTTAGGTACACAACTTTTATATTTAAAATACCCTGTGTAACTTAATTTATCACATTCATTGGTTTAAACTGTATTTAACATTATTTTGCTGTATCTTTTCCAGAAACTTAAAATCTGAATATAAGACTAATTTTCGATCTCCTGCTCAGTACAAATATGAAGAAGCAGAATGTAGATCTGAAGGGGTTAGTAAATATTTGCATAGACTTGCTGCATGAATGTCACTTGCACTACTGTAATGCCTGTATGGGCAATTCAATAGTGCCTTTAGAAAAGTCAGTTTGCCTTGCCGTTACACTTAAATACCTCCCTCATGACAATGATTCATGTATTTTGTAAAGATTTGAATTAATTTCAATGTACCTTTAAACCTGATTTGTAAAGGTTGTGATTGCACTTCCATGCAATTTTTCACTTACTGTATCCTGCAAATTCTTGTTGCTTCACAGCTTTTAATTTAAAATGTATTTTCGTCATTGAATTTACACTAGCAGATTATTTTAAACCATACTTCTTTTTAAACAGGGAACTGAAATCAACCTAATTTCCTCTTGGTATGCGGAGGTTAGTTTTTAGATTAAATTTTGAATGATTATTTTTGTTTATACTAATACACACTTAGCGTAACACCAAAAAAAACCCAGAAAATGCTCTGTTAGTAGCCAACATATTTTCTGTGAAGAAAGGGACTCATATTAGTGAAAATTACCTGTCCTAATTTGAGTACATTTTGAAACTACACTGTAATTGGTGCATTACAAGAAGAACAAAATTTTAATGTCACAGGTGAAGGAACTTCGAGAGAAAGCTGAAGCATATAAGAGGAGAGCGCGTGGTACTCACTTCTCCCGGGATCACCTCACCCAAATTCTATCTGAACAAAATAAGCTGTGGGATGTGTCCTCAACATCTGATAGTGAAGAAGAAGTCAGTGAAAGTGTTAAAGCTCTGGACCTCGCAAGGTATGGCTCAAGGAAATGAATGATCCAGGGCAACTTCATTAAAAATGATAATAATATTTACATCAAATTAAAGGCAACTTTTTAGAGTTTGTTTTTGAATTATGCATTTGACAAAAAAAAGTAATTTGTTTTTGCGAGTAGCTAGATTTTATTTCTTGTTCTTGATTGTGTATTGCACAGACATGGCCTTATTCAAGAAAATATCTGGCTTGCATGACATGCAGAAGTTGTATCTGCAAGATATAAAGTCATTTCATATTATTGAGAACACCCAGAGAATATTCCCTGGTAGTGAAATGTCTTCATATTTTTAGGGCCAGAAGTACGCACATATCCAGCATGCAAAAAAAAAGCGAATCCACAAGACAAAACGCGATGTCATCACCAAAGGCCAGGACAAAATACAGTGGTATTTCAGATGTACCTACCCTTCCAGTCAGCAGAAAATTGGCATGGAATGATGAGGAAGAGAAACCACATGAAGCAGGAGGTGACCAAGTCCAAATTTGTGAAACTAAGAACGTGGTTGAAGGGAATGCAGACGTGGAAGCAGTTATGGAAAGGTAGTACTGGTTGATGAAAATGTGTATCAGATAGCAGTGAAAGGGTGTGGGAGAGAGGCTGGCAGGGGAAGTAGAAAAACAGTCCTATTTAAATGAAGTCTAAACTTTGGGATAAATCTTCCAATATGTCAAGTTAATTCTTTTATGTAATCAAATTTACCTGACCGTTCAAATCCCAATAAAATCTAAAACTTTCATGCAAGTGAACTTTGTTTTTGTCATCAAAGTTAAAAATTATCCCTATTACACTATTCCTGCTTTTCAAAATTAAATTTAGCTGGAAAATTGTGATGCTAGTGCAGAGTATTAAAACAATTATTTACTTCCATGATTTTTAATTGCACAATGTGGGAGGGCTGATTGTTGAAACGTTTTATTTTCATATATAAGTTTCCTTCTTGTTAATCAAAAGATATTTATTACAAAATTCAATATTGGCCTTATTAAATTTCCAGAGAAGTAGCCCCTGTAAATGCAGAGGATGAGGTAACAGGAAAGTCAGACTCCAATGGGCAGTCTGAGTTTGGATCAGATGCAGGTGGGCGGCTGCCGATTCCAAAGCTGAAGACAATTGACAGAGCACTACGAACTCATCATGATCTGACCACACCAGCCATTGGTAGGACCATTTCTTGCTGTAGATGAAATGCCCTCTTTCAGTAATGTGTACACGTTCATGTTACATCATTTGCATTTGCTATCAAACTGTACAACTCCACCCCTTCTGTCGTGGGGTAGACTGACTCCCCCCCCCCCCCCCCCCCCCCCCCCCCCATCCCAACCTGTGCACATCCCCAATCCTGGACTTTCTACTCATCACTTTAATTTCATGTTTTCATCTAACTTGTTGTGTTTTATGACTGTTGGCAGACCAATTTCCCTCCTGGGATAAATAAAATTCTATCATATTTTATTTAATTGCGTTTTTAAAAGCTGTGGAAATGTGCATGTGGATAAAGAAGACCGGAGAGCACGATATAAATTTAAAGGTTATGATTTTGGAGTATATTATTCTCAAATTTGTTTTAGTTTGTTCTGCTGTGGATTATATCTTGCTTCTGAGCCTGTTCCAGTTTGTTAATTTCTTCTTGCTCACAGTGGCTGTTCCTTACCCCATGTTTCAACATCTTACTTTCTAAATTAGCAAAATATTATGGCAAGTAAGATTATCCTTGCTGGCTGGGACCGTCCTATCCGAAATTCAATCACTGCTAAACGCCCTTTCCAATGGAGAATCAGGTTAAATTAAAACAAAATACAGAAAATGGTTCCAAATAAGTGGAAATGTGGGAAAGAGGGAGAGGGATTTTCTAAAGTATTCCAAATTTACTCACATTAAAATTGATATGAGATGGGAGATTACAAGCAGAGGGAATGACTTCTAGAAGTTGGTTAAATGTTTACTTGAATTTTAGATAACTATAAAAGCTTTTGTGTAAAATATAATTTCTGAAATTGTCAATATTTTTTATAAATGGTGTGCTGGAAGTTGTGGGGGATGGAGCAATGAGTGGCAGGGTGAAAATAGAGGAAAATAATTGAAATGCAACCTGCAAAACCCAGAAGACCACATGCACTTGATAATTAAGTCTTCATTTTAATTTTTCTCACCAGGGGGTGCTGTCTTGGTTGCTCCTCGTCAAGTCAGATCACCATCACCAGTTCGTAGAAGAAGTCAGCCTCCATTGGGAAAAGCATATTCGCCATATAAGTATTTATCAGAATCACCAGGCAGAATATCGAAAAAGGTACATTCTATGTGAGGGATTTGAAAGACTATAATTATCTTTGTTTAAGTAATCTGCCACAAATTCTGTTTCTACTTTCTTTTGATCGAAGTAATCAGAGGCATCTAGTGCCCTGGGAACTGTTTCACATTGCAGTTTTATTTGCTTTTCTTTCCCTTTTGGGTAATGGATGAATTTCCTTTACAAAGCCTTACTCATAGAGCCATTGAGCCACACAACATGGAAACTGACCCTAAGGTGTAACTTTCCCAGGCCAACCCCATTTACACTAGTTCCCTCTGCCCATGTTTGGCCCATATCCCTCTAAACCGTTCCTATCCGTGTCCCTGTCCAAATTTATATTAAATGTTATGAGAGTACCTGCCTCAATTACCTCCTCTGACAGCTCATTCCATACACCTACCACCCTCTGTATGAAAAGGTTGCCCCTCATTTTCCTATTAAATCTTTCCCCTCTCTCCTTAAACTTGTGTCCTCTGGTTCTTGATTTCTCTACTCTGGGTAAAAAACTATGTGCATTTACCCTATCCTCCTCATTATCTTATACATATCTAAAAGATCACCCACAGCCTCCTGTGCTCCAAGGAATAAAGTCCTAGCCTGCCAAACCTCTCCCCATTGTTCAGGCCCACAAGTCCGGCAAACATCTTTGTAAATCTTCTCTGAACTCTTTCCAGCTTAATAACATTCTATAACAGGGTGGCCAAAACTGAATACATGACTCCAAATGTGGCCTCACTAACGTCTTGTACAACTGTAGCATAGCATCCCAACTTCGATACTCAATAGTAACAAAGAGCTGCAGATACTGAAGACTCAGAGTACTGGAGTAGCTAAGTGGGTCAGGCAGCATCTCAGAAGAACACAGATAGGTGATGTTTTGGGTCAGGACTCTTCTTCAGATTGATTCAGTTTGAAGAAGAATCCTGACCCAAAACGTCACCTATCTGTTCTCCTGAGATGCTGCCTGCTACAGCACTCTGTTTCGTCTACTATACTTAATAGCACTACAGGTGCTCTCTGTACGGAGTTTGCATGTTCTCCCTGTGACTGTGTGGTTTTACTTCGAGATCTTTGGTTTCCTCCCAGACTCCAAAGACGTACAGGTTTGTAGGTACATTGGCATGGTATAAGTGTAAATTGTCCCTAGTGTGTGTAGGCGACCTGGGCATCGACCCCTCCCTCTGCAACTGAATACTGGACTTTAACCAACAGACCCCAGTCTGTTAGGTTAGACAAGCACACCTCTTCAACCCTCACCCTGAACACCGGCGTTCCACAGGGCAGTGAGCTGAGCCCCCTCCTCTACTCCCTCTTCACCTACGACTGCACACCTGTACATGGTACTAACACCATCATCAAGTATGCAGATGATACAACGGTGATTGGCCTCATCAGCAACACCGATGAGTCGGCCTATAGGGAGGAGGTCCAGCTCCTAGCAGCATGGTGCGCTGACAACAATCTGGCCCTTAACTCCAAGAAGACCAAGGAGCTCATTGTAGACTTCAGAAGGTCTAGGGGCGGCATGCACACCCCCATCCACATTAACGGGACGGAGGTGGAACGTGTTTCCAGCTTCAGGTTTCTGGGGGTCAACATCTCCGATGACCTCTCTTGGACCCACAATACCTCAATGCTGGTCAAGAAGGCTCACCATCGTCTCTCCTTCCTGAGGAGACTAAAGTAGGTCCATCTGTCTCCTCAGATCCTGGTGAACTTCTACCGCTGCACCATTGAGTGCATCCTTAACAACTGTATCACAGTATGGTATGGCAACTGCTCTGTCTCCGACCGGAAAGCACTGCAGAGGGTGGTGAAAATTGCCCAACGCATCACCGGTTCCACACTCCCCTCCATTGAGTCTGTCCAAGCAAGCGATGTCTGCGAAGGGCGCGCAGCATCGTCAAGGACTGCTCTCACCCCAGCCACAGTCTGTTCACCCTCCTACCATCCGGGAGGCGCTACAGTTCTCTCCGTTGCCGGACCAGCAGGTCCAGGAACAGCTTCTTCCCTGCGGCTGTTACATTACTTAACTCTGTACCTCGGTGACTGCCAGTCACCCCCCCCGGCCACTCCTTCCCCCAGAAAAATTGCACTACTACGACTGAATGTACGTATATATATTTATTGCTCATATTCTATGTTCGCTCTTCTGGGGAGATGCTAACTGCATTTTGTTGTCTCTGTACTGTACACTGCACAATGACAATAAAGTTTGAATCTCAATCTGAATCTAGTATTAATGTGCGGGAATCGCTGGTCGGTGCGGATGCAGTGGGCTGAAGGGCCTGTTTCCACGCTGTATCTCTAAACTAAACTAAAAAAACTAAGATAACTTTATTCTTCACATACTGGTGTCTTCCAGCAAGAATTAAGAGTTACAATTACAATTAGAGGTGGGAATTCCAGATGATTTCCATGTCTTCCTGCTTATCCAGCTTCAACCCCAGTTGTGCTAAAGCTCTTTCTTGGGCTGAAGGTGGATAACGATCCTGGATTCAATCCTGGAACGTTCAGGCCTGTGGGGTTCAGTATGTCACAGCATATCCACTCAGTCATTGAAGGAAGGTGGTGCATGAGGTAATTGCTGTTGTCATAAAATGTTATGCAAGATTTTAATAATCATCTTCCTTTACTATCTAGACTGAACTGCTGCGACATTCTCCAGCAGCTGGTGTTGAGACATGTGATCCTATTCCTTTGAGGGAAGAATACATGTCTGGAGATTACAGTAGCCCATCCCATGTAAAGTCTGTGCCTTCCATTCAAGCATTACTGAAGTCTCTTCCTGCCTCTGATCAGAATTCTTCAGTTACTACTTCACCATCTCGGAGCTTCCCACATCGAATACAAGGAACACTTAGACATCCGGAGTTTCAGCATAATGGTAACTTGTCAAACTTGTTGTTAGGGGGACATCTTCAGACTATTGAAATGGGTAAACATGGTAGATTAAATTAATTGCAAGGAGAGGAGAAGCAATATAATTAAAGATTAGCAATTTACAGCTTTTTGAAAGGGAACCAATGATATACAGTACATGAATTTCCAGAGACATGTGATGGGGAATCACATGGAGTCATACAGCTTGAAACTATCCTTTGGCACAATTCGTCCATGCTGATCAAGATACCCATATATGCTCGTCCCATTTGCTTGCGTTTGACCAATAGCCCTCTAAATCTTTCCTATCCATATACCTGTCCAAATGTATTTTAGATGCTGTTACTGTACCTGCCTCAATCACTTCCTCTGGCAGCTTGTTCCATATACATACCACCCTCTGTGTGAAAAATGAAAGGTTATTGTGGAAAATGAAAACACATAGTGTGGGAGGAAACATGTTGTGAATAGATTATTGATTGGCTAAAAGGAAACCGAAAATGGATGAACATAAATGGAACTGCAGATGCTAGTTTTTATACATAAAAATGACACAAAGTGCTCGAGTAACTCAGTGGGTCCGGCAGTCAAGCAACTGGATTTTTCTTTGGTTGACAAGATGTAATGAATGGTGTGCTACAGGGACATGTGATGGGGGCTCAATTTTTTATGTGAATAACTTGGATGAAGGCATGTGCGTTAAATTTGTGGATGGTACAAAGATGGGTAGGAAAATAAGTTGTGAAGATATAAAAGGATTCAAAGTTCATTGGTTGCTTAAGTGATTGAGTTTGAGCTTTCTTATTTAATGAGAATAGCCAAATGGCCTGGTCCTTATTCGTCTTTATATTTGAGACTAATATGTAACTATGAAAGCTAAGACTGAATTTGCAACATGCAGTAACTATTTTAAATGATCAATGTTTTCTGCAATCGAGCTGTTTGACCTAATGGAAAGATATCTGTTCTCAAGATGAGACTTTCCATTCCAGGGCAGCTGAAACATCCTCCTTAATGAAACATGGTTTCCCCTCTACCATGGTTGATGAATCCCTCACTCACATTTCCTGGATTTCTTCTACTTCTGCTCTCTATCTGCCTTCCCCCGGACAGAACTGAGGTAGAGTTCCCTTGGTCTTCATCTTTCATCCCACCAACCTCTGCATCGAGCATATCATCTTTCATTATTTCCGCCAGCTGCATCAGGATCTCCAACACAGGTCACATCATCCCCTCTCTACCCCTTTCTGCCCTCCACATGGAAAACTCTGTCTGTGACTCTCTAGTTTACTTCCCTACAACCATAGGAGATGAAACAGTTGTCCATACCGCTCTTCACGGTGTCATCCAAGAACCTAAATAGCCCACCCAGGTAAAGGCAATGGCTCATATGCACCTCCTATAACCTCTACCACATTCAGTGCTCACGATGTAGCCTTCTCTACATCGGTGACACCAAGCATGGACTGAGCAAACATTTTGCAAAGCACCAGCTCTCTGGCTGCAAAGGCTATCTTGAACTCCTGGTTGCATGCTTTTTCAACTCCCCTTCCCATCTCCACACTTACCTGTCTGTTCCCAGCCTTCTCCACTGTTGGTGGACACCAAATGCAAACAACTCCTCATATTCCAACAGGGTGATCTGACACCCAATGGCATGAATATTAGATTTTCTAATTGCACCCCCTAGATTTATTTCTCTCCTGATCCACCCAGCTTCTCTCACCCCATAACCCAGTTTTATGCCCCTTCTCCCCTCCTATTCCTTCTGTCTATTACCCACTCCCAACCTCCTATCCCCACAGCTATCTGGTTCCATCTGCCATTAACCATTGAGTATCTTGTTCCACGTATCATCTTTGTTAATAGATTCCAGCCTCTTGTGTTGTTAATTATCATATTCCAGCTCCTGCCTCCACCTATAGCCTCCCAACTCCACCCCCTAACTTGGCTCCATCTGTCTCTATGTTTCTATCTGACGCACACCAACCATCATCTCCATATCATCTCACTGGGTTCACCTATTGCCTGCCTGCCTCTGCCTCGCCCCACCCTCTTATCTCTTTATATTGTCTAGCTCCCATCTATACTCTCAGTTCCGAAGCATAGTCTTGACTCGAAACATCTTTCTGTTTGACCCCACTGTGTTCCTTCAGCAGCTAGCAATTTGCTTGGAAAGGTTTAACATATGATTTTGTGTGTCCCTTTGTTCTTTGTCAGATTGAGATTATCAGTTTACTGACCCAGCACGAAACGGGTTGCAGTTTTGTTATTTCTACCCTTTAATGTGGAGTTTTGTTGGGACCGTAAAGTTCTCTTTGTGAACATTGAGAGTGAATGTGATGTGTTGTGGTTTGAAGGTGTCCATGCTATTGAAGGAAATAATAATTAATTGTAAGCACTGTTTTCTCTTGTAATGTTCTAGCATTAACAATACTATATTTAAAAACGTTGCTCATAAGCATAGATATATCATTTTTAAAATATACAGTTATCTGGGGGGAATAATGGGTGTTTCGAAATCTGGGGAAAATTGTGTAATGAGAATCAATATTAACTTCCTTTTGTAACTCAAATGAAGGTAATACTGGAGGACCAAGGACCGGACTGCTGAGGCTACAGTTAACAGATGCAGCTGGAGCAGACAATGGTATTTGCATAGTTTTTCAATCATAATTCAAACCACGCTTAATATATCGTCTGAGATGGGGTTATTTATGCCATGGTGTAACAGAGTAAAGGGCGACCTAATCCACGAGCTCTGGTGAGTTTGCCCTCGACTCATACTTGCATCATGGTCGACACGAGGTCGTAGGAGGTCTTTGTAACTCTCCTTCATGCTCGAGAGTAGTCCCCGTGTACTCGAGGCCTCGGCTAGGTCGCGGCGTATTTTTCAACATGTTGAAAAATGCCCGCGAGTAAAAAAGGTCGCCATGGAAAAAATCGATACTTTTTTTACTCGTAGGTTTAGTCGTAGTAGGTCGGCATGTTAGTCGTAGGTAATCGAGGGTAGTCGAAGGTAGTCATAGATAGTCTTCATCATAGTCGAAGGGAGGGCGAAGTAGGTCGTCTTCACTCTCCACTATTCGGTGTCCAATTTTCCCGAAGTTAGTCGTAGCTAATCAAAGCTAGTCTTCAACACAGTCGAAGGAGGTCTTCTACATAGTCGAAGGAGGTCTTCAACATGACATTTTTTTGAACACTCCTAAACTCTTCTAAACTCGCCAATTAGGTCGCCCAAGTGGGACAGCCCCTTTACAACTGAGTCAACACTGAAGTATTTCAGTGATTCCTCACCATATTCTAAAAAGTACTAGAAGTAGAAGGGATATTAACAGAAATGAAAAATAATTAAAGATGAGTTCATTGAATAGACAGATGCTTGAAAATAGTACAACTGCTCTACACTTATATCTGTAGTTAGTCCAAATCAACAGATGGGAATGGGATGGCTTCCCCATCAGGTCTGCAGTTAGGCACAGTTACCCACTCTGTCTTGTTCGTCTATTGTATGGAACCCTTTGCAAAATTCATCAGGAAGGATGAGAGCATGAGAGGAGTGACATTGCCAGGCAGTGGGAGCATTCAGGTCAAAACCTCCCAGCACATGGACGATGTTGCTGTCGTTTGCTCGGATCCAGAGTCGGTCCGCAGATTGAATAGCATCTACGACCAGTTTGAATCAGTATTGGGAGCCAGAGTCATCCTCAAGGAGGTTGAGACCATGATCTTCGGCAACTGGCCTGACCAATCTTGCTTCCCCTTTAACACCATCTGTCGTTTGTAGAGAGGTTCTTCCAGACCAATACCTTCGACCACAAGGTAGACAAAAATGCTGGAGAAACTCAGCAGGTGAGACAGCATCTATGGAGCGATGGAAATAGGCAATGTTTCGGGCCGAAACCCTTCTTCAGACCACAAGTCCATCAGGGAGTGATCTGCATGGAACATCCTGCAAGCACTGCAGGAAAAGAGCTCGATGGATCCAGTGACTTGGCTCCCTGATTAGACTGCCCAGCTTCTCTGGCAAAATGTTTCATTGCCAAAACTCACCAACAAGATGTCGCTTGGCTGGTGGTGAGGGAGGCCCTGCAAATCAGATCCTTCCTGCACTGTCGGAATCCTACTACCAGTGCACGCTGCCCTCGGGTCGACTCCTATGGAGAAGGTTGCCCGCCTCTCCGAGAGTGTGGATTTATGAAGAAAGGGTGGTGGTGTTCACACACACATTGTTGCATTACAGCATTTTTGGAATTTAGCGTAACACTCTAGAAGAAAGTTTTCCCGTTATTTTGACAAGTGTATTTCAGGTTAGTTATAAAATATTGATTGATATGCATAAGAAGGAAATAGACCAGGGAAAACTATTATAGTCAAGAACAAACTTCAAAGAACTATTAATATGAAATTTAATTTTTTATTTGCATTTAGGTAGTGAACAAAAGTGTTTTATTATCAAACATGGACATGGTAGATCTGTTTTGGACATATTACTATAGTGGAGATTGCAGATGTTGGAATCTGGAGCAATTCCTAGGCAATTAATTCCTCATTTCATTTGTTCATGTTGCCATTTATTGTTCAAAATTAATGCGTTTCAGTACAAATGACAATTAAATACTCTTGGTTCTTGAGATGCTGGAATCTTAAGCAAAAAACTAAGTGTTGAAGGAACTCAGCAGGTTAAGCAGTATCTTTGGAGGAAATGGACAGGTGATGCTTCGGGTTCGGGCTTTTCTTCAGACTCGAGCGACTAGGATTAAAACTATTTATGCTATTTTGTCCATAGATCAGTAATACATGAAATTGTGATAGTAAGTGGGTTTTACAATATCTAACATATTAATGTGGTTCAAGCTCTCTTTATTCTCTCTTGCAGAGGAAGATCGATTGTCACTAATATCTATATAATCAGTCTGAAGAAAAGTCCCAACTTGTAACGTCATCTGTCCGTTCACAGATGCTACCTGACTCGCTGATTTCCTCCAACACTTTGTTTTTTGCTAGCAGAATGAATTGCAAGATAACTTTGGAATGGACAATAGAAAGAGGAACTTAAAGGGTGGCCATTCAAGATGAAAATAGATAATAATGTTTCTCAGATCAGTGCTGAGACCACTGCTAATCATAATTTACATTTATGATATAGACTGAAATCACATACACATTGCAAATTATATCAGCCGATGTTAATGGGGAAATGCAACACATTATTGGGAGACATTAATACATTTGCAGAATGGACAAGTAGCTGGGAAATACAGTAAGTGAGGAAAATAGTAGGTTGCTTATTACTCGGAAGGAACGAGTGTGGGTGGAGTAGAGAAATAAAGAAACCAAAATAGAAATCCAATAATCGTTAAAAAGTGTACGTAGAAGGAAAAAGTTATTACAAATATAAACTAAACCAGGCATCAGGATTTATTTTTCAAGAGAATTAAAATGCAAGAAAGTTGTGCCAAAACAGTTTCAGACCTCAAGCTGTTGTGATGAAGTCTTTGACCTAAAATGTTAATTTTGTTTCTCTTTCCACAAATGCTGCCTGACTAGCAGTTTCTAATTTTCCTTCATATTTCCTGTATGCATTTTATTTTGAGCTATCATTCTATTTTTGACCTTTATTAGTCCACCATTAGTGTACAGCATACTATTCTGGGCACTGCATTATAAAAAATCTTGTGGATGCACTGGTGATCATGCAGAATATTTAAGAGGATGCTACCAGAAATGCTAAGCAATGCAAATTGGACGAGGAAATGGACAGACAAACATTCCTTTTCCATCAGGCTGTAGAAGGATCCCAACCCTAAACAGCATCTGTCCATTCTCCTCCACAGATGCTGCCTGATCTACTGAGTTCCTCCAACATTTTGTTTTTAAAATCAGCATTGTGCTTATTGAAGCTAGGACTCTGCTACTTTGTCCAAATATCAGTCATACATGAATTTGTGATAGTAAAGGTGCTTCAACACCAGTACAAAAAAAAAGTTAACATGTGATTCAAGCCTGGTTTATTCTCTCTTTCAGAGGATGATCGAATGTCACAAATATCTGCACGATCAGCAGCATCCAGTTCACTGGCCTCTCAAGTTCTTGAACGTGCTCAGAAAAGGAGAGATAACTTCTGGGGCAAGAA
The DNA here is from genome assembly GCF_010909765.2 of Amblyraja radiata. Lineage (NCBI taxonomy): Eukaryota > Metazoa > Chordata > Chondrichthyes > Rajiformes > Rajidae > Amblyraja > Amblyraja radiata. Next base: position 38,026,912 of record NC_045974.1, on the reverse strand, counting down.
CCTATGAACTTTCAGATAGTGGTTCTTACCAAGAAGGATGTGTGGCTTTTGGTAAGGTGTGAGATTTTTTCTAATCGGACAACTAAATCTTGTTCAGATTTGAATTAGCATTTTTGCTTTGGATGTGATAAAGGTTACACTTTTCACTTCTATTTGTTATTTAAAAACGTTTGGTTTATTGTGTTTCGTGTGTTTAGATGCTGAGAACATTTCAGGTTTTGGTGTTTGCTAAAATTTTACAATAAAAAAGATTCATAAAATACAACCTAATTTCAGCACCACAGAATAAAGTTAAAACATTACTAACTTTTAATGTCTGTATAAAATGGAATTCCACAGGATAATTTTAATAAATTATTTTTTTAATAAAAACATGAATGATGAATTTGTGTTATGGGTCAGGATTATTATGTAAGATTAATTTTTAGCTTGATGCTACTGCTATAACAATCTACACAGAACATTTGTGCAGAGATATGGTTTCCATGATTTACTCCATTGCTGATCCAGATGGAAAAAGCTGCTACACTCAATGCAGTCGACATGGTGCAGAGCAACTCCTGTCAACTCTCATTGAATCCAATGCAGAACATGGCTGTCACTTCACTTAAATTATGGAAGCACTTTATGAACCTGATGCTTACTATAGTTTCAACACTACTACAAACATTGGCAACAATGGCTATTCTACTTCAGCACAATTGCACTGCACTTGTTTAGAAGTTGCTGATACAACTATGTCTACATTCAAGTCACTTCATTAATACTGCCACAGGGTACCAATAGTTGGAATAATCCTGCCTTTTACGTTTTGCTTGAAGCCTGAGGAGAGCCATGTTTAATATGCAAATAACAATAACTTGCAAAAATTCATAAATCCTGAATAGAACCCAGGGAATGTCACCAAGGTAAGATCTGTCCAGGTTCAGGAAATGCCATTGGGATAAATGAAACTATATGACTGACTGCTGGCTTGTAGCAACCCAATGAATCTAATGTGTGATGGCTTGGGGTGGGAATTGACTTTAGAGGAAAATGGTGAAACCTTTTGGGAGGAAATCTTCTTGAACTGTTGCCAGCTATCCCAAAGCCCAGAGTCATACAATTCTACAAATGCAAAGACTTCATATCACCATAGATAGACACAAAATGCTGGAGTGACTCAGCGGGACAGGCAGCATCTCTGGATAGGAGGTGATGTTTTGGGTCGAGACTGTTCTTCAGACTTAGTCAGGGGAGAGGGAGACACAGATATGGAAGGGTAAGGTGTGAAAACGAGGCATCAAGGGGCTGAAGCTCAATGAAAATGTAGAATAGATCATTGTTAGCTAAGGGAAGGCGACAATGAAGCATACAAAGATAAAATTTAATCAGGACAGTCAGACTGGTCAGAGAACTAGGATGGGGAAGGAATGATGAGAGAGGGAAAGCAAGGGTTACTTGAAGTTTGAGAAGCCAATATTCACACCGCTTGGTTGTAAGCTACCCAAGCGAAACATGAGGTGCTGTAGCTCCTATTTCCGTTGGACCTCACTCTGACAGTGGAGGAGACCCAGGAAAGAAAGGTCAGTATGGGAATGGGAGGGAGAGTTAAAGTGTTTAGCAGTGTTGTAAGTTTAGCCGGACTGAGTAGAGATGTTGTAGGTTTCGGTGGACTGAGCAGAGATGTTCAGCAAAACGATTGCCGAGCCTGCGCTTGGTCTTGCCGAAATATAGGAGTCCACACCTGGAACAGCGGATACAGTAGATGAGGTTGGAAAAGGTGCTCTGCCTCATCTGAAAGGACTGTGGGAGGACGGAGTCGAGGGAAGAGGTATAGGGACAAGTATCACCATCTACATTCTGACATCCAGGAATGGCACTGCTTGGAAGTTGCAATATTAGTGCCAAGATGATGTGCAGTGCAGTTAATTTCCACTGTTCAGAAATGACAACAATAAACTAGTCTGAAGAAGATTCTCGACTCGAAACGTCACCCATTCCTTCTCTCCAGAGATGCTGCCTGTCCCGCTGAGTTACTCCAGCTTTTTGTGTCTATCTTCGGTTTAAACCAGCATCTGCAGTTCCTTCCTGCACAATAAACTAGCTGTAACGGTAACTAGTTCTGTTTTTTTTTTAATAGTCAGCCAATTCTTTATCATTCTAATAAATAGAATGATGTTCTTGGCAAAAGTAGACAGGCAGCAGCTGCTTACAGGCAAGGTCTACATTCGAAACGTGGGAGTCATTCAAAGGTGCATACATACATTATGCCGAGAACTGACGCTTTCGCTTACTTGCAAATATCGCAAAATAAAGAGGTGTGTGTTTTTTCGTGCACATGACCGTGCAGATTTGCATACTGAATGAACTTTCCAGGAAAGCAGCGCTAGTCCTCGGCGTTTCCTCTAGCAGCTGCGGGCAGCGGTTGAATACGATGTGCTTCGGTTTCGTAGACGTTTCCCTCTCCGCGAAACTAGAACAACCACGGTTGAAATCGCTGCGTTTCCAGAGGACCCCGGGGAACTCCGCACGCGGTTCTGGGCTTCGTTCCCACCAGTGTAGTTGAGAGCAATATCCAATGGTTTCAGCATTGGATACTAACGTGTGTATGCATGCATGCACTCAGGTGAAGAGACAATGGAAGGTATATTCACACATCCAGCACAGAAATTAAATTAAACTATAAACAATTGTAGGTGCCAGCTAATAGGCAAAGTCACAATGTGTTGAGAGTGACAAGTAGGAAGCTGTTATTGAGAGATAAAGTGAGAAAGAAAGCTTGCGTTTATAAGGTTTAGTTCAGTTTATTGTCACGTGTACCGAGGTACTGTGAAAAACTTTTGCTGCATGCTAACCAGTCAGCGGAAAGACTATACATAATTACTATCGAGCCATTTTAGTGTATAGATACAAGCCAGAAAAGTCCAATCAAGGATAGTCCGAGGGTCAGGAATGAGGTAGATAGTAGTTCAGGACTGCTCTCTGGTTGTGGTAGAGTGATTCAGTTGCCTGATAACAGCTAGGAAGAAACTGTCCCTGAATCTGGAGGTGTGCGTTTTCACACTTCTATACCTTTTGCCTGATGGGAGAGGGGAGACGAGGGAATTCATCTTTGAAGTATAAACAAAGAAGTTAAATTAGTACAATGTAATGGGATTGAGGTCACACAAAACTCTATTGATTTTTGCGAGCACATCAGTTACAACAAAAGAAACCTCATGTAGAGGCATTTGCTTTGCAGATTCTGCAATTGTGATTGCAAGTGTCAGTTACTGCCACCAACACAACTTGCCCTGATCTCTAACAGTCAACCACATGAAATGGCACAAGCCACTAATGGATTTAAGAGAAGAGTGGCCAGGGTGTGACTCATCCTTGATTATGCTGCTGGCCTTGCTGAGGCAGCGTGAGGTATAAATGGAGTCAATGGAAGGGAGGTTGGTTAGTGTGAGTGTCTGGGCTGTAATCACAATTTGCTGCAATTTCTTGGGGTCTTGGTTGGAGCTGTTCCCAAGTAGCCTTAAAGTGTAAAAGCCCTGTCCCACTTTCCCGAGTTACTCACGAACTCTCCCAAGTTTTCCCCTTGATTCGAACTCGGGGAATGTTGGGGAATGTCGGTAGCGAGCTCGTAGGAGGCCGTAGGAGTTTGTAGATGTTTCGTAGTGGCTCGTAATGCCAGCTGTAGGAACTCAGGGCATCAGGTAAGTCGGGACGCTTTTTCAACGTTGAAAAATGTCCACGAGTAAAAAAAAATAGCCCAGAGTATCTACGAATGGCTATTACCGTAATTCTCCGAGTTTGAATCAAGGGGAAAACTCAGGAGAGTTCGTGGGTAACTCGGGAAAGTGGGACAGAGCCTTTAGCCTTGTTACTTTGTACACTTGCTTTCCGTATCCAGCATAATGTTCCCCCCTGGAGTTTGCACTTTGTGGGTGGACAGTGATAAAAATTATGCCCTTAGCTTGCTAAATGTCTCTATCACTTTTATGTTTATTCCTCATTAGGTTGTGGCGTTCTCTGGCGATGTTATTGTTTACTGTGCATTCCTAAGTCCACGAACTGAAGAAGCAGTTGGCGATCGAGAAAATTTAGAAATCTGACTTTTTATTAAATATCAATCTGGTGTTTTCATGATTATTACTACTCAGACTAACTCCTTTTAAATTCCAGATTTTAATTAATGATGTATTTAATTTTCCATCTGGATGAATGGTCCAAGACTGTCGCTTGGGTTAGTAAAGTCACCAGATCCTTGCTAAAGATGTGAATATACCTTCCATTGTTACCTTTCCACTTATTGAATCAATCTGCAGGAACAGAAATCTGATAATTACACATCTTTGAGTCTCAAGAAGGGTTCCAACTCAAAACACCACCTCATCATTGCCCTCCAGAAATGCTGCCTGGCCCACTAAGTTACTCGAGCACTTTGTGTTTTATTCAAGATTCCAGCATCTGCAGTTCCTTGTTGCTCCTCTGCATATCGTGCTTCCTTTTTGGGTAGGTTTTACTTAGTTTCAACAGCAGCATTAAAACAAGTTCTTGATTATGACTAGGATGACAGTAAGTTCCTAGTATTGTGGGAATAGTGAGGAGCAAAGTGATTAATCATGGAATTCATGTTATTTCGCAACTCTTAGGATCATCACAAGTTGCTGGGACATTTACACCATAATAACAACCACATTAAACTCACAATTTTACACTCCACCCAGGGCCGGATTTAGATGAAGAGAGGCCCTAAGCTATTTCACTTGTGAGACCCCTCCCAATCCCCCACCCCCACGACTAGAGGACCATGACTACCCGACAGTGACAGTGTGACACTTTTAGACCCTACTATATGTTGTCATTAAACAGTTGGTTTTAAAATACATATTGGATTCACCGCGGAGCGAGCGATGCCTACCAGGATCGCCGTTTGAAGCTCTGGAGTATTGGGCCTGCTGCTTCAACATCATGGAGCTGTGGTTTGCGGAGCTCCCAGCCTCGGGCCGCGCTGATTTTAATATCGCGGAGCCCTGGGATCCCTTTGCCGAGGGCTACCAGCGTGAATCTCCACCCAGCTCAGCCTGTGGACTTCGGGAGCCGCGGTCTCCGGTCGGAAGTGGCTGATTTGGAAGTCCAAGCTGCTGAGAATGTTCTCCCATTCCGACGTCGAATGGTGACCCCAAATATCATTGTACCAATGGCCATGGGGGGGGGGGGGGGGTCCAAGAGGAGGGGGTCCGTTGGAGATTGGAAAATGGATCTTCAATGAGGGCGAGGACTCCTTCCCAAGTAAGAATGGTGTGAGGTGGAGGCGACGGAAGAAGAGCTCCAAATCGCGGCGTGCGCGAATCTCATTGAGGTGGGGACGGAGGGGGACAAGGGTGAGGCCTCTGCTGAGGACAGACTGTTCGGTATCAGAGAGGGGGAGGTCAGGGGGGTTGGTGAACACACGGCAGGGATGGGGGTTGGGGCCGGAGGAAGGCAGGTGAGTGGACTGAGGCCAAGGCGATGTCTGGTGGAGGGGTGGTGGATGGTCAAGGGGGTAGGGGGGTATGAGGACTGTAGTGTGGGTGGGGAAGAGCTGGGGTCACATGGTTTTAGGGGAAGGGGAAGACCCAGTGGAAGAGACAGGGTTAGGGGGACTAGAACTAGGACTCAGCGCAGTCAAACCCGGGGGAGTGGGAGTCTGCAGCGTGAAGCTTCAGGCCCGGTGCTGAGTCCAGGCTGCTGTTAAGGCGACGGCTACGGGCTGCTGGAGGGCGGTGCAGTGGCCAGGGTCAGCGGGCAAAGAGTAGGAGGTCCCGGTGGGCGGATGGTCGGTGAGGCAGCGAGGTGAGTAGGCCCCCCTAAATCTCGAGGCCCAAAGCTTAAGCTTGTCTAACTTATACGTAAATCCGGCCCTGACTCCACCCACTCCTGCTCTCATCATCATTATCTGGTTTTGGAAAACTATTGTCAATTCTGACACAAGGAACTAGAAATGCTGGAATCTTGAGGAAAACACAAAATGCTGGGGTAGCAAGGGCTGCACGGTGGCACAGATATCTGCCTTACAGTGTCAGAGGCCCAGGTTCGATCCTGACTATGGGTGTTGTCTGTATGGACTTTATACATTTTCACCGTGACCATGTGGGTTTTCACCGGGTGCTCCGGTTTCCTCCCACACTCCAATGACGTAAATGTTTTAGGTTAGATGTGTAGGAACGTACTGTAGATATTGGTTTATACTGAAGATAGACACAAAATGCTGGAGTAACTCAGCGTGTGATGTTTTGGGTAGTTTCTGGAGAAGGGCCTCGACCCAAAGCATCACGTATTCCTTTTCTCCAGAGATGCTGTCTGACCCGCTGAGTTACCCCAGCTGTTTATCGGTTAAATGGCTTCAGTAAAAGTTGTAAAAGTAAAACTTAGTGTGTAGGATAGTGCTAGTGTACGGGGAATGCTGGTCAGCCTGGACTCAGTAGGCCGAAGGGCCTGTTTCTAAAGCAGGCCAGGCAGTATCTGAGGAGTTAATGGACAGGTCATCTTTCTGGTCAAGACCCTCCAGAGTGATAGCACCGGAGGGACAAAGCTAGAATAGAGAGGTGGGGGTAGGAAAAAGCCTAGCAAGTGATAGGTGGATACAGCTGAAAGGGATTTGATTGGTAAACGGGTGGTAACAGTCCCTTTGTCCCACCAAGCCTGTGCCAACCAACGATCCCCGCATACTACTATCCTACACATTCTAGGGCCAATTTTACAATTATACAAAGCCAATTAACCTAGAAACATGTACGTCTTTGGAGTGTGGGAGGAAACTGGAGAATCCAGAGAATGTCCATAGTCAGGATCGAACACGGGTGTCTAGCACTGTAAGTGATAAAGGCTAGAGACAAATAGTACACTTTCCAATCATCCTGTCCTCGGACTCCTCCACTGCCAGTGAGGCCATGGGCCATACGCAAAGCGGAGGAACGTCACCTCATATTCCGCTGGCATAGCTTACAATCCAACAGTATCAACACTGAACTCTCTAATTGTAAGTAATTCTCTCCTGTGCCTCCCTTCCACTCGGCTGCACACCCACTATCGTGCCCCTTACTCCCCCCATCCTCCTATAACCTTCGACCTCTATACCTCCCTTTGGCTTTACATTTCACTCTTCTTATCTGACACCCTTTTGTCCCCTTTTCATCTCTAGTCTTTGTCACTTACTCCACCCATTTAGCAAGTAAACCCCTCTCACCTGTATCCAGCTACCACTAGCCAAGCTTTGTCTTGCCCCCACCTCTCTTTTCCAGCTTTCTCACCCCTACCACAATAAGTTAGAAGAATGGTCCTTGCCGGAAATGTAGCCTATCCATTCCCTCCACAGTTGCTGTCTGACCCAATGAGTTCCTCCAGCACTTTGTGATATGTGAGACATGCTGCCATATTTGCAATGTTCTGCAGTTAGCAAAACTAATGCAATTACATTGCATCTCAGAATTTCTTGAAGTACTTTGCAGTCAAAGTTAATATAGGAAAGGTTAGCAGCAAATATGCACCACAAGGCACCGTAGATCTGTTTTAGTAACATTGATTAAGAGATAAATATTGAGTAAATATGAAGATTCGGAATTTATAGAACTCCAAGGCTTGAAGCATTAAACCATGATCTTGATTGCCCAATTGAACAGGTGGTGACATTTGAATTTAGAAGAATAAGAGGTGATCTCAATTGAAAAATATACAATTTTAGGGGATCCTTGTCCTTCATATAGTGTCCTGGGATCTTAACAATGTTCTTAAGACCAACATAGATAGAAACAAGAGTAACCAATTCATACCTTTCAACACGATCGTGTTTGATCTAACATTCCTCAAATCCACTCTCACGTCCACTTTCTTCTCCTAAAAGTTGATCAATAAATATTTTTTTAAAGAAGAAAGGAAATACTGACAGTTCAAAATAAAATGTAAATGACAAATTTAAACATCTGGAAGCTAGAATTTTAGTAACGGGTGTGGAACTACATGAATACTTTTTTCTAATATTAGTATAAACGTTGCTCATCTGACACAAACTATTGATTGCAACTTTAGCGTGAGATTGGTTGTAATTGTTGCAGTAGCTTTTGCACGGTGCCACAGTGGTAGATCTACTGCCTTTCGGCGCCGGAGACCCGGGTTCATCTTGACTACCGGTGCTGTCTGTATGGAATTTGTACATTCTCCCCAAGACCACACTCAAAAGACGTACTGGTTTGTAGGTTAATTGGCTTGGTATAAATGTAAAATTGTCCCTTGTGTGTGTTGGGTAGTGTTGGTAGTGGGATCACTAGTCGGTGCGGACCCGGTGGCCAAAGGGCCTGTTTCCACGCTCTCTAACTAAACTAGAACTAAGCCAAAACAGTACATCTTGATCCATCTACATGGAATCACACAATGTGTGTATTTGTATATTACGTAGAAATTGATCTTGGGTTGGTTTTAACAACAAAATCACCATTTATTATGTACCCTTGAAATTCAAAGTCCAGACTGACTGCGGTGACAAACCTGACATTCCATAACAAGGTGACCAGCATGGTGACCAAAACTGGACACAATGTCACAAGTGCAGCCTTGCTGACATCTTGTACAACTATAACATAATTTCCTAATTTCCTTACACAATTACCTGACTGATGAAGGCCAGCAACCAAAAGCTTTCTTCTCCCCCTTATCTTTCTGTGACACCACTTTGAAGGAACTATGTACTTGTACTCATAGTTTCCTCTGCCCTACCATTAACTGTGAAGGTCCTACTCTGGTATGACTTCCCTAAATGCAAAAACTCACACTAATCTGAATTAAACCCCTAATGCCCCTGTCCCACTCAAGGTTTCCGTGCCGTTCCCGGAGGTTCCCGGAGGTTTTTGTCAGTCTCCCTACCTGCTTCCACTACCTGCAACCTCCGGCAACCACCTGCAACCTCCGGGAACCACACGGAAACCTTGGGTGGGGCGCAAAGTCTTCAGTGGTTTCCGTTCAGGTTTCCTAAGTGGGACAGGGGCATTAGCCACTCCTCTGCCCACATGCCCAGTTGATCAAGTTCCCTCCGTAATACATAATAACCATTCTCACTGTCTATGATATCACCTATTTTAGTGTCATCTGCAAATTTATTTATCATGCTTTATAAAATGTTATTACAAATCGTTGATATAAAGCACAGGGAGCGATGGGCCCCAACACCGACCCCTGAAGCACACCACTAGTATCTCTGTTTCCTGGGCCCTGGGGAGTGTTGTACAGCAGAGGGAACTAGCAGTACAAGTACATTAAGCCAATTCTAAGCCAATTGTGGTTGCGCTAGAAGGAATTGTATGGTCCAAGGCTGAGGCACTAATGAGTTCAGGCGGCTTAACGGTGTTCAGAAGTTACTTTGTTACTGCGGCAGTTACTGCAAAGTTACTGCGAGGGACAACCTCATCTGTGGATTGGTGAGGAGAAAGTCACAATTCTCTCCCCTGTGTTTGTTCTCCTCAAACTGTAGACTAATTGAGCTATATTTATACAATCTTCTGTCATTTCTGAAGCACTACAGAATGTGCAGTAAAATATGTCCTATGAAATAAAGGTTTGGTTCTCATAGTCATATAATATTATGTAGGTCTGCATTATTAAGCAAAGGATGATGGAAATACGTAACCTTTTAATTAGTATCTGCAAAGGACAAAGACAAGTTATATATTATGTGACGTGTCGAAAGATACAGAAGCAAAATCATCATAATCCTCTGTTTCGCCTTGTTAGATTTCTCTGAATTTCAGGTTTCCGACATTTGTGAGTTTTTATCTTACTCTATTTGTTGCCCTGTGCATCCTTCACTGCTATGATCTTGAACAAACTATTTATTCAGAAATGAAGGAATTATACATTTAACGATTTATCTTTGGAAACTGAGAAAGGCTTTACAGTGATATTTCCTTTGAGAAAAGAACATATAAATAACAGCAACTTGCAATTATATTTCAGTGTTGGTGTTGGGCCAAGATGGTGAAAGCATAGAATACATTTATGCCGATTTGAAAATGAAGGGATGTTTGAGATGGGGCAGCAATTGTCCAGCACAGGTGGCTCATTGTGGATTATTTTTTATGAGGCAGGTGAAGCAGGGGCTGTAAAAGGAAAAAAAAACAGCAATTGACTTCCTGACTCTTATACTTAATGTAGTTTAGCTTAGTTTGGAGATACAGTGCAGAAACAGGCCATTCGGACCCCTAGTCTGTGCCAACCAGCGGTCCCTGCACACTTACACTATCCTGCACACACATGGGACAATTAACAATTTAACCAAGCCAATTAGACTCCAAACCTGCACGTCTTTGGAGTGTGGAGGAAATCGGAGATCCCGGCTAAAACCCACAGAGGTCACGGGGAGAAACTACAAACTCCGTACAGACACAAACCCATTGCCAGTATCAAGCCCAGGCCTCTGGTGCTGCAGGCCAGCAAATTTACTGCAGCGCCACCTAGCTGCCCACGAAGGCAAACATACCAAATGCCAACTTTACCACTCAATCTACTTGTGTTGCCACTTTCAGATCCCTCTGTGCACCAATGCTGTTAAGGCTCTTGCCCTTGACTTTATACTTCCTCTTTAAATTCGTGCTCCCAAAGTGCAACACCTCATTCTGTGCTTTCACCAACATGGCCCGTTCTCCAGTGTGCTTCAATTCACAGCCTCCAAACACCAATGCTGCAATATAATTGCAAGATGATGTTATTTAAATGTCAAAGGAAATGTCTCAGCAAAGCCTTTCTCAGTTTCTAAAGATAAATCATTAAATGTATAATTCCTACATTTTAGAAGAAATTGTTTGAATTAAACTCCAGCTGCCATTTCACTGTCCACTTCTGCAGCTAATCTCGATGCGACTGTTATAGTTTGACCACCTTCCTCACTAACTGCGACTCCAGAAATGTTGATGCCTTCTGCAAACTTTCTAATTTACCATTCTACATTTACATTAGATCATTTATATATATCACAAACAACAGAGGTTCCCGCACAGATCCCTGCAGAACTCCACTGGTCACACTATTCCAGCCAGAATAACACACTTGCTCCACAACCCTCAGTCTTCCATGAGAAAGCCAGTTATGAATCCAAACGGGCCAAGTCATCATGGATCTCATGCACCTTAATCTTCTGGATCAGCCTACCATGAGAGACTTTAACAAATGCCTTTCTAAAATCCATGTAGACAACAATCGCAACCTTAAGGGGGTGGGCAGGCTAGATGCAGGAAGATTGTTCCCAATGTTGGGGAAGTCCAGAACAAGGGGTCACAGTTTAAGGATAAGGGGGAAATCTTTTAGGACCGAGATGAGAAAATTTTTTTTCACAGGGAGTGGTGAATCTCTGGAATTCTCTGCCACAGAAGGTAGTTGAGGCCAGTTCATTGGCTATAATTAAGAGGGAGTTAGATGTGGCCCTTGTGGCTAAAGGGATGGAGAGAAGGCAGGTACAGGATACTGAGTTGGATGATCAGCCATGATCATATTGAATGGCGGTGCAGGCTCGAAGGGCCGAATGGCCTACTCCTGCACCCATTTTCTATGTTTCTGTTTCTATGTTTGCCTTCATGGATCAACTTTGTTATCTCCTCAAAAACTTAAATAAGTTGATGAGGTATAACCTCCTGCAGACCAAGACATGCTGCTCTCCCTAATTATTCCATTCTCTTCCAAATGGGAGTAAATCCTACCCTTAAATCTTCTCCAATAGTTGCGCCACCACTGCAGTGGGGTTCCCCAGCCTTTAACTTCCTGGATTTTCTCCTTCTCTTCTTAAACAATGGAACAACATTGGCTTCTTCCCAGTCCTCGGGGATCATGCCTCTAGAGAAGATACAAAAAACTTAATCAATCAATGCCCCTGCAAACTCCTCTCTAGCATCTGTCAACAATTTTGGATAGATCCCATCATGTCCCCTGATTTATACTACTTAATGCTCGAGAAAGATCCCCCAACACCCCCCCCCCCCCAGCCCATCACACAAACCAACCTATCTATTGATTCCATTTATACCTCACGCTGCCTCCACAAGGCCAGCAGCATAATCAAGGACGAGTCGCACCCTGGCCACTCCCGCTTCTCCCCTCTCCCATCGGGCAAAAGCTATGGAAGTGTGAAAACACACACCTCCATATTTACGGATTGTTTCTTCCCAGCTGTTATCAGGCAACTGAATCATCCTGCCACAACCAGAGAGCAGTGCTGAACTACTGTCTACCTCTTTGATGACCCTCGGACTATCCTTGATCAAACTTTGCTGTCTCTACCTTGCACTAAACATTATTCCCTTACCATGTTCTATACACTGTAAATGGATCGATTGTAATCATGTATTGTCTTTCTCTTGACTGGACAGCACACAACAAAAACTTTTCATTGTACCTCGGTACACGTGACAATAAACTAAACTGAACAAAACTAATTTAAATCCTCAGCTGCAGGACAAAAGCATCTTCCCATTTACTCAATGCAGGACGCCCCTCAATTTAATAATTTTAATCAATTTAATTTGAGTAATGAGCCCTTTTTAAGTCCACCGTCGCCTCCTGTGTATCAAAGAAAAATAAACATATTGCTCATTTATTTCCCCATAGCAGGAGATTTCTACTGGTAAGTCTCATCTGCATCCTCTCCAGTCCAAACACATCTTCCCTGTGATGTCTTGACCAGGATTTTTCAAAGTAGTGGCGCAAAATGCATTGTCGCTAATCCTAGTCCAGCATCCCTCTAAATTATCGATTATATTCTTATTATTATATTATTATTATCTAATATAGGAAACCCTTCCGCGTGAACTTTTAACTACATGATCAAACAATTCTAGTATTTTCAAGGATCCACATCTAAATTTAGATAACCCAGGATGATTGTTTTAAATGTCCACCGGATGGTTCTATAGATTAGACGGGGGCGATCGATCAGTCAACATCGCGCGTTTTTTTAAAAACAATAGATGGTCCTGATATTCCCGTTGGGTAAAATTAAACAAGGCTGTTATTTCATAAGAAACCAGAGATGTTGCCATTATTGACCAATATTGCAAAATAATTACATACGATACCCGAATGTTCATATTTCAGATTATAGCGCTGACATTGTGATTTTATTAGAAAGGCATGAATTTGCACAATCGGCAAATTACCTGCGAGAAAGCGGAAATTTACTGAGTAAATGCCGCGGTCGTTATGTCATTCGGGGAGATTTCTGAACTAACTATGGAGGATATATAAACAATGTTCAACAGCGATTCATTCAGAATAGAAGATAGAGCGGGTAAAGTTTGTACCGTAGACGCATCTTGCTCACTTTTGTGTTGTCAGCCTTATCTCAATCTAGTTGAGGTGCAGGGACGTAAGGCGGTTTTGATTTGCAAGTGGGCCAGATCTGTCTGATACATTGCTCTCAGAATGCATCCGTTCACCACTGTAGCTGTGTTGGTCCTTGGTTGCTTTGTAGTCCTGGGCAACTGTGCCCCGAGCTTGAATTCAAAGAGAACGAATACGGTTTGTCGAGTTGAAGAACGATTACTGCGACAAATGAGACACATGGTCCACCTGTTGTCTAGAGATGTGAGTGCATGTTTCTGTCTTTCACTCTGTGTGGAAGTTTTTGCTGTTCCGAGCTTTTAGAATGACATTAATTCACACCAATCATTCCACAGGCTCAAATGCAGGACGAGGACACGGACAACAGGCTGGTGGGAAAGGAACTATTCCGAGGGCTAGAGGTATAACCTTGCATTGGTGCGACGATCATTAATGTCACCGAGCACAAGTTAACAATTCACAGCATTATGTTGTTGTTTGGATAATACCTGAGACACCCCTGGTTTATTTTGCAGGAATCTGGCAGCTGCTACGTGCTCAGAGAGGTGATTGACTTCTATCTTATAACAGTTCTGAACTCCGAAGAATTGCAGACCAAGTACCCGCAGCTGGACGAGGTGAAGGAGTTTCTCACCGTCCTGATGAAACGACACATGTCTGATTGCGTAAGTGTTTCCTGTTGTGATCGAACTAAGTCGGGAGAACATAGAAGTTCCGCACAAAATGCTGGAGTAACTCAGCGGGACAGGCAGCATCTCTGGCGAGAAGGAATGGGTGACGTTTCGGGTAGATACCCTTCAGACTATATTATGTATAGTGTGTAGTATATTCCAGCCGAAACGTCACCCGTTCTTTCGCTCTAGAGATGCTGCCTGTCCCGCTGAGTTACTCCAGCATTTTTGTGTCTATCTGCGGTGTAAACCAGCATTTGCAGTTCCTTCCTACACATTGAACTGATTGTGTTCCTTTCAGGATACAGAGGAGAAAACGCAAGCCAACGCAAACATTGAGCGACTGAAGCAGAAAGTGGACCAGGTAATTTACAAATAAGTCATGCACATGTTCTATATCGGGTTAAAGGCGTAAAACACCTTGATAGCCAGGGATCACCTGTGCACACGCGAATATGATGCATCAAAGCCCCAATGCCCTTAACATTCACAAGTTATTGGAGTAGAATTAGGCCATTCGGCCCATCGAGTCTACTCCGCCATTCAATCATGGCTGATCTCGGCCTTCGAATCCCATTTTCCTGCCGGCACCCCATACCCCTCATACCCGTTTTAGTCAAGAATTTGTCGATCTCTGCCTCAACAATATCCACTGACTTGGCCTCCACGACCCTCTGTGGCAATAAATTCCACAGATTGGCTACCTTCTGACTGATGAAGTTCCCCCTTCCTTTCTAAAAGCGCACCCTTTAAATCGGAGGCTCTGACCTCTGGTCCTCGACTCTCCCAAAATGGAAACATCCTCTCCACATCCACTCTGTCCATGCCTTTAATTATTCTGTAAATTTGTGCTCAGATTGAATTAAGACCAACAGTCAGGAAAAGAATTGACCTCAGCTGAGTTCAGCAGCACGACATTCAGTAACTACACTTCTGACTCGATGCTCCGCGCAGAACAGTTTCTTAGTTTTCTTGCAGTAAATGAATGTCACTGATGTTCTTGTTATTTCTGCTCATCTATTGCAGCTGGGCGAGGCGAGTAAGGCCAAGGTTGTGGGGGAACTTTTCATCCTCCTTCAGGAGATAGGGAGCCGCTGCTCAACTGCTGAAATATAACCTGGCGACGAGGGGAAACCAGGAATCGATGGATGAGGAAAGAGCTCAAGACACAAGGACACTGTAATAGTTTCTCAAGAACACGTTTTGTTAACTTACCAAATGAAATATATTTATTTCTGATGTATTTATTGTGTATAACGTTATACACATCATTGTAATTACTTACAGTAAGTTATGTAGCAATCTATATTGCATTGTTAATGGGCACTTGTAACATTCTATATTTAATCTTATTATTTAGAAATTTGAAGGTTATCTTTTATAAAATAAACATATATTTGAAATTAAACAAACCACGTGTTATTCGTTCATTTTTTTTGTGAATGACGTGCGGAAGATTCTGATGAAGGGTCTCGATCCGAAACGTCACCCATGCTTTCTCTCCAGAGATGCTGCCTGTCCCGCTGAGTTACTCCAGCTTTGTGTCCATCTATGGTGTGAACCAATATCTGGAGTTCTTTCCTACACAGTTTTCTGTACAACCCATTCTGTAATTGGCAAAGCAGCCGACGAAGTCTTCTAGTGTTTTAATGCAACCTCAGCACTGCTTGCTATGATAAACAGCCAACCGAGTGTCACTGGGAAACACTTAGGTGCCGTGTAACACACTAGACTCCCCTTTAAATCTGATTGGCGCGGTGGCTTAGATAGCATAAATGTTTTTTTTTAAGTTATCTATTTTGTATTTAATAGTTTTAACAGTGGCTGGTAACTTGTGACCAAAACCCACCAATACAACACGGTTAAGTGGGAACAGGTTAACAAATAGTTGGGATATTAACTTTCCGTTGAAGTTATCCGAGAAAATCAAACATGAAGGCGAATGATTTGATTCTTCTTTCTAATTTTAGAGGGATCTGCCAAGAATTACTTTTCCGCGGGTAAATTAGTAAACATCCGGTCGGAACAATGAACACATACTGTTTTACCATCACAGAAATAACACAGAAATAACTAAAACCGTATTCTGTCAAATAAAGTACTTAAAAGCCGAGTTACTGCCTTTTCACACGGAGAAACAGGACCGTCGGTTTGGAATTTAAACGGCAGAATATCGGAACATCTAATGTGGATAGAGAGTTCCTCTCAAAAACCATTACCAGCTGAAACATTCCTCCAATCTCATAAATAAACCCAACGTCCAGAAATGACAGGGTCGCCGAAAGGATAAAGTCAAGCTCGCTTGGCGGTCTATGTGGAAGAGGGAAGATGCTGAGGAGAAAGTTTGTTGCTATTATGTAATGGAGTCCGTTGCACAAAACATAGACAGAGAACAGAACAGCACAGGAACAGGCCTTTCGGCCCACAATGTCCATGTTGAACATGATGCCACATTATATTAATCTCCCGTTTGTACGTGATCCACACCCTTTTAGTTCCTGCATTTGAAACATTTAAAATTACATTATCCGATTAATGTAATGTCAACCTGACCAGGGTAAGATGTAAAATGTTTCGCCGTTCTCTATAAGAGAAAAACTATTCACCACTGGTGGTAGAATCTGGATTGGAGTTGATGGGAATGTGAAGAGATTAAAAAGGGGCTAGTATAAATGGGTGTTTGATGGCGCATGGAGCGGATGGGCTGATTCTCGGTCTACACATCCCCAACCATAACCCTACCTCAGCAACAATCTACTATTGACATTGGTTTGGTTGTACTACGTACTTTGGTTTACACTATTATGTTCCTTTTACCTATTATTACTAACAGATTATTGTATTATTTATTATTGTATATGTATTTTCTGTTAGTATTAAAGGTCCTGCTAATCTGCAGCAAACAAGAATCTCATTGTTCCATTCCTGGTGCATATAACAGTTAAACACTCATGATGACAATCAAAATAGGACGTACATGGTAAATGGTAGGGAATTGAAGAATGCAGGTGAACAGAGGGATCTGGGAATAACTGTGCACAGTTCCCTGAAAATGGAATCTCATGTAGATAGGTTGGTAAAGAAAGCTTTTGGTGTGCTGGCCTTTATAAATCAGAGCATTGAGTATAGAAGTTGGGATGTAATGTTAAAATTGTACAAGGCATTGGTGAGGCCAATTCTGGAGTATGGTGTACAATTTTGGTCGGCAAATTATAGGAAGGACGTCAACAAAATAGAGAGAGTACAGAGGAGATTTACTAGAATGTTGCCTGGGTTTCAGCAACTAAGTTACAGAGAAAGGTTGAACAAGTTAGGGCTTTATTCTTTGGAGCGCAGAAGGTTAAGGGGGGACTTGATAGAGGTCTTTAAAATGATGAGAGGGATAGACAGAGTTGACGTGGATAAGCTTTTCCCACTGAGAGTAGGGAAGATTCAAACAAGGGGACATGACTTGAGAATTAAGGGACAGAATTTTAGGGGTAACATAAGGGGGAATTTCTTTACTCAGAGAGTGGTGGCTGTGTGGAATGAGCTTCCAGTGAAGGTGGTGGAGGCAGGTTCGTTTTTATCATTTAAAAATAAATTGGATAGTTATATGGACGGGAAAGGAATGGAGGGTTATGGTCTGAGCACAGGTATATGGGACTAGGGGAGAATACGAGTTCGGCACGGACTAGAAGGGTCGAGATGGCCTGTTTCCGTGCTGTAATTGTTATATGGTTATATGGTTATATGACTCTCCTGACTCATACTCCTGACATAAGCTGCAGCATTTTGCTGCTTAATGATGAAGAACCCACCCATCTGTATAAACTGGTTTTCCACCACATAGTTAAATGGTAATATTCAGTTTAAAATTATAGTCATCTACCAGTATAAAAATGAGAATGAAATTGGGTCATGTACCAAATTAACTATCCTATTCTGGGGATTAAGTGTATGAAATACAAGATTTGTAAAGGCTACAGTGTAATGGTCTTTGCAGAGCACGACTAGTTTTTTTGTTGGTTTATGGAAGCTAATGAAAACCATATTTTGCAGCAAATCTAAAATAAACAAAATCTTCTGCTTAAATCTTCCTCTATTTCAGAAGGATGAGCTGTGATGAATGAGTCTTTATAACCCTTGGTTATAAAGCAGAACCCAGTGATTGCTCAGTCAATCACAGTTATTGCCCTCCCCACCTTCAATAAGTTCCACAGGAGGCACTGTGCCTCATCAAAGATCCATACCACTCTGGTTTTGCTCTCATCTTGCTGGTACCAGAAGAAAGAAGGTACAGGAGCCTGAGAACCATAACCTCCAGGTTCAAGTACAGATTCTTCCCATTAATCATTGGAATCTTGAAGCACACTATACATCTCTAACCACACCCCTACCTCAGCATCAATGTACAATGTTTTGGTTGCACTATTTATGGCCTTTTTACATAATAGTACAAATAGTTTATTGTATTATTTGGGTGCACGGTTGCACAGTGGTAGAGTTGCTGCCTTGTTGCAGAGTTGCAAAGACCCAGGTTCGATCCTGACTATGGGTGCTGTCTGTACGGAGTATGCATGTTCTCCTCGTGACCTGCGTGGGTTTTCTCCGAGGTCTTCGGTTTCCTCCCACATTTAAAAGACGTACAGGTTTGTAGGTTAATTGGCTTGGTATAAATGTAAACTGTCCCTAGTGTGTATAGGATAGTGTTAGTGTGAGAGGATCGCTGATCAGTGCAGACTCGGTGTGCCGAAGAGCCTGTTTCCGTGCTGTATCTCTAAACTAAAAAGCTAAACTATTTATGATTGTATATTTATTTGTTGTTAGTATTAATGGGCCTGCTAGTCTGCAGCAAATAAGTATCTCATTTTTCAGTTCCTGGTACATATGACAATTAAACACTCATGACTCACCTGTCTTGACAGTAGCAGGAAGCTGCAGAATGAAATCACCTCAATGTTTATGTTGCTAGAACTCATCATATGCTGGGTTTTCTCATGAATATGAAAATATTGACAAACACATGTAGTTTCCCGATCCCAAAATATGACCAAATTTCAGTATGTGACAGATGAATGTCAGAAACTTCTGGTCGGTCACGTTTATTCCAGGGTAGATTTTTTCAAGGAAGTAGATTGTCCCTCAAACGAGTTGAGTAACCTGGATCTGACACTTCCTGTGTGTCACACGTTTGAAAGGTAGAGACAAATGAAAGTAAAATTATCCTAGTT
This sequence comes from Amblyraja radiata, assembly GCF_010909765.2. NCBI lineage: Eukaryota > Metazoa > Chordata > Chondrichthyes > Rajiformes > Rajidae > Amblyraja > Amblyraja radiata. The sequence goes on along the minus strand of NC_045974.1, from coordinate 38,007,702 downwards.
TTGTGACCACATTGGGGTGTGGTTATACTGCCAGTTCTGCTTTGTGAAACTTACAGCACAACTCAAACAGGAAATAGCTGGTATTACAAAGGCAGGCACTCGCTGCATTAAACTATCAGTGCATGAAAACTCTATTCAGGTGCAAAACCACATTTGAAAACACTCACGTTGATAATTAGATGAACTGAGAACATTTTGCATCATATTTAAATATGAGCAAAACAAATCTCACTGCTCTAGCCTAATATTTATGGATATCTGCATTAAAGTTTCAGTTATGGTGTAAATGCAACCTAAATCCTGAAAGGGGACTCAACATGGTATTTGAGCATATGGTGGGGAACATTATAATTCAGGCTTTTGACTTTGTATAATTCATTGCGTTGTAATCTAGAGGTTATGCTGGGATAACAGAAATTTTGCTATTATATTATAAATAATGCTTTCATACTGGAATGTCCCATCAGAATCACATCCATTCTGCAAAAATTTAAAGCATCCGGAAGTAACCTTGAGCATGATCCACCTGGATAAGATCTTGGTTTTACAAAGAGTTATGTCTGATGGGGGTGTGTGTGTGGGCAGGGGGGTGTGTGGGCGGGGGGCGGGTGTAGTGAGCTCAGAGAAAAGACGGGGGAAGAGCTTTGGGGGAGAGGGGGGCATCACAGGGGAGAGGGGACCAGAGGGGTAGTGGCAGGAATTGGCGGTGCGATGGGGACTCACAGCAGGCGCTGGTCATTCTCCTCTGCGGGGATCAGAATCTCCGCTTTCCATTTGGCGACATCGGCGACATCTCCGACTCCGGGCTGGGCTGGGTCTCCGACTCTGGGCTGCTTGGGGCTGGGCTGCTTGGGGCTGAGCTGCTTGGGGCTGAGCTGCTTGGGGCTGGGCTGCTTGGGGCTGGGCTGGGCTGCTTCGGGTCCCTCTGAAAATTGTGACCGGTTGGAAACCTCCGCTGGCCATCCTCAACTCCAGTAAAGACACAATGGCGCAGGAAGGGGTGGACTGTCCCGGGGAGTGACAGGGGAAAAGACCAATCCACGCGGCGCTGACTGACAGGAGAATAGATCGATCTGCGCACGTGTTGTTTCTAGGATTTGTAAACCTCGCTAACTTTTACGACATTCAACCGATCGGATCTAAACTTGGTGCACTCGCAGCACAGGAGAACGGTGAGTGAACTGGTGAAAAAGTGTAGCCCTCTCGCAAAGCGTTTTTGCGCAAATAGAAAGACCGCGCAAACCAGAAGATAACACAATCAGAATTTTAGTTATGTACTAGACCAAGTGCAGACCCGTTGGGTCTGTTCACCCAACGTGCGGTTGTGGGGGGGGGAGGCGGCATGCAGCGTCACACACACTAACTATCCCCCCCCCCCCGCACTCATGCTAATTACCCCCTTGATATTATATTAATATTATTAATTTGCTCCCTTTACCCCATAACCACCCTATCTACTGACGCATAGCCCCCAACTTGCAGTCACATCTAGAGAGGGGGGGGGGGGGGGGGGGGGGGGTAGAGAGTGAGGGCAGAGTGAGAAGGGGCAGAGACACAGGGAGAGGGGCAAGAGGGAGAGGGGGTGGCGAGGAGGAGAAGAGGGAGGGTGGGTGAGAGGGGAAGGGTGGGGGTGGAGGGGAGGAGAGAGAGAGGGTGAGAGTGAGGGGGAGAGAGGTGAGGGGAGGGGGGGGAGAGGGGAGGGGGAGAGGTGAGGGGAGGGGAGAGGTGGGGAGCAGGGAGGGTGGAGGGAAGGGGGTAGGGGTGTGTGAAGGGGAGGGGGGTTTAGGGGAGGGACGGTGGGGGAGGAGTGGGAGAAAAAGAGGGGAGAAAGACAGAGGGGGGGAGGAGAGGGGGGGAGAGGAGAGGGGGAGGAGAGGAGAGGGGGGGAGAGGAGAGGGGGTTGAGGACAGGGGGGGAGGAGAGGGGGGGAAGAGGAGAGGGGGGAAGAGGAGAGGGGGGGAGAGGAGAGGGAGAGGAGAGGGGGGAGAGGGGGGAGTGAGGGGGTGTGCTGAGAGGGCGGTGAGGTGAGGGGAGGGGGAGAGGTGGGGAGCAGGGAGGGGAGGGGGGGTGGAGGGAAGGGGGTAGGGGTGTGTGGAGGGGAGGGGGGTTTAGGGGACGGGCGGTGGGGAAGGGGATGGAGGGGGAGAGAGAGAGGGGAGAGAGAGAGGGGGGAGTGGAGAGGAGAGGAGGGGGAGAGGAGAGGGGGAGAAGAGGGGGGAGAGGAGGGGGGAGAGGAGGGGGGGAGAGGAGAGGGGAGGAGAGAGGGGGGGAGGAGAGGGGTGGGGGGGGCAGGGTGGGGGGGGGGGGCAGGGGGGGTGGGGCAGGGGAGGAGGGGGGGGCAGGGGGGGGGGGGGAGAGGAGAGGGGGGGGAGAGAGAGTGCCTTTTTATTTCAACCCATACCCCCCAAATAACCATTTGCAGGCAGTGCTTTTTTACTTTAACCATATTTTCATTTTCAAACCACATTAAGGGTACTTACTCACAGTTGTGTGAACATGTGTTCAGTGTTATTCATAGCTCAGAGAAACGTGACCCTCTGCCTTCCTCCAGCTTGCAGACTAATTGAGGCACACCACTTCCTGGTTTTGTAGTCCATCCCCCCTGCCGCCAGCGGGGGCAGCAGAGAGAATGGGGAATTTTGTAAAATCATTAATATCTCTGTCATTTTTCATCGACTGGAAAAATCCTCCACACACATGCGGCGTAGGGGGGCTCTGAGCGAGGTGGCCAAAAATGACGGCCGTAGGCATCGGCGTTCTCTCGGAAATCGCAGCACAGATCGCCAAAACCGGTCAAGAACAGACTTTTAGTAATATAGATAGATAGATACAGATGACGTTTCAGGACCCTTCTTCAGACAGAGTAGGGGGTGGGGGAAGGTGGGTTGGTGAAGAACTGCAGGAGTGAAAAGAACAAGACCAGTCAGGGTTAGTCACAAATGACCTCAGGCTGGACGGTGCCTGGTAGGCCCATTGTTGATTCAGGAAGGTGTGATCTCAAGAAAGAAACAATGTGGAGAAATGCGGAACTGGTAAAATGACTAGGGTGGAGGAAGGGGGCAAGGTGGGAGGGGAGGGGAGGGGAGGGGAGAAGAGGGGAGTGTAATTAGAAGTTACTTGAAATTGGAGAATTAAATGTTCATTACGCTGCGCTGTAAGCTACCAAAGTGAAATATATGGTGCTATTCCTCCAATGTGCATGTGGCCTAACTCTGGCAATGGAGTAGGCCCAGCGCAGAAAGATCAGTATGGGAATGGGAAGGGGAGTTGAAATGATTGACAACCGGGAGATCGTGTAGGCCGGGTGGACCAAGCGTAAGTACACAGCGAAACTATCGTGGAGTCTACGTTGGTCTTGCTGATGTACAGGAGCCCACATCAGGACGCAATAGATGATGTTAGAGAAGATACATGTGTCCAACCTGAAAGGACTGTCAGGATCCCTGGATGTTATGTTTATTCCAAGATCATCCTTGAATTGCTTCTTTTGGTTGTTCTAGAGGTCAGAATAGGATATTGGTTCTGGGGAAAACAAACGATCTGACCCACCAGTGGAACAGGCTGAATGTAGCACCTCATTGCAGAGACTTTGGTCTGATTTGGTCAACTTGCCAATGGATTTGGGATCTTTAGCAGGTGCGGTGTTTGAGGTGCTTCCTGTAATTAGTCCATGCCTCTGAAGGGGATCTAAGGATGGGGATCATTGCCACCTTCTTGACCATGAATTTTGTTTGTGGTCTTGATGTTCAAGCACCTTTTCCGCAGACAAGGAAAGGCGATGCCGGGGTATGTGTACCTTTGCCTTGTAGATGTTTATTACAATTCACATTCTTTGTCCATTTTAGAGAATGAATAAATAATGCATTAGAGATTGGCCTCCCAGTGCGTACACACACAAGTGTCATCGTGAACTGCAGTTTGATGACTGAGGTTGGAATAGACAATAGTTTCAATATTTTCCCATTGATCTTGTAGATCGGCTCCACTCCAATGGGAAGCTCATTGGAGATGAAGTAATAAGAAAAATTGAGTCCTAGTGATGCAGGGATAATTACTTTTGGCGGAAATATGAAATGTCCCTCTTTCCCTTGAAGTGTCGTGCCTTTAGTATATGTGGGATAACTGAGCATTCAATACCAATGTTGTAATTTTGATGCTAGTTTCTAAACTCATAACTATAGGCGCACTGATGTATTGCCTTTAAGTGTTGTAGAAAAGGCACCTGCAAAATGCACTAAATGTTAACTAATTCAGATATATGGCTGCTAATAGGTAAATATCATGATCGGTTTGAGTTTGAGTCACATACATGTCTCTCAAGGTTTGCATTCCTGGTCATATCTTTGGTGGAGATAAGAACGGCTCCGTATTCCTCTTGAGGTGTAGGTGTCTGCTGCACTTGACACTTGTACTTTGACTTGCCAAAAGTGGAAATGTGAAAAGATCCCCTGATTTGAGCTGAGGCATTTCCTTCGCAGTTTAGACCTACAGTAATTAACTGCATAATGCCATACATATGCATTCTCAACTGTAGTGATATGAAAGTGCAAACCTGATGTGCCAACGTTCGTGGTTTTAGCTGTTAAAATCTAAGCAGAGAGCCCCAATTCTAGGAAAGTGTTAACTGCATGATGAGTAATTTTTTACTTTGCTATTTGCAAATCACAGAAGATTCACCGCATCTCCAGGCTTAGTGAGCTTCTATCTCCAAAGTTCATAGTTAAAAGAATAACTTTGTTCTAAATACTTCAGCAATTAGGTATGGCTTGTACTTACAGCAAGGTGTGGTTGATCGGTGGAAAACAGGGTAAATTTCACATGTAACAGTAAATGACACAACAAAACTTGCAGGAGCCTATGAAATATTGTTCATATTTGTTTATCATCAATTTTTGGAGTAAGTGACAAAGCCTTGGGGAAAAAAGGAGACAAAAGGATGTCAGTGTTTAAGAAGGAACTGCAGATGCTGGAAAATCAAAGGTAGACAAAAGTGCGGGAGAAACTCAGCAGGTGCAGCAGCATCTATGGAGTGAAGGAAATAGGCAATGTTTTGGGCCGAAACCCTTCTTCAGACTCAAGAAGAAGCGTTTGAAGAAAGGTTTCGGCCCGAAACGCTGCCTATTTCCTTCGCTCCATAGATGCTGCTGCACCCACTGAGTTTCTCAGTTCCTTCTTGAACACTTTGTCTACTCCACTGCGATATCTCCTCAAGGTATGCCTACTTTGAAGAAGTTCTCCTCCTCTCTCCAGAGACAGTTTCACAACCTCCTCTCTAACTGCACACCCTCTGTGATAACATTGAATTCTCCTAATTTTGCTTGTCCTTGCTGTCTCCTCCCCTTTTCAACCCTCTAGCTGTCTCCCCCCACCCTCCCATCCGCCCGCCCTCGGGCTCATCCTCCACCCCTTTTCCTTCCTTCTCCCCCCCACCCCCCATCAGTCTGAAGAAGGGTTTCGGCCCGAAACGTCGCCTATTTCCTTCGCTCCATAGATGCTGCTGCACCCGCTGAGTTTCTCCAGCAATTTTGTGTACCTTCGATCTTCCAGCATCTGCAGTTCCTTCTTGAACACTTTGTCTACTCCACTGCGATATCTCCTCAAGGTATGCCTACTTTGAAGAAGTTCTCCTCCTCTCTCCAGAGACAGTTTCACAACCTCCTCTCTAACTGCACACCCTCTGTGATAACATTGAATTCTCCCAATTTTGCTAGTCCTTGCTGTCTCCTCCCCTTCCTCAACCCTCTAGCTGTCTCCTCCCACCCTCCCATCCGCCCGCCCTCGGGCTCCTTCTCCTCCCCTTTTCCTTCCTTCTCCCCCCCACCCCCCATCAGTCTGAAGAAGGGTTTCGGCCCGAAACGTCGCCTATTTCCTTCGCTCCATAGATGCTGCTGCACCCGCTGAGTTTCTCCAGCAATTTTGTGTACCTTCGAGTTTCTCCAGCACTTTTGTCTACCAAAAAGGATGTCAGATCAGGACAACAGAGAGGAGGAGTAAAATGTAAAATTGGAGGCTGAGAAATGGGAAGGATTATGGATGTTGGTAATTGCACAATGAGTTCATTATGTTCAGCAGGTAAAGCACTACAATAAAGCCCACGCTAATACCTGGAGATGCAAAGCAAAGGCTCTGTTGCTTAACGTGGGTGATAACCTTTCAGCACTTGAAGGTGTAGAAATCAATGACAACATGCATAATGTGACATTCAAGTGTGGTTTCAGTATGCATACATTTACTAGGCTGATATCTTCAAAGCATATTCAGAAAGAGTAACATGGCTGCTTGATTGCCTGACATCACAGTTGGATGAAGAAAAATTCATCACTTTCTGAAAGTGACTTCCACCTGCACCAATGTTTGGGGTAAATAGGCATTTACTCAGCTTGTTCTTTTGAGCATTACTGCTTTCTTACAGTAACTCAACATTGCGTCTATTCACTGTGACTGATGATTACTGAACATTCGAAAATTATGTGGAACTGTATCTCTATCAAACCTCCTAGTTTCCAACCTGGTTCTTGCAATCTGATAATGGTTGCGTGCACAACCCTGACTAGGTCCTCACTCTGTCAGCATGTCCAGAGCAGATCCTCTGCTTTATGGTGTTGGTTAAATTCTCTTTACAATTCACCAACTTAGACTTGCATGTTCACATATAATGTAAATTACCACTTAATTTATGCTACATGACACTAAATTAAAAACATTTTGGTGAAATGTTACTGAATTCTGCATTCGTCATGGAGGTCCCTGTCTTTAGGCCATGCCATAACGGAATGCAACATACTTGTTGCAAAGACACTGCACTTATGAACATGTACAGTACTCATTTGGCTGCTGTGCTTGCAAAGAAAACCTGTGAAGATGATTTTAGTTTAGTGAATCTTCAAGGTTCTTCCATTTCAGTCTTCGTGCGCTAAAATATTTTACCTTTGGAAAGAATAAAGAGAAAATAGTTAAGTACAAGTTGCATTGAACTGATACCTATAACCCTCATACAGGGATGCAAGCAAAAGCCTCCACGTGGCGCATCCCGGGCAATGCTGACAACAGAAACTGTACTACAGTGACTGACTGAAGAAGCCAATTCTGCAACCACCAACCGTCAACCGTCACTGACCGACCGGAAAGACGTGATATAGAAGATGGCAGGACACGAGGAGGAAGAAGAAGAAGAACCCTCATACAGGGGGTAGCCCATTCAGTCCCACAAGTTTGCCTCACTGTTCAATTAAATAACAGTTAATCTTTTCCTTCAGTCCCACTTTCCTGAGCAACCCCATAAAAAGTCATTATATACGCAATAAATGGTAAGGCCCTTGAGGCACAACACTCAGTGATTGAGTCTGGCCAATTCTCGTAAATCTTTTCTGCGCTCTTTCCAGCTTAATGTTTTATTTCCTCAAGCAGGGTGACCAAAACTGAACACAATTTACCAAGTTTGGTGTTACCAATGTCTGGTATAACTATAACATAATGTCCTAACTGCTCCACAATTCCTATACTGATGAAGACCACCGTGCAAAAGCTTTCTTTACCACCCCATCTACCTTCGATATCGATTTCAGGGAACTCTGTACAAGATCCTTCTGCTCTACAACACTCATAAAGGTAGTTCATTCACTTTGAAGGTCTGGCCCTGGTTTGATGCTCCAAAGAGTTCTTGTGGAAGTGCAGATGGTATGTTTCAATAATAAATTAATTTTATTGAATAGTTAAAGAGAAACTATTTGATCTCTTTGGAAAGCCAGAAAAAAATGTTCTGTTTCTGTGGCTGTTTTGGTGTGGGCTATGAAGCCATTTTCAGAGATTGAAATGAGAGATAGACAAAAGGAAGTCTTTATTCACAAATATATTCAGAAGTGATAAATGCAACTGTGGGGTGGAAGCCAATTTTATACTCAGTATTTTGCAATCTTCCAGCAAGTAAGATGATAATTTTGCCACAGGGCAGTCTCAGCAGGTGGTGATGGCACAACTGGAGACTCACCAGTTGTGAAGGGAGGACAGGAATGGGCCAGCAACTTATGCGCTGAAAGTCTCTGTGCTCCACAGAGCATTCTGTCAGCTGAGGCCTGGCTATCTATCAGAACATTTAGTCTGTGCTAGTAAAGAGGCATAGTATAGTCCAAGGCTGAAACACCACGTGGCAAGTGGCAAAGTGGTTGGATGGTGTTCAGAGATAGTCGAAAGATAGTTACTGCAATAGACAACCTCGTGTGTGGATTGGCGAGGGGAAAGTCACAAACTTCTCCACTGTTTTCTGTTGTTCTGAAGCACTATAAACGTGTCCTATTACATACTGTGATAGATTGTTTCTATAATAGTCAGTCATACTCTAAGTTGTATAATATTATGTAGGTCTGTATTGCAAAGAAGGCGATGTTGGAAACACATAACATTTTAATTAGTCTCTGTAAAGAGAAAAGGCAAGTTGTGATATATTGTGAGACCTGTTGAAAAATGTACAACCATATCATTGAACTATCATGAACTACATTTGTAATTTTTATCTTCGCTGTGCCATGTGATCTTGCGCTGTGTGAAATTGACCAAACAATTCCTACTAAATTGAAGGGATTATACATTTAATGATTTACTTTTGGAAACTGAGAAAAGCTTTGCAGTGAAATTTCCTTTGAGGAAGAATATTTTAATAACTGCACCTTGGGTGTAGAGAAACCATGAACTGAAGCACTCTGGAGAACAGGCCCAGCTGGTAAAAACACAGAAAACATTTTGGGAGTTTTGTAAATGAATGAACGTTTCAGATGTGGCAACAATTTCCAAGAACTGAGAGCTAATTGTGGATTTTTTTTTGATGGGGCAGGTGATGCGGTGGCTGTAAAAGGAAAGAGGCTATATGGCTATAAAGTGGCCGTACTGGCGTTTATAGGAAGGGCAACCAAATGTTCAAAAGTGCCACACAGAGAAGTACTTGCGGAGCAGGAACAATGGTCCTAAAAGAAACATCTCAGCTCTGCAATGGGAAGCAGAAAGAAACTGCAGTATTTCTTTTATTTCAAATTAACCATTGAGAAGAAAGTCAATGCCACAAGCTGTAAATCTTCTGATGATCTTTGTCCCAGTAGCAGATTTCTGATCCTATTACTAAGAGACACATATGGCTACACAGCTCACATTAGATCACTTGTAGGGTTATAGAACATAGAACATAGGACATAGAACAGTACTACACAGGAACAGGTGCTTTGGTCCAGAAATCTGTTCCGAACATGATGTCACGTTAAACTAATCTCTTCTGCCTGTGCATGATCCATTTCCCTCCATGCCCTGTATATCTGTGTGACAATGTAAAATCCTCTTAAGCATCACTATAATTTCAATCTCTGCTACCAACAATTAAAAAAATTTAAATATTTTAACCAAAAGTAATTTTAATCAACTATATGTACAGTATCTTAAATACAAACAAACCCACCACCATAATACAAAATAAAGCAAATATTCTTAAATAATGAATATTAAATTTCTATTTCCCCATCCTTATTGAGGATGCACTCCACTGTCCGCAGTGCCCAATGGTCCCGGAAATCCCCCAGGGAGCCCGTGGACATTGTGTAGTCCCTCTCTAATACCACCCGGGCACGGAAGCAAACCCAGAAAAGGGGCAGGCAGCTGGCTCGGGCAGAGCCCGCACCGCCTGGCGCCGTGACTCGCGGATGGCCAGCTTGGGCAGCTATGGCCCTACCCTCTCCCTACGCACAGGGTGTCCAAAGATATGGACATTCTATAATCCAGGCAGCATCCTGGTAGACCTCTCGTGGGCTCGTTCCGTAGTTTCCTCGGTGGGGTGACCAAAACTGCACACAATAATCCAAATGCAGCCTTACCAAAGTCCAATAAAATTCAAGTCAAGTCAAGTCAAGTCAAGTTTATTTGTCACATACATATACGAGATGTGCAGTGAAATGAAAGTGGCAATGCTCGCGGACTTTTGTGCAAAAAGACAAACAACCTATAAACACAATCATAACACACATATACCTTTACATAATAAATAATGGAAGGAAAAACGTTCAGTAGAGTTAGTCCCTGGTGAGATAGGCATTTACAGTCCGAATGGCCTCTGGGAAGAAACTCCTTCTCAACCTCTCTGTTCTCACCGCATGGCAACGGAGGCATTTGCCTGACCGTAGCAGCTGGAACAGTCCGTTGCAGGGGTGGAAGGGGTCTCTCATGATATTGTTGGCTCTGGAGTTGCACCTCCTGATGTATAGTTCCTGCAGGGGGGCAAGTGAAGTTCCCATAGTGCGTTCGGCCGAACGCACTACTCTCTGCAGAGCCTTCTTGTCCTTGGCAGAGCAATTCCCAAACCAGATGGTAATGTTCCCGGACAAGATGCTTTCCACCGCCGCTGTGTAGAAGCACTGGAGGATCCTCGGAGACACTCTGAATTTCCTCAATTGCCTGAGGTGGTAAAGGCGCTGCCTTGCCTTACTCACGAGTGCTGAGGCGTGTGATGCCCATGTCATATCCTCGGAAATTTGGACTCCCAGATATTTAAAACAGTTCACCCTATCCACAGGATCCCCATTTATCCTCAATGGAGTGTATGTCCTCGGATGATGTGCCCTCCTAAAGTCCATGATCAGCTCCTTCGTTTTTTTGATGTTCAAGAGGAGGCTGTTATGCTGGCACCAGAGTGCTAGATCAGCCACCTCCTCCCGGTAGGCCTTCTCATCGTTGTCTGAGATCAGGCCCACCACCACAGTGTCATAAGCAAACTTAATTATTGAGTTGGAGCTGAACCTAGCCACACAGTCATGTGTGTACAGGGAGTACAATAGGGGACTGAGGACGCAACCCTGGGGCGATCCTGTGCTCAGGGTGAGGGACTTCGATGTATTCCCTCCCATCTTGACTACCTGGGGCCTGGCGGTGAGAAAGTCCAGGACCCAGGCACACATGGAGGTGTTGAGCCCCAATTCTATTAGCTTCCCGGCCAGTCTGGTGGGGACTATCGTGTTGAAGGCTGAACTGTAGTCTATGAACAGCATCCTCACGTAGCCCCCCTTCTGGCTGTCCAGATGGGAGAGAGCGGTGTGCAAGACCTGGGAGACCGCATCGTCCGTGGATGCAACATAAGTTCCTGATTCTTATATTTAATACATTGATAGATGAAGACAAACATAACATTCACTTCCTTACCACTCTATCTACTTGTGTTGCCACTTTCAGGGAGCTATGGACCTGGACCAAACATGAACTCCATCTGCTATTGCTCCACCAATTTCTGAAGCTGATCTGAATCCCACTGTAGATATTGACAACTTCCTCACTGACCTCATCTCCACCAATTTTGGTGTCTTCTGCACATTTACTCAACAATCCACCTACATTTACATCCAAGTAATTGTATGTATATCCCAAGCAACAGAGGGCCCAGAACAGATCCCCGCAGGTCACACTGGTCACAGTCCTCCAGGCAGAATAATACCTTTCCACCATAAATCTTCATATTCTATAAGAGTTCTGAATCAAAATGACCAAGTTACCATAGATCATATGCATCTTGATCTTCTTGTTCAGCCTATCAAAGGGAATTTATCAAATTCCGTTACTACAATCCAGTAGAGAACAGCCACTGCCCCACCCTCATGGATCACCTGTGTCACCTCCGCAAAAACCCAATCAAGTTCATGAGGCATAACCTCCCATGACCAAAGATATGCTGACTGTTCCTATTTAGCCCATTCTCTTCTAAATGTGAGTATATCATATACATCAAAGAATCCTTTAAAGCATTTCCCTACCACTGACGTGGGGTACATTTATTTTTGCCTACATTTATGATTTATGATCCCTCCGGTTATCCAAGGTCCCTTTACCGTTCTATTTCTAGAACATGTCGCTCCTGTTCAGCTGACCTTAAAAGCCACCCACATGTCAGATGCCCACTGGCCCAATAATAACTGCTTCCAATTTACTCTCCCTAATGCTCCCACGTAAACACGTAGAGACAAGGAACTGCGGATGCTAGTTTATCTGGGAAAGACACAACATGCTGGAGTAACTCAACGGGTCAGGCAGCATCTTTGGAAAACATGGATATGTGAAGTTTCGGGTCATGACCCTTTTTAGTTTTAGAGATACAGCGCGGGAACAGGCCCTTCGGCCCACCCAGTCCGCACTGACCAGCGATCCTCGCACACGAGCACTACCCACACGAGGGACAATTTACTTTACAATTTTACAAAGTTAACTAGCTTACAAACTGTTCAAGAAGGAACTGCAGATGCTGGAAAATCGAAGGTACACAAAAATGCTGGAGAAACTCAGCGGGTGCAGCAGCATCTATGGAGCGAAGGAAATAGGTAACGTTTCGGGCCGAAACCCTTCTTCAGACTTACAAACTGTATGTCTTTGGAGTGTGGGAGGAAAACGGATACCCATACAGGTCACGGGGAGAACGTTCAAACTCTGCACAGACAACACCCAGAGTCAGGATCGAACCCAGGTCTCTGGGCACCAAGTCTACCGCTGCGGCCTGAAGAAAATCAACTGCCTTCCCCCAATTTGGTACCTCCCTATGCGATGTAATTTTTTAAAAATGTTGTTTATTATGGATTTTTACAGATCACTAATTTTACATATCCGTTATACCGCTACAAGTAAGAGTAACATCGTTCATTTTCAGGACATGTGACAATAAAAACCGTTGACTCTTTTGACTAGGATTTACAAGCTGTGGCATAAGTCTACAGTGTAGGAAAGAACTGCAGATGCTGGTTTAAATCGAAGATAGACACACAACGCTGGAGCAACTCAGCGGGACAGGCAGCATCTCTGCAGAGAAGGAAAGGGTGCCGTTTCGGTAGAGACCCTTCTTTAGACTGGAACAATAAAATATATTATTATTATTATTATTAAGTCCACAGACCAGGTGTCGCATTCCTGCTCCTGCATTGTTGGAAAGCTATTGTGGGAAAGCGTTCCACGCGGACTCTGAAACCAATCCTGTAAGGATCCATGGACACAATATCTTCTACATTTAAATGGTCGAGGATGATTATGTTTTTAATTTCCACCTGGGGGCTCCAGAGACTGGCCGAGACGATCGATCAGTCCAATCGCGATAATAAATGAGCATGATCATCCTTTATGTAAAATCAAACTTTCATAAAACACTAGATGTATTTCATAGAACACTAGATTCAAAAAGCTCGTCTGAAGGGCCCCGACCCGAAACGTCACCTCTCCATGTTCTCCAGAGATAACCATATAACAATTACAGCACGGAAACAGGCCAACTCGGCCCTTCTAGTCCGTGCCGAACACTTATTCTCCCTTAGTCCCATCTACCTGCACTCAGACACAGGCAGGCAGGGAGAGGGAGTGAGGAGAGGGAGATGGAGAGGGGGAGGAGAGAGGGGTGGGGTACGGGAGGAGAGATGGATGGGGGAGAGAGGTGTGGGGGAGGGGGGTGGTGGGAGAGGGAGGGGAGGAGGGAGATGGGGTAGGGGAGGGAGGAGGAAGAGTGTGGAGGTAGGGGTAGGGGAGAGGTGGAAGAGGGACAGAGGGGTAGGGGGAAGGGGGCGGAGGGAGAGAGGGAAGGGGGGTGGGGGAGAGAGGGATGGGGTGGGGGGAGGAGGGGGAGGAGAGGGAGAGGGGTGAGGAGAGGGAGAGGGGGAAGAGAGAGGGGTGGGGGAAGGGAGGAGAGAGGTGTGGGGGAGGGGGGGGGGATGGGGTACCACATTGAGGCACTACTTCCAGTTTAAATTCCATTTGGAATATTTTGGAGGACCAAGAAACCAATAACCAAGACCATAACCCTCCATTTCTTTCCCGTCCATATACCTATCCAATTTATTTTTAAATGATAAACGCGAACCTGCCTCCACCACTTCCACTGGAAGCTCCTTCCACACAGCTACCACTCTCTGCGTAAATAAGTTCCCCCTCATGTTACCCCTAAACTTCTGTCCCTTAATTCTCAAGTCGTGTCCTCTTGTTTGAATCTTCCCTACTCTCAATGGGAAAAGCTTATCCACGTCAACTCTGTCTATCCCTCTCATCATTTTAAAGACCTCTATCAAGTCCCCCCTTAACCTTCTGCGCTCCAAAGAATAAAGAATAAAGATGCTGACTAACCCGCTGGCATCACATACTCCAGCACTTGTTGTCTTATATTGTAAACTGTTCCTTGTCTCTATGGAAGTTAGTATCGTTGAACAATAAAATAGTTGCAGACGACACCTGAATCTTCATATTTCACATTATAGCGCTGACCACGCTATAGCGCTGACTTTACTAGAACGCGGCAAATGACCTGCGAGAATGCGGAACGTTAGCCAGCAAATGTCATACGTCATCAGGCAATTCAGGGAGATTTTTGAACTAACTATGGAGGATATATAAACAATCTTCACCAGCGATTCATTCAGAATAGAAGATAGAGCGGGTAAAGTTTGTAGCGTAGAGGCATCCTGTTCACTTTTGTGTTGTCAGCCTTATCTCAATCTAGTTGAGGTGCAGGGACGTAAGGCGGTTTTGATTTGCAAGTGGGCCAGATCTGTCTGATACACTGCTCTCAGAATGCATCCGTTCACCACTGTAGCTGTGTTGGTCCTTGGTTGCTTTGTAGTCCTGGGCAACTGTGCCCCGAGCTTGAATTCAAAGAGAACGAATGCGGTTTGTCGAGTTGAAGAACGATTACTGCAACAAATGAGACACAAGGTCCACGTGTTGTCTAGAGATGTGAGTGAATGTTTCTGTCTTTCACTATGTGTGGAAGTTTTTGCTATTCCGAGCTTTTAGAATGACATTAATTCACACCAATCATTCCACAGGCTCAAAGGCAGGACGAGGACACGGACAACAGGCTGGTGGGAAAGGAACTATTCCGAGGGCTAGAGGTATAACCTTGCATTGGTGCGACGATCATTAATGTCACCGAGCACAAGTTAACAATTCACAGCATTATGTTGTTGTTTGGATAATATCTGAGAGACCCCTGGTTTATTTTGCAGGAATCTGGCAGCTGCTACGTGCTCAGAGAGGTGATTGACTTCTATCTTATAACAGTTCTGAACTCCGAAGAATTGCAGACCAAGTACCCGCACCTGGACGAGGTGAAGGAGTTTCTCACCGTCCTGATGAAACGGCACATGTCTGATTGCGTAAGTGTTTCCTGTTGTGATCGAACTAAGTCGGGGGAGCATAGAAGATCCGCACAAAATGCTGGAGTAACTCAGCAGGACAGGCAGCATCTCTGGAGAGAAGGAATGGGTGATGTTTCGAGTCCAGACCCTTTTGCACTAGTCTGAAGAAAGGTCTCGACACGAAACGTCACCCCTTCTTTCTCTCCAGAGATGCTGCCTGTCCCGCTGAGTTACTCCAGCATTTTGTGTCTATCTTCGGTGTAAACCAGCATCTGCAGTTCCTTCAAACACATTGAACTGATTGTATTGTTTTCAGGATACAGAAGAGAAAACGAAAGCCAACGAAAAGATTGACGGACTGAAGCAGAAAGTGGACCAGGTAATTTACAAAAAATAATAATACATATGTTGTATCTCAGATTAAAGGCGAAAAACAGTCATATCGATACTCTGATAGTCAGAGGTCACCTGTGCACACGGGAATATGATGCCTCAAAGCCCCGATGCTCTTCCCATTGCGATAAGACCAAGAGTCAGGAAAAAATTGACCTCAGCTGAGTTCAGCAGCACGACATTCAGTAACTACACTTCTGACTCGATGCTCCGCGCAGAACAGTTTCTTAGTTTTCTTGCAGTAAATGAATGTCACTGATGTTCTTGTTATTTCTGCTCATCTATTGCAGCTGGGCGAGGCGAGTAAGGCCAAGGTTGTGGGAGAACTTTTCATCCTCCTTCAGGAGATAGGGAGCCGCTGCTCAACTGCTGAAAGATAACCTGGTGACGAGGGGAAACCAGGAATCGATGGATGAGGAAAGAGCTCAAGACACAAGGACAATGTGATAGTTTCTCAAGAACACGTTTTGTTAACTTAACAAATGAAATATATTTATTTCTGATGTATTTATTGTGTATAACGTTATAACATGTATACTTACAGTAAGTTATGTAGCAATCTATATTGTATTGCTAATGGGCACTTGTAACATTCTATATTTAATCTTGTTATGTAGAAAGGTGAAGATTATGTTTTATAAAATAAAAACGTATTTGAAATTAAACAGACCACATGGTATCCGTTCATTTTTTGTGGGTTGCGCGGCGGAAGAGTTTTCAGTACAAACCATTCTGTAATTGTCAAAGCAGCACACGAAGTCTTCTGGAGTTTTTTTTGCAAGCTCAGCACTCCTTGCTGTGGTATACAGCCGATTACATCGCGGTATCACCGGGGAACACTGAAGTGCCGCGTAACACACAAGACTCTCTTTTATATCTAAGTAGACACAAAATGCTTGAGTAACTCAGCGGGTCTGGCAGCATCTCTAGAAAGAAGGAATGGGTGACGTTTCGGGTCGAACCCTTCTTCAGGCTGATATCTCACTGGCAAGATAAACTAAATGTTAATAAAATTCTCAGTTTCGTTTTTAATATTTTTAATAGTGGCAGGTAATATGGATTTAAGAGAGAGTAAGAAAAAGCTCTAGGGGCTAGTGGAGTCAAGGGATATGGGGAGAAGGCAGGCACGGGTTATTGATAGGGGATGATCAGCCATCATCAGGCCTCCTCCTGCACCTATTTTCTATTTCTATGTCTATGTAACGTGGGACCATACCCACTAATCAACAGAAGTGGGACAGCTGAGCAAACTGTTGGGGCTTGAACTCCGTTAAAGTTACCCGAGAAAGACACGCATTAAGGCGTATGACCTGATCTAATTGGATTTTTTTTTCTAACCATGTGTGTTATCTAAGATTAGTTTAGATTAGATTAGATTATTTAATGACCACACAGTCAAGCTGGTGGAATTCAGGTTCAGTACAGGATGTTACAAGGTAGGCTGATTCCCGTCAAACATAACATAAAACACAACATCATACAATATACAGTACATGCATGGGGAGGATATGTGCTGTTGTCATAGTGTGTTCAGAATTCGGATTGCGTGTGGGTAAGAACTGTTTTTAAATCGAGATGTCTTGGCGGGCAGTGAGCTGTAGCGCCTTCCTGATGGCAGCAGGTGGAAGATGTGGTGAGCTGGGTGGGAGGGATCAGAGATGATTTTCTTCACCCTTGACACGGACCGTTTGTGATGGAGTGATTCTATTGATGGAAGGGGAGTGCTGATGATTTTGGATGCTTTGTTAACTATGCGCTGTAATTTATTACGGGAGTGAGTGTCTAAACTGCTGAACCAGACTGTAATTGATGAAGTGAGCATGCTTTGGATGATGGCTGTGTAGAATCGGATTAGGAGGTGTTTCCTTACTCTAAACTTCTTGAGCTGGCAAAAAATGCCTCCCCACAAATAGAAGTTGCAAACATCTGGATGAAACAATGAACAAATACGGGTTGGTCACAACAATAGCTAAAATTCTATGTGTCATATGAACTACAGCACTTAAAAGCCAAGTTACTATTCTTACACAGAGAAAGAGGACCATCGCTTTGGAATGAATACGTCGGCATATTTAAACATCTGATGGGATTAGAGAGTTCCTCTCAAAAATCATGAGCAGGAGAAATATTTCTCAATTGCATAGTAAATGCTAGGAACGTATTCGGATTTGGCCTTTTCAGGTCCCTCAACGCTCAGAGGTTCACCAATAGGATGAAACCAGGCTCGCAGTCAGTCCATGGGGAAGACGGACATCAGAAGCTGATGAGAACGTTTATTGCGAGTATACTGTATACTAGGGTGCAATTTATAGAACAGAGAACAGTATAGCACACTGTGCAGTATAGTGTAACAATATAGCGGCCCCTTCGGCCCACAATGTCCATGCTGTATTTGGTGCTAAATTATATTAATCTCCTCTGCCTGTGTGATCCATCTTCATTCCACATGCACTTGAAACATTTAAAATTAGGTTATCCTATTGTGTTATTTCAACATGATGTGTAAAATGTTTAGCTGTTTTCTGCCCGAGGAAAAATGTTCGCCACTAGTGGTCGCTCTGGGCGGGAGTTGATGGGAAAGTTTAAATGGATGGGTTCATCTTTGATCAATGGATGACGGTAATAAAAGCGATGGATTGTTTTAATTTCGGATTTTTCCAGTGGATAACCTTTCTTAAAAACAAACCTAATTTTGATCCAGGCACAAGTTTACAAACATCAGGCTCTTTATAGGGTGATTTCACGAAAGGTCACTGGAGCGTAAATCCCCACTCACGTGACCGAAAATTTTAACTGGGGGACAAGCGTCACTTCCGGTACATGTTAGTGGATGGGAAAACATGCACTTTCACACCCGTTAAAAACATCGAAAACGGCCAGTTTTTGAGCTGCAATTATCTGTACCGGTCGGGGTGACCGTGAGGAACAGCTACCTAAATTTACAGTCCAAAATAAAGATAGAAACTAAGGTAAATACAAGTGGGAGCTGAAGGGGCCAAAAAGGCGGAAGTTGATAGCAGACATTTTTCGTGGAGATTTAAAGATCCAAAATATCGGGAATTATCGCGTTTGCTCGCTGCATTTCATCAAAAGTAAGGCATTATTGACTTTGTTATCTTTATTCATTTGTTAGATGAAAAGTATTAAAAGTTAGAAATCCGTCAGTAAAATTGCAAAATCGCCCATGGTTCTCGGGTGGGTTTTAACATGCAAAATGAACACGCTTCTGAAGCTCCATTTACCATTTAAATAATCGTAAACTCTCAATGCGTTTGGAAATCAATTTTACTCAGATGCAAGCTAAGGAATGGGATAATTCTCAGCTGTTGGACAAAATCAGGAGATTTTATTATTTGCCAGAATATATTTCTCAATGTTTCTTGTTTAAAGCCTGCACAATCACCCAAACTACTTATTTATTTTTCATCTAATAACAGACAAGCCTGCAGCATGGAATGATGTCAACAATCCTGATTGGGCACCCACTGTGAGCAGGATAGACAATGTGCACAATAACGCCATGCACGTGCAACAAGAAGAGAGTATTAAAGCAGCTTTGGTCGCAGCTCAAGCATCTATAGCTCTGCAAGTTGATGCTGATTTTGTCCAACAGCTGAGAATTTTGTCCTGATTTTGTCCAACAGCTGAGAATTATCCCATTCCTTAGCTTGCATCTGAGTAAAATTGATTTTCAAACGCATTGAGAGTTTACGATTATTTAAATGGTAAATGGAGCTTCAGAAGCGTGTTCATTTTGCATGTTAAAACCCACCCGAGAACCATGGGCGATTTTGCAATTTTACTGACGGATTTCTAACTTTTAATACTTTTCATCTAACAAATGAATAAAGATAACAAAGTCAATAATGCCTTACTTTTGATGAAATGCAGCGAGCAAACGCGATAATTCCCGATATTTTGGATCTTTAAATCTCCACGAAAAATGTCCGCTTATCAACTTCCGCCTTTTTGGCCCCTTCAGCTCCCTCTTGTATTTACCTTAGTTTCTATCTTTTTTTTGGACTGTAAATTTAGGTAGCTGTTCCTCACGGTCACCCCGACTGGCTCACTTAATTGCAGCTCAAAAACTGGCCGTTTTCGATGTTTTTAACGGGTGTGAAAGTGCGTGTTTTCCCATCCACTAACATGTACCGGAAGTGACGCTTGTCCCCCAGTTAAAATTTTCGGTCACGTGAGTGGGGATTTACGCGCCAGTGACCTTTCGTGAAATCACCCTATAGGCTGTGGGCCGAGCATCAAAAATGTGTCTAGATATAGGATTTCATGACCCAAGTCACCAAACTACATTAAATTTTCACATATTGTGTAAAAATATTTATATAAATCACCCCTGAAACTCGATATGAAGAAGACTTGCACATTTTATTAAATTTCAGAAAAACCGGGAAAATGTCGGGTATTTTTTAGTCCAATCAAAGCACGTTTAACATTGAGTTGTCTGCCAGTTGGCCAATCACGCGCTTTGTTTCAGGCTAGCACACAAAATGGCTGAGGGGGCTTCACAGATGCCTGTTTTACTGGAGATTCCGATTTGTTGTTCTGTGGAATAAATGTCGTGGAAACTTGCAGCAGGTAATTGTATTTAGTGGAAAAAGCATTAAAAAGGCCGAAGAAAGTGCTGCGAAGTGGATTAAAGTGCAAGAAAGCCTTCAAAGTCCCTGCTGATGTGCTGGAACACAAAGAAGGCCCCCATGAATCAACTCTAACTGAAAGGTAATAAAGTCTGAATTTATGAAAATCTATCTGTATGGACTTTAATTAATTTAATTGCACCCTTTTATAATGTGAATAAACTCATTCATTCATTCATTCCTTATTCATTCATTTTACTTTGAAGTCACGTGAGTGACTACGTGAAGAACCCCGCCAGGACGCATGCGTGTCATATCGCTTTCACGCTTGCGAAACGACAGGCGGGGTGGAGCGTTCCCCCGCAGCGGTAAGTTTTAAACCGCAACCTGCAGGTAAGTGATTTACTCTGCAGTAGTTTTTGTCCCCGCGCTGTTTTTACTCAGGGGGGGAAGCTGGACAAAATAATGTCCACAAGTGCTGCGAGTGAAGCTGGCTGGGGAGGACCGCGAAGTTGCGGGAGCCAGCAGCAGCTGAAGGCACAAGCCCCGTAAGGGATCAGCTGTGCCGACATTTGGTCCCGCGCCGGCCAGAACACCACGGCCGGGCGGGAGACTATTCAGAATGGGGCCGTCGACTTTTGACAAGTCGAAAACGGCAGGAGGCGGGGTGGAACGACGTTCCCCCATAGCGACAATTTAAACCCAGGACCTGCAGGTAAGAGCAGCGGTCTTTTTGTGTTTTCCCATGCTGATTACAGGTGGAGAAACCAACGGGCTGCGACAAAGCTGGTGGGCTAGCAGCGGCCAGCGGCACTTGAATCACCTATAATGGGATCAGCTGTGCCCGATGTCGCCTCCGCACCGGCCAGATCCACTCCGCGGCCGTGCGGTAATGCAAGACAAAAAACCATCAAAGTCGTGGACTCAGAGGAGTCCGACTTTGAGCAGCCGCGGGCGGCCAGAGACCGTGAGCGCTGGAGCCGGATGGAGCGGTGTGTGGAGCATTTGCTCCAACGTGACAGGCTCCGGGAGATGGAGTCGGGTCACAGTGGGCTCTATGGCAAACCCACAGCAGTACCTCTTGAAGGGCTGCACAGTGCTTCTACCTCATCAGAGGGGAGCACTGCGGGTCAGTTCTGGGCTGATCTGGAAGAGGGGTTCACAGAAGAAAAGTCAAATATGCAGGGGGTGCAGGAACAAGAACACCTACTGGACATGGTGTCCAACTTCATACAGCCAGACCAGACTGGCCAAAACCTGGAGCAAAAGCTAGCTGCCAGTATAGACTATATGTCTCTAAACCAGCTACAAGAACAGGCTGTACTGGACACCACATCGAGACACCGATACTACTATTTGGAGGCAACCTATCGAAGCAAGTCAAGGAGCTCGATGAGGAAGCAAAAGCCCTGGGACTAATAAAAGGGACTCCATCAAAAACCCACTACAGCCATAGACAGCACCCCTACGCACCCACGTAGAGCAAGACCGACTGGTGAAAGCTCGAAGGCCCAGTACACCAAACACGAGTCTTTTTTAGGCCATGGCCCAGGCCAGCCTTCCTGGAAAATACGCGGACCTCCAACGTCAACCAAACCACAAATCCAGACACCAGCGCATCAACATCAGCGAAGAACTTATAAAAAGAAGTAAACCTGCCACTGGTAACTATGGAGGTAGGTGGGTCTGGTTCCCTACAAAATACAGGGAGCATGGAGGTTGGGGGGGAGAATACACTCCTTTCTGAATGCATGGAGCAAAGGTGTAATTGAAAAAACCCAACACGAACCACTAGAATTCGTGTCCAATATATTTACCAAAAACAAAAAGATGGTGGTTGTCGCATCATCATAGATCTGACCAAATTGAATACATTTGTACAATATATTCATTTCAAAATGGAAACCTTTGTTACTGCTAAACAATTAATTTCCAAAGGTTACTTCATGGCCAGCATCGATTTAAAAGATGCTTACTATTCAGTGCCTATACGAGGTGACCACAGATGTTACTTAAAATTCAACTGGATGGGACAGCTCTGGCAAATGGATTATCATCAGCCCCAGGCTGTTCACAAAAATTTTGGAACCAGCCCTAGCGTTTCTACGGAAACAAAAACACATGGTCATGGCATATCTAGATGACATACTTATTGTGGGCAAAACTTTGGAATTGGCCAAACAAACTGTAACAGCCACAAAACAGTTATTTGAAACTGGGGTTTATTATCCATCCAGTTAAATCTAAATTAACGCCTTCCACTACAATGGACTATTTGGGGTTCACAATTGACTCAGTTCACATGTCGGTGACTTTGCCAAAGGGAAAGGCTATAGACTTAATAGAGGCTTGCAATAACCTCATTGACATCAGTAACCGTCCATCAGATTGGTAGCAAAAGTAATTGACAAAATGGTGGCTGCTTTTCCAGTCACACAATTTGGACCTTTACATTACCAAAATTTACAGAGAGCAAAAATACAAGCACTCAAAATCAATGCTGGTCATTTTGACAGACCAATGCAGCTACCAATCAAAGCTATAATGGAACCAAAATGGTGGATAGATAACATTTGGCTTTGTTTCAATCCAATCATTGTCAGTAACCCTTATATGGTGCTACAAACTGATGCCAGTGCACTTGGTTGGGGTGCCACCAATTCCATCTCCAGCTGTGGAGGTAGATGGTCTGCTCAGGAGGCATCATTATTACTAACACTGGGCATAAACTACCTGGAAATGTTGGGTGCATTCTATGGCCTAAAGTCATAGTTTGCATTGGTGATAATTTGGTGATTGGTGATAATTTTCCAAAACTCCCTGGAGGCAGGAACGGTCCCAGTGGATTGGAAAATGGCCAATGTAACACCTATATTTAAAAAAGGAAGTAAACAGAAGGCGGGTAACTATAGACCGGTTAGTCTAACATCGGTGGTGGGTAAAATGTTAGAGACAATTATTAAAGAAACACTAACGGGGCACTTGGATAAACATGACTTCATCGGACAGAACCAGCATGGTTTTGTGAAGGGGAAGTCCTGTTTAACGAATCTGCTCGAATTCTTTGAGGAAGTAACAACCCGGGTGGATAAAGGGGAACCGGTGGATGTGGTATACTTGGACTTCCAAAAGGCTTTTGACAAGGTGCCACATAAGAGACTATTGCTAAAAATAAAAAATTATGGGATTGGGGGTAATATATTAGCATGGGTAGAGGATTGGCTAACAAATAGGAAGCAGAGAGTGGGGATAAATGGTTCATACTCGGGATGGCAACCGGTAACTAGCGGGGTTCCGCAAGGGTCGGTGCTGGGACCCCAGTTGTTCACAATTTATATAAATGATTTGGAGGAGGGAACCAAGTGTAATATATCAAAATTTGCGGACGATACAAAAATGGGAGGAAAAGTAGGGGATGAGGAGGATAGGAAGAGTCTGCAAAAGGATATAGATAAGCTAGGTGAGTGGGCAACAACTTGGCAGATGAAATTTAATACTAATAAATGTGAAGTCATTCACTTTGGGAAAAAAAATGATAGGGCAAGTTATTTTCTAAATGAGGAGGAGCTGCGTTGTAATGCAACGCAAAGGGATCTAGGGGTATTAGTACATGAATCACTAAAAGTTAGTATGCAGGTGCAGCAAGCAATTAGGAAGGCCAATGGAGTTTTGGCCTTTATTGCTAGGGGGATTGAGTATAAAAACACGGAGGTCTTGCTGCAGCTGTACACAGTATTAGTGAGACCACATTTGGAATACTGTGTACAGTTCTGGGGTCCATACTTAAGAAAGGATGTACTAGCCCTGGAGGCAGTGCAGCGAAGGTTTACAAGATTAATTCCTGCAATGAGGGGATTGACATATGAGGAAAGGTTAAGTAGGCTGGAACTCTACTCTTTGGAGTTTAGAAGAATGAGAGGCGATCTCATTGAAACATATAAGATCGTGAGGGGCCTTGATCGGGTGGATGCACCGAGGATGTTCCCAATGATCGGGGAAACTAGAACTAGGGGACATAGTTGCAGAATAAGGGGGGGCTCTTTTAAAACTGAGATGAGGAAGAACTTCTTCACCCAGAGGGTGGTTAATTTATGGAATTCACTGCCCCAGGGAGCAGTGGAAGCAGAAACGTTAAATATATTTAAGTCTAAAATAGATGGTTTTTTAGCTGCCAAGGGGATAAGGGGCTACGGGGAGAGGGCAGGGATATGGACCTAGGTATGGTTAGTATAGTAAGACCTGAGTGATCTCCTGGACAAGTGTCGATCGCCTGGATTGGGGTCGGAGAGGAATTTCCCGGATTTTTTTTCCCGAATTGGACCTGGGTTTTTATCCGTTTTTTTGCCTCCCCCAGGAGATCACGAGGTTCTTGGGGTGGAGAGGGGTGATAGCGGTATAAAGGGGAGGGTAGTGTCTTGTGTTCTGTGTCTTGTGTCTACTGTTTGTGGGTAAGTGTGTCTGTTTAGTGTTCAGCCATGAGCGAATGGCGGTGCGGGCTCGACGGACCTGGTGGTCTACTCTCGCACCTACTTTCTATGTTTCTATGTTTCTATATTGTACTGGGTCATATCACCAGCATGTTAGACTACAGATTGACAATACCACCGTGGTAGCATATATCAACCACATGTGACAATCTGGCTAATACAATTTGGCAGTGGTGTATCCAGAGAGATATTTGGATATCAGCTACTTACCTACCAGGTAAACTAAATTTTGTGGCAGACACCAGGTCACGCAAATTTAATGAAAACACCGAATGGATGTTGAATAAAAAGTATTTGCTGATATTACAGCACGATATGGAACACCAGATATCGATCTATTCCCATCCAGGCTTAATCACCAGTTATCAAATTATGTTTCATGGGAACCAGACCCTGGGGCAGCGGCGACAGATGCAGTTTCGCTGCATTGGGGGGGAAATTGTTTATTTATGCATTCCCTCCTTTCTGCCTCATCAGTCGGGTATTAAGGAAAATACAGCAGGACTCTGCGTCTGGTATTTTGGTAGTACCCGATTGGCCTACTCAACCATGGTTCCCAGTGATAATGAACATGGTATTAGAACCATGTATCACCATCCCGAATAGACCAGACTTGTTGGTTCATCCCGTAACAAGGGATAGCCACCCATGCCATAACTATTTGAATTTATTAATTTGTAGAGTTTAAAAATACCTCTACTACAGCTGGGACTGACGGACCGAACAGTGAACATGATCTCGGCGGCCCAAAGACAGTCCACCAAAAAAAAAAAAAAACAGTATCTGGTCTATATCAGGAAGTGGGAGATGTATTGTAACAAAAACAGCACCACCTACAGAGATATGAACATCCCGTCTGTTCTGGAATACCTGGCAGGCCTCCATTATGATGAGGGGCTCAGTTATAGTGCCATCAACTGCGCCAGAAGTGCCTTATCGACTTATCTATGGCAAGGAACAGAGCGTCACTCTGTTGGAACTCACCCACTGGTAACAAAACTTATGAGGGGAATTTTTAATACCAATCCCCCAAGAACCAGGTACTCCCAAATATGGGATGTGAGTATTGTCCTGAAGATGCTCAGGAATTGGTCTCCAGCAACAGCTCTGTCCCTACATAGACTGGCATTAAAAACAGTAATGCTAATGGCATTGGTCACGGCACAAAGGGTACAGTCATTACATAAATTAAGACTGGACAACATGACTTCTTCATCTAAAAACGTTACGTTTCATATTTATGAATTAGTGAAACAGAACAGACAGGGATCAGCGGGCCTCAATATCGAATTTAGGTCTTACCTAACAGATGATCGTCTCTGTATAGTAAAACATTTGTCGTTATATATGGAGAAAACGAAAATCATCAGAGGCAATGAGAAGGCACTTTTAGTCAGCCTTGTTGGGAGCCACACAAAAAAGTGTCGGTCCAGACCATCTCAAGATGGCTGAAACAGGTTCTAACACAGGCTGGGGTGGATACTAATATTTTAAATCTCATTCCACCAGGGCTGCAGCTACATCGGCAGCTATGCAGTTGGATGTACCAATGGACCAAACCCTCAAGGCAGCAGGATGGTCAGGGGAAAAAACAGGGGAAAAAACATTCCAACTATTTTATCATAAACCAGTCATTGAACCTGGAACATTTGCAGAAACATTTTAAGTTCTGTAATTTAATTACCCCATAAATAGGGGTTATAATTTGTGTTAATAAATTCATGGATTTCAATGTCGGATTCATGTCTAAAATATGTTGACACAATTCCTCCTACAGTCATCAAGGCAGATGTGATGCATGGACTCGTTTCCACGGCATGAAATCACAGAGCTTTAAAATCTTCACGTAGTCACTCACGTGATTCCGAGGTAAAATAGTAAGATTAAACGAGAACTTACCAGTTTGAAGTTTGATCATTATTTTATGAGGAGTAACGTTGAGGGATTACGTGCCCTCCGCTCCCACCCTTGATCATATACTTAACTGGTATCTCTTCTCTAATCTTACTATGTTTAGTCATTACAATTATCTGATTTCACACCGCTGCTTTGAAGAATGACACGCATGCGTCCTGGCGGGGTTCTTCACGTAATCCCTCAACGTTACTCCTCATAAAATAACGATCAAACTTCAAACTGGTAAGTTCTCGTTTAATCTTACTATTCACTCACTCACTTACTCATTCATTCATTCATGAAATTGAGGGCCTAAACTATAACACAGTCAATTAAACATTGTCACTAATGCCAGCTTGTAGTAGAGTAATAAGTCTTTAACAGCTAATCTCGGAGCTGCCTGCGAAAACTTACCGGGGAAAAGTGCTCCGATCGCGGGACCTAGGTTCTCGCAGTAAAGTGAAGCCGCGGTCTCAATTAATAAGCGGCCTATTCGCGATCGCGGAGCCACGGATCATCTCCGCGGGCGGGTGGGGGTGGGGGGTGGGGGGGAAGAGGTTGTACATAGTGCCATCTGTAGCGGTCGTTTTCAGACCCCGATAACGGGAGAAAAACGGAGGGATATCGATCGCTCTTTACCGCGAGTACCTAGGCCCCGCGGTCGGAGCACTTTTTCCCGGTAAGTTTTCGCAGGCAGCTCCGAGATTAGTTGTTAAAGACTTATTACTCTACAACAAGCTGGCATTAGTGACAATGTTTAATTGACTGTGTTATAGTTTAGGCCCTCAATTTCATGAATGAATGAATGAATGAATGAGTAAGTGAGTGAGTGAATGAATGAATAAGGAATGAATGAATGAATGAATGAATGAATGAATTTATTCACATTATAAACGGGTGCAATTAAATTAATTAAAGTCCATACAGATAGATTTTCATAAATTCAGACTTTAGTCTTACCTTTCAGTTAGTTGATTCATGGGGGCCTTCTTTGTGTTCCAGCACATCAGCAGGGACTTTGAAGGCTTTCTTGCACTTAAATCCACTTCGCAGCACTTTCTTCAGCCTTTTTAATGCTTTTCCCACTAAATACAATTACCTGCTGCAAGTTTCCATGACATTTATTCCACAGAACAACACATCGGAATCTCCAGTAAAACAGGCATCTGTGAAGCCCCCTCAGCCATTTTGTGTGCTAGCCTGAAACAAAGCCAACTGGCAGACAACTCAATGTTAAACGTGCTTTGATTGGACTAAAAAATACCCGACATTTATCTGGTTTTTCTCTAATTTAATAAAAATGTGCAAGTCTTCTTCATATCGAGTTTCAGGGGTGATTTATATAAATATTTTTACACAATATGTGAAAATTTCATGTAGTTTGGTGACTTGGGTCACGAAACTGCAGAATAAAGCTCCTCGGCCCACAGCCTATTAATGAAGAATAATCTGTTTTGTTTTAAACCTGTTTCAAACCTATAGGGAGGTTTCACGGCAGTCGGGTCACGACCCATGACCCGTACTGTTGCTACGCTACGCCAACTGGAGTACACGCGATGAACTGCAGGTAAGCACTGACCATTGTGTCCAGCGTAGCGGGCCCGTTAAAACCCGCCTAAATGGTCCATTTTTGCGCTGTAAATAATTATGGAAATCGGGATGCGTGAGAGACATTTAGCCTACTTCAGAATTCCAAAAGTGAGGAGAAATGACTGTAGATAGAAGCGAGAGCTGAAGAGACAACAACAGCCAAAGTTCTTGGCGAACATTGGCCGTTTGCTCACTGCATTTCATCAACTAAGGCATTATTTGTGTTTTTTCTTGCTTCCTTTGGCATCTAAAAAGTTTCAGAAGTGATAAATCTGTCTGTAAAATTTTAAAATCGCCCATGGTTCTCGTGGGATTTTACATTCAAAACGAAAACGCCTCTGAAGCAAAATTTACAGCCAGATTTATCAAGAATCAAGAAAAACCACAAACAATGCCTTACTGTTGATGAAATGCAGTGACCAAACACGATAATTCCCAATATTTTCAATTCCAATATCTGCACAGCCAATGTTCGCCAAGCACTTTAGCTGCTGTTGTCCCTTCAGCTCTCGCTTCTCTTTACCTTCATTTGCTTCACTTTTGGAATTCTGAAGTTGGGTACATGTCTCTCACACTTACCCCGACTTCCACAATTTTTTACAGTGCAAAAATTCAACATTTTTGCGGTTTAATACGCGTTTCTTGCATTAATAACATATATCGGAAGTTACGGATGTCCTCCAGATGGATTGAGCGGCTCCGTGCATCAAGCCCTATGACCCAGTGACCTTACATGCACACCCCCTATAGGTCCTCTCCCATTCCCATTGACTTAATTTCCACAGCGCTTCTTAAAGCCACGTGGCCAAATGCAACTTTTTTGTCCATTGGAGTTATTCTCATCTCTTTCAACTCTTGCCCCCTGTTTGGCTGTAATGAACTTTGAAATGTAGTGATCTTGTCAAACCCCACTTTGCTCATTCGTGAGTATTTGATAGCACTGTTAATGACTCCTTCCAGTAACTGAGAATTCATTGATGGGTGATAGTAACTGGCTGATTTGGATTTGTCATGCCCTTTGTGTATGGAGTTGAACGATGCTCCACTTCTTTGGGTAGGCACCAGGTTTGTAAGTATTGTTCACAGTACAGATCTGTCTCAGCTAGAGGCGTAGTTAATTCTACAACATGGCTAGTCAGAATATTTGAATTCATGTGGCAGCCCAGTAATTTCATAATGCCTGTTGTCATTTTCATTATTCCAAGCTTATTCTAATTAATGATAGCCTAATATTATTTAGTAATATCGTGCGATCTACACAGGTACAATGTGGAGACTGAGCAATATAGGATAAAAATTACTACAAGTACTTAGATTATAAGGCAAAGAAATAGTTATGTTCCAAGGGGCAGTTTTGTAGAGAACGTGAATGTAGATAGTGAGTTCCCTCAAAGGTGAACTCTCAGAGCATTATCAACAAAAATATGACACCAAACGATCTGAAAGCCTCAACCTCGATCACTGAGGTAGGTTGCCTTGGGAGAAGAAAGCGTGGTTAGCAAGGCAAGCAGACTGAGGGAGAGAGCTTCAGGGTTTGGTACATTGGCAGTTGAATGGTGGAGAAATTAAATCTGCAATACTCAAGAGGCCAGCATTTTCAGAGTGCAGAGAGCAGAGAGCAGGGTGCCTGGGGCAGATTACAGGGAGGGGTTGAAGCCACACAGCGATCTGAATACTAGAGTGTGATTTTAAAATAAATATTTTGCTTCATCCTTCAACTTCATGCGCTTATTCATTTACGTAAACCATGAGTTAAACCACCTATGATGCACAAACATCTTATGTTGACATGTTTAAAGAAGACGCACTCAATTTTAGGGCTAAATTTGATTTACATAAAACAGCTCATAAAGCAACTCGTTTAGTAATATCAGAAGTAAAACGGGAACAGATCATGTCCAGATTAAAATAATTTTATGAAGCTGTTTTACCGTGCTCACAACATTGCTTCCTTTCAAACTGTATGGGATTCAATATGATTATGATTGTTCAGCCTGGAATTGACACTGTTTGGAAATCTATATTTAATTGGTTAGAAACTCAATATTCAAATAACGAGTGTTGGGTGAACAATGGTAAACAACCAATATAAGCCTGGCCTTATCTGAGACTCTTACCTTCCTGCAATATATCCATTTTCAATGAATTATAATGCCTTTATTTAATATATACATGGAATAACTAACTCAGCTGTATTTTAATTTGCTTGTGGCATTGATAATAACACTGGATGCACCAGATCATAACATGATCCATGCTAGTATTAATTCGCTGACTTACGTACATATTCTTGACTTAAATTACTGCATGTTCTCTTTAGATTTCAGAAAAATATCAATGGTGCTGGCATAAAAGCATTATGCAGTTGCCTGCAATACGGAGAATGGGTTTGTGCTACCCATGCAATTACCCTCATCACATTCACTATTCCACTGCTAAACTAAATTTGACACCTAAATACCTACCACTGCATATATGGTAACAATGAATGGCAGTTAAATATATTGACTTTCACTGTATTCCTTCCCCTTCCTTTACAACCTTGTACTCAAGATCAATATATTTTGCTCTCAGACTAGCTATAGCATGCATTAAGCCTCAATCAAAGCAAGAGTAGAATTTCCACTTTGCAGTCCAGTTATTATATGCCCATGGAATGATATTGGTTGAGCAGTTCAATTCTAAAAACTTGCTTTCATATGGAGCTGGTGTGAGGCAAATTGAATGAATTTAAAGGTTTATACTTTATACATTTCAGAGCAAAGTCTGACCATAACTCTGGACACGTACTCTGAAGAAGGGTCTCGACCCGATATGTCACATATTCCTTTTCTCCAGAGAAGCTGTCTGATCCGCTGAGTTACTCCAGCTTTTTGTGTCTATCTTAGAAAAAAAAAGTTTGGGTGGAGACAGATTGGAAATCATATATATAGCAGGAAAGAAATAGAAAGATGACATTCACTGACACAACACCACTGGTTGATCTCTGTGGACAGTTGCAATTGCAATTTTGTTAACCAAAGAAATTAAGAATGTGTATGGATTTATAGGAGGGCTCTCCAATTATTTGAATGCAAATAACTTGCAAAAAGAAACACCTGGGCTGTTTCTAGAGATGGGTGGTTCACCCTCAACAGTAATTGTTGCTTTGAACTCCAATGCTGTATTTCAGATAATAGGCTTTCGATCACTGATTTGAGCTGAGGGATCTTTCCTCAGCAATTTGGACCTTTGTAATTGCATATCATACATATAAGATCCCCTCCCCCTTCTTAGCTCTCCCACATAGCCTACAGTCTCCGCCTCTTCCTTTCTTTTTCCCACCCCCCCCGTCATTAGTCTGAAGAAGGGTCTCGACCTGAAACGTCGCCTACTCTTTTTCTCCATAGATGCTGCCTCACCCACTGAGTTTCTCCAACATTTTTTGTCTAGCACTGATGTCATTTTCTTTAAGTGTTGTATAAAAGACATTTACAAAGTGCATTAACTGTTAACTAATATGGCTTCTAAAAGGTAAATATAATCTTGGGGTTTGTGTTTGAGAGCATATACTTGTCCCAGGCTTGCTTTCCCAAGTATGCACGGATAATGATCTTTGGTGGAGATATGGAGATTGGTGGAAATATGTATTCCCCCTGAAGCATAAATTCATATATCCAGCACTTGACACTTATATTTTGACTTTTCAAGGTGGATATGTGAAAATCTCCTGATTTGACCTGAGGGACCGTTCCTCAGCAATTTGCACCTACGTAATTGCATGTCATACATATGCATTCGCAACTGCAGTCATATGAGAGTGCAAACTTGATGCACCAACGTTTGTGGTTTAGCTGTTACAATCTAACCAGCGAGCCCCATTTATAGGAAAGTGTTAAATGCATGATGAGTAAATTTTGGTTTGCTATTTAGAAATCACATAAAATTCACCACATTTCCAGGCTTACAGATAAAGTTCCATCTCCAAAGTTCATAGTTAAGATAATACATACGCCAGAATCCTGTACATTGACTTCAGCTCAGCGTTTAACACCATCATCCCACAGAGGCTTGTGGAGAAACTAACCCTGCTGGGCCTCAACACCACCCTGTGTCACTGGATCTTGGACTTTCTGACAGAGAGACCGCAGTCAGTCCGTGTTGGCAAGAACACTTCAGGCTCGATCACGCTGAGCACCGGCTCCCCTCAAGGCTGTGTGCTCAGCCCGCTGTTGTTCACATTGCTCACACATGACTGTGCGGCCAGATTCAGGGACAATAAGATCATAAAATTCGCGGATGACACAACAGTGGTGGGACTCATCAGCGGAGATGACGAATCAATGTACAGGGAGGAAGTAAAACAACTAGTGGACTGGTGCGGCAAAAATAATCTAGAACTAAATGTCGACAAAACGAAGGAGATGGTTGTCGACTTCAGGAGGGCGCAGCCAAAGCATACACCCCTCAACATCAGTGGCACCACAGTGGAGCGAGTGGAGAGCATAAAGTTCCTCGGTGTGCAAATTACAGACAGTCTCACCTGGTCCAGGAACACCACTGGGACCGTCAAACGGGCCCATCAGCGACTGCACTTCCTGAGGAAACTAAAACAGGCCTCACTCCCCACCAACATCCTCAGGACTTTCTACAGGGGTACGGTGGAGTCTGTACTCACGTACTGCATAAATACGTGGTACTCCACCTGCAACTGCTCGGACAGGAAGGCTCTGCAGAGGGTAGTGAGGGGAGCAGAGAGGATCATTGGCGTCTCCCTACCCTCGGTACAAGAACTGTTCCAGAGCCGCTGTCTGAAAAAAGCTCAGAGAATTGCTAAGGACAAACTGCACCCCCTCCACATACACCTGGATCTCCTGCCATCGGGCAAGAGATATTGAAGCATCAAAGCCCGGACCACAAGACTGCTAAACAGTTTCCTACCACAGGCTGTGAGGCTGCTAAACAGTCACTCTGTACTCACAGTCACTTGATTCTGCGGCTGGCACGGACACTTTAATAACTGGCACTGGCCACTTTAATAACTGGCACTGGCCACTCAAATCAGCTGCCCCGGACATTTTTATGATTGGGTTATTGTATTTTAACATTGTGTTTTACCTGCTTTTAACTATTTATACTGTTCCATCAGGGACTGGATTGTTTTTAGTGTTATTATGGGTGAAATGTTTTAAATTTCATGTGCGATGCTCCGCTATTCCCTGAGAAACGTCTTTTCATTTTGCACTGTACTACTGTTGCTTGCAAGATGACAATAAAGGTTGATTGATTGATTGATTGATTGATTGAAATACACTGGAGGACATTGCACACTAATTTGCCTGTGAAGTGATGTTCAAATGTACTTAACATGACATTTTGTTTGGTCTTACTCAAATGCTTAAGGGCCATCAGAGCCTGTGTGATCAATTGTTTGCCACCCTCAGCTAGACTTTACCTACATCAGCTACAGTGCATTCAGAAAGTATTCAGACCCCTTCACATTTTCCACATTTTGTTATGTTACAGCCTTATTCTAAAATGGATTACATTCATTTTTTTAAATCATCAATCTACACACAATACCCCATAATAAAAAAGCAAAAAAAGGTGTTTAGAAATGTTTGCAAAGTAATTAAAAAGAAATAACTGAAATATCACATTTACATAAGTATTCAGACCCTTTGCTATGACACTCAAAATTGAGCTTTGGCGCATCCTGCTTCCATTGACTATCCTTGAGATGTTTCTACAACTTAATTGGAGTCCACCAGTGGTAAATTAAATTGATTGGACATGATTTGGAAAGGCACACACCTGTCTATATATGGCCCCACAGTTGACAGTGTACGTCAGAGCAAAAACCAAGCCATGAAGAGCGGAGATGAGAGCTCTTCAGCGCGTCGTCCACAGAGCGCAGAAGATTATTGGGACACAGCTACCAGGCTTGGAGGGCATCTACCACACACGGTGCCTCAGGAAGGCCGTCAGCATCCATAAAGACTCCTCACACCCTTGTAGTGGACTGTTCGAACTACTTCCCTCCGGCAGAAGTTACAAGGCCTTCTACGCCCGACCCTCCAGACTCAGGAACAGCTTCATTCCCAGAGCTATAGCGGCTCTGAACCGGCCCTGCTGAGTGCCCCCCATCCCCCCTGGACTGTCTCCCTCGGATGGTCACGTCGCACAGACACATCTGCACTTTAGTCTGTTTGAACTGTTTTGACTATTTTACTGTTCTTTTTACAATCCATGTTCTCGGGATATCTAAATCTAAATTTTATTAGTTATTTATGTTGTGACATCGGATGGAAGCTGCATACCAAATCTCGTTGCGCTTATGTGCAATGACAATAAAATGTATTATTATTATTATTATTATTATTTTTATTATTATTATGAAGGCGAAGGAACTGTCCATAGACCTCCGAGACAGGATTGTGTCGAGACACAGATCTGGGGAACTGTTTTTTGAAATCTATATTTACTGTAATTGGTTAGAAACTCAATATTCAACTAATTTGTTGGGTGAACAATGGTAACTAACCATTGTAAGCATGGCCTTATCTGAGGCTTTTACTTTTCTGTTTATCACCATTTGCACAGGGGACAAGAGATGATTAGAACATAAGAAGTAAAGACGCATGTGGGGTATTAGAGCCCTCATGATAGCTCTGCCGATTATTGAGATCATACCCGATCTTTTATCTCAGCGGCACTTTCCTGCATTGATTCCTTATAGATCCAAAACATCTATTAGTTGCTGTCATGAATATACTCAATGATTGAGTCTCAACTGCCTACCTGGGTAGAGAAAGATTCATCATCTTCTGGTATGAAGAGATTTCTTCTCATCTCAAACCCATTTCTTTGAAACAGCAATCCCAGATTCTAAGTAACCCAGCCAAGGCAAACATCATCCTTGCATTTACCTCGTCAAGCCAGTCAAAACAATTGTTTGTGTAAATGATGTCACCTTTCAATTCTTCAAAACTCCAAACAAAATATTTCCAGTCTGCTTAATCATTTGCCATAGGATAACCCAACATCCAGTAATCAATCTTAGCTGTGTTCATTCTTTGCATTTCCTTCCTTGGGTATTAAAACGTGCGCACAATAATCCAGGTCGGGGCTCTCAAAATCACGGATCGCAAGTTCAGGCTAAAACAAAAGGTATGTAGGAAGTTTATATAACATCTTATCCAGTTTATGGTGTAATTTAATTTTAATCTGTTGATGCGAAATAAGTTTATTAGGCCCCGATATCGGCAACATGATCATTATCCGTATTGTGTAATTGTCTATCCGTGATCACTATTTTCATACTAAATATCTGACTAAAAACTTCCACAGTACATACATATCAGATTGTGGCCACTGTTGAACATGGCGGCAGCCATGACTGATCTGTATGTATGTCTGTGTAAAACGGCCCTTGTCCTCGATCACAGCTTTTGAGTTAAGTCAATAGAAAACAATAGGGAACAAGATGCTAATTTCCTAGTATGAAAATGACCATGACTTTTTTAATACTGAAGATATGAAAGTGAATTAGGTAAATATTAAAGGTTTTGTTTATGCTTTATCTGATGGGATAAATTACAGGTTTGATTTTTAAAATTTCAAAATTTTGTAACATTCCTAAACATGGCTGCATGACTGAAACTTGATTGCCAAATATCACAGGTAGCATGAGTAGATATTAAGAATATTTTACCCTGGTGCGTGTCTCTAAGAAAGTGTAGGTTTAAGATAAGGAGTAGGTGGTTTAAAATGGGAACCAAGGAGATTTTTGTTTCACACAGAGTTGTTGAAACCAGGAATAAAATATTCTCACAATATTTAAGAAGCAGCTGGAAGAACATTTGAATCATTTAGGCCTAGAATGCTATGGACTTATTCAATATAAATGGGATTAGTATAGAAGGGTACAATGGTCAGCAAAAACATGGGTGCCAATTGATGTTTCCTTGCATTATGACTATATCTCGTAATTATCCTAATATCTAAAAATACATTGGTCCCTTCTCTATAATCAAGCCTCTCGAGCTGAACTGAGTTGAGAAGTATAGATTTTCACTACCTCATGGTGGAGAAATTTCCCTTCTCTGTAATAAATGGTTGACATCCCTTCTTTGAGACCAAGACCATTTTTCCCTCACATTTCAGTCTGAGGGACAACATCCCAACTTCAATTATGTGAAGCCACTTAAACACAAAAACATCTTATGTTTCACATTCTTTCAAAATCTAGAGTGTTTGGCTCTAAATCTTTTCACAATAAATACAAAGATAGGATCTTTCAGGAGTTCCATGTTAAATTATTGCCACCTAGGTAATCTGACATTCATTCATATACTAAATAAAAGGGGGAAATGGTAGAGATACTCAATACATCTTGCAGCATCCTTGGGAGGGAAACCAATGAATGATTGAGGTTGATGAGCTTTGCAAAATGTTTTCAAAACCTGAAATGTTAACATTGATTTTTAATCTCCTATTGTCTGTTGCGCATTTAGAGCATTTTCTATTTTTATTTCAGGTTACCGCCAACTGCGTCTTCTTCTTGCGTTTGAGGCAGCAGAAGGGTGATGCCATCTGGTTGGGCATCTGTAGGTGCCCGCCCTAAAAAGGGCACATGCTCTGTACTTTGCCCTTGGATTATTTGGTATCATTTCCTACAAATTGATGAAAACTCACTTCTAAATACATCATAGCATTTGGGAGATCTTCAGTTACACATTTGATGTCTTGTCCCAGTGATAACCTACTCACAAGGTAAAAGATTTCAAACCATAACATTGTAAAAACCACTTCTGCATTCATCTACTTCTACCTTGCTGTATCATCACGTTAGTTTTTGGCACCTAGTTATGTTAACATTAGTTTCTGATCCCCATTGCTTGTGGTGGCAAGGAAAACCCGTAGATTAAGTTAAATAGTTAAATCTATAATTTTAATTTAATTGATTTTTATGATTTTTCTTTTGCTGAACTGCTCTGGTTAATGATTCTGCATTAAAAATACATCACCGTAGCAGCAGTACAGCTGCTGCCTAGTGCCAGGGTCTCGGGTTCGATCCTGACTATGGGTGCTCCCTGTATGGAGTTTGTACGTTCTCTCCGTGACCTGCGTGGGTTTTCTATGGGAGCTTCGGTTTCCTCCCAAACTCTAAAGACGTACAGGTTTGTAGACAAATTGGTTTAGTAAAATTGTAAATTGTCTCTCGTGTGTGTAGACTAGTGTATCTCTTGTTGGCTCAGACACGTTGGGCCGAACTGTTTCCGCACTGTATATCTAAAATATACTATACTGAACCTCTAAATCAGTTATGAACTTAGTCATTTAGTGAATCAGTCACTGACCTAAAATATGTTTTATCCTTAATACTTTTTTTTTGCACTATTTCAGATTGCATTGACATTTTTGTAGCATTTACATTAATTGTGGCATTTATTGTTGTATCTATTGCCATGTATATCATGTACTCTATGAACTTCGTGTAAACATAGTACTTCATTGCATCCTGGTGTATATGACAATAAACTAACTTGAATCTGGAATAGACAATATTTCTGCAAGATTCAACCATTATGTTACTGAGATCCATGCCTCAGATTCTTGTTGGTATTTTAAACAGTACACCTGACTTCATTCCAATATGTCTAATACCAATGGAATCATTTGCAGAGGCAGCATAGACTTGATGGTCTCTTACCTTGGAAGAAAATATGGAAATATCTTTGTTCCTTATTGATTGTACTGTTCTATTTTATTGGTGAAAGAACATTTACATGTTAACTAAATAGATTTCAGAAGACTGAGTAGTCCGATATATCCTGATCTTATTGATTGATGCTTAATTACTTATATTTACTAGAACATTGTCAAAGATATTGCTCAATGTACGGCATATATGGAGAACAACACAAGAATACACTTTGAAGAAGGTTTCTGACCTGTCTATAGATGCTGCTTGACCTACTGGGCTCCTCCACCAGATTGTTTTTTGCACCATACTACATTTTGCAAGATGCCTTCCTGGCATGTAACCTTGTTCAATTTATGATTACTTTAATTTCTCAATTATTCATTTAAACCCCCATAAAATCTTTGTAAAATATACACAATGTAACAAATCCGAAAGGTCTTCTTGAAAATTAACCCGTTTCACAAATTATATATTTGCGAGGAAAAATTGTCAAATTAAAATGATGATGATGATAAGCTGAAATATGTAAAATAAAAATATTTATGGTGTTTAAGCTCAACTTCCCACCGCTACAAAGCAGCAACCATCAAAGCAAGTAATAAAGCTGAACACAAGAGAATGCAGGTCAAAGGAAGTCCTATTGAAACAATGTGGTATTTAGATTAGGCCATATCTTGAGTAAAATATCCTGTTTGTTCAACAAGATACAAGGCAAAGATCTAAACTTGGAAGATGGTTCAGACGGAATTATCACCGATATGAGGTATGAATAAACACTCGATAAACCTGTTTTTCTGCCTTGAGAAATGTAACGATGGAAATGTATCCCTGAGAGGAATATAAAGAAGTTTATTTGTGAAAAGTGTATTTACAGTTTTAAAGTACCCCAACGTTTTCACAATGGTGAAAGGCAAATTTAGAATTGGTACCAGAATTGTTTTCATCTAAATAAAAAGGACAAACAAATAGAAAGCCTGTACCGCCTGAACATTGCATTCAGGTCTTGTGACCCCAGAGACCATTTCGATTGCGTTTGTTCCCTTTCAACAAAATCCTACAAGTGAAGTCTCAGAAGTTTCACCGTCAAAAGTTAATTAGTTGATTTTTTTAGTCAGATCAATGTCTTGAAAATAAAATACCAATATTATTGGCATAAGTGTTCAAAGAATCTAGACACTTACTTTCATTTTGTGGCATATTTTAACTAGGTTGATGAATGCACGTTGATGGGGTGTATTAAAATGTGTGGGTTTTACTGCATCTAAGGTTGACCTTTCATAGTTTTCATAAGTTAGGTAGTTGTTTTCAGATAGCTGACAGTGGAGGAGGCCTAGGACAGAAAGTCTGAAGAAGGGTCTCGAACTGAAACATCACCCATTTCTTCTCTCCAGTGATGCTGCCTGTCCCGCTGAGCTACTCCTGCTTGTTGTGTCTATCTTCGGTTTAAACCAGCATCTGCAATTCCTTCTTACACAGCTCAATGTAATAGATAACTTAAAACTGTAGAGTGGACTTTATCTGACTTGGCAGATACTTTTATTGCAAAGATAGACACAAAAAGATGGAGTAACTCAGCAGGACAGGCAGCATCTATGGAGAGAAGGAATGGGTGACGTTTCGGGTCGAAACCTTTCTTCAGACTGGTGTGAAATGTCACCCATTCCTTCTCTCCAGAGATGCTGCCTGTGTGTCCCGCTGAGTTACTCCAGCTTTTTGTGTCTATCTTCGGTTTAAACCAGCATCTGCAGTTCCTACTTACACTTTTATTACAGAGGTTTGCAGAATTGTATTACTAATTGCAGATTTGATGGCTTGTGGTGTGGTGATTAAGAAGTTTAACCTGTGTACTGTTAGTGAACTCGGACCTCTGTGAAGCACCTGTGGTTGACTGGACAAGGGATAAGACTCTCTTAGAGTAGTTTGACATTGAAGGGTTGAGAAGTTTCGGGTTCATATTGTGGGCAAGTCCATTACAAAGCAGCATGTAAAAACCTCAAAGGCTGCATTCAATGAAAAAAACCCTTCATGCTTCTTGGAAGCACGAAGCAGTTAAACATTTCCAGTAAGTTTGAAGGTGAGACACGTCAGAGGACAAGAAAGGCGGCTTTTTCAAAAACAAATCTTTGCCTTTCTCTTTAAAAATAGCCTGAGAGACAGATATTTTAGAAAGATAAACGCAGGCCAGTGGTTACGCGATGAACGTCACTGGATGTGTTCAAAGGCCATGGAGGGCAACTTTGAAAGCACCAAACTCACACTTTGACTTTCAGTCCGCTAATTCTGTTCAGCCGTATTTCTCTCTTTTTTTATTAAATTATTTTTATTAGAAGCAATTGTACAAGAATAAAACATTCGGCATGTAAAATTATACAGTTATTGTACAACTTCAATTTTAACCTTTTAACCTGAAAATAAGGGAAAAAGAAGAGAGAAGGAGAGGGGAAAAGTGAAAAGTGATAATATAGGACCCCTAGACTAACAAAGTAGTGTGGCCAAAGAGTGAATAAAGATATAAGAGAGGAAAAAGAAAAAAAGAAAAAAGAGGGAAATATACCTGCCCCTCGTCCCCCCCCGCCCACCTCACCCAACCCAGAATCGGATTTAAATCCAAATTTGTGTTGCACCATACTATCCATGTAGGAATTCGGTAAAGGGTGTCCATGTCTTGAAAAATTGATCTGGTTTTTCTGCCAAGTTAAGCCTAATATTTTCCAAATCTAGTGTCTTGGACATGTTTGTAATCCACATCTTCACAGTAGGGACTGATGTGTGTTTCCTGTTCAGCCGTATTTCTCGCTGAAAGGAGAGACTCGAGGACAAAGAGTGGAGACACAAGGAACTTCATTCCTTACGTAGAACACAGTGCTGGGGTAACTCAGCTGGTCTGGCAGCATCTGTGCAGGACATGGATGGGTGATGTTTCGGGTTGAGACACTTCTCCAGTCTGAACAAGGGTCCAGACCCGAAACATCACCCATCCATGTCCTCCACGGATGCTGCCAGTCAGGCCCGCAGAGTTACCCCAGCACTTCGTGTTCTGGACTAAACATGGAGGCCAGACATCTCAATGACCCGTGACCCGTTCGACCGGCGATGAGGTCGCTCCCGGGCGGGTTGCCTTTCCACGGCGTTCACTCCAAGAGATATCTAACCTTACAGATTTAATGCCAATTTTTGGATTCCCATTGGTTTGGCACGTGGCATAAAGGCGGGATTTGTTTCCAACAAAAAATACCATCAATTTTTAAAAAAAAATCCAAGAATATATATTAAAGTTTAACAAGGCCAATCATATGCAGTCACACTGTCAGAACCTTTTCCTCAGGATGAAAATGTCAAGCACTAGACCCCAAAGATCTAGATTAAGAGGGGCAACGTTTAAAGGAGATGTGTTGGGCAGGTTTTTTACACAGAGAGTGGCAAGTGCCTGGAACACGATGTCGGGGGTGGTGGTGAGGCAGATAATGGCATTGAATGGACTTTTGGATAGGCACATAGATATGCAAAGAATGGAGGGATATGGATTATGTGCAGGCAGATAAGAGTTGGTCATGACATCATGTTCAGCACAGACATCGTGGGCCGAATGGCCTGTTCCTGAGTTCTTCTTGGTTCTTGTTCTTGGTTGTACAGTTCTATAGAAGAATCCTGGAGTGATTCAGCGGGACAGGCAGCATCTCTGGAGAGAAGGAACGGGTGACGATTGGGGTCCAGACCCTTCTTCAGACTGAGAGTCAGTGAGAGGGGCACTGGAAGTATCTATGTTCTATATAAAACATGCAGTGCAAATGGGGTCATCGGCTTCACAGCCACTCTGTAAAACATGCTCCTCACTCCTTCCTGCAATCTGGAAAACACAACATGCTGGAGTAACTCAGCGGGGCAGGCTGCATCTCTCGAGAGAAGGAATGGGTGACGTTTCAGATTGAGACTTCTTCAAACATGCATATCCCCTTTTTTGCACTAGTATTGGGGTTATTGATTTATTGTATTTTTATAATTATATATTATCTACGTGTATTGTGTTACAGGCCTGATATGCTGCTGCGAGTAAGAATGATGTTCTGTTATCGATACACATGGCAATTAAACAACATTGACTCTCTCTTGATTCCCTTTAGCTGGGAAGATAACGGAATATAAACTGGCGCTTTACCAAAGGCCGGTTGGAGAGGTGTAGGGAGGAACTGCAGATGCTGGTTTAAACCGAAGGTAGACACAAAATGCTGGAGTAACTCAGCGGGACAGGCAGCATCGCTGGATAGAAGGAATGGGTGACGTATCGGGTTGAGACCCTTCTTCAGACTAGAGTTAGGGGAAATGGAAACGAGAGATATAGGCTGTGATGTAGAGAGATATGGAGCAAATGAGAGGCGTTGATCCTCAACACGGTATCTTTAATGAAAGATTCAATTCGTGTAACGAGTTAGATTCTTCATGTGATATTATAGCGCACCCCACTCGGAAATTTCACAGGTGCTACACGACATTCATAGGATATAAATATGGATTCTATGGATTTGTAAATGGATTTATAGACCTGTTGACCAGTCCCCTTGCACCTGTTCCCACTCTCCACAGTTACCCGAAACGAATCAAACGAGACAGATTCCAAACCACATTGACATCCATCGCAATGTCCCGAATCATGTTATTGTTATTGTAACTGAGATCAGAACTTATCTCACACAGGAAGTGATCGATATCACAAATCGGAAAGAACAAATGTGTGTGTGTGCTGCCGGGTTTGTGTGGCATTGAGACTTTCATGTGTGTTAGATAATGTACAGTAAAACCTCGATAAGACGGATCAAGGTGGGTGAGAGGAGTGGAGATAAGGCTGCGTTTATCACAGATTCGCACAACTATGATGCTGTCTGAGGGCCGTGCCACTGAGATCTTCCCCGCAGACTCTGCGGCGCAGTGTAAGTTCATTTACTCGTTCAAAGCCCCTCCAGCAGTTCTTCATTCCGAGATCCCGACCCGCAACGTCGCCAATCCATGCTCTCCAGAGACGCTGCCTGTTTTTTAAACTATAGGCATTAAGGGCGCAGCTTAAACTAAAGACGAAGATAGACTAAAAAAACCGGAGTAACCCAGCGGGTCAGGCAGCAGCTGTGGAGGGAAAGAACAGACAATGCTTCTTGAATACATTTGTTTAAGAAAGAACTGCAGATGCTGCAAAAATCGAAGGTAGACAAAAATGCTGGAGAAACTCAGCGGGTCAGGCAGCATCTATGGAGCGAAGGAATTAGGTGACGTTTTGGGTCGAGACCCTTGGAGAAATCAATGTTCATACCGCTGGGTTGTAAACTGCCCAAGCGAAATATGAGGTTCTGCTCCTCCAATTTGCGGTGGGACTCACTCTGGCCATGGAGGAGGGCGTGAACAGAAAGGTCGGATTTGGAATGGGAGGAGGAGTTGAAGTGCTGAGCCACCGGCAGATCAGGTTGGTTAGTGCAAACCGAGTGGAGGTGTTGGGTGAAGCGATCGCCAAGCCTACGCTTGGTCTCACCGATGTAGAGCAGCTGACACCTAGAGCAGCGGATGCAATAGATGTGGTTGGAGGTGCAGGTGAACCTCTGCCTCACCTGGAAAGATTGCTTGGGTCCTTGGATGGAGTCAAGGGGGGAGGTAAAGTGACAAGTGTAGCGTTTCCTGCAGTTGTAAGGGAAAGTACCAGGGGAGGGGGTGGTATGGGTGGAAAGGGACAAATTGACCAGGGAGTTACGGTTGGAGCGGTCTCTGCGGAAAGCCGAAAGGGGAGGAGATGGGAAGATTTAGCCAGTGGTGGGATGAGGTGGGATGAGGTGTTCCAAATCAAGGCATCGGAGATGTCCTCATTCTTTAGGGAACAGGGGTTCCCCTCTTCGATTTTAGATGAGGCTCTCACCAGGGTCTCCTCTATATCCCGTAGCTCCGCTCTCACTCCCCATCCCCCACTCGTAACAAGGACAGAGTCCCCCTTGTCCTCACCTTCCACCCCACCAGCCAGCACATACAACAGATAATCCTCCGACATTTTCGCCACCTCCAACGGGATCCCACCACTGGCCACATCTTCCCATCTCCTCCCCTTTCGGCTTTCCGCAGAGGCCGCTCCCTCCGTAATTTGCTGATCAATTCGACCCTTCCCACCCAAACCACCCCCTCCCCTGGTACTTTCCCTTTAACCACAGTTTACATCCCAGCGGTATGAACATTGACTTCTCCAATTTCAGGTAGTCCTTGCTTTCTTCCTCCTTCCCCTCTCCTTCCCAGCTCTCCCACAGCATACTGTCTCTGTCTCTTCCTTTCTTCTCCCCCCCCCACCTCCACATCAGTCTGAAGAAATGTCA
This sequence comes from Amblyraja radiata, assembly GCF_010909765.2. Taxonomy (NCBI): domain Eukaryota; kingdom Metazoa; phylum Chordata; class Chondrichthyes; order Rajiformes; family Rajidae; genus Amblyraja; species Amblyraja radiata. The sequence goes on along the minus strand of NC_045974.1, from coordinate 37,963,596 downwards.
CCTATTCCATCGCTCCATAGATGCTGCCTCACTCGCTGAGTTTCTCCAGCATTTTTGTCTATCTTGTATACATTTAATAATTTGGCCTCCACTGCTGTGTGTACCAGGGAATTCCACAGATACACTATCCATCAGGTGAGGAATGTTTTCCTGATCTTGGTTCTATATGGTTTCCCACACTCTCAGGTTATGGCCCCTAATCTTGGCATTCCAGTGGTCAGAAACATCTTCCCTCTATCCAGGCTCTCTGTTCGAAATTTGTAGCTTTTCATGAGATTCCCTCTCATTTTTCTATACTCAAATGTTCAAAGGTTCAAAGGTCTGTTTATTGTCACGTGTACCAATTAAAGTACAGTGAAACTCGAATTACCATTACTCGGTGCCTATGTCTAACGGACCGATTCACTCCTCATGCATCAGAACTGTTATTTTAGCAATTGGTCAAAGGAAGATAGACACAGGGTTCCCCTCTTAGGGGATCTTATAGAAACTTACAAAATTCTTAAGGGGTTGGACAGGCTAGATGCAGGAAGATTGCTCCCGATGTTGGGGAAGTCCAGGACAAGGGGTCACAGCTTAAGGATAAGGGGGAAATCCTTTAAAACCGAGATGAGAAGAACTTTTTTCACACAGAGAGTGGTGAATTTCTGGAACTCCCTGCCACAGAGGGTAGTCGAGGCCAGTTCATTGGCTATATTTAAGAGGGAGTTAGATGTGGCCCTTGTGGCTAAGGGGATCAGAGGGTATGGAGAGAAGGCAGGTACGGGATACTGAGTTGGATGATCAGCCATGATCATATTGAATGGCGGTGCAGGCTCGAAGGGCCGAATGGCCTACTCCTGCACCTAATTTCTATGTTTCTATGTTTCTATAATGCTGGAGTAACTCAGCTGATCAGGCAGCATCTCTGGAGAAAAGGAATAGGCGACATTTCAGGTTGAGACCCTTCTTCGGACTTCAGACCAGACTTCATACACATTGGACACGGAAGCCTTTATTACTCTTACCCCATGGCAAGAACATCCTTCCTTAAATAATGAGGCCAAAACTGTGTACAGAATTCCAGATGGGGTCCATTGTAGCCTACAAAGGTCCAGCCAGACATTTTAATGCTCAAATCCTTTTGCAATGAAGCCCAACATACCCTTTACCTTCCTAACTGTTTTCACAAAACGTAATGTAATATCTTTGTACTATGTGTTGTACCTTTATCATTCATCTCTATCCGTACACTGTGGACAGCTTAGTAACCATAGTAATCCGTAACCATAACATCAGTAAACATTAATTGACAGTGCAAAATAAATATTTTAAGGTAACTCTCAAAATTCTACCTCTAGTACTGATTTATTCAAATTTTACTGCAGGTCCGTCAGCTTTTAAGAAGTATTCTCACCCATCTTTTCATCGACAGATCTTATCATTATCGATCTGCGCTATAACTAATGTGGTCCAACATTGCTTTACATTTTATGTGATAAGAATATAAAAAGGGGAACAGAGGCAGCTACTCAAGCCAGCTCTGTCGTCTAGTAATCTGATGGATGGCTTCATTTTCCTACCCATTTCCCCATAACCTTTGATCTTTCTACAGTTCCAACCTCCAGCAGTGAACATTGAATGCACTTAGTGACCAAATTTACAACTCCTGAGAGGGGGGGGGGGGGGGGGGGGTTGAGAATTCTAAAGATTAAATCCTCAGACAGATTTACTTCTCATCTTAGTGTTGAATGGCAACCATGGTAATGGGGAGGGGGGAAAGGGGATTGGAGAGGAACCCAAACGCCCCTGTGTCCCTATCTCATTATGACCAGTCTACCCAGGTTCGCCCTCACTTTCACTTTAATTCTTCTTCCCATTATCACACAGACCTTTCTGCCCTAGGTCTCCTCCATTGTCAGAGTGAGGCTAAATGCAAATTGGAGGAACAGCACTTGATATTTCGCTTGGGCAGCTTACAGCCCAGTGGAATGAAGTTCCTCCAGCAATTTGTTTTTTATCCCTCATCTGAGAAATCAATTTTGTAAAGCTGCTCTGCAGACTCCAAGACTGGCATACTCTTATATCAACAGGTTGATAATATTATTAAAATTTGATTTGTAGCTTCAAGAATTACCCTATTTTATTCAAATAGTCACAAATGTAGAAATTTATGTTTTGTACATATGGGAACATAAATACCAACAGATCGTGACCAGATTTTGGAATGCATCAAAGTTCAGCAGTCAGAGAATCCTTGTGGAATATTTGCATCTCTTGTAGAAGGGAGTCATAAGGAACTGCAGATGCTGGAATCTTGAGTAAAATACAAAGTGCTACAGTGGATCAGGCAGCATCAGGTAGCTGCACAATGGCACAGTGGTAGAGTTGCTACCATACAACGCCAGAGACCTGGGTTTGATCCTGATTACGGGTACTGTCTGTATGGAGTTTGTACATTCTCCCTGTGATTGCATGGGTTTTCTCCGGGTGCTCCGGTTTCCTCCCACATTCCAAAGACATGCAGGTTTGCAGGTTACTTGGCTTTTGTAAATTGTCCCGAGTCTGTAGGATAGAACATAGTATATGGGTGATCACTGGTTGGTGTGGACTCATGGACTAAAGGGCATGTTTCCACACTGTATCTCTAAACTAAACTAAATTAAATTTGAGTAGGAAATGGATAGATGAACTTTCTGGTTTGGACCTGAAAGTCGGAAGAAGGTCCCAACCCAAAACGTTGCTTATCCATTCCCCTCACATATGCTGCCTGAACCTTGGAGTTATTGCAGCACTTTGTGTTTTAACTCTTGGAGAAGGATGAGGGGTAAAATGTTTTAGATGATGGGGTGTGTATGGAGCATGAGGCACCACAGGAGGCACAAATACTACTTTTACACATATGTGGATGAGCACTTGGTGTGCCATCATCTACAATGATATGCATTGAGTTGGTATGAATAGCTCATATTTTGGCTGATATGCTTGATATGCATATGGTGGGACAAATGGTCACTCTCTGTGCCCTCAGCTATTCTTTGGTTAAACAGCTGACTTTTCTTCAATAGTATTAATGATCTTATTAATTCCCAGTTGTCTTAATTATTGTACATAATTTATCTTATGACCTTAAAATTGATGCTTCTGCACAATGTGTTTAGTTAATGGTGAAACATTAAACACCTGGTATTTTGTTGGATGACTGGTTCTTGAGTGTGGCAACAAATTAAGAACTGGGCACTTTTTTAATCAACTGCACCTCCTGGTGGGCAGACTGGGTATTGTAGGGCACCTGTTCGAAACATCCATAATTCTGCCATCTGCAATATAGTAATAGGATAGGGTAGTGTATTGATGTGTGGTTGCAGCAAGGAATGGGGGATATTGAATAAAAATAATTCTGCACTCTGCATCTTTCCCTTTGGGTTGATAGTATTTATGTATCATATTATGCGGTTAGATTGGCTTGCATGCAAAACAATACTTTTCACTGCACGTGACAATAATAAACCTAACCTAAATCTCACACCTAAACCAGAAGTATATTTCCTAACTAAGCAATTAAAGGGAGATTGCCACTAACTTGGAGCTCGAAGCTAACTTTCTTCTTGATCAGTACATATATTTCAGGTGCATTTAAGCCAAATGGCTGAACAAGGGAAATGTCTCCCAATTATTCATCATAACCTTGGTGGACGATTAGTGGCACTTGTACCTCAATTAGCAACAAGACAGAAAATCTATTTATAGGTCAGATAGGGCCTCATGCAGGATCTTGATCTGAAACAATGACCATACACCATCCTTCCACGGATAGTCAAGAGTCAAGAGTGTTTTATTGCCATATGTCCCAGATAGGACAATGGAATTCTTACTTGCTGCAGCACAACAAAATATGTAAACATTGTACATAATGGGCGAAGGAAAAATGTTCGGTCTGTGTATACACATGCACACTAACTCAATAAATAGCGCAATAATAATAATAGTCTGGTGCAGTTCAGAGCTTATTAATAGCCTGATGGCTGTAGGGAAGAGGCTGTTCCTGAACCTGGACGTTACAGTTTTATAGTGCCTGACCCACTGAGTCCAAATAATCATCCACTATTTTTCTATGACATGTTTGGTCTTTAGATTGTTGTTCATTTTTGCCTTCTTGCTCATCATTGAATTTCAGCCTTTTATTGATATCATTCGTTTTGATATGTACTGAAAATGCATGAAAATGATCTTGGTAATCACATATTCTTTTTCATGTGTAAATACGATATGATAGAACTTTATTTATCCCAGGAGAAAATTGATCCGCCAACAGTTATAAAAACACAAAATACATGAAACGTGAAATCATTCCAGGATGATTTATCTTTAGGTAGACAAAAGAGATTTTCCAGCATCTGCGGTTCCTTCTTAATGATTTATCTTTATCTGTTATGATGATAAACTATTGGCAACTTAAGTGGGATAAAACAGGGTATATGAACTATAATCAGCAGCACAAATAAAATAAAAAATATTCATATGCATATGTTTAAAACAGCAAGTCTCAACATATTGCCTTATAGAACCCGGTCATAGTTTCCGGACTAAAAATATTGGAATTTTAATTTTTAAAATATATACTTTGGCAAATAATTATCTAATAATCCATCTACCTTTCACCTCACATGATTATTTAATTCTTGAAAAAGATATAATTTGAGCAATATCATTGATTGCTTTGCCACTGATCATTTATGATATTTTTCATTTTGCAATGACTGGTAGGTTGTTTGTTTCGGACAAAAAGAAGAAACTTTGGCTACAATTATGGTGAAGAATGTTACAGAGCAGATCTCCTGAAGTACTCAGTATTGAACTGCTTTCCTTTTGAAGGTAAGAATGCTTCAGTTTAAAGAGAAGCTCTCCTTCTGAAATCATCTTGTGTGCAAAGCATTTGACAAAGTTCCACATGGTAGGCTGCTCTGGAAGGTTAGATTGCATGGGATCCAAGGAGAGATAGCTGAATGGATAGAAAATTGGCTTCATGGAAGGAAGCAGAGGGTGATGGTGGAAGGTTGCTTCTCGAACTGGAGGCCTGTGACTAATGGTGTTCAGTGCTGGGCCCGTTACTGTTTGTCATCTATATCAATGATTTGGATGAGAACATGCACGGCAAGATTAGTAAGTTTGCAGGGAGGGTTTACAGATAGTGAAGATGGTTGTGAAAAATTGCAGCAGTAGAGCAGAGGGATCTAGGAGTGCAGGTGCATGGTTCCTTGAAGGTGGAGTTGCAAGTGGATCGGGTGGTCAAAAAGGCATTTGGCACTTTGGCTTTCATCAGTCAGAGTATTGAGTATAGAAGTTGGGAGGTCATGTTGCAGTTGTATAAGACGTTGGTGAGGCCACATTTAGAGTATTGTGTTTAGTTCTGGGCAACGTGTTAGTGGAAAGATGTTGTCAAGCTGGAAAGGGTACAGAGAAGATTTACGAGGATGTTTCCAGGACTAAAGGGTCTGAGCTACAGGGAGAGGTTGAGTAGGCTGGGACTACTATAGGGAGAGGTTGAGTAGCACAGGATGGAAGGGGTGATCTCATAGAGGTGCATAAGATCATGAGAGGAATAGATTGGGCAGATGCACAGAGTCTCTTGCCCAGAGTAGGTGAATTGAAGACCAGGAAATATAGGTTTAAGGTGAAGGGGAAGAGATTTAATAGGAACTGAGGGGTAACCTTTTCACACAAAGGGTGGTGGGTGTATGGAACAAGTTGCCAGAGGAGGTAGTTAAGGCTGGGACTATCCCAACGTCTAAGAAACAGTTAGACAGGTACATGGATAGGTACACAAAAATCCTGGAGAAACTCAGCGGGTGCAGCAGCATCTATGGAGCGAAGGAGATAGGCAACGTTTCGGCCCGAAACTTTGCCTATCTCCTTCGCTCCATAGATGCTGCTGCACCCGCTGAGTTTCTCCAGCATTTTTGTGTACCTTCGATTTTCCCGCATCTGCAGTTCCTTCTTAAACACAGGTACATGGATAGGACAGGTTTGGAGGGAAATGGACCAAATGTGGGCAGGTGGGACCAGTGTAGCTGGGAGATGTTGGCTGGTGTGGGCAAGTTGGGCCGAAGGGCCTGTTTCCACAATGTATCACTCTATGAGTCTAAACATTTCATTAGGTAGCTCACCATGAGAGTGTAAATGTCTTGAATTGTTACAAAAAGCAAAGCACAAGTATCGGATGTAAATGTTCCTGCATGTCCAGACACCGGAAACCCATATAACTGCGGTGTTTACTCACATTTTGCAGCTTTGAAACAGTTTATGATGGTTTCATGTTTGCAGAAGTGTGTTTTGCTCCAAGACTTGTAGGTGAGTGCATTTGGCTGAGTTCATGCCAAGTTTCAATCTGTCTCTATCTCATTTTGTTCCATTTGCTACTTTGACATGTAATTGCAACCATGACAACTTTGGTCTGCACCCTTTCACAGCCATTCACGCTAGTCTCTCCATCCCTCACCGTCCCTGCAGCTTAAAACAGGCTAGACATCTCACTTTTGCAGTTCCGATAAAGGGTTCTTGACCCCAAACATTGACTGATTCCTTCCCCATTGATGCTGCCTGATCTGCTGCTGCAGAAATAATTTGTCTTTGAATCAAATATATTTGGCTGGATTGTGCTGGACCTGGCAATGCATGTGGTACCTGCCCACTCAAGCTCACCGTTTCCTGGTCGAGAGCTGACTGACCTTGCCTTCTGCTTCCCAGAGGCACCTATGAGGCAGAGAGGGCCCTTGAGTGGTAACTTGCCGTGACCAAGATGCCAGATCACATGGCAGCCCTTGACAACTTGCCCAGTTTAAAATAAGCTAAAGATAAACTCAAATGATTGAAATTGTTAATGCATTTTAATTATTTATAGTCAAATGATTAAAGTGTCACAGTGCACGGTGGCGCAGCGGTAGAGTTGCTGCCTTACAGCGCCATGGACCTGGGTTCCATCCAGACTCACAAAGAAGATAAACACAGTTTGGGGGAAGTGCACTTGGCTTTTATTTATCACAGTTGGTATAACTTATTGCTATACCATCGCAATAGTATTTTTACATTTACAATGAAGTATTAAAAATATTTTAGGCCTGATTTTCAGAGTTAACTGTACAACTTTAAGGAGAGCCACAGTGGTGCAGTGGTTGAGTTGCTGCCTTACACGCCAGAGACCCGGGTTCGATCTTGACTATAGGTGCTGCCTACACAGAGTTTGTATGTTCTCTCGGTGAACTAGTGAGTTTGCCCCGGTTGCTCCAGTTAGTTCTAACACTCCAACGAAATACAGTTTGGTAGGTTAAATGGCTCGATACTAATGTAAAATTGTCCCTAGTGTTTGTACGATAGTGTTAGTGTGTCGGGATCACTGGTCAGTGCAGACTCAGTGGACCGAAGAGCCTGTTTGTGCGTTGTGCCTCTGAACTAAACTAAATTAAAAATTAAACTAAACTAAACTAAACTAAACTAAACTAAACTAAACTAAACTAAACTAAACTAAACTCTGAGATAAAGGGTTAGGAAATGTTATCAGACTAGGAAACCCTGGGTTCAATTTTAACGTCCAATGCAAGATTGCAGCCTTGCGTGACTCCTTGAGATTGGACAATGTTTACAGCTGGGACTCATCACACCTTTGCTTGCTGTTTTGCTGATGAAAGGGTTGAGTCAGTTAGTAAAGTTCAGCTCTTTAATAGATTGAATTTGACAATAGGAGCCACCATCTATAAGTTAATGAATACCCCCCAGCATGAAACAAATGTGTTGGGTTGTGAATCTCAGGCAAGGAGAGAATGGAGAACCATGGAAGGGGAGACCAAAGGTCACTTTGTGGGGAGTTAAGGACGTCTCTCGTTCGTAGACCACAAAACAAGGATTCAAAAATACATCCGCCCATTATCCTCCACATCCCTCGGTCCATCTATCCATCGGTCCTTCAGTCTTCCTCTCTATACTAGCCATTTTCCCCTTACATTCTTGATCCTGATGCAGGATCATGATCTGAAAAGTCAATTATCTCTTTGTTTCCACAGATGCTGTATGACATGCTCAGTTTCTCCAACTCTTTATTTTTTGTTTAAAAAAACACTCAATATGCTCGGTCTCGTCTGTCTTTGGCTGCTCTTGGGAGAGCAATCCTGACAGGGATGTCTTCACACAGGCTTCAGGTTAAAATAATATGTTGAACCTAGGTACATGGAACACAATCATATTTATGTATCTCCTCTGTGTCCCATAGCATCAATGTGGTGGATGTACATGGTGACTGTGATTGGAAATTCCCCTACACACTTTAGGCAGAAAGGAAGAAGTCCCCTTTTAATTCCTCATCTATCTTATTCCCACCAGATGGTGTCATAGAGTCATGCAGCATGGAACAAGACCCTTCGACCCAACTTGTCAATGCTGATCAAAATGCCCCGTCTACACTAGTCCCACCTACCTGCATTTGGCCCATATCCCTCTAAACCTATCCCATCCATTGTCTAAATGTTTCTTAACCATTGTGATAGTACTTGCATTAACTACCTCTTTCGGCTACTCGTTTCATATACCTACCACCCTTTGTGCAAAAAAAGTTCCCCTTTAGGTTCCTATTAAATCTTTCCACCCTCACCTTAAACCTATGTCCTCTAGTTCTTGATTTCCCTACTCTGGGTAAAAGACTGTATCTATCCTATCTGTTCTTCTCATGGTGTTATACACCTGTACAAGATCACCCTTCATCCACCTGCACTCCAAGGAATGAAGTCCTAGCCTGCTCAACCTCTCCTTATACCTTAGGCCCTAGTCTTGGTAAATATTTTCTGCACTTTGTTGGGTTGGCTGGCATGGAGAAGGAAGCGGGTTTAGTGGAATAGCAACTTTCGGCAGATTTTCCACAGTTCCAAACGTCTTTGTCACGACTGATCCAAAAGCCTCTAATCCACACAACAACAGAAGAGAGGTTGTTAGGGGAAACCAGGTTAGGTTCATATGCTGAAGGAGCAGTGACTTCAATTCCATGTCTGAGTAAGGAGGCCAATTAAGGGTTGCTATCAACCATTGAAGCCAGATCTGTCAGCTGTTCACTAAGTCTGCATTACATTTTCCTAGAGCTGCATCCCCTTTGATGTCTCATTTTCACACCTTACACTTCTTTATCTCTGTGTCCCCCTCTCCCCTGACTCTCAATCTGAAGAAGGGTCTTGACCCAAAATGTCACCCATTTCTTCTATCCAGAGTTGCTGCCTGTCCCGATGAGCTACTCCAGCATTTTGAGTCTATTTTCAGTTGTGCATCTTCTTCACTGCCCCTGCTCAGTGACACCTCCGAGGCATCTATTCTGGCATTGCATCACTGGGATCTTTATATGATGTGACTCCTTCACACATGCTTCTCGACAGGACAAAGGCCAGAGTTTCTGGTGTCTTTGGCTCCTTGTCTTTCACACACAGCACAACACAATGCAACCAGTGAATCCTGGCCATATCCTCTATTCAAAATAATGTCTAGTTATTCATTTATTAACAAGCAAAAAATTGGACAGTGTTTGAAACTCGATAGTATACGAATTATCTTTCAGATATTGAAGTGGGAGATGGATTTACTGCAGAGTTCTGTTCATGGGTAGAGTTTATATTGGCAATGACATGCTCTGCAGCAGGACTCCAGGTGGCACTATTATATAAGACTACCACTGCAGGAAGTGCTTTCTGCAAGTGGGTGCATGTGTGCCAGTCCCTGCTGTTAGCTAAGCTGTGCAACATCACAAGGTGCAAGAACAAATGCAATCTGGCTGTACCTTTGCAGCTTCTTAACAATCTGGGCTTGTGAATCCACCATTGGTAGTGATTTTTCAACCAAGTGAATGTAGAATGTAGCATTGTAATGTCTAAACAACCATCAATCAGCACAGGGTGACACAGTAATCGAGTTACTGCCTGACGGCGCCTGAGTCCCAGGTTCGATCCTGAGTAAGGATGCTGTCTTTATGGTGTTTGTACGTTCTCCTTGTGACCATGTGGGTTTCTTCTGGGTGCTCCGGTTTTCTCCCACACTCCAAAGCCATGCAGGTTTGTAGGCTGATTTGGCTTCTCTATATTGTAAATCTTCCCGAGTGATTGCTGGGCAGTGCGGACTCGGTGGGCCGAAGGGCCTGTTTCCACACAGTATTTCTAAACTAAACTCAACCAGCAGGAAGTCACAATGGCACAATGTGATTTGCTGCTGACTGCACTGCAACACACAAAGCACAACATTAGCATTCAGCAATAACTACTCCAGCTGCAATACAAAAACAAATGGTCAATTGAACCTGAGGCTAAGAGATGTGCTGTGCCAACATTAATTAACTTTTCACAAACATTATTTCATAAACACACATTCACACTTTCACACTTCAGAATAGTTTTCAATTTTCTTTATCTATGCATGTAGATCAGATAGTGTGGCTTTTGTTCATGGCATCATCTTCTGGGTTTAAGCCCCCCCTCTCAGGCAGATGCCGTTAAATTTTCCTCTAACATCATTTACAGGTTTGCAGGTGACACCACCGTAGTGAGCCAGATCTTGAACAATGACGAGACAGAATACAGGAAGGAGATAGTGGCAGGATGAAGTTACCACTGGTACAGGAAGGAAATGAAGTTTGGTCGCATGATGTCAAGGCAACATCCTCTCTGTGACTGTTAGAATAATTAAGGACCTGGTCTTCAATTTCAAGAGGCAGGGTGACGTACACATCCCAATCTGTCTCAATGGTGCTGAAGAGGAGGTGGCCGCGACCTTCAGGTTCCTCAGTGTAAATCAAAGATCCTATAGCGAGCAAGACAGTCCACTCGACGAAAAAGACTTAGTACGGTCATGGGCAGATTCATGGGTAATCTTCGGCCCCATTTCCGTAACTGGCTTCCGTCTCCGCACCAAAGATCCCATAGCGGAGCAAAGATACTAGTGCGGAGACGGAAGCCGGTTACGGAAACATCCTCGTAAAAATCAAAGATCTTTGGTAAAAATCTTCCCCTCATTTTCTTTCTGCCTCTCTGTTACAATAAAAAGCTAAAATATGCCTATGTTCTTTCCACAGTGTGTGGAGAGTCTGGTCCTGATCAGCATGGCTGGGACGCCAGGGTAAAGTTGCGGGGAGGTAGCAATGTATTTTTATGTAATGTTGTCCCTTGTCTGGGCCTTGTGTCTGAAATAAAGTTTATCATTATATATACAAATCTGGAGAAATATATATGTGTGTATTATATGATTATATACATCTATATCACATTCATATATGTGTGTATGTGTGTTCTTTCCTACACAATCTAATCAGCTGCATGCTCGCTGAATAAAACCATCCTTAAGTTATGCATCATTTTTTAATCTAGCTCAAAACAAAATTTATTTTGTTAAATACTTCATTACATAACCCCATCATTACAGACAGATCTCATTCCACTCTCTGGCTATTGGGAAGACCAGACCCATTTTATTGTTGAAAAATAATTCCATAGACACAAAAAATCATTGAGGAAAATTAAGGAACATTCCAAGAGCAGAGCAACTGGAATCTTCATATTGCTATTATTTTTCCAAATACTGCAGTTGTGAACAGTGTGATTAGATGATTTACAGAGTGCAAATGTAATACAAAAATCAACTCTAACACAGCACATGAACCATTTAAAAAGAAATGTTTTCAAAAAACCCCATTAAAAAAGACAATTAACAGAATCATAATTTGTTAACATATTCATCTTTAACAAAATGTAACAGAATTATGAATTAACAGAATTATGAATCTAACCCTATATCACACACACACAAACTGTTCCCCTGCAACGCTGATTACACTGCGAGAGGGATATACAAAGTCGGGTCGGGCCGAAGAAAAGGCCGACGTTCCGCTCTGTTGTGTACTACACGCCAGCCCATTGGATTTAGCAGGAGTGGACTATCTTGCTCGCTATAGGATCTTTGGTGTAAATAGCACCAACAGTTTGTCCTGGTGCATCCACATTGACGCCATAGACAGGGAAGCACACCAATATCTCTACCTCCACAGAAGATTAAGGAAATTCAGCATGGCTCCCATTGACTCATACCAATTTCTGCAGATGCACCATAAAAAGCATCCTATTGGGATGCATCACCATTTGGAATAGCAACTGATTTACCCAACTCTGCAGGGAATTACAGCGAGTTGTGCACCCATCACAGTCCATCGGTCCCCAATTGACTTTATCCTGCCTTGGGTAATCAAGTACACACTGGTCATTCATTCTCCTTCCCTCTCCCTTGAGATAGAAGATGTGAAAGTTTGAAAGTCCAGTAGATTAAAGAACAGCTTCTGTCCTCCCTGCTGTCATCAGACTGTTGAACGGACCTCTCACATATTAAGCATGTATTCCTCATCTTCCAATTTACCTTGTTGCAGCCCTTGTACTTTTCTTTATCTTCACTTTCTACGTAGCTGCAACACTATATCTGCACTCTGTTTCCTTACTCGGCTTTACTTCAGCTATCCTGACTGCAGTTTACATCCCATCCCATGCAGCAAATCTTGCATTGGATGTAATGTACATCACTAACAATAGCCATGAAACAAAATACTCTGTAGCCTTGTTCATCACAGCTGGTCACTTCAACGGGGCAAACCTCAAGAGTGTGCTACCAAAATACTATCAACACAACTCCTTCCCCCACCAGTGGCCACAACACTCTTGACCACTGCTACACGACCATCAAGGATGCTTCCTGCCCCATCCACTGCTCACATCTTGGAAAATGTGTCATCAAAGTGCGCCTTTACTTCCTTGCTTACAGGAATAAACAAATGCATGAGAAATCTGGTACAGGACGTATTACATTGAAGGTCTGAGGAAACTGATGAGATCGGATGTGGATCCTTTGAGTTGGCGGAGTTCTGAAGTTCTGAATCATGAGTCCTGAAGGTTCAAGAAATGAACTGGAGCAGTGGTTCCCAAAGTGTGGGTCGTGAGACAAATAAAGACGCAACAGCAGTGGATGGAGAAACAAGGAAATGCAGATGCTGGAATCTTGCGTAGAACACAAAGTGCTGGAGTAACTCAGCGGGTCAAGCACCACCTCTGGAGGACAGTGGTTAGGAAAAGATGGTGTAAATATGTCCAATTTGCCCTCCCCATCCAGTTGCCTCAATAGTATGTGTAATTTCGAGGTTTGGAGTAAAGGCAGACTTGACTCCTTGTCCCTCAGTGATTACAGGTAATATCACTGATTTCTCTACAATTGGATACAATCTTGTGTTGTGCAAGAAGTCCTAGATGCGAAGGAGAGGGAGAGAGAGCAAGGGACGAGAAGGAGATGAAATGAAGGGAAGTTGAACAAGGAGAATTAGGATGGTCATAAAAGGAGGTGAGAATGAGGGGGAGGAGGGAATGGGAGGAGTGAGAGGCACAGAAGTAGGGGGAGGAGGGAAAATGGGAGGGAAGGATGAGAGAGGGGTCAAGAATACAGAGAGGGAGAAGAAGCTGGTAAATAATATAAAATAATGCTTTTATTAAGCAACTTTTTAGAACAGATTTTAAAATGTTATAAATATTGTTTAACAATAATGTGAATTATGATTTTGTGGGTTATTGTTGGATTTAGGGTTAGATTAGTGCTTTATTAAGGTTGTCTCCTGGAACTGCGTGAAATTTTAAATACTGTACTAAAATGATTTGGAAGCTGTAAACTATCAGGATGATGGAAGCTCTGAAAATAAAGCTTTGATAAATAAATATGATAAGCATTTATATTTCCACCAAGAAGAGAGGATTAGAATTAACAGGGTTGAATGAGTTGAGAAATTGGGCCAGAAGCCATCTAACCTTCTGTGATGCCTCAGCACTACTGTGTAGAAAATATAAAGGTGTACGTTAGAGTATTAAAATGTGAGAACGAACAAATTTTGCCCACTTATTTGAATTTGGGAAATATGTTGTTTCACTTAACCTAAATACATAATAGATTTACACTTTGGCAACAAATGTTTTTTATGATCACATCCATGCCCAGAAACCATGATGGAGCAGGTCTACAATGGTTAAGAAGGAACTGCAAATGCTGGTTTAAACAGAATATAGACACACATAGCTGGAGTGACTCAACGGGTCTGACAGCATCTCTGAAGAAAAGGAATCGGTGACGTTTTGGGTTTTCGCACTAAGAGTCAGAGGAAAGGGAAAGGAGAGTTATAGATGGTGATTTAGAGAGGTATAGAACAGATGAATGAAAGATATGCAAAAAGTAACAATGATAAAGGAAACAAGCTAGGCCTAGCTGTTGCCTGGGTGAAAACAAATTACAGACAATGAAACTCAACAACACGATTTGAACCTAGTATAACAATTTGTGTGAGGGAGAGACGGGGAGAGGGAGGGGATGCACGGGTTACTTGAAGTTAGAGAAATCAATATACATACCATTAGGTTGTAAGCTGCCCAAGCGAAATATGACATTAATGCTTGTTCAGTTCACAATTGTCTATTTTCCTTGCTGGGGCAATGAATCAAGTGGCAGGGTATTCAGTGCTACAACCACAAGCTTCAGAAGTTGCAAGAAGAATGCATGTCAGCTAAACTTGTTTTTGAGGACAAAGTCCAATCTCAGTGTAACATTATACAACTATATATTTTTAAATAAATGGAAGCGCCTTCGATTAATTTCTAACAGTTTGTGAATTTATTTTGAAATATTTTGATGTACATTCAGTTGGACATTCCATATTTTTATTGCCTATCATACGATCTTTCATAAACTTTCTCCAGGGAAACATTAAATAGACAAGCAACCACCATCTACAAAATGGAAAAGCCCGTTAACACAAGTTGCAGCATCACAGGAAATTACTGGCAGTTTCTACGTATGCAGATTGAAGTGACTTGTCTGCAACAGCATGATCTTTGACAGATTCTTATACAGGATGAAATAGCATGCACATTTTAACTGAGCTCATACCACATGCGTGCACTGGTAGGCAGATTGTTTGTCTACCTCAGCTGTTCACGTTGCCATTCCACCAGACTCAATTCACTTATGCAGCTGAATAGCAAGTACCCTGTGCATTCTCACAAAGAAACTCCTCTCTGACATGAAATTAACAACACCACAACATCGCAGATCAGGCAGCGAGTCTAGATGTAAAAACAGAGAAAATGAGGAGCACAAACATCAGGTAGAGAGGGGCCTCAGAATAACAGCTATAAACAGACCCGCAGAATTTAGAATCGCGAGAGAAATCACAAACCCATGGCTATGGTCATATTCCACCATCGTATTCTCCATCAACCGAATGGGTAATGGTTTCTAGAACTAAAACTAGGGCAAATGACGAGGATAATTGGATTCCCATATAATTTCAAGCCCAAATTCCAGCACCATCAGATCCATCTGTGCCCCCCAGCTGGACAAGACACACGGGTACCCTCACAATGACACGTACATCGACACAACCTATGGAGCACCAGATTCATCCACCTTTATAGAGAGATCGATGACATGGAGAAGAGCGGCCACTCAAGGGGACAGTAGCAGTGAAGCCTCAGCACCAACCTCCTGTACAAGCACCAATGCAGCGCTCTCCAGGTTCACCATTGAGGTTTACAGACCCTGGACATCCTCAGAGTTGAGAGATATAGTTGAAGACATGCCTAACGCTAAAGATGATATTGAAAAATTAATTCATAAATTAGAAATATTGCATAAATGTCATAATCCAACTGAAAACAATATTGATGTAGCACTCAATGCAACCCTTGGCTCACCTAAATGGAAACATTTTCAAAGAACATTTGATCAGGATAGTCCTGCAAATGCTGCCAATTCACTTTAGAATGAGTTGAAAGTTGCGTTACGTAAATATTAGCCGTCTATAGACTGGGGGATAATGTATTCTACTGTTCTGAAATAAGGTGAGAATGTTGGGGATAATGTTGATTCTTTGCACTGTTTGTTGTTGTATGTTATAGATAGAGCAAAGAGTTCAAGCCGTTGAGAAGAGGGCGGTGAATTGCCTACTTGAACTACAGCATATGCTGTGTACTATCGGAGGATATTCTGATGTAAATATCCCCACAGCTGTGCTGGACTGGGACTTCCAGAATTTATAACCAGTGGCAATGATGGATCAATGTTGTAATTCCAACTGAGAATAGTTTGAGGGAAATCTGCAGTTGGTGGTGTTTCCATGGGCTTGCAGCCCTTGTCTTAGTTTCTAGTTTAGTTTAGAGATACCTCACGGAAACAGGCCCTTCGGCGCACTGAGTCCATGCTGACCACGATCATCCATTCACCAGTTCTATCCTACACACTAGGGACAACTTACAGAAGCCAATTAACCTACAAACTTGTGTGTCTTTGGAATGCGGGAGGAAACCAGAGCACCTGGAGAAAACCTACATGGTCACAGGGAGAACTTACAAACTCTGTACAGACAACACCCGTTGTCAGGATCGAAACTGGGCCCCTTGCGCTGTTTTGGGCCTGTCCCACTTACGCAATTTTTTCGGCGACTTGCCGGCACCAGTCATAGTCGCAGCAGGTCTCCGAAAATGTTGAACATGTTGAAAATCCAGCGGTGACCAGAACAAGGTATGACTCTTTGGGCGACTACTCATGAACATACAGGCTTTACCCCGTGACATGTCGCCAGTGTCTCTCTGGTTGCTGCTGAACTTTCAACATGTTGAACATTTTCGGCAACCTATAACAGGTGATGGCAGTCGCCGAAAAAGTCGCGTAAGTGGGACAGGCTCATAAGGCAGCAACTCTACCACTGTGCCTTCTTGTCGTTCTTGGTAATGGATTTGGGAACTGCATGCCATTGAAGAATCCCGACAATTAACCAGCATATTTTGGAGTTGGTCCAGATGAATTAAACGGGTAGTTGCTCTACTCAACAGCCAAAAATCTGTAACCTCCCTTTGATCTGGTATTTTGTTGGTTCACATGCTTGATCAATGGTGTTTGATCATTAATGTTTTATTATTATTAATGTTTAGTGTTTTCTGAGTCATTCGTAACTGTATGTCACGTTGTTACTTATGGGCGGAGAGCACCAAGGCAAATTCCTTGTATGTGAATACTTGGCCAATAAACTACTTACTTAAATTAAAGAAGGTAATAGAGGGAATGAAAGACAAATTGGATTAAGAGAGATTATTTGGTAGTAAAATCTTACCTGTTGATAAAATTGGTGGAATATGAATTGATTGCCATTGTGCAAGTTTAGTCTGTCTCTACAAAGAATTGCACATAAAATTATTCCTTGCTACTGCAAACAAGATTTTCATTGTACCTGTACCTGACTGTGCTTGTGCATATGACAACAAACTCACCTTGACTTGTGAAGCACAGGAACTTAATGGCATTAAATGGATTTGAAAGGGTGCCAGCTATCTGTGGCCACTTGTGACATGTAGGTTTTTGAAGCAACACCCTTCCTGCACAGCAAAGACAGTTTTTTTTCTTCACATTTAGCTGTGCATCTGTGTGCACCTAAATTCATAATAGTTTTGTGACAAACAATCATGCGTGGTGCTATCCTCAGCAATATTGTTGTGATCCAATTCTGATCCATTATTGTAAGATTTCAAAATCTGACAGAAATTTTTTAATTTTGTATTGAAACTTATTGCAGACATAAATAAGTAGGAAATAAGTAGGAAAATGAGGAATTGTCCAAGCATAAGGTCATAGGTGATTGGAGCAGAATTAACCCATTAGGTCCATCAAGTCTACTCTGCCATTCAATCATGGCTGATCTATCTCTCCCTCCTAACTCCATCTCCTGCCTTCTCCCCATAACCCCTGATCCGTACTAATCAAGAATCTATCTATCTCTGCCCTTAAAAATATCCTTTCATGGCTTCCACAGCTTCTGTGGCTTAAGAATTCCACAGGTTCACCACCCTCTGACTAAGAAATTTCTCACTACTTCCTAAGGAACATCCTTTAATTCTGATTCAAGCAGAGTGATGATTTGCAACATTAAGGAAAAGTTATGAAGTTATGAAATACCATTCCTCACAAATGTGGAAGAAGTTTCTTTAAAGGGCTTAGTAGTGACACCAGGGTTGCACAGTGGTGCAGTGGTAGAGTTGCTGCCTTACAATGAGAGAGTCCTTGGTGACATCAGATGTCAAATGTGGTTACCCAAATGATTTTCCTTTGCATGATGTGTCTTTCTTAATGAAGTATTCAACTATTCATATCCAAGTTTGATGCATGATCTAATCACGATGAGACATTGGAAATGTAAGCGCACAACGGCACATTATTAGACGGATTCTTTTGGGATTGTACCATTACTTGTCGGAAAGTAAGATGTATTCATTGTAAAAATGTGGTCGACACTTGAGTGATGCATTCCAGCAAAATGACATCCTAGGTGTTATTTCATTTTTGAGTAGTGATGGGTGAATCACTCATCACAATTGTATTTATGGAATTGTCATCTCCCTAATTGTATGGAAAGCAATCTATAGCATTCTGTCCAAGTATTAAGTACAGACATTATATTGGGTCACATTGTGATATTGCAGTTAGGTGTGCCGTGAGTGGCATCATTTGCAAACTGAACTTTTAGGTTATTACCTTGATTCCACTGACGTATGTTGTGCAAAGCATGGTTATATTTTAGAGTGCAATGATTTTTAAGGCAGCCATCTCCCAAAGGGGTCATACACCTGCTGCTGAAGATCCTAGGCTCCAGTGAGGCAACACATACAAGGTAGCAACACATCATAGAGTTAAACAGTTGTACAACACAAAAACATAACTTTGGCCCACAACATGTATGTCGATGCCGACCTTTCCCATCCACACTCATTCAATTTGTTCACATTAGATCCATATCCTTCTATGCCTGGCTTATTTAAGTGCCTGTCTCAATGTCTCTTAAATGTAGATTTTGTATCTGACTATACGACCTTCAATGTCAGTGAGGTCCTCTTTGTAAAGAAATTATTTTCTCTCAAATCCTTTATATAATTCCTTTCTAACATCCTCTTGTTTTTGATACGTCTGCCATGTAAAAAGATTCAGAATATCTACCCTATCCACGCTCTTTTAATTATATCTTTAGCAGGTCACCCCTCAGCTTTCTTCACTCCAGGGAAGACAAATCTAGCCTATCCAATCTCTCCCCATAGCTAAAGTCCTCTGAACCGGGGAATATCCTGGTGAATCTTCTCATTTCTATCATGTGGCAACCAGACATGCATACAATACATCACTTTCTTTCACGGTTTCAGCCATGTTTAGTTTTTTATTAGTTTAGAGATACAGCGCAGAAACAGGCCCTTTCGGCCCAACGGGTCCGCACCGACCAGCGATCCCCACACATTAACCTTACCCTACACACACTAGTAACAATCTTTACATTTACCAAGGAGAGCATCCCTCAGGGCAGCCCCCACTCTCCCACGGCCACAGCCGCCCTCCGCCTCGTCTCCCCCATGCGGCCGCACTGTGACAGGCTGTGGGTTGGCAGCGCCGTGTGGAACAGAGGTGTGTTTAACCACACTAATACCGTCTGTCTTTAGGTCTGAAGAATGGTCTCGACCCGAAACGTCACCCATTCCTTCTCTCCAGAGATGCTGCCTGTCCCACTGAGTTACTCCAGCTTTTTGTGTCCATCTTCGATTAAAACAAATTACCTGGTGTTTTTTGTGTTACGCAGGGAACCAGACAGTATTACTGTGTTTAAACAATAAATAAAACGTGCTTCTTGTTGTCAAGGGGGGGGGGGGGGGGGGGGAGTGGGAGATAAAATTGTTCATTGTCATGCACACTTGTCATCAGCCCGCCAGGGAATTTAAGTGTCCCGACCATGTTTTAAAAGCAATTTACTATGGCTGTCAATGCCCCGAGCTGTCTGTCCCCATGGCTGCGGTGGGGGGTGAATCACCCTGGTGTGAGTGTCGGGGGTGATTCACCCCATGTGTGGGTTGGGGTCCGGGGATCGGGGGTGAATCACCCCATGTGTGGGTCATGGTCTGATGGCGGTGCATCACGGTCAGTGACTCTGGGTGGGCGGAGGGACCAGCCTGTCCCACACCTCTGCTCCACGTGATGCTGCCGACATAGTGCGGCCTCACGGGGGAGACAAGGCGGAGGGCGGCCGTGGGAGAGTGGGGGCTGTCCCGAGGCATACGCTCCTTTGGCTGCTTATAACTTGGTGCTCAGGTTCAGAGTGCCCAGTCACCTATGGCTTGTGTGGGAAAATGACCCCCACCCTCCCGTCTTCAACGGCCAGTGATGTGATGGACGCGGGGGTCTGGACAAATCGCTGACATGTCCCGCCCCCCCCCCCCCGGCAACGTCGAATCCGTTATTTGACTTTTCGGCAGAGCGGCCTTTTGGTGAGTTGGCTTGTACGTGACACAGCCTTTCGGTGAGTTGGCGTTTCAACATGGCGGCCTTATGGTGAGTTTGCTTTTAGGCATCCCACCCTTTCGGTTAGTTGGCTTTTTGGCTTTGTTTCCGTTCGATTATTTGGTTTCCACTTCTTCGCTTCGGCTTCTCGTCCTTCGACGCAACGTCCACACACGATCTTCTCACTGCTACCATCGGGAAATGGTACAGGAGCCTGAGAACCATTACAATAGACAATAGACAATAGACAATAGGTGCAGGAGTAGGCCATTTGGCCCTTTGAGCCAGCACCGCCTTTCAATGTGATCGTGGCTGATCATCCACAATCAGTACTTGTTCCTGCCTTCTCCCCATATCTTTAAGAGCTCTATCTAACTCTCTCTTGAAAGCATCCAGAGAATTGGCCTCCACTGCCTTCTGAGGCAGAGAATTCCACAGATTCACAACTCTTTGGGTGAAAAGGTTTTTCCTCATCTCCATTCTAAATGGCTTACCCCTTATTCTTAAACTGTGGCCCCATGCGTCTGGACTCCCCCAATATCGGGAACATGTTTCCTGCCTCCAGCGTGACCAATCATTTAATAATCTTATGTGTTTCTATAAGATATCCTCTCATCCTTCTAAATTCCAGTGTATACAAGCCCAGTCGCTCCATTCTTTCAACATATGACAGACCTGCCATCCCGTGAATTAACCTTGTGAACCTATGCTACACTCCTTCAATAGCAAGAATGTCCTTCCTCAAATTTGGAGACCAAAACTGCACACAATACTCTAGGTGTGGTCACACTAGGGCCCTGTAAAACTGTAGAAGGACCTCTTTGCTTCTATACAACTCCTCGTGTTCATGCCATTAGCTTTCTTCACTGGCTGCTGTACCTGCATGCTTACTTTCAGTGACTGATGAACAAGGACCCCCAGATCACGTTGTACTTCCCCTTTTCCTAACACGATACCATTCAGATAATATTCTGCCTTCCTGTTCTTGCCCCAAAGTGGATAACCTCATATTTATCCACATTAAACTGCATCTGCCCACCCACCCAACCTGTCCAAGTTACCCTGCATCCTCATAGCATCCTCCTCACAGTTCACACTACCACCCAGCTTTGTGTCATCTGCAAATTTGCTAATGTTACTCTTAATCCCTTCATCTAAATCATTAATATATATTGTAAATAGCTGCGGTCCCAGAACCGAGCCTTGCGGTACCCCACTAGTCACTGCTTGCCATTCTGAAAGGGACCTGTAACCTTCAGGTTCGAGAACAGCATCTATCCACCAACATCAGGCTCTTCAACCACGCTACACAATCCTAACCACAACATTACCTTAACATTACTGAACCAATGTGGATTTTGCACTTCTATGGTTGTACGATGTGCTTGGTTTTTGCAAAATTCTGGTCTCGGTTACTTCAAATAACTGATAGTTTAATGTACATTTATTGTTGTCGCGGCTAATGTTCCTGTAAAACGGCAGCAAGTAAGATTTTCATTGTTCCAGTTCGTACCAGGTGCCTATGACAAGTGAGGACTCTTGGCTGAAACACAGCCTCGCTTAAAATACCCACGACCAGCATTAGAGTTAAAATAATCATCAACAATCCTTTCAAATCAGCACTGAATTCCCAATCTAAAAATGATCAGCTTCACACTCAGTGTACACAGTAATTATTGAAGACATTCTATGCAAGTACTCTTTAGTTAGTTTTGGCATGTGCTTTACCATGGAGGTTTACAATAAAGGGAAAATAAGACGTTGGTTTGTATTGAGTGATAACACAGTCAGAAATGTTATTCGCAGATAGCCCACTTATAATGATGTCAACTGCTATAAAATGCTATGCGCTTATTGTTCAATATCAATAAGATTCAGCATGTTTATTAAAATGTGAAAAAATCTACAAACTGCTGTTGTTGGAAAACCAAAATAAAACTGAAAATGCTGGAAACATTCATTAGGATTCACTGTCGTCCGGTTAAGTTTCACTGTCTGTAGAACTTGTTATCATCTAGCCCATTGCCAACAATGGACCATTGTGGGCTCCACCTTTCCGTGACCATCGTTACTTTTGGCATATCTTTCATTCATTTGTTCTATATCTCTCCAGATCACCATCTATATCTCTCATTTCCTTTTCCCTGACTCTTAGTCTGAAGAAGGGTCTTGACCTGAAACATCACCTATTCCTTTTCTTCAGAGATGCTGCCTGACCCATCGAGTTGGTCCAGCTTTTTGTGTTTATCATCAGCTGCCTGGCTGGGAATTATTCCTACTCTGGAGTTGGAATTGCGAAGCACACCTGATAATGGGCCAGTTTCAATTTGAAATTTGTGCAAAGACCTCAGCCTGTTTTGTAGAAAAGATATCTGAAACAAAAGGTGTTTTAGTTTACTTTAGTTTCATTTTTAGTTCAGAGATACAGCATGGAAACAAGCCTTTTGGCCAACTGAGTCCACGTCGCCCATCGATCATTCATTCACATAGGTTCTATGTTATCCACTTTCTCATCCACTAGGGGCAATCCTAAAGATGTCAATTAGCCGACAAATCTGCATATCTTTGGGATGTGGGGAAGGAAACCCGAACAACCAGATGAATCCCACTTGGCCATGTGGAAAACATGCAAAATCCACACTGACAGCAGCTGAAATCAGGATCGAACCCAGGTCTCAGGCATTGTCAGACAGCAGCTCTACAAGATGCGCCACTGTGCCACCCCAAAGAAGAAGAATTGTTATTATATTATTATTATTATTATTTGGGAAGAGAGCTCGTTAATCAGAAGGTATGGGGTCAAGGGCAGAGATGATTGGGCGGGAACCAAGCTGTATCCTAAGGGTCTCAACCTGACACGTCACCCATTCCTTCTCTCCAGAGATGCTGCCTGTCCCGCTGAGCTACTCCAGCATTTTGTGTCTATCTTCGGTTTAAACCAGCATCTGCAGTTCCTTGCTACACGTGGTCTGCTGGATCACAATTCAAACATACATTTTCAATAGTTGTCTCATCTATTCCTGTGATAACTAGTGATTAGCTGGGATGATATCCTGAAAACAGCAGGCCTGGTCCCAGCAATATTCAAGGACGCAAGGCTCGAGAAAGTGTTGGATAAAAACAGGAGCCCCATCAATTGCAGCAACAAAGGGCTTCATGTTTGCTTCAGCTGCAGCCTCTTGATGTCCATGCATCAGCTTTTCACAGTAATTGACCTTTGCACCCAATGCAGGCACCATTATGCCACTTAAAATCTTTTCACACTTTTAAAATATGTGATGCCAATGACTTTTGAACCTGCATATTTGAAAGAGCTATTTATTTAGAGGTTACTTTCGATATTGCTGAATCAAGCTGCATTTACATTTATAATATTTTATTCACGTTTTCTACATACGGAGATTTACATGTCTTTCCAGGCAATGTTGGGTATATTAATCACAATCACAATCGCAATAAGACTTTATTAGCCAAGTATGTTTTGCAACATACAAGGAATTCATTTGCCAATTTCAATAAACCTTTTTAAATGTGTTTGTGTATTTACAAAAATGTGGTCTGTAATTGTGTGAGTTTATTGCTGGAGACTTCACCGTGGATTGTCACCTTGTCGTGGTGGAGAAGCTTGTGTGGTCCTGAGATCCTGAGAGCGATGCCGTCTGGAGGAGCTATGCTCTGCTAGGGCCCCCATGACGGCAAGGTCGAGGGGCAGGACTCTGACAAAGAGCAATCCAACCAAGTCCTCAACGGTTAGAACAGGCGGAGGATGATGGCTGACCTTAGTGGAGCGTCACAACGGCTGGGGAAGGCGGATGAAGGCTGCAGCAGAAAAGGGTCTCGGTCGTCTTGGACTCCATGCCATGGATCCTGACCCACATCTGTCAAGAACTGTGGGGTGGCTGTCTGTGCACCAGTCTCCCCACGTTAAACAAAGTCACGCACTGGCGTCCTCCAACCCTGGACACATCATGGTCAGCCATGAGTGAAGGGGGCCTAAGAATTGCTGGAGATGGCCCTTGCTTGTTAGTTTACTTTTTTAGTTATGTTATGCCTGCATGAGGTGGAAATGAGGCATTTAAGTATAGTGGATATAGTCTGCACGGGGTCAAAATGCTACTGTAATTGCGGTTCAATTGCTTTCCTCTTTTCTCACTGCTGCATATCAACTTTATGCAAGAAACTTGCATTTCCTGTCTCTAGCATTCATATAACGCAGACTCATGGCATTTTCCTTTACTATGCTTCACTTTGTCTTGGAAAGTAGTCAACATAATCAAGGATCATTTACACCCCAGTTATTCCATTTTCACCCCTCTCCGTCAGGCAGAAGGTACAAAAGCAAGAAAACATTAGGGTGCAATCCCAGTCTCTCAATCTACCCCAATGGGAACCTTGCACTTTTTTAAATTTCTCTTTCTCTATAACTGTAATGTTCTGCTGCTGTAACATCTTATTCTGCACTGTGGTATTTTCTCAACATGCAACATGATTGTCTTGTGTATGGCTGGATTATATTGATGGATAGATTTAACTGGATAGCATGCAAACAAAATTTTCATTGCACTTTGGTATATGTGACATTAATAAACTAATATCAATCATTCTTGACTTCCAGAGGTTGTATTGCAAGAATGTATGCAGGACTACATTGCAGAAAAATAATCAGAATTGATCCATACAATGAAAAGATGCTTTTGTTGATTATTCATATATCCAATAAATTGGCTGATTATCTTGATATAAGTTAGTATCTGTTGTAGTTAGGCTGCAGTCATGGTAGCTGCAATAAAATAGTAAGATTTCCAACCCCTGAGAGGTGTATAATGGATATTATTTCTACAGGGTCCTGTTCCTGCATGTCCTCCAGCTTGGTCCACCATCAGTCATCCTAGGAATTGTTACTGGAAAAATATACAGGCGATTGATGAATTAACAGGTGCTTTTATCAGTTCTCACTGTAGTAGATTAAGTTAAATCCAAGATCAGGTGTAAATAGGAATTGAAATGGATCAAGGAAATGAAGGATAAAATAATACAGGAATGAAAATTCAATCCCAAGCAGTGACGTTCAAAATTGTCAGAGCTGCCAGATCATAGCAATAATTCTAATGGATTCATCCTCAGGTCTTAAAAGAAAGAGCTGGATGGCTAACCAATGCATTCAATGCAAGATACTTTCAAGAGAGAGCTAGATAGGGCTCTTAAAGATAGTGGAGTCAGGGGATATGGGGAAAGGCAGGAACGGGGTACTGATTGGGAAGATCAGCCATGATCTCATAAAATGGCGGTGCTGGCTCGAAGGGCTGAATGGCCTACTCCTGCACCTATTGTCTATTGTCCATTGCATTGTTTTGATTTTGCAAACTTCCCTAGACTCGGGAGTCCATTAGATTAGAAAGTAATAAATAACATACATCTGTCCCTACTCTTAAAATGTGGATTACAAACATGTCTGAGACGCTACATCTTGAAAAATATTAGACTTGGCTTAGCAGAAAACCAGAGCATTTTTTGAAGACATGGACACCATTCATTGATTTATTACAAGGATAGTATGGTGCAACACAATTTTGGAGTTAAATCTAATTACGGGTTGGGTGATGTGGGGAGGGATGCGAGGCTGGCATATCATTCATTTGTTTTTTCTGTTTTTGTCTTTTTATTTCTCTACGTCTTCCTCATTTCTTTTACTTACTCACTATTTGGCTACACCGCTTTGGTAGTCTAGGGGTTCTATCAGTGCACATTCCACTTTTTCTCTCTCTTGCTTTCTCTCTCTTCTTTTCTCTTAACTATAGCTAAAAGTCAAAATTGACTATCGCAGTCGCTGCCTCAAAAAGGCTGGCAGTATCATGAAAGACCCACATCATCCGGGCCACACACTCATCTCCCTGCTACCTTCAGGTAGAAGGTACAGGAGCCTGAAGACTGCAACAACCAGGTTCAGGAATAGTTACTTCCCCTCAGCCATCAGGCTATTAAACCTGGCTCGGACAAAACTCTGATTATTACCAACCACTTTCTGTTATTTGCACTATCAGTTTATTTATTCATGTGTGTATATATTTATATCATGGTATATGGACACATTTATCTGTTTTGTAGTAAATGCCTACTATTTTCTGTGTGCTTAAGCAAAGCAAGAATTTCATTGTCCTATACAGGGACACATGACAATAAACTAACTTGAACTTGAACTTGAACTTGAACTTGAAGCTGTACGATAACTGTATTATGTCATATGCCGCTGGTTATATTTTTGTACACTTGCTTCTAATAAATAAAAAAATAAAATAAAATAAAGTAATAAATTAAACATATTTTTATTCAAGACAACAGAGTTTATTGTCATGTGTCCCAGATAGGACAATTCATTGGGAGAAGGCATAAAGCAAGAAAACTGCAGCCTCTTAGCTTAACAACTGTTGTGTAAGGAAAATGCTAAAAGCTATAACAATGTGAAAGGCACTTAGAAAACTTCAAGTTTGAAGGTCTGAAGAAGAGTCTCGACCCCAAACGTCACCCATCCAGAGATGCTGCCTGTCCCGCTGAGTTACTCCAGCATTTTGTGTCTATGTTAGAAAACTTCAAGGTCATCAGGTAAAGTCAACAATAGTTTTGTCGAAGGGAAATCTTTTGTGTTCAATGTATTGGAGTTCTTTTGAAGAAGCAGCATGTCCTGTGGATGGGTGAATGTACTCTACTTAGATTTCCAGAAGACGTTTGATAAGGTGCTGCCTTAAAGTTTATAGCAGAGAAGTCGAGAGTAACAAGATTTAATAGGAACCTGAGGGGCAACCTTTTCACTCAGAAGGTGGTGGGTTATAGAATGAGCTGGCAGAGGAGGGACTAGGGCCAATTACTGTAAAAAGCATTTAAAAAACACTTGGACAGGTACATGGATAGGAAAGGCTTAGAGGGATATAGGCCAAAAGCAGGCAAGTGGGATTAACTTAGATGGAGCATTTTGGTTGGCAAGGATGGGTTGGGCTGAAGGGCCTGTTTCCATGCTGCATGACTTTATGTCTATGACTATTTTCCTGATGCAGATGTTAACGTATATTAGATTGGAGAGAAAACTGGCTAAATGAAACCAGAGTTGGCATTAATGTGCATTTTTCTGGTTGGGAAGCAGTACCTAATGGTGCGTGACATGGATTCATGCAGTCTTAACTTATTATCATTAATATTTTGAATAGGAGATTCAAAGTTATGATTGGGAAGTTTGCTGAAATCACAGAAATAGGTGGGAAAGTAAGTTGTGAAGTAAAAGGATTTAAAGGAAGATAGATGGGCTTAGTGAGTTAACATAGATATGGCAATTGGAATACAAAAGGAGAGCATTAAATTGTGCACGTTGGCACTGGGGCAAGAAAAAGATCAAAAGGAAGCATATTATCTAAATGGTGAGACTGCAGATGGATCTGGGTGTAGGCAATAGAGAGGAAGGATATTGCGTTGAAGGATCAGGATAGTGAAACAGCTTGGGTACAGATAGAGAATAACAAGGGGAAAAAAACACTAGTGGGTGTAATTTATAGACCTCCAAATAGCTGTGACGCTGTTAGTCAGAACATAACTCTGCAATAGTTGACGCATGTATAAAAGGGAACTGCTGTAATCATGGGGGACTTCAATTTCATATTAATTGGGCAAACCAAACTGGGCAGGGTAGACTAGAGGAAGGAGTTTATAGAATGTAATTAGAGACGGGTCCTAGAACAGTATGTCACAGAACCAACAAGGGGGGAGGCAATCTTGGATCTGGTCCTGTGTAATGAAGCAGGATTAATTAAAAATGTCATAGTTAGGACTCGTTGGGAACAAGTGACCACAATATGGTCGAATTCCATATTCAAATAGAAGGGGAGCAGGTTGAAACTCAGGCTAGGGTGCTTAGTTAAATAAGGGGGATTATGAAGGTATGAGGACTGAGCTGATCAAAGTTGACTGGGATAGCAGACTCAAGAATAAGACGGTACATGAGCAGTGGTGTACGTTTAAGGGTCTACTGTATAACCTTCAAGAAAAATTTATTCCTATGAAGAAAAAAAAGGGGTAAGGGTAAGAACAGTCAGCCATGGCTCAGTAAAACTATAAAGGATAGTATTCGGCTGAAGGCAAGGGCATATAAGGTAGCCAGAGATAGTGGGAGGGTAGAGGATTGGGAAGCATTTAAAGGTCAGCAAAAATAACTAAGAGATTAATTAAGACGGGGAAAATAGACTATGAAAGGAATTTAGCGAACAACATAAAAACTAATAGTAAGAGTTTTTATAGCTATATAAAAAGAAAAAGGGTGGCTAAGGTGAACGTTGGTCCATTGGAGGGTGAGACTGGGAGGTGTTGGTGGGGAACATGGAAATGGCAAAGGCATTAAACGAGTATTTTGTATCAGTCTTCACCATAGAAGACACAAAAATATTCCAACGCTGGATATAACAGGGGGCGGTAGGCATGGAGGAGCTAATACTATTAAGATCACCAAGGAGGTGGTATTAGGGAAATTAATGAGACTGAAGGAGGATAAATCCCCTGGGCCTGATGGATTACATCCAAGGGTCTTGAGGGAGATAGCGGTGGGGGATTGTGGATGCATTGGTGATAATTTTCCAAAACTCCCTGGAGGCAGGAACGGTCCCAGTGGATTGGAAAATGGCCAAGTAACACCTATATTTAAAAAAGGAAGTAAACAGAAGGCGGGTAACTATAGACCGGTTAGTCTAACATCGGTGGTGGGTAAAATGTTAGAGACAATTATTAAAGAAACACTAACGGGGCACTTGGATAAACATGACTTCATCGGACAGAACCAGCATGGTTTTGTGAAGGGGAAGTCCTGTTTAACGAATCTGCTCGAATTCTTTGAGGAAGTAACAACCCGGGTGGATAAAGGGGACCGGTGGATGTGGTATACTTGGACTTCCAAAAGGCTTTTTGACAAGGTGCCACATAAGAGACTATTGCTAAAAATAAAAAATTATGGGATTGGGGGTAATATATTAGCATGGGTAGAGGATTGGCTAACAAATAGGAAGCAGAGAGTGGGGATAAATGGTTCATACTCGGGATGGCAACCGGTAACTAGCGGGGTTCCGCAAGGGTCGGTGCTGGGACCCCAGTTGTTCACAATTTATATAAATGATTTGGAGGAGGGAACCAAGTGTAATATATCAAAATTTGCGGACGATACAAAAATGGGAGGAAAAGTAGGGGATGAGGAGGATAGGAAGAGTCTGCAAAAGGATATAGATAAGCTAGGTGAGTGGGCAACAACTTGGCAGATGAAATTTAATACTAATAAATGTGAAGTCATTCACTTTGGGAAAAAAAATGATAGGGCAAGTTATTTTCTAAATGAGGAGGAGCTGCGTTGTAATGCAACGCAAAGGGATCTAGGGGTATTAGTACATGAATCACTAAAAGTTAGTATGCAGGTGCAGCAAGCAATCAGGAAGGCCAATGGAGTTTTGGCCTTTATTGCTAGGGGGATTGAGTATAAAAACACGGAGGTCTTGCTGCAGCTGTACACAGTATTAGTGAGACCACATTTGGAATACTGTGTACAGTTCTGGGGTCCATACTTAAGAAAGGATGTACTAGCCCTGGAGGCAGTGCAGCGAAGGTTTACAAGATTAATTCCTGCAATGAGGGGATTGACATATGAGGAAAGGTTAAGTAGGCTGGAACTCTACTCTTTGGAGTTTAGAAGAATGAGAGGCGATCTCATTGAAACATATAAGATCGTGAGGGGCCTTGATCGGGTGGATGCACCGAGGATGTTCCCAATGATCGGGGAAACTAGAACTAGGGGACATAGTTGCAGAATAAGGGGGGGCTCTTTTAAAACTGAGATGAGGAAGAACTTCTTCACCCAGAGGGTGGTTAATTTATGGAATTCACTGCCCCAGGGAGCAGTGGAAGCAGAAACTTTAAATATATTTAAGACTAAAATAGATGGTTTTTTAGCTGCCAAGGGGATAAGGGGCTACGGGGAGAGGGCAGGGATATGGACCTAAGTATGGTTAGTATAGTAAGACCTGAGTGATCTCCTGGACAAGTGTCGATCGCCTGGATTGGGGTCGGAGAGGAATTTCCCGGATTTTTTTCCCGAATTGGACCTGGGTTTTTATCCGTTTTTTTGCCTCCCCCAGGAGATCACGAGGTTCTTGGGGTGGAGAGGGGTGATAGCGGTATAAAGGGGAGGGTAGTGTCTTGTGTTCTGTGTCTTGTGTCTACTGTTTGTGGGTAAGTGTGTCTGTTTAGTGTTCAGCCATGAGCGAATGGCGGTGCGGGCTCGACGGACCTGGTGGTCTACTCTCGCACCTACTTTCTATGTTTCTATGTTTCTATTTCGCAATGTGTTGGTATGCAAGTAATCAGGAAAGCTAACAATGTTATTATTTATTGTGAGGAGAAATTAATACACAAGTAGGGAGTAGAAACAAGGAACTGCAGATGCTGGTTTTACAAAAAAAACACAACATACTGGAGTAACTCCACAGGTTCAGGCTGAAGAACATGATAGGGATATTTTGGATTGGGAATCCTTCTTCAGACTGAGGGAGGATTTTGCTTCATTTGATAATGAGATATGGTGAGGTATATGTGGAGTATAGTGTACATTTTTAGTTCTTTACTTAAGGAAGAATATAATGGTTTAGAAGCAGTTCAGAAGTTTTACTACATCATAGCTGGTATCACTGCCCATTTACGCCCTTTGATTATGGACTTAAGAGCATTGCTGGGCTCGAGTTGGGGTGGTGTGGATTTGGAGCCACACAGCTCAACAAGGTAAAGGGGGGTGGGAGAAGAAGTGTGTTAACAATAAGAAAGACCTGAGGGAGAACTTTCTGTAAAATCAAGGGATGCCTCAGAATTCACGCAGCAGTACAGATAGGGGTAGCCTCATTAAAACATAGCTGAAGAAGACTGCACTTTACAGTTAAGACTTTGCTTTAGCATGGGTGCCTTGCTAATGGACTTTGAATGAGAAAAAGATGCTGACAGAACTCGTCAAGAACTGCACGCTATCCCCTTGACATCATTGCCTAGTGTTAACAACCTTGGTGAATGAATGCCATTCTATAGAGGCCCACCAACAGCTTAGCTGTTCAGATGCACGGGGGCTGCTGAAGCTGGTTCCTGAGAGCGGCAGCATCCGTCCATCGCACCTCCAATGTAGCCATCTGATGCAATACAATTTTCATCTCAGTGCAATGGTAATCAAACAGAGTCCTAATCATGATGCTTCTATCATGGACAGGTTGAAACTTCCAACCTGGATTTGATCAGACCGGAGCAGCAACACCTGTATGCAAGTTTCTGTGGCTGAAGCCGGACGATCATGCGCAAACAGCTGAAGAGTGCAAAATACTTCAAACTATCACCCAGTGTCCAGTCAAGCACCCCTTGCCCCATTAGTGAAGCCTGAACATTTGTCTGCAACAACATCTGTGCAACCATGGGCCTTTATGCAAAGATAAACTACATTTTGTCCAACTCTGAACTTGAAGGGTAAATGGTGGTGGGGAATTTTGTTTAGTTTCATTTAGTTCAGGGATACAGAGCAAAACAGGGCCTTTGCCCATCGCGTCCGCAACAACCAGCGATCGCTGATATTTACATCTTGCACACACTAGGACATTTACACAAACACCAAGCAATTAACCAACACACCTGTACGTCTTTGGAGTGTGGGAGGTAACCAAAGATCTCAGAGAAAACCCACGCGGTCACGGGGAGAAGTACAAATCCGGTACAGCAGCACCCGCAGTCGTGATCGAACCCGGATTCTGGCGCTGCTTCGCTGTAAAGCAG